>NC_087444.1:35620223-36820223 GCF_036321535.1 Camelus dromedarius
CAGCCAATTCTCTAGGCAAAGAACAGGGAAAGGATGTGGTTCTCTATCTTACTGATCTCATGTCTCACCAACTATGTTACCAACATCTTATGTTCCTCAAAGACACCTGCTTTTACCAAGAACTGGTATACATAAATAGGTATTCTAATGTTCATAGTAAATGTCTTACTGGTTGAGGGCAAATCTTAGTATGAATTATGATGAAAGATACTGCATCCCATTGAAGAACCAAGATTCCCCAAAAGCAGCAGTAGTAATTCAAGAAAAAAGTGAGATTCATGATGACATCCCAGAAGGTTAACAAGAAGTTAGGCCCTAGAGGTCACTGAAAGCATGAGGTCTCAAGCTTTTGGAAACCCAGAAACATGAATCTGACAAACAAGACCCACACCCCAAATGAACTGAGAAAAACAGTCACCTGATTTGACATCAAACACACTAATGTAGTCTATGGAACCAGCTGCAACGTGGGTACCAGAGGGATGCCAGCTGAGACTCAGGATTCGACCTTGAGGGTTGTAAAACAAAAGAGAAAGTGACATATACATACATATAATGCAAAGGGTAAAAGGGTTCTTCTACAATGATCTGCAAGGTTAGTGTTCTACAGTCTTAGCTCTCATCTACTACACTTACAAAGAACTGTTTTATAATGGGTGAGGAAAAACTCTGCCCTGGGGCCCATGATAATGTATTTGATACTTATTTTTAATAATGTATAAATGGTTGATGGGAGTGTAAATTAGCACAACCTTTTGAGGGTGATCTGGTAGTAACCTAATAAAATTTAAACGTGCTTATTTGGCCCAGTAATTACACTGAGAATTTAATCAAAGAGAAATAACTGCAGGAGTGCCCAAATGTATCTAACAATGTTCATTACGGAACTGGTTGTAGCAGTAAAAGAAATTTAATATCTATCAGTAGAAGTTTGGTTAAATAAATTATAGAACACCATAAAACGGAATGCCATGAAGTCTGGCATAACTGACACAGAAAGATGTCTGTGATATACCAAATGAAAAAATAAGCTGAAAAACAAGTGCAAGCAATCCTGTATTATACAAAAAGTCTGGAACATTAGTTCCAAAATGTTGCCTACAGAGTGAAATGAGATACTCATTTTCTCTTTCACATTTGGTTAAACACATGAAAACTTTAACAAGCATTATATCACCTGTGTAATTAAGAGAGAATACCCAAAAGATAATAAAAACAAACAATATAGGGATGTGATTAGCAGAGGATAAATATTATTACTGGACACAGAGAATACATGGGACACTTAACTATTCTCTAGAAGAGGAATTAGCCAACTATGGCCCAAAGGCCAAATCAGGGCCACCACCTGTTTCTCTAAGTGAAGTTTTACCAGAGCAAAACCATGCCCATTTGTTTAAGTATTATCCAGGGCTATTTTGGTGCTACAATGACAGCACTGGCAGAGACTATATGACTTGCAAAACCTACAATATTTACTAGCTGGTGTCTTCACAGAAACAGTTTGCCAATCCCTGCTCTAGAAGTCAGTCTTAATTGGTCTAGGTAGAACACAGCCAAGTGTTTATAAAATTCTCCAATTCAGATTGAATGCAACAGCAAGATTAAGAATCACAGCTCCTAAAGAAAAAGTTCTAGTTTTGAGACTTCAGGCACACTTGCAAAAATTTCACAGAAATACTGTGAACTAACAAATGGGCCTATGCAGAAACATTAGCTTTCCTATTATGGGGAGGCAGTGGGGGTGGTGATCAGGTTTTATTTATTAGTTTATTTTTGACAGAGGTACTGGGGATTGAACTCAGGACCTTATGCATGCTAAGCACACACTCTACCACTGAGCTATACCCTCCCTTCCCTTAGCTTTCCTATTTTGGATTTCATTTTCTATATTAGTTAACCGTGTAATCACAATTATGCTACACAATGGAGAAAGCTTGAGCTAAGCATAGCTCCTAGCACAGAGTTGGCATACAGATAAAATAGTACCTGCACCCATTGGAAAATATCCCAATGCCAGTGGCTACTAACTGCCCCACCAAAAACGATCCTTACTTTTCTGCCGATCAAAATTTCTTTCAAACTGGATTTTCTCTGGGGTGACCTGAAATAGTTTCACAGATCCATCTTCACAGCCAACCTATTATGGAAAAGGATTTACGAAACAAAGAAGATAAGCATTTTATAGTACTAAATATACATATTTACAATTATATACATTTCCTCCCTAAAGCTATTACTTGCTCTGAAAGAGAAAAATAATTTATGAGAGGAAAACAAGTACTGGTATTAAAACACTGGTAGTATATTCCTGGCAGCCTTCATGTTCTAGCCAGAAAGCAGGCCAATTTGTGGCCCAATTCCTGCACAGGACATGGAGGAGAAATAGGATTCCACAGCACACCTCTGCTAGACTCATGGCCTAAATAAAAGACCCATTAATGGTGTAACCTAAATGGAAATGTCAAGATATTGTAAAATTAGTACAAATCAAAAAAGGATCATAGGATCATCACAGAAAATTATTATCTCTGAAAGCACTTTTTTTGTGTGCTATAAATCATTTATTCACTTAATTTTTCCCCTTTTTGTGGTAAAATATTGTAACAAATTTGCCCTTTTAACCCTTTTTAAGTGTACAATCCTTGCATTAAGTACATTCACAATGTTGTGCTGAAAGCACCCATTCTAATGGTAAGAGTAGAGGGGAAAAAAAATTTTAGTCTTAGCGCTCAAAATTTTTTTGAAACACTGTGGTGAAACAAGGTTCCACAAGTTGACTTGCAGAAGGCCCTCTCAGAACTTTTAACATACTAACATGTGTTGTCAATCTACAGAAAGAAATAATACACCATATTTTTACAATAAAATTTATTATAAAACACAAAATAAGAAAGTTTCTACATCTCCCAATTCCAAAGAACACAGTTCAGGAAAAGCTTAACCAACTTAACTATCTGGTCTCATAAATGAATAAATGAGGTCCAAAGTAGCAGTAGAAAGGGTACAAAAGGACAAGGGATTTTTTTAATCCTCAATAACAACTCCAATCTTGTATCTTGTATGGAGGTTGCTGGAATCCAGCTCAGATTAGAGTTGCTAATGCCATAATATAACTTCACCTTTCTAGAAACATAGGGAAGAAAGTTTAAGGGGGCACAAGAGAAATCTTGGTTTGAATTACCAGTAGTTGCTTACTGACCAAAAGTTGAGAGCCACTGGGGCTGGCAGCCATGCTCCAAATAGGTCCTCCAAAGGCATCCATAGCATACTTGATGTTTAATGCCTGCAAATCATATTCAATAATCTCTCCGTTGAGTCCAGCACTAAACAGTCGCTGACCTTTTGCCCAGCACAGAGCTTCTGTAGCCCGAGACTCATGACCTGAAAAAAACTACAGAAACATCATAACTTCTCAACCCACCATGAATTCATCAGCTACTAGCGCTGAGCACTTACAGGCAATCGGGTGAAAATCAAAATACCTCCCGAGACATAATTAGTGTGAGTTTTGACACCATCTGAAGATCACGTCTACTGACATTTTCACTTTTTTCAGGCTCACATTTTAGTTATTTATACAGTTGGTTTTGTGTCTTTTACTAGAACTTGTTCTGCAAAACCTTTTAGAGATTAAAGTCTGTATTCAGTTGTATCTGATGTATCTTATTTTAAAGAAATCACTGCAGCTATCTAAATTGGGTGATGACTTCAAAGGTGCAGACGTATGTCAAAAGCAATATGTATACTTTGAATACATGTTGCTTATTGTGTGTCAATTTTACCTACGAAAGGCTGTTTAAAAATTTAAAGTAAGTGATAAGTTGGCAGTTTGAAATTTGCAGATAATAACTACTATATATAAACAGATAAACAAGTTTACACTGTATAGCACAGGGAACTATATTCAGTATCTTGTAGTAACTCATAATGAAAAAGAATATGAAAATGAACATATGTATGTATATGTACAACTGAAACCTTAAGCTGCACACCAGAAATTGACACAAGATTGTAAACTGACTATACTTCAATTTAAAAAAAATTAAACTAACGCAGCTCACTCCAGTTTTCCATTCAAGTTTCAGATTTCTATGTGCTTTTTTAGCACTCAAAAAGTATTCAGACACAAGATTACACTGTATAGCACAGGGAAATATACACAAAATGTTATGATAACTCACAGAGAAAAAAATGTGACAATGAGTGTGTATATGTCCATGAATGACAAAAATTGTGCTGAACACTGGAATTTGACACAACATTGTAAAATGATTATAAATCAATAAAAAATGTTTAAAAAATAAAATAAAATAAAATATTAGGACTTGTCAAAAAAAAAGTATTCATATTATCAAGGTATTTAACTCTTATAACTGCCTGACACAAAAGGGAATGAGCAGGTAAAATTTCTATCTGAACTTGAAAAGGCAAAGTACTCGTGGGTTAAGTGGCTTGCCCAAAGTGCCAAAGTCAATGACATGAAGAGAATGTAGGTCTCCTTACTCCTGGTCCATACTCTTCACTCTCACAGATACAATTTTTTCTTGTTCTAAGAGTGATTACCAGAGTTAAGCAATCTTCAATAGCAAGGAAGGGAATATGGAAAAAGCAGAAGACTAGATCAAATTAATTAACAGTTGAAGAAAAAAGGGAAACAGATGAGAAGAAAATAAGAGGTACCAGGTAAGGATTGGAAATATTAAATCAGGAGTGTCTTTGTACCAGGCATTTGTTAAATGTTGGGAATACAGTCATGAATATCACTGACAAGGTCCCTGTTCTCATAAAATTTGAAGTTCAGCAGGGAAAAAAACATTAAACAAGTATATGTGAACTATTATATAATTACAACGATCATAGACAAGAAAAACCACAGGATGCAACAAGAATGAACCACAGCACGTTTTTCATACTACAGAATGTGACCTATTTGTGGTGACCAGAAATTTCTTAACTCCTACTAGTTCTTCAGGAGTCAGTTCAGTAAGTTACCGCTTTCCAGGATTCCTAAACCCACCTCATCAGAGTAAGGCACCTCTCCACTAAGATCCTATGCCTGTGCTTAGGTTTATCATAAAATTTATCACAGTGCCTGGAAACTGTACACTCATCTTTCCCACAGATGGACTTTGAGCTCCTTGAAGGTAAGGCCTCTAATACTTGTCTTAATGCCTAACACCTGCCGATCATTCATTTAGAAACATTTACAGAGTGCCTCAAGTCCAAGTACTAAGATGCTAGGTACTGAATTCATTCATTCCTCCTTCCATTCATTTATATCAAGGTGCCTAAGATACATAAGGCACTCAATAAATGTGAACTGAATTATTTTGTTACACCTGAAATCAGTAATCAGTACCTTTGAAAAATATGCTATGCGGTAGCACTAGGACTCATATGTACTTTTGACCTAAACATCCAAGATACTTAATAAACTTGCCCATTTTTATACTAAAAGAAAAAGAAAAAAGAAAAACATGCAGCTGTAACAGCCCTTTGCATACACCCAAATGGTATTTTACCTAACTTAAGTCTTCTTCACTCCCAAATATAGGTATAAGAGTCTACCTTCCCTCATATGGATGAACTTAGGAATCCACCTTCCTGAAATCAAGTCACCAAAAAGTTTGATATTAAAACATCTCATCACTTTTTCTGAATTATCAATGAAATTGGTACTGACACCCACAACAGGAAATGCCACTTTACCAAAGTTAGAATGGTGCCGAGACTGCTGATGTGACAATTTCCTTTCTTGTTGTGCCCAATAGATATAGCAAACATCAGTTTCCAAACGACAGTGAGCACAATTCCTAGGTAGGATCTTTCTAAGCAACATTATACAGATCAAAACTCTAAGCTCATCAATCATATGAGAGACTGCATATTCGCTACAGAAGTTATGTGGTTCTAAACAGCTCCTGAGAGAGTAGGGTCACTTTCTTTTAACTCTTTGAATACAAAAGACATAGCAAGATTTTATAGAATCAAACTTAAGAAGAAAATTAACATCAAAAACACAAGAGCAGGCTCCCAGATGACTTACTTTCTCCTGAAAGTAGTTTGCTGACAAATTATAAATTTCCACAGTGCCGTCTGTCCGTGAAACAGCCAATCTGTTTGACTGGTCATTGTAAGCCACACAGCGGATCCCCGACGGAACATAATTAAAGAAACGTACTCGATGGACCTTAAATTCACCCATTCCTGGGCTGGGGGGAAGAACAGTTGTTAAACGTTAACAGCAGCATGTCACCCCTACTGTTTCCTATTACCACTGTTTGAGTGAAAGACTCCAACTATACCTCACTGGGATTCATTTCTAAATATCCAACTAACGATGCTTTCATGTCGCAAACAAGAATCAATCTCAAAATCTCCAGAAGCTCAGGACTCTTCAGAAAAAAATTAAAAGATGAACACAGAGAACATCACCCAGACTCCTGGCAATCCTGACAACTGCCTGAAGGAAGTGGTCCCGGAGAGAGCTGTGAGAATCTAATACTTGGTCTTAGAGCAAAAGAGTGAACATAACCTCATTCTTCCTCTAACTGGGAGTGCACACTTTACTGGAGCCACGTGAAGAAGACAAGCTGTATTCGAGGCAGAACTAAGGTCCTCTTTTCTACTCCGTGTGTGAGGTTTTCTGGGGTTAGGGCGGTGAAGCGAAGGATAAACACCACCATCGCTCTTAAAAAGCAAGAAATGCTGACAGCCTAAATGAGTGCCTCAAAGTCCGGTGCGCAGAACTCATGTATCAAAATCGCCTCGAAAAACAGTTTTTAAAAATGCAGGATTTCGGGTCCTATCCCATAGCTCCAGAATGCCAATCTTTTGGGTCCAGAACACTAGGAATTTGCATTTTAACAAACATTTCTATCTCTACTGCATACTAGGTTTGCAAATCCACTACGGTAGTGACGGTGGGGCTGATGAGGCAGTAAGAATCAAGAGCTCCTCAAGGGGAGGAAGCGACAGGACTGTCCGGCACCTGTCAACTATCCCCTCTTCCCCGGCCGCCAACATACACTTTCGGGTCTGGTTCGCCCCCTACTCGTCTCCCTTTCAAGGTTAGGAACCCGTCGGCAAAGCTAGCGCGTTCGGCCCGGCCGGGCTAAGAGGGCGTCTGAGGCGCGTTCGAGGGCTCTGCCGCCCCTTCCCTCTCCGGGGATCTCCGGAGTAGCCCTTCCCGGCCTCGGCACAAGGGAATCGGCGAGCTCCGAGGGACGTCGACTTAGAGTAGCCCGCACTCGTTCGAGCTTCCCCCTCACCATCTCCTCCCACACCTCTTCCCCTACTCACCCGCGGATGGGTTCGCCACTCTCCACACTCGCCTCTCCGCCCCGGCCCCACGTGCGCGCGCGCTCGCGTGCTCTGCCCCGGAAGTACTCGCGGCGCAAGGCCGGAAGTGCGCAGGCAGTGCTCGCGGCGGCGGCGACGGCGGCGGGAGGTTCGGTTGTCGCCCGTTGGCCGCGCGGCGCCGCGCTCGGCGGCCGCCATTGCAGGTCAGGCCGCGGGCAGGGAGCGCGGGAGGCCGCGGGGAACGAGGGCCGAGCCGGGGATGGGGGCGAGGGTGCGAGAGAGCGGGAAGGTAGGGAGCTGGGGCGCGGGCGAGGCGCGCGGCTCGAGAAGAATGGCGAGCCGAGGGGCGGGGAGCGGCGGGCGGGGGAGGGGCGACCAAGAATGGGGAGGTAAGCGGGGAGGGCCGCGCAGAGGTGGGGGCGACCCGAGGGGCCCCCGGGGTAGGAGGGCCGGGAATTGTGGGGGAAGGAAGCAGTGTGGAGACGAAAGGCGGAGGGAAGGAAGGGAGCGAGCAAGGCGGAGCGGGAGAAGGGCGGAAAGAGTGGCCGAGCGCGGGCGGAGGACGGAGAAGGGGGCGGCGCGGGCCGGAACCTCGAGGTATGTGCGGAAAGGGGCTCTTCCCTGGGTGGGGAGGGAGCTCAGCACGCGATGCTTGCGGGAGCCGGGTAGAACTGGAACCCAGGAAGTAGCGGGAATATCAGAAAGGGGACTTACTAGGGGGTAGGACTGAGATTCCTTCGAGGGGACATTTTAGATCGTGGGGGAGAGGCTGCTGGGAGCGGTAGTTGGGAGGATGGTTGGAAGGAAGAGACAGTCTGGAGAGTGATCCAGGTTTTTTTGTGGGAGGAGTGAGAGACGAGAGGAGATTGGGGTGGGGTAGGGCACTGGAGGAGCGAAGTACTTAAGAATGGGGGGGGACGGAACGATTTGGAAAATGAGGGTGGTAGGGGAATAACGTTTAAAAAGTAATTTTGGGGAGGAGGGTGAACGGTTTGAAAAGACTATTCAAAGGGGTGGTGGAGGAAGGCAGTTTAAAGAAAGTTTCCTTGGAAGGTAGGAGAAAGGTTAAACAGTTTGGTAAGAGGTCCTAGAGAAAGTCTGGGGGTAATTTGGAGGGGTTTGGGGAAGACGGGGGTAGCGGATTGAGATGTCCCAGAAAGTGGGCGGGGCTAGAAATAGGAAGTGTTTCTAGCTCAAATTGGAGGGATGAGAGGGGGCCGGGGAGAGGGTGAAGAAGATGGGGGTCGGGGGAGGAGAATCCAGTATAGAGGGAGACTAAAGCAGAGCTGTAAAGAAAGGGGCTTTGGAGAAGACTGGAGAAGATGAGGCAGGGTAGGTGGGGCTGCAGAGTAGCAGAAGATGGAGAAAACTGAAGTAACTCAAATCGACTGAAGCCATCAAAATTTTCCACCCATTGTCTACAAATACCAGTAATTGATTCCCTCCATCATGGGAATCTTAAAATGTGATGGGAAAGTACCACGTGTATACATAGTGTCCACACGTTTTTGAACACATTCTTCACTAATGAAAAGTTTAGAAGCATTCAGTTCCACCTACCCTCCATAGCCCCTTTTTGGAGGACAGCAAGCTTCTCATTTAGAAACTGGATTTTAGCACTTAATAACATTAGCCTGTCAAGAGACAACACCTTCCCTTTGAAATTTAGACTGTCCCCATTAGTCACAAAAACACAATAACACTGCTTAATAAAAGTAATCTCTATTGAGTTGTATATAAAATTTCCTGAATTGTTCTTTTGACAGAAAAGCACACAGAAATAGTCATCATGCTTAGCGGAAAAAAAACCCTTCCTGAATTTAATCCCTGAAGCAGTTTGGTGAAACCTGACTGCCGTATTTGAATTGTTCTCCCATTGTGTAAATTTGATTTTATTCTGATAACCTGCTGCTTTTATAGGATGTTTTAGTCCACTATAAACATTAAAATAATAATTACACAGGGTAGCATGAAGACATTCTACTGGACGTGCACTAAGAAAATGCCATTTTCCTCCAGGTAATCAGTAGTTTGACCCTTAAATAAAGGCTTACCATGTGTTAGGCACTGTGCTGAGGATTTTACATTCATAGCTTCATTTAATGCTCACAACAGCCCTTTGAAATGGGTTCTTTTTTATGCCAAATTTTTGGTGGAGAACCAAACAAGAGATTAAATTACCCCATGTCATACACAGGCTAGGTAAGTGGCAGAATCACAGAATCCAGGTCACTGTATCCCTAAACACAATAGTCCCTGGGACCAAATAAGAGCTTGATAAATGCTAATTGTTGGGCCAGCAATTTGCACATATTTTATATCATGTATTTAATTTTTTATCTAAAAATAATGACTTTTCTAGAATTAAGAATTGTAATTTTACAGTTACAGTTTTACAGCTACTTTAATTTTAAAGCCTTTATTCCCTTTCTATAAAAAAAAAAGATGTAAGGGTCTAATGAATTAGCACTAATAAAATTTAATTACTTGTAGTTAGGGTAAATAAACCATTGAGTCAAAGCCCCTTGTTTCAGTAAAAGTTCTATGTTGCATTTAATGAGATACATATCACGCTTTCCTCTGCTACATTTTATTTAGGAGGCAGTTAACATGAGGCTCATTGCTCACTCATGCTGTTCTCAGTAAGACATTAGGAATCTTAACAGTTTAAGAATTCAGAAACCAATGGGCAAGAAATTTCATAGATGAGATGAATCAGTGACAAGACTGTCCTCTGTTCTTTTGGCCTTCTTGCCTTACACTAAGGTCCCACAGGTTTAGAGTATAGTTGTCGGTCTTGAAGGTGACCTTCAGTAGATCTCTAGAGATTTCAGAAATCTAAATCTCATCTGGATATGATAAAAAGCAGCCTTATTTGTTTTTAACTGCCTGTCCCACAGATGTCAGCTACTTTGGTGGCAAATGATAAGATCTTTCTCTTAGGTGGTTTATTTGCCATTTTGTGAGAGGTGCAGTGAGAAAGGCTGATGTTTGTAAAGCACATTCACGTACAGATATACTGTGTGAGAGGACTGCAAGAGAGGCTGTATTGTGGAGGACTTGGTTTTCACATTCCAGCTTACTAGTTGTGTGACCAGTTAGCCATTAGCTTCTGTAAGCCTGTTTTCTCACTGTAAAATGGGAGTGATAGTGCATTTTGTTTTCAGGATGAAAAGAGAGAATCCAGATAAATATTCAGAAAGGTTTAGCTATGTGAGAAATGAAGCTCTTTGTGTTATAAAGATAATGCTCTGCCTGGACTTTTCTTCCTAATAAGAAATTGTGGTGGTACTTTGATTTTTCAGGTTTTTAATCATTTTAATAGTACCTTCAAAATGACAGTTAACTACAGTGTATCCCACATGGTCTGATTTCATTCAAACCTTTTGGGTTTGGATTAGGGCTCCCATTGTAGGTCTGTGTTCTGAGAATGTGGGTTCCTTTGCTGCTCTTTGGTTTGTTCAGAGGTCTTGAAGTCATCTGGGCCACTGTCTTGAGAAACAATAGTCTCTTGATTTTACTCAGGACCTCCAAACTAACTCAGTTCTTAAGACTAGGGGTGATCTCGGGCAACCTCAGATAACTAACTTTTCTAGAAATCTTGAAGCTCCCCAAAAGACACTTTTAAGGGAAAAAAATGGGAGTTAAAAGTTACAGAGTACTTTTGAAAAAAATTTTCCTTTACATAGCTGAAGTCATTTGACTTAAGTTAGGAATATAGAACTTTCGTATTTAGTGTATTTAGCTATGTTAAGGCCCAGAAAAGTTGAGTAGAAAAAAATTTCTCCCTTTTATAAGGTGGGGGAAGGTAGGGAGTCAAAATAATTAATTGCAGGACAAAGGGGTTTGTTTTTTCCCATACCTTCCACTTCTCCAAGTCCATACTGTAGTTTGTGGCCTGCAAGACTCTGCTGTGAAATATATTGAATTTAAACATCTTTTTGAAAACTTAAACTTTTTGACATCCCAAAGTTCTTCCTGGCTCTACAGTTACATTGTCAACTTGGAATTATTATTCTTAACTGAAGACTGGTTTGTTTAGTTGAGACTAAACTAAAGGCTCTAGAGAGAGAAGTGCTGGGCAGTCTCTTCCACTTCTTTTAGTTTCATAATTTGACACGGTGTATTAATCACACTGCCTTCAAATGTTGCTCTTGATAAAGCTGCAGTTTCTACACAAGCAATGCCTTAGACCAAACATTTAGAAATTGCCCTAGTTGTCTGTAAATCTTGTTGGAATGAGTTGAGACTGAAGACTTAGAAATCTTCTTTATACAGAAAATTTTCATTATAATGTTACTTGTTATTACTAATAGGATTTGACTTGGATTATACGTCTTCACCTTTTTGTTTTCCTAATTTTCTGCCTACTCGCAAAGGCTGCATATTCTCATATCCTTTTTAGTCATCTCCACACTGAGTGAAATACATACTCCCTGTCACCTCCATCAGGTGTGTTATCAGCGCAGTACTTGGGTATACCTACCTACTCTTGAGAACAGTTGCCTAGAGTTAGTTGTATTCTCAAAGAGCAACAAAAAGAATAATAGAATTCAGGGTGATAGGGTATTTTAAAGTACTAAAGTAGATTTTAAATTCGCCAAAGGGATGCCTTCCCCTGCGTTACTTACAAACTCGGAAAACACACCCTTGTATACATAAATATAGCCAGGTTAGTCCACATGTTCCTATGAGCTAGACTCATAAGCTGCCTGTGAACTTCACTTGTATTCATATCTCCAGTGTCCCACTAGGTATACCAGAAGTTTTTACTGATCTGACTGCAGAGAGCAGCAGAATGGCAAGGGTGTAGGCCACAGAGTTCTTATTCTCAGGAGAATTGCTAGATGTCTGCCAGTATGAATAGGTGTACTCAGGCAGGGCCTCCTACTTACGTGGGTGGAGTTGTGTGTGCTCATAGAAGCACCAGGGATGAGTATGCAGGTGCAGCTACTCTACCAGGCATCTGTTTTACTTTGGCCACTGTTTTGAATTCCTGTTCTGACAGGAGACTGTCCAGGAAATGAGGAATGCACTGAAAATATTTTCTGCCTCCCCTTTTCCTAAACAGTCTGCACATGCCTATCTCAAACATGGGGTCATAGGCCTTAAAGATTAATCTTTTTCCCTGCCATGGGCTTCCTAGAACAATGTTGTGAATCTCTGTGAATATTGGTTCTCTGAAACCACCTGTATTTTACTATAATTTATATCCATCAAGGAAAAGATACTGTATCATCAGTCATCAAAAGCTTATTTACAACAACTCTTTCTCAATCTATGTGCATTTATTAACCTTTAGAAGCTTCACAACTTCAGTTGAAATGCTGACTTACTTATCTCATCCTTTAAAAAAATTAGCTATATGCCAGTCTTTAAAGCATTTTTCACATATGTTGTATTTGGTCTTCACAATAATTTTAATGAGTCAAACAATCCAGGTTGTAGCCCCACAGTCATTAAGTGATTTGTGTATGATGACACGTACAGGCTGGAACCCAATTTTAGGTCTTCTGATTTTAAATTGTTAATCATTCTCCGTCAGTAAGCCTTAGAATTTTTAAAGTACTTTTTGGTGGTTCTATTGATGGTAGAGGTGTGGCCTTATCTGTCAGAAGACCTCTGCACCTCCCAAGCCAGTATATTACCTGTTAAGTGGTACCACAACTGGTATTGCTTCAGAAGGTCTGGCTTATTGGAAGATGCCTTGCTTCACTCCTGCTGAATGCATGTATGCAGTGCCTGCCTGATGCCTTTTTGTTTTCACTTAGTTTTCTCATTTGCGAAGGTGTTGATTGTGAGTGTAGATAAAGTCAGATGGCCTAGGTGCTTATGCTAGCTCTACCACTACCAGCTGTGTGTGTACCACATTGAAGCAAGTATATCCCTCTGTAACTTCATCTGCAAGATTCAGATAAGTACCAGTCTCACAGTGGTTGAATTAAGATACCACCCATATATATGCACAGCATCTGATTCACAGTAAAAATTTAATAAATATTAGCTGCTGTTTAAATTTGAATTTGAAGTCCAGTAAATTGACCAACCTTATGTTTCCAAAGCGTGTGTGGAGCTCAAGAGTATAGGTTCTGCCATCTTAGAGGGGTCTGGCAGTATGCTTTTCCCTGGGGATCCAAAACCAAGATGAACATACTAGTCAGGAAACCTATTTAATCAGGTGTTTGCTAATCCTGAGCACAATTACACCTATTAACTTGCTGTACTCCTGGTGGTAAACACTGGTTCCACTAAGGTCTATCTATTCATTGGAAAGACTTGTGTAGAAACTATTATAGTTTAGATCTCGCCCGATTCCCTCAGTCACTGGGATAGTCTTCCCTTCTCAGGAAGACAAATACAAGAGAAGCCAGCAGTTTCAGGCAAAAATGTTACATTTTAACTCATCCTTGTAGAATACCACAAACTTGCCACCAGGTGGTGCCATTGTATAAAATTAAAGATTAAGTATGGTTTTCTAGTGTCCAAATGAAGAAAGCTGGGCGAGGTGTTTGATGAGAATAAATCAGCTTACTATTTAGTGAAGTTGTCTGAAGGACTTTTTCAGTTCTCTTGGCTTTTAGTTAAAGGAGATTCTTTGAACCTTGAAATATAAGATAACCAAAGTTGTAGACACCACGTTTACATAATCAGTGAAGGAAAAACTAAAATCTAAAAGAATTTTTTAGCTTTTTACAGGTATGCAGATTGGAAAATAAAATATCCTTGAGAAAGACAAGTTAGAATAGTGGCTGAGTGTGGGATCTGCAGTATATGTCTTGAGTGTCTTGGGTTCAAATCCTGGCCAGTAGCTATGTGACTTTGAACACAACTGTGATACCTATTAAGTTTTCACACAGTAGTTGACCCTTGGTGATCTGAAGCAATTTTATATGTACAGTATCAGTTTTTAAAATTTACATGTTACAGAGTTGTTAAGAGAATGAAATTTTAAAATGTGTATAAAGCACTTAGAATAAGTACCTAGCACATAGTGACAAACATTAGCTATTACTATTCTAAAAAACTTTTTTTCTCTACAGCTTATTTTCAGTTGCTTTTTAAAGACGGAAAGCTCATGGTGCAAATTGTTATTTGCAGGTGAGTACATACTGAGACTTTTTTATTTAGCTTGAATGATTAGGGCTATATAGGTTTGACATTTCACTGGAAGAATTGGGGTCCCCAGGTGCTTCTCGCACAAATCCTTACATCTCAGTTTCTAGTTCAGTGCATAGCACTGCCCAATTTCCAAAAAACTCGTGTCAACAAAGAGTTCCTTTGGACCTTGAATGGTGGTGTAGGACACTATTATTCATCCTTCACCCCTCAAAAATATTGTAACCGCCAGCCCTTTGCTTGCAGTGCTGGGGCTGGAGGCCTGGCAGAATGGGTGCTGATGGAGCTACAGGGGGAGATCGAGGCTCGCTACAGCACTGGATTAGCTGGAAACCTCCTGGGAGACCTACATTACACCACTGAGGTGAGGGGACTTTTCTTTCCCTGCCTAATGCCTCAGGAAAGCAAGCTACACCAAGGTGGTGCTCCCAGGACCCAGAGAGGACTGCCCTCAGGTTTGTTATTCAAGGTCTAGCTAATCTGCTAAGCTGTCTGCTTGTTCTCCCCCCCACCTTCACAGTAGCAAGGAAATTTAGCTTTGGGGAATCTTTTGGAAAAGTCACAATTCTAAACAGTAGAAATTCTCTTACCTGGGGCTAGAAAGAGTAAAAAAGGTATGAGGGTGGGTTGTCCATTGTGGCTTCTTAACAGTGGTAGAGCCAGACCAGGGAGTGGAGGTGCCAGCATTGCCTGCCAAGAGCATCTCTAGAAGGCACCGGAATGTTATGACCTTGTGCTGAGTCTCAGGCATCTCATTCTTATTCTGCCAAAGGGAATCCCTGTGCTGATCGTGGGGCATCATATCCTGTATGGGAAAATCATCCACCTGGAGAAACCTTTTGCCGTCCTTGTGAAACACACTCCGGGGGAGCCAGATTGTGATGAGTTTGGCTGCAAGAGCGGCACCCAGTACCTGGTGAGAGCACTCATCAAAAACAAGATCCTTTTCAAAACTCGCCCTAAGCCCATTATCACCAACGTCCCCAAGAAAGTATGAAAGAACCCCGGATTTTCCCTAGAGAGCGGCCAACTCCTTGGACTCGTGCTCCACTGCCACCTCGAGGACGGCTCGACAGTTCCCTGGGACCACAGGGGGGTCCTGTTTTAAACACAGGCCACCCACTGGGCATGAACTCGGATCCCTTCCTTATGGCAACCAGTTCTCTTGGTGGAAATTTGGCCCCATTTCCAAGGAACCCATCTCCTTTTCCAGCTTCATCAGGCTCATTGGCTTCAAATCCAGCACCTTTCCCTGCTGGTGCTCGTGACCCAGGCATGGCTTTTCCAAGGGGGATGAATCCCACTGGCACAGGTGCAGTTTCTTTCCCAAGGCCAGGTGGCCTCTTGGGCCCAGGCCCAGGGCCAACTCTGAACGCTAGAGCAGGGTCTCTTCCAGGCCCAGGGCCTCTGTCTAATCCAAGGTTAGGGGGTCTCCCAGGGCCAAGTCCTATGTCCAACGCAAGGGCAGGTGGTCTTCTGGGAACAGGTCCTGACTCCAGAAGTGGCGGCCCCATGGGCCCTGGATCTGGACCCAACCTGAGAGCCAGTGTCCTGTTGACTCCTGGGAATGGTCCTCCCAATCCTAGGCCTGTTGGTTTGGGCCCCACATCAGGTCCCAGTCTGAGATCTGGCTTTGTAGGTACAAACCCCGCCCCTAGGTCAGGTATGTTTCCAGGACCCAGCCTTGGACCCAACCCAAGAGCAAGTGGCTTGGGCCCAGGCGTTGGGCCTAACCCAAGGGCAGGTGGCCCAGGCCCAGGCGCTAATCTGGACACTAGACCAAGTGGTCTCTTGGGCACAGGATCTGGTCTTAACTTAAGAATGGCTGGACCTCAAGGCCTAGATCTTGCCCCCATTCTGAGAGCAGCAGGTCTTTTAGGAGCAAATTCAGCTTCTTTCTCACAGACTTCTGGAAACATGGGCACAAGCCCATCTTCCATGGCCAGAATACCTGGCCCCATAGGCCCAAACTCGGGTCCTGGCTCTCGGGGAATTGGCCTTCCAGGGCCAAATCCATCTCCCATGTCAAGGGCTCCTGGCCCCATAGGCCCTAATTCAGCTCATTTTTCAAGGCCACCTGGTCCCATGGGAGTTAATGCTAATCCCTTTCCAAGGGGGTCAGGTTCAGGGGGATTGAACCCAGCTGCCTTCTCTCAGTCTTCTAACACATTGGCTTCAAACCCAGCTAACTTCCAGAGGTCTGCTGGTCTCCAGGGCTCAAGTCCAGCAATTTTCCCAAGAGCCTCTGGGCCACTAGGCCCCAACCCAGCTAATTTACCAAGGGCCACTGGTTTACAGGGCCCAAGTCCAGCTACCTTCCCAAGGTCTACTGGCCCATTAGGCCCTGGTCAGGTTACTTTCCCCAGGTCAGCTCCTGGGCCCCTAGGCTCTTCTCCAGCTGGCCCTGTGGGTATCAACCCAGCTCCTTTTCCAAGGCCAACTGGGACCCTGGGTCTAAACCCAGCTTCCTTTCCCAGGATGAATGGCCCTGTAAGCAAGACTTTGGTCCCGTTTCCTAGAGTGGGGAGCCTCCCTGGCACAAACCCAGGTGCTTTCCCCAGACCAGGTGGTCCAATGGCTGCAATGTACCCAAATGGAATGTTACCCCCTTAAACACCATTTTCTCTCCAGGACCACCTGGTTTCCAGGCACCGTGGTTCTGAGCAGGGGCTATGCTTTAGGTAAAAGGGTAGATACGGAGCTACAGTCTGAAGTACGTAGCTGGGGCTCAAGTTCAAATGAGCCTTTTTTTCCCTCTGCTTCATTCTTGACTGAAGGTGAAATGTTTATCTGTGGGACATGGACTTTGGCAGATAGAAACGATCCTGCCTTGAGAGAAAATCTCCAGCCTTCCAGAAGCCTGCTGTGCTTTTGTCCCACAGCTTTCTGCCCCTTGTTTCTTACTAGTTTCTTGAATTGTTCTTGTGGACTTTTCCTCAGGGATACATTGGCCTGCAGGTCCCAATTCATAAGTAGTTTCCTGCTTACCACTGGAGAATCAGCTCACTGCTCTCTAAAACGTTGTGTTGGTAAATGGACCATGCTTCCGCAGCACTGACCTGGTCGTCCTCTACTGCTATACCTTCCCCTGGGGGCTTGAACACAGAACAGGGAGGTGGGTAACCATGTCAAAGACCCATCAAATACAATTTTCACTTCACTGGGCCTGCAGCTTCCTTCTCCTGGGACTTAGAGGAGGCCAGAGTCAAGGCTCTACTGCTCATCCAGCTCCCTCTCCACTGGTACTCCCAATCAAAGAACCTCAAAATTCAAACTGATGTGGATGGGAATATGGGAATTGGGGTGGGGGGAGGGGGAATGAAGGGGAGAAATCACTGCTTCGTTCAGCTTGACATCAAAGGACGGTTGGTGTTTTTCCTGCATTGTATCTTTTCTTACTGTTTCTTTAATAAATGGGATGAGAGGGCTGTTGATTTCACTCCCATTTTTATTACCTGTTCCACAGGGGAGGAAGTTTACCCACTGCTTTTCATTGTTTCAGCTTGGCTACAATCCTCCACTACCTGCCAGATAAAATACTTTCACTCAAGGAGGAAGCAAGCTTTGGTTTTTAGCCTTAGCTAGTTAGCTAGGGCTCACTCACTCATCTGCCAGTGATTTCAGTAAAGACCCTGTCCACCTTCTACAATAAAAGTTAAGCCGTCACAGGTGTGCAGTTACCAAGGCAGGCCCCCGGGTTGATGCAGCTGTGATAACTTACCCCGCTTCTGAGTTCCACTGGAATTACCTTGACAAAACTATTTCTATTTCAAGTACCAGTCTTTTGAAACTGGAATAAAGAGCTAGTTTTCATTAAGTACAAAGAGGGAGGAAGTAGCTCAGAGATACCAGCATTATGTGAGAATCTTTATTTTGACATGTAAGTGCAGTATAAAAAATCTGACCCAAGAAGGTTTAAAAAAAAGTAAAAATAAATATGCTTACAAATTACTGTAGAAATAATACAAAAGAGGGTTAAAATTCTCAGGAAAAACCAAAACATGTCCAATTGTATAAAGGCTCTTCCCCTTCCAAGAAACGGGAATAAAGCTGAAGACCCAGTTTGGTTTCGCTGCTGAAAAATGTACAAAATAACTTAGAAAAACCAGTAGAGGTCAAACGTTGTGAGCCCACTATTTGTACCTGCCTACTTTTGATCTGGGGAAAGTTGTTAACCGCAGAACTGATGGTAGGACAGCCTAGAGTTCTGTATCTGGGAGTCCCTCCTACATTAATGTTCAAGTAAAAGCTGAAGAAAAACAAGCCCTTAGTGAAGTCTGACCTTTGCAGTTCGCTGACCGGATTTCCTCCATTGTAGTGCTCAAAATAGTTTACTTCTTGGCCAGCAGAGACATGGAAGAGCCTGGAAACACTGCCTTTAGCAAATGCCCGCTGCCTCTTCCCAGGCTTCTTGGATCGGGCCGCACGTCAACCAGCAGTCTTAACAGAAATGCGAGGTCTGTGCGATGTAGCAATGTTAGCTGCACCTGGAAAACCCTTGAGTTCGTGGGAGATGAAGGAAAGCACCAGGGTTTGCCCATCTGTGGCTCAGAGCACACTTTGTTCCTTTGTAGGCACCTGGGCACACTAGGGGCTTTCCCCCTCAACGATTCTCCACCTTAGTGCTGGTTCTGAGGGGTCAGCCAGCCCCTCGGAGGATGGATGTTTGGAGAGAGCAAGCACACATGAGCAAGCAACCCCTAAGTCAAAGGCTTAGTCACTATCCCAGGTTTCAAACCTAAGACCTCAGGACAGTCTACGTACGGATTGCAAATCTGTAGAAAATGGCCTTCCCTCACTTCCCTTTCATCCCACCCAAAGAAAAAGAGGGAAATCAAATAGCCTCAGGAGATTGAAAGCAAGAACCTTAATGATTTAGAAAACAATTCCATCTCCTAGGCTAGTTTTTGGGCAGAAACAAGTAAATGCAGTAGTGACTATCCACAACTTGCCTGTAAGAATTCCCTGCAGAAGCCATTGAAGAGAATGGACAGTCTCAACGATGACCAGCTTGGATGTGAGGGTTCACTTAGGGAACATTGGAAAGCTTTCCATTAAAGGTGATTGTCAAGAACTGTAGCCCAGAAGTCACATGCTACTCAGCTGCCAAGAAATCTGTCCGAGCAGTTCCAGGACTGTAGCCAGTTTGGTCAGAGGCTTTTAATAGTTTTTATCCCATGTGCTGCGGGCAGGCTTGCCTGTTGCAGGGGATCCTATGAGAGTCCCGGCTTGGTCTCAGTCGCCACCTCAGTCGTACCCATGAGGGGGAGGGTGGAAGAGGTGACTATCAGTTTGAGGTGAAGTCTGTCCAAGACACAGCTGATTGAGAGAGGAGTTCTCAAGTATACAGGTTGAAATACCTAAGCCATCACTTCCTTTCTGAGCATACTGGGGTTTAATCTTCCTGGTAGATGACCATTTGACCTCCCCCCGAGAGATCACAGACAAGCTAATCTAGGTGTCTAGGCAATTTCCAGGTAGAGTGCATTCAGCCCAAGGCCTTCAGTGTATAGCCCATGGCCTTTAGCACCACCACCAATGTTTGTTCCTCCTGGCAGACTTTCCTTTTTGACATATATATATACACACACAAATACACACTTAAAAGCAGTTCAGTGCTAACCTCCTGCAAGTTTGGCTCATCCTTGGGATGTTGAGATGTGGAATGGGGTACATCACGTAATAAAGCACCATTCCTGGACCCTGTTTTCTGATGCCCAGAGACCAGGCTTCTGGGCGTTGTATTTCAGGCACAATCTTATTGCATTGATAACTAGATTGAGGAGGGGGACACATTACTTAGCTGGGCCAAATCTCAGAAATTTTCCCACCGCCTCTGGTTGTGTTCAGGTGGACTAAGGGAACCCCTTCCCACAGGCTGTCGTTGCTCAATTACCTATCAGAAGTTGCCACTGAATGGAACTTACTGTTTGTTTTAGCACACTTCTGAGTTCCCTCTGGATTCCGTGGGAGGAAGTAGAATCCTTCCCAGAGGCCACTGTGTGTGCACAGGCAAGCAGTCAGGCAGCCGGAAAACGTAGACACCTCCTCTGCCCCAGAGCTGGACTTGCCTTCTCTAAACTGTCCCAGGTTGTACTACAGTCACTGTTCTTTGCACTTCAGATTTGTCCTTTGGACCATTAAGAAACTAAAACAGCACTCCCTCCTCCCTCCCACCCTGTCTTTTCCATTCCCCTTCCCTCCCTTACCCATTGCACTTTTCCCGCTCTGCTTGGGGGCTGGGTCACACCTCAGCAAAAGGTAAGCTATACTGTTCTGGCTTCTTCCCGCACCGCCGAGCAATAATGGCCAGATACAACATGAGGAGGGCCACCCAGTAGCAGCCATACAGGATGGCCCCAGAGACAAGGAAAGCTAGCTCTGTCTCACTGAACAGATCCTGGCAGTAAGCTGTGTAGGCCAGCCCCCCAAGAAGGACGGCCACCCAGATGGACACAGGGATGAGGCCAATGAAGTTCACCACAATGGTTTTTCGGCCAGAGGTGCCCCAGCCAGACTTGTTGATGGTAGCAATGGCAAAGATCTTGGCTGGCAGAAGGCTGGACATATAGAGAAGGGAGTAAAGGGACATGAAGATCATCTCTGCGTTGCCCCGAAGGAAGCAGGCATAGGTAGCCTTGATAATGCCCACCAGCTGCACCGTCAGTAGGAAGAGGAGAATGTTCCAGATGCGGCCCCGGTAGAAAAGCTGTATGACCGTGGCAATAAGGAAGAAAGGGAAGAAACCTGTGACCACTGATTCATAGGTCATCCAGAGGTGGTGCTTGTGGAACCACAGAGAGTTGTAGAGCCACTCCCGGAAGTAAGACTTGCTCCAGCGGGTCTGCTGGTTGAGCCACCGAAGGTACTTGGTGGGGGTCTCTGTGAGGCATTTAGAGCGTGCTGTATACTTAGTCCTGTAGCCGAGACTCAGGACTCGGTTGGTGAGGTGCCGGTCGTCCCCAAAGCTGCACTTGCTGCCCAGGAACTTCTGATGGTACCAGTCCTCCAAGAATCGCTGAAGGAGGCTATTGCGGTACATGCCCAAGGGCCCACTAATACACTGCACGCAGCCAAAATAGGACTGGCAGGCGCGCTCCACGTTGAAGGCCATCCAGTACCTCACGCTGCTCAGGAAGGAGATCCATGAATCGTACTTGTTGAGGATCTGCAAGGGAACCAGAGATGCTGGGCCTCCTTACCTGAGAACATGAGCCCCAGGAGGCAGAGACCAGGAGGCCTCCCTACCCTCCTGAGCTCTGTGGCCCAAATCCTGTTCAAATTCCTGGCCATGAGTGCTGGCCCAGCCAGAGCTGGGAAACCAGAAGCTCAGAGGAGCCAACCACAGCCAGTCACTCTCCCCAGCACCAGTTCCACCTCTCCACTGTGTCATCTATACTGACTGTCCCAATGAAGTGGCTCTAACAGTCAAAGCCACCTTCAGTCTCAGGAGGCAGCCTGTGGCTGTGCCTGGAGAAGAGCTTAAGAAAGATGCAAAGCAACACCCCAGCCAGCCATCCTGCCCCTTCCTGCAGTTGGAAAGCTTCTTGGGAAGACGTGCTATGTTGCCAGCAGTACCCTCTGGAAGAACATCTGGCCCCTGAATCTTACCATACTGCCCAGAGCTCTTCAGTGCAACTTCCCTAAGAGCAAGGGTTTCTCAGGGTCTAACTTTGGGGGTACTTGCTGCATCACCAGCCAAAAATGAAGCACCTTCCAGGATCGATGGCCTCAGAATACTGTGCCCCTCCCAGCAGCATAGGCTCCTACATACCTATTAAGTGGTATCTCCCCACCCCTGGGGTTGAAAAAGAACAGGAAGGCAGTTGGGTAGCAAGTGAGCCCTTTGATACCAGTGAAAACTGTCAAAGGAAAAAACTTGCCTCCAAAATTCTACGAAGTCAAGATGCCCATTTCCTCAGCATATCCAATTGGATTTGGAAGCAGAAAGAATCCAGACCCCAACCCCAGGAATTACTTCTTACTTGGACATCTCCCCCGACACCCCCTACTTGGGGGTCCTCCTCCAGGACTCGAAGCATCTCGATAGTGCAGGCTGGATCCAGCACAGTGTCAGAGTCACACACCTGCAGAGGGAATGCACTGTTAGTCCATTACAGGGACACACACACACGGCCGCTCACTGGCACATAACCCCCTTGCACGTGATTCACTTCAAGCTACTAGGAAAGGGATCTCTGCCAAATAGAAGGAGTGAGATGCATGGTAAAGGAAAGTAAGATAAAGGAGAGTTCAGATACCAGGCTTGACAGCCACTAGGCTGAGAGAATCCCAGGAGACTGTCAGTGCTGGGCCTGGAAAGGGAGAAGTGATTAGCACTGGGATCCTCAGAGTTGGTCTTAAAATACTTCTCTGGGGTCTTTGTGAAGAAAGAAAAGTCTTTGAAATCAATTGGCAGGCATAGTGGCTAGACCACGGCCAGCAGACATTTCTCAGAAGGCCAAGAAATGCTCTTGCCAGAGGCTGCTGCCCAAAGCTCTCTCATAGGATTATTAAGACCAGGGTCTTCCCTGTTTCAGCCTCTGGCCTCTTAGACAACCCGTAGCCTAAGTGGAGGGTGTATCTAACCCAGTCACAGGCCCTCTCATGTGGCTGCCAGGCCTTCTTTGCTCCCTTGGCCAAGTCTCAGGCCAGGGCACAGTATGGCCAAGGCCTATTCTCACCTGGCTTGTCTGGATGGGCATGGAAGCTGGCAGCAGTTGCCTCCAGTTAGAACCTGGATCAAATCCTGCCCGTCTTTCCTAGGGAGGCTCACAGTTGGATTCTAACAGGTAGCCTGTTACTATTATTAGTTGAACCTGGGCTACAAACACCCTGGTGGCTGACTCCTTGTCTGTTTTCTAGAAAATTACTGAGATGGTACAAAGAGCCCAGATAACCATTGGGTAGGGGAGCCAGGTTCCTGACCCCTGAGAGAGCCAAGAACAGTATCCACAGAGGAGCCCACACCCTGTTCTGCAAAAGCCTAAAAATCCTTTTACTAAAGTTGCTGAGAGTCCATTAGCCTACAGGAAGGGAGCCGTCCTCTGCACTCCAACCCAACCTGTCTCTCCACGTTGGAAGACTCGGTGGCCACAGCCAAGCAGCAGAAAGCAGAGGAGGAATCAGGCAGAGCCATCACAGCTGCTCCCTCCTGACACGTTACAATACAGGCCCAGACTGGGAAGGTCCCAGAGCCACCTCAGCTCACAGGCCAAGCTTCCCAGTGCTGCTGGTCTCACGACTACTTCCTGCCCTGACACGCTGTGTCTTCATGCTGCTCAGCTTCCTTCACTCCAGGGAAGTCTAGCTTCTAGCTGAGCAAGGTTAGGGAAGTTAAAGCTCTTGGCTGCCTGGGTTTCCCCACTGGCTGGAGTAGGGTTATCTCCCAGAGAGGGAAAGACACCATCAGCAGGGCTGCCCCAGGGCCAGAGCCAGAGAGAAGGGCTGGCTCAGGTGTGTGATCCACAGAACACTCAGGACAGGAAGCTGTGTGAGAAAGCAAGTTTTTGAGGATTTTATGCTTCAAGGGAGTAGATGATGAAGTCACTATGACTAGAGCATGTGCCAGGGCTCAATGGCTTTTTCTAAGCTTTCTGAGTCCCCAGGAAAGTTTCAAAGGTCCCCTGACCCTAGCTGAATTGCAGAATCAAGAGCTGCCTCACACCCCTCCCGCCAAGGCTGAGGAGGGCCTTGAGCGTAGGAAGACAGCAAAAGACAAATGTACCAACTCTCATGCAAGGATTCAACTTTCCAAACAGCCAAAAACAAAAAAATCTGTGGCAAGCTAATTTTAGGTGATACAGTATAGAAAATTTAAATATTGGAGTACTCAACATGCTGTCAGCAAAACTGTGTTGGTACGTAGGTGGGTTACCGTGGCAGTCGCTATTCATTCAAGCGGTGGTCATGTGTGGAGGAGGGCAGGAACAGAGTGGAGAGTGGGTTCTGGACCAGCAATCTAGGGTCCTGGGTGTCAGTTTCTACTTGATACTGAAATGCGTGAGCTTTCATCAGTCCTCTCCAGGTTTTGTTACTTGAAAACTGGAGCAATGTTAACCTTGTCAACAAAGTAAAATTTCCAGCCTGGTGTCAGTGCCCCCTTTGACTGGAAGCCAGGCAGGGTCTGTTCAGGGTCCTGGCCCTGCCAAGACAGCTGCAGAATCGAACTGGTGGTTGATTTTCACCTGTGTCCCTCCACCTCCCAGACAACCTGGCACTGGGAAGAGGAGGACTTTTTCATCCCTAAATGAAACAGCATTTGAGTGCTCTATGCATGATTTCTTTTGCTCTTCCTCACATTTCCTCATGAAGACTCATCCCCATGTTGCCAGTGGTGAGGCAGTATTGCACAGTAGACAAGGACTGGCTGCCTGGGCTCAAATCCTGGCTCTGCACCTTACTGCTGTGTGACATTAGGCAAGTGACTGAGTCTCTGTGCTTCAAGCACAGCTTCTATAAGTGGAAATAACAGTACTCATCCCCTAGGAGTATTATGAGGATTAAAAGAACTAAAAGGTATGAAGTGCCTACAACAGTGTCTGGTATGAAGAAAATGCCATATACATGCTTATTATTGTTGGGATTCCCAATCCAAAGACCTGCGCAAAATCACAGGGCTAAGTAACAGCAGAACCAGAACGCCCTCCCAGGCTTTTCTGACCACAAACTGCTGTTAAGAACCATTATGCCTTACTGCCTTCTTAAGTGCAGAGGAGGAATGTGCCTAACACAGGAGACTAGACTGGACCAGAAATTCCTGAGGGGAGTACACCTGGCTGGCTGGCCACGTCGCACGTCCACATACCCCTAGGGAGGCACACTTACCTGGATGTAGTCCACCGAATCACCAAGGGCCTTGAAGGCCGTGTACATGACCTCTCGCTTGCCTCCCCACTTCTGCATGATGCACGAGAAGGTGCTGGCCCGCACCACATCCCGCACACGGTCCATGCCCTCCTGCAGGCTTGCCTCCGTCTCGCCCTCACCCGCCTCATGGAAGTTGCTGCGCCACACAAAGAAGCCGGCTTGCTCGGTGCCACCGAGCACCTCGTGGAAGATGTCCAGCATGTAAGCATCCTCCTGGCGATTGCCGTCCACCACCATGACCACCTTGAGGTCGCGGAAGGCGATGCGCTGGGCTGAGCGCAGGCACTTGCGCAAGTAGTCAGGGTCCTCCTGGTATGCAGCAATACAGAGTGCCACCGAGCGCCGCATCGGTGAGGGCAGCTTCAATGGCCGGCCTGCCCGCCGCATGCGCCGGTGCTCCAGGAAGGCAAACAGGCTCTGGATGAGCAGGTGCAGGCCCAGGATGGCACCGTACAGCCCGAAGGACAGGTAGTGCTTTTCTGTGTGGATGAACTGGTAGCCTGTCACATAAGCTGCCAGGATGCCACCCAGCACTGCCAGGGCAAACAGGCTGGTGCCCACCACACGCAGGGCTGTTGTCAGCTGCACCGGCATCTGGTGGGAGAAGGCAGGAGACATGGGGTCAGGCAGGGGCCAGTGGGCTTATTTTTCTCTGGGCTTGGCTGGGGAGATGACCCATTAATAAAAACAATTACCATTTATTGAGCATGACCAAAACTGCAGACTCAGAAGCCAGACTACTGGGGTTCAAATCGCAGCTCTGCCACTTACTATGTCCTACCCTTAGTTTATTCTTCTGTAAAATGTGGATTGCAGCACTAACCTCCCAGCATCTTTGAGAATTGACAGGTTACATATGTAAAGCACTTAAAGTAGTACTTATTGTTAGACAAACCAAAGCCAGAGAGAGCCATGTGATACCCAACTGGTGGATGGCAAAACCAGGATCTGCCTGACCCAGAGCTCTCATAGGCAAGCTTCAATAGGAGTGAGCCTGAAGCCAGAGGCAGCCCTGAGCACCTGAGGGGCCTGGAAGAGGGAGGAGGAGGGGCAGGTAGGCAGCTTCTATCTGCCCTGTGCCCACTAGGGCATTGCACAGCCACCAATGAGGCCCATGAAGAAAGTGGGGAAGGAAAAGATGAGAAACAGCAGGAAACATTATGGGTACTGGGGGGAAAAAGAAGGGAACAGCTTCCCTTTCTAGAAACAGCTCAATCAATTAGAGAAAGTTTCCCTGTGTTCTCTGCTTTCTCACCTTTTTCTCATTTACTTGAAAGGCAGGAAAGAAAGGGAAACCAACCAGAAAAAGCAGACAAGGGAAAGACGAGGAAATGAGAACTGGGGTGTGGACAGCCCTCCTGGAAGCCCAGCTCTGGGGCCAGAGGGAACTGCAGCCACCACTGCAGGAGCCAGGGAGGTGTGGCTACCTGGGAAGCCCCATCCACTTGGTCCTAGTGCCTGCATGGAATGTCTGTGCACGTCTCCCTGCCCCGCCACTCCTGGAAATGCTGCCAGATTTTGTTTGCAACTAAGTCAGGGCTTCTAGCATCTGCCCAGTTGGAAACAGCTGTGTTTTAATGAAAAGATCCAACCACAGCACCAGAAGACTTGTGCTTGAGAAGCAGCTTTACTATCTCCTATCTGCTTGACCTTGCCAGAGTTCTGAGACTTAGTATCCACCGCCCCCCATCACCTCCGCATGAGGGAGCCCAGTGGTTTCTTGCTCCACAGGTCTCAGGTAGGTCCTTTTTACTGATTAGTAGCCCTGAAGGACTACCCAAGTGGTAAGGCTGCTGGGGGATGGGGGAAGGCTGAAGAGGACAGCTCCCTGCCCTCCATTCTGAGGCCTTCTCCTTGCTACCTGCCTGATCTGGTGCCAGATCACCTATCCTGATAGGTGCCACCCACCTTCTACAGATAATGAGGTGTCACTTCCGAGCCTGCTCCAAGTCTAGGTCTCACTTGAAACCGACTCCTGACGCCTACCTCAACACAAACACACTTCTTGCCAGAAGCCTGTTCCCCCCACCACGTCTCACATAGGAGGGATGAGGAACACGCAATCACTGTCTAAATCAGTCCGCGACTCAGGCCCCAGCAGCATTCCAGCAGCTTCGGTCCGGAAAGTGCTGCTGGCAGCCTTGCCTCTCCGGGAAGCGCGGCCTCCGGGCGCTCTGCCCCGCCATCCCGGGGAGCCTACCGCGTGCTTCCTCTGCCTGACTCTCTGCCCTCCCTCCCCCACATCTCGCACGCGCCTGTGCCCCAGGGGCCCCCAGGCCCTGCATCCACGGCCCAGGAGCACCCCAGTCCCCTTCTTGAGCTTACATGCCCTGGGGGCGCTGCCAGCACCACTGCCCGCCTGCGCTTTGGCAAAGGGCAGGGGGCGCCGAGACCAACCCAGCAAACCGCGGGGCGCTGGCGCCCCGCCTCGGTGCAGTGCCGGAGGCGGTGCCCACCAGGTTAATGCAGCCGGGAAGGCGCTGGCCACGCTTCTCACCTCACCCCCTCCACAGGCTTCCCTTCTGGCGAAGGCGGTGCCGGCCACACCCACGTGCCGGTTTCCCACGACCCAGCCGCCAAGGAACGGAAACCCTAAGAAATCAGTCGGACCAGGCCCCGCTCATCTCCTCGGGGGCCCCCGCTACCTTGGCAAAGTGCGCCTGCAGACAAAGGCGGCATCTCCGGTATCGCCGGCCCCTTCCTTTCCCGGGCGGGAAACCTTTCTCCCCCGCTCAGGAATTGGAAGTATTACCCCGGCTCCCCTACCCCGCAGCTGGAGACCCCACGTGCAATCAGGCGCTGCTTCAGGTTCTGCATGAGGTGGCCCGGCCCAGACGGGGGGCTGTGTCACCCCCAAGCCGGCGGCGGAGAACCTCTTGCCCTTACCCCCTTCGCTCAAAAGGGATTCCACGAGCTCGGACCCTGTAGGCTAATGCGCACCCGGCTTCAAGGGCAAGAGGTTGGGGGCGCTCCTTAAGACTTCCTCCCACTGCCAGACACCAGGGAAAGAGAAAACCCCCAGCCAAGGACGCACGCCGCCAATCTACCCCCGAAACTTTGCAGGGCTGCCCAGTCTGCAGCCTCTCCTGCTGACAGGTGTGCCATGCTGCGGGGCCCACACGCGGCGGGATGGAAACTTGCGAGCGGGGCGGGGGCTCTTTCCTTTGCGCCCAGCCGCCCTCCCCGTCCCTTCTGAGCCGGCAAGGGAAGGGGAGCCCAGGCCGCGGTTACATGCGGCCGTAGCCCGGCTGACCCGCAGGAACCCGGGCGCCGAGCAGCTTGGTGCCTGGACAGGTGCGAACCCCAGGGCCGGCCTGGGACTGGAAGAGACTCTAGCTAGCCTCATGCCCCTCACCGTCGTCCGCCTCCTAATCCATCCACAAAACAGGAACCGCAAGGGAGGAAGGGAGGAGAGGCTGGAGAAGGAGAGGATGGAGGAAGAAAGGAAGGAGGGGTCAGTGGGAAAGGGCTGCAGGAACCGCCGCCGGGAAGCCTGGAGATGCCGCAGCCCTTAGCCCACCTCCCAGCGCTGGACGCGGCGTCCGCACGGCCGGGGAGCCGGCGGGAGTCCGCTAGGCTCAGCAAGAGGCGCCCCTGGAACCTTGCGCGACCAGGTCCAGCGCGCGGCCCGCCCCTCGGAGGCGACTGGCCGGCCGGCCGGGCCCGCGCTCACCGTGCCGCCGGCTACCCGCGCTCCAGTGCTCAGCAGGCCCGCAGCGGCTCCATACCCCTCCTCCCGCTCCTCGCCGCCGCCGCACCTCGCTCCGCCGCCGCACCTCGCTCCACCGTGCACCGTCGCCGCCTCGCGCTCCGACTGACGAGCGCGGGCCCCGCCGAGCCGCCTTTAAGTACCGAGCGCGTCCCCGCGGGGAGAAGCGCCCTCCTCCGGCCCTCGGGCCGGTAAAGTTAAGAGTGGGAGGGCTCCCCCGAGAGCCGCGAGGGAGCACCCCCTTCCCGGTTCGACCCTAGGTACCTCCATGCGGCCGGCGCACGGTGGGACGCCGGGCCCCGAGTGGACGCGGCTCCTCCAGGTCGCAAAGACTCATAATCTCGGCACCCTCGGAAACTGGGTTCCCCAACAGAGTCAAAAGCCGAGCTCCTTCGCGCTAGTCCCGGGGCCAACTGCCCAGGGGGTGGCGGTCATTGTGCTCAACCTAGAACCCGAATTGTAGTTAACTTCCAATAAAACCCACTGGGGCTTCCAAAATTGTTACTCTCGGCTCTCTCTTCTCCCGCGCCCCCACCACCCCGTTCTAAGCCACGAAACTAACTCACCCTGCAAAGCAAGCGAGTAGAAACACCCCGACTGGACACGCGAAGGGGCTGTGCGCTCTAGAGGGTACTCCCTAAAACCCAGACAGCAGAACCTTCCTGCCGGCCAAAAAAAAAAAAAAAAAAAAAGGCGCAGAAGAGAACACTTGTTAAATATAAAAATACTGGTCAAAGAAGTTGTTAACAACTGTGACAAGCTTAGTCTTGAATTCCACAGTGGGGCGCTGATGACTTTAAGGCTGTTTGCAAAAGCTGCAAATGGTTTTGCAAGAACCTTGGAAGTTCCGGTGTCTTAAAGCCAAAACCAATTCCTCCTCCCCTTTTTTACACCTGTATTTCCGACAACCATGACCTAGGTTCCCACTGCCTTTATCACCAGGGGTTTCCAAGTTCCTAAAAGCTGGTTCTAGACTTGGGTGAGGTGAGGTGGGGTGGGGTGGGGTCGGGTGTAGAGGTGGGCAGTTGTTAGGAGAGGAAGGTTAGAACCAGCTGAACACACTTGATTTCTAAATCTTGGGAAAACTTGGAGGTATTATAATTGAAGACTAGTAAAAAATGAATTTACATGGCCTCTAGATACACCTGAGACAATTTCCATCACTTCTTCCCAAGCAGCAATAAAGTTATAGGAACCTGAACTGCAGTCTGCAAGCTGCTCCTCTCAGAAGTCTTAGGGGCTCAGGGACTTGCCTGCCCACGCTCGCTCACTCTGGCCACAGAGCTCACCCCTCCTTCCCTAAGGCGAGCAGACCTCTGGCCCACCTACTCCATCCACCCCCACCTTGCATTACAGAAATCAAATCATTTCACACTTTTGTTTGCAAAAATCATCACTAATATGCTACAAGATTTAAACATTCCTTTTTGTGTGCTTTTTAAAATTAGTATTGAATTCACAGTGGGAATGTGTTCTGAACTTCTGGTGGGCCCTAATAAGAGCTAACAATGCACAGGTGGAAAGAGAAGCTCTCAGGAGGGCTCTGGAGTCAGTTCTGCCAGTAGCTGTGTGGCACTAACCTCAGTGTCTTCATCTCAGAAATGGGATTGAATATCTATTTGACAGGATTATCATAAGTATTGAGAGATTGAAAGTGCTCAGTAAGGTTAGCTCCAGTTAATTTCAACCAGAGAATGGCATCTGTTAACGATGCTCTGGATTCTACATGCCCACCCCGCCAGGATGACACTCTGTGACAGGAAGAAATCAGTGTGTGTGAGAAATGCCTTGTCTCAATTGCATTATGGACTCCCAGAGCCCTAGGCTACCACCTCTTCATCCAGGGTCATTGTAGAGCCTGAAGGAGCTATCTGATCCTACCTCCTACCCAAATGTGCAGTCTGCAAACTTTTAGAACAGGGGAAACAAGCCGGGGCTAGGTGGCAACAAAAAACGTGTGCATCAGCCTGGCGGGGGGCAAATGCCCTGTTAAAAGGAGATGTCCCTTTGAGAGGGAGGGCCCAGTGTGGCCAGGAGCTCTGTTGTCAAAAGAAGACAGAAATCCAGATTTTTATGTGAAATCTCCTCGTTTTTAAGTGTTGGATACTAACTCAAATGTTAAAAAACACTCCACAGGCCAGGCAAAATGTGTCTGTGAGTCAGCTCCAGCCAGCTGGCTGCTTGCAAGTGACCTGTTTAAGCTTAAGGAATGGAGCAGCCAGTTTGGAAAGATCCGGTCTGCCCTCAGCAACACAGTAACATGATTTCTCTGGGTACAAGTTTCCTGGGGCTGCTCCAGGATCATCTCATGCCTAGTTAATTTCTAAGTCTCCAAATTTGTCCCACAGTGTTAGTGCCTCTCTCACTTAGTTGGCTCCAGGGAGTTTTATAGGTGGTGGGCTGGTACAGCACAACCTCACTAGTCAATTAAAACCTCCTAAATGAACAGCAGGTCCAGATGCAACATCATAAGAACAGTAAACACTCTGCCCATATCAATTGGCTTGGCCCCCTAAATGGCTTCCCCTGGGGAGCAAATTCTCATTTTCTGATCTGCAGGGCCAGCGACCTGGTGTTATCAGGCAGCCAGGAGAGTCTTTACCTTTGTGGCCAGTCTATGCCAGGGAGGATTTGCCTGTAATTAACACCCAGTTTGCCCTGCTCTATTTGCATTTATCTCTTCAGGGGGCGGTGGCTGGAAGAATCTTTCAGGGGTTAATACAATAAAGCTCAAGTTTATCTCTGCTTACCACTGGGGATTTAGAAAATAGGACTAATTCCATACTCAGTCACTTAACGTGAATTCAGAGGTTGCTGAATGGCTTTTACATAGCTTCCAGAGGATGAGCCTCCTGTTTGGCTCTGTAGTAGAAGATTCGTGCGGTATTTTAACATTTATTGAACACACACTGAAGACCTGCTCTGAGCAGAGAAGGGTGCTTTGGCACCAGGAAGTCTCAGGCTGATCTGCTGTCATCTAGATAGTTATCCATTTTGAAGACAAATACACTTGAAAAATTAAGTAACTGTACAAGGAAGTTTATAATTAAATGTTGATGAGAGAATCCAATTAGATGAGCTTAAAGATGTCAGGAAAGAGATCTCTGTGAGCTGGAATGGGCTGGGCAGAGTTTCCTGGAGAACTTGAGCTGACTGTGTAGAGGCAAGAGCATTCTAGACAGGAAGCAGAGCTTGGGAACAAGAAGGGGTGGTAGAGGAATGGGTGAGGTGTGTTTGAAGGAGAGCAAAGAAAGGCCTGGACAAAACAAGAAACTGACACTGAAGAACTTGCAACGGTGCCTGCTATGTAGAAAGTGCCTGATAAAGTCTATCTGCAGAGGAGGAGGATGCTAGGGACTGATTCTGGAGGGCCTTAGATGACTGAATAAGGAGTTTAGATTTTATCCAGTAGGTGACAGAGACCTACAGAAGATGTCTGAGCAAGGGAGTAAAACATTGGAAGTATTGTTTGAGGACGGCTGAGCCGGTGGTACTTCAGGAGTGGGGTTAGGAGACCTGTTAGGAGGCAGATAAACCACAACAAAGGGGCAGGAAAGGGCAGTGGTGAGAATTGTTGGTGCTGCCTTCAGGAAGCAGAGTTGAAAGCAGGCAGTGTCAACTATTTTGGGCACAAATGAGGGTAGAGGTGGAGGAATAATCAAGAGAAAGAGACTTGGAGGGTCAGCTTGAAGGACTGAAGGGGCCATTCTCAAAGCTTCAGAGTGTTTGAAAAAAACTGAAGCCAACAGTACCACAAACAAACATTTCACCTCCCAACTAATTTTCAAATCCAAACCCATGAAATACTCAAAAACTTCACACCCATAGGAGTCTGCCATTTGAGCTCTATTGTCATCACTTGTGCTTGAAACTGTGGGACAACCCTACCAAGTAACCAGGTGCTGCTCTGCTCTGCTGGTCTCCCAGTGATTGACTGGGCAGTGAGAGGCGGGGAAAGGATGGATGTTCTAGCTCCAGAGGCTGCCCCCTCACCCTCTGCCCTCACACTTCAGTGCTCCACCCTGGCATCTAGCCCGCAGTCTCTAGCGAAGCAAAGCAGAATGGGGGACGGCAGCCAAGCCACCAGGTCTCCCCTAGTCCCTTCAGGCTTCATCCCATCAGCATCTTCTGGGGTGACCACAGTCAAAACCTCTTGAAGCTAATGAAGGTGAATTTAAATTGGCCTCCAAGGAATAACAAGTTATGTCCCCCAGCTGACTAAATAGGGCTTTCTCCTCAAGGCAGCTTCACCTGCAATACTAGTTAATACATAATTCAAAGTGGAAAGTGTGTGCCTTGACTACGGTGAGGCAGCTACTACCAAACAAAGTTATCCTTTCATAACTCTCCCCTCTTACCGACAAGTACTCTGTAATCAGTACCATTTCTAGGTGCTATGTTTGAAGAAGTAGGCTTAAGGACTTTTCTGTCCTGCAGTTAGAGTGGTTAGATTTTAACTCCAGTCTCTCTCTCCTTGGGTGGAAGAATCGTTTTCATTTCAAATTAAGGGGCCTCTGTTCTGCTGGAGATAGAGCAGCCAGCCCCTACCAAGGGGCCAGGTTCTTTTATGCTGGCTTGAAGGTCACGTTTCGAAGGGCACAGGGGACCGATAACCAAGTGTCAAGTCAGACCTAGAGATGCTTTTCTTGGAATCCTGAACAGAAAGAGCTCTTCCTGGTCATCTTTCCTTTCTCTCCCTCCCAAGGTGAATGGAGAAAGAAATCCGGAAGACAATTTTAAACCATAATCTACCTTCTTGGTAGAATATTGTGCAGCTACTAAGTATAATGTTCGTGAAGAGAATGTGGGAATATGCAAATATGCGTATAATACAATGTTAAGTAAAAAAGGCAGGATACAAACATTGTCACGTATGAATGACTACATTTATGTTGTTTTCTTTTAAATCCTTTGAATTAAAAGGCAGGAGAGAAATTCATCTGGATATTAAGATCAGGTTTGGGTGGTGAAACAACAAATTTTTTCTCGTTACCTTTTTCTCTGTATTCTCCAAATTTTCTACTACTAAGTATAATAATTTTGTAGTGAAAAGGTATTTTTAAATGATATAAATTGTGAATCCACAGAATTTCCTTCTAAGCTGCGGTTGGGTGGGATACAGTCCATATGACACATGGGTTCATGTGAAAAAGGTTTGGCAACCCCAGTCTACTAAGAAAGCAGTAGTATTGGGAAGGCCAGGATATAGGATTTGTGGTCGCCAAAACCAATAATTTGCTTCATTTAAATCCCTCCCACTATTCCTTTGAGAGAATTTTACAGGGAAGCAGGGAGGATGTAGAGCTGTCCTTGCTATCCAGCGACTTTGAGAGAATTATAAAGACTCCTTCCTCCTGGCAACACAGCCATGAGCCAGGTCACATGGTTTGCCTGGCACAGCCCAGCTGGTATCAGCCCCTACTCAGCCCCTTATCCAGGGTCACAGTGATCCTAAGGAAGGGAGGCAGGCACACTAAATGTGGGCTCTAGGAGTGCCTGAATGCTTCTCCCAAAAAAAGTACTTCCAAGAACAATGATGTCAACAGCATTGCACTCCTGCGTGAGGAAGCCCTAGGGAGAGGCTGTCTCCTGTGGGTGCTGCAAACCTACCCCCATGCAGTTACCTCTGGGCACGTCCACACCCACACATGCACACAACACACTGTACACAAAACAGACACACGCATACTTGCTCATGACACAAGTGCACACTCACTTTCTCAGACCCAAGTGGAACACAACCCCAGTCTACAGTCCCAGTCACAGGATCCTCAGGAGGGGAACAAATCGCTTAAGGTAACCTTGTTCCAAATGCATTTAGCTCTTGTTACAATAACATCAACCACAGTTCTTAAATGTGCTGGCACTTCTGCTTATGCCCTTTTTCTTGATTAAAGACACCATTAGTCACTGTCACAGAAGAAGGCCAAAGCTGGATCCCCTATAAAGCAATTAGAGAATAGCCAAGGGTCGGGGCAGTTCCCATCAGCAACCTCGTGGGGAAAGACCCCCCCCCCCATAAGTACGTCCTACTCTCAGATTTTTTTGTTAGGATACCTGCCCAGCGCACGTGTGCACGCACGCACACACACACGCTGCCCTTCTTGTCTTACCAGATAAGATACTGCAGTGGTTCTCATGTCTGGCTGCTGCACATTTGACTTTTAAAACCTGGGTAGCTTTTTAAAAAACACTAACACCTGGACCCTATCCCAGATCAATTCAGTCATAATCACTGGGGGTGAGCTTGAATTTTTAACTTTAATTCCGTAGAAGATTCTATTGTGCATCCAGCACTGAGAACACATCCTGAGGATTCTCCTTAGCTGGTTTGCAAGTGCCCTTCTGGCACCGGGAGGACAGCAAGAGAGCCAGCCAGTCCCAGAGGTGAGCTCCAGAGAGCACGAGTGTCTCTCCCTTTACCTCGAGCACCTTGCCTGCCACACCTGTTTGAATTAACTGACCTTAAAACCTTAACAATGAACCAACCAGAAGCCAGAAGACAAAAAGGAACAAGAGAAAAGATGCTGATTTGAAGTAGAAAGTAGGGAGAGCCAAGGAAAAACACAGAGGACAGGACCAGCTGGGCAGGGTCAGTCCCCAGATCTCCGAATCTGCCTGGACTTGGATTGACAGAATCTTAAAAGTTGGCAAAGGTGCCTCCAGCTTTTTCCCAGGAGAACTGGAGGAAAACCAGGGAGGATGGAACTACCATAAACAACTTGAACTGGTATTTGTTTACAAGTGATGGGACTACTATACATGGGGGGCTTCTCCTATCTAAAGAATGGGTAGGGTAGTGGATCTGGGCTGCTCTATTTTGGGGCGTGAAGTCCCCATGACCCTCCCTCTCACATGGTCCTGGCCTTGGCCGCAGAGAAACATTCACATGGCTGATGCTGGAGCCTTCTTTGCAGTCTCTGAACAATCCTGATAGAGTGTCTTTGGAAAGTGTGAGGGGGACTCACCCCAGGCCTAGTTCTTTGAAGCATCAGCACCATCCTTCTTTCAGTAAAGACAGCCTAATTTCAGGCTGGCCCTTCCCTAGGATGAGTATGGTCACCACAGGTTTTGAAGTTTGGAAAGTGGTGTGTGGTCTAATAAACGGGTGTAGGTATGGTGGGGGCAGGGCAGGGGGAGCCTGTCCAGGTTCTAGAGACTCTGGGAGCGTGGAGCAGATGGCTTTGTTCTGTACTTATGGGTGTGATGACTCCGGTAATACATCAGGAGAGCCCCACCCAGGCCCTGTTCAGAGCAGGCTTTAGCTCTTACAGGCAGACAGTGAAGATTAAATCTTACATCATTTAATAAACCACTTAAAGGCCCAGTAGCTTTTCCTAGTTCCTCAGCAGAGATGGTGCTCCTGCAGCTCCAAAGCTGCCCTCAAACTGCCTCTCCTGATACAACTCTCACCCTCAGCCACACCCCGGCACCTCTGCGATGGAGTTAGGTGCCGGCTAACTGGTTTCTGTAAGAACTAGTGAATAAAGTCCAAAGTTCCTCTGCACTAGTGCACGCATGTCTCCCTTTCCCTCGTTCTCTTCCCATTTGCAAGAACTCATCTCTCTAGACCTTCTTTTTCCCTTCTGCAAAAGAGGGTCATTAATTCCAGTCTCACTTTTTTCTCTCAAGGACTGGTATGGAATCGAGCTATCAGTGTACACATGCAAGAAGTATATACTCAAGAAATAACAGTTTAAAATGATCTATTGTTATCATTTTGAGATACCGAAATCTGAGAACTGAAACCCTGCTTTCAGGAGGTGAAGGGGTAGAGCAAACAAAAAATAACAGCAAACCTTCAAAGGGGTATTTCTGAGCTCAGATTGGAGTTCACGGGAAGACCTGCTACATTTTCTATGTTGCACACACACAACATGGCTCTCTGCCTCCTGTGCCACCAGGAAGGCAGCCTCAGGTCTCCTACCTCAGCCACCCCAGGAAAGAAGAACAAGGCTTTCAATGAGCAGTTTATGAAAACTGTCAAAGTACAGGAGCAGGCGGGCTGGGGAGCTTTAGTAAATCTCTTTTCCAGCCGCTGGGCAAACTACAAGGTCAAACACAAGATGTAACAAGTTCTGGTGTTTGAGGTTGGGTTTTTATGTACACGGGCACTATTTGGTGGGAATCAGGATAGAAGTTTAACTTGACATCCAGTCCATTTGAACAAGCAGTGAACCATTTGACCATTTGAAAATATTGTGTCTGTTGGGTAGCAGCAAAGCACAGTGGCTAAAGGCCCAGCCTTGGGAGCCAGACTGCCTGGGTCCAAATACTGGTTTAGCCACTTCTTCCTATGTAAGCTGGAGCAAGTAATTAGCCTTTTGTGTGTCTAAGTTTTCCCATATGTAAAACAGGGATAATGATAATACTTACCTCACAGGCACAGTGAGAGGAGTCAGTGGATGAATACATGTCAGATGCACAGAACGTAATAAGCTCTTTGTAGTGTGAACTGATGATGATGGACAAGGAGGCAGAGCTACAGCAACCATTCACCCTGGGCTTTACAGGATGAACCCGAGACTCTGAGGGCCATCAGACCCCACGTCCCGAGTCTGGTTTGGGAACCGTGGTCATTATCCTGCGGACACCACAAACCCCATGAGAAGGCCCACCCTAACACTCAGGACAGAGTCTCTACTAGAGCTGAGAGCCTAGTAGAAATGCTTCTGACTAGACGTGCAAGGGCCCAGGACTTCTCTCCAGGATGAGTGCCTGTAACTGGCTAAGGCTGCTGGTTGCATGCTTGCGAAGAGCACTACTGTGCCCCTACCAAGCCTGTGGTTTCCGTACACAGAAAACTCCATCCCCTGAAGGTTCCCTGGTCCTGAATTATCTAGAGAATGGTGTTAACACTTGGCTGTGGAGACTGAACCTGCATTTCATGGCTATTAATGCAAGTTGGCCATGGATGGAGGGGTGGAGATCAGCACAAACGTGTTGGTGGACAGTTAATGCCGAAAATGTTTATAACTTTTTGAACCAGCATTCTGACCTTAGGACTCATCGAGTAGAAACACTTCCATTTGCAAAGAGTTATGTATGTTTGACAATCACCGGAGAATCATGGGAAATTAGAAACAATTCAACTGACCATCAAGAGACAAATGCCTCAACCAGCTGTGGCTCACCTATGCAATGAAGACATGCCACCATTGCAGGGGAGAGGGGACTGTGAGTACTGGCAGGACAGTATCTCCAAGGTATGTGACTAGGAAACAAATGCATGGGACATTCTTTATGGTAATAATTCCACTTTTGTTTTTGAAAGCAGCAATGTATGTTAGTATATATTTGGAAAAAGGGTGAAAGGAAAGATCTGGAGGGATATACACCAAACTGCTGGTTGGTGGTAACCTTGGGGTGGGAGTGGAGGTGAGGTTGTGGGAATTCTTTCTATGTTACATATACTTTAAATGTATAATTTATATGACATATGTAATTAGCACGCATGCGCACACCACACCCACACATACACACGCAGCCAGGGTGTCTGCATCTGAGGGCTCTGCCCCTCCTCAGCACTCTGAGGGCAGAGCGCCAGACAGCATGGGCATCACTCGGCAGGGGTCAGCGGAGATCAATCGACTGCTTGACTGCTTCGTGGGTCCCTTATGCTGGGGCTCATGCGTGAATATGAGCCCCTGAGTTTGCTTCCCAAACTGTGCTCTAGGTGAAAGAGTTTTGTTTCTATACTTGTTTCGGAGGGGAGAGACTTCATAGGATTCAACTGATGTTCAAAAGAGTCTGCCTCAAGTCCTCTGGAGACGGGCCAAATCCCACCAAAGGGGAATAGGTTACTTCCCTGTTCCACGATGTAGTTATGAGAATCATCCAAGCTTGTAGGTAAAAAATGACCTTCCAAAGTAAAGGAAACACAGAGCAAGTGATCCTGCTATTCCATGCCCCCCGCCATGGACTGTGGTGTCACGGGGTGGGGGCAGGTAATACGTGAGCCCTCCCTTCAGGCTACTGAGCCCTGAAGAAGTGTGAGGAGCGACAACAGACACCCTTCCAATAGATGGGCGCAGCCCCTTCCAGGGCTGATGGTGCAGGTCTGCGCTGCCTCCTCACCTGCCAGCCCGGGCGTGCGGAGCACAGCTCCAAGCCCTGCCAGCAGGGAAAAGTGCAGGAGCCGGCATCCTAAGACAACTCCCCAACCCCCAAGCAGGCAGAGCAGTGCAGGACATAAGAGGTGCGGCGCTGCAGGGAGGCTGCCGCGGGTGACTGCAGAAGCTCCGTGCCTGCAGAGCTCGCTGGAGGACACGGCTGGGCCCTTAGAGGTCATGCCTGCTGCTGTCCAGGGGGCAGGGGAAGAAGACCCCCCTCCCCACCACGGTCAGGGCGGAGTGGCTGCCTCCCACAGCCCACCCTGGAACTTGGCTCCCGTTTCTGACTCCCTCCCTTGCCACTGAAATTCCAGCTGAGCTTTTGGATTTCTGTGCAGAAAGACTGCAGAAGCCAATCTGCTTTTGTCCAGGTCAGATGAATCATCCCTCAACCAACTGAACAACTTTCACATGTCCTGGCCTTCCCCGTCCACTGCAGTGATCATGGGCGAGTCACAGGCAGGTGACAGGCAAGGCTCCATTCACTCAAAATCTCAGAGACAAAGGGATGGAGCAGGGCGGGGACACAGGCCAGACCAACAGGGCAGCTTACCTCTTTCTTCTGGGGCCAGTGAGGGTAAAGGGCTGCTGCCAGAGACGGGGGTAGGGAAAGGGGATGGGGCTCACCGCTTCAATTTGATTGTGCAGAAAAAAATGTGATTGGTGTGAATTCCTTTGGGCTCCATGTACTTCCCATTTTATAGTTTTTATCATCTTGGCCTCAAAGCACTTTCCAAAAAATAAGCTGAAGGGGTTTCAGGTAGAAATAGGTCTGTGGCAGGCCTCCTTGCTCATGTGATTGGGCACATCACCTCCGTGGCCCTCCCCTCCCCCCACTGCCCTCCCTGCGCTCAGCCACCACCCCTCCTTCCTCCCTCACCTCCAGGCCTTGGCACTTCCTACTCACGACTCCTGGAATGCTCCTCCCCCAAATATCTTCATGGTCAATCCTTCACCTCCTTCCAATCTTTACTCAAATATCAACTTCTCAGTGCAGACTTCTCTGGACAACTTATCCAAACTGACAGTTCTCACCCCATACATTCCTCATCCTCCTTCCCAACTTTATTTTTCTCTATAGCATTTATCACCATTTGACATTCTGCCTATTTTATTATTTATCTTATTTATTGGTCAGTCTCCTTCCACTACAATGTAAGCTTCCCCTGAAGGTAAGGGTTCTGCTCACAGCTGTGTTTCTCAGTGCCTGGTGCAGCATCGGGCACATGGTAGGTGCTCAATACATTGTTGTCATTGTCTGTGATTCATTTTCCTACCCTCTGGTCCCTGGAGGGGACTCCCTTATGCGTGGGTGGGTGGGCAGAGGCCCAGGAAAGTAAAGGAACAGAGAAGAGAGGCAAAGGAGACTATGAAAATAGGAAAAAGTACGTGTGTGGAGAGGTGAAAGTCTGTGTGCAAAGTGAAAGGTAAGAGATTTCTGATTAAACTGCAGAGCATGTGTAGAAGGGCAAGTGTGCGCCAAGAAGGAAGGACAACACAGCAGAGAGGGAAACTCCAGAATCTCCAGTAAGTCTAACCTGATAGAGCAGTCAACACTTGGGCAGAGAGCCTGGGATTTGGCTGCAGCCACAGCTTTGGGCTCCCTGTGTGTATCTTGCCACAGTGCCATCCTCTGGAGACGAAGGGACAGCAGGCCTGGAAAGAGGAGGAAGAAATCGGGAAGGGAGGGGGGGAGGGGGCCAAGTAAAAGATCAAGTCAGTGATACAGAGGAGGGTGGGTGACAGACTGCTATGCAACGGAGGGGACTGAAGGTGACAGTCCAGGAGAACTTCTGTGAGAGAGGTGAAGGGCGAGGCGAAGGGAGGAGACCGGAAGGGGCAGCAGGGAGAAGGGGGCCTTGGAGAGAGAAGAGGCAGGTGGAGGTGGAAGCCAAGCACAAAGATGTTACTGTTACACAGAATCAGACACACCTCACAGGCCTGGAAGTGTCATTCTTGCTCCTGCCATCGGCCCTGGAGTTCTGTGCCTTTTTTTTTTTTTTTTTTGAGTTTTGAGAGTTTTTATTATCCTAAAGCTCTCAATTCTCATTGCTCTTTCCCAAGGATGGAGGTATATAGCTATAGATATTGATATATCTATATATCTAAACATGGAAGAATTGTTTAACAATTTGAAAACTTTGAATATTTTTGTCATATTTGGTGTTTAGAAGGGTTCAGTAAGGTATCTTCCCCTTGAATTTGGTAACAAGGTCAGAAAAAATTACTCTCTGAAATTGATTCCATCAAAATCGATAAAGAACACTTTTAGCCACTTGCCAAATAATCCAAATTAAGAGGCAATTTATTAAGAGGAGATAAAGGACTAGGATGCTTGGTGAGGCAATCTCTAGACTAGGTTTTTCGACCAGAGAGTTTCTCAGTCTCATCAAGCTGATCAACTAGGATATGTTCTCAAAACTGGAAAGCATTTAATGCAAATACTGTTGTAAGTTAAGCCAATTCTCTAATAGATCCAATCTGATTATCTTAAGTGGGCTGTATGCAGTCTAGTTAGAAGAAGTCCAAGGAACAAGAATTTCTAGTGTATATCCAGCTGGTCCAAAAGAGAGTCTCCTCTGATTTGAAAACCCAATCCTGATTTTTCTAGACACCCTTGATTTGAAGAATGGAGGTTAATCCAGGTACCTTAGCAGAATAGAAATATTCCTAACTGCCTTTGTTCTAATTCTCTGCTCACTAGGCCAACCTGTGGGACACAACTATCTGTGAGTTGGCCTCTTTAACAGGATGCCCACCACAAAGGTTCTAAGCTAAGGGCTGTGTCTGTAATCTGGCCAGAGGAAAACAGCCTGCTGTTAACTGGCAAGTGGGCCTGCTTGTAGACAGATCCGTCAGTCACCTGAGAGTTTGGGGAAATTGTGTTTTGGTTCCGGTGGGCCTGGTCACCAGAGAGTGGGGGTAAAGTACTGTGACAAAATTCAGCCCTGCAGAGCTGAGGACTGGTTAAGGAGTCCAGGTTAGCCTCACCAAGATGCTGACGACGGGGAGGGCTTGTCTGAAGCAGTCAGTCATTTTCTCCTTTCTGTCTCCTCTTTTAGCTGCAATCAAAATTCAGTGGCCAAAATATATAAATAGATAAAAAGGCATCCACAGTGAGTGCTACATGTGAAATGACTTCAAAAAACCTGGCATCAGGTCACCAATATGCGACGCACTTTCCAGCAGGCATTCAGCACAAACACACTGTCTAAGCACTCCTCTGTCTATGGGAGCAGAGGACCGAAGGCAGGATTCAAACTCTCTCATCAGAGATGCTTGTGGCTCTTTTCTCCTATAATCGAGGCAGCGCTGGGCAGACAGTAGCAGAGGGAGTGAAACAAAATGGCCAGGGAGGACAAACACAGTGCTTACCCTTCTTCTCTGGATGAGTCAACCAGCTTGATCCTTTTTTCTGGAGCTCAAATCCTCCTCAGCGCCATAGCTTTCCATCTCAATGGCAGAGGACCAGATTCAGACCTGTTATTCTTTACAGCCAAGATAATTTTATTCCATTTTTGCATGTTTTGATAACGATTTCTTTCCCTCTCTACCTCCAACTGCATCTCCGTCCCTGACAGGCTCTTGAGTGGCCAAGGATGACTAGCCCTGGCTGTTCCTCATCACAAGAGGGACAACCTCACTGTGAAAGAATATCAAGATATATGACAGACGGGTGGCCAGCCTCTTCTACTCAAGTTGCAAGAAGAGAATGGTCAATCAAATTCCATCGGTTGTAAAAATATACTTCCATCAGGTAGAAATCCTTCTCTAAATGCTACAGGACAGTGAAAAATGTGCAGATTAATGGGGTCTGTACTCATTTTTCTCTTACTGCACCCACTTCAGGCTGGATGCAGACTGGCTACACAGATGCTTTAGGGAGGTCAGCCTGAAGACACACATGACCAGAGACATAAAGCCACCTCCGGGGGCAGCCATATTACCAGCACCAAAGAGGCAGTGGGGCCACCTGCTGGAAGGCGTGGGCACTGCTCTGGTTGCTTGGTTCCTCTGCCTCCTCCATGTCCTTGGGGCCTCCTCTATGGCAGGACCGTGATCTTTTTCTCCAACTTCTGCGGTGGGAACAGAAAGTTTCTCATTATCTCATCCAGCTCTTCCAGGGCTAGCTGGGCATGGAGCTTGGCCACGTCATCGGGCTCCAGACGCACCACATGCTTCAGCAGGTGGTAGAGATCCTGGAGGACGTCCCTCAGCACCTGTACAAGAGAGACAGAGTCATGACCATCTGTCTACTGTGCCAACATTTCTCAGAGCAACCTAACTGCCTTCTCTTGTCTGAGGAGTTCTATGAGGAAACCCACAGGCTCCTTTAAGAAGGCAACGCATGGCCCTCTCAGGATGGACGTGGAGTGGGGGCATCTGTACTGAGACAGGTTTCCCTTTGGGTTTCTCCTGCACCCCTGACCCCTCACTACATTGGCCTTGGGGCTGCTGCTTCCCTTTAGCCCCAGACCCAGGTATGGATGGCAGACCTCTTCCTTCAGTCCCAAAGCATGGCACAGGCCTCAGGACCACAGACAGTCAGTACTGCCCAGACCTGGCTGCTCCTGGAGCACGGTTACCAACACTCTCTCCTCCAGATCCCACAAAGCCCTCTGCGACACCCTCTGTGACACCCTCTGTGATGCCCGCAGAACAGGCAGCTATCTTATGAAACCCAGGAGGCTATTTCTTCAGCAATCAAGCTTTTCCTTGCCACTACTTTAAACATTTTCCACCATAGTTCCACTTCGGTGCCGTTTCCTCAGCCACTATAATTTTTTTTCTTCAATTCCAGTTCCGCAATGGGAAACAAGAGAAGATGTCATAGATACAGTCACACCCGATTTTCACATCTGATGCTCTGATCTTAGGTCTGATATGGGATTGGGAAGGTGCCAAAGCACCTACTCCCAGGAGCATCTAATTTCATCTGGGGAGCTAGAACTTCTAGTAAGAAATGAGTTCCTCTAGCAAAAGAACAGGGAAATTCAGAGTAAGGGGCCTCAGGGATCATCTGGTAACGAGGGACTGAAGACTCCAGGTCACAGGGGTCACATGACTTGTCTGCAGCTACTTGTGAAGTCACTTCTGGTTTAGGGCTCTTTGCTTCAAAAGTGACTATTTTGGGGGGTAGGTACTGTACTAGGCATTTTCCACATGTTATCTAATTTTTATGCTAGTCATATAAAGGAAGGAAAGTTATTAGCCCCATTTTACAGATGAGGAAACAAAAAATTAGAGGGTTAAGTAACCTCTCAAAGTTACTCCACTAAAAAAAGGATGGAGGCAGTTTTTAAACACCCAGTGCCTGTGTTCTTATTTATTTTCATTGAAAAGGTAATATAGTACAAAAAGTTACATATTTAAAAAATAAGTTTCTCTTCTACCCCGGACTCCTACTTCCCTTTCTCAGAGGATGCCACTCTTAATTGTGAGAAATATTCTAGGTGTTTACAAACATAAATATGTATTTGCCTTTTCCCCTCTCTTTCCTATAGTGCAGAATTATATGCTACACTGTTATGTACCATGATCCCTCCCACACTTAATGTAATTTGGAGATAATTTGCACATATGAAAATGTATTTTTTAATGACTGCATAGGATGAATGTCACACAGTTTATTTACCCACTCTCCCAAGAGAAGTCACTTAAGTTGTTTTTTTATCTTCTGCTATTGTAAATATTGCTGCAATAAACATTCTGATACCTAAGTCTTTGCAGACATGTACAGTGTATCTGGAGGACAAATATACAGAAATGGAATCCCTAGGTCAAAGGGTAATAATGCACACTGAAAATTCCTATTTCCCCATATTCTCAATAAGTACTATGTATTGTAAACTCTTTATCTTTGCTAATTCAGTAAGTGAAAAATAGCATCTTGCTGTTTTAAATTTACATCTTTCTAATAAATACATAAACTACTTGTATTTTTTTTCTGTTGTGTGAAACTGAACCTTTACAGATTGATTTGTAAGAACTCTTTGTATGTGAAAAAAAGAGGTCCATTATCTATTATATGAATTACAAATATTTTCCCCTAGTTGGCACTTTCTCCTTGTGAAATTTTTTTTCCAGTGAGGAAATTTACATTTTTGATGTAGTTAAATTTATCAGTTTTTTTCTTTATGGTTTTTGGGTTTCATATTTCACTTAGAAGAAATAGAGCCTACAGTCTTAGCCACTATGCTATGCTGTGTTCTTCCTGTTTATTAATAATGTGCATCAGGTTGGATTTATTTCACTATATGCAAGCATCTCTGACAATAATTGGTTCAAATGGACTTTAAAATTTTTTCTCCCACTACTTTGAAATTTCAGCAGTTGATTGTATATTGAAGGCTCTGTCAGTGTGCAGTGTATAATGTCAAAAAAGGAGGAAGATATGAAAAAAGCAAATAGGAGAATAAAGACATTCATTTATTCTTTCACTTTTATGGCTTATCATTAAAAACCATGTAATAAATATATAATGCCCTATGTTATAAACATGGAAAATCATTGCAAAAATACATTAAAAAACTGGTTGCCTCTAGCAAGCAAAACTGGGGAGAGACGAGGGAGACATATACCCTTTTGTAATACGGTATTGTATTACCCCATTTTAATATTGTATTTTATGATTACCTGTTAAAAAATAAAGGTGCTTTTTATTTAACTGAATTAACTACTGACAGATTTTCCTAAGGCCATTTGAACTCTTAAAAGGCTTACAGTCTGGGGAAGACAGGTCATGCATATAAATAAAGACAATACATAACAGGATATGTTAAGTGTCCTGAGAGCAGAGAAAGTGAGAAGAGAGGTTGGAGGAAAGAGAGGTCACATTTTAGGAGCAGGAAGAGAACTGGAGATGGTGAACACAAATGATGGGAAATGGTTAATTTGGTGAGTAACAAGTACATTTACATTTTTGATGTAGTTAAGTTTATCAGTTTTTTGGGTGGGTCTGGCCCCCACGGTCCCCTGAGCATTCCACACAAGTCCACTAAGTGTGAGGCCGCACATATCTTGGACTCGCTAAAGAACAGAGAAAGAGCCCTTTCCATCTTTTGATATTCTTGAACAGCATGGGCGCTGGGGAGTGGATGGAGGAAGGTAGGGGACAGAGATACACAAAACAAGTTCCCCAGGCCACCTGCTGGTCTCCCTCTTGTCCCCTGTGCTCCTGCTGAGGGGCCTTTTTTCGTTCCGTGTCGGAGCAAAGCTGCTTCCCAGCTTAAGGCATATGCTGTTCCCTCAGCCTGGAGAACCACTTCACTTCCTCTTCACCCTACAACTCTTACTCACTCTCAGCCTAAAATGCCACCTCCACGGGGATGCCTCCCTGTCTCCCATCTAGGGAAGCCCTCCTACCCTGCCTGTAGTTCTGTTTGTAGCCCCCTCACAATTGTAATTTAAATATTTATTGTGTAATTAAAAGTACATTTTCCTCACTAGATCACATGTACTATTGACACTGAGGCCAGGTCTTGCCTTATTCACTCTGGTGTAGTCCCAATGCCTCATATAATGACTGGCACATGGCAGACACCTAAAACATATTTATAAATGATAAAAGGCATGCATGTATGCTACTCCTGGTCAGTCTCTCACTTGGTAAAAACTAAAAATTCTAAGAACATCCATTGAAACAATGTCGGACGACCAGGGCTGGCTTCATGGGTGTGTGACCTGTGCAGTCAGTCACATACGGTCCCACGATCAAGAGGGCCCCATGCTTGGTTTAACGATCTGCTGTTGCCATCTTACAAGTCTTAATGATTTTATCTTTGAACTTGTGTCTTGTAAGAGAAGTCCGATGGGGCAAAGGAGGATGAGTATGAGTGGAGGAGATACACCCAGCATGCATGTCCGCCATTCTTGCTGGCATGCTGGCACTGGTGTTCGCCCTGCCCCATGGGCACACCATTCTGATGGGCCCACACGTGTGGGAGCTCAGCAAGACCTGAAACCAGTACCAGGGGAGCATGTTTGTTACGTTCATGACTTAAAAAGAGAGGCAGTGAAAGCCCACAGAGGCCACACTTTCCATCCAAACTACAGAAAAAAGGTGATGGCTTTCTCAGACACATGGATGAGTAAGGAACCTATTGTATCTTTTGTGTTGCTTCCCTGTCTTAGCCAATCGTTTACGCTGAAAATGATGACAGAGAAGGAAATAGGACAACCTGTAGTTCTTGTTCCTTTCACTCCTTTCTTATTCATCAGTAAACTAAGGTAAAGAGAGTTGCTAGGATGTGCATCTACCAGAAAGTGAAATATAAATGATTGAGTTAGTTTTGTCCAGTTTCCCCTGTTCTGCTAAGAAGGAAATACATATATATGTAACAGCTACAGAATACAAACTGTGTAATTTTGGTGATTCCACATATGAGTTAAACATGCTCATATTTGCATTTAAAATTGGCATTGCACAATATAAAGATGAACAGTAAAATCCATGGTAATTTGACATTTAAATTTTCTCTTCTCAGAACAATACTGATAGCAAATAATAAATAGCATGACAAGTCAAGGGAGAGAGAGACTGTGGAAGAAAGGAAAAAGTTTATATTTAAAAACTGTTAACAGCACTTTCCCCTTATTTTTTCTTAACAAAGGATCGCACATTTTCATTTTGCTCTGGGACCCACATATGCGGTTGGCCCTGCAGACAAGTCTGTGCTCCTTGTCCGATGTCACCACATTAAGTGCCTGAATCCTGTAGGCCAACCACACAAAAAGATGCTGCCCCGTAAGCCAGAAAGAGAAAGAAAAATACCATATGAGATCGCTCATATGTGGAATCTAAAAAAACAAAAACAAAAACAAACAAACAAAAGCATAAATACAAAACAGAAACAGATCATAGACATAGAATACAAACTTGGTTGCCAGGGGGGTGGAGGGTGGGAAGGGATAGACAGGATTTCAAAATTGTAGAATAGATAAAAAAGATTATACTGTGTAGCACAGGGAAATATACACAAGATCTTATGGTAGCTCACAGAGAAAACAATGTGACAATGAATATATGTATGTTCATGTATAACTGAAAAATTGTGCTCTACACTGGAATTTGACACAACATTGTAAAATGACTATAAATCGATAAAAAATGTTAAAAAAAAAAAAAAAGATGCTGTCCCATCTCTATCCTAAATGCCCTTTCATAACCTATCTTTCTTTCCCCTAGGCTGGCAGTGTGGAAAGGAGCAATGGTTCCGGAAAGAGGATGACTCCCCACAGCTACTGCTTCATGATTACTCACTCACTCATTCATCATTATTGTGGACCTTCTTCATGCCCAGGCAGTGTGCTGGTGATAAACGGTGAGTAATACACAAACCCTATCCTCCGGCAGCTACAGCCCAGAGGAGAGGCAGACACACAGCAGACAGTGTGATCTCCAATCTAAGAGATAAGTGTACGTGATTCTGGGGAAGCAAAGGAAGTGATTTCTGTCTGTGGAGGTGGGTGGAAGGAGAGCATTTCCCTTCCATGGAAAGGGCCTTCAGTCTGACTTTTATTGGTGGCACCAAGGAATGGCTTGGGGGAAGATCTCACCCTCAAACCACCTCAAATAAATGCAGCCTAAGCAAACCCAGCATGCTTCTTATGTGAACAGAGCTTAAAGACAAGTCTCCTGACACTCTCTCCAATGGATACAGCCTGCTGTCTCTCATACAGAAATTCTAGTGTTCCCACTGTTTATTACAAGGTCATCTTTTTTTCTTTTTCTAGAGGAATCTTTCACCTAGTCAGAAATATCTTAGAGATTTTTTGCTAAAGCCTCCTAACATTCAAAGTAAGGGTAGCTTTCACTTGTCAAAAAGGGAAGTTCTAAGGCATTCTGTTCTGCCGGGGTACTGTTCTCTCCTAGAGTGGATGGGAATTTTCCCCTTGGCACTGCTGTGTCCTTAAAATAACAATAATGCTTGGGCAAACACAACTTCATACTTGAGGGTGCCGAGTTCCTTATTATCAGTTACCGGATCTCCTTTTTTAGGTAACTGAGTGTTAGGCAAAGGCACCTTCTTAATTAATGGGTCTATCTTAGCAACCCACTCTGGGCCGGCTTCCCCCCAATCCCTGTAGTGCTGGGGATCCCACACATCACAGGACTTCCTCCGGACTCCCCAAGGATCAAAGCTTCCTGCCAGCCAGGGATTGTCACCAAATCCCTTGGATAAGGGGCTGAATGCAAGGAGAGTTCAAAGGTAAAGTTACTCACAGGAGCCTCTGTGGTGGGCAGGATACAGGCAATCCCACAGAGGAAACCGCTCATTAAGAGTTCAACACACCTGCTCTTCATCCCCCCCATGTAGCAAGGCCTGAGGACTCCAGGGAAAGGTAGAGGTGGAGGGGCTGAGTGGGGTGGGCAGGAGATATCTCAAAGTACCCAGATTTCCAGTCTGAAAACTCTTTGGAAAGGGGTGGATTTCAGGTGCTTTACTAAAAGAATTTAGAGTGTGACACACACACACACACACCCCCCATCTCCTCCCCTCCTCCTCCCTCTCCAGACATCAGTTCCCTGGAGCATACAAAGCTGATGCTTCAGGGACAAGAGCCATCTTTAGGGTCAGACATGGCTTAGAAAAGACCAGATGAGGCACCGCACACTGAAAAGCGAACACTGTGAGCAAAACACTGCCTTGGGCACACAGGTGCATTTTCAATGAAAGGGCAGGAAAACAGTGTTTGACTCTTTCAATGAGCTTGACCCAGAACACGCCCCGAGTGGTGGTTGTATCTCTGAGTTAGGATCAAAAGAAGGAATAAATGGCAAATATCTTTCTTCTTTTTAATTCCTGTATTTATTTATCTATTTAATTAGCAAAACAATGTAACCACAACCCAGAATATCTGGCAAACAGAGGAAGGATAAAAAGTCTCTAGTCAAACTACCTCTCTAACACAAACTACATTAGTAAAGACATTTAGTAATTAGCAGATGCATTTATATTAGGAATTATTTTAATATTTTAAGTCATTTTAAACTTCAAGGTGATTTTACAGATGGAACTTAGGTGAATGAAATTGCTGTTCTTCTGTATTATTGTGTGAGATCCACAAGACACAACACAAATGGTCATAAAACAAGGCCTTCACAGAAATAAGAACTCCAGAAAGCATGATCTGTCTATACTTCTGTAATACTTAAAGGAAAAATGGGTTACTAAATATAAAAGAATTAAAAAGTTAACTGCTAGTATACACTAATTGTATTCAGAAATTCAGTCTTCTATAGAGCTAAGAGAATTGTGGCTCCTTTTGTGGCTAAAAAAAGAAAAAAATAAGTATTGGGCACAAAGACAAAAACAGAAATAAAAGGGAAGTTAAGACACTGAAATGAAAGGCAGGGGCTGATGTGAGAAACAAGTGAACTGGAGTTAGTGGCTGGAGACTGGCCTGGCAGAAAAAAGATTCTCTAGATCAGGGCCCAGAAGAGGAGACCCTGGAATCCAACCAGTTCTGTTTGAAGACATGTTGGAATACGCATTAGATTTGGTTAAGAACCTGTCAGGAAGCTATAGAACCTAAGCACCTAAGCTCTAAGAACCCTCATTTTGACCACTGTGCTTCCTACATCTGACCTGATGGCTGAGGGCAGTGAGAGTGAACAGAAGAGACTATTATGGGGCAGAGATCAAGGATCATCAACAGAGCAAAGTTGGCCAACATTTCCCAAACTGCGTGCAGGAGACCATGCGAAGCATGCTGGGTGATGAGGGCCAGTGTCTACACTTCAGGAGCTCACCACCATGTGGTCGGGGGCAGACAGACATGCAGAGCGAACCCAACAGTCTGCAGCCAGGCAAATTGGCTGAAGTGAATCCTGGGGCCCCCAATTACCAGCTGGGGGATCCTGAGCAAACCACTTCAGCTTTCGGAACCCCGGTGATCTCCTTTGTAAAATGGGGATAATACTGCCTCCTTTTAAGGCTGTTGTGAGAATTACTGTCTGTAAAGATCCAAGCATGAGGATTTGCATGTGGTGGGTGATGCATACGCATGCTAGTACTGTGATCTCTTTGAGCGCTAGGACTGTGTCCATCTTGCTGCTCTCCTATCACTGAGGCCTCGAACAGAGCCAGGCATGTAGCAGCTTGGGCACACAGTAAATCCTTGAAGAAGAGATGAATGAATGAACAAATAACAACAACAGCTAATGCTTACTCAGTACCCATATGTGCCAGGTACGGTTCTAAAGGCATTTTATCTCTAGTAACTCACTTAATCCTCACAACAACACAACGAGAGAGGTACTATTATTATCTCCAGTTTGCCCAGGGCCACACACCTCATGACAGGTGGAGGCAGGATTCAAACCCTAGCAGCCTGACTTGGAGTCAGTGCTCTTTATTAACCGCTACACTATTCTGCTGCTCAAAGTGGTTATTATTTTCACTACCACGAAGAGGGGGAGCATAAAGCACCTATACTGTCTACCTTATAAGCTTATTAGGGGATCAAAAGAGATCTTGCATGTGAGAGTACTTTGTTATCACAGCAAAGTGATATATAATTCAAAGTATCATTGCTACTATTATCCTGACATGGAGGTAACTGGGTTTATTGCCAAGGGGCGAAGAAAACGAGGGGAAAGGTACAGTTCTGAAAATGAAAAATAGGGAGCCGGGGCCAAAGAGTGATCAGGAAGATGAATAAACAGAGGGGCTTTAGAAGAAAAGGGAAGGGGTGCAAAAGAGGGGAGAGAGATTTGATGCCGTCTGAGCGTGGTATCAGGGCCAGAGTGGGTACCTGACAATCGGAACACCGACCGTGCGGCTGCGCAGAGCGGAGAGCACCTGGAAGGCGTCTGCTGCGCAGGCAGAGAGGAGCCAGGCTCTGAGATCTTGGAGGCAAGCAGCCTCCCTAAGATAATGGGCAGGAAACAAATAACCTGGGGAAGCAGAATGGAGGTAGACAATCTGGACCTCATTTAGGGAGCTCCAGCCTAAAGAATAATAAATGGTTTACTGATAAAACCCAAACCTTCACTTTGATGGGTCTATGAAAAAGAAATCAGGGCCAATTCAAACAGAAAGATCGGCTTTTGAACACTTCACTGAAAGCATTGGGAGGGTCAGCAAAGAAAGACAGGATTACTAATGTCTAAGAGATTTCTATCCATGCCTGACAAGAGAATCTCAAACACCCTGAAGTTCAGGACAGCATTATTATTAACCGGAGGTTACTGGGCTTTTCAAAAACGTTTTATTTCTAAAGTATTTTTCTCTGCTAGACCTGGAGATAAATGGCATTTTTACCCTTTCCGGATTGTGTCTGGCTGTTAAATAAGGAGGGCATCTCAAGTGCAAGTGGGATTTGGGTGGGGAGGGCCTGAGGGGGTGTCATATGCGATGTTCACTGAAGAATAAGGGGAAAAACTTTAAGTTATGTGCCCAAAATGCTACAGGGATGCAGACAGGCTAGGCAGTTCAGGGACAAAGACCAAGAAGGCACTCTGGTTAATCCCTGGTAGGGGTGACAGCTCAGGGACCCTAAACAAAAAGTAGGCGATGGGACTTGCTGACACCTAATCATGTGCTCTGGGGCTAGCTTATGCTGCGGCGCTGCCCAAGCTTCGGGGGTCGGAGGCCAGCACCCACAGGGGCTGCCTCTACTGGCTGGGGCACGGGCAGGAGCAGCGGTGGCAGCATCTTTCAGAATGTCTTTAAATAGTAACTTGAGGAAGGCAGCAGTTTTCCTACACCCCCACAGGCACGGAAATAGAACAAAGAAGGCAGGAAAAAATGGCCGGAGGATGTGCAGAGGCAGCAGCCTGCTGCCTGTGGGAGAAGAGATCGGGAGCTTTGTCCTTAGGAGGTGATTACAATCCCAGCTTTCAAATTGTACTCAATTACCATGTCTGGGGGAAAAGGCTTCATTTTCCCTGGCCCTTGAAGCTTTCCACGCAGACACCCTGCTGAGGGACCAGTCCTGCTCCCTTTCTGCACCTAACGCCTCCCATGTGGGATTAGGCAGCGCCGGCAAAGGCTCACTACTACCACTTACTGAGTGTTCACTACGTTTCAGTCACTGTGCTAAGCCCTTCATGCACATTATCTCATTTAAGCCTATGAGGTAGGTGTTATTAGGCAAATTAGGGAGAGGAGCTATAGATTGGTTTAGTGATTTGCTCAAGGACACAGCTAGAATTCACACCTGCACCTGTCAGGTCTAACTCTGCAACCCTTGCTTTTAAACACGTGCAGTTACTAGGAAATTCAATATGCAGGAGGCTGCGATGGAGAGAACGTGACCTTTTCCCTGCACCATCAGAGTAGCTTATTTGGATGGGGCCTGGTTAGGGAGGAGGGGGAACAGGGCTACTGGCTGATGGCAAGGTTTGGGTTTCCTTTGGGGTACTAGTTTGCTTAGGGCATCCTGTGTCACCTCCACCTTACCCGGGTCACACGGCCTCAGGTTCACCTTGACTGGCCATCAGAGAAGAGCAGGCCACTCTCCTAAGGGGATCTGCTTGGTGAAATTCAATGCTCTGTGCAAGACGCTTCAGGAACAAAGGTTATAGAGTCAGACCAAAGGCCAGAGAAAACCAGAATTATTGACACATCACAGGTTCTGGTGGGGCTGGTCTTATGCGCTAATATATACACGGCATGGACTAGACTGGAAAAAGCAACCTGCCCACCCACACCATAGTATGGCTACACAGCCCAGACTCTGAGCAACACCATCATTCTAATGTAGTGATTCTCCACCCTTGCTGCACATTACAATCCCTGGAGAACTTTTAAAATGCTGGAGTGCCCACCTCACATCTAGGAACCAGAATCTAAGCAGTTGGGACTCAGGCTTAAGAAGATTTTTTTCAAAAATTTATTTTTATGCTCTCTAGGTGACTCTAATGAGCAGCCAGGATGCAGCTGTGCAGGATTTTAGGAGAAAAAAAAAAACCGGGTAGGAGACAGTAAGAGAGATGTCATGGTTTCAAAAGAAGGCATCGCTGTGATGACTATGCCCATGAAAAATTTATGCCAAGAGCAAGGGTGACAGGATCTGGACGTGACCTATTGCACTTCTTAAAATCTTCTTAACTATCAACAACTAGGTTTTTATCTTCCAGCAAGAGGACAGGGTCAAAGTCATTTTTGATCCACAAATTAAGACCGCATCTTTTCCCAAAATATTTTTAAAATATGTTCTTAAACATGTGTATTGGAGTAAGATTCTGAACACAGAGAAAGTTACAGGCTCCAAAAATGCATCTGTAAGAAGGCGAAAGGATAAAATGAATACAGCTGCCTCCGTTGCTAGGTGAGCTGTAATTATGGCAGAAACCTCTGCCCAAATGGGAAGAATTAAGGGAAATACATGTGCTAAAATTTTGACAGCAATAGCTATACACACACACACACGCACACACACACACACACACTACATATAGTGTGTGTGTGTGTGTGTGCGTGTGTGAAGCCAAGTTTTGAAATGCAGATGGTTCTGGCTGCTCATCAATATTCATTCTGTCACTGTGCCTCAGGACTCCTCCCAGCTGATTTGGGGACAGCATGTCTACAACCCAACTGCAATGAAAACTTTAGGCATTTCCAAGTAAGGAAGGTAAAATTCCCTCCTAATGAGAACTTGTTTGGACAACTTCTGCTTTTGGGAAGCCTGAACACTGGAAGAGTCTGGAAGCCCCTGCATTTCCAGTTTAAGATCTAAGAGATCTATTTATCGCAAAGGCAGGGACAAATAAATTTAAGAGATGTATTTCTCCATGCGTCTTAGAGGAAAGATTTCATGTACTCTCTCAACATTTATTAATAAGCATTATGTTGTACAAGGCGAAGTGCTAGATCTAGGGAATATAATGTACACCAGAAAGTAACATAACATTATAAATCAACTAAACTTGAACTTAAAAAAAGGGGATGGAAAAATAGTCAAATTCACAGAGACAGACTGTATAGTGATTGCTAGAGGCTGAGGGAGGGGGAATGGAGAACTGGAATTTAATGGGTACAGACTTTCAGTTTTACAAGATGAAAAGAGTTCTGTGGAGGGATGGTGGTGTTTGTAGCACAATAATGTGAATATACTTGACACTATAAACTCTACACTTAAAAATGCTTAAGATGGTTTATTTCATGTTATGTATATGTGTTTAGAGGCTGTCCCCAGCCGACACCAGATGTGAACAAAGCACTATGATATTTACTGTAGCCCTGAGCTGATATGTAAGGTACTGTAGGGCCTGGAGAAGGGAGGACTAATTTTCCCTGCGAAATCAGGAAGGGCTTCCCGCAGACAGTATAACATTTAACATTTAGAGTCCTAAAGGATGAATACAAGTTTATCAGATGGACAAGTTAGGGGTAGGGGCAGAAGGTATCTGGGGCATAGGAAACAATATGGACCAAGATCTAGAGGCAAGAAATAGTATGTAGACCATCTGGGGCTGGCAAGAGGTTCTCAGGATACATGTGGGGAAGTATGAGAGAGATAGTTATAAAAGTCAAGTGGGGCCCAGATTATAAAGGGCCTTGTTATGTCATGTTAGGAGCCCGGTTTTTACCTTATGGACCACAGGGAACCATTGAAAAAATGTTAGCTGGGTACTGGACTTCAGCAGATTTACTTTTCAGAAAGATCTCTCTGGCTGCTCCCTCACCACCCTGAGTAACTGAATACCTGTTGACCAGGAGAATTAAAAGTAGAAGAAAGTTCAGTAGTTAAGTACTAGAAACCCAAAAGTCCTAATATACTAGCAACCGTTTATAATTTACCTCTTCCTCAAGTATAATCTCAGGCAGTTCTAATTAGTTTCTTCAGAACAACCAACCTGGCAATAAAGCAGCCTGGGTTTGCACTCAGCTCTCATCTGTTTGACCTGGGCATCTAAATGTAAACTTTCTAGAGCTCAATTTTCTTACTTGTAAATAGTTAGAAGCATATTTGTTTCACAAGGTCGTTAGGAGGATTCAATGAGACAATGCATGTAAAGAATCCACTCCTTTGCCTAGCATACATACAGTAAGCCCTTAATACACATTAGTTATATTATTATTAAACATTAAACCTCAGAGAACATGAAATTTACTTGGGGCAGATTTGCTAAGAGTAAACAAACCGTGGGGTGATGAGCAATGAGCTGGAACAGACCCCAGAGCATCAATCCAGACTGTCATTTCAAGTCACTCTAAGGAGGGGAAAGCTTATTCGGAACTCCTCCCTTTCAGAGGATGGAGCAAAGATAAGTGGGTTTTGTAACCCAGAGTCCCATTTGATTATTATCACAGTCATTCTCAGAGGAAGAATTGATTCCCAATCAGGCTGCAGGGCAGGAGGAAAGTCCCAGGACTCACTTCCCAGCCTGGCAGCCTCAGAGGCATTTGGTCTCCAGTTTTTCTCAGCTCCCTGCTTTTTCAGATCTGTGTCCAGTATGGGAAGTTGCTGGATGGCACAGTCTCTGGTTGGCCTGTGCTTTTGGCAAGGGGTAGTGGAAGATGAGGAAGAGTGAAAACGAAGCCAGGGTTGTTTCCTGTCTCTACTCTCTGAACAGTTCACACTGGCAAGTCCTGGGAGGTCAGGGCATCTGGGTCCAAGGCTCATCCCAAACATTCTCCTCTCACTGCTCCATCGTTCTCCAGGGTAGGCAGTAAATAGCTGTAAAGAGGGAGTCCGACCTGCTTTCCTTTTAGGTATCAGGTTTTCAGTTTCTGAAGCAGCCTTCTGTTGGCCATGGTCTACGAAGAAAAAGCCTAAGTGACCCAGTTTCTGAGTCCTTCGGGTGACAGTCACCGAACCTGCGAGCACAAGTTCTGGAGCCGCACTGCCTAGGCTCATCTACTGCTCTGCCGCTTACTGGCTGTCGGACAGGTTACTTATCTTTTCTCTCTTAGTTTCCTCAAGTGTAAAATGGGGATATTAATCATACCTAAATAGGATCATTATGAAGACTAAATAAAGTAATTGATTTAAAGCACTTAGATTTAACTGCTATCATATAATAAATGCTCAATAAAAGTGTTTTTTTGCCAGGTTTTAATATATACTGAAATTTTCAGGAATGCAAGTGCCATATGAATTGAGAGAAGATAATGTTTTGATTTGTTTGGAATTTTACAGAGAGCAGTTTACCATTTTGGAAAATCAGGCTACTCAATGTACTTCTGAGTTGCCAGTACATGATATTTGTTATCAATTTGTATTTGTAGCTGTTACATTCATGATGATTCTACATATAAGAGCAACTGAATAGTTTACTGTATCTTTAAGTTGGCCTAGATATTTATATATTGAAATATGTTATTTTGTTATAAACTACTATCCTCTTATTCCTTCTTTATAGTATAGTTGGGACGTTATATTGACTTTTAAAATACACATGTGGGTTAAGGAGCTATAAATTTCATTCCAGGAGATAAACAGGGAACTCCAAAATATTTGCTGCAATAATTTATTATAATAAAAGTACGTTGGGTCTGATTTAGAGAAAGGGAGCTGATGTAACTGTTTCTAAAGCTGGTGCTCATCCTGTGCCCCTTCATGGTGTTACCTGAGACACCCTAGATAATAAGGTGAACCTTGTTCCAGGTGGATGAGTGAATTAAGAGGAAGAGAGGGGAGATACTATATTTCTGTTAGCAGCTGGCCAATGTAAGTTACCAGAAACAACTGGAAATGAGTGCTAATTCTTCCTGGCACTAGCCTTGGAAAATCATAACCACAGTCTCTCTGTGAACTGCTTTTCCTCATTCATAAAATAAGACGGTTGGATTATTTCCCAAAGTCTGTTCCATGGAACATTATTACTTGGCATGCTTATAATGAAAAAGGGGTTCCTTGGTAAATGGTTGAAATGTTGAAGAAACTGTTTTCTTTGCTGCAGGACTTCTCAGACTCCTTAACAGGCTAACATGTACCTAATCCCCAAGACGGGAATAGAGAGTTGTATGCAGCATTTTCCATACTTATTTGACCCTGGAGACCTTATGTCAAAGGAGCAACTCATGAGGTTAATAAGCTAAGGGAAATTTTTGTGAAATATAAATGAAATAGTCTTTAAAGCCTCTTCCACCTCTAACATTCCAAAATCCGGTGTATAAGTGTCAGTACCTTCTTTTTGGCCATTTTAGATCAGATTAAGAAGGGTAAGGAGAAAGCTAGCCTACAGAAAATAAAACAGTGTAAGTCTGATGCAGAAGAGGAAGACAAACCAAGTTCTAACATATGTAGATCTATGTAAATGATTATGCAGGAGAGACAGAAAGAGAGCAGTTTTAAATGTTAGGGCTTCCAAACTGTCACTTATGTTATCACTAGAAAAAGTCGAACATTTATATTTTAGCAGAAACAGTAAGGTACTGAGTCCTAATCTTTACAGTTTTCTTTCTCAAATCCATCACTAATGTCATTTGGATTTGGCCAAGTTACCACTGAAGAAATCTATGGGGCTATCCTCTACTCCCAGGCACTGACCCCAGCCTCTCCTCTCACTAATGGCTATGGTGGATGCTGAACACGAATTCACACAAACCAACAACCCCACACACCGCACCTGGCCCAGCCAAGGTAGTTGACCTGGGGATGGGCATCTGATTTCATCTGTAATGTGAAGTTTCTTCCCTGGAATTTGTGCATTTGGGGCCAGAGAGGGAATGTCTGAGTGTTGGAATGTAAGATGCCACACTGGGCCACTGTCAGTGGTCATGCTGCTGTCAGAGGAAGAAAGCTGGACTCCAGTGTGAGAGAATGAAGGCGAAATGCAGGAGAAGCAGAGACGAGAGAAAGCATCTTGGTTCCTGATTCTAATAGTCAGTGACGACCAGCTCCATCCCAGCTTTTCTCACCACATGGTTGTTCAGCCCTTGTTTGGATTTGGTTGGTTAAAAGTTCTCTCTGTTTAAGCAAGTTCAGACTAGGTTTCTGTTGCTTAAAACCAAAGAGCTCCTACTATAGTCACATTTGTCTTCCACACCTACTTTCTCTATCGATAGAGAAGTTGCTTCCTGAAAGCTGGCGTATTAAACACATATACACACCACTGCTCTCTCCTGAAACCCCACAAAAGCAACAGTAAAGAGATTTAAAAAAAAAAAAGCATTAAGTTATCAGAAAAAACTAACAAGGCAATGACAACAAAAGTTTATATGCTAGAAAGCAGTTGGATGAATCCTAGGGTCATAGTCCTTATTTGCCCAGGTTAGTACATTTTACAACTGCTGTGCTGGTATAATTATTCATGGCGTCCTCTTACACTCTCAAAAGTGTCCTGGTTTGGATGGTAAATTGATTCATTAAACCTAAGAAGCCCTGAAGCAAGACTAATGCACCACAGAAACTCAGAAGAGTTCAGGAGTTGATGGACCATACTTCTTAAAATGGAGATGAAAAGAAGCCCTGGTTGGAAGTATGTTTGAGTGGTAATTAGGTCCCCTGATGCTTTCCACTCTGTGTATCCAGGTGACTGTCCCTCTCCAACCAGAGCAGAAGCCTAGAGTTTTACCCTCTCGAGGTCCAACCAAAGGGACTCTGGATAGATGGACATCAGGTACAGACACGGATGGGGCTGCCATGTTGAACACAGAAGGATTAGGTAAAAGACTACACAGTGATTGGTGAGATTGCCATCCACCTCCTTTCACTCATCTTCCAGAACACTGGCAGCCTCATATCCTCTAGGAAGGAGACTAGATAATTCTCTGACCAGCTCCAAAGGCAAGACTTCAAAATAAGTCTTGGAGTCCCCCAATGAAATGGAGTCTCCTGATGAAACGTTTTTAGAGATTTATAAACTTTTAGCAGAGATTGGGAATGAACTGATAATAGGTTCATAGAAGAGTAACAAATGTAAACCTGAGATATTTATTAACTTCAGAGAAAGTCAATTCATACAAGAAAGGAAATGTAACCATAATATATTATATGGCTCAGTTGTAGGTATTAGTTACAGTCATAATAATACAAATACTACATGCTGATACAGCAGAAACTGTAATGCAACTATATAGGGAGAATGGGAAAGGGGGATGCATATAATTGTGAGGGGCAGGTTAATAATAATAATAACTAATACATATTGAGCACTTAGAACCTATACCATCTAAATACTTTACATAAATAAGTTCATTTAATTCTTACAACAACCCTATAAAGTGGTACTATTATTATCCCCACTTTACAGATGAGGAAGTTGAGGCACAGAGAGGTCAACTAACCTGTGCAGGGTCTTACTGTCAGTAAATGGCAAAGCTAGGATTCAATCCTAGACAATCTAGCCCTAGAGTCCATGCTCTACGTCTAAGTCATATATACCCTGCTGCTTCATTCCTTCTCACTGCAAGCCAGTTTTCTCCACCTAAGGAACATAATCAATGAGCAAGTCACACTTTTACATATTAGATCCAGTAGGAAGTCAAATAAGTGAATTGAAAAATCCAAGAAATAAAAGCATAAGCATGCTACTTGGAAATATGGAAGTAAACATTTAAAGAAACAGCTAATCTCTTGGATTGGAAGAAATAATATTGTTAAAATGGCCATACTACCCAAAGCAATTTACAGATTTAATGTACTCCCTATCAAACTACCCAGGACATTTTCACAGAACTAGAACAAATAATCCTAAAAATTTATATGGAATCACAAAAGACCCAGAATTGCCAACGCAATACTGAAGAAAAAGAATGAAGCTAGAGGAACAACCCTCCCAGATTTCAGATAATACTACAGAGCCACAGTAATCAAAACAGCGTGATATTGGCACAAAAAGAGACATATGGATCAATGGAACAGAATTGAGAACCCAGAAATAAGCCCACACACCTACGGCCAATTAATCTTCGACAAAAGGGGCAAGAATACACAATGGAGAAAAGATAGTCTCTTTAGCAAGTGGTGTTGGGAAAGCTGGACAGCCACATGTAAATCAACGGAGTTACAACACTCACTCATATCATACACAAAAACAAACTCAAAATAGCTTAAAGACTTAAACATAGGACAAGACACTATAAATCTCCTAGAAGAAATCACAGGCAAAACATTTTCTGACATAAATCTTAGCAATGTTCTCCTAGGGCAGTCTACCCAGGCAATAGAAATAAAAACAAAATATAAACACATGGAGCCCAATTAAATTTAAAAGCTTTAGCACAGCAAAGGAAGCCATAAACAAAACAAAAAGACAACCTACACAATGGGAGAAAATATGTGCAAATGATACAACTGACAAGAGCTTAATTTCCAGAATATATAAACAGCTTATACAACTTAATAACAACAACAACAACAAAAAACCCCAAACAACCCAATCCAAAAATGGGCAGAAGACCTAAACAAGCAATTCTCCAATGAAGACATACAAATGGCCTCTAGGCAGAATGGCCATCATTAAAAAGTCCACAAACAATAAATGCTGGAGAGGGTGTGAAGAAAAGGGAACTTTCCTACACTGTTGGTGGGATTGTAGTTTGGTACAGTCATTATGGAAAACAGCATTGATATTCCTCCACTACTAAAAACAGATTTACCATATGATCCAGCAATCCCACTCCTGTGCATACATCTAGAGGGAACTAATTTGAAAAGATACATGCACCCCAATGTTCATAGCAGCACTATTTACAACAGCCAAGACATGGAAACAACCTAAATGGCCATCCATAGATGATCGAATAAAGAAGTTGTGATATATTTATACAACGGAATGCTACTCAGCCATAAAAAATTAAATAATGCCATTTGCAGCAACATGGATGGATCTGGAGATCATCATTCTAAGTGAAGTAAGCCAGAGAGAGAAAAATATCATATGATATCACTTATATGTGGAATCTAAAAAAAAAAAAAAAAAAAAAGAACTTACCTGCAAAACAGAAACAGACGGACAGACACAGAAAACAAACTTATGGTTACCACAGAGGGAAGGGAGTAGGAAGGGATAAATTGGGAGTTTGAGATTTGCAGGTACTAACTACTACATATAAAATAGATAAACAACAAGTTTCTACTGTGTAGCACAGGGAACTATATTCAATATCTTGTAGTAACCTATAATGAAAAATAATATGAAAAGGAAAATATGTATGTGTATGTATGACTGAAACATGTTGTATACCAGAAACTGACACAACATAGTAAACTGACTATACTTCAATTTTTAAAAATGGAAAAAAAATAAAGAAACAGCTAATCAAGTTGAAAATAGTAGGTGTGGATGGGGAATGAGAATGGAGGATGAGGTAATGGGTCTTTGGATTAAGCTTTGTAATACTATGTATATGAATAGCTTTTCTGGGAATAAAATTTAGAAGCGAATATACTAACAATAAAAAGACAAATAACTCAATTAAAAAATGGGCAAAAATTCTGAATAGACATTTCTCCAAAGAAGACATACAAATGGCCAACAAGCTCATGCAAAGATGCTCAACATCTTAGGCATCAGAGAAATACACCACTTTATACCCACTAGGATGGCTATAATCCTAGTAAGTGATAGACAATAACAAGTGTTAATGAGAATGTGGAACATTTGGAACCCTCAAGCATTGCTGGTGGAAATAAAAAAATGATGCAGCTAGAAAACAGTCTGGCAGTTCCTTAAACACAGAGTTACCATACGACCCAGCAATTCCACTCCCAGGTACATATCCAAGAAAACTGGAAACATATGTTGCACAGAAACTTGTACACAAATGTTCATAGCAACATTATTTAAAATAGCCAAACGTGAAAACAACCCAAATGTCCATCAACAGATGAATGGATAAACAAATATGCTAGGCCCATACAATGGAATACTACTCAGCCATAAAAAGTGATAAAATCCGGATACATGCTACAATATGGATTAACCTTGACCACATTATGCTAAGTGAAAGAAGCCAGACAGAAAAGGCTGCATATTATATGATTCCTTTTATATGAAATGTCTAGAAAAGGCAAATCCACAGATAGAAAGTAGGTTTGTGGTTACCATGGGTTGGAGGGAGGGGGTAGTTGGGGAGTGATTGCTAATGGGTTTGGGGCTTCTTTTTTGGGGAAATGAAAATGCTCTGGAAGTAGATGGTGGTGATGTTTGCATGACTTTATGAATACACTAGAAACCCTGAACTGCAGCCTTTAATTTTACAGATGAGTTACATCTCAATTTAAGAAATTATGTAAGAAAAAATACAAGGTGAGAGAGAGAAGGGGCTGCAGTGCGACTAATGAACAGAGCATACTCATCTGACCTTCCTTTGGGTCAGCAGCTGCGGCCTTGCAGAAGTGTCCTTGTCTGCCTAGACCTGGCCTTGCCTCTCTTCTGCTCACCAACTTCCCTCAGGCTGGGTCTGTCTCCGGCCTGTACGGCTCCTCTCCTGACAACCTTCCTGCCCCTGCTCTCTCAGCTCCTGGCTCAGATCCTGAGACAAATATGCAACTGAAAATGTCCCTGATAACCTCCAGGGTTATCTAGTTATAAACCCTCTTGAACTCAGAAGTTTAAGGGCATGACTCCTGAGTTGCTATCCCATATATAAATCTTGTATTTGACAGATGGTAGAGATCCTTGGAAAAACAGGCATTCGCTAATAACTAAGCATTCGGTTTTTGGTGTGTGGGAAAGAACATTTAAAAAGTTGTGCTTCTGGTCTGACTGGGTCTTAGGAGGTAAAAAATAACAAATTATGTTGGGCTTGAGACAAAACAGAGTAACACAAGCTTCTATGTATATACAACAGGTGTAAAAAGTCATCACAATTTTTTGGGGCAACACTTTGCCACAGGGAAGTGATGAGAACTTAGTGATTTACAGAAAAAGTAGATGGCTAAACAGGAACTAGAACTTTGGTTAATTGTACTCAGTTAATCAGAGCATACTTTAAATACTCTCACTGTGGAAAATTAAACCGGCGACTGCTTACCGTGTATTTTCACCTATTATTGGTGTGATTCTTAAAAATAATCTTCATCTGCTCCTTCTTTTAAAAAACTAAGCAGTTTAAGTGAGGGAACAGTAGAGCCAGGTGGAGCATAGGCTTTAGAGATACACAGCCTGACTTTAAACCAGCTCTGCCATTTACCGGCAGCATGATCTTGAGTGGTTTGCTTAACCTCGGAGAGGCTTCCTTTAGTCACCTGTAAAATGGGAATAACAATACCTAACTCTCAGAGTTCCTGAGGAATCAGCTGTGACAATACAGTAATGCACTAGCTCAGTGCCTGCTTTCCGAGAGCAGACAGCATTACTACCAGGGGTGCTACATCCACTGCTTCCTAGTGGTGGGAAAGAAAAGGGGAAGCAACAGTGGTGGAGCTCAAATCAGGTTCAGAACCTTTTGGTTCGGACTACAACGCATCTAGGTTCTTATACATCTTCCCAGTAGAGCTGGTATCCATCATGAGGAAGAACAAGGTGGCATGGGCAGTCATGAGATGCTTGCGGAGTCGGAAGGCTATGTCCCATGTTATGAAGCCTGTCTTCTAAGACCTGAGATGACCGATGGTGAGGGCCTGGCATGATAAACTGTAAGGTTCTAAAAGTTCCAGCCATGAAAGAAACTGCCTATTCATCAATATTGAATATAAAATTATCTTTGGTGGGTTTAAAAAAATCATTAAAAACCCCAGCAAATCTGTGGCTCAGACAGCAGTAGAGGTGATGGTGGTGGTAGTGACAACAGCAATAACAGTACCACCACCACCACCAGTGATGACTAGCAGTCATCATCACTGCTGTCTTTTATACTTATAGCCCTTTATAGTTTGCGGTTTCATATGTTATCCCATCTAATTCCTGCCACATCTCTGACAGACAGGTAGGACTGATGTGAAAATGAGGTTCAGAGAGGTTAAGAGATTCGCACCCAGACCAGAACTTGCACCAAGTCCAATAGTCCAAAAAATTATTCTATGTTCCCTCATTATTTTCTCTATTCGAGTGTGAGAATCGATTTCTTTCAAGGTAAGCATGTCAGAAACATTGCCCCTCTTGTCTTCCTGCGAGTATAGGATGTGGTATAGACACTTAGAGGGAAAAAAAAAAAGGAAAGGAGAATGACAGAGACAGGAGACAGAGACACCCTATACAGAACAGGCTCTTCTCAAGATTCAGCAATAGAGAACAAATGGAGAAGCATAGGCACAAAACAGAAAGGACAGGAATCCTAAGGGCCCGTTATGGGTTGAACTGTGTCCCCCGTTCCTCCTCAAAAAGATATATTGAGGTCCTAACCCCCAGGACCTCAGAATGTGACCTTATTTGGAAATAGAGTTGTTGTGATGTAACTAGTTAAGATAATGTCATACTGGAGTTGGGGGTCCACCCAACCCAATATGACCGGTGCCCTTATATAAGAAGAAAGCCACATAAAGACAGAGACACATGGGGAGAATGCATGTGACCACAAAGGCAGAGACTGGAGTTACGCAGCTGCCAGCCAGTCACGCTAAGGATTGCCGGGAAATCACTGGAGGCCACGGGGAGGCAAGGAAGGAGTTCTTTACGGTCTCAGGGAGCACGGCCCACCTTAACTTTGGACTTCTAGCCTCCAGAACTATAAGATAGTCAACTTTTGTTGTTTTAAGCCACTCAGTTTGTGGAACTTTATTACAGCAGCCCTAGGAAGCTAACACACAGCCTTAAGAGGACTTTTTTCTTCTGAGATTGAAATGGAGCAACAGTAAGTAGGGTGTCTAAGACTGAGTCAGAGAGAAGTATCTGTGGGGGAAGAGACTTAAAACATGTTTTATTTTTTATTTTTAAAAAGTATTTATTTATTATTGTATTATTTTTAAAATTTTAGTGGGGGATGGGAGAGAAGTAATTTATTTATCATTTATTCTTAGAGGAGTTACTGGAGATTGAACCCAGGACCCCATGCATGCTAAGCATGCGTTCTACCACTTGAGCTATATCCTCCCCTTTAATATGTTTTAAAATCCGTCTGTGCCTCTGTCTCTGTGGCATCATAAACAATGTCCAAAAATGCTGAATTCTTATTAAATGTCTTTTATTAATATCAATTTGTAAACACCCAAGCCTGGGCCAGCAGCAGATGACCAACCACGGTCAACTGGCCATAGCTTTGTGTTCCCGGGAAGGAGCAATGCTTTTTAATTTCAGTCCTGAAAGGGCTCTCCCAAGACCTTGCTCAAAGTTTACAGAGGAGCAAATTATTATTACCTGGATCCCAGTCGTTTTTATGTAAATGTTCTTTTCATTTGCTCCTCACATGGAGCCTTTGATCTCTTAAAAGGAGCAGTGTCTGTGAAAATTGCTCTGGGAAAGAAACTGCGCCCATTTAACTACACCCATAGCACGCACACAAAAAACACAACAAATGCTGTCAAAATAACTTTGGGGATAAGACAAAACCAATAAAAGGAAGGAAAGTTTCCATTCAGTCTGCCCATTTACTTATAACTTGCTGTGTCAGAGATCATCAGTCCTCCTCGGGTCCCAGTTCTCGGTCTAGACAGACAGGCACAAGGTGAACCTAGGTGACATGCGTTACATCTTTTGGACGAACCATGTGTAACTGCTGTCTTTGAAAAAGCATCACATCATCCACAAACCATTTCTTTCTTTTTTTTTTTTTCAGCCACAGTATGCCTTCTCTCTTACAAAGAAGTCCAACTCACAAAAGTTAGTGAAACCATTATTCCTAATGTTATTAGAACAGGCTTCTGTCATCAGAGTCCAACACTGGACTCAGAGAAGGAATTAAAAACCATTCCTGGGTAGATTTGGATTTGGCTCAGAACCTGACTCAGCCATCAATTAATAATTAATTCCAAACTCTTCCCCCTGAAGATGCTTCTAGGTTTTGCTTATTTTTGAAGATACGACCTGGTATCAAGGCTGGGTTGTCATCTTGAAGGAATGAATTCTAGAGCCTACTAATTATCTCCCACTAGACAGAGTAGAGAATACATTATTCTTTCACCATTTAAAATTAGGGATTAGAAGGAAGAAAATCTATGCACTGGCAATTACCCTTTAATATTAAAAAGCAAGGGAGAAAGTTTCAATATTAATATGTCACCATACTTAGCCACTACAAATCCATGCGTGAAGTTGCCAAGTACTTCACAGTCCTAAGAAGTCAGCTTTCAGTAAACTGCAGAGAACTACAACAGTAGTTACCTAGACAAATTTAGAACTATGGTCAACCCCAAATCACTCATTCTTTTTCTTAAGACCAACAACTTTTTTTTCTATTGTATAGACAAATGAGTCTCGTTATCTGGGGTGGTTATGTTCTACAAAGGTGCATGAAGACTGAATTAATGGATACTGAGTCATTGCTCCTAAGGGAAACACAAAGTAAGGATTCTAACAGCCTCTGTTCACACCAAATCATTCATTTAAAAATCTTCTCATTACATTACATCCTTTACATTAGATAATTTCTATTGCTCTATCTGCAAATTCACTTATTCTTTCCTTGGTCATCTCCATCCTGCTTTTAATTCCATTCAGTGATTTTAAAAAAAGCTCAGATATTGTAGTTTTAGTTCTAAAACTTCAACATGGCTCTTTTAAAAAATCACTTCTATTTCTTTGCTGAGATTTCCTATCTTTCTATTTAACTGCAGACATATTTTTTCTTTTACTTCACTGAGGGCCATGATAATAGCTGCGTTAAAATCCTTGCCCGATAGTTCTAACATGAGGATTATCTTGGGGTTGGTCTCAGGTGATTTTCTTTTCTACTGAGAATACGTTTCACTTTCCTAGTGTTTTATATACTGAGTAGTTTTGGATTGTGTCCTGGACATTATGAATGTTAAATTATGGAGACGGGATTCTGCTCTTCAATTAGTGCTTTTTTTTTTTTTTAAATATCAGGCAATTATCTTGCTTGGTTTCGGGGTCAGCCAGAGATGCAGGAAGACAAAATTTGGGAATCCTTTCTCTGGATCTTTCCCCTCCAGGGTCTCACCTCTCTCTCCTGCAGCTGTGGTTTCCCCAGATTTAATCTGGTTCCCCAGCCCAGAAAGACTGTGATTTCTCCACCAGTACCCCTAATGCACTGCATGCCTCGTCAAATATAACTCGCCCCTGGGCTAAAATCAGCCAAGAAAATGGGAACTTACTCTGTACAACACCTCTCCTCTAAACATGGACACCCCATAAGAATCTGCCTGCCTCTGACCACTCTTAATGTCCTCAGTAGCTACTTGCTGTACTATGACCAGAGTTCATAACTGCTGTCTGAAGGAGGCCAGTCTGGTAGGCTGTTGCTCAACCATTACTGTCCCAATGATTCATTATTGTCTTTGGAATAAATTTATGAATACAGAGGTTCTAAACTTACAATTCTTAGAATAAACAAGTAGCCTTGCAAAGATTGAACTTGGGAAGAGCTGGATAGTGAGGGACAATTTTCTCATGCTGTCAGTTAGCTCATCTCCATGATGAAGAAGACTGTTCTCAACTCTGAGGCCAAAAGAAAGTATGGGTCTAAACATACCTCCTCTCCTGGGTATTCCTAGTAAATTCCATTTACAGCAAGGGGAAGGTAGATCTTTTCCGGCTTCAGACTTAGGAATGAGTGAATTAACAGATATGATCATAAGGCCAAAACAACATTAAGCAAAGAAGGTAAGTTTTTCAGTAAGAAAGTGAATGCTGTATTTCCCTCCAGTGTGGATAGTCTGGCTACTTGTAAGTGGGAAAGAGGTAAAAGCTACCTCGTGAGTTGCATGCAGGTGGTGATCCCAACCTATCTCCTGATTTCCTGAACCTCTATCTGTTACTCGACTCTCTGCTTCTTTTTCAAGCTGCCAGAATCACAGAGGTCCTTGTCCAGCACATCTACGAGCAACAGAGAATTCACTGAAACCTAGGATTATCTTCTGGCACTCTACAGCTTGAGAGATAGTGATTAGAAGGCAAAAAAAACAAAACAAAACTTCATCAACAAAGTGGCATTTTCATTTCAGCTGTTCCTGGGGGCAAAACAGAGCAGTAGAGAAAATCTCAGATTGAAAGCTTTGTGGTTATCTCCGCTTCTCATTAAAGTGCCCCTGATTATAATCACACCTACGATTACAAGATTTAACACACCTGGTCTCAAGGCTGCACCAGGAAGAGGACTCATACACTCATCCCATGCCATTTCCTTTTCTTTATTCAGTAAATAAGCACAATTTATAAATTTCAGTGAGCGTAGACTAGAAATGGTTTGGCGAACAGGAGACAGGTTTTTCATTCACGTGGCTTTTTGAAAGTGACAAAATCTTCCATGGCCACAAATTATTTTACTACTGGTGAGAGCTTGCCTCACTGCTTAATGTTGCTTTCATTGCTACACACAGATGTGAGAAATCTGGATAGAGTTTCTTTCTGTTTATTCTCTCATTTTACTAACCAGACATTTTGCTCTCCTACAGACGCACACACACACACATACACACATACTCTCACTGAGTAGGGGTGTGTGTGCTTACAGAGTTTTTCAGATTTATTTTAATAGCATTGTAACTTGTATTTTAAAATAAACTTCTATTTTGAAATAACTGTAGATTTACAGAAAAGTTGCAGAGACAGTACAGAGAATTCCTGTATATTCCTCACCCAGTTTCCCCTATTGTTAACTTACATAACAATGGTATATTTATCAAGAGTCTTGCAGATCTTGACAGTGGGTTTAAAAAAAACACTGACTCTTTCTTAACTCCATTTTGTGCAGCAGATTTTCAACAAGAGCAGTGTGTACCCTAAAGCAATTTAATCTTCTGAATTATCAAGTTACGATCTGCACGTACCCTCCTCCTATCAAGGTCCTAGACAGTAACGAGGGGGTAACTAATATATCCATGCTTGTACAAAAATAGTGTCAGGAACTTGATATGGCAAAATTCCAGCATGAACAGAGCTGTGTGTCTCACAAAACACGTACTCTGCTAATGGCTTCACTGACACTTAGTTAAATACCGATATGCCAGCCACAGACGGGCACTGTGGATGCCGGGAGGTGAATTAATAATGCATACTCTCTCTATAAAGTCAACTGGGAATGAATTTCCATTAAAATCAAGAAGAAAATTAATTTAGAGGTCACTTGTTCTTAGCACACATATGGATATATATACTCTCTTCCTGGACTGGCTGCACACTCTGGAGAAATCCAGCCAAACCCACTTGGAGGAAGAATAAAAGTTCAATTTATGCAGCAACTAAACTCTCATGGATTGAACTCCGCTAGAAAGGAAACATTTGAAATGAGGTCCTTTAGTGATTCCATATGAACAACTGAGCCAGGAAGACAAGTCACTAAAGCTCAGGCAGGGTCCGTGTGGTCCAGCCAGCTCACCTTGGACCCTGTACCCCTGAGGGGAATGCTGGGACCCAGAATCTCAATCTATAAAAGTGTGCTCTGGTTTTTCTGCAGCGGTTTACTGTGCAGTTTGCCTAATACGTTACAGAGGAAACAGAAACTCTTATTGAAGACGCAAACAATACAATTTTCCTGCTATAAAATCCCTGCCAGCTGATTCATCTGCGTGAGTTCATCCAGGAAAAAGGTTCAAGGCCTGCCCTAGTGAAAGGAAAACTGATAAACAGATAAAAAACAAAGAGGTAGGGAAGTTCCAAATGGTAAGAGACTGACTTACCTCAGTAGCTTTCTGGCTGAGTCCCCGAAGCAGCAGCACAATCACATGGATGGCAGCTCGGCGCACTTGAACTTCATGGTCTGTTTTAGCCACAGCAATCAGGCAAGCTGTTACCTAGGAGGGCAAGGATAGAAGTCAATAAAAATCAGGATTGCACAATTACCTGAAGCCTTTCAACTGTGTTACACTTTCTACTATCTGGTTTCATCATAAATTATCTAGGCTTAGGGGTGGATCGCTTCCTCATTCTCCATAAGGAGAGGGAGATCTAGTGGTAGAGATCTTGATTTAGTCTGGTTTTCTGGAAAAGAGCAAAATCTGCTTTGGAATTCAGGAGGGAGATAGGAAGTGGGAAGGAATACATGTATATAATAAGGGTATGGTCAAAGGGGACTATTTCCTCAAGAGTGGGAAGAGCTGTTACCTGCCCCACTTTGGGGACATCAGATCGAAGGAAGAAAAGTTGGTCTAAAACCCAGTGGCTTCTAGGGACCACGGAGATTTAGCTCAGCAGGCTTCAGAGATCAAGGCCTCGCATGAGTATCAGTGTGCCAACTGATGAAAGTTTCAGCCCAGGGATAAGGAAATACTTAAACAAACTGATCTTCTTCTAGCATGTCCCGACGGCCCAGTCCCACAAATCTAGTGTCCATCCCATGTGAGTCATCAGGGGCCAATTTCTGAGACTCTCTGCCCGGGCTTCTTCATTTGTGGAATGGGCCTCTTAGTGCTCATTTACTTTAAAAGTTAGCTCTATAACAGAAAAGACTGGCAACTACTTGCAAAACATGGTGCCAGGTATATAGCTAATAATTATATGTCATAAAATGAGACATCTTCTATACCCTGTACCAGCTACCCTGCCCCCACCCTGCTCCTGGTAGGCACAAAAATACTCTAAAACCTCACTAAAGAGATACAACTGAAAACAACAGCAAAAAAGCATTTCTGAGGTGTTGGTGCAAGACTGAAAAGGAAGAAACAAAAATTTCAAAACGTCACAATGACATAAAAAATGTGAAGGTAAGTCTAAATTATTCAATTGGTCTCTCACATACTTTGTTATGTGATGTGCTGTGTGAGTATATATCCTGGCCAACTGTGGAGGGATTTCTAACTATGATAAGAAAATAGCCAGATTGTGTGCTTGGAAACACGTATAAATACATATTATGTTTAAAGAATGGTTTTTTAAAAAGGTTTAAAAAAAGAATACAGGCACAAATGAGGAAATAGGCCTGTGCAGAAATTTTAACTATGTAGGTTGTATTTTTCACAGCTTTCAAACAGTTGGGCATAGTTCAAAGGGTCTAATTAATCAGTGATGGCACAGGGATTAGAAGAAGTAGCTTGTTCTTAAATATAATTGCAACTGTGATGCACTGGCATTTAATCAAATTGTACACCCATTAGACAAACTCGAAGCTTACATGTGAAAGGAAATTCAAGAAAACTATTTGGGGGCTTTTTTTCAATAAGACCCAGCAAGATGCTTTTGCTTTTGACTTGGGACCCTCACCCAAGGCCAAGAGTGGCTTCCATGCCTCTGGCATTAATGGTAGAAGCAATTCATGCCAAGGAGGAGTTCCTTGGGTGACCTCCAAACAGGCAAAAACATAATAGGTACCTCCACTTGCAGGCTTAGTATTTACAAGGTAAGAGCTGAAATCAGAGAAACAAGTTAGAGCTAGGTCCGAGTTCTTCTTGACACATAAAAGTTTAGCTTATTCAGTCTGATAACTAAAGTATGAAAGCCAGTTCAGGGCCATGTAATGCACAGACTCTCCCAAGGCTTTTGCCTGCTTCCCTCAAGTTTGAGTTTTGGGCCCCTGTTTCCACATCTGGCAGACAAAGCTTCCTGGTCTAGAACCCTCTTGATGTCCAGCTTTGCCACCTCTGTTCTGCCTCATTATGCTGAGCGGGTCGAGATTCTGCCTCAGTGCTCAGTGTAAGGCCAGCTCTGACTGTCAGGCGTTATTCCACAATCAGGATAGGCAGAAGCATCCCGGCTGGAAAAGGGCTTCCCCTGCAGGGTCAGTTTCTGAGGTACGACCGAGAGGAGCTGGTTGTTACAAGCCTTGCTGAGATGAGCCGGAATGGCCTCCTGCTGTTAGTGACTTACACACCAGATTGTACCAGGGGCCCATCAGCAATCAGCCATCCGGGACAACCAGGAAGAGGCCTGTGAACAGAAGAATGTTTGTGGACCTTCCTCAACATCTCTGTCACAAGGACCAAATCCTGTGAAATGTACAATGGTCAGTTGTACAGAATGTTCTTAAAGCATCAACATTTTAATATAGTCTTTAATATATATATCCCCTAGAGATAAGAATGGCCCTCTTCTGCTCAGGTCAAGCTACCGTAACCAACTTGTAATGTTGCTCTTCTGCAAGCCATCAGGATAGATCCCTCATCAAACACCAGAAGCAGGGAGAATGCATGGCCACTCTCTTCCATCTGTCCAGTCTGAACAACGTCACACCCACGGCTAGTCTCTCTCACCTCCAACCCCAAGGACGACAGACTCAACACTGCCTTCCACCCCCTAAAAGCCTCAGCTAGTAGATAGATAGGTGATGTAATGTCTTTATTAATTTATGAACTGGTGTAATATTTCTCTCCTGTTTCTAAATCCTCCCAAAGGGCAGAAATTCATTCCATGTGATCTTCATGTCACCTGCCCTAAAGGTCAACATACCTATTCTAATAAACCAAACTATGGAAGGCTTTTTTTTAATTGGCTAAATTACGCAAATTGTATCCACTTCTGAAAGCCATACAGAGAGAAAGGTGATGGCTGCTTTGGGAACACAAAGGTCAGTTTAAACAATTTAGCACATGATAGCCAACAGAAGTATGGAAAAACATCACTCCACAAACAGCTGGCACACATCAAGCATAATCACAACTCTATAAAGATAAAACAAATGACAGGATTACCAAAAACTGACTTTGGAAAATTCCAGAAGAGGTACCAGAGTTGAGGTATCAAGAAAGCCTGATTTCAACTTTCCAACTGTGTCTTCATCCCTTTCCCTAAAGCTTTCTTTGTTAAAATTTGGTCAGTCTGCTAACCTGTCTGAAACCAGACCATCTGTCCTCCTGTTTGTAAACTAAGAAACCTTAACAGCAAAGGCAGGGGGGCCTCTAATCCCCATGTGCTCAGCTTGCTCACTTAACCTGCCATCAAAGAGAACCGTGGTGGCTATGTCTGCTTCCTTGAGGTTTCCCAGGACATCTACCCAAGCCTCAGGGGTCTATTGACCCTCAACTGTATGAGCTGTGTCACTGAGGAAACTACACTGATTGTGGCAAATCTAGTCATCAGTTCAGATCATTCAGTGGGACCAGAGGTGGTAGCTCTGCATCAAACCTCAAAGCCTGGGTTCATGGAATTCTGAGCATCACATCACAAGTGGATTGCTCCTGCACTTGTCACCTGGGACATGTCTTATTTGCTGCAGTGAGGATGAGCCTCTCACTGCAGTTCGCTTAATTCGTATTTACTTTGCATAGAGTGATAAAGATGAAAGAGTCTATCAAGATTTGGTTTCAAGCAACACAGTTCATAATAAGAACAAGGAGAAACTGGGAAAAATAATAATGCTCTCCAAACAGGTTAAATCTTGTTTGGAGAAAAAAAAAGAAACAGAAAAAAAAAAAAGCTGAATTCCCAGTGCAGAGACTGTGGAAGTGCTGGTCCTATCCTTTTCGTTCCTTCGCTACCAGCAATCACGGTCGCAGCACAGACAGTGCCTGAATGCAGACCACCCACCAGGCAGGACAGCTGTCTTCAGATGCCCAAGAGCCACAGCTGGACCCCCAGACCAGATCATGTTAGAAGATCATGGTGGCAGGTTTGCTCAATTTTATATCAAAACAGGTTACGCTTCCCCTCTTTCTCAGCCTGGCTAACAACATCAGTGTGACTTCCTTGCTGCCATGACAAGTCTAACGGAGGGTCCCAACTCTGTGATCCCTCAGGACCCTGGGCTTGTTCTATGACATCACTCTAGTCCACTGTCTATTTATTCCTCTGTTTACATTCTACTGAGATTTCCTTGGGGGAAGAGATTGGGTCCTCATCTGTGTTCTCAAACATACCTGGCACGTGACGAACGCCCACAAAGGAGAATTCCTTCAGTTTGCAGCCAAAGACAAGTTTCCCCAGAGTTAAAGTTCCTTCTCCACTAGCTGCTGGGGCTAAGTATTTCTGAGACTATAAGAGATTTCTAGAGCTTTCATGGGTCACTGAGAGAACTTTCAGAGAGGAAGACACAATGATCTTTTAAAATAAATTAGGTCATTTTCATTCTTCTACTTTGACTTCCTATCTTACTCACAGTAAAAGCCAAAGTCCTTCCAAGGCCCCACTTGGACTGCCACTTCCTCCTGGACGCCAACCACAATGACTCCTTCCCTTGCCCTCTTCACTCAAGCCATACTGGCCTTACTGCTCACTAGCATGTCAAGCACACACCTGTCCCAGGTGTGTACAGCTGCTCTGTACTTGCTGCTCCTTCTGCCTAGAATGCTCTCTCCCCATGCATCTGCCTGGATCAGCTCCTGCTCCCTTCAGGTCTTTGCTCAAGTCACTCATCAGTGAAGTGTTTCCTGCTCATCCAAGGTCACATACGACAACAAACTCCCTCCGGGCCCCTCACCTTACTAGACTTAGCTCCTTAGCATTTACTCCAACTGACACAGTATGTACTTGTTTACTAGCTTGCTTGTTTGTTACCTAACTCTCCTCTCTAGAATGCCAGCTCCATGAGGACAGGAATTTTGTTAGGTTCAGAGCTAGATCCCTACCACCAAGCATATGTCTTGGCTGGAGTCTCATAACTGGCAAAGAGTAAGTGCTCAAAAAATATCTGCTGAGTGATAAACGAATGAAGAACTACTTAAGAGCCAGGCCAAATCTGCCACTTTTTTGATGTGAATGGACAAGAGTGGTCTGACTACAGGAGGACTCAATGGCTAAAATACTAAGACTGTCTGTCAGGTGTCCAGTCATGTTCTGACTTGCACTCCACCCAAGGCAGCTGGTTTGGCACTGATGACATGGCAGGCGTGGGATGCTACATTAGAAGGAACATCTAAAAAGAAGAGACAGAAATTATGTGGGACGGAAACACCTGGTTTTTCAAATCAGAGGGAATATATTGCCTTCTGAAGTTTCACTGCCAAAAGCAAGTGCTATTAAGGCAGGGCTGGCTACATGACCCTTCCTGTCAGTAGCTTTTCTCACATGGTAACTCTCCTCTTTTTCAAGAGCAGAAAAGCAGTCTTATAAATGAACTGCAATCATTTATTGAGAGACAATATAGAGGAGTGGTTTAAGAGCATGGATTCAGGAACCACCTGCCTGCATTCAAACCCCAGCTCTGCCACTACCCATCTGAATGACCTTGGCAACTTGTTTAACTTCTCTGTGCTTCAGTTTCCTCGGTGAGGATTAGATCAGCTGAGATATGTAAGGCACTCAGAAGAGTATTAAGTGCTTGCTAGCATTACTACTTCTAAAACATGTAGGGACTGGTCTTCCCAAGTAAGCCTTATCCTCCTCTTCCTTCAACATTAATCAACAAATGCTAAGTACCTACTATATGCTAAACACCGTGATAGGCGCTAGGCGATATGCAAAGGTGAATAAAGACTGGTTGTGCTCACAATTTATTAATGACCATGAACACTCCTGGGATTGATGTTGCAGAGTGTCCAGGTCTCTAGAAGTGGGGCAGGGTCACTGGACAAGGGATTTGCCAGGCAGATGCCCCCACAGTGGCAGCCCCTTGCATTGATTTGAAACAAAAGGAAGGACTCTCTCTTTGCGTTAGCACCCATGGGGAGCAAACAGTCTACTACCTATTTCTGCTTCGTTTCTGAGGGCTTAATCAGTGAGGCTCAGTTCTTGCTGTGAGCCAGGAAGTTGTAAAGCTAACAAGACCCTTTGTGATGTGGCCTCTGTCTGTCTCTTGTCTCAGATCTGCTACCGACTAACCTCTTTCTAACTAACCATCTTCCTAATTAACCAAACCAAGAAATTTCGCCAACATTTTCAGTAGGAAATCATATGCCACCAGCATGCTTCAGTATCCTTAAGAGAGAGAAAGGAAAGAAGAATCTAGGAACTCAAAAAGAAACATGGTCTCGGTTTCTGGGTTCAGAAGATCATGATATTCAGGCATAATGTGAGTTCACTGGTGTTAGAAAATGTATGCGATACTATCAAATCTAAGCTGATTCACTTGGCAATGTGGGGGAAATTTTTATTCAGTTCATGGCTTTAAAATTTTTAAAAAAATTTTTGTAATGCTTATACAACTCCATGAATACACTTAAAACCAATAAATTATACTCTTCAAGTGGTAAACTGTATAGTATATGAATTCTATCTCAATAAAGCTGTTATTAAGAATAATAGTATTTGGGTTTGGTTCAGATCATGGTCTAAGAGTTTGTTTCAGTTCATGGTTTATGGCTCAGTTTGGGTTGAGTCATGTGAAGAGACCAAGTAAACAGAAAAAAATGTGGGGACCATTTCAAAATTTGACACAGAGAAGTTATAAAAGACTGAAATCTTCAGCTGATATAACCAAATAGACCTGCAAAGGCCTTCTCTTAAGTGTTACAAGTTAATATATTAAAAAAATAAGAGATTTGCTAAGTGCCATCCAAAACAAGTAATGATCAAGTGCCCGGTGATTCATGTATATTAGAGCACTTAAAGTTTTAAGTTGGTAATAATCATTATTTCTATGTTATTTTTTATAAGATACAAAAAGCTGGGTGTAGGGTATATTTCTCAAGTTAAAGTTAAGAGAGAGGAAATGACTGATGGATACCTTTCCTAAAAATCCCAAACTGGAATTTAATGACAAGAGTAGCATTTATTATCAATTAAATAAGGCATAGGGAGCTTAGGAGTCAGGAAATACCATAAATTCAAACGTATATATACATCCATAAGTGTGTTTCACTGCTTATTGATACGACACAATCAGCAGACATGGAAAAAAATTCCTTCTCAGCAGGTACTTCTTACGGTTTGATGTTCAACATGGTCAGACCTAGGATACTAAATACTGTAAAAGAAGCCAGTATTACAAGTTTTTTAAGTTGCTGTTCTTGTAAAGTTATATGCTCTATATGAGAAATCTAGTCTCTCATAAATAAAAAGGTAATATAATATAATCTGTATCTTATTTACATATTTATAATTTATAAGCCATCTTCTTTCATAAAAGATTTAAGATGGTGAAGCCCATTGGCAATAGAAAGATTCCTGGCCACATGTTAACTAGCTTTTTTTTGTCATTATCATCTCTAAATAGCAGAGTGTCTAGTACATAGTAGGTGCTCAAGACATGCCTTAATACACAATGGCAAAGATAAAATTTAAGAGGCTAGAGGAAGACATTCATAGGGGACAAGAGCAAGTGGTACCTTTCACTAAATCTTAAAATAAAACCAGGAGGAGTGTCCAGTGCCGACATCTTGATGGCTATTATTCTGGCTGCTCATTTATCCTTTACCTATTATGTACCAGGCACCAGGTATAAAGCGGTGAACAAAACATGAAAATTAATTACTCTTCTCTGATAAGACCCCATCCCACTGAACACAGAGCATCTTCAACCAAAGATGGTCAAGCAGAGTACGTGTTTGCCTGAGATTTCTATGAACAGAGAGGAGACTCACGGACAGCCCAGAGACCTAGAGCAAAGTTCTATCTGCCCTTTCTCAAAGTTTCTTCAATTCTGTAAGTCTCCTTGGAATCTTTACAATAAATCTTTTATGGCTTAAAGTAGGTTAAGATGACTTCCTGACACTTACTTACAATTAAGAAATTCTTAATAATAAAACTTTCAATGTACATATGAGACCAGTGAGGCTGAGGGAGGTTAAATGACTTACTGGATCCAGAAAGAGAACACAGGTCTCCTGACTCCCAGTGCCAAGCTACATCATAGGTTCAAGTGAAAACAAGCTTTAGAGAAAGGAATCAACACGCAGTACCTCATGAACCACAGAGCCCAGCAGGAAGTCCAGCCTCTGGCACAGTTCTCCAAGGTTGGATAAGCTGCTGGCCCGGTGAGCACTATCTGGATCTCTTGCTCCCCTCAGGAAGGTGTGGATCAAAGGCTCTCGGTACTTTGAGACCATGTCCCCTATAGAAAAAGGGAAGAAATCAAAATCTTTTAAAACAAATTTTCAACTTTTTAAAGGAGAAATAACATATCACCACGGTACACTGTATGGTGTTTCATACTTTTCAAAGTTCTTGCATAACCATTAAAAATCATGCTGTAGAAGAATATTTAATGTTAGGGAAAATATTCATGATGAATCATTTTGTGAAAAAGCAAGTAGAATCCCAATTTTAATCTAAAAATCTACATGTGGAAATAAAATATTTGAAGAAGATATACCTCATAATGTTAATAACAGTTACCGTCAGAGAGTCAGATTACAGGAAACATTTTTTACATATATATATACATATATACAAGAAAAATGTGTATGTCATAAATATATAGCTTAATAAACTTTCACAGACTCAATACAACTGTCACTAGCTACCAGTCACACAAATAGCAAGTATGGTCCTAGGCTAGACCCCAGTCATGAGCCCAGTACTTTCCCTACACAATTATCCCATCTACTCAGGCAAAATGAGTGAGAGGCAATCAAAGCATTTTGGGTCCTTGTCAAAGAGAGATCTATGATTCTTCACTCATTTGGCAGATATTCACTGAGAGACGTACTATATGATGTTCCCGATACTTGGGATATACCAGTAAACCGAAGAAACAAAGAGTCTTCCCCTCTTCAGAGTTTCCATTAAAGTATAAATTATATAGTACGTCAGAAGGTAATAAATGCTGCAGGGACTGGAGGAGGAAAGCAGGGTTAAAAAAAAAAAAACAGGAGTAATGGGGACGGTGGCAGACTTTAGTTTTTAAAAAGATGGTCAGGGTAACCTTCATTGCAATGGTTGAGATATGTAATCAAAGGCTTGAAGGTGAGGCTTCACCCATGTGGACACCGGGGGGAGCAGCACAGCAGGAAGGGGGAACAGCCAGTGTAAGGCCCCTGTGGAGGAGCACACCTGTGGAGGAACATGGAGAAAGCCCAAGATGAGGCTAGAGGGTGTGGGGTGGTGCAGATCCTGTAAGGCCTCGTAGGCCACTATAAGGACTTGATGTTTTTCTGAGTAAAATGAGTAGTCTTTGCGAGATTTTGAGGACAGGAGTGCAAAAAGATCACTCTGGCTGCGGTGCTGAGAAAACACTGTAGTGTGTGTGTGTGTGTATGTGTCTGGGGTGGAGCAAGGGTACACATTAGGAAGCTATTGCAGTAAGCTGCTTGAGAGAGGATAGTAACTTGAACAGTAGAGGTGGTGAGAAAAAGTTTCTTCATGGATTTCGAAGATTGTGCCACCATGATTTCCTGATGACTCAGGTAATGACTTCCAGGATTTTTGCTTTTGTGCCTAGAAGGATGAAGTTACTATCAGTTGAGGTGGGAAAGTCTCCAAGTGAAGCAGGTTTGGGGTAGGAGGAAGGAAAAGAATTCAGTTTTAATATGTTGAGTAAGTAGTGGATGATATATAGAGGTCAGAAGAGAATTCTGGGCTGATGATATACATTTTGGAATCAATGGAATGTAGGTTATATTTAAAACCTTGAAACTAGACGTATAACCAAGGGAGTGAGTTTAGGCAGGGAAGAGAAGAGGCCACGAGCTGAGCCTGTACCTTTCAACATTAAGTCTGGGAAGGACTTGGGAAGGGAAGAACCAGCAAAGGAGACTGAAAAGAAATAACCATTCCAGGCAAGAGGAAAATTAGCATGGTGTCCTAGAAGTTAAAGGAAGACAGTGTATCAGAGAGGAAAAAATGGTCAACTGCATCAAATGCTGCTAATAAGTCAGGTAAAAGAAGACTAAAAATTGATCATTAGATTGAGTAACATTATGAGGTCACTGTTGACCTTGAGTAACAATGAGATCACTGTTGATCTCAACAAGAACAGTATTTATGGACTGGTAGGGGTGAGTGCATGATAGAAGTGGATTTAAGATAGAATGAGAGAGAAAGAATTGGAGACAGAGCACTTAAGGAGTTTTTCTGCAAAGCAGATCAAAGAAATGGAGTAGTAGCTGGTCAAAAGGAGTTTTGTCTTATTTTTAAAAAAAGGAGAAATAGCATGCTAAGGCGTTCAGAACTGATTCTTCTTTTTTTTTTTTTTTTTTTTTTAATAGAAACAACTTCTTCCTCCACAGGTGAGCCAAGAACTAAAGCTGTTTTGGCTTGATCTTGGCTCTGAGGCCCAAGTTCCAGAACCCAAGTATAACACTCCACTTCCAGCCTCTTTGTGACCCTAAAGTTATATGACATCTAAATAGCAACAAACTGGTTTCTGAAGCACATGTTTAAAGTCACCAAAATGATAACCTACATAGAAAAATCACCAACCTATCCTATCCGGCCCAGCTCAAATGCCAATTCCTTTGTGAAACCTTTCTTAATATCCTCAGTCAGCCCTGATTAGTCCTCCTTGGACGTCACACAGTGCTCTGTACTTAAATCACATTTGTCACTAATGCCTTGACTCCTAGATGTTTTCAGCCTATGTTTATTTCTCCTTTCAGACTATAAATTCCTCGAGGGTATAACTTTGATTGCTCCATCTCTGTTCCCGTAAGTTCTTAATAATCTTTGCACACACTAGGTACTCAACAAATGCCAATGTTGAATTGAATTCATTCATTTATTCAACAAAACGTAATTATGCGTTGTTATCATGCTAACATTCTAGGGATACAAAAATTGATAAAATATAATCTTTACCCTTAAGAAGCCCAAAGTTCAGAAAGTGGGTATAAACAGATAAGTACCAACAATTACAGTACTATTTGGTTAATGCAGTCACAGTCAAGCAGAGGTTGCTTAGCATAATTTCATTAATCTCAGTCACTTGGAAGGGGGAGGAGGAGAAAGTTTATTTTTTGCTTTCCCTCAAAGTCAGGAACACAATGTACTCTCCTTACAATATTAGAAAAAGATGAGGAGTAATTTCTCGAAAGTGCTCCCAGTTCCTAATATACTACGTGCAGTCACAAGACTCACCCTCCGCCCAGTTAACATAAACATGTTACAGAAATTGAATCAATAATGACTTAGCCACAGCCTGTTTTCAGAATAGAAAAGAGAGGATTTTAACTGTGCCTACTCCTAGACGTAGTATTTGCATTTCTGAATATCAGGCCTAGTGAAGGTAGTCGCATAGATACACAAGGATATCTGCACAAAGGCTTCTCTACAGAACTGTAATTGTGAAAAATGAGGAGAAAAAAATATTAATTAATGTGGAGGTGGCTAAATAACCATGCATATTATGGAATACTACACGGTCATTAAAAGGAACAAGATAGAATTATATGCTATAATATAGAAAGGTTTCCTTAAGACACTGTTAAGTCAAAGAAATTTGTATCATTCCATTTATGTATGTAAAAATGCACACACATAAATTCTCTCAATATTAACAAACCACACTTACAAATTTAAATATGTATGTTAAATATATAAGTGCGTAGATAAAAGAGGAAAAGGACATGGTAAAATAGAAAGGTTAAATAACGGCCAAAGAGTAAATGTAATCAAGATCAAACTTAGGTAGTCTGACACTTGACTCCTATGATATAATGCAGTTATATTTCCAACTGAGAGGAAAACATTTTTCTACTTTTGTTATAGTACTGTCCCTTTCTGGAGTTAGGAAAGGGCTTGCTCATTCTGCAGTGTGAGATGTGGATCCAGAGTTAAGAACTCTGTGTTCTAACTTTGGCCCTGCTGCCAACTAGCAATGTAACTTGGGGCAATTCGCTTCACCTCTCTGGACCAACTGGAGAAGAATCAATTAGACAAGGTAATCTCTCTTGCCCCTTCCAGTTGGAAGTGTATGGGTTGATGAGTCACCTTTGGTTCAGTCATCAGGGAAATGACATTCAGGAGACTGGGAAAGGAAGAAAAGACACACATTCATGAGCCCTGGAGTGGGAGGCTGCTGTGGTTAAGTAACGAAGGAGCTTGTTGGGAAGGAAGTCACTGAGTGATGAAAGAAGTCTGGAAATCCATAAAGAGGGGAAATTGCAGGTTGAAAAGGTAAGTGCAGATAACAAACTAGTTAATATTTATTAATGTAGGGATTTAAAGTTAAAAATAAGTAGTAAAGAAAGGTACTATGTACTAGGTATAAACAAGAAAGACACAGTCCCTCCCCTCATGACATTCAAAATCTTTGGGGGAAGAGGGAAAAAACTGACCAAGCAACCACAATGGAGTGAGATGTGCCCAAAATGGTGACAAAGAAAGATACTTTTATGAGTAATGTTTTGATCTGGTTCCAATTTCTATTAACAACAGCTCCAGTATTCTTATTCATCCAGACTCAAAAGCTTGGTGTTCTTTTTTGGCTTCTTCCTGTTACCCTTCAGTCAATCAGTCAGTTCATTTATTATTATTTAATCTTCATTTACTTCCTTATAGGATTTGAGGCAACTTACAATAAATAATATTGAAACTGAAGTAAGTATTTTTTAAAAGTTCTATAGTGAGTGACTGGAGATATCCCAAGTTAAGAATGGTTATCGCAAATCAACCCAAAATTTAGTTTAGCAATTCTAGTAGCTAAGGCAAAAAAAGAAACAGAAAACACAGTTCTCATTATTCAATAAAAGAAGGAATATCAATTCATTAGGAGAAAAAAACTTTAGGAAAATATCAAGAGGTATCTCATTCATTCATCCAGCAAATCTTAATTGAGTGCCTACAATATTCCAAGTACGTTCTCAGTACTGAAGGTAATATAGCATGAACGAAAAAGCAAAGTTCTCATCTTCATGAAGCTTAATTCTAGTGGAGGAGAAAGACAACAAATGGTAAATAAACGTTCCAGCAGCAATAAGACGTATGAAGAAAAATAAAGAAGAGGGAGGCAGCTGAGAGTCCGGGGTGAGGGCTCAGGGAAAAGCTCTCAGAGGAGAAGATATAAAGGAACAAGTCATGAGAAGACCTGGGGAAAAAGCGAAGAGCAGAATGGACAACAGAAGTTTTATATTCAGTGTAGAAATCATATGGCTGTTTCTTCCCCCTGCCACTACCACAAATTATGTGGTTGAGTTTCCCACATTTGGGGAAATCACAGGGGTCAGCACATCCGGAGTGCAATGGATGAGCCTTGCCCTGGGAAAACCACCTTCGTGATCATGGTATCTCCCCTGCCAGGTAAGAATCATATGGCTGTTTCTTATACCAACACACCATAAAAGTCAAGAGCATACCACTACATTAACAAAAGCAAAATTTAATGTTCTATTTATATAAATTTCTGCTCTGCCTGAGTTTCATTACTACTTTCCAAATGAGCATCCATTTAACTGCATGTTCCATCAATCCCATTCCTAAGTGTACTTAAGAACCAAGAGCAGTCAGTGGAGACTCAGCATCTCAAGAGCCCTGGACCCAGTCAGCTGACTCTGGACCCACTTGCTACCTTGTTTTCCAGGTACTGGACTGGAAGAGCTGGAACACTCACTGCATCTACTCTGCATTTCTCAAAGTGCCCTGCCATCACATTCTCTGTGACCTGATCTCCCCTAGACCTCACTTACACAGCCTAGATTCATCACACCCTTGCTCAAACCTCGTCTTTTTTGGCGATTTACAGCTCTGCTCCCATTTCCTGGAGGCTCTGCTAGCCTCTGACTATTCTCCCTCTCCCTAGTTCCTATCATGCTGTGTGGCTGGTTTCTTAAGACTATATTGGATCCTAGTCTCCAGGTTGGGAGTCAGCCCTGACCAGGTTTCTGTGCAGAACAAAATGAATGCATAAGACCAGAGAATACAACTTCCAGGCCTACAATTTGACACAGCCATAGAATTTAAAGCTCCTATGTAAAGGGTTCTTAATTTGAGCTTTAGGGATCCTTAAATGTCAATTTTTTTGTGTACATTTCACTGGCATTCTCCCATTCTTCCTTGCAAACTGCACTCTATCCACCTTCCCCCTCTGCCTGACCATCACCCATGTGATTTAGGCTAAAGTCTCTACTGGTCTAAATGAATCATGGTGGACATATCCCCTTGCCTTAATTGCTTTAAGTATGGACATGTGACCCAGTCTGGACAATGAGATGTGAAGGAATATCTGCTGAAAGACCTTAAAAAAACAGTTTGCTTCTGGCTATGATTAAGGATATGACACCTCAGAGTTGCTGCAGCCAACCTGAAACCAAGAGGGACCAGAGGATGAAGCCAGGAAAGCAGAGGTTGGCAGAGTAGAAAGATGAAAAGATTTGGGGTCTTTTTTTTTTTTTTGGTGGGAGGAGGTAATTGGGTTTATTTACTTATTTATTTATTCTGAGGGGAGGTACTAGGGATTGAACCCAGGACCCCATGCATGCTAGGCATGCGCGCTACTGTTTGAAATATACCTCATCAGATTTTGGGTCTTGAATGATGTCATAGAGAATTAACCAATCCAGGGCTTTTTGTTACGTACAGTGACTCATTTCTTATTGTTTAAGCCAGTTGAGTCGGGGATTTCTGTTACCTGCAGCCAAAAATCATTCTAACTGATATAATATGATACAGAAAAATTTAACATTGTAGCGTACTTCAATGTTAGTTCTATGTCTATCAGTATAAGGCCAGAAAAGTTAGATTTGCCAAAACAAAGGAACTTGAGGCAGTATATGTTTTTAAAGGATTCAAAAGTCAATTTTATAACATATAAAGGAAAAAATTAAACTCAATAATCTTCTTTCTTCTAATTACAATTTTAATTGGGACAATCGCCTAGTATACAGCATGACTAATAATATCAGGTTATGTACATACCTTTACATACATATATATGCACACACACACACACCTTTCCCAAAGAGCAGAGTCACCTTTATATATCTGCCAACTTATTAAAAAAAGAAAGGTGAGTAACTATTTACAGTAGGAGTTCATGTGAGGGGGTTATATAATGAGTGTATTTCACAACTACTGACTAACCCATTTCATTATGAACTAAAACCTCAGGCTCTGGGACATCCTCTATTATTCCTTAGTTTCTGATTAAGCAATAAAACCGGGTTTTGAGATATATATACATATATATATATATATGTATATACACATATATATACACACACATATATATATATAGGCTTTTGTCTTTTTGTGCTCTTCTTTATTCAGGTGAGATGTTTGTATTGCTTCAGGTGAAACTTATTTGAACTGCAAGATGCCAAGATCCTAATTCACCTTTTTGTCAGAAAGATGGCACACACTTGCCCCCTGACAAGGGCAAATATTTATTACCACCCCATTGTCTCCTTAAATGTATGAATGTTATAGGGCTTTTTACAAAAAATAGTATTGATTTCTGAACTTCCTCACTCCATTTTGAGAAAGTATTTACCACAGACTACAATATTTAGATTAAAAGATACCCATGGTTGTCCTTTCTAAGCCAAAGTCTCCAGCTTTCTGGATAGCAGCTGCCCCCAGACTGGCAGCTGTGGGCGCTACACAGTTTTACCCCTGTGCACAAGTGAAGACATTATCCCTGTGTTTGCTAAGGACACCAAAGTTTTGGTGGCCTTTGTGAAGCACCTGTGTGCATTGGGTAAGAATTTCCCAGTCACAAGCCTGGGGTGTACCAAAAGGTATTGTTCCTAACCAGAACTAACCGAGTAGCCCCCTACCCCCACCACCATTTCTGTGGTTGGTGGACACACTTTATCTCAGCAGTTTGGGGTCCCTCAGTCTCTTCTATGTTGTTTTATTCTCTCTGGGGTAAATGTTCACAAAATCAGAGTTCTGTCTCCCTCTAAAAAAAAAGATACCCATGGAACTGAAGTTGGTGAGACCACCGTCTTTTCCTCGGGCATTTCAAAACAGCTTCAGGGAAATGAACACAGTAAACCCAAGACTAATTTTAGAAACGTACTCAAGTTGATTCCAGTCACTGGGATTTACCCAAGTTCAGCTCTAAGGCTTTTACTTTGTACAATGATAATGACAACACCTGGCTAGTTGCATCTCCATATTCTTTTCAGGAAGTCAGCAATAATCAACCGTATTGAGAAGCAAACAGCTGTGTGTTCAAGGAAGTAAATGAAGGATCTAGATTTGTTTGAACAAACTTGATTTAAAAAAAAGAGTTGCTTTGGCAGGTGAAAAGTCAAGTGCATAGTGAAAAGAGAGCTGAAAAAAATTTAACCTGCCTATAACTTGTTTCTATCAATTATCGTAGCTACAAAAAGATTTCTTTAACAAATTAGGATTTAGAAGATATTTTTATCAAGTTTAGCAATGGTACTTTGACGTCTAGATTAATAAATTCATTTATGCATATCAGATCCCATCCTCCCTCATAAAGGCCCTGAGATGACTTCCAACAAGAGACACTTACATAGTGGAAGAGCACTATCAAATCTGAATTGACACAATAAACTTCTGGAGTCAGGGGACCTGCTGCTTTCAAGGGCTCAACTACTCTCCTAGTTAAATGAAACAGGTCATAAAGTAAAACTGAGAAAAACTGAATTCAGGAGAAGGAAAATTCCACCCTTGGCCAAATCTTTTCACCATCTTTTCAAAACTCCATTATTAATGTCCAGGGGGCCTTCTATTCCTTCTTTCTTCCCTCTCTCCCTCCATCCCTCCCTCTCTCCCTCTCTCTCCAACCCCCCACCTCACCTTTTTGGGCAGGGGGGTGGGGGACATAGAAGTAAACATAGATAAAACCATTCTTAATTACTCTCTTCTGTCTACCAACAGGAAGTAACTAAGAAATATCCTACCTTGCTGGTTAAGGTGCTACTGGGTAAAACCAATTATATTTTCCAAAGATTGAATGATCACTTACAGCAAGCACTTCACTGTAATCAGAAGTTTACATATATCCTGAGTAATGTTTTAGTCTAATGTTTCTGAAACTCAAATATGGGCACTGAAACTGTGCCGGGCAACTTGATGATAATGTGGATCCAGGTGATTCAGAATTATCATTAAAATGAAAACACAATACTTAAAAAATTATCTTAAAGAATTCACAGGCCCCTGAATTATATAGGAATTTAATCTCCAGACTTCAGTTTGAGAAGTTTCCTTCCATCTAGCCAATTCAATGAAAACATTTAATTTGCACTACTATGCACAAGCGACTCTGTGGGGCACTAGGGATTGAGCAATGAAGGAAATTTTGTCCTTCTAGGAAGTTAGAGGTACCAAGTGTCATGAGAGCAATAGGGCGAGAGACATTTACTCTTCTGGGGAAAGACTTCAATGGAGGAGGTGGCATTTAAACCAAATCTTGAAGGATGGTAAGGATTTTCATAGGTACAAGAGGAAGAATGCTCCAGGATGATGGAAGTATGTTAGCAGAGGTGGGGGGAGGAGAGAGACAGTAAAATAGATGGTATATGCAGAAAACAGCAGCTATACCAGGTGACTGTAACAAAGGGTGTACTGCAATGTGAGTATGATCAGAAATAGTCAGGGTCAAGTCATGGAGGGCATGAGGTTAAGGATTTGAACAATGGGAAACTGATAATGCTTTTTTTTTTTTTTTTAAATAGACTTTATTTTCTAGAGCAGTTTTAGGTTCACTGCAAATTGGGCAGAAAGCACAAGAGAGTTCCCACATAACTCCTGCTCCTCTTCTACTCCCTCCTGCCCTCCAGATTCACCTAGAAACATCCTGCACCAGAGCAGTACATTTACTTCAACTAATGAACCTACACTAACATCATTATCACCAAAAGGCCAAGTTTACATTATGGTTCACTCCGGGGTTGCAGGTTCCATGGGTAGACAGACGTATAATGACAAGAATTACAGTATCAAACGGAATCATTTCATTGCCCTGAAAGTCCCCTGTGCTCTGCCTGATCACCCCTCCCTCTCCACTAACCCCTGGCAACTGCTGCTCTTCTTACTGTCTCTACAGTTGTCTCTTTTCCAGAATGTCACATACTTGGACTCATACACTATGTAGCCTTTTCAGATTGGCTTCTTTCACTTAGTAATGTATGTTTACGGTTTCTCTATGTCTTTTCATGGCTTGACAGCTCATTTGTTTTATATACTGAAAAATATTCCACTGTCTGAATATACCACAATCTATCCATTCACTTACTGAAGGACAAAATCTTGGCTGCTTCCAAGTTTTGGCAATTATGAAGAAAAGACTGCTATAAACATCTGTGTGCAGGTTTTTGTGTAGATATGTTTTCAAGTCATTTGGGTAAATACCAAGGTGTGTGACTGCTGGATCGTATGATAAGAGTATATTTAGTTTTGTATGAAACTGCCAAACTGGCTTTCGAAGTATACCATTTTGCATGAACAGTTCCCCATCATTCAAATCCTTAACTTTATGCCCTCCATGATTTGACCCTGGGATCATATTCACCTTGCAATGTATACCAGGTTACAGTCACTTGGAATAGCTGCTATTTTCTGAATATGCCATCTATTTTACTGTCTCTCTCCTCCACCACCACCTTGCCCCCACACCTCTGCTGACACACTTTCCTCTGCCTGGAGCACTCTTCCTCTTGTACCCATGGAAATCCTTGCCATCCTTCAAGGTTCAATTTAGATGCCACCTCCACTTTCAAAGTGACTATCTCATTTTGCATTCCCACCAGCAATGAATGAGAGTTCCTGCTGCTCCACAGCCTCACCAGCATTTGGTGTTGTCAGTGTTTTAGATTTTGGCCATTCTAATGGGTGTGTGGTGGTATCTCATTTAATTTGCATTTCCCTGGTGACATATGAAATGGAGCATTTTTTCAATATGCCTATTTGCCACCTGTATATCTTCTTTAGTGAGATATCTATTTAGGAAATTTGCCCACTTTTTAAATCAAGTTGTTTGTTTCCTTATTGTTGAGGTTTAAGAGTTCTCTGTATATTTTAGGTAAGTCTTTTATCAAATATGTCTTTTGTAAATATTTTCTCCCAGTCTCTGGGTCTTGTAGAGCGGAAGTTTTTAATTTTAACAAAGTCCAGTTTATTGATGATTTCTTTTATGAATCATGTCTTTGGTGTTGTATCTAAAAAGGTCGTCCAAGTAAATTTTCTCCTATTTCGTTTTCTCACAGTTTATATTTTTGCGTTTTACATTTAGGTCTGTGACCATTTAAAGTTAATATTTATGAAAGGTATAAGGTCTTTATCTAGAATCTTTTTTGCATATGTATGTCCAGTTGTTCCAGTACCATTTGTTGAAAAGACTGATAACGCTTTTTTGAGCAAGGAGGTGGTTTAACTAGAGATATATTCTTGAGTTTGGTGAATCTGAACTTATATGTGTGTTTAGAAAGGACAAAATTCTTTGTTCTATGATACAGAATGAGGTTTGCATTCAATAATTAATCTCTAGCTGGATCATTTCTACTGCAATTTCTTCAGCACACTCTTACTCTGTTAACTGGTTGCAAAGTCACAGTCAGCCAAAGGGTATGATAATCTTTTAGAGAGCAACTTTTTTTCCAACTGAATAATTTTTCAAATAGTATGGGGTCTTCTCTACATAATATAAGGGTAATCAACAGAATGTTGATAAGGGTAGTCAATAGAATGTTAAGATGCACGGAATGATTGAAAACTTTCTACATTCTTTAGCAAGAGAAAGTTTTTTTCTATGATAGTCACAGAGGAATCAGGCCATTGATAGCATAGTCATTGTAGGGTGTGGCCTCACCAGCTCAGAAACGCTGATGCCTACTTCATTCTTAATACATGCATAGAGTAATTTACTCCACTTGAAGCAATTCATGTCTCCTAATTTACCTTTTAATTCTTGTTATCAGGTGTCAAAAGTAAGTATTCAGACTAGCAATTAATACTCTGAAAATGCAATTAAGAAAGCAATTCAATTTACAATTGCATCAAAAAAAAATGCTTAGAAATAAATTTAGCAAAAAAAAAGTGGAACACTTGTACTCTGAAAACTACAGAACCCTGTAAAAAGAAATTAAAGAAGAGTTAAATAAATGGAAAGGCATGCCATGTTCATGGACTGGCAGCGCTGTCGAAATTGATCTACAGATTCCATGTAATCCCCATAAAAAGCCCAGCTGCCTTTTTTTTTCCTTCAGAAATTGGCAAGCTGATCCTAAAATTTGCATGTGAATGTAAGGGATACAGAAAACCAAACAATCTCTCATATTTCCCAATTTAAAAACTTACTGCAAAGCTACAGTAATCAAGACAATATGGTACAAGCCTAAGGACAGACATACAGGTCAATGGAATAAACTGAGAGTCTAGAAATAAACTCTCATATTTATGGTTAATTGGTTTTCAACAATTTCAACAATGGGAGAAATAGTTTTCCGACAAATGGTGCTAGGACAACTGGATATCCACATGCAAAGGAGCTGAACTCCTTCCTTATACTATGTACAAAAATAACTTCAAATGATCCTAGATCTAAATGTAAGAGCTAAAATTATAAAACTCTTGGAAGAAAACATAAGAGTAAATCTTTACAACTTACGTTAGGCAAAGTTTTCTTAGCTATAACACCAAAAGCACTCGTGGCAAAAGTAAAAATAGATATGTTGGACTTAATTGATACTACAAACTTTTCTGCTTCAAATGTCACCATCAAGAAAGAGAAAAGACAACCCAGAGAATGGGAGAAAATATTTGCAGATCATATATTTGATTACAGGCTTATCTCTAGGATCTATACAGAACTCTTACAACACACACACACACAAAAACAAATAAGCCAAATTTAAAATGGACAAAGGACCTGAATTGACATTTTTCCAAAGAAAATATATAAATAGGCACAAGTGCTGATGAGGAGAAGAAACTGAAACACTTACACACTTCTGGCCAAAATGTAAAATGGTGCAGCCACTTTGATTAGAATTGGAGTTACCATATGATCCAGCAACTCCACTCCTTGGTATACACTCGAGAGAATTTAAAACACATTCCCACATAAAAACCTAAATATGAATGTTCAAAGCAGCATTATTCATAATAGCCAAAAAGTGGAAAGGACTCAAAGATCCACCAACTGATGGATGTATTTTAAAATGTGTTATATACATACAATGGACTATTATCTGGCAATAAAAAGGAATAAGGTATATGCTGCAACTCAGACCAACTTTGAAAACATGAAAATTAATGAAGCCAGTCACACACACACACACACAAAAACACATTACATGATTTCATTTATAGGAAATGTCCACAGTAAGAAAATAGAGACAGAAAGCAGACTAGTGATTGCCTGACTAGTAGTGGGTATAGGGTTTCTTTTGGAGGTAGTGAAAATGTTTCAGAACTGACTGTGGTGATGGCTGTACAAACTTGTGAACATACCAAAAAATATGAATTGCACATTGTAAATTGGTCTATTGTATAGTATATGAATTATATCTCAATGAAGCTGTTTTTCGAAAAAGTTTGGGGGTGAGGGGGGAAAGGGGGGCTGCAGAATCTATTTTACATTAAAGCTGGAAAAAATAAATAACATATAAAAATCTTCCCACATGGGAAGAGAAGAGGTATATGGGTGTAAGCAAAATCTGATACGAAACACACTTCTGCCTTCCAAAAGGTCAGAGACCAAAGGCTTGGGACAGATCTCACAGACAATTCACAATGGCTGCTCCCTTCAAACACGAGGTAGGAGATTCGCATCTTTGATGATCTGCGCATTACTGGAACTGGGTTCCTGCCCTTGACCACCAGTCAAGCAGAACCCAGAGCTTTCCCACTGCTTTATGAATGGCATTGCTTCTGCCAGCTCTTTGTTTCCTTATTTGTCAGTAAAAGATGGTGTCAATACAATTTCAGTCTTGACTAATTCAGAGCTCGCAGTTTAATGGGTAACATTTTTTAAACCTTGTAAATTAATTTTCATTGCATCAGGATTTTTTTAGTATTAGTAGAATATAAAAGTCCCTTTTAAAAGAGGCAAGAAAAATATTGAAGATACAGACTCAGAGGTTCTTACACACAGGTATAGCCAGTTTGGCTCAATATTCCATGTCTAGGTATGCCAAACCACACTTGACAAACATTAACCCAGGGATGGTTAAGACCTCTTGCCAATATGTAAAAATTTTTGTGCTCCAGCCTTTTTATGTAAAATCCCAATTTCTTCTGCTCTTTATTTCATTCCCTCTTAGGGACCAGATTCAAGTGGAGATGGAGAACTGGAGTCTTTCTCTCCATATCTTTGAATCTTCATCTTACCTCTCCAGACTCCTGGATCTCAATTACATTGTTTAAATCCCCTTTATAATCTAACCAGTTCAAGCATGAGCTTCCTTTTCCAAGCTGGTACTTCTTGTACTTTCAGATTTGATATTAGATATTTTGGGTAGAAAAAAAGAGTAAAGGTATAAAAAGGTCAAATGTCACAATACATACTTCACTAAATCCGTTACTGGAAAAAGGGACCCAGAGAAAGTACTTTCCCCCCATGTATTTGGGAACTAAAGTGAATAGATCCCCAGGGGTAAGTAACACCATGAAGAGCCACATGCCCTCACAGAAATACTCCTGCTGACCCAGTCAATGAGGAAACAGGAGACAAAATATAGATCTAACTCTGTTCACGTACCCTTTTATGTCCTTGATAACATCTATTAATGTTTCCTGCATTTCAGCACCTAGAACTCTGTTGCACTACTGAAAGAATGAGATACAGTGGAAGGATTACTGGTTTCTTGTAACACTTCATGAATACAACTTACTGCACATGTGGACCAGAGTCAATGGAGGTGATAACTTCTGTCAAGGTCAGAAGGAAATTAGATTGACATGGCAGATCCTGACAGGAAGGATTTCCTCTCCAAAAGCCATTTAGAGAATCAAATAATTTAAATGCAACTAATTTTCTGATGAAATTCATCATTTAAAAAGCTCATAGGTAAATTCTGATCTATTAACAACAATTACTTTTCAGCCTTGAATTTCCCCTGCAGCTCTGGTGAAATCATCTCTTTTCTGATTTCAGTTTCTCTTCTCCACATAGCCCTTCATGAACAGGGGAGAGATTTTAGGTAAGATAGAATATGCGGCTACAGTACAGTGGAATAAAAAAAAATGGTGTGTGCATTTGTAAGTCTCTTTATCTGCAAAGCACTTGTGTGCCTATTATCTCATAGGAATCTGAGATCGGTAGGAAAAAATATTCTTAACTCTGTATTACAAACAAGGAAAGAAAAATTTGAATCAGGCTGATCCCAGGTCACACAGCTATACTGAGAAGACTGGGCTCTTGTCTCCCAGGCAGAGGGCTCATTTTACTGCCATTAGGACACTGACTTGGCTCTCCATTAAGATCAGCAGGAACTTCCGTTCTAAAACAAAGGACTTAAATGTGGCCAGCTACTCCCCCACATCTCTGACATTTCATGGTCTTCGAAATTTTCATTCTTTCTCGGTTTAACCACATCAGGCATGAATGGAAGAGAAGACAGGGATTTATGTCTTATAACCGAGCATACGCCACAGGGCATAGTTCCTCTGGTCTGTGGGCAAACATCAGAATTGTCACTTAGTTGTCTTGTTTAAGGGCTGGAATCCTATTAATTCTAGCCTAAAGAAGAGAACAAAGAAATTCCCCTTTTTTTTACCATCTTCAAAGTGGAATGAATTGAACACTTCTGATTTCCTAACAGGAGGAGATGACTGATAAACGGCCTTGTGAAAGCTGCTGAAGCCCTACACTTGATGCACATATTAGGGCATTGCAGGGTGCTGGAACCAAAGCCATCTTCTGGTCTTGATGGGGCTTGCCAGGGAGGCAGGTCGCAGTAGTCACTGGGCAAGAATGCTGGGTAGTCCCTGGGTAGACTACTGGTGTCTACATGTCAGGACCCACTTTTCCCCCTAAGGCTAATTGTTGATCTGCTGCTTTTGGTTTTCCATTCATACTGTTATCCTTTTTAAGGTAATGTAACCAAGAGGTGACCTGAGGTACGAGTACGTTAGCAAAGATTTCAGGGGCTCGTAGCCCGCCCTTTCCTGGTTCTAGTTGCACTGTGCCTCATTACATAGACCACATAAGCAGGGATGATGTGGATGCAAGTTATAGGTAGACAGACTTTGACAGGCCAAGATGTAACCAAGGGAAAATCCCTGTGGGACAAGTTATTAAAGAAAAACAAACTTATCAGTAGGACTATTGTTGGTACAAGTGACTTCCCAGCTATGCTTTAAAGAGACAAGAGACCTTCTTGCCTCCAGATATTCCTTTTGTTAGCAAACTGCATTGCATCAGAGTCTATTCAATCATTAGAACTTTATTTCTTTAGACTAAATAGCCTCTTTATTAAAAATGCAAAATCCCAAGAAGCGCAGCACAATGGAAGGCTGTCATCCACACCTTAGTAAATACTAATATACCTGCTACCTCCTTTTTTCAAGCTGGGAAGGAACAAGAAAGATTTAAAGGTGAAATAATTTCTGAAATTTGATGACTTTTAGTGACGGTCAAGCCCACAGAAGAAAGTTTTAAGTGGGAGGGGAGAAGAAAAAGAAGGTAAGCCAGGGACACAGAAAGGAGAGGCAGAGACCCTACTTCACACCTGGACTTGCAAAAGGATGTTTTCTTTCCGTGTCTTCAAATAAGGGCGACGTGCAAACAAGAACCATAGATAAATATCTTTTGGACAGAGTAAAACAATGTACAGGAAATGCCTTGTACCAGCGGATTTTTGGCAACTCATGAACTACAGTAACATAGAAACAAAGACAGTTTGAAACAGGGGATGCCAAGACTTCTACAGTTATGTGTTAACTAGGTTGCTCATTCCATCTCAACAGCTCCTTGAACTCGAAGATTGGTTTAATCGGTGTATAAACTTTCTGTTTACACAAAGCCGCCCTACAAGGAAAATCTACAATAACTGACTCTACCCCGGTGTTACTGACAAGACAAACAGATTAGTTCTCCTGAAAAGTATGTTTGAGAAAGTAACAGCCTTCAGAAATGTGGTGGAATTTTCTTGAAGGGCGGAATTAACAAAGTAAAGCCTAGAAATGTGATCGCAAGGAAGGAAAAGTTCCAGGTTTATGGCAAGTTATTTTAAAAGATGAAAGAAGAAAAAAACTAGATATTTTAAATGAAGGAGACTTTACAATCTATAATGATGAAAGTATTAAAACCATTCCAGTAACTTAATTAATTTAATTTGCTACATAAGTGTTCAAACTCGTTAAAGCATGCCCAAGAGTTAGTTAGCCTCATAATATTGACAAACATGAATCAGGAAGCCTGTGGCCTGAGAATATAACTTTATGTTTAAATTATTAACAGAAAAATCCCTCAAGTGCTACAAAATCAGTCTTTACCACATTGGGTCCAGCAAAAAGAAAACCAAGTTACCTTCTTTCTAAAGGGAATATTATATTTCAGTTAGATTGTTGGTGTACTCTCTTGCAATTCGTTAAGTCAAAGTGAATGCAAGAATTGATTTCAAATCCAAGAATCTATTTAAAAACTTGAAAAGAGAAGAGAAAATTAGAGGCTTAAACAGTACTGTGTCCTTTCATAGACACAGTAAAGAATCCAAATTAGTGCTTTAATTTACCCTAAATTGGAATTAGGGGCATGAGATGAAAAGACAAAAGTATGAAGACACTGAAAATAAAAGTAACTGCAGAATAAAATACTGAAACATTCAAGTACACAGCTGTCCCTCAGCACCCATGGGGGACTGGTTCCAGGACCCCTCAAGGATATCAAAATCCGTGGAGGCTTGTGTTTCTAAGTTAGCCTTCCCCATCCAGGGGTTTGCAGATATGCGGCCTGCAAACAGGTAGGGCCGACTGTGTGTCATCTTTAAAGAAAGGACTCTTTGCCAATGGCATCATCCTGGATGATGATTCTTACAGCAGGTGACTTCAAAAAAGAAATGCAATATCTACTCAAATCTATTTAAAGAGAGCTAATTATAAAGGTCAAGGTTTCTGCTGTTTAAGGTAGGATGCAAAGCTTGATTTGGGGAGAAAAAAACAAGAATGATTTGAAAGATGAGTGACTTCTAAAGAAACTCTGTTGAAAAGCAAGCAATGAAGGGCTGCCAAAGAAACATATATATGTACTTGAATAATGTTTACCTTAAAATAGGGGTCAGCAGACTTTTTCTGTAAAGAGCCAAACAGTAAATACTCTGGCTTACAGGGCCAATTTCTGTTTGTCATTGTAACTACTCAAATGTGCCACCGCAGTGCAAAAATTGCCATAGACAATATATAAATAAGCATGACTGTTTCAATAAAACTTTATATGGACACTAAAACCTGCATTTCATATGTCACCAAAGATTATTCTTCTTTTGCTTCCCCTCCCTCCAACCATTTAAAAATGTGAAAAGCATTCTTAGCTCATAGGCTGTACAAAAGCTTGCAGCAGGCCAGATTTGGCCCAAGGGCCGTAGTTTGTCAATCCCTGCAATTTCCCAAAGTAAAAGTCCCCTGACTTTTTTGTTGTTGTTGCAGAAATTAATTCCCTGTTGCTACTGCGGTCACCAAGGTAAATTTTACCTCTAAGAGTTTATACCAATATCAGGCAGCTGATTTCTTAATTTCACAGAATAATTTGGCTTTTAGAGTCTCCATGTTAATTAAAACAAAGATTTTGATTAAAGCAAACAACTATTAATTACAGTTGTGATGAAGGGCACGATCTCTACGATCAGAAAGATATGGCTCTGAGTCCTTGATTGAGCACCAACAAGCAGTGTGGGGAAATCACTAACTACTTTGAAGCTGCTACTTTTTAATAAAATGGTAATAGTAATAATAATAGGAATCCCTTTTAGGGCCATTTCAAGGATTATGTGAGAACATGCATATGAAGTGATTAACAGAGAGACTGGAATATCATAAGTACTCAATTATAATTTGTATTCTGGCATAGGACAGGATGATCACATGTTTTACTTGTCTGAAGCGCCATTTACTCAAGATTGGCTTTTGCCTTGAGAGGATGGAAGAATACACTGCACTCACTCAAAAGTAACAAGAAAATACTAGCAACTAACATTTATTCACCCCTTACCATAAAAGATGCTGGTTCTGAACACTGCACACATATTCTCTTTTTAATTTCATAACCACCCTATCAGGTAGCTACTATAATTATCCCCATTTTACAGACCAGGAACAGACAGGTTATGTAACATGTTCATAAATATTAAATGTTAGAGTCAAGATCAAAACTTAGAAAGCTATGACTCCTGGGTCACAGTACATACCTCTCACAGAGAAAAGGTAAAATGTACTGCAAGGCTGAGTCTGTATGTCAAATTCCTACTTACCTGCCCAATGGCTGCTATGGTAGATGGTCCTACTTCTCTACTTTGGTATCTGGCAACCCCACCACAGTAATTAATATAGTGGTAACTAGATCTCTGTAATGATACTCAAATATCTGTAAGTGATTTTATATATATTATTTCACTTGAGCCTCTCAACATTTCTATGAGAATATATGGGTGGATTATACTACGTACAATTGCTGGGTGGATTATAACTCCATCTCCACTAAATGTTAAAAAAAGATGACAGTCTCTCATTTCTTCTTCTGAACTGCCTATAATATCTACTTTTTCCTCACCATTCTCACAGACATCCCTCTAATCAAAGTCTTCATCTCTTCATGCCAAGGAATACCACAACAGCCTCCTAGCTATCTCTCTGGCTCCAGTCTCTCCTTTCTTCACTCATCTTTCATGCCTCTGCCAACCACATATGCATATCTCTCATCAGGTTGCTTCCTTTCTTAAGACTCCATAGTGATTCCCAAATGCCCATCACATCAAGTCCAAACTCCTCTGCCCAGCCTTCAAGGCTCTCTGGGGTCTGCCCACCCTCTCTATCTAGCCTTACCTCCCCAAGGCACCCAACACAACTTGCTGTAGGGAGACAGGTCAAGTTTCGTTCTCCATTCATAGCACAGGCATCTAACCTTTGTTCTGTTCTCATGCTTTCTTTCCTGTCTGGGGACATCATTTTCCTTCTTTCTCATGTGTAAACCTGTGTTGGACAGCCATCATCATCTCTTTCCCAGATTGCCCTATTAGTCTCCCGCTTCTGGTCTTGTCTCATTCTCATCTATCACAGAGCAGCCAAAACGATTTTGCTAAAATGTTATTATGATTAATTCTTTCCTCTCTAAAATCTCTCAGCAGCTTCCATTTAAAGTCAACATAAATCCAAATCCCTTAACACAGCACATATGACTCTTTATGATCTTGACTTCTTGAGCTAAGCCAGGCTGTTGAAACTGGCCTGAGTTTGAAAAAGGGCAAAACTGATGACTTTATTTACTCCCAAAGCAGCAAACAAGGGGGACAAAGATTATGAATAAGATAAGCATTTAGGTGGGTGAATATGGCCTTCCACTGTCTTTCTTGGATCTCAGGGAAATGCGCTGAAATTCAGGATGTGTAGACCAGACTCAAAGCAGCTTGCAGCTAAGACTAAAAGAACTGAACTGAGATTTGAGCTACTGCCCACTGCAGGCAAGAAAAAGTTTGAAGTTTGAATCTAATTTAATTGTCTGCTAAAACAAAAATTTAACAGTGTTTGGAGGACTATAGGAGAATCCATAGCATTCCCCAATACTTCATAGTCCATTCATTTTGAAAAATACAATTTTCTCTGTTTGACAATAGATACTGCAGAGGGTTCAAAAAGCCCTATCTCACCCACAATTTTAGGAAGTCATCTATGAGTATATAAACAATTTAAAATATAAACAGTACAGCGCAGGGAGCTATGTTCAATATCTTGTAATAAACTTTAATGAAAAAACTATGAAAATGAATTTATGTATGTATATGCATGACTGGGGCATTGTGCTGTACACCAGAAGTTGACACATTGTAATTGACTGTACTACAATAAAACACTTTTTTTAATTAAAAAAATAAAAAATAGCAAAAAAAGAAATAAATATAGGGAACCTGGTAATTTTTAAATCACTTGGTGGTGTGCATTTTAAAGGTAAATTAACTTATCTCAAAGATACTGTCCCTTCTTTGCAAATATACTGATATAATTTTATGTATTTCTATATGTATGCATATACTGAACAATTAAAATTTACCAATTACTTGCTTTCTTTGTGTTATATTTTTATTAAATAGACCTATTAGAAAATTTTTAAAAAATAAAATAAAAAATAAACAGCCTTTAACCCAGTGATTCCACTTTGGCCAATACTAATCTTACAGAAACAAAGGTCCAGCACTTTAGTGTGTACAGATATATGAAATGATATATATATTTCCATTAGCACACATATATGAGAATTTATATTGTAGTACTGCATGCCATAGGAAAAGAAGTAGAAAAAAATGAAAGTTCATCCAAAAGAATGGTTGCGTAAGTATACGGGTGCACCTATACTATAAAATATTATGCAGCTGTTTACAAGCTCCTCCCTTCGTCTTAATTCCTGGGCCAACCCAACTGGAACTCACAGTAGCCTGTAAGACAAATCCAATTATTCCATTTTCCTTTGTTTTCTACAACTGGCTAAAAGAAGGTGGTTGTCAGGGCAGAATCTGGAGCTGAATTTGTTCCTCTCAGGGTAGATGACAGGTTTCCTAAAATAAGATTATGGGCTTCATCCTGGAGCTGGACAGGATCACAGGTTGCTCATCAACTGGATGAACTCTAAAGTGGCAAAAACACCTGCTGAACTAAAACATAACAATTAAGCAGGTGATACGGAAAAGAGCTGACAAAGCACATGAAATAAGGGTGTTCTGTAGGTAGTAAGGGTTAGAAATACACCCTAAAGCCCAGGACCCACCCTTTTCCCGGAATAGAGAGTAACTGGAGAAAAGGTGCCTTCTAACCTAGGAGTCTAAGCTGCCTTGCCCTAGCAGTCCCAGTGTCATTCTAGTTGCCATGGTGTACTCCAATAGAGACCTGAGATTCAGTTCTCTCCTCTCAGTCCTCATCCCAAATATTAATTCTTGATCTTCCGTACAGAGTTCCCTGCAGGTAAACTCTTCAGGTGAAGAAGAAACGTGAATATGGCTTTCTATTTCTGCTCTCATTTTTAGAAGTTTCTGACCTAGAGTAAACTAGAACCTGTCTGAGCTTGCTGATTAGAAGACTACATTCTGCCTCTAAAAATAAGTGCTGTTCTTTGTATGTCATGATGGCACTACCAGATCTGAGGTGCTCCTCTAGGGCAGCAATGGGTTCACAATGAGTCATGCATCCACCCTTCCTTACATCAGTCCCTCCCTGACTTCCCTCGCCTCATCCATCTGCCCACCCCCAACATTCTCTGACAGGTACCTCCATTCATTCTTGGAGCAAAAGTATACATTTTAGAGATGGTTGGTCAGGGTTAGAAGACTGGTCTGAAGCCATGGAATAATTTTTCTCTGTAAGACATTAGCAGTCTCATTCACTGCTAACAAGAGTGCCTATCTCTGGAAGCAACTCAGTACTAAATATCAAGAGCCTTAAAAGCAAGCATATGATTTCATCTAGTAATTTTCCTTGTAGGAACCAATCCTAAGGAAAGAATCAAAGATTCACCAAAGGATTTATGCATAAGAATAATCAACAGCACAGTTCTCATAATCTTCATAAAGTTCTTCATAACGTAAGGAACCTGAACCACCTAATCAAACAATAATATCTTTCTAGAAGATAATTAAATAAAATTATGATAGACTTAGGTTATTAATTATAATAACAACCAATAAATATTATATTTTCAAGAACTATTTAATTACATGGAAAAGTGCTTATAAATAATTCAAATAAAAAAAGTAGCCTACATACAGCATAATTACAAGTCTGAGAAAGAAAAAGAAACTAGAAGGAAACATGAAAATAAACAAAGTCTCACCATTAATTCTCAATGGTGAGACTGTTGGTGATTACTTTTTTTTCACTTTTAAATATTTTCCAAATTGTCTAAAATTATCATGTATTACTGATACAATTAGGAGGGGAAAAGTCTATAAGTAGATTTTAAAGTTACACGCCTCAAAAAAAAATTGACATGAGGAAGAAAAAGAGAAAGAGGAACAGAAAAAAAAAAAAAAAAGTTATTCAGTCTGGGCTTCAACCTTCAATTCTGGCCAGATTAGTATTTCCAATTTATAAGTATTTGTTAAAGTGAACTACACTGATGCTAATCTAGGCAGACTTGGCAAGAAGCATTTCATTTGATCCTCAGAATTTTGCTGAAAAATTCTCCTTTTAAAGTGTGAGCTCTAATCCTTGACTGTTGTTTACTGCTGCCAAAATCCACAATGGCTAAACTCCCAGACTGGTATCCAATTATTCACACATTCAACCTACCTTTTCACCTTAGTTCAGGCTATGCTGTGAGTTGAAAATCTCTGAAAGCTAACATACAAAAGTTGTTTTTCAAAAACTGACCTGCTGTGCTGTGATAAAGATGAGGAACTGATGTAGCCCCGTAGCACACTGCCTTATTCAACTACAGGGTCCCGAGAAGAAAAAAGATAGGCAAGACCATTTCCTCTGAGCTCCCAGAATACCCCTACACACGCTTTTCCCTAAATTAGCAGGTCACCTCACAGAGATGATTGTGTATGGGTCTCTGACTAGACCATCAGCTCCTTGGAGGAAGAGGCTGTGGCTTTTTCACACTTCTATTTCCAGCCCCAGGCATGGAATCTGCCATTCATCAGTGCCTACTCAAAAAATATTTTTGAACTGAACTACGTGATGCCCCTACTCCCAAGAGTAAGAAAAAAATATATTCAAGATAAGAGACTTTGAGCCTTAGGAACAGCTACCAAATAACCCAGGAATTTATATAATTTAGAACTTGACAAAAGCAGGAAATTAAATTAGAATTCAGAGAATGTTTGCATATTACTATATCCAAACTTTGTGGAAGTTTTTCCATAAAGGACTTCTGATCTAAGCTTGGGATTCAAGTAAGAGCCACATACAAATAAAAAGCAATTTTATTTATTTATCTCTCTTTTTTCTTAGAATGTGAAATAAATATTAGCAAAGGATATAAAATATTCCCTAAATACAAGGATAATTTTAAAATATACTTTAGTTCTTATTATGGTCCACCAAATGTGAAAGATAGGCAGAAAAGGTGTATGTAATCACTTCAAAAGTGGCCACAGGCTCTAATAAGGACATACTCCTACATTCAGCAGACATCAAAAAAGGCTACCCACTGAAAATTATGCTCATAAGATTGGTATAAAATAGATAATATTAGCCATGTGCAGAAGCTTCCACATTCAAAAGAATTTGTAAACATATTACAAAAAGGAATAAGTAACTTTTTTAAACTCTCTCCAGTGAGATGGCAATCTAAAAAGCAACTGAGACGTGAGATAGGCTTGGATTTGGTCCAGGCCACCAGGATAACTGCACAGGTTGAGTACTGTACAACTCTAGGCCATGCCATTCATACAATGATGCCTCTTGGAGTTTTTGCAGCTGTGAACAACCTGTATAACTGCATGTGGCAGTCCTGGACTATGTAACATATTTGAGTGATGATATAAAGCAGAAACAGAATGGCCCACATGAGCTGTAGAACAGGGTGTATCAACAGGAGCCCTATTGACATACTGGGCCAGATCACTCTCGATTTTATGGGGCCGTCGTGTGCACTGTATGAAGTTGAGCAGCATCCCTGGTCCACACCCACTAGATGCCAGAAACATCCCCCTGCTCAGAGCTATAACAACTACAAATGTCTCCAGACATTGCCACTGTCCCCTTGAAGGCAAAATGCTTCCCCCTGCTCCCTCATTTAAGAATCGCCGGTCTAAAGGAACAAAGAACTGGGTAGTGTTTGCCCAGCTCTGTGGAAGAGAGAAAAGATACTGCATCTGGCATATCTGAGAAAGGAGTGTAGTCTACATCAGATCAGGAGTAACACTCTAGCAATCTCAGAAGGCAATACGCTTACAGATGTATTCAACACTCTGCTTTAATTCCACTTGTCAAGTATTGTCCCAATTACCAATTCAATACCCTGGGCACAGTCATTTAATATTATACATTCAAAAGAAGTTTTAAAAAATTCAGTGACATATAACAGTCCACAGGTTATTGCTAACATTGACACTGGGCCATATAAGAGGGAACAGATGGATAAACATTTGGAGTGATTGGTAATTTAGCAATGTGTTAAGATTAAATTTCTAAAAGCACAATAAAAACTAAATACTTCCTTAAATAAAAGAAATCCTTCAACAATATTTTCTACGTTGAAGAGTAGAGATTAAAATATATAGATTCATACTTATATAATCTTGGCTTAAGAAAGCCTTTCTATATAAGAGAGAAACCATAAAAGAAAAGATAGCTTTGCCTACATCAAAATAAAAAAACTTCTGCATTTCAAAACAAATGAAACAGAATATATGGACAAAACTAAAATGTAAACAACCCCCCCAAATATTTACCATATGAACGTTAGTCGTTCAAGATCTCTAAATATATAAAGCTTTTATAAATTAAGTAACAAAATGGAACCCCAGTGGAACATTCCAATGGAAAAATGGAGAAAGGACAGAAAAAAGCAATCATAGACACACACCACACACACCACACACAAAAATTTAGCCAGTAAATATGTGAAAAATATTTAACTATATCAATTGAATAAATGGAAATAAAAACACAGTATAATTCTTTATATATCTGCTTGATAAAAATGATAATACACAGCATATACAGTGCTGATGAGGGTACAAATATACTTAAACATTGAGATATAAACTGGCACAATCTCTGGGGAAGATAATCCAGCAATGAATATGTTTTAAAATATGCACATGCTTTCAACAAATTCTACTTTCAGAAATTTTTCCCAGGAAATTATCATGGATCTACACAAAGATTTAGCTACAAGAATATTCATCTCAATGTAATTCATAATAGTGGAAAACTGGAACAACCTGTAAGCCAGTCAGTTGAAAAAAATTATGATACATTCAAATGATATACAATCATTAAACATTATAGAGGATGTGGAAAATGTGCATGTTAATGACAGGAAAAAGATGCTTAATGACATGGGAAAATGTTCAGGATGCAGTATTGGGTAAGAGACTGGATCTGGAGTCAGACTCTCTGGGTTCAAATTCTGGATCCATCACTAGTTAGCTGTGTAACATTAGACAAGTTAGTAACCCTTTCTGTATCTGTTTCCTAATGGGTAAAAAATATAACCCCTATGAAATAACAGTAACTTTCTAGGCAGCAAGCACCAAATAGTTACTTAAAACCATTAGGAGGAAGGTTGATGGGGAATTTTATTATAGATATATCCTATTGGAAATACCACTGATCAATCTCCACATCACTAAAATGAGACAACCAGACACCATGTGTCTCCTAATGTCAAGACAACAGGAAATACAATACACTGCACAGCCTATGAAATATTCTTGCCCCACAAAATTTGACCCAAACTTACCCAAGTATCCAGATCTATCAGCTTACTGGAAACATGGGGATTTAATTCCACTAATTTTAATTCAAGGAAAATAAAAATAAATCGATGGTGATACAAAGTCAGAAGAGTGCTTACCTCTAGGGCAGGTATAGAGTAGGAAGGGAAAAGAGGAAATTTTATGGGTTACAAGAAGTTTCTCTGTATTGATCTGGGTGGTGGTAAATACATAAAGAACTATAAAACTACACTATTAAAGTAAGTGTACTTTATATATTTTACTAAATGTATTTTGGTACTTCAATTTTTTTTAGTAGAAAAGGGAAAAAAAGCTCCTACTGATTTTTCACCATCACCTAGTGGCAGAAAGAAAAAAAGGTGTGGTTAGGGAACTGAAACCAAGAGGAAGCGGTAGCGCAGTGCACCCGGCTCCTGCCCGTGGGTCTTGTTCTCCTATGGAACTCACTGCTGCAAAGAAGTTAGGGGTGGGAGGGCACAAGGCCTGGGCCAGTGAAACTAGGGTAGTTATTAAAGAAGCCTTACACGGTGGCTGTCACAGGATTTCTACACCACTAGTTAACTAAAGATACTCGCTATGTTGTAAAAACGGGCTTTAATTTCACTTAAAGGATTTCAATAAGCCATCTCATCTCTGCACCTGGACAAGTTGGTAACGTGAATTAGAAAGTAGCAGTTAAAGCTAAGGCAATGTTTATGGCTGGATACTTGTTGGTGTAGGCTACAGGAAGATTAGGACTTTGAGAATTGATAGAATATGCTTTGAAAGCCGGAAGGCAGTTTTGGAAATTGGGCTAATTATAGGAATATGTAAGGAGGAGTCAGGTCTCTCTCCCACTCTATCTAGTCCTTCATCCCCACCGTCACTCTCATTACAGGAAGTGATCTGGACTGGCCTGTGGAGACTGAGAAATGTGCATTTTCAGAGTTCATCGTCCCAATGGTGGAGGTCTCCCAGAAGTTACAGAGAAACTACATGTTATGTTGAGGCCATCTACATATGATACACATTCCTTCTCAGCTCCAATAGTCACAGTGACACACACAGATGGAAGTCAGAGGTTGCACTTGATCCTGTGACACTTTAAGCTTAACTATTCACACCTAATGTGAGAGAATGGTTTCTCACAATGGTGCACTTGTTTAAAATCCATATTTAAGACTAAGGCAAATGTAGAAAGTTGGTCTTTCTTCCAGGGCAGAAAAAAAAAACTTTTAATTTCACTCTTGTGAGATTCTCCTTTCACTGATGAAAAGATTTAAGTGGTTGGAGATCTAGGTTCCATCTTAGCCAGAAGGGTCACCCAGAAATTAGGAAAATTAAGGGCTGTGTTCATAGAAATAATGTGTGACTACGTGGAATTTTGGAAATGCTGGTCAAGGAAGAACTCAGTGTGATTTCTTGATGTAAGTGGCAAAAAGCTAGTTTGTTTTCCAAAATCTTCCCCTAGTGGGGAAAGAGCAAAATTTAATCTTTTCAACAACACTGTATCTACTATTAATACCCTCATTTTATATATGAGGACACTGAGGCACCAACAGGTTGAGAAATGTTCCCATGATCACATAGCCAATAATCATCAGTTTGGGATTTGATTCCAGGCAGTGTGACTCTAGGATCCATGGTCTTTCTTACTACTCTCAGCTTGTGTGGTTTTGAGCAACTTCTTTTGAGTAGTAGGTTCAATTATTAGCACTACTATTTACCAGCTGGGTAAGTCTCGAACAAATTGTTGAAGGTCTCTGCACCACAGTTTCCTCATCTAGAAAAGGGTCTAACAACAGCCTCCTTATAGGATTTACTGGGGAAATTAGAAGGGGTTATATGTGTAGACGACCTGCCACGCAGGAGTCATTTAACCAGAGTTAGCACTCTTCCTTCCCTGTCCAACATCCCTCTTCTTTTCATGCTCGCTGCTGCTTGGTGAGTGGGAAACGTATCATTTCAGCTCTGAGGAAAATCAGGGCCCCAACATAGTTCAGGGGAGGAGACCAAGCAGGTGTAGGAAGGTGGGCACTATGCTGCCAATCTCTTGGTGAATGCTGGACACATGCTAAATCCTTGAAGAGGAAGTAGCTCATCTCAGCCCCCAAACTGTCCTCACCTTGCTAGCATAACAAGCCTCCAGGTGCACAGACTTTGGTTTCATAGGCGTACTGCTTCCCGACCCCATTCCAGACAATAGAACAAGAAAACTCACCTAATGCCCTGACAATTCGCATCAGGACTTCCCCGACTTTCATTCTGGTCTCCGGTGTGTGCTTGTCTTCCCCACTGTCATACTGAGCCAACAGGCCAAGCAAGATTTTCTCAGGGTACACATCTGAGAGTAGAGCAACCCCTGGGGTTGAAAATAGAAAGAAAGGATTCATTACTGTTTAGCACTGAAAGGCAAATAAGCCCAGACACCCTGTGCTGGGATGAACACAGAGACACTTAAGCCCAATGGTCTGTAATTCTACCAGCAAGGGCTGCCCTTTACGTGCAGTGACAACCTTGCGAGTGGAAAGCACGTGGGTCTGGGAGTTCACACTCCCGGATTCTCCTAGTCTCAGCTCTGTATGATCTCTAAGATCCCTTTCAGTGCTGATTTCTATGATCTATGGATTTTAGACTCTTGAAGCAGAGGCTGGATGGTTGCACAGCATGGCCGGGATTCACACAGCAGTGGGAGGAGTCTGGATTAAACGCCCTTGAGGAAGCCGTCTGAGTCTGAGACTCTAAGGTTCTGCGATTAGTACTGTTCCTGCCAGCACAAGAGTGCTTCCTGTCTTTGCTGCAGCTTTCCATCTCAGCATTGAGTTTTCTCCGTAAAACTGTCAATGATGAGAGCAATTTCCATAAGGAAATAAGGAATACAAATTCTGGGCACGCTCAGTAGTTGACCTATGCTTACGGCTGAGTTCCCTGATCAGAAGTAGAGAGGATCCTGCTCTTGACTCCCCCTTCCTAGTACCTGCTGATGCTTCTCCCATCACGCCAGTACCTCCGAGATGTGTAATCTGCAACAGTGTTATCATTATCTGAGCCCAGCCCCTTATCCAGCAAACTTCACAGTGGGTGAGAGAAGACAGGAGATACTACCAAAGACAGGACCAGAAACAACGCCCTTGGTCTCAAAACTATATAAATGCAAATTCCCTTACTTGGGTGAGGGGAGAGGAAGGTTATATATTTCTAAAGAACAGTGAGGAAAAAGAAAAGAAAAACAAACAAAGGAAGAAAATTTGGGTTTCAAAATATGCCCAGAGTGAGAATCCTTCTCGCCATCTCTACCTCAACCACTCTAGTTCATCATTTCTGGCCTGTTTTTTTCCCCAATAATCTCCTAATTGCTCTCTCTGATTCTACCCTATTCCCTCACCGCAGCTGGAACTATCTGGTTAAAATGACTCAGGTCTTGTCATTCTTCTGCCCAAACCCCTCATTAGCTTCCCTTCTTCCCTGAATATGAGCAGCCCCCATCCCCCACCTGCCTTCACTCTCCCTCTGACCCCATCTCTTACCATACTCTCCCTTGCTCACTGCCCTCCAGCAACCCTGGCTGGAACACCTTGCTGTTCTCAGAGAAGACCAAGCTGCTTCGGGCCCAGTGTCTTTGCCTCACTTCCCCTCTGCCTAGGCTGCTGCTCCTCCAAGTAGCCTCATGCCTTGCTCCCCAAAGCCCATCATGTCTCTGTTCAAATATCACATTTATCACATATAAATATGGCAGCTTTCTTCCCCTACCACTCTTTATCCTTCTCACTCTGCTTTGTTTTTCTTCTTAGCACTTAACAGTACCTGAAATGCTATATATTTGTTTATTTACTGACTGCTGTCCTCAGAATGTGAATTCTACAAAGTCAGGGATTTTGTTTTGTTCCTCACTATAGCCTCAGTGCCTAGAAGAGTATGAGCACATAGCAGGTGCTCAATAACTTTGTTGAATGAATGAGTGAATAAAGGGTTCAAAGATGGGGCACAACAGGTGCACGGGGAGATGGAGCAGGGCAGGCGGGGAGAGGTGGGAAGGCCTGTTCCCACTAGCAAGATGCAAGCCTGGCTCCTCCTGCTACTACAATGAAAACCCAGAGGAGGATCGGTGGGGAATTTGGACTTCGGCAGGATTTGCAAGAGCTGGAAAACCATCTTGGGATGGCAGAGCCCAGACAGAGCCCAGCCCTGCCCTGCCTGGTGGGGTCTGCTCGGCCCACCCCATGCGATGTCCCCTCTCATGTCTGAGACCTTCTGGAATAAGGAAGAGCAAAAGCATTTCCTTCCTGTTTCTTATGTGTCACCTCTCCAGGAACTAGCAGTCCGACTCTGCTGGTCTCTTCCCTCCATGGCGCCCCCTCCAGCTTGCCGCCCTCCTCCTGTGCCCTTGGCCTTCACTGACCCAGTTCTGGTTCCTCCGGCCTTTGGCTTCCTCTCCTAGCCCAGAGCCTCTCCCCTCGCCTCATCCGCACCGTCCACACCATCACATCCCTGCCCCGCCACATTCACACGGGGCCCTGGCTCCCCGGCCCCCCTGGTACTTCTGTTTCCCATCAGTTCATCTCTGGCTCAGGAGTAACTTGAATGGACAAGAGTTCTGTTTCCTTATGTTCCTCCCAGACGTAGGGACATGGAGCACATTCCTCTGGCTTCATTGTCTGCGGGGCCCCCTTCCCCGTCTCCTCCTCGCCTGTCCCAGAGGATCAGCAAACCCAGTCGTGAGCATCTAAATGTTAGTCCTTGTGTGGACTGCTTATGATTTTTAGATTCTGTGTTTTTCATTAGGAAAAAAAAAATCCATGTTCAGCAATATTCACAGTTCTGTTCTCTGAAGGGCTGAGAAGGAATCAAACATTTTCTTATTTTCTCTCTTAAACATTAAAAAAAAAAGGGTTCAAAGATACAGTCTAGACATAAATTCAAGCATTAAGAAATAGAAGGTGGGGAAGGAGTAATATAAATGCTTGAGAAATCAATAATTATTTTTTTATCTGAGTTTATCTTTCTTCCATTTAAACTGATAATCTTGCAGGCAAAGTCTACATATCATTTTCTATGTTACAGGTTGGGATTCCATTCTCTTATAAATCAGCTGCACACAAAGGCGATGCACCTGCTGGGATGCACCTGTCCGCCCATTCTCTTTTCTGCCGTCCTCACTCCTACCTCTTCACTGCTTCCCAAAAGCCTGGGAAGTCCCTGTATATGGTCCTATGCCACATCTATCTTCCTTTATGTGGCTTCCAATACTACACAAGCAGAGGCTCTGCTCCTAAGGGAGTTTCAGGCTGTGGCAGAACCTGAATTAGACAGCCTCCCTGTTGGCAAAATGTGACAATGCATTTGTAGTTCACCCTACTACGCAAAGCAATGGGGAAGTTTATGGAGGTCCAAGGTGAGGTCAGAGACATCCTAGCATAGGAAAAATGTCTGCAGCTAAGAAAAGGATAAATGAATTGTTTACTAAGGGAGAGAAAGGAAACAGCTCCCACGTTCTTAAAGAGCCCAAAGGAAAAGTGAGTTGACAGTTGATAACTGCAGTCCTGGCAGATGTTCTATCACTGATCTATCACAAGGCCTGGTGTGTATTATAGATCTGTAGCAATTATAACTAACTTTCATCAGAAGTTTCCAATTCAGAAATCTGGTGGATTTATTTCCTTTTAGGAATATAGTTGTGACTTTATAATGGAAAGCAGTGGAAGAAATGGAATTTGCTTTATGAAATTTTGACCTGTATCTAGCTTTTCTGAAAAACGTCTATAACTAAAGTCTCTTCTACTATCATTTAAGCTTATTTTCTCTCATTAACCTTTAGCAGAGAATAGTTATTTACTTCTAGGAGCATATCCTGCTGTGTACTTCAAAACCAAATGAGCTCTTGGTTTCCACTCTGTAGCAGACAGACATTTTGGTTGCACACAGCATCTACTCTGTCTTCCGGTAACACCACCTGCTGTTCCTTCCCTATTCTCAGTCTGTGTGGTCGAAGGGAGGATAACTACCCATCTTCTCTCTCTTTATGTGTGAACTCATATGGAGGGAGCCAGTTAGGCTATGCCATCCCATCCCCACCACAACAACTAGTTCAAGAGTAGAGGGTGAGACTTAATCCTGGAGCCCACATTGGACCTGCTAAGAAAGATGAGCTCTTGGAAGGATTTTTTGTGGTTTTGTTTGTTTGTTTGTTTGCCTGTTGAGAAGTTATTTATCTGGAGCTGCCAGTGGCCATCGTGTGGAGAAAGTGCACCCAAATGGGGCCAACACCGAGGAGGGTCAAGCCAAGAGGGGAAAGGAAAAAAGGACGAGAACCAGCATCATGCTTTGAGCCCCTGGATCCAATTATACTTCGACACACTAGAATTTTTGGATACATAAGCCAATAAATATCCTTTTATGCTTATGCCAGTTTGATTTTTTCCAACCAAATGAATCCTAACATATCCTTCTTCAGATTAAAAAAAAATTCAGATTAAAAAAAACTTTTCCTATAATGCCAAACATTTAATTCCACCAAGGAGCTTTGAATTCTGCCAATCTTACATTAAAAGGTTGCCAAGAGCAAAGTACAATTTCCTTGCTTCCCACAGTCCCACATTAGCAACCGTTTATCTTCCTGCTGGCCTGCTCCACAGACTGTTGCCAAATGGTCTCTGACTTTACTGAGTTTACCTCTTGGGATACAGTTGCTACCTAGGAGTTTATAAATCCCTACAGGATAAGGGTTCCTTCCTTACTCTTACTCTTAAGAGACTCACATGATGGTTAAGACTATATAACAATTTAATAGGATGAGATTTTGTGTGGCTGTTTCTGTTTCTTCTTTGAGAAGTTTTTTGAATTTTGACAACTGAGGAAGCATGGCCACATCCTTCACGTGACCTTTGGTCCCTCCTTTGTAATTTGAAAATGGGGTAATTTCTAGGTCAGCACAGGCTTTAAGGAAACATGACACATCAATTCCTCTGGCAACAAGGACCAAAGGATTGTGTGAGAGATACCTGCTCCTGCTCTGATCACAGGAAAAAGACTGCATTTCTAGATATGGTACAACAGATAAGATGCACAGAAGGCAAAGGTGAACCAAAACTGGCAAGAGCTCATGAAAGTCTTCTGATCTGTGCTTTGGGGCAAAGCTTTGGATATAAACAAATTAACCAACTGAAAAAATTTTATTGAAAGTACTTCATGCAACAAAATAGAGACAGTCAACTTTGTAAGATAACTGGGTTTTTTTTCCCCAAAGACTTTCATTACAAAGCCGGAAATGTATTCTAATCCAGTGTTGACTTCAAGTGATTCCTCAGTGTGCTGCTCAGTGCTTCTGCAGACTTTGGGCAGTAATAGTAGTTTAGGTCTCACTTTACACAGTGCTCTTGCATTGTAAGAAAGATAGTCTAATCCTAAATGTCTTTGCTGACTGGCTCTACCCCAGGAATCTGCTAAGTCATCCCCACTTTAAAACTAACCTGGCTTATTAACCCTGGACAGATAATAACCTCCCCCTAAAAAATACCCAAATCAACCTGGAAAACCACCTACTCACCTGAAATTCTCAGGTATTTCTGCTGAAAACTAAAAAAACACAAACCCCCATATATTGTATGGTTCCATTTATATGAAGTATCCAGAATAGGAAAATCTATAGACAGAAAGTAGGTTTAGAGGTTACGTAGAGCCGTGGGAGTTGGGGTCGGGGAGCAGGGCATAGGGACTGACTGCTGATGCTATGGAACTTCTTTTTGGAGTGATATTAAACATCTTCAAATTATTATGGTGATGGTTACACACTCTGTGACTATACTAAAAAGCACCGAACTGTATACTTCAAATAGGTGAATTGTATGGTATATGAATCATGTCTCAAAAGTTGTTATTAAAAAAACTGTAAGAATCATACAACTCAATAGCCAAAAAAAAAAAAAAAAAATCCGATTAAAAAATGGGCAGATCTGAAAAGGCATTTTTCCAAAGAAGACATACAGATGGCCAAGAGATACATGAAGAGATGCTCAACATAACTAATCATCAGGGAAGTATAAATCAAAACCACAATGAGATACCACCTCACACCTGTTAGAAGGCTATTATCAGAAAGGCAAGAAATAACAAACATTGGTGAGGATGTGGAGAAAAGCAGACTCTCGAGAACTGTTGTGGGATTGTAAATTGGTACGGGTACTACAGAAAACAGTACTGAAGTTCCTGAAAAAGTTAAAAACAGAACTACTATATGACCCAGCAATTCCGCTACTAGGCATTTATCTGAAGTAAACAAAAACACAAATCCAAAAAGATACATGCACTCCTATGTTCATTACAGCATTATTACCATAGCCAACATATGGAAACAATCTAAATGACCATCAGTGGATGAATGGATAAAGAAGACATGGTATACATATAACAGAATACTACTTAGCCATAAAAAGAAAGGAATCTTGCCATTTCCAACAACATGGTTGGACCTTGAGAGAATTATGCTAAGTGAAGTAAGTCAGACAGAGAAAGTCATCCATAAAAAAATGAAGAAGCTTTTAAATAACTTTTATGGAATAAATTCTAAGAGCTACTATTAAGCGAAATGCAAGGTACAAAACAATGTGTACAGAATTCAACAATTTGGTTACAAAGGAGAAATACACACTCATAAAATAGCTCTGGAAGGATACACAAGAAACTAGTGATATTGGTAGTTTCTAGGTAGAAAAATGAAGTGATTAGGAGATAGATAAGAGAGAAGAGATCTTTTATTCTGTATCTTTTTGTACCTTTTGAATTTTGAACCATGTAATGTATTGGTTATTAAGTATAAATAAATAAAAATTTAAAAAAATTTGTGATAAGAGGCATGGTCTTTTAAAATAGAACAGCCTCTTTTAGAGGTGAAAATAATCTGCAACCACATACAGCAGAATGACCATAAACATTTGTATTCTCTTCCTCCTTAAGTCTCATTAAAGTAATAGTCAAGGAGTAAAAAAAGGCATAAACTCACAAACAGGGATAAAAAGAATATAGGTATCAAAGGCTGAAGTCTGGGTAAAGAGAACAAAGATGGAACACGATAACGATATGTATTTGATAGAGCTGCTGAAAAAATGAGCAACAATTACATAGAAAACTAAGCAAACATACAAGAGAGGACAACCAAACTAGGCTTAGCAATGAACAGCATCCATACAGTCAGCAGCTAACACTGCCCAAATGATTTAGCCAAAACCGTGATGGGGAAATGGCAGGAGGAGAAAGGGTAGCGGCGAGCATGCGCAGGTGCGCATGTGCGTGGGCGCGCGGGCGTAACATCCTCATCCAACAGGCAGGAAATGACAGCGTGCAGAATTTCAAAAATCGAGATCTGTGTGAGCATTTATTTATAAACAGGGAGGTAAGCACTAGAAGAAACCACTTAAAAGGGGGCAGAGGGATGATTATCTCTGGGGACTGGAACGGTGAGGGGGTAAGCAGGGCAGGAGACAAGCTTTTTGACTCTTTACATACTATGTTCAAAGAAATTAACAGAAATAAGTTCATTTTAAAAACCAGAAGGAAGATAAAATGTATCTTGACCTATGGAGGAAGCTCTAGTTTGTAAGAACAATGATGATTAAGAGAAGAGGTAAGGCAAAGGAAAATTTCCTTCTCATCCCAAAGATAATCACCAACCTGGGGTAGTCGTCTCTTACTGCAGCTCAAGGACACAAAGATAAGAAAGGCAGGACCTGAAGAGATGGAGACTACTACCCTCTAGCAGGGTACTTCAGTTGTGACAATAGAGACCGCCCATTAGAATAGAAACTAACAATCATTTCAGCTCCAAGAATCCAGGAAGCTGCACAAACTGGGGAAGTTGGTTATTAAATCAAGGAAGTACGGGGGAACTCAACTGAATAGCTGGGCTGACTTTGTAATTAGAGTAAATGATAATTTTCTCTAGCACACCAACGTGATGTTAAGTTTCTCTAAAGCTCCAAAGTTGTCTTAAGTGTGGACAAGCCCAAACAAATGTGTAAGGATTAAACATGAGTGAGTGTCACTCAGGCCTGAGGAAAAAATAGGGTTAGACAAATAAGCTGAAGATTTGTAAGAACAGTGGTACCTAGCATCTGTCTCTTTAAATCAAGATCTAAATATATGAAAACACTAAAATGAAGCCAATATATTTGCTTACATTGTCCTCTAATTCCTATTTTGGAGGGGAAAAAGTAAAAATAAGCAGATGATCTATATTTACTGACAGTTAACTATAGTTACCGGAAGCCATTTGGAGCACAAAATATTATAATACTAAATAAAAACCTGACAGCAAAGACAGTAAAACTTCCTAACATTTAATGAGTGTTTTCGATATGCCAGGCATGGTCCTAAGCACTCTATGTATACTCATCCGTTTAACACTTCCAACAATCCTTTGCAGTAGGTTCCTCTGTTATTCCAAATTTTACTGAGGGAGAAGCTGGGGAACAGAAGGGTGAAAAATATGGCCCAAGATCACAGAGCTGCCATGTGACAGAGCAGAATTGCAAACCTGCACCTTGTTACCCCACCGCCCACCTGGTGGCAGTACCTAGGAGAAAAAAACTGTTGGAATAGTATTAGCTTTGCAAGTCCTAACCCCAAAGACAGCAAATCTTACATTTCCAAGTGATAGGATATCAGCCTCACTCCACAAAATTTACTTTCTGTTGGACTCCAAGGTCAGAGGAAGGAGAGGCACTCTGCACGGTGCATCCCATATGAATAGGCAGAGTCCTCCTGGATCTAGTTGGACTTCACGGGAACTGCTTTTTCTTCGTGTTTTTATTTTTACTTATCTTTATGTGGAAAAGGGAGGTAGTAAGGTTAATGAAATTCAAAATGACTTTAACTTGAGATGCTGCTGACATTAGTGATTACAGAGGAGCCATACAAAAGGAAATCAAAAACTTGGATTTTAGGGAGTTTTAGCTTTTTACCAGTGATTCTCAAACACCTCCACTCCAAAACATCTCTATGGGCTACTGAAAGCTCCCTAAATCTCTTATTCTACTACCCTCCTCAAATAAATAAAATAAAACCCGAAACAGCACCAAAAAAACTTAGAGTCCACCTCGTCAGGGTTGCCTCTATCAAATACTTCTGTGTGATATAGAACAGAGCTGAGAAAACTGAGCCTCAAGAACACGATGATCGAGGGTTCTGTTGTACTGGCAGAAAGACGGACAAAGCTGTCCTAATTCCCAGTGAAGCCATAAGTAAGGCAGGAAAAGAAAACAGCAATTACCACTGGTTTGAGAGTAATTACTGCCCTACACATTCAGAGAACTTGCATTTCAGCTGATCATGGGTGAGAAATAACGAAGCAGGATGTTATTCATTTAGTTCTTTTTAACGCAGCTTTCAGAGAGTGCAAAATTTTGTATGTTAACATTCTCTTTATGCTATCAAAAGAAACACATACTGATCATGTGAAAAGAAGGGCTTCTGATTTCCCAGAAAACAGTAAGTGGTTCTGTTTTAGCTGGATCTAGATAAGACAATAAAATGCTCTGAAAGACCCCAAGCTAGGTGGTCCTGGCAGAAGGAGTCAGAACTTTGGGTTCATTTTTTTCTAAGTTTTCTACTGTCATTTCACCTCACGCCTATGCAGAGAGAAGCTGCAGAATCAGCAAAGCTGACTGATGAGTCAGGTTCACACTAGTTTTGAGAGAGCTGAAGTCTCCCAGAGGACTTGTCACCTGGCCTGAAGCTCTAAAAAGATGGGGCTGATCTTTCACATGCCCCAATCTCTTAAGGCTCAGAGACCTGCTCTGTGCTTTGGGTACCAAGCAGTGATACAGGCAAGATAGAAACTCTCCTGAAAGTCTCCCCCTTTTCCTTAGTTAAGCCTAGCCGATGTCCTCTTGAGATGATTAGGCAAGTCTTTGTGATAGGTGCTCCAGGCTAGGGTTGGTTTAGAGAAAGTGACTGTTGTTAAACCAGTAACCATGATGTGTAGGACTTAAACTGTAGTTTCATATGGAAACCAGGCACAGCTACTATAAATTGCCCTGATAAATGCAGATATACACATAAACCACCTGCCTACAATTTTGGCAAGTGACCAGACCTGGTCATGGACCCTTCAGGGGTCTATGCAGCCATCAGGTTAAAATCTCCGTGCTAAGCAGGGCACCAATAAATAGAGGAGAAAAGAGAAGCTTTGAAAAATTGCTTCCACAATCAAAGGAACGTGACTTTTTTCCCTGATGATTAATAAGTAATGCATGGTCACTGTAAAAGATTCAAATACTAGAGAAAAGCATAAAGAAGAAAAGAAAAATCACCCACAGCTGTATGAGAGGACTGAGGAGTTGGTTTCTTTTTAGGGTAATGAAAATGTTCTAAAATGGATTGTGGTGATAGATGTGCAACTCTGAATGTACGAAAAGCTATTATTACACACTTAACAAGAGCGAACTATATGGTATGTGAATTATATCTCAATTAAGCTGTTTTTAAAAAAAATACCTGACATATGAAATCAATACAAGCATCTTAGTGCCCTCTCATCCATACATCATTCTTTAAATAAATACACACACACCTACACACATACACACTGTTTTTACAGTGGACAACTTTGTTTTATTTAACAGTCTTCTTTTTTGGGGGGAGTACGAAAGGGGCTTATCCCCCACATGGCTTGGCTTTCATGCTAAATCATTTGGGGTGGTCCGATGATAACACTGAAAACTTTAATAGTAATATTATTACTTAGAATGGAGAAATATAAAGGATTCTTTTCAATTTTACTTCCGTTAAAAAGAGGAGGAAGAGGGGAAGGGTATAGCTCAGTGGTAGAGTGCTTGCCTAGCATGCATAAGTTCCTGGGTTCAATCCCCAGGGCCTCCATCAAAAATAAATTAATAAATAAATAAACAAACCTAATTACCTCTCCCCCAAACAAATGAACAACAAAAAAGAATGAAGTGAAAAAAAAAAATCAATCTCAATGCATGTATTTTTTTTAAAGAGGGGGAAAGGAATCAATTAAAAAATACAAATCAATTTTTAAGAATATATAGAAGTAATCGGCAGCTATGGCGTAAATCATAAAGTTTGGGAAACAGCTTTAGAATAAAGGCAACAGAAATCATTCTTTCATGCATTCACACGTTAACAGGGTGTCTACGATGTACCAGGTACTAAGTGTTACAAATGTAATAGGACAGTGCTTGTCTAGAGAGAGAGACAAATTAGATAATGATTACAAGACAGTGTGGTTAGTACAGCATGTTTGGGTGTAATGAGAACACCGGGAGAAAGAAGGGTATGGGAAGGGGGTAGGGCTTCTTGGAGAAGGGGACAAGTGAGCTTCGCTGCAGAAAGCACAGGGTCTTCAATTATGAACTGCCCCAGGACCAAGAGCCATTGGCACAATTATTCATGTGTGGAAAAAAATTTCACAGGCTTTTTTTAGACAGACTGCTATAGGCACCTAGTTCTCATTTATACTCTTAGGGTAGAGTCCCCAAAGGAAAATAATTGGCTCCAAGGGTATAAACATTTTCAAAGCTGCATTCCAAAAATGTTCCAATTAATTTTTCTACCAAGAGTGTTCACATGTGCCTGTTTCACTACACTTGGCCAGCACTGGATATTCTCGTTAAAAACAAAACAAAAAACTATGTTCTTCAAAATGGTACAAAAATTTTTATTTCCTTATTATTTTAATCTTTGCCTATTAGAAAGGTTTCTCAAAATTTTATTACTTGTATTCTATCATGAATTATCTATTTATGGTTTTTTATCCATTTATCTACTGGATATTTTTCTTATTAATCACTATGAGCCTTTTAATGTAATAAAAGCATTAACTGCTTGTCCTTTTTAAAAAAAAATTGGGGGAGATAGGTAATTAGGTTTATTTATTTATTTATTTTTGATGGAGGTACTAGGGATTGAACTCAGGACCTCATGCATGCTAGGCATGTGCTCTACCACTGAGCTATACCCTCCTCTGCTGCTTTTCCTTTAAAAAAAAAGTTTATTGAGATATAATTTTCGTACCATAACATTTACCCTTTTAATGTATATGATTCAGTAGTTTTTAGTATATTCACATAGTTGTGCAACCATCATTACTATCTAATTCCAGATTTTCATCACTCCAAAAAGGAACCTCCTACCCATTCACAGTTACTTTTTCTGCCCAGACTCTCCTGCTCTAGGCAACCACAAATCTATTTTCTGTCTCTATAGATTTGTGTTTGTCCTTCTTGGTGCAGATCTTTTTTCTTTAATTATACTTTGCTTTTTAATTAAGGTTAAATTGTTTTTGACATGAATGAGTTCTAAACTTTTTAAGAGGTGAAATCTATTAATCTTTCCTTTCAACTTCTCCATCCACAGTCTCTCTGTGCTACATTCTGCATAATATCTTCCTTTCTACCTTCTGGTTCATTAATTCTCTCTTAGCTATGTCTGCTGCAAAAACCATCCACTGTATTTTTAATTTTAGTTATTCTACTTTTTATTTTTTGACATTCTATTTGGTTTATTTTTCAAATCTACTACATCAGTTTTGGTTGTTTCCTATCCCTGAAGATATTTTCAAGCTTATCTTGTTATTCTTTGAATACAGTAAGCCTGGTTACTCAGTAATGTGTGTGTGATAATTCCCACATCTGAAGTCTCCTGGGATCTTGTTTCCTTGGACTTGGTTATTTTGTGACTATATGTTTTTGTTAGCGTGTATAATTAAATGTACAATAATTATTAACTAAATAATTATTATGGGAGGAGGAATAGGGAGTTATTGCTTAACGGGTAAGAGCTTCTGTGTAGGATGATGAAAAAGTTTTGAAAATAGCACTGACACAGTGTTGTGGATGTATTTAAAGCCACTAAATTGTGTATTTAAAAATGATTAGATAGCAAATTTTATGTTAAATATTACCATAATAAATTTTTTAATCATAAAAAACTAAAGAATAAAAGTAAAAATTTAAAAATTAATATGAGGATTTTTTTTATAGTCTAGGGTGAAGGTGTCTTCTTCCATAAAAGATATGCTTCTGTTCTTGTAAGACATCTACAGATACTACCAGTATACAAACATTTTAAACTCTAATTCCTACCTTGAACTTTCCTGAATCCCAATAATGCAAATCTGCAGAAGCATGGACCATTCAGTGATTTCAGTCTCTCTAGTGGTAAGACAATGCCCCTCCCAGTCCCTGGGGGTGAGATCATTCATCTGAAGGTGTATTCCTTTGGGGTCTAAGCTTAATTTTGGAGGTCTTCTATTGGACTCCCCACTTCAAGTTGGGTCTGGGCTTTCATTTCTGCAGGTTTGACCTTCAAGGCCATGAAATGGTCTTACTTAATTTCAGCAAATGCAGGTTCTTAAGCTGAGTTTACCTTTAGAGTCTGGCTTTCTCTTTAAGATGTTGGCTTGGTAATTTAAAGTGTTTTAAATATGTTACCCGGCATAAAAGTTGTTTTCAGCTAAGCTATCTCATCATTATTGGAAATCGAAGACAGAAATGTATTTTCTTCTAGATTTCTGTCTAGTTTGAATGTAAGATTTAATGTTTTAATACACCTACAAATATGGCGCATACTGAGGTTTCTTTGTGGTTAGTAACAGTTAGCATATAAGACTTTCCATTTATCACGTCTGTCATCCTAACCAAGCATGTTCACTCCTGAGCATTTCCTTTACACTGCTGCCTCACTGAGCTTAATCTGAATTGAAGTTATTTTCACATTTTCACATACAATTTTTGACCTGCTGACCTAACCGATCCTCTCAGCAACCTAATAAATGTTACATGTAACAGCTTCTAACACAAACTGGTGAAAGATCAAACGCATGGTGCCACTAGACAACCACAGTTAAGAGCAGAGCAGCGTGGTTCTATGAGCTATCATTTTCCTTATATGTCCTTCTTATGAATAGCATCCAGATAGACACATCTGGACAAAATGCTTCTGCTAATTTAACCATTTGGTTGTTCAACTGCAAAATAAGAAATAATGGATATGTTCAATTTTATCTAATTAGCATTCCCTGACTTAGTAATTTTGCAAACTGAATCACTTTACAGACTAAATATAGAAAAGTTATTATTATGGTCTGGTTTCTAAGCAACCATTTCATTAAGAAAAGCTCCACTTGGGCAAAACATCTGTTTGTCAGTAAGGTTTCTGCTGTTATCATATAATTTCATGGGGAAAAAGCCATGGTCACCCTGCGCCTTAGTAATCCCTGGTTGTGAAAAGGTCAACGGGGTACTACAACAGGGAGAACCATCTGTTTCCATCTGTGCTAGTCCCTGAAACTTGTCATCATGAAACAATTCCATTTTCCTAAACAGTCACATAATTTAAAAGCCATTATCTTTTGATTATGAAAGCAATAAATGTTCACACTAGCAAGTGTGAAAAATATAAGAAAAAAGGCACAAAGAAGAAAATAAAAATCACTTGAATTTTTGATGCTTCCTTGTGAGATCGCATTTGAGAAGTGGATTCTGTTGCTACAAAAGAAAAAATTATTTGAAAACCACTGACATAAAATAAATCCATACAGTTTTACCTTTGTCATCTGCACTTAGACTATTTTTCCTTATGGTTAGGGGCTACGTGTTGGACAACTGAGTTCAGAGATTTGTAGAGATAGCCAAATGTACTCACTGCATTTCATGAAAATAGGCTTAAGGAAAGTCAGCAATCTCTGATAGGGGTGAGAAAGTGACAAAAAGTGTGTGTGACATAACATATCACATGTGACATGGGTTATTAAACTTCCTTGATAGGTCAGGTAGATGGCCTAAGATAATGATTTTTTTCAAATCCTTTGTTGTTTTTAGAGCAGAATCTTGTTTTCATATGGTATTTTTAGAGGCAGCTCAATGACAGAGAGGTAAAAAAGAGCCTGTCCAGCCCACCCCTTCTTCACTGATCCTCAGGGTCCTGTAGAAAGAGAACAGGCATTCATGCGGTCCTTCCTACCTGCAGGCTCCTCCCCCCAACACAGCACTGCTACTCTGCTGTTCTCTCAGTCTGGACCACTCTTCCCTCCCTTCTTTACTAGGTTAATTCCTAACCATCTACCAGGTCTCAGTTTATGAGTCACTTCTGCCTGCCCCTCTCTGTCAGGTAAAACATCCCTAACCCAGGGTCTCATATCACTGTGTACCTTTTCTTCACGGCACCTGTCAAAGCTGCATTTCACATTTGTCTGATTTTTTTTTTTTGGTTAGTATTTGTCCCCCTCCTTCTCCTCCCTGCTTTGGACTGTATATTCTATGGAGGCAGCGCATGAGCTGTTTTTCCTCAGCAATGTACTAAGCACAGTGACCTCGCACATAGTAGGTTTTCAGTAAATATCTGTTGAATGAATGAACATTTAAAACCAATTAAGAAAAAAAAAATCAACGGCCAAAGATATCTTACAATTCTTTCTGTTGCTGTCTAAAGTCAGGTTACCAATAATGGAAAACAGAAGTTAGACTTAAAGTACAAAAGTGTTTCGGAATCAGCCTTCTCCGAAGAAAGAAAACTTCAGCAATCATGCCCTGGCAGGTGGACGCGAGAGATGACCTAATTAGGTCTTTGGTAGGTAGCTTAGTGTCTGTGCCATTCCCTGAGGCTCAGTTCATCTGCAACCTTCCAGCCTCCTCAGGGACAGCAGAGATACCACAAGGTCAGGAAACAAAACCAAGTATGAAAGTCTAACGTAAACATCTAAAAAGGTGAGTTGCCCAAACTGTACAGACACCATTTAAGTGCACGTTTCCACCACTGCCCAAGATCTCAACGTGACCACAGAGGGGGAAAACTGATGCTTCAATCAGTTAAAAATGTTAAAAACATGATTCAGCAATTAAAGGAACTATGTCAGGGTTAATAAAAAATATAATTGGGCTTATTAGGTGTGTGAACAGCTTCAAGATCCCCTTAATCACCTCTGGTGAGATTAGGAATTTTAATTTGTATTTGAAATGAGGGGTAAGGTAGGCTGCTTACTCTTAACTTTGGAAGGGAAAAGCAAGAGCAGGGTCCCCCTGCCCCAGCTGTTACCTCAAAGTAGTTCCAGTAAAACAGATTGATTCCTTGGAGAGTAACGGAATGCTATACTTAAGGATAAGTCTAAAGAGAAACTTGCTATTTTAGTTGTGAGCTCTCTTGCTATTTTATCCTTCTTGTCTTCAAATTTCAACTTTACTAAAGAAAGGGTGGCTTCAGGGCAAAATTTAAATAGCTGTTCTGTGGAAGTTACTTACACCTTAATAGCTTGTAAAGTAGACATTTAAGCAACTGACTCTTTACCCCAAGGTATCTCACAAAGTGCCTTATTGGTAGTGAATCCTACCTTTGTGACAGCTAGCTTACATGAATAGGAGGCATAGGATTTGAAATGAGCCCTGGTATTTAATTCCTTAGATGAAAATGTCAAGATCCACTGGTTCTATGGTTTAATTTTACTGTCTGCAAAAGCGGAGGCCATAGTGATTTCAGAAAGGTGGGAAAATGGAACAGAGAGAAGAGGGAAGGACAGAGAGGTATAAGGCCTTGGCTCTGGAGCTGATGCCAGACTCCATCGCTCACTGGTTGGCCTTTTACTGGTAACAACCTTAGAGCATTGGTTTCTTTGTTTTAATAAGGGGGAGGTAAAGATACTGACTCTCATAGGGTTGTGGTGAAGAGTAAATGAAATAGTGTAAGTTACGTCTGATATGTGGCTGGTGCTCAATAAATCATGAGTGAACATATGAACAAAAGAAATAAAAGTAATAACCACCAACAAGCATAATGCTTTCAAATCCAGGCAGCCCTTCACCAAGACATTACTGTGGACTGGCAACAACAAGCCTTTAAGGCCCCCCTAGAGCCCACACAGAGAGGCTCAGATGCTTTGTTTTGGCATTCCAGCAGCTTCTGCATTCCAGCCCAGCCCCACTCCTCCCCTTCATGCCCACTCTGCTCCACTAACAATCTAACTGCCTGACCCACCTTCCTTTACACTGCCCTGCTCTTGACTGTCTTCCCACCTTTGCTTTTCTTTCAGCCTTGATCCTCTCACTCCATCCCCACATGTCTAAATCCTGCCCATCCCTATTTAGTCTTAAGAGCTCCATGAAAAAAAAAATGACTATTCTGGATTGTCTAAGTTTATTTTTTTATTTTTGAAAGTATACAATTCAGCGTTCTTTAGTATATTTACAAGGTTGTGCAATGATCACCACACTATAATTCTAAAAAATTTCATCATCTTTTAAAAGAAACCTCATATCCTTTATAGTAACTCCCCATCCCCCTCTCCTCCCACTCTCTGGCAACCAAGAATCTGCTTTCTTCCTCTATGGATTTGCCGATGCTGAACATTTCATACACATGGAATCATACAGTATGTGGCCTTTCATGTATGGTTCCTTTCAGTTCCTTTGTTTTGAAGGTTTATCCACCTTGTAGCATGAATCAGTACTTCATCCTTTTTTACTGTCAAGTTATATTCCACTGTATAGATACACCACATTTCATTTATTCACTCATCAAGTGATGGATATTTAGGTGTTTCTGCTTTTGGGCTATTATGAATAATGCTGCTCTGAACATTCATACATAAGCTTTTGTATGGACATGTTTTCATTTCTCTTGGGTATATATCTAGGACTGGAACTGGCAGGTCCTATGATAACTATGTTCAAACTTTTGAGAACTGCCAGACTGTTCTGCAGAGGAGTGGCACCATTTTATGTTTCTACCTGCAGCGTATGGGGGTTCCATTTCTACACAGCCTCATAATTTGTATTATTTTAAAAGAAGTAATTTAAAAATATAATTTATTGGCATCAGAAGTGCAACAAATATCTAAAGTTCTATACCAAAAGCTACAAATTTATCTAATCCACAATCTCAGTAAACTATATAAATCCCAGGATTGATTTTTTTTTTCTTTTTTTGCCCCAGGATTGATTTCTGAAGGCTCTTTCCTGATGCTTCCAAAATGATTCTGATAGCTCCAGTGCTGAAACAATAATGAACATCAGCAGGAAGAAAGGCAGGCAGTATGAGGTAACATACATATTCCCCTAATGGAAGATGAGTTTCAAAGATACACTCAGAATGCTGTCCACCATAAACTAACAGAACATTGTAAATCAACCATACATCAATTAAAAAAAATAAAAGATACTCCCAGAGATTGCTTAAAAAATAATACTGTACTCATTGCCAAATAAGCAAAACCACACACACACACAAATCAAGCAAACATGAGATCAGCATATTATTAAGCTACAGAAAGGGTTCATTTGTAGTGAAACCATTTCCCATAGGCAGGCCTGGTTCTCCTATACCTGATACCATCTGGAAACTCAGCCCTTGTGCCTTGGAAAGAGGAACAACTATTTTAGGATTAATTATATTTCCCAGTGGCAAGAGCATAGTCTTCAGAGCTGGAGAGACTTAAGATTCAAATCATGGTGTTGACACTTAGTGTCTGTGTCACTTTGAGCCAGACTTAACCTCTTTGAGTTTCAGTTCTCTCATCTGTGAAATAGGGATAAAAATTCCTAACTTGTAGAGTTACTGTGACCAGAACATGATAATAAGTGGTAACTTCTATTAATACTTAGTTCCATTTCTCTTATATGGCAGTTATGGGAAATCTTAAGAAAGTGAAAATAACTAAATCTGAAATAGCCAGTTATCTGTTACTTACAGGTAAAAGTACTAAACTGCTAAATATTCTGATGTAAATCTGAATGAATCAATCTTTAATTTATATAGGAAACTAATGGACAGATATTCCAAATATGAAGCTAATGTAAAACTCAAGTGTTCTGGGCTTTATTTAATTTATTTGGGGGGGGGGGGGTAGGTAATTAGGTTTATTTGTTTATTTTTAATGGAGGTACTGAGGATTGAACCTAGGACCTCCTGCCTGCTAGGCATGCACTCTACCACTGAGCTATACCCTCCCCCCAAGGGTTCTGGGCTTTAAAATGCAATCTCTGACTTGGGGGAAGGGGAGCAGTCATTATTTCACCCAGGCTGCAGGAAGGTAAGGTGCAGTAAACTGGGAATCCCTGAGATATGAGTCTAATCCTAGTTCCACCATTCTCCTAAGTTTTGTGACTGTAGGCAAGTCAATTCTTCATTTATTAAAAAAAATTATAATATCTGCTTTTATTATATTTCAGGATTATTGGCAAAAATAAAAGTTTTCTAGATGACTAAGGATTATTCAATTTTAATAAATATTACTCATAATCATAATATTTGTTTTCTATCCTAAAAAGCACAACAATAGGAGCAAATTCTACCATTACTGAAAAGTTCTAGAGATATAACCTAGTGCATTACACGGAGGTGAGAGACAAGATTTGAAGGACAATAACAAGGTTCAAATTACTTGCTATGTAACCTTGGAAAAGGGACTTAACCTATGTAAGTCTCAGAATCCTTAGCTATAAAAAGAGGATAAATCTCTCATTATGCCCAAAAATTAACTCAAAATGGATCACAGACTTAAATGTTAAGAGCTAAAACAGTAAAACTCTTGGAAGAAAACACAGAAGTAAATCCCCCTTATCTTGGGTTAGGAAATGATTTCTTAGAAATTACACCAGAAATGCAAGTAATAAAAGAGGAAACTGGTAAGTTGGATTTCATCAAAAGAAAGAAGTTTAGTGCTTCAGATGGCACCATTAGTAAGAGAAAGGACAATCCACAGAATGGCAGGACACATCTGCAATTTATATACTTAATAAAGAATATGTTTCCAGAATATATGAAGAATTCTTACAATTCAATAACAAAGACAAGTAATCCAATTTTAAAATGGGCAAAGAATCTGAATAGACATTTTTTCCAAAGAAGATATAGAAATGCACAATAAGCTCGTGAAAAGATGCTCAGCATCAACAGTTATTAGAGAAATGCAAATCACAATCACAGTAAGATTTACCACTTCATACCCACTAAGATGGCTGTAACAGACAGACAAACAATAGCAAGTATTACTGATGATGTAGAGAAATTAGAACCCTTATACATTGCTCGTGGGAAAGTAAAATGGTGCAGCCACTTTGGGAAATAGTTTGGCAGTTCCTCAAAAGGTTAAACATAGAATTTCTATATGACCCACCCACTCCACTCCTAGATGTATACCCAGGAGCAATGAAAATGTATGTCCACACAAAAATTTGTACATAAATATTCATTACAGTGTTACTCACAATAGCTTGAAAGTGAAAACAATTCAAATGTCCATCAGCTGAAGAACAGATAGACAAAATGTGGTTAATCAATACAACGGAATATTATTCAACTATAAGAAGGAATGAGATCCATCTAATATACACTGTAACATGGATGAACCTTCCAAACATTATGCCAAGTGAAAAGTGCCAGACACAAAAGACCAGACATTGTAAGATTCTATTTTATGAAAAGTCCAGAAGAGGCAAGTCCAATAGAGACAAAAAGTAGATTAGTAGTTCCCAGGGGAAAGGGGGAGTAAGGAATGGGAACTGACTGATAATGGATAAGGAGTTTCTTTTTTGAGGTGATGAAATAGTTCTAAAATTAGGTAGTGGTGATGGTTGCACGAATCTCTAAATACACCAGAAACCACTGAACTGCACATCCTAAATGGGTGAATTTTAGGTGTATAAATTATATCACAAATAAGTTTAAAAAATGGGGATAATGTCTATTTCCCAGAAATAATTTAAGAATTCACTGAGACAGCATATACGAGACATTTGCTAAATGCTCATTTGTTAATCAGGTGGTACAGAAACCAGGTCTGGACACAAAAGAAATCTTCTCATTTTAAGGACGTAAATGGAGATGGTAAACTTCACAGGACTACATTCCAAATTTCAGTGCCCGATCCAATTAGATGGTCTTCAAGGGATAGAATTATTCTCAGTTAATGGTTGCCCAACTTTATTTGAAGTGGAAATCTGAGAGTGAGATAGGGAGTTCAGTCTCTGACAAGTTAAGACTTGTAATCCTCCTCAGTTTGAAACTGTAAAAACAGTTTCGCCTTGTATCTACCTTACTCCCTTCCAAACCTTTTGCCTTCCCTCCCCTTGGCTCTTATGCCAGAAATGAAAACTCTTTTGTGAAAGGAAGAGGGTAGAAGAGTGAGTGCAATTTGTTCAGGCATGTTAAGATGTCTAGATTCTCCTCACTACACACACTGGCAGACTTCTGCCTCCAATGCTTGGCTCAGAGCCTAGCATTTCTTTCTTTTTTTACAGTGAGCCTAGTAGTTTCATCCAAAGGTCCTTTTGACACTGATGGGGATCGTTTGGATCCCCAAAACACATCTGTGGCTGGTGTTGCTTTCAAAATGTTCTTTAAGTAAATGAAGTGACTGAGAGGGCACATGAACAGATCCACAGTATGATAAATAACTTGGCTATAATATCTTACTTGAAGAATATCACGTACTTATCACATTCATCATTGAACATCTATTTCAAGACTGAAATGTGAAAAATGCTCAAAACATCAAATATACATTATGGGATTCTTAAGGATATACTTTAACTCCTATTTTGGAAAAGAGAAAGACTTTCACTTTTTATCTTATAAATGTTCTGGTCATTTAAATGTTTTAAAAACAATAAGAATGTTTTAACTTGTGTAATAATAATGAGAAAACAATGAGAAAACATACAAGGAGTCTAAAAAGGAGAGACACTTACAGGACACAGTCTAAGATAAAGTCTTCTATTTATAAACTCTGGATTGTAACTGGAACTCAGCAACTTGTATGCAATTCTCTGCCTGAAGAAGCTGCTACTGAGTATCTGGGAGCAGCTGCTGTGAGAACTAAATCAACCATCACTTTCTCGGTAGGACTAAAAAGAGACGCAGTCTTTCATAAGATTAAAATTTAACTCATGGGAACTTAGTTCTCAGATTATTATGATGTACTGATAATATGTATATCAGAAATTCTTGCATCAGGCATCAATAAATATCTGTTGAATGAGTGAGCTTATTTAATTCCCCTTTGCTGTGTGCCTAGACTCTAAATGAACTTGGTGAGAAATTACAGAAGAGATCCAAAATATCAGTAAGGTAAGCAAAGGAGACACTGTAATTTTTACATGGAGCCATTTAGACAGTCTAGAAAAGGAGGACTTTAAACACATGCACACATGTACACACTCACACATACACTCCCCAAAACTAACTACTCAAACTGAAGCCAAGCCGCCTTGTACTACGGGACACTGACAAGTGGACTGGTCCTGTCTAACTGGGAGTCCAGAATGGCTTGGCTCTGGAGTTTTAGGCCTGGACAAATGACACTGGTAACGCCAGTGGGAAAATTCAACTCTTTCCTTTCTTAATGGGAAATTCACCTAAGGCCTTGGCATGTTTAAGTGCATGTTACAAACACCAAAAACATCAATTAATTCAAACTTGTCCATCATGGGAGCTGAGAACAGAAACTACATCTCTACCTCCCATGTTCTTCATCTCCAAATTAGCTACAAACTGATTAGCACACCAATTAAAACTACTGAAAACAAACACAGATCCAACAGTTGTGATTTTTATAGCAGACCCTAGAGGCTAATGAGCTCAGTGGGTTAATCAGCTAGGAGGCTTATTCCAAACAGTAATGTTGCCCTATGAGAATGACACACCACCTCTTCCAGAAAATCTTGTCAAAAAAAAAAAAAAATCAATGAGAAACATCTCCCTGACAGTATTACAGTCTCCTGGAAAAAGTGCATTAGACTTCTTTTCTGAGACTTATTATCAGCATTAGATTCTTGCCTCATTGATTGATTTGATTTCCGTAAGCGCCATTCACTGTCCCATGGCTTCCTGAGCCCTATCAAGTCTACAGGCTTACCTCAATTCCTGGCCTCTTTGACCTCTCAGAGGCCAGTATTACTTTCTCTCTTGACACCCTCTACTCCTCTGCTCTCACTGAGTTGTTCTTTTACCTCTGTAAGATGTTATTTTTGTCTCCTTTGAAGAATTTCTTTCTGTTTTACTGAGTCATGACACTCACTGTTAAAGTGTTTTGCATACAGTAGGTGCACAATAAATGTTTGTTGAATAAAGAATGAATTCCAAGGCTCAGGCTTTCATCACTGTATTTTCTCCTCTGAACTCTTAAGTTTCAACTACCAGGTCTGTAGAGAGAAACAAGCAGCCAATGAGGAGCGGCATGTGCCTTTGTGCTCACAGAGAGCCCTGCCTGAAGGACTGCTTCAATTCTTCACCCCTCCCTGCATCCATGTCCTTTGCTCTGTGACTTGGCAGTCTGTCGCACTAAAGGGACAGTGTATATTTCTCTATGCCATGACTTTTGGGTTGGGACTTGTTTTAGCCAGCAGGATGAGGCAGAAATAATACGTTGCCAGACCCAAGCTAGGTCCTGAAGAGGCCTATCGAGTTTATTCTTGCTCTCTTACTCTTCTGCCATCAGCTTGAGAATATGCCCTGAGAGGCCACTGGACCAGGAATGAGAGGAAGAGATGCAGCAGAGCTACAGCAGCCGGCCCACAGGCCTGCAGGGAGCAGCAGGGCTGCCCAGCCAAGCCCAGCCTAGGTCGGCTGAACCCCACTGGTCCACAGATGTGCCAGTGATGATAAATGATTGCTGCTTTAAGCTACTGAGTGTCAGGGCAATCTGTTAGGTAGCAGTGACTACCTGATAGAATCTACCCACTCAAGCTTTAACTCTGAGAAGTTACACATATCACCACACTATTACCTAGCAATCCAACAAGAGAAGTAGTAGTGATAGGATGACAATGATGATGATGGTAACATTAAAATCATAACAGCTAATATATACTGAACACTTAATTGCACTAAGCACTTTCAAGGTATTAACTCATTTAATCTTTTTTTTTTTAACATTTTTTATTGATTTATAATCATTTTACAATGTTGTGTCAAATTCCAGTGTAGAGCATAATTTTTCAGGTATATATGAACATATATATATTCATTGTCACATTTTTTTCTCTGTGAGCTACCATAAGATCTTGTGTATATTTCCCTGTGCTATACAGTATAATCTTATCTATTCTATAATTTTGAAATTTCAAAAAAAAACCTCATTTAATCTTAATATTAGTCTCCCTTTAGAAATAAACTTTTAATGATAGAATAGTTTTAGATTTACAGATTTATTGAGGAGATGCACAGAGAGTTTCCATCTACTGCATACCCAGTTGCCCCTATATTAACTTTTACGTTAGCATGGTACCTTGTCACAATTAATGAACTGACACTTCATTATCAACTAAAGTCCATAATTTACTCAGGTTCTCTTAGTTTTTCCCTAATGTCCTTTTTCTGTTCCAGGATCCCACTACCATTTTATATTCAATCATCTTATCTCCTTAAGCTCTGACAGTTTTATCCCTCTCCCCCTTATTAAATTTTATTTTATCATTTTTTGGCAACACCGTTATTGAGATATAATTTGCATACTATAAAGTTCACCAACTTCAAGTATACAATTCAATAGTTCCTAGCATACTGACAGAGCTGTGCAACCACCACCACAATCAATTTTAGAATGTTTTCATCACCCCACAAGGAAACCATGTATCCTTTAGCTATCACCTCCCAACCCTTTCCTCTTGCCCCCAGCCCTAGACAACTACTAATCTACTTTCTGTCTCTTATAAATTTACCTATTCTGGACATTTTGTATAAAGGAACCATGTAACGTGTTTTTTTGTGACTGACTTTTTTCACCTATAATGTTTTCAAGGTTCATCCATGCTGTAACATGTTCCAGTACTTCTTTATTTTTTTCTGGCTGAATAATATGCCATTTTGTCTATCCATTCATCAGATGGTGGACATTTGGGTTGTTTCCACCTTTTGGCTACTGTGAACATTCATATACAAGCTTTTCTTTGGACACAGGTTTTCATTTCTCTTGGGTGTGTACCTAGAAGCAGAACTGCTGGGTCAAGTGACAACTCTCCGTTTCCCTTTTTGAAAAACCACCAGTTTTCTAAAGTAGCTATACTATCTTGCATTCCTATTTAGCCTCCTTTTTTACAGATAAGAAATTGAAGCCCAGAGGGATCAAGTAATTTGCCAAAGAGAAGCGGGGGAAGGGGTGGAGCATCCTGGTGATCCATCTCCAGACCCCCGCTCCCAAGGCCTATATGACACTGATGGAGCCAAGAGCAACTGAGTTAATTCTGCCTTCTCACCATGTCTGCTTCTCACCCTTTTGGGAAGCGTGCCTAATCTTCTACACTCTTTCATGAGGCCTCTCTCTAGATTTGAAATCCACAAACTAATGGAGATAGGAAGAACAACAAAGAATCACAAAAGAGAAATAAAAAGAAATAAAATTATTGCAAAAAAATGTTTTGATAAAGAAATATTATATATTCTGAGATTCTTTTAGCTTAAAGCAAGAGTAAGGTGCACCATGACAGTAGTCAAGTATCTGAAAGGCTGATGGAATGGGAGCTCACATGTAAGCCACTCTTTACCTCCTTGAATCAGACGAAACTTTGTGCAAATGTACATCATATAATCTTTGGTCCACAGACTCAAAGTCCTTTAACCAGGACTAACTTACCCTGAATAGCAGACAGATAAACAAAGGTGTCCTCATGCTCCAAGTTCTCCAAGAATACCTGAAACCACAAAATACAGCAGTGATAAAGATTCACAAAGAGCAAGCAAGACTTAAGAGACCCTTAGAGTAGCCTCAAGAGAATAAATGCTTTTCTTCTTCTTTGTGGCATCTAGACATTGGTCTCACTTTAGACTCTTGGTGGGGAAACAGTATATATGTTTGAAGTCCCATTTTGTAATAGTTAAAAATGGGTAGCAACTAGTGGGATACTTCTTGAAGTTGTCAATTATATACCAAGGGTAGGCATGGTAACCAAAATGTGGAAGAACAATCCTCAACATATTTCCTACTACAGTCCATGGTAGACAGCCCATTCTTAGATATGACATGACAGACTACAAGTTCTGACACACAAGAGGCCAGGTTTCGGATTATGTCCAATTAATGGCACATCTGCCACAATTTGATCCTTCTCTCTTGCACTCAGAAAGTGTATGGAAATGCAAGTGAGAGACACAGATGTTATTACTGGGATAACCTTGAATCTGTTCTAATTTATTTTTTAAAATCTTTTGCAAATTTCAGCACTTCAGTTGAGATTAATAACAAATTACTCTCAACACTTTTCATAATTGAGGAACCCACCAGGGCATGTCAATTGCTTATTTAGAAGATATGACAGTGACATGTTAGGCTTAGGCCCTACCATGAGGGTCAGGGAAAGACAATGGCCATGTGCCCATGTTGCTACTGCTTGGTGTCTAGAAGACAAGGGTGTCTGTTCCATGTATAGAGGTGTGTCCTTTGCTGGCACAGCAATTCCCGGTATCAGCTTGATACTGCTGGTCTCCACATCTGTGGTATGTTAGGGAGAGCCCAACATTACTTAAGTTGGGAAGATGGCTAGGTTGGAAGGGGTGGAGATCATACATGGAGTAAGACAAGCTTAATCCAGGTAGTGCCATAGGAATAGATCTGAAACTACTTTTTGGAAAAAGAACTGACAGGACTTGATGAAAAATTATGTACAGCAGATGAAGGTTTAGTTAGTTAAAGAAAATTCCAAAGATGTTCATAGCATTCACCATCTAAATAGATATATGAAGGGATATTTTTAATGATTACTCAAAGGAGATACATAATTTTAGCTTTTCAGCAACATTTCAGTGACAGAAAATCCTTGGCACATCTTGTTGCCTCAATTTTCTCATCTATAAAATGGGGATAATACAAATCTTGTGGGTGTTGCAAGGATTAGAGATAATGTCTAAAACGCATATGGCCTGGTTGAATAAACAGAAGTTATCATTATACTATTGGTTCTAATACTTCAGTGACTAAAAATAAATGTTTTCAATCAAAATTATAATTCTTAGTCTAATAGCTAGAGTATATGGCAAAGATAATAGTAATAATAATAACAACAATAGTGAACCTTTATTGGATGCTCATTATGTGCCTGTCACTATAATTAGTGCTTTACATGGGTTATTTTATTTTAAAACTTTCAGCATAAAATGGGTCCAATTACTATTATACTCACTTTATAGATGTAAACATTGAGGTTCAGAAAGTTTAAGCCCAAGAAACTGATATGGGATTTGATCTGTCGTCTCTAAACCCTTTGCTCTTAATCTCTAAACCACTGTGAGGTCAGGACCATTTTCACAAAGGAGAAAAGATCCCCAACTAAGTCCCACATAAGTCCTCAATGTAAAGAACGGCTTTCTCAGTGTGACGGGGGAGAAGAGGGGAGGAGATCCAGTTCTGCCCAATGCCTCTCTGTAAGGGGCCCAGAGAAAACAGGCAGCTTATCAGGGCTGGGTCACAGTGTTGAAAGTGGCCTTACTGACCAGAAAGGCACTTTCCTGTCTCTTCAAATGTGCTCCTGCTCTTCCATCCCCCTTTCTTTCACTGACTCAAACTTCACTAGTTTGTTAAGGTAAGTCGAGACTTACTTCTTCCAGATTTCAACTTTCCTTTTCTTGACAATCCGCAGCATTTGCCTGTAAAGCTTCTGGCACTCTGCTCGTGTTCAGTTGAGTAGTCTCATGTGGTTATCTGAGCCTTTTCTGTGCCTGAGTCTGGCCTCTGCAGAACAACTGCAATGTCCCCAAGGGTAGTCCAGGACAGTGCCTGATACACAGTCAAGCTCCTGGAAAGTGGCCCCACCCTGTGCGTTTGTGTTTGTAGTGTGTTCTACTCACCTTGAGAAGCTTCTCCTGCATCTCAAGGGCTTTTGCTTCTCTCTGCTCTATCCAGCGGGAAAGAGTTCGCAGGGCAGCAGCCCGTGTTGGAATTTGGGGATCATAAGCTGATAAAAGAGCTTCCTGGAGCTGTTCTGTGTTTATGCTTCCAGAATTTTGCTTTGTAGTGGTACTGGGCTCACGGTCCTCCTGAGGAACCAGTGGAGCATTAGGTTTCAGGCCTGTTTGGTTGGATTCGTCCCGGCTTTGCCGTTGTTCGAGGAGGCTATGAGACACATCGCTGCATCTTCTGTGACTGGTTTCTTGCTGCTCTTCTCTTCTTCCTTCTGGATCCTTTTTGTTCAGGGTACCCTGGGCAGCCACACTGACAGCTTCAGTGGAAAAGGCTCCATGGGTAGAGATGGTGATGAGGAGATCGGCGGCAAGCTCCTGGATGACAGGATCAGGGTATGTGCTGGAGACCTTCTCCAACAGAGGCAGCAGTTGCTTCAGGACAGCAAAATCACTTGACTTTAACTATAAAATGAAATGAAAAATGCCAAACCCAAATTTACAGTTACAGCAGATGTTCATGTGACCCGAGCACAAAGCAAACAGATCCTGAGAAAAAAGAGGCAGGAAGCAAACCTTGTTCCTGGTGTAATCAGCATATAGCCTAAGTCTGGCGTTCAATACTACTGCTGAGGAATGACAGCTAACATTTATTGAATACTTACCATGTACAGGTACTTTTCTAAGTTTAAAAAAATACATCAGTAACATGTATTATTAATCTTAATTTTTACAATCTGATGGGCAAAACATAGTATCTTAGGATTTTAATTTGCAGTAACCAGACTAATAGCGCTAGTAAGCATCCTTCCATGTTTATTAACTGTCTGGATTGTGAACTGTCTGTTTCTATGAACAGCCTATTTTCATCCTTTGGACACACCTCTTAGACTGTTTGTCTCTACAGCTATTATTACCATAGCAGATTTTAGCACCCAGGCATGTAGTGAAATTCTTTTGTATTTTAACTTTCACTGTATCTTTTTTCATTGTATTACTGTTTCTTTGACTTTTATGTAGCTTTTGCTATAAAAGATGAGTTCATATTAGTGAAGTACTTAGTGCCTTACACATAGTAAGTGCTATGTAAATGTTTCAAAAATAAATACAACAAACAAAAAATACACCAACTTATTCATATCCCTATGAGCTAGTTACTATTATTATCTATATTTTAAACAAGGAAACTGAGGCACAGAACAGTATGTAATATGTCTAAGGTCACACAAATGGAAGATGGTTAAGATGTGAACTCAACAAGTCTGGCTCCAGAGTCCACATTCTCACCTAAACCCTGCACAGTCTCATTTGAATGAATAAAGCTATTCTTTACATGATCTAAGGTGGCCGATCAGCATACAAGGTCTGGAAGGGATTGGGATGATAACTGGCAGAAGGGAATTTCTCCTAGGAAATGGGAGTGAAAATTACATAAGATTTTATTCTCTCCAGAAACTTTGTTCTACAAATGCCACTGCTTTACTAGGAAAGCTGCGTGTGCAGTCCGTGGGGAAACAAAAATCAGTGGTGATCCTTTTCTGTTTGAAAATACTGGAAAAATTGTCATGTGGAGCTTCATGAAACCCTGATCATTTGAAAACCTTGCACATCTTAAATCCTTTCTAGAACAAGGCAGGCTATTTATTACTTACTCATTCACTCCATTATCCAACCAACCAATCAATTAAACAAATGTTTTCATAGGACCTATACAATATTCTCATATAATACTTTACTTCCACAGAGTTATTATTGTTCATTTTCTCTAATACTTTCCTCCCAAGTCAATGAAAACTTGAGGTATATGTCAAGTCTGTGCCTGTAGAATTTTACCATAAAGATATATGTCATCTAAGAAAAGGATCAATTTTATCAGGAATGTATATGGACCTGGAAAAGACATTTTAGAACAATTTTGCTCATGTTATCATTATGCTAGACTTCATTCAGTGCCTCTGTAGTATCATGGACCATCGTTTTTTCTTTAAGCATCTGAAATGAGAACTTAATCTACTTATACCTGAGTGTATGACTTCTTTCTCATTTCTACTACATACAACAGTTTCTTCTTAAAACAACAATAACAACAACAAAAACAAGACAAACAGACCAATGGAACAGAATAGAGAGCCCAGAAATAGAACTACATAAATACAGTCAACTGATCTTTAACAAAAGAGTTAAGGCAACACAATGGACTGACTTTTCAACAAATGGTGCTGGAACAACTAGACATCTATGTGCAAAAAAATGAACCTCTACACAAACCTTATACCATCACAAAAATTAACTCAAAATGGATCACAGACCTAAATGTAAAATGCAAAACTATAAAATTTCTATAAGATAACATAAGAGAAATTCTAGATGACCTTGGGTGTGGTGATGGCTTTTTTAGATGAAAGAAATAATTGGTAAGCTTGACTTCATTAAAATTAAAAACTTCTGCTCTTCAAAAGACAAAGTTAAAAGAAAGAGAAGGCAAGCCACACACTGGGAGAAAGTTTGCAAAAGACACATTTGATAATGGACAATTATCTAAAATATACAAAGAACTCTTAAACTCAGCAATAACAATGGGCAAAAGACCTGAACAGACATCTCACCAAAGAAGGCATACAGATATACAGCATACAAAGAAATGCTCAACATCATATGTCATCAGAGAATTGCAAAATTAAAACGAGATACCATTACACATCCATTAAAATAACTGAAATCTAAAACACTGACAACACCGAAGGCTGGTGAGGATGTAGAACAACAGGAACTCTCTTTCATTGCTGGTGGGAATGAAAAATGATACAGCCACTTCGGCGAGACAGTTTGGCAGTTTCTTATAAAACTGAACACACTCCTACCATATGCTCCAGCAAGTGAATCCTTCGGTATTTGCCCAAATGAGTTGAAAACTTATGTCTACACAAAAACCTACACACAGATGTTTAAAGCAGCTTTATGCATAATTGCCAAAACCTGGTAGCAACTGGATGTTCAGTAGGTGAATAGATAGATTGTGGTACATCCAGACAATGGAATATTATTCAGCACTAAAAAAGAAAAGAGCTATCAAACAACGAAGGATATGGAGGAACCTTAAATGCCTATTACTAAGCAAAAGAAGCTAGACTGGAAAGGCTTCATGGTGTATACTTTCAACTATATAACATTCTGGAAAAGGCAAAACTGTGGAGACAGTAAAAGATCAGTAGTTGCTAGGGACTGGGGGAGGGAGAGATGAGTAGGCAGAGGATTTGGGGGTCAGTGAAACGATTAAGTATAACGCTGTAATGGTGGATACATGTCATTATACCTTTGACAAAACCCATAGTGTACAACACCAAGAGTGAACCCTAATGTAGACTACAGACTGTGGGTGATAATGATGTGTTAATGTATGTTCACTGACTGTAATAAATGTACCATCCTGGGGATGGATGTTGAGAGTGGGGGACGTTGTGCATGTTTAGGGACAGGGGTATGTGAGAAATCTCTGTACCTTCTGTTCAATTTTGCTGTGCAGCTAGAACTGCTCTAAAAAATAAAGTTCACTTTTAAAAAAAACAACTACCTTTTCTCTCTGTTTTCAAACTTCTTAGTTATTGTGAGATTCATTCAACTAGGTAATTTCTCTAATCATGGGCAGGTAGGTGGATTCTGAATCAAACAATTTCTAAGGCAATGAAAGTTATATATTCTTTCAGCTTTGTAAGCCTACAGATTTCCCACTATGAGAATAGTCAGGGAAATCTAAGACTACAGGTGCCAAATATTTGTTTATAAATGTTCAAAAATTTTTTTCCAAGGTATAAAGTAATATTCACTTAATTGGTAGATGAGAAAACTGAAGTACTATGTAATTATTAATTATTTTTCAAGGGTCACCAAGGGCCACTATCAAAATTGAGAACTGACTATAGGCTGTCATTTCTCCGGCTGTCACTGCTTCTCAGTATAGATCTCACATCCAGGCCTCAGAATTCCATCTAAAAGCCCTGAGGCCTGAAGGAGCAGCCCACAAGTGAGTGACAGATTCCTGTCTCTGGCAGCCTCTCTTCCAGAGTTTCTGGAATGCTTCAGGAACAGAAATGAGCAGCACTGTGTTAGCCCACATCTATGATTTCTTTCAGGGTGTAGAAGTGAAACAGAATGTAAGTTGCTCTAAATTTCTGCAAGTTCTCAAACTTAAAACCTGGGGGTTGGACTGATGGGGGTGGGCCTGAGGATGGCGGGTTGAGGGAGAGAGCATGCCCCCTAAGCGAAGCATAGGAGAACTGGGGTGAGGTCAGAGGAGGCCATGTGGACACTGAAAAACCCTCACATGAGACTTCACAAAGCTCCCCCAGGGGCATTTATACCCTCCTCCTGCCTTACCCTGCTCCAGCAAGAATCACCATTTTTGAAGAATCTAAGAGTCTCTTCCAGTAATAAAATACTAACCAGAAAATTCCTAATTCCAAAAAATATTTACATGTATTTTGTGTTCTCATTTCTGTATGTCACTTGTGTTTCTTCAGATATTTAGCAGAGCAGTTTATATACCTGAGTCCTTATTTATAATGTCACTGAATTCACTCAGAAGTGTTACTTTTGTTCGAAGTCAGCATGTAGTCTTTTCTGTTTTATAATGAGCTCTACATAAGGATACACATAAGATACAGAAATATAAATCTTTTTAAAATTAAGAATTCATCAGATTATCACAACCACTAGAAGGTAAACTCCATGAGGGCAAAGAGACACTTGATAAGTATTTCTCGAATGAGTTCATTCTACAACACTCTCAGAATACATGAAATGAGATCTCAAGATCTGGGTTCAAGTCCCAGCCCCACCAAGATCAGGTCTGTTCCATGCAGCAGTGTTACAGAGGACCCCACGGGCCCTGGAACATCATGCAGAAACTGCTTCCTGAGGGGACAGGGAAGTGATCGACATACTTTTACTGATGACCAATGTTGCCATTTAGAAAATGAGTTTGGAATATAGTTGTCTTGTTAGCAGTCTTAAACCTATACTTTCTCCAAATTGACTCTTCTTCCTAGACACTATGTTCTAATAATCACCTTAATTATATAAATTACAAAGGAAAGAAAGAAAGGTTCAAATGCTATTAAGATTCTGTTTCATTAGCTAAAACAATGACTCTAATCAGGGATAAGTACAATATAATCTCTGAGACTCGGAAGCAAAAACCCTAGCCTGACAATGATCATCTGAAAACATAATTCAGAATCATGGCTTTTTTCCCTAATACAAAGACAGAAAACCTAGCATTACTATAAAAGCCACTTATAAACACAAACAGAAAAAAAATTAATAGACCTAGGATGAAAGTATAGGAGTGACATATTCATGTTCACTTTAACTGCAAAGTCAGAGGAATCCAGGATATAACCAGTGAGTCAGGATGGCTCATAGAAGGGCAGGGACAGGTAAGGGATGTACATTTGCATCAGTCGGGTGAGTCTCTGTTAGAACATGACTAATTTACATAGCCAGTCCCCAACAACGGACTTCTAGAAAAGGAAACAAGATTTCTGTGCTCTATTTTCCATTTGGGATATGGCTTGAAACTCTTAAGTGTTAAATAAGAAAGAAAGAAAAGCAAAAAACTACTCTCAACTATGGAAATAAAGACTATTCCAATTAATACTCAACCAGCAAAACAGAAATCAGTCAGGCCGGTGGGGAGGGTATAGCTCAGTGGTAGAGTACCTTCCTAACACGCACAAGGTCCTGGGTTCAATCCCCAGTACCTCCATTAAAATGAATAAATAAACCTAATTACTTCCCCACCAAAAAATAGAAAATAAATTAAAATAAAGAGTTTACAAAAATCAATCAGGCCAACTAAATCCAGTAACAGTACAACTTAAGAAACACTATTCAATTGGTAAATTCCTCCTTGAGAGTTCTAACAGCAGGGATATGACTCTACAAACTGAACCAAAAAATGTGTTTTTTTCAAACTATGTGGGAAATATAAAATTAGGAGTGCTAAGTAAATCTACCAAGAAATAGACTTCATATTAAAAAGAGGCCCAAATAAAATTCCTTTTCCCAATAAGGACAGGCTAGAGAGAGGCAAATTTTAATATAACAAGAATCAGTATCAGATTTTAACCCTCAAACTCAAAAATCCATTCCCAGAGGGTTTCCCTACTCATTGCTAAGAGTTACGTCCAGTTTGATTTCAGATCAGATTTCATAATACTTGTACCAAATTTAGTCTGCTTTCTTGCCATCCCCTAACCTAATATGGTATGTAATTAACCAGTCACACACACACATGCCTACCTTTCCACTTGTCTGGCACTACTCTGACCCTTGGTCTCTACAATTCAGCTACACAGGCCTTCTACCAGTGTGTTAAATATACCAGGATCTTTTCTGCTTCCCAGCCCTCATATATGATGTTTCCTTAAATTGGAAGAGTTTCCTACATCCGCACCACACACACTCCCAAACTCCTATTCATCGTTCAAGTCTTAGCTTAAACTTACATGTACTTCCTCAGTGGAAACCTTCCCTGCCTAGTTTAGATGTTTTCTTTGTATCCTCCATTTCTCTCTTGAGGTATTTCATTCAATTCTAAGTATATTTCTTGAAGAGTTATTTAGTGTCTGTCTCCCTCACCAGCTCTAAGCTTCACGAGGGTAGGGACCATGTCTGCTTTGTCCACTGCTGTATTCCCAGCACCTTAGTTCAGAATCTGGCACATGGCAAGTGGGCAGTAAGTATTTCTGAGTGACTAAATTTAAAAAATTATAAATTAAGTATGTAAAAGACACATGCACTGGAAACAAAGCCTGAACAGGCTACATGATGAGTTGAACAATGGATCCTGGGCTAAAGTGGAACTATTCAAAACATGGGCTCCTCAGCAGCCAGCAGGTTACGAGGGTTCTCCCCTGACCACCGCAGGACGTACAGGGCTGAGCTTTGGGGAGCAACCACAGTGAGTGTCAGAGAATCTAGTATTCACTATGGATGCAAAACACTGTGCCAGGTATTTCCAAATCAAGCTCATGCCAGGTCAGAAAGGGCTCTGCCTGCCTCCGTCTACGCAGGTGACAAGGTGGAAGTGGTACAGTTTTCTTGTCCTTTACTTCAGGGAGAATTCTTATTAACAACCTCACTTGTTTACTCTGGTTCTCCTATATGCAATATCCATTCTTATTTCTCACAAGTATATGGAAGGGCAGTAGTAGGTTTTTCTCTTCTCTTCTCCCTCCTTTCAAATTTGGCTCACATCTGCAGCTCACCTGCACGGCTCCTCCCAGCATGACGGCCACCAGTCCCATGGACATGCTCAGTGTCTGTGATTCCACAGTACTCTCTGCCTGATGGGCCAGGTTTGCACATGCTCGCTGCAGGGTTGCTGCTACAAAGTCCACGACCTACCTCAGAAATGGAATTTAGAATTAGTGAAGAGTAAGAAAAAAAAAATCTCAAAATTCTCTTCATATCTAATGTCTACATCCTCATCTTCTCCTTTATCAACATCATGACAGCACGAAGCTTCCAGACCAAATGCTACCATGTAGCAGGCATGGTGCTCAGTGTTGTACATGCACAAGCTCACTCAGGTCTCATATCAACTCTAGGACATCAGTACTTTTGTCCACATTTTCAGATGAAGAATCTGAGGCTTAAAGAGGCAATCTGCTCAAGGCCATACAGTCAATAAATGAGAAAGCCCTTTTACACTTTCCCAAATGTTTTAATATACCAACCCACCTTCCTTTACTTTTCATAATTTTTGCCAGGAAATTAAAATGAAAAATGATTTGTTACTTTCTGACCATCTCAGAGTATCCTAGATCTGCTTCGCCTAATGAGGTTTCCTCCCCAAGGATTCCCTTCCCCTGTTTTGACAGTCTAAGTTCTAAGAAGCAAAGAATGGGGGGAAAGGCATCAATTTTATTTAGAATTCAGTGTACTCAAACAATCTCCACAAATGATCCAGAGTCACTTTTTAAAGTATCGAATAGTTTTTAAAGATTAAGTTATTATATATAAGATTTTACTTAGCATTTAGCTAACAACTAAGCCTTAAATGGAATTAATTTGGTCAGCATCATTTTAACTGTGCTTGGATTAATCATCTTAAGTAGAAACACATTTGAATAAAAGACAGCATACACATACCCATACACGCACATGCGCTTAAGTCCATGCGCGTACACTTACATGCATATTTAGGATTAATGGCTCAAAAGGGAAAAATCATTTTGAAAATGGGATGGTTGAGGTAGGTCATAATAAGCCTCTAAACACCATGCAAGCTTGCATGTTTAACTCTCTGGGCAAATCACATGCTATGCTAGAATCTTTACTGCAGGTTTAAAGTCGGGAGAATGGCTTGTTAACACTTGTCTTTTGGAGCAAGGCAGGAAATTAGAAAGGTTATTAAAAATTCCACTTACTGTAATGAACAATGCTAGTAATGGCAGTATTCACCACCCTCTCTAGATTAAGACTTTATTGACACTATTAGTTAAGGACACTGGCTCTTTCCAGAGAAACCAGTTCATCTACCATCTTGGGCCACCTATTTTACCTCCAAAGAGTTTTCTCAAACACTCCTTGGTTATAGGAAGCTTCTATTTCAGCACAAATATACTGTTAAATTGTTGGAACAGAACTATCCAGCCTTCCAAATTTTTCAAATTCCTCTCCACAATCTATTATATATATAATACATATAATTTTTTTAACATTGCAAAACAAGTAGTATGATTCTATTTTTGTTAAGAGACTGTCAAAAAATGATGCAAATGAACTTACTTCAAAACAGAAAAAGGGGGAGGGTATAGCTCAAGTGGTAGAGTGCATGCTTAGCATATACGAGGTCCTGGGTTCAATCCCCAGTGCCTCCTTCAAAATAAATAAATAAATAAACCTAATCACCTCCGTCCCCTCTGCCAAAAAAAAAAAACCAACTAAAAAACAAAAACAAAAACAGAAACAGAAATAGAACTGACAAAGAAAACAAACTTATGGTTACCAAAGGGGAAAGGCAAGGGAGAGATAATTTAGGAATTTGGGATTAACAGATACACATTACTATACATAAAACAGATAAACAACAAGGATCTACTGTATAGCACAGGGAACTACATTCAAAATCTTGTAATAATCTACAGTGGAAAAGAAATTGAAAAAAGAATATATATGTATATCGCTATCTAAATCACTTTGCTATACACCTGAAATATTGTAAATCAACTACACTTAAATTTAAAAAAAGAAGAAATCTTCAATTTTATGTATGTTAAAGAAAAAACCCTGGGAGCTATTAACTGTGGTGTGATAGCCAGTTGTAACTGTCATTTATGAAGTGTACCCTTTCCCCTCAATATTGCGTGTAACAACTAAACCACCATTTGGATAACAGCTCCTCCCCTACTACTCATTTCCTGTGATTTATATGGGGCTGCCAGCCACAAGGATAGGTATATGACTGATGCCTGTTCTAGAATTTATGTATATTGAGAAGGGAAGGAGAGAGACTTTTTTTTTTTTAATTGAAGTATAGCCAGTTACAATGTGCCAATTTCTGGTGTACAGCATAATGTCCCTGTGCTATACAGAAGAAATTTGTTTTTTTAATCTATTTTTATATATAGTGGTTAACATTTAGAGACTTTCACTTTTTACTTAAAAATTTTTGTAAAGGTACATTAATTCTAAAAGCCAAATATTCTTGAAAGTTTACAATGAAAAATGGCAGTGCCCTACCCCATTTCTCTCCATCTGATTCTGACTCTACTGAGGCAAACGATTTTAATTATTTAGCTGTTTAGTTTAGTGATAACATTAAGAATTTGCTATTTACCAGGTACTGTTCTGAACATTCTACAGGTATTAACTCACTTAATCCTCATAATAATCCTATGGGGATGTATAAACCTGCTGCCAACATTCTGGCAAATGAGTGCAAAGGGGCTGAGGCCTCCCTGCTGAGTCTGCAGACATCAACTTAATTCTACAGTTTTGCAGTGTGCTACCACCACCCAAGTTCAGAGTCTTTGGGTTCAACCTCTCTCAAGAATAAACCTCCAGTCTTTGGCTGGAGAGGGGAGGTGGTTACATGAAGCCGAGGAAGGAATCAAAGGGTCTACTGAATCTTGTGGAGCCTTTCAACCTGATTTAATCTCTAAGTTCAGCTCCATCTTTGGAGCTTATCTGGTGCCTCCTACCCTTACAGGGTTCTGAAGGGAGAACTGGCTTGCTTTTATTTTCCCTTTGCAAAAAAATTTGAACAGCTTTATTGAGGCATAGTGCTTTGCTTCGTGACTTCTCCCATGCAGGCACTTAGCTTTCCATTTTCTCAAGTTGCTGAATCAGCTACTATTTTCCAGTTTCCATGCATTATTCTCTTTTATCTATTGTCTCTCCTCTCCTGCTCTGTTGGTCTATGGTTTCCAGATAAATATTTTTGTTCAATACACCGTCTTTAACCATAAGTCCTACTTTGAAAAATTTGCACCTCTATGTTATTTAAATGTTTTCACAATGAACATGTGTTACTTATGTTAAAAAAATTTAACATATGAAAAAAACCCCAGCATGTAGAACCTCTTCTATTCTGCCAATTACATGATCCAGGTACAGAAGGGTGCAGAGGGTGGCAGTTTCCTCAAAGGGTAGGAAAAAAGGAATCTTGCTCATTCCTCTCCAGGTACACAGGCCCCCTTGCTGACTCCTCCACACTCCAGGCAGGCTCCCTCTTGTCTGGAACACTCTTCTTCTGGGTATCGCAATAGCTCCCTCCTTTCCTGCTTTAGATCTTTGCTTAAAAGTCACTTTCTCAGCAAGGTTCTCTGTGCCCACCCTATTTACAAACTCTTTTACCATCCCCTTTCTTGGTTGATTTTTCTCTCTGATACTTACCGTCGTCTAACAAACATACTGTGTGATTTTGCTGACTTGCTTACTGTCTCTCCCCTTATGTGACTGTAAGCTCCATGAGAGCATGGATGTGTGTCTGTTCTGCTCACTGCTGTGTCTCTGATACCTGGAAGAGTACGTGGCACACAGTAGGCTCTCAATACATACTTGCAGGATGAAAGAACTCAGGAGTTGGAACAGGGCTCTCTATCAGCACAGACCATTACACAGCTCAGTCCTCTCTGCATCATCTCACATACTAACATGCCATCTGCCAACACACTTTATTGGATTTTTAGTCTTTCATCCACGAAAACTTCAATACGCAAGAACTTCAATATGCACTTCTAACAAATAAGGAGATTTGTTTTTCATATAACTACCATACTACGATTACACTCAATAAAAATTCCTATACTTAAATCAAAATATAAATAAATAAATAAATAAATAAATAAATAAATAAATAAATAAATAAATAAATAAATAAAGCAAAAAAAAAAAAAAACCACCAAAAAAACCCTTATATCTTCTAATACCTGGTCCATGATTGTTGCACAAATGTCTTCATACAATTGGTTTGTTTGAATCAAGATGCACATATTGTGTTTCACTGATATGACTCAAGTCCCTTTTAAGCTACAACAGCTTTGCTTCTTTTTAACACCATTTATTTGATGAAGAAACTGGGTCATCTGTACTGTAGAATTTCCCACATTATGGATTTGACTAATTGTTTCCTCATGGCATTTAGCTTGCTCCTCAACCCTGTTTTCTTGATTAGATTCAGGTTCATATCTTGGGGGGTTGGTTTGTTTTGTATTTTGGGGGAGGGTTGGGAGTAAGGACCCTTCCCAGGCAGTGCTGCATTCTTCCTACTGCATTACATGAGGAGGCCCATAATGATGTCTGCTTGTCTTCTTATGGTGATGTTAAGATTAATCAGTCCAGGCTGAAATATTTGGGGGACATATACTGATATTTGCATTAACCCTGAAATCCACCAAAAATAAAATGGACAGACAGATGGAAACATAGATTAATATATGATAAAGCAGGTATAATACAATGTTAATGATAGAATCTAGGTAGTGGGTATGCAGGTACTTACCACAAAATTCTTTCAAATTTGAAAGTTTTCATAATAAATTGCTGGGGGAAGAAAGGATCAGCTGGTTTGGGTGCATCTGGCCTAGTACATTCATTATAAAGTACCCCTAATGGTTACAGCAGACATTGATGATTGTTACCGAGATCCATTATTTCATTAGGGGATTGCAAAATATAATTTTCTAGCTCTCTTTTTAAATTTTTCAGTTGTGGTTCTTACATAAAGGAAAAATTTCCTTTGTTGACTATTTAGTTACATTGAAATACATAGAAATATAGTTCCTACAGGAAAGACAAGATACATGTTTTATTCTTTTCCTTCATTTATCAATTTACAAAATAGTGAGCTGATGCCCTAGCAACCTCCAAAGATGTCCCACATGAGATTCTGGGGTGGGAACTTGATGTGTTTCAATCCACTGCAGGCATTATTCTTTTTAATGTTCAAATTGTCCCACCTATGATCAACAGGAACCACCCCCAAGTTGGCTCCTGAATGCTACTGACATGACCCTGTTCATCTCAGATAGCTTCCTTGTATTCAAGCACAACAAGGTGCCCTGAGGCCTAAATTGTACAGTTCTCCTGCCCTAGACCCAAATGAACCTTTAATCCAATGAGCTTTGTGTTCAGGAGGAAATGGTATTTAGAAACTATAATCTGGTACTAGGGATACTAATTGCCACTGGGTTGTAATTGCTTCTTGACATTGAGAGTGGATTGAGCTAGAAAATGTCTCTTTCTTCAAAAAGAAAAAAATGATGAGTTCATACAAACACCTCCAATTAAAATGCAATATTATGGGGGTTTTACTCAAGTTCTTTAATTTTATATTTATAACTCTTTTTCTTATGCTGAAAATCTTAATGATATTAACAAAATTACTTATAACTTATTACTTATAACTTACTCATATGTGTAAGTATTTCAAAATAACATACCAAAATTATCACTAGCAGTAAGACTACTAAATGCAATTTAATTTTTTTTTTGTCATGCTTTTTGTCCTGATACATTTTAACCTCAGCTGAAGGACAATTTAATGGGACATATCACTTTTGTATCAGCCTAGCACCATTGTTCTTTAATTAGGAGTAAAAGGAGGTAAGTGGGAAAGCTTAAGTCATATCAGTTTTTAGATCTTTCCTTTCCAACTAGCATCCTGAGACAAAAACATAATGTCTGGGTGAAAAAGTCTTTAGGGAACTGATATAAACACAGGAGAAACAAATCACTATACTGAGTAATAAGGGGTCAGTGAACTGAAGGAATAAGAGGCCAGGAAAGAAATCATGAACATAATTCTCATTAAATAGGCACGATAAGTCAGAGCTGACAGGCAGCTGCAAATTTTCTCAGCGGGAGCTGTAGTGAAACGCTGCTTAGCAACACCCGAAGGCAGATGACAATGACGACGGTACAAAGAGCTGGAGAATCAGGTTTAAGCGTGACAATCATACCATCTTACAAATGACCAGTCACCAACCAAGCAACAACTAACTGCAGTCGAGTGGTATAAAATATACTGCCTATACTTTATTACTTTTATTTCCTATTTTTTAAAAAAGCTGGTAAAAAACAATGTCTAAGCCATTAAACTCAGGCACTGGTTCACATAGTAACTCTACTCTGAAAGAATTTTTTAAAAAGCCTTAAAAACTTCACAGGCTGCTGTGGAATAAGCTGTGAGCTGGAGAACCTGTAAATTCAAGGTGGTCTTATCATTATTGATTTTTTTTTCAAATTTGAGTTTTAATCATTCTCAATTTCTAATGCACATTAGAATCATCCATAGTTTAAAAAAAAAAATATGCTGTGGCTCTAATGTAGACATGCTGAATCAGAATCTCTAAAAGTGGGCTGGGCATCCATATTTTGAAAAGGATCCCGAACAATTTTATCTGCACTAAAAGTTGAAAACTACTGCGATATACAAATGTTTAAAACAGTTATCAGTTTTATGTGCATGAGAATCACCTCAGGAGCTTGTTAAATATGCCAATTTCCGGGACCCAAGAAAGTCCTGATTCTCTTAATCTGGTGTGGGCTCGGAAATTTACAGGTTTAACCAGCATCCCAGGTAACACTGATGCAGATGTCAACAAACCACACTCTGAGTAACATTCTTTTGAACACTTTTTTGGAAAGAACCAACAGAAACCAAAACAGACAAACACAGCCAGCCTGGGATCTGGAATGCGCCGGCCACTGACCTGAGTGATGTTTGTGAAAATCTGCTCAGACATTTTCTCGCACAGAACAGCCATCAACTGGAGGACCAGCAGCTTCCACTCCTGGCCTTCCACAAGGAGAGTTTGGTGCTGCTCTAACTCCAAGAGGCTTCTGCTGGAGAAAGGCTTTGTTTTTAACTCTGCTTCATTTTCCACAGCCATGAGAGTCAACTCCTATAAGTGTGGGAGAATAGGAAAAGTGAAGAAAAATCCTGTCAAACTAAAGACTTAAAAACAGCTAGAAAACTCTGTTTGAAATGTGTATATAAAGAACCAGTCTGAAACAAGTTTATACTGTATAGCACAGGGAAATATATTCAAGATCTTGTAGCTCATGGCGAAAAAGAATATGAAAATGAATATATGTATATTCACGTATGACTGAAAAATGGCACTGTTCACCAGCAATTGACAAAACATTGTAAACTGACTATAACTTTAAAAAAAAAAAAAAAAAAAGAACCAGTCTGGGCAGGGGGATGAATGTGAAAATAGGAGATGAGAAACATCAAAAAAGTATCCCCTACTTGGATTCTTGGGATATCAGCTCTGATTCTCTCCTTGCATCCTCCCACCTCCCAACACCAACCTTAAGCTCCACAGACACTCTTTTAGAGTAGGCACTCTATTTAGGGAAAATACTAAACAAGGCAGAGATAGAGGACAGGGAATCCAAGACATCCGGCCTATGGTCTCTAACAGTGGAAATAAGGAGCAGCAGTTTGGGGTGTGAGTTACTGTAGGAGATCAGGGCAAAAGGAAGCACAACCACCGGTTCTAAGAAAGAAACAAACCCGGAAAAGGTTTCAAGTGACTACAAAACGAAATGAGAGGCAGAACTGCTAAATCTCCCTTGCAAATACCTGACAAAACAACAGTCAGAGAGGATAAGGGATTACTCTATAGCTGTAAAACCTGCTATTAACTTCAAAAGAGCTCTTACTGTCAACACAGGGCAAAGATTAACCCTTTCATGGATCAAGAGTTCTCCTTTGGTCATCTCTAAAATTTCAGTGCAGATTACCTTGGAAAGTAGTTCGAACATATGTGTACTGCTGAAGGTAAATTTTCTCCTTTTTACCAAACCAAAGGCTACTAAAAAACACATTACCCTTATGTCCTCTATATCTGTGGAATGAAGACCTAATTTTAGGACCTAAAATTATGACTGCCTTGTAAATTCAAAGGGCTCCTGGTGCTACCCTAGAATAAAGCTGACCATCATGAGCTATATGTAGTTTTTACCTTCAAGCAGAAGATGAAGAAGTCACCTGCCAAACCACACTCCTGGCAGTGGGACAGCAAGTCCCCGAGGTGCTCTACCTGGCACTGCTCTGAGGACACCTTCTGGTACAGGGCTTCATCTTCATCTTCATCACTGCAATGTGGGGGTTAATATTTATCTTGGTAAGATTTATCATCCAGAGATACTATTTTTTGGAAGCCCCATTAATAATCTTCTAAAGTAACATGTTATTTCCATACAGTATATCATTAGAAAAAGCTCAAAAATGTGCTTATTTTCCTGTTTCTCCATGCTGAAAAAGTATTCTCAGAAGCTAGGTTATCATGTTCTACACAGTCGTTTGCCCAAATGAAGAAAAGATTCATTTTAAGATGAATGTTGAATTACTATTATTTCAATAAGCTGCAAAAGCAAGGAGGAATTAAAGTATAAGTTGTATGTAGATATTCTGGTTTTTGAGGAAGAGAAGAGAAGGACCACAGAGGGCCTTGGATGCCATTCAAAGGAATGTGGACTTTTTCCACTGAAGGGTTACGGGCAATGGAAAAATACACGATCTTCATAGAAGGAGATTCAGTCAGTCTCAACTAATAAGAACCAATTAGTTGAGCTGTGAAAAATGCATAAAGGTTCAGAAAACTGAGCAGACCAAATTTCCAAGTAATAAAATGTGGCTAAGTTATTGAAAACAGTGCTATGATTTCTGCAAAAAAGTTTCAAGAAGCTTCTCATGAGGTACTAAGGCTTTTAGTTTTCATTCATCAGGTAAGTGACAAAGCCAAGACACAATATTACTATACAATAGCATGTAAATAAATACACAGGTACAGAAGATGTACTAGAAAACAAAACACTAAAATAATGTAATCAGTGATTAGGACAGTGGTTGATTTTTGTTTTCCTCTTTATGCTTTTTTGTATTATACAAAGAACATATATTACTTTTGTGATAAAAAATTAAGAAAATTTCTTTCATATTAAATTGAGGGAAAAAATGACAGATTTGCTTCATCTCACTGAAAAGTACAATTATTAAAGTAAATTTGGCAGACCATCTCCCTGGGTAGTATGTCCCAATTTACTGGTTCACTAATAACATAGCCCTTATACTCCTCTAGCAGTATGAATAACCTATAGATTAAGTTTAGGATTACTTCCTATATTATAGAATATTCCAAAGTTCTTCAGATCAGTCATGTTACCTCCACGATACTTTGTGTTAGAAGAAAAGGGAAACAGCTTCTAAGCTTCAGTGAACCATCCTGACGGTCAAAATGAAGTACTATTGAGGCGGGAAGCCCCATAAAAAGACTGGCAGGACCCCCAAGCAGGGCCACTACTCTCGTGCCAGCACCATCCGGTTCCCTGGCCCAGAGGCTCTATCTTACTTTTTGCCTCTAAAACGGCTTACTTACCCCTAAAATTCTATTGGTTCCCTGAGCTCACTTCTAATTGGTTATTTCCTTCACTTCTGATTGGTTATTTCCTTCACTCCTGATTGGTTATTTCTCTCACTCCTGATTGGTCTATTTCTACAAAGCTTGTTCCTGGTTGGTCAACTTCTGTTATACTTTATTTGCATATGCTGTTTCAAAGTGTAAAACTGGCAGCCTATAAAGCCCTGTGTAAATCTACAAACAGGGTCCAGAGCTTGGAGTGTTAACTCCTCTGGGCCTGCTGGCGTAATAAACCTGAGTTCTCCAACTCTCCGAGTGCTGCTTGGTCTCTCGCCCGGATCCAGGTTGCTGTCACAACTGAGCTATAACACCGAGCTGTGACACATTTTTCTGCAACACTATATTCAAATAGTCATTTAAAAAATACATGACAATTACCTTAAGTAGCACTAGTTTATTCATCCTTAAAATTTCAATGAAAGAGTCCATTCCAAATAGCTATATTTAGTTCCAGAAGAGTAAAAATTCATGATCCAAAGATCCTGAAATCTAAGCTGCTCTTTCAGAGTTTCTTTAATCAAACTTTTTATTAACAATTGGTGCTGCCGGGCAGAATGGTAGAGGGAAAGGTAAGTGATGAAAGAGACCAGGTGGTGATACAGACCCTGCCCTTAGGGAACCAGCACCATGAGCAAGATCCTTAGAACAAAACATAAAATCACAGTATTCCTCTGGTATAGTGAGTATCAACTTTTTAGAGACATGAAGTGTTTTCAGTATCTTATTGAAAGCTATGGACCCTACTTTTAGCAAAAAAAAAAAAAATTATGTTTGCATATAAAATTTTTCTTATGTATAACTTCAAGGGGATTATAGATTCCAAGAAGTCCATGTAGAGACCCCAGGTTAAGAATCTGTTGCTTCTGGTAGTTGATGGAGAGTCATTCAATCACTGCCTATTCACTTTTTTTCCTACCAAGAAGACAAACTATAGTTTCAATAAGAACTGCTGGTTTTGACATATGTGCACCAAGTACACTAAGACTTATTAAGACAGCAGTGAGTTTTAACTGCTGATAAGTCAAATACTATACTCTATTTTGTCATTAAATTGGTCCCAGGTTAAACTGAAAGTGTTTTTAAAATAAATATGCCAAAAAAATGTTAAAATCTTTCAGTTCAGGGGCATGGTTATAACCACAAAACCTATGAATGCTCAGCAACTCTCAGTAAATTAGTAGCTTGAGTTTGTACTGATAATTCTGTTTGCAATCAATGAATTTTTTCTATTTTCCTCAAGTCCATCGCATTGAATAAGTGTTTTAAAACTTAACCAAGTTAAACATGAATTAAAAATTAAACACTTGAATAAACAGCAGCACTTTGAATGTGACATGAAATCTGAGTAGAGTAGCTGCCACCAGTTAAATACTATGCGGACTCAGATCAACAAGAACTTACATTCCAAGGTAATAACATCTACACAAGTCACCCAGAAAGTGGAAATAATTTCAAATACACTTGCGAAATGTTGAGGAAATAAAATATTCATTTGTTAAGCACCCTCTAATCAATCCCTAGGAGAAACAAGCCCTCATCCTAAATACCATAAAAGAGCTCTCAGACAACTTCCCTCAGGAGTAAGCCTGACTCTGAACACACATACACCATCTTGAGAGTCAGAAAGAGAACTGGATTGTTCTGGTTCTGAGGGTGAACAGGTGTCTGCCTTTTACTCTGATTCACTGGCGAAGACTCTGTTTTAGTAAGTGAGCTTGTTGTGATGCAGAGCTGCGAGGCTCCAGCAAATTCCACCTACTACTAGCTAGCATCTAGGAAAAACCTGGAGGGCTATTTCAGGCTCCCACTTCATTTAGAGATTTTTAAGCGGCTGCACCTCAGCCGCCTGAGTTTCTGGTTTCCTTTCTGTCAGCGCCCCTTAGTGGACTAGTCGCAGATGGCTTTCTGGGTACCATTAAATCTGAAGAGAGAGAGCAAAGGATGGGTGGACTCACCAAATGGCCTCTTTGATGGTGATCATAATGCCACCTTGACTGGCCACTCTAAAGTGGCACAGGGAATGGAGAGAGGGTACAGATTTGTCCAAGCCTGCAAATCCTTTCAGGCTAGCAATTGCCTTCTTCCTCTCCAGTTTCCCCAGAATCCATAATAAGATCTCTTGGCAAAGTGACCTGGCAAAAAAAAAAAGCAGTTATAAATGAGCTTGTCATCTTACTCTACACATCTAACAAGGTAACATAAAAAAAGAAAGAATGACTGTCAGGTTCCATGCATTCTAAATGCTGGCACAATTCACCTAGCACTACTGAAGCGCAGGAGCAGAAGCTATGCTTCTAGTGAATTTCAGAATGCAAATATCCTGAAATTCCGTGAGTGACTGACTAATCCTTGGCTCTAGAAGCAGCCCTGATATGATGAATGAGCCTCACATGATTTTTTTTATTCAAGCGTACTCACTGCCTTTGGATCAGCCACTGTGAAAGTTTACACTGATAAAATCACCTACGTTCAATGGGACCAAGAGCTGGTGACCAAGAAACAGCAGACTGACAAACTCTTGCTGACTCCTTATCCCCGCTTATCCATGCCACTCAACTAGGAGAGGAATGGAGTAAACGTTTATGTCTTCAGTCTCAGTCTCTGATGAGGATGTGATTTCAAAACTAAAACAAGAGTTATTATACGAATTGTCTTCAAAAGTCACATATTTACAGCCTCCATTTCCACTGCACTTTCTCTTGTCACTTCCCTCATGGCTGTGGGCTTCAGTGATGGGCTGCCAAAAGTTAGAGAGCCAAAGGCAACATGCAAACTTCGAATAATACGCAAGACTGAGTACTTCTCTTCACCACTTAATGATGATGATGATAGTGGCCATTTATTGAGCTTACTATCTGCCAGGGACAGTGCTAAACACTTTAATGCACAGTTAAGTCTTCATAACAACCCCATGAAAGAAGATACTATTATTGGTTATGGGATTATACGTGGAGGACTTCCAAATACCCAAAATCATAATTCGGCAGGACTTTTGAAAGGACATAAAGTCTTCCAAGGAGGGAGAAACAACATAAATCGCTCTGAAAATAGAGCTGATACAAAATGAGTCCTCCTTAAATTCCAATATGGAAGACAATTTTCTGGACGACTAAGAAATCCCTTCATTCTAAACAACACTGTACAGCACTAACACCAAATGCAAGCCTGCATTACAGAGTGCCACTTTCAGATCCAGACTTCCCCAACTCAACTTCTAACTCCTCACAAGGTAGTTATGATCCAGTTTCTATTTCCTCCTTCCTAGACATGTAATTCCAGTATTTCTGACTGATCAAACAGGGGCATGTTTACACATGTAAACTGAGATTTCGTCTCTAAGACAGGCTAAGGAAAGTCATTCTAGAAACTAGATCCAATTCGCTGCAATCTGCAAAGCTTTCTTTTTTTTTCTAGATGAGTGGAACACAAGGACTGTCAAATGTTTTCCTGACTTTGAAAGAAAAACAAAATTACAAAGTGGCATAAATCACGTTCAAAATAGGGACAAGAATAACATGCAAGAATGGCTTCACTATGTACAAATAACAAGGTTCTCTAGATTGTTTACCTTGTATGAGACACACTCTGCTTGGTAAAACAGTAAAGAGAGAAGATCACTCCCAGGACAGGAAGCAGGGAATCCACCAAAACTGGTAAAGGTTCATTCCCGACCACGTACACCTAGAGAAAAGGAAACGGTGGTACCATGAGCACAAGGCCAGAGGAATGGGAATCAAGCGCCATATACTTAACATCAGAGCTTGGAGTCTTATCTTAGGCAACACTCCAGTCCTAGGGGGAACAATTTTAGCTCTAAGGCTAAGGAAACCATCTGAGATGGGCAGACAGGCTGAAATACGGGGAGATTGAAAGGGAGCAGCGCCCTTTCGGGCGTGCAGCCTGAACTGCCAGGTGAACTGGGTAAAGAAACCCATTTTCTGACCCCTTCCTTTCCTCCTTCTGAGTACCTCTGATTCTCATCTATTATTCATCTATACAATAATTATCTTATTGCTGAAGGCCCTGCTGTTAGGGACTAACAAACAATTACCACCAAATAGAAAAGCCTAAAACTAGATTTGAAAGAAAATGAAACAAAACAAAACATAGTTTGCTCTAGATTTGTCATTCCTAACATGTAACCGCCACACAGACATGTCCTATTCTCTCCAGTTCAGTAAAGGTTCAAAGAAATTATGCTGTGCACCTAGATCTGCACTGGCTTTAACAAAGTTAAGTGTGTGAGGATGCTGGTTTTTATTAACAATAATTATGTTAAATATTTTTAGTTGTACCTTTCAAAAACGATGCAACAAACTTTTGGGAATACCTACTGGAATCAAAGTACTGCTCGAGGCACTGCAGTCAAAATAAAAATGAACAGACATCATTCTCTCTATTGCATGTGTTCTAACAGGAAGAACAAAGCAAGTAAACCAGTATTATTATTATCATTATCATCATCATCATTAGCCAAGGTGGATAATTTAAAGTATCTCACCAAGTGCCAAAATGCTATTTAAAACTCCAATCAAACACAGTAGGATTTTACAAGGTAATTCTGTCATAATAAATTAATTAAAAACTGATGGTGCAGACAGTGATAATGATGAAAGAAGAAAGAAGAGGAACTGACAATAATTACACTCTTAGTACATGTTTCAGGAACTGTGCTAGGATTTTTACCTTCCAAGTACTATGTTAGAGTCTTTCAAGACTATAACAATCTCACAAAGTTTGTATTAGCAGTCCTATTTTAAAGGATGAGGAAAGGGAAACTTAAAGAGGCCTTAATTTACAGAAAGAGTATTGAGGCAGATATGAATGCTGTTGATGGGAAATTAAAGGTCATGGAGGCACAAGCTGGAAAAACCTCTGTGCTTTTCCAAGGAACCCTGCCCCTTTAAATCAACCCTAATTTTTCACGCTCCTTAAGCCTCCCAACTCCTCTGTGGAGCCTGATAACCAAGGAGCCAGCTTCCTGTGCATGATCTAATCTCCATAAGCCCAGCTAAATGAGGTGCATTGTATGGTAGGGTTCAGAAGTAATATGCAGGCCTAATTATGATATCACCAATTACAGGAGGTAGAAAAGAGATCCCCCAGATAACGTGAGGGCCTATTGTTAGGCTCTGGATTGTGTGTTCCCAGAGGTAATCCCTGTGGAGCCATCCTTCCTTACCAGCATCTTTTGTATAAAAAAACAAAAGACAAATGGAGTTAAATCTCCATTATTTACTGCCTTAATTGGGCCAAAGCATCTCAAACTTTAACACAAATTCAAATCAAGCATATCTCAGAGTTATATCTTGTTGTTGATCAACTCCTCCAATTTTTCAATTCTCTTCTTATACTTTTCTATATTTTCTTACAAGGAAAAGAAAAAACTGCAGTTATTTATACATATATATTATTCATTTTTGTATCAAGGTTCAACATATGTGTACTGTGCGCCAATTGTGTGTTAGACACATCTGTGGTGCCCTGGATACAGTGGGAAGCAAATTAGCTGCTTGAAAAGAGCATACATTCTACTGAGGGGACAGAAAATAAACAATAAATACATAATATTTGATAGTGACAAGTGCTATGAAGAAAAACAAAACAGGTTAAAGGGATAGAAAGTGATGACGGGAAGAGCATGTGGAAAGAGAGAAATTAAGAATAACTCTCATCAATTCATCAACTAAAATCCATTACAGTTCACAGACAAGAATAGAGAAATGGGGATTTTTTTTTTTCAAAGTGGAAAGATTTAAAGTCTCCTTTGGCTCAAACTGATCAATAAGCTTTCTCAATATCTCAAAGAACTTGAATGGCCTCCACTTGACACACACAGGATTGTCACCTCCCTTCCAACATTAATAGTTAAAAGAGCCCCAATCTACCTCTCTTTAAACATCCTTATGGAAGTATATCTACTTTCCAAAAGTTTTGGACTGGCCATCTAAAAGCAATCACCAAAATCCAGTTCTTTAATCCACTTACGGGTTGCTCTGCATTCTAATGACCAGGTTGCATTTTATAGATGAAAGACAGGCACTGGTACTTAGTAAATTGACCCAGCTCAACTTCTACCTCTTCCAAAGACCTACTATATTATTTAACCGCTAACTGTTCATGCATTCATTCTCTAACTCAAATATTCATTAAGCATCTAACCACCATTAATGAGTTTTCTCCTCTAAATACCAGTAGCATTTTAAAGCTGGTAACATATAATCAATCCTTGAATATATAGTTATCTCTGACCTTTTCAACTAGCTTGGAAGGCAAAAGTCAAGTTCCCTACTTCAGCATCTGTAAGAATAGATGATTAAGTTGTGTTACTCAAATTTTTGGTGAAAAAGCAGTAGTACACAATTTAAAGGTACCCCACTGTTACTGCTTTTATAAAGCAAACAATAACTGCAATTTATTGCATGGCCATTCAAGAATGAACCAGGCATTCAGCTAAACTTTTAACATACAATCAATTCTCACAAAAGTACTGCAAGTTGAGCATTTTGTTCTCATCCTAAAGCTATGGAAAACTGAGGCACAGAGAAGCAAAGTTAGCTGAGCATAGGTAGACTCTTAGTAAATGGCAGGGCCAGGATGAACCCAGACCTGTCTGACATAAAATCCATGCACCGTACATAAAGACAGAAAGCAGATTAGCAGTTGCCAGGGTTGAGGGGAGGGAGGAATGGGAATTGACTGCTTAATGGCTACAGCGTTTCCATTTGGGGTGATGAAAAAGTTCTGGAACTAGACAGTAGTGATGGCTGTGCAACACTCTGAATACCACTGAATTATAACATGGTAAACATGGTAAGGTTTGTGTTAGACGTATTTCACCACAATGTAAAAAAGAACAAAGCACGTACCCCATGGCCTCCCAATACTGACCTCCCCTTGTGCATAATGATATTTTTATTGCTTCATTCCCTAACTCATACCAACTTTTGCCCAGCTGTCCTCCCTCAGAATCAGTAGATCCTAGCTTGTCTGGCTGTTAACAGCCCTATTCTTGCAACCTCTGCAAAGTAGGGCTGAATTTCCAAGTGGCACCTTGGATAGCAGCTTCTGTACCACCCCTTCCTCCTACTGAGTCTTATACAGCCCCTTCTACCAAGTCTTCCAGTAGATCTCCAAGGCCACAGGGTAGCCAGTCCTTTCCAACAATAGTTCCCTCTTCCAATCTCTTGCCTCACACTGAACTCACATACAGGTTAACAGTTTGGTCACACCTGACATCCAACATCACCTTCTACTTACATTCCCAAAGTGAAATCTTAAGGTGGACACTCCATGTCATTGACTTGTATTGAGTTTAGTGACCCATAAAGGGACAAGGGAGGCTAGATTGATTCAGTCAATGCTGCACTGTGATCTCTTGGTGCCAGCACTGACAATGATCAAACGTCCTAGGAAAAAAGAATCCTTCCAGTAAGTCAGACCCTATATAGAAAAAAAATTGTTGGCGCCAGTTCCTTCCAGGCTCCTGCACACTAGGCTGGTGACAGAACCACCTAAAGAAGCAATGAAGGCACAACAGGTAAGCTGTTCTTGCCCCACCGAGGGGAGGGCCCTACTGCCCTGCCTCTGTGCCCTAACATCGAATGTTGTGGAATTTTCTTAGATTGTGCTTATGTGCAGTCTCTTTCTTTCTTTCTTTCTTTCTTTCTTTTTGGTGGGGGGAGGTAATTAGGTTTATTTATTTATTTATTCTTAGAGGAGGTACTGGGGATTGAACCCAGGACCTCATGCATGCTAAGCATGTGCTCTACCACTGAGCTAAACCCTCCCCTGTAGTCTCTTTCAAGTTGGGGGTATTCTTCCCTGCTCACTAGGAGGCAAAGCAGGGTAGGAATTCAAGTTCCAAAATGTAATCTAATACTTGATATATTACTTCTACCTGTGATAAATATTTCCATATCATTTGGAAGTTTTCTTTTTTCAGCAGTGTAACTATTTAGGTAAGTTTCACAGAGGGCTGTTTGTAAATACTTCCACTGACCAGCTCGGAGACTTAACTCAAAACAATTGACTTCTCCGAGTCTCAGTTTCCTTATCTGGAAAACAAAGCGATTGGATTAATCAAGCTTCAAAGCTCTGTCCTATCTACTCTAGCATTCTCTGACTTGATTGCAATCTTGCTCATAGTCTTCTATAGTTTTCTACTACCTCAGCCATGAAGAGGTAAGACTAGTTGAAAAAAATGAACCATCCCCCCTTACGCAAAATTTTTTGAAACACGGAACCTACCTGGCCAAGATGTAACAAATTTCTAACCCTTCCTCACATGCTTTCTGTTCCACTGGTTCTGGAGTTAGTACTTTAAAGATGAAGTCCTGTTTAGCCGAGAGGTTGTTTTCTGGTTACCTGAGGTATCTGTGCAACCTGGGATCACCAAACAAAATACAAAGAGATGGGAAAGTTGAAGCAGGGAAGGGAGAGACAGGCTCTCAGAGTACCTTTTCAATTCTTTGATGTGGAGAAGCCTCTCCCAGAGTAGGTGAAATGGTGCTTTGAAGAAAAGGAGAATTTCCATATCTGCCTGTGGCTTTTTCAGTATAAATGTGTAGGACGTTGCTGAGGGGCAACAGAAGAGACCACTATGGATCCAGGAAAACCAAACCGGTTCAGAACAGATTAGACAAGGAGACAGACGGGCACCAATGACCCCACTGGCGGCCTGGGGATTTCTTCGTTCCTTTCTAGGGGTTTCCACATTCCTTTCTGGATGCATCTTGGCTTTCTATTACAGGACCAATCATGAGAAGAGGCGTCTGTGGTTAAGCTTTACAACCCTTCATCTAAATTGTAGAGGACTGCTGCTCCAACAAGTAAGAGAGGCATGTTTCTGGATACTCTTAAATATAGATCACACACTACTATTAACTCTTTATCTGCCTGACTGGGAGCTCCTTGAAGGCAGCGGCTGGCTCTTAATCATTTCTGCATCGGTAAACCCAGCAGAATGTCTGCCATTCAGTAGGTACTTTGTACATTTTTTGGTGAGTGATAAACTGAATCAAAAAAATGAATGAACAAAGCAGATTGACTGCTGTTTACTTTCTTAAAAGCTCCACTTTTGTGAGGAAGTTACAGTGCCCTCTCTATTTTCATTTTTTTTCTTTAAGCTGTTGCTAGAAGGTATTCAATCAGTGCAAATTAACTAAACAGAATCACTTAACTTCAGCCATGGAAGGGAGAGCAGAGTGAACAACAGAAAGCTTGATTTTATTATATTGGCTTGTTCAGCATCTACCTTCAGTGTCTGGAGGACTGAATTTGAAAGATTGACTGGAAATTTGAATTTAAGAAGAGACAAAAAACTCGGAGGAATCAAATTGGTCAGGAGTATTAAGCATAAACTTGTGTTTCTGTTTCAAAGCAAAACAAAACAGAAAGCAGCCCTCACACACCCATTTCATAGGCTACCATGACATTGCTAAATACACCCCTTAGAGGCTGTGGATGAGGACTTGAAAGAGCAATGGGAAGTGAGGAAATCAGGAAAGGTGGCTATGAATTTTGTTTCTCCCACTTATGTGATTGCCCAAAGCCACATACTAAGTGAGTGAACGTGGAAAAGACGTTTAAACCTCTCTAGGTCCCAGTTTCCTCATGTATAATGCAGGCATTAAGTTTTTAGCATGAGGATCAGTTAAGATAATTCATGCTAAAATATTTTGTAAAATATACAGCCATATGCAAATGTTAAATTTAATCCTAAATATTTTATTCTTGTTGATGCTACTGTAAACGGAACAGTCTTCTTAATGTATGGCCTTATCTTCAGCAGGGATGTACATGTATGGAAATACAAACACGATGAGCCTATCCACAATCAAGCTGACTGAATCCTAATGCTGAAAGTCAGTACAGGCTGGAACTTGATTTTACCCCGTTGAAGATTAAACTAGTCAAATGCTGCCTTCAAAATATCACAGTGATCCCTTTGATAGTAGTGTTCCAGAACTTCTAATGCATTTACTGAGTTTAATTAAGACTTGCGAGAAGCAAAAGAACCAGGCAAGTTACTTAATATAGTATTTTGCACCGTGCACGCTTTCAGAGCATAATGCTTCAAATTGTCTTTTTAAGAGTTTCACTGAACCAAAAGGGAACTGACAGTTTTTTGAACACCTATTATGTGCTAAAGAATGTAATGAACCTACCAAAATTTACATTATTCATCTACCTGCAACTCAAGGTGTCAAATTTAAGTCACCTAAAGTCACATGGATAGTCAACCCTGGAGCCAAATTCCAACCTAGGTCCATTTGACTCAAAGGGTCAGCTGCTTTTCACTATGCGATACCACAGAATCTGAACTGCAACATTTAGAAAATCTAATGCTTGAATCTCCACATCCTTGAAGGATACTTTTTATAGTCCTTTCCATGTTATTCAAGGTCACAGTTCAATAGGAGATGAATACATTCAGAAAGAATGATTGCCTTTAGGGAGGAGCCACAGGTGGAAAGGAGATTAACTCTTCACTGTAGAGCCTTTTGCACTTGTTAAATTTGTACCATGTACAAATATTATCTTTTCTAAACAAAGAAAGCTAGTGAGCGAAAGACAGAAAGAAATATTGGTCCCGGGACCAGCTCTGCCACTCACTAGAATGACCTGGAACAAGTCACTTCACAATCTTTTGAATTATGTTTCCTTCACTATAAAATAAGGGATTAATTTGTCAAAACCCAAAGAATGTACCACATGAAGGGTGAACCTTAATGTAAATTATGAACTTACAATGATATTGACATATCAGTGCAGGTTCATCAACTGTAACTAATATACCACCTGAGGTGGGCTGTTAATAGTGGGAAAGGCTGTGCACATGTGGGGGCAGAGAATACACGGGAACTATGTACTTTGCACTCAATTTTTCTGTGAACCTAAAACTGCTCTAAAAAATAAAGTCTACTAAAAAAAAAATGAAGGGTTATCCTAAATTATTTCTAAAGTTCCTTCCAGCTCTAAGATTGTAATATTCTAATTAATTCTACACAAATAATTAAAAATTCAGAAGGAGGAGTCCACCGGTCAATCTGACAGAGAAACTTTAATTAGAAATTCATTAAGATTAGATGAGGGCGGGGGAAGACTTGGATAATTAAAGTCAAGACTCCCTGAATCTGGAAACACAAAGATAAAATGGAAATGAGAATGGAGAAAATAAACCAATTAGGTACCTCCTAGACTTTCCTACCCTAAAATTTCTTCTGCCTTCAGGGAGCCTTGGGCAAGCACTGTGAGGAATACTAAAAGTAACATCCTTCTGCCTCCAGTGTCAGATTCTGGCCAGGTCCCTTAAGAGCAAGAAAAGGTCCAAATCAGAAAGAACTGGAATTCTTGTACTCTGCCCTACCCAGAACCAATCTCTGTGCAATCTGGACCTCTCTTCACCTCTCCAGGCAAAAAAAAACCCCATTAATCCCTGTCATACCAAAGCATGCAAGCATTCCGGAGACTGGGCCCCAGACACTCAGAGGCAGAAGGAGACAGAATGGGAAGCTATCAGACTAAAAGCTATCTGAGCTGCACATCCTTTTTTGGCTTAGATAATTTTACCAGAAATAAGGTACACACATAGAAATGATGAGAATTATTTATGCAGATGAAGTACAAGTGGCTACTCCAAGTTTTCAATTCAATCCAACAACACCTGTATATACACTTGTCTTGCTGAGAACTTTCTACCTGGCCCACCAGAGCCACGCCACTCCACTCCCTGCTGTATGTGAAGGATGCCAGTGTAAAAAGGCCTTCCCTTGTAATTGTTCCTGCCATAAAATTTTCATTCACAAAGCCGAGAATTTATTCCTTTAAATATAAAATGTATTTATATTTTAGCTCTTTTAGAAGGAAATATCGCTAAAATGAATTATATGCAATCCCTGCCTTTTTAAACAAAATATACTGAACATACCAGCCCCAACTTACTCTGCTTTTCAAATATTATACCCTTTGAGGGTATTTTTTTCTGTCTCTTTTCTTGCTCCTCTCTACTCTTGTCTTTGTCCCTTAGTTAGTCTAACTTCTAATTTGTTACTTTTAATTCTGCTATGGTCTTAAAAATTAGATAAGCAGTCTGATCAGGACTGTATAAAACAAAGATGAAACTGGCTCTGAGGAACTAAGGGGTCCTGCAATTAGACTGAGATGGCAGCCAGATGGACAGCTGTCATCACACAGGTGACATGAGACATTAAATTGGAAATGTCAAGTGAGATGCCATAGACTTAAATAGACTTAAAACTCCAAAGAAGGATACCAAACTACGGCGAGAACAAAACTGTAAAAGCTCCTCATTCAGAAAGAGGTCAGAGAAGACCAAAGGTGTGGAGAACGAGGGGAGACTGACGAGGAGGTTTTCTTTGGAGAAAGCTGTTGGTGAGAGTGAGCCCCATTCTGCAACCCACCAATGATAAAAAGGCAAACCAATTTAAAAAAGGGCAAAGGATCTTAATAGAAATTTCTCCAAGGAAGGCATGCAAATGGTCAATGAGCACATGAGAGGCTGTTCAACATCATTAGCCACTAGGGAAATGTGAATCAAAACCATAATGAGCTACTACTTTACTCCCACTAGGAATGTTATTTTTTTTTAAAAAAAAAAGGATAATAACAAGCATAGGCCATAATGTGGATAAACTGGAATCCTCATAGATTGCTGGTGGGAAAGTAGAATGGTGCATCCACCTTGGAAAAGGATCTGGCACTACATCAAAAGATTAAACACAGTCACCAAATGATCCAGCAGTTCTACTCCTAGGTACACACCCAAGAGAAATGACAACACATATACACACAAAACCTGCACATGAATGTCCACAGCAACATTGCTCATAATAGCCAAAATGTGGAAAGAATGCAAATTTCCATCAAATGATAGAAAGGTAACAAAATGTGATATATCCATACCACAGAATACTATTTGGCACTGAAAGCTATGAAGTACTGCTTCGTGATACTTTAAGATGAATCTTAAAAACATTATGGTAAGTGGAGAGCCAACTATGAAAGACCACATATTATATACTCCATTTATATGAAATGTCCAGAATAGGCAAATCTATAGAAACATAAATTAGATTAGTGGTTGCATAGGGCTGGGGGCAAAGTGGGGAGAATGGGAAGTAATAGCTAATAGTTATGGGGGCCTTCTGAGGGGGGGGCAAAAATGTTCTAAAATTAGATTGCTGTGATGGTTGCACAACCCAGTGAATATATCAAAAACACTGAATTGAGCACTCTAAATGGGTGAACTGTGTGGTAGGTGAGTTCCATCTCAATCAATTTGTTAAAAAGAAAAGAAGGGGGAGAGACAAAACCAGAGTTGGAAATGTTCCCAAATGCCTCTCCAAAATTAAACACTCTCCTGCACCCTCTTGTTACAAAGTGAGTTGCTGGATCAATTCAACCAACCCAGATGTTTTCCTTATTTCCTGCCTTTGAGCTGTACTCTATAATTTAGTATCAGAAGAAAGTTAATAAAGACAACATATCCTTTGTTGCTAAATTTTACACAATGTTTACCATTTTCCTCCAACATACACATTTCCTCTGTTTTCCCACTGCAGCTAAGCTGCCAAAACCTTGTAGAGAGAATAATTACCCTTCTGCACCCCTTCCTGCTTTCAGTCCCAGTCCTTGTGCATAATCAAGTGTCTACAACAAACTAATGTTTTGCTTGCCTCTCCAGGAAGTTTTTAATTTGCCAAACTGTTCATCGAACTATGAAGGGTTTCCCCTGCTTTGAGGGGGCAAGAATAGGAGAAATGGCAGGATTCACTATTTCTCGATCTCTCTGGTTTTTAGAGACTAATCAACTTGCCAGAAAGAAGCTGTTTCACCTTGTTTTTCCTCTAAAATCAATTTGTTGACTTCTACGGAATACTCTGAGGGGTTCATATCAAAATTTAGTCATAATTAGTCCTACCCCCACCAGCACTTTCAAGACTTTCTAATATTCCACACCTGGCTATTTGATAATTTTGCACACTGTAAATGGATGAATATGTAAAATATATCTCATAAATATGTCTAGAAAAAGATTTATTCTACATCCAAGTGTCCATCAACTGATGACAAATAAACAAAATATGGTATATATTCATAAAATGAAATATTACTTAGCAATAAAAAGGGACAAAGTATTGGTATATGCAACAACCTGGATGACCCTCAGAAACATGATGCTAAGGGGGAGAAGTCAGTCACAAAAGAACACATATTGCATGATTCCCTCATGCAAAATACCCACAAAAGGCAAGTCCATAGAGATACAGGCAGACTAGTGCTTGCTTGGGGATTGGGGGTGAGAATGACTGTATATAGGCACAAAGAGGTCTTTTTGGGGTGATGGAAATGCTTTAAAGCTGTACTGTGGTGATGTTTTCACAACTCTGTAAATTTACTGAAAAAAATCACTGAATCATATACTTAAAACATTATTTTATGATCTGTAAAGTATATTTCAATAAAGCTGTTTTATAAAAAAAAAGATTTACTCTAAAAATATTTTAAATAGGGAAATAACCCTATTATTAAAACAGAAAATATATAAACAGGCAAATTAAAGAAGAGAAAATATGAATGAACCAAAGCACACAAAAATGTTCAACTTCACTAATAGTAAGAGAGCTAACTGCTACCTAAAACCACAATGCACCTAACAGATAGACAAAACTCCCTGGAAACAACTCAAATGTCTATCAAGAGAAAAATAAACAAGTAAATGGTAATATAGTCATATAATGGAATAACATCTTGCAGTGGAAATGAGTGGATTAAAGTTAGATATATTACAATGCCATTTAAGTAAAATTTAAAATCATGCATAACAATACTAAAAATAGCTTAAGGAATAATAAACACAAATTCAGGACAGTAGTTCCCTTTGAGTGGGAAGCAAGGGAAATGTGATCATGGATGGGTAGATAGAGGATTTCAACTGAATCTGTAATGTTTAATTTTTTTGTATATATATATTTTTTATTGAAGTATAGTCAGTTTACAATGTTGTGTCAATTTCTGGATAATGTTTAATTTTTTAAGCTGAGTGGTTAGTGCATGAAAGTTTTACTTTTTTTTTTTTTAGTATGTTAGAACTATTTTATAACAGACTAAACTTTAAAAATTTACCCTAAAATGTTTAATTTATTACCATAAAAAAGAAATAAGGAATAAAAATTTTTGAGATGTAATTCACATGCCATAAAATTTACTCTTAAAATGTAAAATCCAGTGGTTTTCACAAGGTTGTATGAACACCACCACTATCTAATTCCAGAACATTTTCCTTACCTCAGAAAGAAGCCCCATACCCATTATCAGTCACTCCCAATTCCCCAGCCCCAGTCCCTAGCAACCACTAACCTACTTTCTGTGTCTATGAATTGGCCTATTTTGAACATTTCATATAAACAGAATCATACAATGGATAGTCTTTGGGGTCTGGCTCCTTTTAAAATTTAAAAAATTATAATTTTAAATGTTCATCCATGTTTCAACATTTGTCCATACTTAATTCCTTTTTATGGATGAAAAATACTCCATTATATGGATATATCACATTTCTTAATCCATTTGTCAGTTGACAGACATCTCAGTTGTTTCCACATTTTGGCTATTATGAATAATGCTGCTATGAACACTCATGTACAGGTTTTTGTATGAACATGTTTTCACTTCTCTCGTGTATATCCCTAAGAGTGAAATTGCTGGGTCATATAATAACTCCACGTTTAACTTTTTGAGAAACTGCCAAACTATTTCCCAAAGTGGCTGCACCTTGTTACGTGAAATATAATCTTGAAAGCTGTTTACTAGTATAAATGTCTTTAATAGTATTTATCATAAATTTATTGAAATAAACTTTAAAGAAATTAAATGCCATCTGGGTCTAACACAATGGATTTCATTTCTGTCTAAAAATATGTACTTCATATATATTTATAAGATTATAATCATAGATACCATACAATTTATATAAATATTTTTTCATTTTCAGTATATATTTAGTCATTTGCAGGATTCGTTTACTCAAACTTCCTTCTTTATGATGATGATTCTATTAAAAATTATAAAGTAGATTCAGTATTATCATATAATTTTAAGGATACCAATGACTAATTTACAAAACAGAAATAGACTCACAGGCATGAAAAACAAACTTTGGTGATGAAAGGAGAAAGGGGGAGAGGGAGAGACAAACTAGGAGTTTGGGATTAACAGATACACACCACTATATATAAAATAGATTAACAACAAGGACCTACTGTATAGCACAGGGAACTATATTCAGTATTTTGTACTAATCTATAGTGGAAAATAATCTGAAAAAGAATATATACATATACATACTGAATCACTTTGCTATATACTTGAAACTAATGCAACATTGTAAATCAACTATACTTCAATTAAAATACATATATATATTATCATACACTTATAAGATGCTTACAGTATTGCAAATGCCTTTGTCAATTTCTTCAAAAGACATGCTTTTATCAGTGGCATGCGCCGCTTAGAGAATTTGAACTGTTTAACATTGAGAGTAAATGATGAAATTGACAGTTTCAAAATGTACCAGTTTTCCACTAACAGCTTATAGCTCCCAGTTTTCAAGTAAAAAGATTTTGACAGTTTGGAATTTAAGATTAGTCATTCCAATTCCTGAAGTACAGGTTTAAAAAGACAAAATTATTTTAAAAGACTAAGTACAAATATTAGCTAAAAACATTAATGACTCAAATTACCAACCTTAAATACATCCTCAATACATCTACTAAGTTCTTCTTCTGTCACCAAAATGGTCCCTGGCACCATGTTGCTTTCTGGAATCTCTAAAGAACAAAAAACAAAATTACCCACACTTGGAACTTCACTGAATAGAAGAAACTGGGCCTAAGGAAGAAAGTTTTACTAGAAATTTCGGTAACAACTGAAATTAGAAAATCAATATGGTTACAATGTGGCACCATTCAAATACAGTATTTTATGGAACATTTCATTGACTATAAACACACATTGTTATTTTATGTATCATTAACGAAAAAAAACCCACTGCCAAGTAACCTATGAAACATTATCACTTAGAATTTTAATTTTAAATTAATGAATGAAAAATTGAAGATTAGATTAAATGAAAATGGCAGAGTCGATAGTTGTGTCTAGGTGACTGGTACACAGGCATTTATTATACTATTCCTGGTAGATGTGTTTGAAAATTTCCCTATAAAAAGTTTTAAAATCAAGTCTAAAAAAAGTATTTGAAGAGCTCTCTTAGATTTACTTACACAATTTTGTTATATATCATTCTTTATATAAGCTAAATAATTGGAACAAACAGGATAAGGAATTAAAACTTCACACTAAATGTCTAACTCTTCTGAAACATTTTAGCACAATTACTGATATCTATGTTTTGCCATAATATATTGCCTCTATATTCCTTTTCCACTCTACTAATGTCTTCATGACCTTCTTCCAGGTCACTAACATCCATTCTGCAAGCTCATTTGCAGGCACAGACAATGCCATGATTGCTACCTGGCCAACAATGATCGCAAGATGCATCTAGATAGCAGAGTTGTTAAAATGTGAAAAAGATTTCTAAAATAAAAGCTTTCTTTAATGTGGAAAAAAGTGCATCTTGTAATTGATAAAATATGGTAATTCATCTTTTAAGACATTAAAATACAACTAAACTCACTAACCAAATCTGGGAAAATTTAAGCACCAAAACGGGCAGGAATGTTTGGTCACCTATTGAATAAAAAAAAATAATCTGTCCATCTGTACTGACCCTTAACTAATTTTTTAAAAGAGATGAGGCAGGGAGAAAAGAAAAGCTCCTCATTACAGAAGAATACCAACTAAAAAATTAGAAACAATAAAAAAAACAGAAGGTCACCATTTTATGGGCAAAAATCATCAATGGATTCTGAACTACAGTATGAAGGACTACTGGGAAATAGGGTCTTCACACTGTCTCAGATGATCTCCTACAGATCAGTTATTAATTACAAAGGGAGGAAGGTACTTTTACAGTGGAGAAATATGGCTACTACCACCTTAATCAAATGAGCAAATTTAACATCACTAATAATGGAATAAGCTGATACCATGTGGCTCTAATCACAAGGAATAAAAAAATATATATCATTGTATGTAGTATTCCTGCTGAAATGCTTACCCTAGATCTACTCATGAGGGTACAATTAGACAAATACAAATTGAGGGACATTCTATAACCCAGGCTTTAAAAACATCAGTGAAAGATGAAAGACTAGGGAATTATTCTATATTAAAGAAAAATAAAAAGTAAATGCAATGCATGATTCTTGACTGGATTCTCAATTTTTAAAAAAACAGCTGTAAGGGAAATTCTTGGGACAAGAAAGAGATATTTGAATAAAGTCTGCATATTAGATGATGTCCACAACTAACTCTCAGATGCTTCAGAAAAAATACATACGTGTGTAGAAACAGAGAAAGAGACTGTAAACATGCCAAAATGTTAACAGTAGGTCAATCTATGTGAAGTGGACAGGGGTGGTGCAAAAGTGGATTTTCAAAATAAAAAGCTGAGGGGAAAAAAGTAAAACTAAAGACAGTGAATTACCACAGACTTAAGTCATTTAAGTCCAAAACACGGAAGAAGGTCCTTTAGAGGGACACCGAACCAGCAGACTCCCTCCTTTACCTGCTGTATTTAAACACTGATGAAGAGGCGCTAACACCGGCTGAAGGAGATACTTTGCTGCCAGTTGTGGGCGTTCTCTTGACATGGTTATAAAGGTAGTGGTAGCAACTCTCTGAAACTGTCGCGCTGTCAACTTATCTTGAAAGTGAAATAAATCCAAAATCTAAAAGAAAAATTACATGAAGTAAATAGTAGGTTCTTTGCGAGGAGCAATTACCTTAACTAAGAAGAGAAAGCATTAATTTCTTTAACCCAAAAAATAAACTCACTGCAGTAACACTGACTCAAGAGAACTGGGTTTTTTTCTTTAACAACCCAGTGTCAAAGAGTACAAGAACTGGAGAGGCTATGTTTGTATTAAATAGTTTTATCAAATTTATAAAATACATGTCATTGTAGAAAATTTGGAAAATAAATGTTTAAAAAGAAAATGAAGACTTCCCAAATCATTATAAACATTTTTGGTATATTTTTTCCAATATGTTTTCCACATAATAATTTTTTCTTTTTAACTGAGACCACACTTAATAGTCAGTTTCATGCATTCCTGAAACCATCTCATATTGTTATAAATTTCTCAAAAATATTATTTCCAGACATTCAGTTTTTTTCTCAAAATTTTGCTGATAAATAGCACCACCAAATGAAGGTCACGGGGTCAAGGCATACAAATATACTCAGGATCTGAAGGGCCTGTCATGTCTAAACTATCCTGGAAAAAAGTCTACTTTATTTACAAAAATAAACATTAATCTCTCAGGCTTGAGTCTAAGAACTCAACAGAAAAGTGCATTTCGCTTTCTGGCTTAAAAGTGACTCGTACTTTTTACAGACAGAAGAGAATCTTCTGTCCAAAAACTGTATGTGATCTCTGACACTGCCAAAAAGAGACTCAGGAAGACTAAAATCTATAATTTGATTTTATCATTTTGTTAAGTACCAAAACTATAGCTAAACAGTTTTGGAAAATATTTACTCATCATTGTAAATGATAACTTTATCCTTTAAGATAATTTATACTTAATATTTTCCAATGTGAGATCTTTGCATTGTGATATTTGTTCCCACGCATGCCTACCCATGAGAACTCTGAAGACCAGCGTTAACAACTGAATGACTTTCTTCCCACCGTGCTCCAAAAGGCATATTTTACATCTAAATACATGGGGAGTGCTGACTAAGAAAACTCCTTCCACGTTTATACCTATCAGATTAACAAAGAAAAGTTTTGTAACACAGTGTGTAGGCAAAGGTGTGGGAAAACAGACACATAAACAACATCAATCAAAAATTTAAATGCACATACCCTTTAAACTGGCAATTTCAATTTTAGGAATTTTCCCTATGGTAATACTTGCATGTGGGCAAGATTTATAGCTATTAACTATTACACAGTTTGTAATAGCAAAAGGATGGAAACAAATGTTCATTAATAGGAGGCTGGCTAAATAAATTATGGTACATAATATGATGAAACACTATGTACCCATGGAAAAGAATGAGGCAGCTCTATATGAAATGACCTCCAAGGCACACTGTTAAATGAAAAAACAAAACTGAAAGATTGTGTAGCATGTTATCACTTGGACAAAAATTAAAATATATACACACATACATACACATATAATTGTATACACATAATACACAGACCATCTCTGGAAAATTAACAAGAAATTGGTACAGAGATGGGAGGGAGACTTACTTTTTCCATTTACTCTTTTGTGCTTTTAAAATTGAGTACCATGTTAATTTACGTTGTTTACTTAATGTGTATTTTTAAAAAACTAATTAAAAACACAGACAAGATAATGAATAGGATGAAACTGTAGTTTCCTATCCCAGCTCTGAGAGCTGGCTGTGCTAGTCAGTTATTAATGGTGAGGTGTTCTTAAACCTACAGGATCGATCTCATCCATAGGTTTTTAATCACTTATTAAGAAGGCCCCCTGCCGGAAAGAGAAAGAAAAATGCCATATGATATCACTTATACATGGAATCTAAAAAAACAAAAAAAAAAAACAAAAAAAGATAAGGACACAAATGAACTACTTATTATTTATAACTTAGATGATTGATTTCTTGAATACATGTAAGCACAATTTGACTGTCCTTTATGATTGGATTACCACATTCTGTCGATTTTTATTTTTTGGTTGGCTATATTCCTTTGATAACTATGTAAGTTTAAAAAGCTAAAGCTTTAATCTGTTCTTAGAAACAATGATCAGTACAAATATGTAAACTGAAAAATGTGCAGTATATTGTATATATGTATTTACATGCAGTATAATGTATACATGCAAACTGTAATAATTCTACCTAATAAAACTGAAAAAGGAAAAAAAAAGAAGTAAATAAACCTAATTACCTCCCCCTCCAAAAATTTTTTTAAAAAAAGAAAAAAGAAGGCCCCTAACTAAACAATAAACTTAAACATGATACTGCTTTTACCTCAATACTAGAGAAGCATTAAAAGTCCTCTTTGTATAAATAAGCAGATAATCCTCAAACAGTCAAAAGATACAAAATGATTTACCTGGGGGCAGATATCTCTATAATAATCCTCTGGTGAAAGAGACTGCTGGGGACAAGAGGCCAAAATCTTTGCAATCAAATCACACTTCTTCCAGTCAGCAGCTGTGGCTTCAGCATCACTCCCACCAGCCGCCCCAGCTGTCAGCAATGGATAGAGATGTCAAAAACTCATAGCAATTCATTCATCACATTAGCCCTTAAAATTTAGGGTAAAAACTGTTTTTCTCTACTGGAAATTGGTTTTCCTTCCATAAGATAATCTATCCCTCTGTACTTTTTTAAAATTGAAGTATAGTTGATTTACAATGTTGTGTTCGTTTCAGGCATACTATACATATATATATATATATATATATATATATATATATATATGTATCTATCTTTTTCAAATATTTTTTCATTATAGGTTAGTACAAGATATTGAATATTCTCTGTGCTATACAGTAGATCCTTGTTGTGCACTTTCTTTCTGATGCTGGTTTCCAGGACATTTAGAGAAAAAAGCAGCACTCAATCGTTGTAATGATATTATTTATATGACCTGAACATTAGCTTTTTCTTACTGTTTATTTCTTTTAAAGTTGTTGTTGTTGTTGTTGTTATTGTTATTATTATTATTATGATGTCTCTTTATATGCATCATATCATTCAAACTGCCTTAAACCAAACTATGGAGTTAACAGTTGCCAGGTTTACAGTACTACCTTAGATAATTAGACAAAATACAAAAACAATGGTTTTCAGGCACTGGGCAACAGGTAGCCCAAGACGCTGATACCTAAGTGATGGGAAGCAAACAAGCTAAACCCTAAGAATACCCTAGCCTACTACCTAAAGACAGTTCTGCGGCCACAATAGAGCTAAGGGGAGCCCAAACAAAGCCTGCCACCTTGTTGAATTAGAGAAACATAGTTCAGAGTACAAAGAGGACAAGGCAGCCAGGTTTTTCAGGGCAAAATACCAGAGAGAAGAAAGTTACACCAACAGGGAGCTCCAGAGATCTGCAGAGAAATCCGCTCTCAAGTCTTTGGTGGAGTATGATCTGTGTATGTGTATGAAAAAAAAACCCAACGCAAGAACCACAAGAAAAGAAGAGGGAGAACCATCCCCAGAGCTCACACAGGGCTTGGAATAGTTAATGCTCCCACTAGTGAGCATGGGAAAGCCTCCTAACACACAGGGCATCAGGTAAAATCCCAGAAAGGTATTGCCTTAGTAGTGGTGTCTTAAAGGCTGCTCTAGACCCACAGTAACAAGGTTTAAAAGCCAAATTGAAGGGATCAAATTGATTCCAAGAAAATTAACTGCAACCCAGAACAAAGACCAACAAAGGAATACAACAAAATCTAGCACCTAACAATGTAAAATTAAAACTCCTGATATCTATTCAAAAATTACCAGACATACCTATTCAATGAAATATTTTCAGTCATTAAAAGGAATAAAGGACTGATTCATGCTATAACATTATGCTAAGTGAATCAAACAGACACAAAAGACCACATATTGCATCATTCCATTTGGATGTAATCTAGAAAAGGCAAACTGACTGAGACAGAAAGTAGATTAGTGCTTACAAGAGGCTGGAGGAGGGGAGGCTGAGGAGTAACTGCTAATGGGTATGAGGTTTCTGGGGGGAATGACGAAAATGTTTTGGAGTTAGATATTGATGTGATAGTTACACAACTCTGTGACTATACTAAAAACCACAGAACTGTACTCTTTAATAAAAGAGCAAATTTTATGGTATGTGAATAACATCTCAATTTTAAAAACCTACTACATATATGCAAAGAAGCAAAAAGGAACATAACAAGAAGGAAAAATCAATAAAAACAGACCCATAAAAACAAAGATGACATAATTAGGAGACAAGGACATTAAACAGCTATTATAAATTTATCTTCTCTGTTCAAAAAGGTAATGAAAAGAATGATCATGATGAGGACAGAAAAGAAATGGAAGATATTAAAAAGACCCAAACTGAACTTTTAGGAATGAAAAATAAAATATCTGAAATGAAAAATACACTGGATGGGATTAACAGTAGATTAGACACTGCAAAACAAAAGATAAATAAACTTGAACATGTAGCAGTAGAAATTAACCAAAATGAAACACAGAGAGAAAAAAAGACTGAAAACAAAAAAAATCAACAGAGCAACAGTAACTTGGAGGACAACACTAAGCATAATATTAGGTATAATTTAAATTCCAGAAAGAGAAAAGAAGGGAAGATAGAAAAAATTTTGAAGATGATGTCTGAGAAATTTCCACATATGATGGAAACTCCAAACTCTCAGCTCCAAGAAGTTTAAAAAACCTTAAGCAGAAAAAACACGAAGAAAACCACCCACCACACCAAGGCATATAATAATCAAATTTCTAAAAAAAAAAAAAAAAAAACAGAGATTAAACAGAAAAATCTTAAAAGCTGATAGAGGAAAAAAAGTATATCATACACAGAGGAACAAACACAAAAATGACAGCAGATTTTTGCATCAGAAATCATGTAAGCCAGAAGACAATAGAACAACATGTTTAAAGCACTAAAAGAAAAACCTGGGTGGGGTGGGCATAGCTCAGTGTTAGAGTACATGCTTAGCATGCATGAGGTCCCGGGTTCAATCCCCAGTACCTCCATTAAAAAAAAGAAAAAAGGATGTTAAAAAAAAAAAAACCAAACTATCACCCTAGAATTCTGTACCCAGCAAAACTATTTTCAAAGAGGGAGGTGAAATAGACTTTTTCAAACAAAAAAAAGCTAAGGGAATTCACTATCAGCAGATCTGCACTAAAAGAAAGGTTAAAGTTCTTTAGGCAGAAGGAAATTTGAATAAAATTTGTATCTACACAAAGAAATGAAAAACATCAGAGATGGCTAATATGTGAGTAAATATAAACTGCCTCAAATCATTTTTGAGAATAAATAAGATTTGAATAGACAACAAATATAAAAATACATACATAATTTTTGAATAAGTAGCAAAAATAGGGTTCTAAGTTTCTTATAGCAGCTCTCCAATTTGCATGCCCTTGGGTGGAGTCTAAATCTTCTCTGGAAAAAGAAGATGCAAGGACCTATCTGCATATGACAACTTCCCACAGGTAACTGATAATCTTTCATTTCATTGGCCCTAGAAGGCACTGCAGGCAGAACTGGGGAGGCAACATTATAGCCACTGTAGACCAAATCTACCAATGTCTGCCACTCACACTGACCTCACTTTTGTCTGATAGGACCAAGGTATATTTACCACCTGAGAAATGGAAAGTCAAGATCGATTCTCTCTCTCCTCTTCCCTCCATGCATATCCAGCCCTTCATTAAGTTCTGGCAACTCTACCCCTTAAATACCTCTTATATTCATTCACTTCTCTCCATCTCCAAGGCCACCAGAATCGATGCAAGCCACTGTGATCGCTCAGATGACTGCTTCTTAACTGACCTCTCTGCTTCTGCTCTTACTCAACCCATTCTTCACAATACATTCAGATAGATATTTCTAAAATGTAGATTTGATCATTTCTCTCTTCTTCTTAAAGCCCTTCAGTGGTGTTTCATTGCCCTCAGAATAAAGTTCAAAATCCTGAACTCGGGGGAAGGGGGTTGGAACAGTTCAAGTGGTAGAGGGCATGCTAAGCATGCACAGTCCCTCAATTAAAAAGAAGAAATCCTGAACTTGGCCTAAAGTCCTCCAGGATGTGGCCCCTCTCCGCCCTGCCAGCCTCATTCACACCACTCCCTCATCTCATACCACTCTCCCTCACTCACCACCCTCCCTGCTCCACTCATACTGAAACTTCCTCAAAAACACTATGTTCTTTCCTATGGCAGTTCCTTCGTACATCGATCCTCTCCACCTATAATATAGTCATCCCTCACTCTTCAACGTGCATACTTCTCAGCAGGCTTCAGGGCTCAGTTTAAATATTATTCCCATCAAAAAGCCACAAGTTTGTGATAATTTGTTACAGCAGCAACAGGAAACTAATGTGCATGGGATACAGGAGGTAAGGGACTGAACACAAAAGAAAGGCCAGGGGATCACCAGCAAAAAGATGAACGGAGATCCTAGGATGACAGCTCTGTAGAGGTAACGAGTCCAGATTAGAGAAGCCTCAGTGAGAAGAGTCTTCAAGAGGATAAAACAGATACAATAGTTGATGTATCTGAATGTATTAAAAGGAGATTTAAGCAACTGGGGGAGAGTTTGAGGATAGATTAGTGATAAGTACATAAAAAACTAAGCAGACACACAAAACAGCTATTAACGCCACGAAATACAAAAGTTGTGTAAAAAAAGGAAAAGTAGTCATAGTACGCCGCATAGCTCAGCTGTAAATAATAATCACATAGTTAGCAGAGTATAAACACTGAATATTGATCTATCCAAAATTAAGATATGACTACAGGGGATGGGAATTCACTCTGGTGAATGGTGGAAGGGTTGTTAAAGAGAACAGAATCCTTTTATACCCATGGTGAGAAGTTGATAGATGATGCCTAAAACTGAGAAACTAAGAAGGTGCTGTATTTGCATTATAGTTAGAAATACAGAGGTAAACATCAGAAGAAATCTGCTAAAAATATTCAAAGTGGTTGCTTCTGGGGATGGGAAATGGAGTGGACTGGTGCCAAGGACTGCAATTTTTCTTTAAAAGCCTGATAGACCTATTGACTCTTTAAATTATGTGCATGTAATATTTTGTTTTAAAAATCAAAAAATATAAATTAAAAGCTACTACCATGCTTAGCATGATAATTAATTTTCTTCTATTAATGAGGACTAAGAGAATATAATTATGGAAATGAATCTAAAACTTCATCCCAAAGTTTGTATCTCTTGGTATCTACTCCAGCTTCAGGAGAACTACTTGTATTTTAAGTCCTGAGGTGAAGTACTCTTAGCACTCTGATCCTTTTCTATAAAGAATTTCACGTTTTCTTTAGAGTTTTACTTAAGCTTTCTGTGCGGTGTTTTCACCTGATACTACAAGTTATCTGAAACACTTGACAATATTATGTAACAACACGAGAGGTGTATCACAACTGCTTTTGGAAAAATGGCAAGAAAATGAGTTTCTGTGGAAAAGGAGTCATTACACTTTAACTTCCTCACTCTCCACAAAGGCACAAAGTCTAGTCTCCATCAGGTTTTACAGTCAAATGCTAAAGACCAGTAATTCACCATGACTCAGAGGAAAGTGGATATCAAAGTAACAAACATTTTATTTCTTACCACCTGCTCCTTCCAAAATGCCCCGGACTACTGCCTGAACACCACTTGGTCTCATCAGCCTTTCAGAGAGGAGCTCCCCACATAGGCGCCGGAGCCAAGCTGGGGCCCGACCCCTGACCTGGGTCTTCCCATCTGCGCAGGACTAAAAAAGGAAGAGAAAGGTATGAGTTGAATGTCAGTGTAAAAGACAGGATATGTAGAATTTTTAAAATATAAATATACTGAGTAATACTGCTGATTGACAGTATCTGTACAGACCACAAAGGAGAAAAACTTTTCCTTAAAAAAGAAAAAGACTCCTTTACAAAACCTTCTTCAGCATCATTTTTAAGAAGGTAAAAATACAATGAAACATCTTCAAGTGAAATATCAAGTTAAGTTTCAAACCCAGAAATAGACAAACATGTTAGCAAATAAAATAAAGATTTGAGGGACAGAGGGGTAATGTAACCAATCTGAATGCAGTCCTTCCAGTCAATTCTAGCTTCCAAAGAAGAGTCCTATGAGCATCACTCACACCGAGAGGACAGCTCACAACAGTGAGAGGGCACCCTAGGCCTCGCCTCCCCTAGCATAGCTACTCTGATTCCTTTTGACAGAGCAGTTTCAAGAAGAATTAGATTTCTTCAAGGATTCCTTTTTGAGAGCTCTGTGGAGCCACCGTGAACAAAACAAATTTGTTGTTCCTTTTCTGGAGCTAGAATGTGGACTATGTCGTGGTCAATCTTTGCATTTAACTATGTGAGTATAAAAAGTAGTGAAACAGTTAATCCTAACTGGCCTATCCTATCTTTTTTTTATTTAAGGAAGATTAATAATTCCCACGTATCGAGTGGGTTATGATGTGCGATGCACAGTGTTACACACCTCCCACATGATCTCAAGAGGTACTGACAAGGATAAGGAAACTGAGGGATGGAAAGGTTTACTAATTAATGCACACAACTGCACACTGGGGTTGAAACCCAGCGTGCCTAACTCCAGATCCTCTACTTTTCACCATGCTCTCATAATGCATTTGGTTTAATCTGGCAAACTGTGGACTCATTCAGAGAAGAAGAGCATGAGGCCAGAGGGGCCCAATCAGAGACTAGAGTAATATACTGGAGATGACATGAAAATGACTTCAACTAGAAGATATCTTTGTAGCCAGCTTCAGCTGGTCCTACAGTCACCTCCTTTGGCCTGTCATGCTTTACTCACCTAAATTCATAACGAAAATTTAGGTACTAAAAGCAAAATAGATCATTTCAGCTACATCATCAAATTAAATCATTTCAGATAAATAATTACTTTTAAGGAAAATAAGAAACCATGTTATACTTAGTAGCATACATACTATTAATGTTTTGCAAACAAAGGATCTAAGAATAGTCCCAATAACAGCTCTAACTTTAATTTCTTGACTTCGGATATTCCATTCAAAGAATAAGATGTTCAAATACTTCTGTCAGAAGAACATATTGTCAAATAGCCAAATTTTAGTTAAGGGGGAAAAAAAGGTCCAGTTTCAGAATGAATAAAAATATTTTTGTCATAAGCCTTAAAAAATTGATCACAATGTTCTTGGGAAACATGTCCATCATTCCACTAAAAGAAAAATCCTTTAAAATTATCTTAAGGGTTAACGTGCTTTAGTTTTACAAATACCATTTAACAATCTAAAAGATGAAATAAGACTCAACTAGATTATCCCACTTCCCAGGAGAAGACATACACCACACATTATCATTAAAGATTCACCCACAAGAGTCCCCAGGCCTGCATACCTGGGGTGGTCCTCCCTGGAGGATAAGTAATTCTCGGATTGCTAACGGTTGATACACTTGATCCAAGGTGTCTCTCAGGGCCTCCCTAGATAGGGCTCTTTCCTCTTCAGTTAACACCTAAAAGAAACACACACTTGGCTTTTTTGGAACACAAACCAGACAGGCCACAGAAAGTAACGTTCTGCAATACTGTACAAAGATGCTTGTGATGGCTGCTTTTGCCTCTTGATTTCCTTCCACCTGGAGGAAGCTGTAACATGAAGCATGCCTGGCCCTCTCTCCATCCCCTCACCCACTTCTGGGCAGGAGATGGTACTGACTTAGCTTACTGGTGAGTTCTGGCACGCACAGCTCAGCTCGCTTCTCTTCTGTATCTTGGGAGCGAATGCATTCTGTTCTGCTCTTCCTTGCATATCTCCTGTCACGGGGCAGAAGGCGCTGGAGTTTCCTAGCACTCCTTAAAGCTGGGTGAGTAGTAAGTGTGTCTAATTCTGGCAGGCACTGTCAGGAGGCCCATTTTTGTCTCCCTCTATATTCCTTCCAACTCTGTCTTTCTGAGTAAGAAAGGTGGCATTTGGACTTGTTGTCTCTCTTACTCTGTTAACTGTCTTTTAATTCATTCAGAACTTGGGCAGCAAAGATGGTGCTATGTAATTAGGCCCCCTTGAGCCTCAGCAGCACTGTCCCCCTTTAGTAACCTCACAGTCAAGCAGTCCCAGTCCCACCCATTACAGTTCAGCAAACTGCGGGATCGGGGCTGCTTAGAGCAGCAGCTGTTGCTGGGACTTGTCCGGCTTCACAGTGTACACCCACCGCGTTCCCCCTTCTGTCAACGTCTTCTCCCACTTGGTCCTTTCTGTGTGCTTCCCTTTTCTTTGCTCTCTTCTACCCAAGCACCCCTGGGCACTGCTCAGCCCTGGCAAGAGTAATAAGACCAGTTCCAGACCCCCCTATCTCAGGGAAGCAGGCACTGACAAAACTGTCAAGACTCATATCCTGTCGTAAAGAGCACAGTGCTCTGCTCCACAAAACACAAGGGCACCGGGGGGCTCATAATTTCGTGTCACTACTCGAGTGATAGTGGCTTTTAAACGTGTTTTGTTTTGTGAGAACAGGCAGGAGAGAATAGAAAAGGAGAACAAACAGAAAAAGAACAAGTTGGAGGGTGACACAGGGGACAGAGAAATGAGGTGAGTGGGCATTATGAAATCTGGCTGCAGTGACAAAGAAATTACCCTGCATGTGACCCTTGATACGTCTATATTGTTAAGATATAAGCCAGCTGCTTCTGGCTGGGCTCTGATGCTGATGCTGGTGATCCTCTTGGAGGGGAGCAGTGGCCCCTGCTGTGTTATACTTGTGAGTCTTGTCTCCCCAGTTAACGTGTGAGCTTTTTGAGAAAGCCATGTCTCACGCTTCTGTAACCTCCACAGCCCCTTGGTAGTGCAGGCACTCAGATCCTTACTGACTATCAGCAAAACACAGGCACATACCCCTAATGCCAGTAACGACAAGGAGCGCTGACTGGATCATGCAGTGTACCTGGTGCTTTGCATGCTTTATCTCATCTAATCCTCCCAAGAACTTAATGAAGGAGGCGTGAATAGTTTAATATTAATATTAGTAGTAATAACTTTCTGATGAGCACTACTGAGGATTGGGCTAGGTACTTTATACACATTATCCTTAATCCTCACAACCACCTTCCCAGTCAGGTATTATTAAATACATTTTATAAAAGAGGAAACAGAGGCTCAAAGAAATAGCCTGCAACAGCTGTTCCACAAAATGACAAGAAGGGACAGGTAAAATGGACTCTCCAGGTGTGCAAAGGACTAGTATTTAATAAACGAGAGCTCCAACCTCCTAAAAAGATTCATTTATCCACCAGAGATGCTTTGGCATTCAATTGGAATTCCAGATCTTTACATCAGCACTTTTTCAAAGAAATAATATTGTCTTTTATAACAACCTCACACAAGTACATACACATATTCACACACTCTCCCACACTCTCTCTTTCAGTGTAAGTTTACCTCTTCCTCAGGATTTGGTGGTTTCCTCTTGGTTGGGCAGAATCCCAGCTGGCACAGACCTGCTGCAATATCCCCAAAATGGCGGCAGAAAATCAAGCTCCCCAGAGATGCGTGCTGAGCGACACTGAGGAGGACCCTGCAGCTGGTGTACAGTCTCCGGGTTGCACTGGGGGCAGCATCGAGACACACCACGTCCTGAACAACAGCACCAAAGTCTGTCCTGTATCTCAAAGGGACTCCAACACCAGGCACAAGATAGGGGCAGACACCCAGGGTAACGACAAACTGCAAAACTGACTGCACAGTCTTCTGCTGGGAGATGCTAAGTGTATCCGGGCTCAGGGCAGGAGCAGCTTCTGGAGTCCTCGGGTTGGGTTTGCCTGGATTGAAATCAGCTGCAAGGTGGATCATGGATTCCTTCAAACACAACAGCAATAGTAAAGTTTGGGAGGTAAAACTCCAGGTGATATCCATAGAGTCTTGTGGCCAGTCTGCCTTATTAGCAATTTCATCCCTTAGGAGTTTCAATTTCTTCCAGTGGGGATCCTTCAGAAACTTGTCCTCCAAAGCCGACAGGTTAGATTTTAAAGTAGCCAACAGGACGTCATGTTTTGTAATCTGCAGCGAACTTGAGCCCGATCCTTTTGAAGGAAAATAAAGGAAATTACACACATGGAAAACAAATTGTACTTCCCTCCATGTGGAATGCTTTGCCCACTCCAGTTCATCCTCTGAGTCCTGGCTCAGATGTCACTGCTTCTAGAAAGCTTCCCCCAACTGTGCCTCCCCAGCCTAGGCAGAATTCAAGACCACATTTCCGGCTTTCCCATAGCACTTTGGATGTAGTTAGAATAGTACAACACATGATACCTCATCGAGTTTGTTTCTATTCCCCTGAGGGCTGAGGCCACTGTTCCGTAGACAGAACAGTCATCTAAAAAGCTAAACATTTACCACAGAAGGATCATTCAGTCAAACCATCCTAGATCCCAGAAATTAAGCATCAAACAAAACAAAGTCCTTTCCCTCATGGAACTTACATTCTATTGAGGCAAATCACAGAATACAGACATAGGGTTCAAAGAGATTAATTTAACCACGTTGCCCAAAATATCTATTCTCAGTTTACCCTGACCTTTCCTAAAATGGTCTTTACTGCCCTCTACTGGTGAAGGAGCTCATATACACGCCCGGCCGTTGACATCCTTGAAGACTCCCTCTGCTGCTGCTTTTCCTCTACCAGATATGTAAATGCACCAAGGCATTTGAACTCTGCATGCTCTTCCTTGATAATCTTATTCAGGCCCAGGTCTTTAAAAACGATCTACAAGCTAACAGCCCCCAAACTTTTATCTCCAGTCCATGCCTACCCTGTAAGTTCCAGAGACACATTTCCAACTGCTAAAAGAAATATCCACTTGGATGTTTCTTAGGCATCTGAAATTCAACAAATTCTTGATTCTTATGAGTACTTCCCACCCTCTACTACAATCCAACCTGGTTACTAACCGGTTACATCTCCATTCTTTTCCTTATCTCTCTTACCCAATCTATTACCAAGCCTTGCCTGTTCTGCTTACAAAATAGTTTTCAAATTCATTCATTTTTCTCCACCTCACAACTACAACCTTTGTCGAAACCATGAATATCTTTAAAGTGAACTAAGGCAATAATCTCTTAACTAGTTTCCCTGCTTTTATGTCTCCTCTCCCCCCAAATCCTCTTTTCACACATCAGAAAAAGGGATCTTCTTAATACTTAAAATAGATTTCTCTTGGTGGAAGTGTGCACACATATTCCTGATGTCTATACACCTAAGAGTGGAAATGTTGAGTCACAGGTATGTAGAAGTTTCACTTTAAGTATTATCTCCTCAGAGGTGGCCTTCCTTGACCAATCTAAAAGTCAACCCCCATATTATTAACTCTGTGATAGCATCCAATTTCCCTTCTCCACAGCACTTACCATAATTTGTAATTATTTTATTGGTATTTATTTTCTTTCTTTTCTACTAGAGCTTAAACTTCATGAGGACAGGCACCATGTCTCTCTTGCTTGGTAAGTGCCTTCCATAGTACATAAAGTAAGCATCAAATGAGTATTTGTTAACTGACTGAGTAAAAGAATAAACGAAAAGAGTACCTAGTAAAGATCTCCTTAAAACTCCAATAAGACCAACCCTCCTACAGATAACAATTATCAACTTGGCAAAATGTAATAAAGCAACTCCCTGAAGATGTCTGAAGGTGACAAAAGTGAGCAAAAACTAGGGAAGGCACTCAGAAAGGAAAAACAACATTAAGTTTCCTGCTTTTTCTTGCCTTTTAGTCTGGGGTTAGGCCTTAGAGTAGCTAAAATTCTAAGAGCAACTCATTGTCTTACAGCTTGAGAACCAAAGCACAGAATTCAAGGCAACTACAGCAGGTGGAAAATAAGAAAAGAAATCTCAGAAAGAATAGAGCCAGAGAGGAGGAGTCCCCAGTTCTGTATATAAATTGTGCCCAAATCGCTAGCTAATCTTTGAACTAACCATGTATGGGAAGAACTTCAAATGGCTCAGCTAAGATTGTAAGAAATGAACTCCTTTGTTACTGCCCACCACAGGGGAGACAGAGCTTGGAATTTGAGTCAGTCAAGTTAATTACCAACTTTAAAACAAAAAACAGAATCAATACTCTCTGGAAGACTGTAACAGAATCCAGAGTTTCAACATATGTCCAGTGTACAATCAAAAAGTTCTAGACAGTTGAAGAAACATGAAAACATGTCACACCTCAAGAGAAAAGACGATCAGTTGAGACTGAGCCTAAATGACCAAAGCATCAGACTGAGCAAAGATTTTCAATCAGCTCTCATAACTATGTTCAAGAATGTGATGGAACGCTCATATGTAAAATCTAAAAAACAAAAACAAAAAATCAAAGCATAAATACAAAACAGAAATAGACTCATAAACACAGAATACAAACTTGTGGTTGTCAAGGGGGTGGAGGGTGGGAAGGGATAGACGGGATTTTAAAATTGTAGAATAGATAGACAAGATTATACTGTAAAGTACAGGCAAATATATTCAAGATCTTATGGTAGCTCACAGAGAAAAAAATGTGACAATGAATATATATATGTTCATGTATAACTGAAAAATTGTGCTCTACACTGGAATTTGACACAACAATGTAAAATGATTATAAATCAATAAAAAAAAAGAATGTGATGGAAAGTATATTCATTATAAATGAATAAACAGGGACTCTCAGCAAAGAAATAGAAAGTATTTTAAAAAACCCATGGAAATACTAAAATTTAAAATAAATTATCTGAAAGATTTTTTAAAGTCACTAAATGGACTTAAAGCTCTGAGATAACAACAAAAAAAAGAATTAGTGAACTTGAAGATATAGCCCTAGAAATTATCCAATCTCAACAACAAACAGAAAAAAGATTTTTACAGAAATAGAGCCTTAGCAGGATCTATGAACAATATCAAATAATTTATTTGGAATAAAATAGAGGATAACTGGAATAAAAGGAGAGGAGAAAGAAAATGGAGCACAAAAGGAACTGAAGAAATAATGATCAAAAATTTCCAAAATTTAGTGAAAAAACATAAATCTACTGATTCAGTAAGCTCAGTGATGCCCAATCAAGATAAGTAAAAAAGAAAAACACATCTAGGCATATTACAGCCAATTGTTAAAAAACCAGAGATAAATAGAAAATCTTGAAGCTAGCCAGAAAAATATGACACATACAGGGGACCAATGCTATGAATGACTGGGAACTTATCACAAGCAATGAATGGTAAAAGACAGTGGAAAACATCTTTAAAATGCTGACAGAGAAAAAATTTCACCTGTCAACTCAGAATATTACATCCAATAAAAATAACCTTCAAAAATGAAAGTAAAATGAAGACATTTTCAGATCAATGAAAACTAAGATAACTGTCTGCCAACAGATCTGGAATACAAAGAAATGTTAAAGGAAGTTCTTCAGGTTGAAGGAAAACAGTACCAGATGGAAACTTGGATCTTCAGGGAGGAACCAAGGGCATCAGAAATGGTAAATATGTGGATAAACATAAAAGACTAATTTTTTCCTCTTAATTTCTTTAAATATATATAACTGTCTAAATCAAAATTTATAAAATTGTATTATGGGATTTATAACTTATGTAGATATAGTGAATAAGAAAACTATAGCATAAAGCATAAGGAGGGTGGGGGGCTGTAAAAGGGCCCTTATAGTTGCAATGTTTTTATGTGTTCTGTGAAGTAGTACAATATTAATTCTAAGCAGATTGTGAAAAATTAAGGATGTATATTCTAATTGCAGGATGACTACTAAAAACATAATGCAAAGAGGTGGGTTATGGTTATAAAACCATAATCAAATGTTGAAAATACAAATGAATTCAAGCAGCAATAGACTTCAAAACAAAAGCTAATAAATAACAACAAAAAATCCCTAAAATTGTGTTGTACGTGCCTTATTTATAAAAGTGTAAAATTAGAAATATATGTCAAAAAACGGGATAGGTTGAGTAAATTATGTTCTACCTGTATCTAACATACTATATGGGTATGTAATATTTATTTTGTTTATTATTATCTCTCCATCAACTAGTATAAAAGCTCCTTGAAGACAGGGATGTTGCTCTGTTGTGTTCACTGCTGTGTTCTCCTTCCCTGCAACAAGGCATCTGACACATAGCAGCTGTTCCAAATAAGCAGTTGTTGAATGAATGAATAATGGATTATTTGCAGCCGTTAAACTATGTTGAACAGTATTTAATGACATGTTCACTAAATATATTCTAAAGTGAACAGAGTATGAAGCACTACATGGGCAAAGATAAGAACAGTTTACAAAAAAAGAAATGCAAATTGCTCTTAAACATGAGCATATGATCAACCTTGCTCATAAGAGAAAAGTAAATTAAAACTATACTGAAATATCACTTCCCATCTATCAAGTGGCTAAAATCCAAAAGTTTTTATAACACATTATGTGTTTGGGGGAAACACACATTCTTATACATAGCTGGTAAGGAACTAAAATGGTACATCCCTAAGAAGAGAAATTTGGCAATATCTAGCAAAATTACATAGGCATTTAACCGTTGGCCCAGCAATCTGTCCTATAGATAGATATACAGGCAAAAATGCAAAATGACATATACACAAGGCTATTCACTGTAGTATTGTTAGCTAGGCAGCAGTAGGGAAGGGACGGGGTTAAACCAGTGGGCTTTGTTTTGCAGAAACCAACCATTAAATTGCACAAAGTTTTAAACACCAGATGTCTCAAAAAGGTTACAGTGCACCCCCAGTCAACAAGATACCACAATGCAAGCAAACACCCAAGCACCTGCTTGCTTGCAGTTTTTGGGAAACTAGAGTAACCTTTGCCTCGGTATAATGCTTATAGATGATCATGCCTGCCCTTTCATGAATATGCATATGCCCCAGGCTTAAAAATTCCCTGCTCCAGTGGTTAGGGGAGACAATGCTTTGAGAGCTATTGTAACATAGAGCAAATCTGACTCTCTATTGAATCTATTCCTTTATCTCTAACCTTTGTGCTCTGTTGCCTGAGCTTAGTCATGCTAGCTAGCTCTGTACCTTTGTAAAACAATGTTGCCTGTGACAGCCCTTTCTCAATGCTCTACTTCCCAGGCTTGACCTTTAAAGGTATAATACTTTTCCATTTATATAGAGATAAAAAATTGCAAAACAGAAAATATCATTTGTCCCCTCGGAGGTTTACAGGAACATCATGAATAGACTTACGTGGACAGCTGCAATAGCCCGGGTCTGCCCAGCATCAAGAAGTTTGTAACAAGTTACACTTCCTTCCCTTTTAGTATAAAAGAAGCCTGAATTCTAACGCCAGTAAAACAGTCCTTTGGGACACTAGTCCACCATCCTCTCAGTCTGCTGGCTTTCTGAATAAAGTCGTTATTTCTTGCCCCAGCACCTGTCTCTCCATTTATTGGCATGTCTGCCCTTCCGTACAAGCTTGGACTCCGTAACACTATCTCCCTGACTCCTTACTTGTCACAAGCGGTAAATACTTCTGCTTTAAACGAAACTACTTGGTGTGTTCATTGGCTAAGCACCCCAAGTGATGGGCCCATTGAGTCTGGTAAAAGTATTTCTTACATTAATAAAAGGCTTGAAACAACCGAAATGTCTGTTAATAGAGAAGTGATGAATTAACAGTGGCATATCCACTATGCAGCTAGAAAAGGGAAAGAGGAAGATTTCCATGCACCACTATGCAGTGATCACCAAGACATACTGAATTTTAAAAGTAAGGTGTAAAAGAATGTACATAGTGTGCTAACTTTTGTGTAAGAATGGGAAGGAATATGAAATATATTATTTGCTTTTATTTTTTAAAAAGTAACTGAAATGAGTTATCTACATAGAGAGGGAGAGATTAGTGGGGAAGAGACACAGATGATTGTATTCAGTTTTAGAGTTTTTGTTTTGGAGCCCTGTATGTTTTTTATAGTTTAAAAAAAAAACACTTGGGGCGGAGGGTGGGAAGGGATAGATGGGATTTCAAAAGTGTAGAATAGATAAACAAGATTATACTGTATAGCACAGGGAAATATACACAAGATCTTATGGTAACTCAGAGAAAAAAATGTGACAATGAATATATATATGTTCATGTATACCTGAAAAATTGTGCTCTACACTGGAATTTGACACAACATTGTAAAATGATTATAAATCAATAAAAAATGTTAAAAAAAAAAACCACTTAAATAAAAAAGAAAATTCAAAATATTCCTAAAGTAAAAAACAATGAACCTAATAATTCTATACTTTATATCCAAGGTTGCCAAATGACAACCTGCATGTCAAATCTGGCCCACCACCTATTTCTATAAATAAATTTCTATTGGAACACAGTCACGCTCATTTATTTACATATTATCTATGGCTGCTTTCAAGCTACAATGGCAGAACTGAATAGCTGTAACAAAGTGAGTATTAGTCACAAAGCCCAAAATATTCACTGCTTGTTCCTTTACAGAAAAAGTGTGCAGGCTCCTACTCTAAACCAAATTAGCAGCATTACCACACAAACAATTACTTCAAGTGACTTGAAATTGAGAACTTTGTACATCCTGAGGAAAATAAACAAAAGTCCCTTAGAAAAAGTAGGTTTGTTGATGGTGCTAATGTAGGATTTCTTATTTTAAAATATTATAGGAATGTGTATGCATGAATATGTGACTATGTGCTATTTAGCCTCAATATTTATTGTGTGTATATATACATATATATAATAATTACATTAATTTCATTAATCTTCCGATTAATCTATTGAAGATTTCAATATCTTCAGATAAGAGGAAAGAAGTACAAATACAAAAATATAAAATACAGTAAAGAAGAATGGCTAGGTGGACAAATATATGAGAAAGAATCTGGTACATGAGTTTTCCAGGTAAAATCCCTTTAATTTTTCTATAAGCTTCAAAATTTTCAAAATAAAATGTTAGGAAAAGTTTAAACTCTATATTTCATTTTAATTGGAAATACCAGTAAGAACTCTTGGCTTATTTTTGGTTTCCTGAAAATCCACATATTTACTAGCTCTAATCATTGAACAAGTCTGGAAGCAATGACATTCAGTGGCAATAAACATTGCTAGTGTCTATCTTGTGGTTTCTACCACTTATTCTTAAAGAGAGTTGTTTTCAAGACTAGGGCAAGAAATGTATACGATGATGAGTCTGGGATATCTTGTCATGTCTGAAAGCAAAGAAGCAATCAAAGACTACTTGGGGCACAGGAAAGAGTCCAACAGCCAACTTGAAGTGGCTCCCACAGGCCAAAAGTGGGACTATTTAGCAAGAATAATGAGTACAGTAATTAAAACATATCATATACACAAAAAAACTATTAGTCCATGATAAAACAAAAAAATCACTCCATTGGCTACCTTTGGAGACTGCTAAGACAATAATGTATCATTCTGAAAATTCATCAATAAAAGAACAGAATGAACCTAACTGTATTAAAATGCATACGCATATAACTGCACACAGAAAAAGACCTCAAAAGCTATACTTCAAAGTATTAACAGTGATGACCTCTGGAAGGCAGGACTTTGGGTAGTTTTTCTTTTTTGCTCCAATGTATTTAAAATTTTTATCTACAGTAAGTATGTATTGTTTCTGTACTAAAAACATATTTTAAGGTTACAAAACAGTATGTAGTATATGAGACCACTATTGTAAACAAAAAATACATATATGTCCCAAATGTTATCTCTGGGTAGTAGGATTAAGGTCATTTTAATTTTCTTCTTTTAGTTTCTCTATATTTCTTAAAGCTTTACAATAAAAAAAAATTAACTACTTCTATAAAGAAAAAGGAACAGTAACATTTTTCTTTCAAAATAGTGAGAATCAGAAGAGGAAGATTTTCCAGTTCTGCTCTAAGACTGTTCAGGCCAAGTGTTCTCACCGACCGGCATGAATGTCTGGTTCCTTTGGCTAATATATACCTAAAAAAGGAAATCAGTGCTCTCATAGCTTGTTGCCACTAACCATTAAGATCACTAAACAACCTCTAAGTGACTTCCTGTGACTGTATAAGATCTTGAAATTCAAACATGGGACACAAAGAAAGCGATTTAAAACAAAAGCCAACTGCCTTTTTTTCAAGAGCCCCATAATAAAGTAGTCTTCTCTGCCCTCTACTGGTGACAAAAATAAACTCGACTCGAAAATAAGGCATTTTCCTAAAGCAGCAGTTCCCAAAGTGTGGTATAGCGACTCATGTTTTGCGGCCCTTCCCAAGATTCTCTGAGAGTCTGCAAGGTCAAAACTATTTTCATATTAATACTAAGACATTATCTGTCTTTTACGCTCTCATTCTTTCTTGAGTGTACCAACTGCGGAAAGTTCATTGATACAAACTTACTAAGTTATCTCTTGTTGAGCTTTAATATAAAAAGGAATATACACAATTATCTGAAAAGATGATTGAAATCTCCTTCCTTTCAAACTACATATCTATGTGCATCTAGATTATCTTCAGTTATTTCAATCAAAACAACCTGTCACGACAGGCTGAACAGAGAAGCAAATATGAAAATCCAGCTGTCTTCCAACAAGCCAAACAATAAGGAGATTTGCAAAAATGTAAAACAATGCCCCTCAAGTGTAAAACAATGCCTCTCTTCCTGCTAAATTATTTTATTTTGCTAAATATATTTTTCATTAAAAATGTCATTATGTTAACATGTAACAGACTTGTTATTGTTATATTTAAATTTAAACGGTTTCTTTTTAAGTCTTAATTTCTAGATCGGTAAATACTGATACACATAACTCACATAAAAACTTTTCGAATTCCTCAGCACTTTTATTTTTTAAATTTTTAAAAGTTTTTTTCTTATCCTTATCTTTAAAAAATTTTTTTTCTTACTCTTTTTTTGGGAGGGGATAATTAGGTTTATTTACTTTTTTTTTTTAATGGAGGTACTGGGGATTGAACCCAGGACCTAAGTATGCTAAGCCCACACTCTACCACTGAGCTATACCCTCCCCTCCTCAGCACTTTTTAAGACTGCAAGAGTGCTGAAGCCAAAAAGTTTCAGATCTGCTGCCTTAAAACAGTTTTCCAAATTACAGCCATATAGCGCTTCCACAATTTTTGCCATTTATCTGAGTACCAGCTGTATTGTTCTTTGCTTATTTCTTCAAATAAAATCATTTTTAAAATCTTAAATTAGTAACAGTTAACACACTGTCCTAAGGGCTTTCTGCATTTAATTCAATTGTCACACCAACTCTGTAAGGTATGGAGTATTATATTATTATTCTTTATTTACAGATGAGGCTAAGCTCGCTGCCCCAGGGCATATTCAGCTCTGGCAATCCGGCTCCAGAACCCAAGCCCTTGATCACTACTATGTGCTATTTAGCCTCAAAATGTTTCCCTACAGTCGGCCTAAAACCACACCTACCAAACTTTGGGAAATGCTGCCCTCATGAACAGCATTGTTTATTCTTCCCAATCACCAATTTAAATGCCTACGCTTTGTGACATTTAAAAGCAGACTTCATGATTGTGTGGTACTTTTTGTTAAGTTCAAAGTGCAAAGCAATATGGCATGCAAGAATAAAGGTGATACAGCTTCATTATTTACAAATTAACATTTCCAGCCCTCCCTCGCACTGTATAACTCAAATTTAATGACAGAGTTCAATGAATATATATTTAATATGGAACTTATTTTGTAGGAAAACTATTGCTGAGGTGACTTCGAGCAAAACTTCACTAAAACTGACAAACCCCTTTCAAATTCTGCTTAACACACTTGTTAATAATGGAGGTGGAGATATTCTTATTTGCCCCATAATCGAGAGTAGAAATGGAAGGCAGAGGTAAAGAAAATGCTTAATGCAGCAGAACTTTTGATGGCTCAAAACGGAAAGAGTTGGTATCCTCCTTCCGGCCTGTCTATTCAATTCCCACCTAGACTGAATTCTTCTTGCAGGCTCTATAGCCCCATCCCTAGACAACTTCTTTTCTATCCAACTGCTATCTGTACCATCCATTCACCACCAATATTATCCTGCCATGTTTAATATCTTTGGTCTATATATGTGGTACCATCTCTCCAAACAAACAAGATGCTTGAGAGCACAAGTTGTCATATATATCTATATATATATATATAGATTTTTTTTTCCTATCTCCAAAGGCACTGAGGATAGAATACTATATACACTTGACTCTCAGTAAATATTACCCCAAAGGTAGTCAATTTAAAAACAGATCAAGGGGACAGGGTACAGTTCAGTGGTAGAGAGCATACTTAGCATGCACGAAGTCCTAGGTTCAATCCCCAGAACCTCCATTAAAATTAATAATAAGCCTAATTACCTCCCCCTGCCCAAAAAAAAAAAAAATCAACTTAAAAAAAAAAAGACAGATCAAAATAAGTTTAATCTAGCAGGATGTAATTTTAACAAATACTTTCATCCTGTTTCAAAACCCTCTGTCCATCAAGAACATCTGAAAACTTATTATGTACAGGTAATTTTTTAATTCCCTCAGCAGCTGATATAAAAGAAAACAGCAGAAAGATTCACACAATATATAATAGTCTATCTGCATAAAATACTATCATTTTACCACACTGTTTATTCTTTTTCAAATAGGCATGCTTGAATTTTTCCAAGATACATGAGTACATGTATGTAACTCCACCACATATCTGAGTTAGAGAGGCTCTTCTATAAATGAATCTATGTGCTTTGTGACAATGATTATATCCAGATTATTTTTACTTATTTGTCTCTGTTCTCAGTCATGTTCTAGATAGTTGCAGTTGCTGCACAAGTGACCTCTCAATTAGCAAGTTAAAACTGTACTTTCCAATTCAATTTTTCATTGGGGCAAAGCAGTACAGTTATCATACTATAGTGGAGAGGATCTGAGTTCACATCTTAACTCTACCACTTAGACTGGCATTAGGCAATGTCCAATGTACCTGAGCCTTGGTTCCTTTATCTGTAAAACAGATTACAAGTAACACCTATCTCATGGGATTGTTGTGAGGATAAAATGATACATATGTTAACAGCAGGCTATAGAGACTGATACTTAGTAGGCACTCAATTACTGCAACTAATAACTTTTCACTTGTCCCAAGTATGGTATTACGTTTTGTTTGCAGTTTTGGAGAGGGTAGGTAATCTCAGAATTGGAGACTGGAACCACCACTTCCATGTCCCTTACCTCGCCCACTCTACAAACCTCTTCCTCCAAAATATACACGGTAATTACAAGTAGGGCCATGTTTCTTGTACATCTTTCTCAAAGCTCCAGAAAATATCAGAGGCTCTATGCTGAATAACGTGCCTTACTTTGAGAAGGGGGTTCCACAGACCTTTGTTCTAGATCCATGTTCTGTCCCTCATTTGATTATGTGATCTTGGTCAGGTTACTTAATCTCTTTAGTGAGTCGTAGGTGTCCTCCACTGTAAAAACTGTAAAAAGAGAGTGACAGGCTACATCACTCCCAAGGTCCCTTCTGATTCTAAATTGAGATCTTATCAACTCACCAAGATTAAAAGTGACCGTAAATCTCTCCCATAGACTGTAAATCCCTAAATCCTCTCCCAAACCCAGCTCAAATGTCACTGCTTCCTTTTTCTGGACTCTTTGGCATTTTGTACAAATCTCCAGTGTCCACATCAGACCCTGAGCCCTCAGGAGGTCGGGACCTCTCTGAAGCTGTTTTTCAGCAGTAGCTGCCTTAGAGGGCTGCAGTAAGGACTGATGAGATCACGCACCCGAGGCGCTGAACACAGTAAGCACTCGAGAGACGTTGTTTAGTATCAGTATTCGAGAATCTCATCCTCCTTGGGCCTCAGGTTCCTCAAGGGTAAAATAAGGCTGGACAGACCATGCCCAAAGCCCCAGGCGCGGGGAGGGTCGACCTGAGAGCCGGGGGTCCCGGGGAGGGCCTGAGGGACGCACGCCGCGGGTGGCAAGGCAGACATGGAAGACCGGCGGCCCTGAGGGTCCCGGGTGCAGCGACGCCGAGATCCGTCCTCTCACCTCCCGGGCTCAGCAGCAGCTTCAGCGCCTCCAAAATCCGCTCCAGACCACACGTTTCCAGTGCCCCGCTGCCCGCAGCCTCTTGGGGTGCCGCCATGACTAGAGTGGCACGCGCCACTTGGCGATATGCGCAGGCGCCTCGGCGGATCCGCGCCGCCGCCTGGTTGAGTGTGGCCGAGGCGCTCGGGGCGGGGCCTGAGGCGTGGGGCGGGGCAGACTTGGTCGGGAACGCCCCCTTTACAAAGAAAGCTTTTCTCAGGCCCCCTTGCACTCCCGAGAGGAGGCATAAACATAGGTAACACGAACTGACTGCATGCACAATTTCAGAAACTCAATAGATTAACGTCTATATAAAGGAAAAGGGTGAGAAAAGTAGTTTAATCATATAATAATATGCAGTTCTGTATGAAAAGCTTCGGGTATCAAAACGCTAAAAGATTCATAGTGAAGTAAAACAGATGCTGCACCTTCTTATAATAAAGTTTGGGAAAGCAACTGCATATTGTTGAATTTCTTCATTATTGAGATTTAAAAATAAGTACTAAACACACATCCATTATGAGTAGCTACAAATATTGGATAGGATTTTTTTTTAATTGAAGTACAGTCAGTTACAATGTGCCAATTTCTGGTGTACAGCACAATGTCCCAGTCATACATATACATACATATATTCGTTTTCATACTCTTTTTCGTTAAAGGTTATTACATGATATTGAACATAGTTCCTTGTGCTATACAGAACTTTTTAAAAATCTATTTTTATATATAGTGGCTAACATTTGTAAATCTCAAACTCCCCAAATTATCCCTTCCCACCCCCTTTTCCTGGTAACCGTAAGATTGTTTACTATGTCTGCGAGTCTGTTTCTGTTTTGTAGATGAGCTCATTAGTGTCTTCTTTTTTCTTCTTTTTTTTTTTAAGAGTCCACATATGAGTGCTATCATATGGTATTTTTCTTTCTTTCTGGTTTACTTCACTTAGAATGACGATCTCTAGGTCCATCCATGTTGCTGCAAATGGCATTATTTTATTCTTTTTTATGGCTGAATATCCATTGTGGATATGATTTCTTAAATTTTTTTAAAATTGAGGTATAGTCAGTTTACAATGTTGTGTCAATTTCTGGTGTACAGCACAATTCTTCAGTCATACATGAATATATATATATATTCATTTTCATATTCTCCCCCACTGTAAGCTACCACAAGACACTGAATGTTTTTTCCTGTGCTATATAGTATAAACTTGTTTATCTATTTTATATATACCAGTCAGTATCTGCAAATCTCAAACTCCCAGTTTATCCCTTCCCACCCCCCTCCCCACTGGCGACCACAAGTCTGTATTCTATGTCTGTGAGTCTGTTCTGTTGGATATTTCTTAAATGGACTAAGTAAAATTCCCAATAAAAGTTGGATCTTTACTCCATTTACATGCATTCCCAGAAAAATCAGTGTCTATTAAAATCATGCCTCATCAAAATTGAATCAATATGTAAAACAGAATGGGTTGGAGATTCATATCATTAGAAACAGGTTTTCACCTACATGAGTCCTAATGGGACATTCAAAAGTCATGTTGACTGAAAGGCTTGCTGCAAATCCAGAACAGTGCTTCTGAGGGCAAGACCTTTAGCATGCCTGCCACTCCTTTCACTAAAAGTCAATAACCTCTCATATCATTGTCACAAGCTCTACAATCTACTTTATAAAACTGCTCCCAAGAGGATGTCCTGCTTCTCCTTGAGATACCCTGAGCTAGCCTGTGTTCATGACTGATGACTGCTCTGTAGCATTTAGCTGCTGGAAATCTTGGGAAGTGAGATGTTCTTCAAATGCAAGTCCACATCACTAGGGGAAGAAATTGTTCATTTAACTCCCTTCTCAGTGAGTCAGGCCCCTTCCCTGGCACTCCCATTTCTCTGGGCTCCAGCCCAAATCCATTTTCTACTCCCTAAAATAAGAAGTTAACAGAACCATTTTCACAAGGCTATCCTGGGGAGTTAGAGTGACACTGCTCTCAAGTATTTAGCAATGCCTACCACAGAGGGGATGCACATGCAAGGAGCAAGGTGTACCTTCCAGAGGGTAGATCGAGTGAAGAGGTCCACAAAGCCCTGGAAGCAGGCTCAGGGATGGCTGGGCAGGGAATTCGAAGGTCCCAGAACCAGAGTGTGGTGTGAGTGAGGACTTGGGGTGTCCTTAGTCCAAGCCTAAGGACAGTACTGATGTGAGATTTACAAATAATCAGAGGGTTCCCAGAGCTGCGACTCCTTTATCCCAAAGCATCATGGCAACAGATTTTATCTTTCCGGTGCTGTAGAGTCAGATACCACAAGGTGATGTGCATAATCTTAAAAGCAATGTCTTAAAGATTCTATAAAAATTTTTACAGCAAGAAAATACATCCCCCATGGAACACTGGGTTATTTTAATACATGTAATAGGATATTGGAGGCGTGCCTAGGGCTTGTTAAGTCTATAACAAGGCCCTGTATCTAAAAAAAGGGAAGCATTCTCAGACCTCTCCTGGCCTAAAAAATTATTCAAAGGGGCTTTAAATTACCCTATTTTCTAAGAATTCAGTATTTACACTCATGGAATTTAAGTTTATAGGAATTGAATTTGGGTAGCCCCTTCCTCAGTTTGTTCTGGGCAGCTCTGTTAAAATGCAGAAGTACAGCTGGGAGACCCCTGCTAATAGGCTATTAAACATCCATCACAACCGATACCCACCGGAGCTACATGCAATGAATCGTATGGGGATGTTCAAGACACACACATAGAGGCCTGTATTCGTGTACAATGTGTTCCATTGATTTGAAGTTGGCCAACAATGAGCCCATGATCAGGAACTTTAGGGTCAGCAGCCAAACAAGCTATCTAAGCAGGCGGTTTGTCTCAATCCAGAATTAACCCAAGCCTAAAGCATCCAATAGTTAACTGATGGTTGTTTTTATAGAAACAGAATTTCCAGTGAAGACCCCAGCAAACTGAAGTTTCTTGTGGGTTCTCATTTTCTAAAGCCACATTTGGTAACTCGAGTGGTTGCATTCCATTTCCTTAGGTGACTCCTAAGTTCTTACCCTGCTTGTCTCAAAACGATAGTCACTGTGATAATCCCTGCCACCCACTCCACAGAGGTAATTTGGTTTGTTTTCATTTTTTAATGGAGGTACTAGGGGTTGAACCCAGGACCTCAGCACGCTAAGCAGCAGCTCTGCCACTGAGCTGTGTTTTCATTTATTTTAAGTTTTCTCTTTTTATTACCACTTCCTTTTTTGCACCAATCAGATCCTTGTCACAGAGGAAGAACTTTTTCTCTACCCTCTATGTTCTGAATATGAAGGCCTGTGAATTAAACTGACAAGACAGATCAGCAAGAGGAAAAGGCAGGTTTATATCCACCTCTGAGGGAGTTCATAGAGAAATGTGACTCAGATGTGGTTAGAATTGAGGGCTTGATACATCATCTTAATAGGGGGAGGGGAGGGAGACAAAGGGAAAGACAAATGACTTTGGGGAATGATAAGTCAACCTGTAGAAGAACAGATGGGAGACAGGACAGTTCTGTGACTCTATCTGTTTAGGTCATTTCTTATCCCAGTGGAGTCAACTGCTAGTCTGTGGTGATAGGAATGAATCGGCTCTGGTTGTGGAACCCCAGGGGAAGGGATTTTATGACTGTTGAACTCTGTTGGGAGGCTCTTTTAGGCAGACAAGAGTCCAGTTAAAAAAACAAACAAAAATACCAAAACTCCTCCAAAACAACAACAAAACTTTTACAATGGTACATTCTGGATCCTCTCATTTTTTTTCAGCCTCCAGAGCCTCTTCACTGTCTCTGGTCCCCTCCCCAAGCTGGTTCATGCCCACTTCCCAGAGAACCACCTTGGGTCATATAGTTCTCTTGCTCAAAACACTTGAGTGGTTCTGTCTGACTCACTAAATCCAGTTCAAAACTAAATGCTTGGCCTTTTCTCCCCTAACATCCTGCTTTTACTTAAACGATCCCCTCTACCCCAGACTCCCTTGCTGTGGCCCTCACTCAATAAGAAAAATAAAAGCTAACATTTAACAGAGCACTACCACGAGCCAGGCACCCTGCTAATGCTTGAAACGTGTCAGCTTATCTAGAGTTCAGTGACCCTCCCAATGAGGTAGGTTATCCTTCTTTTGGAGATAAGGGAACTGAGGTACAGAAAGGTTAACTTGTCTAAGCTCATAGTTGGGAAGGACAGAACCGGGATTTGAACTCAGGCAGCGAGGCTCCCATGTCTTGGTGTCCTCACCACTCACAGCCGTGTCAGTACCTAAGGAACCAGCAAGAGAGAAGCAGAAGCACTGTTCCCCAGGACCCTGGCTTCTTCTGTGCAAATATTCAGAAGTAGAATTGTTGGATCACATAGTAATTCTTCGATTAGCTTTTTTAGGAACTGCAGATTGTTTTCTACCATGTGGAAAACATGGCTGCACCAGTTTACAGTTCCACCAGCAATGCACAAGGGTTTCAATTATCTTCACGTCCTTGCCAACATTTCTCTGCTTTTTGGCCAGTATGTGTGGAGTGGTATCTTATTTTGGTTTTGAGCTGCACTACCCTAATGATTTGATTTGCATTTTCCCTAATGATATTGAACATCTTTTCAGTGCTTATTGGCCATTTGTACTCAAATCTTTTGCCAATTTTTTGAGGTTTTTTTTTTTTTTGCTGGTCCTAAAAAACACATTCTGAATATATGATTTGCAAATATTTTCTCCCATTCTGTGAGCTGCCTTTTTGCTCTGTTGATGGTGTCCTTTGATACACAAAAGCTTTTAACTGTAGTGATCCAATTTATCCGTTTTTTTCTTTTGTTGCCTGTGCTTTACTCTTGGTGTGATAGCCAAGAAATCATTGCCAAATCCATCATGAAGCTTTTCCCCTGTTTTCTTCTAACAGTTTTATAGTTTTTGCTCATATGTTTATGCCTTTGATCCACTTTCAGTTACCTTTTGTATATGTAAAGGTGCATCCAACTTTATACTGTCCTTTCCTCATTGAATGGTCTTTGCACCCTTGTTGAATATCATTTGACCATATACACGAGGGTTAATTTCTGGCTTACTTATTTCTCTGTAACTTATTTTGAAATATTTTAAACCCAAAGAAAAATCAAAATTGTAACTGAACACTTACATACCTTTCACCTAGATTCAGTCATTGTGACCTTCTTGCCACCTTTGCTTTTGTGCTGCCTCTCTTGATACATGTTTTTGGCTGAACCATTTTCAGTTTCCAGACATCATAACTTTACCCCTAAATTCTTCATTTATTTCCTAAAAATAAGGGTTCTTCTAGTGAACCACATAACCATTATATCCAAGAAAATTAGTATTTGGGAGTATTACTACTGTAAGATCCATGTTAAAATTTTTCCTTAAAATGACTCTTACAGATTTTTAATTTTCACTTGAGAATCCAATCAAGGTTCATGTATTAACAGTTTCTCAAAAAACTAAACATAGAATTACCATACTCTATGGTAATTCCACGCCTAGATATATAACCAGAATTGAAAATACAGACTCAAAACAGTTATGTGTACACTGATGTTCAGTGTTCATTGCAGCATTATTCCTAACAGCCAAAAGGTAGGAAAAACCCAAGACGAATGGATAAACAAAATGTAGCATATACATGTAATGGAATATTATTCAACATAAAAAGGAAGTTTTGACACAGGCTACAATATGGATGAACCTTGAAAAGATTATTCTAGGTGAAACAAGCTGAATTTAAAACAAATTATTAAATGATTCCACTTATTTGTTTGGAATGATGAAAAAGCTCTGGAAATAGAAGTGATGGTTACACAACATTTTGAATGTGCTTAACACCACTGAACTGTACACTTAAAAGTGTGAAATGTAAAGTGTTATATGTATTTTACTAGTTTTTTAAATTATCAAAAAAAAAAAAAAAAAAGTCATACCTCTCCAGCAGAGGAGGCCTACACTAGGGTTTTTCAACAGCAGCATTATTGGCATTTGGGGCTTGATCATTCTGTTGTGGGGGGATGTTTAAGCAGCATCCCTACCCTTGACTTGAGGTGCTGGTAGTACCTCCCCAGTGATGACAATCAAAAGGATCTCCAGAAATTGCCAGTGTTCCCTGGGAGAGGGGGCCACGGTCTTCCCCAGGGGAGAAGCACTGAGCCTGTACTAACTTTGCTGACAATGTTATTTGAAGCCCTGCTTTTTTCTATCCCTCAGGGCAACCCACAGTCTCCCACTGACAAGGGAATTTTATTGGTTTCACCACGTGCCACATGGATCGATAGTCTTCAAATAGCTTCTTTCTTCATGTTTCAACTGAGCTCATCCACCCTTGGTCTTGCTTGGAACCATGTAATCAAATAAAACAAGCTTGACAACGGTTTAACAAAATTCTTTAATAAAATTATAAAAATGAACATTTAAGAATAATATTTTTCAGCTTGAATTGTTTTCCTTTTCCACACCCAAAGAAAATACAAAATTATCAGCACCAACACACATAGACAACTCAAAACTATAGTGGCATTGTCTACACAGAACTACACTAGATAGAGTTTCAATTGCTGAAAAATCAAGACAATTCCAAGAAGTGTGATTGCAGAGATGGTTTTTTCCTTCTCAAAACAGTTGACAGGTAAGGAAGCAATTTGGATAAAGTTCTTTTCTGTAGTTGTCGAAAGTTTTTTGAAGGTTGCATTTCAACTAAAAGAAGACCCAAATTAAGGGTCTCCCTACCTCCACCTCCCCTTGCTAACACCCTTTCGGCAGTGTTTTCTTCCTGCTCCTGAGGAAGAAAATGGATTTTAAAACAGTCTTGAGTTTTCACACACAGTTGGAATTTGGGGCAACTGTGTTCAGATCAGCCAGCATTTTCTGTAGAAATCAACTAAAGCAGGCACTTGGGGATTCTGTGCTTCGGGTACAAAAGATCCTGGCAGGAAACACATGTTGAAATTCCTGTGCTCTTTCAGAATTTTCAGGGCTAGAGGTAGAACCACCTCAACCATCCTCAGTCTCAGTTGACTAAACTGCCACTTTTCCTGTTTCTGCTCTGCTGTGACAAGTCATCTTCTGTCTTTGGCTGCAGCACTTCAGTCACTATTCTGAGTCTCGGAATATATCACTCCTTTGTTTTAGGGATAAATGAACATTTAAAGTTCAGTGGCACCTGAAAACTCACCACCTTTTCTGGTCCAGGCTCCCTGTGTGGAACCAAAGTACCCCATAATGACATTTACATAACAAACATTCTTACTCAGGACAAGTACATTGGATAGATGCCCATTTCAAGTAACATACTCAGGAGACGAAAAAGGAAAACCGTTAAAGGTCTGAAGAGTACATAATACCCGGTCAGGATATGGCCAGACTAAGATATGTCTCTTTCCCCAAAAGGGCCCATTAATTTCTGCATCAGAGAAATTTAACAGAATTCCGAAGTAGTAAGAGTGGATTTTAGAACATGGAACACCAGTGCAGTGATGGGAGGAACAAAAGCACACAAATTAATCTTTTTAATGTATATATATATATAATAGGGAAATTGACCCCTCCCCTTCCTTTTAAAAATGAGACTAACTCCTTAAGAAAATTTGAAAATTGCTAGTAGACCCTTGAGGCTGAAGCTATTCTCCTGAAATATTAAAATTCAGGAGTCTTTTGGGCATCATCACCATGTAAAGAGTGATGAAAGGGGGAAAAAAGATTCAAAGAAAAGTCAAAAATCTTTCTAACACACACAGATTAGATCTATAAACCGGAAATCATAACTATTCTAACTGCATCAGTGATCACGGTGTCTCTTCTCCAGAAATTTATCTCAAGTGAAGGGAGCTGGAAAACCACCAGGAATATTATTCCTACATTTCCCGTCATAGGAGGATAGGGACCCACCTCTCTCCCCACCTGTCTTGAGTCCCCTAGTCATCTTCGCCGCCTCCATACATGTCCGCCAGCTTCTTGAAGCGATTGCCCCATTCATTCAGGTAGTCGTAGTCCTGGTCTTGGTCTGACTCCGAGGAGTTCAGGGAGCTCAGACTAGCAGCTTCAGAACCACTTCCTTCGTAATCAAAGACGAGCAGAGAGTCATAGGGCGGGGCAGTGGGGTCACTATCAGCTGCCTTCAGGTTCTAAGGAAAGCAGACAATAGGATCTTTCAATGAAAGGAATCAGCCACTTGTCATCTTAGGCAGGATGCTTTCTCTTGGTGCCTAAAGCAAAGTGTTACAGCAATGCAACAATGCTGCAGGACACCAGGAGCAATTAACGCCCACATGGTAAATTTATACAAACTAGAATGGAGGACAGACATGATATATTGTTAATGAAAAGAGAAAGTATGCAGAATCTTACCCCTTAACCTAAAATGGTGAATTTTATATAGGCAGGTGAGATAAGCACCAAGCAATCAGGATGGACAAGGACTAAAAGCACTGAGGAGAGTCATACCAGGGCACACAGGCTGCATTTCAGTCTGGGGAGGTCTGAAAGGATGAATGCCAAACTGCTACGTTAACTGTGGTGAGTAGGATTGGGGAAAATGAGGAAGGATTTGTATGTTTTTCTTTACATATATTTTCATAATTTATATTTTTAAAATAGCAAACATTTTATTTTTGTAATTAAGAACAGCTACAGCCAGGTATGATGATATATGAATGTGAATGGAGGAAAAGATTTTGAATCCAGATGTCTCTGAAAGGGATGGTTGAAACTGGCCCTTGCTGCTGTCAGTTTTCTCTAAGATCCAGTGCCTAGAATGGATGCTGCTTGGTCACTTCCAACACTACTGTGCTTTGTACAGTCCTTGGTGACAGCTCCCCTGGAAAGCCAAGGCAAAACCAGCCTCCACCACCAAGACTTGCTGAGGGCCAATGGACCATCAGACAAGCCCTGAAAATCCTTCCAGTAACTGAGCAAGTGATCAGGTAACATAGTTTAAGGAAATAGATCCTGCTGGATTATTAATCTTACTTGGTTCTCTGCTTATCCCCACCAATTTTTCCTCATCCTACTCTAAGCTAATTAACTTAATGCCTATTTCCCATCCTCCCTTGCAGATGGGAACAATCCTGCCAGTCCTGGCCAATAACATGTAGTATGAACTTCCTTCTTGCCTAACAGTTTGCTAGAAGAAAGATTTTTGCCCTCTGCTCTACCCTTCCTACTTGTTGACTGGAATACAGACCCCAGGCCTGGAAGTGTGGCAGCCATCTTGTGATCATGAGGCAACAAGCATGAGAACAAGGATCTGCATGCTTTAATCATGTAGCAGAAAGGTAGAAAAGGCTGATGCACTAGACTTGACTGCTTACCCCAGTCTTCTATTTGCATGGAATAAATATACTTACATCTATTTAAGCTTCTGATATTTATAGCTGAATGAACTTCTGACATGCACAATATGGAAGCTATTTTTCTGGCCCTCAGGTAGCCATTTAACGTTATATCCCAACCAGCAGTGGAATGCAGGGAAAGAGAGACCCATTAGTGAAACCAAACTGAATCTACTTTTAAACTCTATAGTTTCATTTCTGGTTCTACTAAATCCTTTCAAGCAATTTTTGGTTTTGCTGTATGGACTTTGCCAATTCCCTAAGACTAATTCAAAGTGCTATTAGTTTTGAAATTCAGACGAGGCACAAATTTAAAAAATAGGGCTCAGGGATCATGAAGATGAAAACATGGTAAAGTTAAGAATAAAAAGACTTTCTCACTTTTGACACAACTAACCGCTCCTTTCTAAGTTTAGAGATGAGTTCGTTGGGCCTTGGCTTTTGACTTTGCTTACTTACTTCGTCAATAAAGTTTCCAATTTCATCAGGGTTGGCGGGGCGGGGCCGATACTGGGGCACACTCATGAGGGTTGGCGCCACATCATTGCGAGTCACTTCGGGCCGAGCGTCCAGGCCCCTGTGTAACTGGCTCAAGTCAAAGTCCTTTCGAGAAAAAGGTAAAATGATAGCAAAGAGCAAAAAAGCAACAGTCATAAACACAGGGTCCTACCTGGTTTATAGATTATGGTACCAGATATGCCTTAAACAGCCACTATAGGGTATCTACAAGGCTGTGCCAATGTAATCTGAAATGGTAGTTTTCACCTTAAGAGTCTCCAAGAAAAAAGCACTGGAAGGACAGAGCATTAAAGGCTTTTAAGGAATACTTGTGGGTGCAGATGTAGGCTGCTTTACCTTATTAACTTTTCATAGGGTACCATTATTAGCTTATTATTCAGCAAATATTCACTCCTTTCCCACCCTACCCTCTGTGAAAAGAAAAGAAATCCATTAGTGTAGGGCTTTGTCATGTAACTTATTTTGACCAATGGGACATTAATACATGTGACACAGGCAAAGGCTTTAAGTGTACTTTGGACTAGCCTGCTGCTACTAAGAAGGTAAGAGTTGCATGGAAGAGTCCTGGACACAACTCACAGCATAGAACCACCCAGCCAAACCTAGCCTAGACCAGCTGAGCCCCAGGCAACCCACAGATTCTTATGAACCGAGATGTAATAGACTGAATGTTAGTGTCCCTCCCTAAATTCACATGTTGAAACTTAACCCTGGTGGGGAGGGTGTAGCTCAGGGGAAGAGCGTGTGCTTAGTATGCACAAGGTCCTGGGTTCAATCCCCAGTAGCTCCATTAAAATAGATAGGTAGACAGATAGATAGATAGACAGACAGACAGACAGACCTAACTACCTTCCCCCCACCCCCCAAAAAAAATGTTTAAAAAGAAAGAAAGAAAAGAAACAAAAAGAAAGAAGGAAAGAAAGAAAGAAAAGAGAAACTTAACCCTGAATGTGATGGTATTTGGAGGTAGGCCCTTTGGCAGGTGATCAGGTCATGATGATGTATGGAACCCTCAGGAATGGGATTATGCCCTTATAAAAGTCACCCAGATCTCCCTTGCCCCTTCCGCCATGTGAGATGGCCATCTATGAAGCAGGAAGAGGGCCCTCACCAGATATCGAATCTGCTAGCAGTTTGATATAGGATTTCTCAGCCTCCAGAACTGTGAGAAATAAATGTCTGTTGTTTAGAAGCACCCGGTCTGTGATATTCTGTTACAGCAGCCTGAACAGAGTAAGACTAAGCCACAAATGCATGAGAAAAACATGCTTATTGTTGTGTGCCACTGACATCCTGGGGTTGCTTGTTATGCAGCATTACTGTGGTCATAGTTCACTGGTACAGGGTAAAGCAAGTTAAGAACATCTCCAAGACCAAGGGAAATAAAGAAAATCTAAAGAATTAACATCGAAAAAAGCAAAAAACAGTTTGGCATAGCTTAAAAACTCAAAGGACACAAAGTATTAAAACAGGTCAGTGGCTCCATGTCAAAGATAATTTGAAAAAAGTTCGTGTCCTGAGAAAAGCAGTGAAGAGAGTAGGCTCTGGAGTCAGACCACGTGGTTCTACTGCTTCCTAGCTGTGTGACTTTGGGCAATTTGCTTCACCACGCTGTGCCTCTGTTCATTCATCTGTGTATAGAACAGGAAGCAATCAATAAATGTTAGCAATGTTGTACTGATGATGATGGTGGTGGTTAATGACAATGTCTGTTTTCTTGGGTAAGACTTTAAAAAAATACACAAAGAAACACACATTTCAAATGCCTGCCTCCTCCTAATCACTGTTTCCTCCAAACTGAGACTGCCTTAAAGCTTTCTTCCACAGTTTTAAACACCCACCTGGTCCTCTTCTCCACCTCCTTCTTCATCATAGTAATAAACATTGTCCCGAGTGTCGTCTTCTGGGGGCAGTAAGGGCTCTTTGACCACCCTTCTCCTCCGAACAAGTAGCAGAAGCAACAGAATCAGGACTGGAGTGGGGAAAAGAGAGATGAGGGCCACAGGTCAAGACGGCCGTAAGCAGCAGCTGGCACAGAGCACCATGGCCTTGCAGACCAGACAGATCCAGACAGATGGCTGTCAGACAACCCATGTGCCTTCACATCCCTGAGGCTAATATTCACAGTACAACACAGTGTGAATTCAAGTGTAGTCTTTAACCGGATCGTAAACCGATCAGCCATTTCCCAAAATCTAAGGCAAAGTGCTCCAGGCAGCACAAATGGTCCAGGCAAAGGCCCTAAGGCCAGGTGTATATTTGGTGTGATTAAGGAAAGGCCAGGTCAGCTTGGCTGAAGCAGGGTAGGTGAGGGGGAGAGAAGGGGGGAAGAGGTCAGAGAGGCAGCAGGGACGTGTGGACCTCTGGAGGGACTTTGGCTTTGATTCTGAGTGAGTAGAAACCATTGAATAAGATTTGAGAACACGGCTGGGTCAGCCTAAATGAGATTGATGCACATGTATTATTGTAATTTAGTTACAGGTGGTGGGGCACAGACTGTAAAATCACCTAGTCTACAACTAACAAACACCAAAAAAACCTTGAAAATCAAAAATAACAACAAAAATCACTTGGTATATTCCTTATCTTCTCTTAGGGTAAAATCGTGTAACAAGCTTTCAAATCTGTTTAGTTTCCAAGGTTTTCATCTAATCTTGGGCTATTTCTGGGCTACATAATTATTTATATTAACACTTAATTATTAATCTATATTTAACATTTAACTATTTAAAAATATTAAACAATTTATTGTGAATGGGAAAAAATGTGATTCAGTGTGTTTTCTAATTTATAGGTACTTATGCCCGAGTACCTGTATATGGCAGCCTAGTGAAGAGTCAAAGCAATGAAACAGGAAGGGGCACAAACTTAGAAGTACTCAACCTACCTTTCTATTTCTGAAATCAGAAGGATTCCAAGCTCTTATCCAGATAAACAACATAACCCCCTTGATCATAATTCATGGACAAGAATACTGAGTTCCTGCTAGGTGGGCCAGGCCTGCCCCAGCCCTGAACACAATACAGGATGCAAACAGCCCCCACCCACACGGAGCTTAGAGCACGTGAAGAGCCAGAGGAACGTTATCATTTCCAAAAAGATGTTTCTTATCAAACATTACTTAAATGTGACTTAAGGGAAAATAACCAAAATGTTGTATTATTGTCATCACTTCAGAAAGAACCAGCCAACCCCAGCTGTCTCGAAATTCCTGAATCCCCTGTGTCTGATACAAATTCTGCACAAAGTAAGCAACTAAATATTGGTGGACTACACAAAAACCTTCATAACCTGGTGTCTCTACAACATTCCTTAGACGCTAAAGTTCTATGTTTGCCCATAAGGAATAAGACATTGGAAATCTGCATCCTGACATTATTTCTGCTGCAAATGTTGTTCTCAGCCCCAATGTCTAATGAAATATACCCAGAGCAAAGTTAGATAATGCTATTACTTTGAAAAATCAGTAGGAGGTGGATATAGTTCAGTGGTAGAGCACATGCTTAGCATGCTTGAGGTCCTAGGTTCAATCCCCAGTACTTCCATTAAAACAAAACAAAACAAACCCCAGTATTTTAAGTGTAATTACAGTCTTCATAGTTTCCCATCGTGGCAGTAAAGCCACATGAGTCCTAGAGGAAGAAAGGTCCAGAAAGCTCGCTGAATTCTAAACAACTCTCCCCTTTCTTCTCAATTTTGAGGGGACACAGGCAGCAGAGGGCAGGAGCAAATGGGCTAGACTGCAACTATTTCCTGAAGGCCAAAAGGTAACCCCTTCTCCAGTCTGTAGAAGCAGCAGCAGCAGCAGCAGCAGCAGGATCAGTTACACTGTGCTGACTCTGAAATAAAAGCCCCGAGCTGGTCCCATTGCTCCCCTCCAAGAATTTCTTCTATTCCAGCAAGGTTGGCCTCTCTGCTCTGCACAGTCCATTCCAGCCCTTCTCTCTCAGTGCCTTCGCTTGTGTGGAAATCACCACAAACATCCCTCTGTCTGTTTGGGCTCCACCAGCCCCTGAGGCCCAACTGTCCTACATCTTCCAACAACCTTCCCTGAGACTCAGTGAACAAACAGCCTCTTCAGCTGCTGCAAAGACTTTTGTGACCCAAACCACCCGTTATAGCTCCTAATGACAAAAACAACAATAACGCTATCTTTGAAGGTGTTCTGACTGACTTGAGGTCACTTGCTTCTAGAAACCCTAATAGCACCTGGGTCAACCCTAAGGGCTCAGTCTACAGGTTGGCTCAGGCAATATCAGTTTTAAGGACTATGGCAGAAACCACCCAATTTTCCCAAGTAACCATTTTCTCCTTCATCCTTTGAGTCATTGATCCTCATTGTTCAGCCCACACTCCACACCAAGTTGTAACATGGTCACCCAGTTCGAGTGGGAGCTTCCAGATGTGACTGTGTTGGGGCCAATGGGCTGAGTGAAGGTGATATGTTCAATTCCCAAATATGCGCCTTCACTTGCTCTAGCATCCCTCCTCCAGGGTGGAACATGGAGGAGGAGGTGGTGAGCTGGCTCTGACCAAGGCCTTGCTGCTCTGAGTGTGGTCCAGAGATCTGTAACACCAGCATTTTCTGGGAGCTGGTTAGAAATGCCGAATCTGCAGCCCCACCCCAGGCCTACTGGATCAGAATTCTCATATATGAAGAGACACAGGAGATCTGCGTGCCCTCAAGCTTGAGAAAGTGAAAGAACAAAGTAGAAGGGCTGGGCCCCTGTTGACTTAATGAAACGGAGCAGTCTTCCAGCCTTGGACCACTTACCCCTGAAATGTTCAGTAAGGGATAAACCACCCCCCATTTTAGAAGTTAAAGGCTGAAATACTCATCAGCTGTACTTACTCAGAAAAGCAAGGATGCCTCCAAGAATCCCCAGGATGGCGGGAACTTGCAGTCCTGCCTGGTTGAAAGTCCCAGTCTTCCTACAGTTGCTGACGACCCCTTCACAGTCGCACACGTGCACCTCTAAGGTGGTCACCTGGTCTTTGTTCTGGTTGTCTATGAGCTTGAGATTTATTTTGTAGTCTCCCAACTCTAAAGTCTTCTTTGGCTTCAAAATGAGAGATTCGTGTTCTGGAGGAAGCAACAAAAATAAGGGGATCAGGAGAGAGAAAAAGGTCGTTCTAAAATAAAATTATTAGGGACCTAAAGACATTCCAAAACTGAGTGAAGCAAATGGCCGCTTGGGTTGTAGGTTACTGGGCAGTACGTCACGGGCTCAGATACAGGGAACTGAAAGGGACTTTTGGTTCAATGCCACAAACGTAGAAGTCCAGGAAACATGCACTGAACAAAAAGGGTAATATTGAGAAGGGAAATTCAGAAGGGGGATGGACAGGGGAAGCACAAGGGTCAGAGCAAAGTTTCCAAAGTAAGACTCAAGTGCCCACCTGGGTCATTGTACTCAATGGTCCAGTTGACACTTGCCCCGTGTGTTAGTTCTGCTGCAAAGGGAGACGTGTTAGGGGGAAGATCTGGATCGATGATGCTGATGATATGAGGCTGTGGATTCCTCTGGCAGAAGTCCATAATCCGAGGTTCTGGTATGGGGCCGTTGTCATTCACATCGGAGAGGAACAGGAGAAGGGTTCCCGTTCCAGTAGCAGGTGGAGAACCTGAGAAAATACACAAGAAATATCACAGCTCAGGAACCTTGATGCGTCCTTACTGCTCCCATCAGACTAAATCCAGATCTTGCCCTGGCTCTTCAGGGGCCCATCATCGGGCCCCACCCTGCCCATAGAGCCTCCCACCCTGCCAGTCCCAGGCCATCTGCACTCCCCACTGGGCAGACCTCTGACATGCTTATTCCCCACTTTGATAACAATTATCTGGGGTATTCCTCCCTCCAAAGACCCTCTCCTTCTTCTCACATAACTTCATTCATCCTTTAAATTTTAACTGCTCCAAGAAGTCCTCATTGCCCCCTCATTCTCCCCTCTCTGAACTTCTAAGGCTTTTAAAGGTCATTGTCAAAGGGTTGAGCCTTTTAAAATGGCTATGGATTGCTTTTTGAGTTAGAGGTGGAGATTCGTACACACTTCTGTTTGTATTTCTTTCACATCCTGACATAGCACTTGGTAGTAGAAAAAGCAGATCCTCAAGGAATCATCATCATTCATATTAGTAAATCATAAGGGGAAAAAACCCCAGAGGAATCTATCTCAAACCCATAAATATTTATACCTGGGCGGCAAGATTCTAGTGATTATTTTTTCTTTTTACCTCCTAAACAAACTGTGGTGAAAAAAAAAGCATAAGATTTCTCATTTTAACCATTTTTTAAGTGTACAGTTCAATAGTTAGTATATTCACCTTGTTATGAAACAGCTCTCCGTAACTTTTTTATCCTGCAAAACTGAAACTCAGTACCCATTAAACAATTCCCCATTTCCTCCTCCAGTTCCTGGTAACCATCATTCTATTTTGTTTCTAAGAACTTGACCACACTAATACCTCACGTAAGTGGAATCAGAGAGCATTTGTCATTTTATGACTGGTTTATTTCACTTGGTATAATGCCCTCAAGGTTCATCCATGTTGCAACATGAGACAGAATTTCCTTCCTTTTTAAAGGCTGAATAATATCCCATTGTGTGTATACCACATTTTATCTGTTCATCCATGGATGGATCTTTTCATCTTTATCATTTGAATTTTCTTTTCTTTTTCTGTCTTTTTTAAACAATGAGCAGGTATCATTAAAAATTACATTTAATTAAAACACACAGAAACAGTCTGGAAGAAGCCACACTTCACTAATAATGATGATGATGGAAATAAAAATAATGACAACCTTCCATGAGCATGTACTATATAGCAGGCAGTCTTCCCAGCACTTTTACAAAATTAACTCATTTAATCTAGATGGAATGTTACCTTTTGTCAGATAAAGGAATTGAGGGACATAAAAATTAGGTAGTAAAGGAACTGAAGGACATGAAACTTAGGTACTAAGTCCAAGGTCACAGAGGTATTAAGCTGTGGTCCTAGGATCTAAACCCAGCCAGTCTGGCTCCCATGGGGTTCAGGTATAGAGAGAGTGGTAAAAAGGAAATTCTGGTTGACCTAAATTCTGTGCATTTTTTCCCCACTTTTTTGGGGGGTGGGTGGGTGGGGAGGTAATTAGGTTTACTTACTTGTTTAACTTTTTTTTTTTTTAAATGGAGGTACTGGGGATTGAACCCAGGACCTCGTGCATGCCAGGCACACACTCCACCACTGAGCTATATCCTCCTCCCTGTGCATTTGTGACAATGCTCTGAGAATGCTGTGTTTAAGAATGAAAGAAAGAGAATTCATGCCTCCACAAGAAGGAGTGGAGGCAAGGAAGTGAGCTAGGCAGGAGGGAGAGGCAGCAGAAGCCATGGCAGAGGGGCGTCCTCACCGTTGTCAGTGGCTATGATGAGGGCCGTGTACGTGCTGTTCTTCACGTGCTCCAAGTTCTCTCTGTCCAGCTCAGCCCGAGTGGTAATGGCACCCGTGTCCGGATTAATCTCCAGCCAGTTGGCAGCGTCCCTCCAAATCCGATACCTGGAAAGGCACAAGCTCTGGTTTAGAACAGGAACAGCAAACAGCAGGTTGCTGAAGGTTACGGTTCCTCTTTGTTGATAGACTTCTGACTTTCTTTTTTTCCAAAAAATAATCACGCCTAGAGAAATTTTACCCGAAAAATTTGATGACCATCCATGTACCCTTCACCTAGATTCACCCATTGTCGGTATTTTATCACATGGGTAAGTTGATGCACTATAAATATAATTTCTTGTTTTGCTGAACCACTTGAGAATAAGTTGCAGACATCATGTTCTTTTACTCAAATACTTCAGTGTGTTTGCTCCTAAGAACAGAGGCATTCTCTTACATAACCACAATTTGATTTTCAATTACGGGAGAAATATCTTTGATATGATACTATCAGTTAACATATTCAAACTGCTAATTTCCCCCCAACTGTCCTTCACAGCATCCCCTGCCCCAATTCAAGATCTAATCCAGGACCAGGCATGGCATTTAGATGTCAGATTTCTTTAGTGTCTTTTGGATCGGCCCCTTAAAGGATACAGCAGTTCTCAAATGGTCACAATATGGCACCCAACACCCCTGCCGTGAGCATTTGGAGATTTGGGTTGACACAGGGACCTGGGGGCGTGTGTTGCACTACTGACATTTAATGGGAAGTGCCGAGAAGGGTAAAGCTCCTTCTGGTCTTACACAACAAGTTCTATTCAGAATGCCAATTAGTCAGAATCCTGTTAAGCATCACCTTATTAGGAATACCAGAAACAGAGAAAATAAAAGTATGAAAAACAGAGATATACTGCCCAGTTATCTACTGGGGTCATGAAAGTCTCAGAAAGGGAAATAAAGAAACCTGAGGAAGGGGTCCTGGATAACTGTGAGCTCATCCTCACATCCTTATAAGTGCAAAGCAATGAAATACATACGTGGAATGATCTTTATTCCCTGGGTAAGAGCCTCTACCAACAGAGAGAAGTCTTGTGAGACTTGGTCCCTGAACTTCCCCAGTTAGATGCTTTGAACTATCTATTGCACTACTACAAGCTAAGATATCAACACAGCCTGAAAATCATACAACCCAAGGCTTTAATCACTGAACAGAAACCCTGCAATAGCACAATGCCACTAACACACCTAGTGAAAACAATAATAATTACTTAATGTCAAGTCTATGTTCAGATCTCTCTATTTGCCTCATGGGTGTCTTTTATAGTTGGATTGTTTTGATCAGGATAGAATTAGCACTTCCCAGAATAACCTCAGAAGCTGAAGCTGCACTTAAACTCTTCTTGTTTGTTTTACATTTAGTAAGTCACAGGCACTGATACTAAAACACAAACACTCCCCCTACCCCCAAAAACAAGAACATGCTCAATTAATTACCAAGTGTGCCTCTATTCTGGATTTGCATAACACTTTTTCTAAATAGTTCAGAACATTCTAACAGTTTCATCTCAAGTAGATATTAACAGGTAGGAATCTCTCTGAGAAGAGGAAGCCAGCATGTTGACTGATGTCTGTTATTCCTAGAAATCACGCTGTTACTAACAAGACACAGATATGCCATGTTTGGAATTGTGCTAATAGTCTTCCCTTTGAGTCTACACCATTGTCACACCAGAGCACCAAGTATGCAACCAGATCCAGCTCTCAACAGAGTAAGGACATTCTTTATCATACATGGTCATAGGGGTGTTGCTGTTGGTTGGATTGTATGTGTGTTTTAAGCATCTGTGGCTGTGATTTACATTACAGAGGCGGCTTCAAGTTTTAAAAAGAGAAGAAACAGTAAGCAACTTATAACACCATACCATGTATGTAAATTAAAACCACATTCCCACTACACTACATGAATACAAAGAACAGAAGCACGGTAAACCCAGAATGGCTGACTGGGGAGGAAATGGAAAGGGTGTGGTGAAGGGGCTAAAAGGGAGGAAAAAAATTAATAAGCCAAACAAGAGAACGTTCATGCACAGACCAATGATGATAGAATGCCATGAATGAAATATTTTATACACATATACGCACACACCCAGTTGCTGTGAGTCAGTTGCAAACCCGTCACACTTACGTGATCTTCTGCTCCATAAATGTGTCAGGCTCCTGGGCGGTGTAGGACGTGATCTCCAGGCCCACGCTGAAGTCTTCTGGCACTTCCACTCTCTTTTGAGGAGGCACAAAGATGGGGGCTTCGTTCACATCCATCACATCCACGGTGATGGTGGCTGTGGAAGTGGAGAGAGTGACCTCAAAGGCGGCCACGTTATTCACTGCCACGTACAGAATGTACTGCTGCTTGGCCTCAAAATCCAAGCCCTAGAGGGCAGGAAAAAATGAGTTAAAAAAACGTTTTGTTAGGAAACAAAAATTAAATCCTTATCTGTTGCTTTTTGGTTAGCAGTATAGCAGTGGTTCTCAAAACTGGCTGCATTAAGAATTAACTTGAGAATTTTGAAAGAAAGCAGATGCCTGGGACCCTAACCCCAGACCCTGTGAATGAGGCTGGAGCCTGGATGTCGATATATTTAAAAAGCTCCCAATAACAAACATGCAACGATATTAAAGTTGCGAACCCCAGGAAAAGAACAGAGACGAACTACGTGAAACCTCAAAAGCCTCTGTTAACAACTATTAGTACATTAAGTCATTTGTTTACTCAAGACCAGTGAGAAAGTTCACATCCTATGTTGACATGCGGTCCACATGACAGAAAATGGACAGAAGGCCCTGCCTGTCCACTTCCTTAACCCTAGTACGTTTAGTGGCAAGAACATGGAGTTCCGAGTCAGTCAAAAATGAGCTCAAATCCCCGTCAGGCCACTTCCAAGCCACTTCCAAGCCGTGTGATCTGGGCAATTTAATGTCTGGGTCTGTTTCCACACCTAGGTAAGCAGGAACAGGACTGACCTCACAGAGGTGCTGTAAGGAATCAACTATAACTTTTATGAAGGACTTAGTGTATGGCAGGGGCTCAGATTACTAGCTTCTTTCTTTTGTTGATAGAGTAACAGAAAGCACTGACATCAAACATTCAGTGGGAGAGAAGATCGCGTCCTAAGTGATTCAGAAATGGAGAGTCTGCTCATTTGCTCCAGGCGAAGTCCAAGTTCTGGGGCTAATTTAGGAATCTGTTAACTCTTCAACTTCAACAAAGAAATCACTCAACTCTTAGTTTTCAAGCTTCCAAGGCACCTTTCACGAACATATTTGCCCCACTTCCAAAGTAATCCGGCAAAACAGCAGAGACCAGGAAACGATTTTTCTTCTCATTTGCAAAATGGATATGGGGGGTGGGGGGTGGGGCAAATGTTTCAGACAAAGTGTATTGTAACAGATGGTATTTCCTCTTCAATTTTAGGGCACGGTTTAGGAGCTTGCTGACTTCTCAAATGAGTCTAAAGAGTCACTGCAAACCCCAAACAGTCCACCAGAATCTGGGAAAGCCTCCCACTCCCATCCCACCAAGGCCACGCTAATCTACTTCTGAGAAGACCCCAGGGCGCAAGGGAGTAGGCAGCTAGCTGGGCTGTCATTTCTGCATCTTGCCAGGCACCATACAAACCTTAGCCGTTTTCAAAATGCCATCATTGGTCACTGGGTCTGTGATGACAACAAACTGCTTCTCCTTATCATTTAATACTGTGTAAACAGCCTCCCACGCAGGGGTGTTGGGGACATCGGCATCGGTCACTTTGAGCGTAGTGATCACCGCATTCGCCTCATTCTCATACACTGACCCCTGGTACTGCAGAGGAAAGGAAAAGATGGCTCACTACGACACACTGAGACCCAACTGTGGAGCCAGGGCACAGGGGGCTAAAGGACTCCTTTCTTTAGTTCAAGCTTCAAGGAGAAGAGTCTTGGAAGGAGTGCCCACTTGACCCATATTTCCTGTGGGTGGCAGCCAGCACTCAAGGGCACCGTCCTCCATGAGTACCTGAAATTGCTTCCCAAGGCCCCGGCCCTCTGTGCCCCTCAGCGCACTGGCCCAGCTGCCAGCATTGTGGTTTATTCCCCATCCCCCTCCTCCCCTGTCATTCTCAATGGTACCAGTAATTTTTGTAAAATGAAAGTCTGGTCATTACAGTCCTCTTCTTAAAAACCCTTTGATAATATCCCACTGCACTCAGGACAAATTCTAAAAATTCTTACCTCAGTCTACCTGGTCCGGCAGGACCCGACCTCATTTGGCTCACTACACTGACTATTTTTCAGTTCTGCTGTGCATCAAGCTTCCTCTTGGTTCAAGGCATTTTGTACATGATGGTCCCTCTGCCTAGAACACTTCCACCCTTCCCTGTCTCATATTTGCCATCCTCCTTTCAAGTCTTACTATAAATGTTACTGTTTTTCTTAAGCCTCCTGTACTCACAATGCCTAGGTTAGGGTGGCAGACACTGCTAACTGTCCACTGAATATCCATCCTCCCCTTCTTCACTAACAACATTGTTGATGACAGCAACATGCCCAGATAAAATACTGTATTTCCAGTCTTCCTTGCAGACAGCCATTGCTAATGAGAGGAAAATGAAACTTGTGGGATGGGTCTTCTCAGAAATAAGAAAACTTGACTTAGCATCAGTGCTTTATGCAACCCTGGCCTTCTTCCTGAATAAAGCACAGATATGGCTGGAGCTACAGCAGCCATCTTGGGCCACAAGGTGATACTGGGGATAGAAGCCATGTACCAAGCATAGTGGAACAGCAGACAAAGGAAGCTTGGTCTCTACTGGCAGAGTGGACTATCTACCTCTGGGCTTATTGTGACACAAGAGAAAAAAAATCAACCCTATTTGTTTAAACCATAAAAGTCAAGTCTCTGTTACTAACCATTAAGCCAATTTCTAACACAGTAAGGCTTAAGGTCCTTTTGTGCAGCTCTTAGTATCTTCTCCTTGACTGCATTTAGTAAAATTGCACACAATAATTTGTGTAAGTTGTCTAACATCTCCCTAGCTAGACTATAAAGTCCATGAGAATAGAATTGTCATCTGCCTTGTTTGTGATAATATCTCCAGGGTCTAAGACAGAGCCTGGTGTAAACTCAGAAAATATTTGTTCAATGAGTCAATAAAACCTCGTAAACTCTGCTACCAAGATGCGCAGTATGAAGACTTGGATTCAGTAGGTGCTTTGTGCAACTTTGCAGACCTGTGCCAATGGGCCCCAGGCTGAGGGTGGCAGAGACACCCGACAGCCCCATCTGGTTTTTAGCTCAACATTTACTAGTCTGGGCAAAGTTTTCAAAGGGTACCCCCATGAGAATTTGTGAAACAGCCAAGGCCCTTTCTTTGGACACCGTCTAAGGCGCGGCAGGATTACCATGGTCGGGCTGAAGACGGGAGGGTTATCGTTGATGTCAGTGACTGTGATCACGGCTGTTGCGGTTGTGCTTAAGCCTTCACCTTGAAGGTCTGCAGCTTGAACCACCAGGGTGTACGTGGGAAAACTCTGTAGAGATCAAATGCACCTGAGTCAGGACTGACAGCCACATCAGGCCCGGCCCAGCGCATCACGTAGAAAAAGAATTATTTTCTCATCTGCTTAAATGCCAGCCTGCCTGCCTGCCTGGCCCCAAATCTCTGGACAATGTTTAGATGCAAAGCCTCAGACCATCACCATACTAAGTGGCAACTGGTCTCAGCAGAGGTTTACGTTGTCCATAGGGTTAAGCTAATGTATATTCGCCCTCAGCACCCTCTGGATCCTCCTGACCCCTGACCTCCCGGTCCAGCCCGGTGGTAAGCACGCTGATGACTCCCGTGTCCTTGTTGATGGTGAACATTTTGTTGTGAGGCAGCATAGGTTCTTGGTCGATAATGCTGTAACCAATGGCAGCGTTGTAGGTATTCACATCGTCGTCTGCGTCTGTGGCCGTGACCTGCATCACAGAGGTCCCTGGAAGCAAAGGAGAAGATTCATTCAAGCTCTACTTTAATTTTCAGAATTCTCATCAAAGTGCTAAGGGAGGAAGAAAGCTTTGCACCAAATAAGTGAGGTGTTCCCAGAATCAAGCTTTTCCAGTGGATATTTTGGGTAGGGAGTTGGGGTGAGGAGTATGGGGAATAAATAACCTGAAACTAAAACAGTTTGCTGTGTCCCTTATACTGCGTGAATAGTGTGTAAAAATAGGAAAAATCCTAGAAATTCCCGCAATTGGCTTCTTAGCCACAGCTCCACCTGAGAGAACATCATCTGCAATCATGGCCTTCAAGAGGGAAGAAAATATTTACAACACTTGTGACTGCAGATAGCTCCCAGAACAACCAATGAACTCTTTAAGAATAAACAGGCAATGACACAACATTGTAAACTGCCTATACTTCAATAAAAAAATTTAAAAAAAAAAAGAAAGAAACAGGCAAAAGACAAATAGTCCAAGAGAAAAAAAAGGGCAAAAGACTTTACAAGTCGTAAAGAAATCCAAATGGTCAGCAAACATGATAAGACGCTCGGCCCACTAATAACCAGAGAAATGCGATTTTAAATGGCATTGAGATATAATAACACACTCAGTAGATTGGCCCACAAAAGTCTAGTGATTCCAGGATATATACTGCTGGTGAGAGTACAAATTGTTTCATCCACCTTGGAAAATGGTTCGTCTCCATGTGGAAAAGTAGGCAAAACTAACAAGATATTATCCAGGGGTAAGTACACACAGGGTAAATGATAAATGAAAGCCAGGGAAGGATTACCACAAAAGTCAGGGCGGTGGCCACCTTGATGGGGGAGAGAAATTGAAATCAGGGAGGATTGTACAGGGGCCTTAGACTACTGACAAGGATCTCTTTCTTAATCAGGAAAGGTTGTTCTTAAACTGCTCCTTTCTTAAACCATGATTAAACATTTAATACAAGTGTCTATAGGTAGGATCTCTCTCTCTCTCTCTCTCTCTCTCTCTCACACACACACACACACACACAGGCTTCCAGAGAGGTTCTGTTCAGAAATAGACTCATAGACATAGAGAATAAACTTATGGCTACCAGGAAGTAAAAGGGGTGAGAAGGGATAAATTGTGTTTGAAAATTGCACCTCTTGGGGAGTGATGGAAATGTAAGCTATCTTGATTGTAGTAGTGGTTTCACTGGTGAATACATCTATCAAAATTCATCAAATTGTACATTTGAAATACGTGCAGTTGAATGAACAGGAACTATACCATAATGAAGATTTTTTTTAAAAAAGAAGTTCTGTTCAAAGGGCCTAATGCCCAACACTTCAACACTCAGGGTCCAAAGGATCTAAATGTCTTGCTGGGTGGCCAGCTCCTCGTTGTTGGCTATACCTGGGAGAGCTCCCTCCATGACGGACCCCTTAAAGACCTCCTGGGTGAACTCTGGCTTGTTGTCATTCTGATCGGTCACAGTGATCACAATCTCCATCGGGTCCTCAACTGCTTCCCCGTTCGAAGACACAGCATGAGAGTAGAGCTGCAGGAGCCAAGCGATGGTTACTCAGGAAGAAGAGGCGGGAGAAGTGATCCAACTAGAGCAGAGTGGGCTCCACCTGCTCCCCCTCCTTCTCACTTAAGTGTGGACCCCACAGCACTGAACTTCTCTCATACACGTGCTGCTGCTCCAATTAGGTCATGACATTAGTTAAGATCATGACATATGAAGACCCATGGGCTGGAGGACACATCCAGCAGGGCAGCACCCCCATTTCCCATATAAGAGCTGGGGGGCCAGGCCTGGGAGATAAAGGTGGAAGCCTAAAACACTCTGACTTATTCCAAGCGGGGTCAAATTTGCTCTGGCCACTCCAGTCTGGTGCTTCCCCCAGATTTTTCTGCATTTGGCATTCTTGCATTACCTCCTAGCTTCCCTAAGCTCATACCACTCCCAAAGCCCAGAAACGGTTTTTGTTCCCCAACATTAACACCAACCTCTCCCTTTGTGTCAGGGACTTTTAGTACCAAGGTTGACAATTTGTGTCTAAGCTCATGGGTGAGGCTTAAGGACTCCCCACCCTTTATTCCTAACAAGGAAAACATGAATAGCTCCCAATTTTTCCAAGTTCTCCTGCCACTTCTCCTTATCAACATGTCTAGAAGTGTAAAATTCACCTCTTCATATGTCTAGAACATCTGATCTAGGGGTTCAACATGGGCTCATTAAAGAAATTTTGGAAGGATATGACTCTGTTGTTATTAACAAGCTTAAGAGACACTCACAATGTACTTGGCAATGGCTTCTCTATCCAGAGGCTCCGTCACCTTTAGCCATCCTGTTTCTCTTTCAATAATAAACACACCAACCGGGGGTTTGTCAGCTCCTTGGCCAGTGATGCTGTAGAAAACCTTGGTTTCTTTTTCCCTATTAGATTTGATCTGAAGACAAAACAGAAAAAAACAGAATTAGTGAGGAAGGATGCTGACCTTGGCTCTTTTCCCTTTCTCTCCTGGGTTCTTCTCTGCCACATTCCTCCCAGAGAAAGGGAGAACTTCCTTCTGTACCTGGACCAGATCCTTAGGAAAGGGGCCTTTCTCATTTTCCGGGCAGCTGATAGGAGGGATAACCCAGTCTCTCTTCTGTCTTCTGAGACCATGGTGGGAGCCAGGAAATGTGAGCACTTCTGTCTGGGTTCCAGAGAGAGAGTCCTAAAGGGAGAGAAGATGAGGAACAGAACGAGATAATTCAGGAGATGAGACAGGCCTAATAGTCCAACCTTTCCCATCAGCATCTCCAGCCTTCAAAGGGCAGGACATGGTTTTAATTTAATAACAAAATGAACAGCCAAAACAAAACCCAATGAAGCCCTTTGCCATCAAGACAATTCCTGTTTTGATCCTCCTTAGTGCCAGAGTTCAAGTAATCATTATGCACACACGATTACAGGTCTGAGGGCTTGACATTATTTTATGAGTTATTTCACTCTTACGTATGACACCTGTCATTTTTAATAGCATGTTATACTTCAATGATTTAATATCAGAGCTTATTCAGCAATTAGATATTCAGGTGTTTTCTTTTATGTTTTTCATAGGGATTTAGGTCTCCAAAGTTGAGTTAGCCTAAATGAGTAAGTTTTGGGAATTAATACTAAGAACTACTTTGTGATCAATACTAATCCCTTTATCCCACTGTGTTACTAAATCCTCTATGGTTTCCATTTGTTCTAACAGAAGTTGTCAGGATGGGAACCAAAAATGTCCTCTGAGACTTGTATTGAATGGTTTTCATGTGCAATAGATACCTTTATGCACACACAGGGAAATAAGATAGCTGAGGGTGGAAGGAAAAGATCTTCCAAATTGTTTAAGTGTTTTCAAATGATTGGTGTTAATACAGTAAATGTTCCAGAGGACAATTCCACCTCCTCCTCTCCACATAGTCACTGGTCACTGTTTCTCAAGTGTGAGTCAAGCCCTATTTCCTGACTTTAAAAATGTGACTCAAAATGCACAAGACAGACAGGAGATGTGACCAGGTTATCATCATAAAATTTTTCCCAACCCTGCATTCCTGCTACCAGTCACTCACACACCCCTGAACACACACACACACACACACACACACACACACACACACACACACACCCTCTCTGCATCCTTGCATTAATCTCCTAGAGAAGCAGTCCCGCCTTGGCCAAGGGCAGGCTCTGGAGCCAGGCTGGCTGCCCTGCTTGGAATTCTCACAATGACATCTTCCTGTTCCAGGCAGATTACTTTACTTCTATGCCCCACAGTTTCCTAATGCTGAAAATGAGGACTAGCTTAGTACCTACCTCATAGGATCCTTGGAAGGATTAAATGTGATACTAGTATCACAGTAAAACACTTAGAATAGTGCCTGAAACGTAGTTAAGTGCTCAGTAATCTGACTGTGAACACTGTATCCTAACCCTAAAACTCACCACCTTGCAGTCAGGGTGAGTGAACAGGTATGGATGAGTGAGTACCAATTCATTTGCCATATTGAAGAGAAAGGCAAAGAGCAGACCTTGCTGACATCAGAATGACAGATATTTTCAGAGGATGGTAATAAATTATGATGAACACGGTGCTGGCAAAATATAACCTTCACATCTTCAAGTGTGAAATTAAAGGGAATTGTGCCTGAACATATTGAACATGGAATCCATTCCTCAGAAAAGGATACCAGACTGAGAAAACCCATCCAACCAGAGAAAGAACTGTAAAGTTAGATCTGTTTTTATTTTTTCCCCAGCTTTCTTGAGGTACAGGTGACAAAATAAAAATTGTATTTAAGGTATACAATGTGATGTGTGTGTGTATCTGTCTCGGATCTATTCTTATAGGAATTAAAAGAGAGGTAAGATTGTCACCCCTTCTAATGTAGGGCCACCTGGCTTCACAAGGGTCCCTTGAAATAAAAACAAACCAAAGTGAACTTCAAACCAGCTGTGGCAGAGTTGCCACCTACCACTCACTATCCATTCTTTCTTTCTTATTTAAAAACAAACAAACAAAATATTTCTCCCGTCCCTCTGTTTCCATATATATACATTTTATATCTAACAATGTAGCCAAGTAAAAGACTACACTTACAGCTAGGTGTGACCATGAAGCCAAGTTATAACTAATGAGATGCAAGCAGAAATATTGCTTGAAAATTCCCTAAAACCTTCTTCAAAAGGTGGATAGACAACTAAGTTATACATTTTGGGGATTCCTCCCTTTCTTTTTCCTATCATCTAGAATAAAGGGTGATGACTGGAGCTCCAGCAGCCATCTTGGATCATGAGGTATCCTTGAGGATAGAAGCAGACAGACCGGAAAGGAAAGAAAGAATCTAGGCTCCTGATGACTGCAAGAGCCTCCATACTGACCACAACTTACCACTGAATTGCATTAGTATGAAAGAGAAATATTCTATTTTACATAAACCACTATAGTGTGTGATTTTTCTATAACATGTATTTGAACTTACTTAATCATGAAGGCAGATGGCAAAGGTAGAGAGGAAAAGCTGAAAAACCAAACTGAAAACTGTCTTTGGCTCATAAGAGCTTCCAAGCACAACTGCCTAGCAAGAATTTACCACAATGCACTTGTGTGAATGATGGAGTCAACTGGATACCCGAGTTGGGAAGCTGTGAAAATTTAGTTCTACAAAATTCCTCACTTCTCTGGTCTATCCAGTTATACTAGGGAGAAAAATCGTATCCATCAGTACTATTAAGTTCCCAGAATCTCAGCAGTCCTTGGGGATTAAAACAGGAGCCAGCCTGAAAGGCCCTGGCACATACAACACTCCACACTCCCAAGGCAATAGCAGGATACAACAAGAACGGTTCCCCAGAGAGACATTTCAGTAGGGAGCACCACGGGAGCTGTTTAGAAATTGGCAAAGGCATTTGGCTTTGGGTAATAATTTCCAGAAATATTCTTGCCAAGAACCTGGGCAGATATATAACCTTTCATTTGTGGCCAATCCACCCATCTGTCCATTCAGTATCTACTGGGCTCCTGGTATGTGCCAGACAAAGAGCCAGACGCTGCAGATACAATGGGGCAGGACTGTGTGGAGATTCTAGTGCAACTGGGCAAAAGCTTCCCACTGATTCTTCCCCTTCTTTGCCAAGGCCCCCTCTCCATGAGGAACACAAGCAAAATGATCAGAGAATTGACCTCCTGTTCATTCTTCCACCAGGAAGGGAATGATAAAACAATTAATAATTACTGAGTACTTATTCTGTGCCTACTGTAGGTCTAGCATGTTACATGTACTAATTCATTTAGTCGTCATTAACTCCATTTTACAGATAAGGAAATTCAAGCACAAACAGATGAAATAACTCCCCCAAGTTCACTCGGGTAGTAAGTGGAAGGGCTGAGATCCAATCCCAGACAGCATCCACACTCTTGCTCAGTATTCTACACCACCTGCAGAAATAAAGGTAGTGTCTCTTGCCATTCACTCAACAATAAAATCCCCCAACAAGAGTTTAGTTAGACCAATGGTTCTCAACTGGGGGCTACTTTGCCCACCATCACCCCCAGGGGGCACTGGCAGTGTCTGGAGACAATTGTGGTTGTCACAACTGGCAAAGTGCTACTAGCATCTAGTGAGTGAAGGCCAGGGACACTGCTAAACATCCTATGATGCACAGGACAACCCCACAGCTAGAAATTACCCAGTCCCAAATTGTGAATGGCGCCAAGGAAGAGAAACCTGGATTAAGCAGCAAACTAAAATTACAGTGAGTTTCCAAGAAGCACTCCAACGTACATGATGATGGTGGTGGTGATGGTGGTGCCCTGGTGCCTTCAGCGTCACTTTGGTGGAGAGCTTTCTGCGGGTGGAATCCCAGGCATGGACATGAAAACTCATCTCTGGATTATGAAGTTGTAAAGGCCGTTTGACTGCAACCACGCCATCTGTGCCCACTTTGAACCGGGTGTCATCAGAAACATAGACTGTCCTTGGTTGACCAGTGCATCCTTCAAAACTCACTGCAGGACATAAATCACAGTGATCAGGAAGTTGGGGAGACGAAAGGGCTTTCCTTCTCTAAAAACTGAACTTCATTCACCCACCAAAAGCCCCACTCACACAAAACAAGTACAGGTAAAACAAATCACAGTCTGGTGACAGAACAGCAAAGATAGCAAAGTAGCTGACACCGTCATTATGTTCTTCACAATTATAGGGCGACTTAATTGTGGTCTGATTTTTTTTCTCATCTAGTTGCAGAGTGAAAACAGTAACCTGTCTAGAAAGTAACTTCTGTTCAATACAGAAAAGGGCCTGACCTTCAGATGGCTCTTGACAATATGAAAAAAAGCTGAGAAAGAATACCTATTGACTATCAAAGTTAAGAGACTAAAGTTAGAGACCAAAGTTCAGTGAGATGCTGTGGATTGACTACACTTAAATAAGCAGCTTACATTTCAATAAACAGAGGCAGGTAATAAGAGGGAACCAGCATGGACAGTGGTTAAGAGTATGGACTCAGGCAAATTTCTAAACCTCTCTGAACCTCAGTTTTTTTATCTTCAAAATGAGGGTAATCATGGTGCTTACCTTCGGCTCCCAAACATAGTATTTTCTCTGCCAAGGGTGGGGCTCAAGTCCCAGCTCTGCTTATTAGTTCTGTGACCTTGAGCAAGTCATTTCACCTTTCTGTGCCTCAGTCTACCTATCAGTAGAATGAAGGCAGCAACAGCAACTACCTACTAGGGTAGTTTTAAGATACATAGAACAATGCCTGGCAGATATCAGACACTATTAAATAAAAATTTAAAAACAAATGTAGCTTTGGTTCAGACTGGGATTTCAAAATGTAGAATAGATAAACAAGATTATACTGTATAGCACAGGGAAATATATACAAGATCTTACAGTAGCTCACAGAGAAAAAAATGTAACAATGAATATATAGATGTTCATGTATAACTGAAAAATTGTGCTCTACACTGGAATTTGCCACAACATTGTAAAATGACTACAATTCAATTAAAAATGTTAAAAATAAAAAAAGTAGCTTTGGTTAATCATTTATTCAGCCCCCTGTGAGTATTCTACAAAAGATACTGATAATCACAGATATTAATTATCTGATTATATGCTTATTGTCTGAGACATTGAAAGGTAACGGCTACTTGCACTATGAAGCCCTGAGGAGAAATTGATCACTGTCACTTAGGGGAGATAGTGAAGGTTTCACAGGAAAATCTTCAGCCTGATCATATAAAGCAGCAAACAAGACAAATGGAAAAGACAGAGGAGGACTACTTGGGTAAGGGAACTTAGTATCAGTGACTTACAGACAAAACGACTTGAAGCTTTACAGTTATTAAAATTATTGAAACCTAAAAAGTATTAATACCCAGTGCTGGAGAATGAATGGTGAAAAATGTCTGTGCTAAACATCAGAGAACCAAAGGACTCATTCAACAGGCTCCATCAAACTTCGTTAGAAACTGCTGGGCTCTAAGGACAAAATTGTGAACAGGACAGACAAGGCACCTGCATTCACTGAGCTCACACTATTGTGGAAGAGATGGATGCATAACAAAACCAACAATCTCAGGTAGTGACAAATGCTAGATACAAAGGAAATAAAGAGGGTGATACAAGAGTGAACGGAGAAGACGGAGGTGTGGGGAAGGTGTAACTTATATTGTGGTGAGGGCTGGCCTCTCTGAAGTTGGAGGCATCTGAGCTGAGACTTGAAAAAGCCAGCCTTGCAGAAACCTGGCTCAAGAGCCTTCCAGGCAGAGGGAACAGTCTATAAAACAGTTCATTCTGGGAAACTCTTAAGTTGGCCTGTTTTCTTCCCTTTCAAATAATTGCCCTGCATTCCTCCAGTGGGGATTTCAATTTTTGTCCAGATGATCTTTCATAAAAATTCCTGCTCTTGTGACTATTTTACACAGCTAGACACCTCTACATGCAAAAGGATCAGGTCTTTGCCAGAAAGCCCTAAAGCCAGATACGATGTCTGGGCTGCAGTTTTCATTTCTTCCATTAGGGGCCACCCTTGCAAACTTCTCTGAAACCAACAGCCCCACCCTAGCCAAAGAAAATCAGACAGTGTTGAGGGGCAGGGGTAAGCACTTTGATTATCCCCATTTTGAAGATGAAGAAACTAAGGCTCAGAGGTTAAGAAATTTGCTTGACACCCTATAACTAATAAACAGTAGAGCTGGCACTGGCCCTTAACATGAGTAATTCAGTCTCATGGTTCACTCTTACCCCGAGAGACCCTATTAGGACCCTGGCTATTTCTAAAGGATGCTTTTGCCTCCTAGCTAGTATCCAAAGATGACAGAAATCTGAGGCCACTTCATGAAGTAGCTAGGAGTCTGCTACCTGGCAAATAAACTGAGCTGCCGAAGCAATGAGAGTTAGTTCACAGGAAGAGATCTGGATCCTTTGACTGATCACCCTCCCCAATCCTCCCTTGCCAGTTTGTTTAAAAAAAAAAAAAAAAAGTCAAAACCATGCCTCCACCCCTACCCTCATCTTTTAGGTAGATTCTCCAACTCACTTCCCAAACTTGAGAATGGGTGAGAAGGGGAAGGCTAAGGACAGGAAGAGGTTGATAAGAAGGGGCTGGTCTCAGAGTCTCTGACTGTACCATAAACCCAGATTACCCCATGTTCTTGCTGAGCAGACTTGAGCAAAATACTTAACCTCCCTGGGCTTCAGTTTTCTCTACTGGAACATGAAGGATACCATCACCGACTGAGCCTACCTCTTCAGGGTTTTGTGAAGATTAACCAGGATGGTGAATATGATCACATTTGGAAGCAAAAGAGCAATCAAGTGGAAGGAGGTGACAATTATTTCTGAGCATTTGCGGAGACAAACTAGAGGACAAGCATTTGCTAAATGAACAGATGAACCCCAAAATAACAACAGAAGTAGGAAGAAACAAAATTCTAAAGGATGGGCAGCTAACACCCTTTACATCTAAAATAAGAATTTCTTTTCAAAGTAGCAAAACAAAACATTTTTCAAATAACCCACCCTCAGCCCCACCCTAGTAGAAGTAATGGGGCCACCAGACTGTGTTTGGGGGCTTGTCATATAAGCAGAACAAGAACAGCCCTCATTTTCACACTGAATTCCTTTCCCCAGCCGGACCCAATCGGGCAGTGAAAGTTGGGACAAGCATGATTGGACTTGCCAAGGGTGGCGGCCTGAAAAAATGAAAATGGTTTTGCAAATGACTTAATGCAAGGCTCTTAACCTGCTTTGGGGCATCTTGTCTTAATGGTGGCTAAGCCCCACCCTTTGAGAAGTGACGGAAGTGTGCAGACCCAACCTGAATTTCCAGGTGTTCATTATGGCCCATTATCTTTCGGTGCAACCTGATCCTCCGGGCTGATAAACCTGAAATTGTAGAAAAGACTAGGGGGATCTCCAGCTCTGGGAAGGCTCTGGGAAGCTTGCTTCAACCCTGGCAAGGGCTGGGCAGCGTCTCAGAGACACAGTGAACACTAATGGCAGCATGTGGGAAGACACAAGAATGGCAAACTGTAGAAACCAGAGGACTGGGACACGGGGATTGGCTACATTTGAACATTTCCACAATAAATAGTTAAACAAAAATAAAGTCATCAAGGGACTAAATATTCTTTAAGTCAGCATGTCGTCCTATCTTCAATATGTTATTTGGTCACTTAGTCTAGAAATGTAATCCCCTAATACCTCTAAACAGGAAAATCTTGTCACCCTGGTAATATCATCACCACCAGCAAAAATGACAGCCTCAACTAAGAGCCTCATCTACCTTTTATTTACTATTTTCTTAATATTTTAAACATATGAGAACAGTATGTGTCAGGCTCTATTCTAGGCACTTTACAGATATTAACTCACTTCATCCCAGAGCTCTGTGAGGTTGGTACTATCGAAATCCCCTTTTTACAGGTGTGGAACCTGAGGCCACTGGTAAGTGGCAGAGCCAGGATTAGATCCCAGGCAATCTGAGAGTTCCTGCTCTTGACCACTCTGCCTCGTGCCTCTTCTATGAGCGAGACCCTTACACTGCACGCTTTGGGTCCAGTTTTCTGATTTAATCTTCCCCGCCACATCCAGCCACCCTTTGGGGTCGGCATCACTATGCTCATTTTCTTTGCCCTAAATTATATGCCAGCAAGTGGAGGACTGGGCTATCTGGCCCCAGGCTGAGCACTTACTCTTCACCACATTCCCATACAGGAAATGGGGATATGCTTTCCAGCAATAATTTAAAAAAAAAAAAAAAGAAGAAATACTTACTAAGGAAAAACAACCAACAACATGAAAAAGACATTCCAGAACAGTACAGAATTCTACACAGCAGGAGGCTAACAGTAATTTGGATGGAGTTGGAGGGAAGATGGATCAAAAGTTATAGTAGGGCTGGGAGGCAGTTTTTCTTTTTTCTTTTTTTTTACGTATTTTCCTTATACATTTTTGTATTATATTGTGTGTTACAATGACAGTGAATTACTTTTTAAAATGACAAAAATAAGGTTGACTTAAAGAGCGTCTTTAACCCATTGTGACTCTTGCGTGTTGTTCTTCAGCCTTTAAGTGCCCTATTTTCTTGCGTACTTGGCAGAAGTCATAGCTTTAATCAGAGGACCCTGGAAGAGATGATTGAAGTTCAAATAAAAATTAAACCCAAGCTCATGAAAAGCTTTTGGTCCCGGGACCAGCTTTGATTGCTCAGCAACATTCTTCTCTTGGAATTGCCATCATGACCCATAACAGTCCTGCTTTAAGGACCCCATTTCTTCTCCCGCCCCCGCCCAGCCTCAGCACTGGAATGTGGGTGGGTGGGAACAAGACAGTCTCAAAGGCCCCTGTATATTTCCGAGAGTTGTTGAAATTTAAGGACGGGGCCTGCTAGCAAAGCCGGCTAACCACAGTTGAGTTATTTGGTAACTAGTGGGATAACCCTTAGAAGCAACTACTTGAAAGTAGTGATTCCCCCCACCACCACACACAAAGGCCTGTGTTACAGACTCCCTCCCTCTCAGGAGATCGCATGTCCCACAGCAAACACCAAAGAGCATTTACCTTTATTTTAAGAACCATTAGCACTTGAGTATTGTGAAGGGAAAATCACACACACTACCTTGAGGACAAGATCAGAGAGCCTTCTGGGCTCCTGGGGTGTCACACTGCTGTTGTGTACCCCCAAACCAAGGGCTTCGGTTTCTAACTTAAACGCTGAAGATGAAAGACAAGATGAAAGTCTGACTACAAGGACAAAAGGAATCCTGGGGAGACAGACACATGCCATCTAGCTGGGCAGAAGTTCCTTTTTACTGGTTAGGATCGGTGTTTCTAACTCAGCCGCAAAAGCCGTAATTCTCCAAGGATACCACCGCCCAGAAAATTTCTAGTTTCCACTTTCTTTGATCGCACTAGGTGATTTGGAAACATCTTCCTTTGATTAGTGTCCACAAAATCACTAAACATTCCGGGTTTACCAGGTACCCAGGTGCAGCAGAAAATGTAATTTTATGTTTAAAAAGTGGGAAAGAAAGGATGATGAGGCCTCCAGTTTGTCTGCCCTTGGGGGATGTTGAGGAGATTTAAGTTGCACCAGGAAGACCGTCTTTTTAGCCCTAGTGAGTCTCCAGTTTTCTGTGTCCATTTGCCACTGAGAACTAGGGACAATAACACAACCTAATAGCCTTACTAGCCACAACGGCCCTGGGCGGTAGGAGTTTAGCAGCCCTAGCTGATAAATGAGGAAACTGAGGCTCGAAAGTCCCAGTGAAGAGACTTGGCTAAGGCTCTCGGCTGTGAAGTGGCCAGTGACGTGGCTGATGACGCACCGTTAGGACTTAACCACCAGGCAGGTGGACTCTTAGTTTGATAACATTTGCGAGACTAGTTGCTAATTGAATGGACACAGGGAAGTTAGTTCACACAAAAGAACGGGACAGCGGTGGGTGTAACCAGAATAAAAACTGCAGAGTTTCCTATCACTGTCCTTCCCTTACACATATTCACTCCCTCTCTCCTTCAGTGGAACACTGCACCTTGGAAATCCTGTTCTGGGGCCTCAGAGAAACATAGGGACATTCAGACAGACAAGCTGAAGGAGGAAATTTTAAACTTCATATTCAAGAATGTTCCGCCTTAGGTCACCACATTACATAAGCTGAAATAAGTCAGAGTTCCTCTGATCATCCAACCTAACTCCCAAACATTTTCCTGGGGAAAATAAGCAGCTTGGAGTATCACATTGCACAACCACAACCCACAGGTGTGTCCACAGCGCGTACGATACGCTTGGCTGGGGCGCCCATATCCCCCCAAATCTTCCTTGTTGAAGGCAGCTCCCATGGGAGCCCCGGGATGGGAAGTTTACTTTCATGAAGATGATCAAGTTCTTTCTCCCAGCCTCCCAGCACCTCCATGCTCAGAATAAATCATCAATAGTCTCCATCTTCATTTAACTTACCCCTTAAAAACAGATGTCAACAACAGGCGCTGCCTGGGGAGGAAGCAAGCAACCAAGTTCCCTTTGCTTTGTTTCCATCAAAACAGACTGGGGTTGGGGGAGGGGGATAATAGCTCAGTGGTAGAGCATGTGCTTTGTGTGTAGGGGTCCTCCATTTTAAAAAAACAAAATAAAACAAAACCAAACTGGGGTGGAGAGGGGGCTTCAGGGCAGGGAGAGCAGTGAGGTTGCAGATTGAGGACAGATTAGCCCAGGACCCTGCAAAGGGGAGCCCACATGATGAAGGCGTGACCCGTCACCCTGGACTTTGTTTTACGGTTACCTGTGCTGCTTGGGTCACTCTGGCAGTGTATTGTTTGCTCCCTGGTCGTGTTTCTGCTTGGGCTAACACTGTTTTAGTTCTCAGACAACAAACACCATGGAGGTTGATCAGAATCAGCCTAGTAAAAAATGTCATAAATGGCACCTCCGCAGCAGGTTAAAAGCCAGTGCAAATACTTTTATAGTTTTACATTTGTGTGAATGGGGTCAGACCCATTAAGGTCAAATCCCTGCTTTGCTTCTTAGGTGCCACTGTAGGCAGGTTACTTTGACTTCCCTTGAGAATCAGTTTAATGGAGACATCCTCATGTCTCCCTCGAGGGACTGTCTCAAGGATTCTTTTTTCAACAAATGTTTACACAGCCTTTACTGCCTGCCAAGCATCATTCTGGGAAGGCCTGGGGAATACAGCCGCGAACTAAGCAAGGTTCCTGCCTTCATGGGGCTCAGGTTCCAGTGGGTAAGAGATAATGAACAAAATTAAGTATCAGGAATGAAAAGTGTTAATAGAGAAAAAAATAAGCCAGTCAGGGGGTCCCAAGGCTTTAAGCAGCAGCAGGGCTGGAAGGGGCAATGTACTAACAGGCATTTGGGGAAGGCCCCCAAAAAGAGACACGTGGAGACACGGCCCCAGCTGCTGGCTGCAGCCAGAGCAAGGCGGGGAGCCGCATGGCCATGTGGGGCAGCTCCACGGGCTGCTCTGACACCACACACCTGCCACGGGCCGGGCCCCATTCTAGTGCTGGAGACCTGGGTGTGAACACAGCAGGCAGTGACCCTGCCTTCCTGGGGCTCTTGTTCTAGTGGGATGAGAGTAACACCATCACGTGGGTCCCACACAGGCCTGTGTGAGTGGCGTTGGCTCCTGCTCCTGCAGTCTGGAAGGGCCAGAGGGCGCCCCGTTCTCCTTGCCCTCTTTGACAGAAAAGAACTGTTTTAAATCCTTTACCTTTCCAGGCCTCTCCTGGACAGTTGAGAAACGAGCCCACGCTCACTGACAAAACCTCACCCTGTTTAATCTCAACATTCCTGCCTCAATGGCGCTCCGGTGGCTCAGCTGGAGAAGCTGAGGCTGCTTCTCTGCTCAAGTTCGAGACCGAGGGCTTGGCTTCAGTTTTCCAGGGTGGACATTAACTGCCAAGGACTCTCAGCTCAATTCCTTTAAAAAAAGGGAGGAGGGGGAAGCAGGTGAACTCCATTCTAAGAAGGAGCTGGCCTCTGGCCTGCAGCGGAGGTGGAGACCTCCTCACTGTCACAGAGAGGGAAACTGGTTTTGTTTCGTCAAAAAGAACAAGATGCTCTCTGGCTTCCACACTAAGTTGGAGGAGTTTTATTATCCCAGGTTCTGGCTGTATGTTAAATACACAAACACCCGACCTGCCTGCCTGAATAGAGGTGATAATTGATCATTCCCTCGGCTGCCACCCAGGAAACATTCCTGTGGCCTGGTTGGGCAACTCCAGGAACTGTTTGCTTATTGATTAGAAAGAAAAGGGTCCCTCCCACACCATAGTATCTGCCCTGTTTTCGTTTGTTAGGTTCCCTGTAGGCCAGGGAGGGCCCTGTCTTCCAAATTAAAAAATGGCTGAACCCTTTCCCTCTCCAACTCCTGCTGACCCCTCACAGGAAGGGGCGGCTAACAGGCCTGGGGGGGGATGGACCATAAGGCCCTAATGCAGCAGGAAAACCTCTCCAGGGCTTGGTGGCCCACTTGTGAAATAAAGTACCCTGACCAAAATACCCCTAACACTGTCTCCACCCAGGGTCTGATGTAATATGCACCGCATAGAGACTCCTGGGATGCTTTTTTAAAGTACCCAGCCCTGGGCCTTGCCCTAGGCTAACTGAATTGGATCTCAGTAAATGGCTGGTAAAGCTTAGGCATGGGTATATTTTAAACCTTCACCAGGTCCTTGGAACACCCAGTGGGCAGGGGGTGGGGGTGGAGAATGGAGACAAGAGGCATAATTACCACTTTATTTTATGGCAATAACCAATGAGGGACTTTCACTTTCTCAGTTTATCAGTAAAGGCTCAGAGATGTTAAGTGACTCCCCCAAGGTCACACAGCCATGAGTGGCAGAACTGGGATTCAAACCCAGGTCTGACTGATCCCAAGACCCAGAGTCTTACCCTCTGCATTGTCCTGCTTCTCCAAGGCCTGACCTGGGTTTCGAGGCCTCCTTCTTTCCCCACCTCTGTCTCTCTGATAGTAGGATGTGAGCATAGCCAGCGATTTCCCTGCCATTTACTCTGGGCTGTTGGATATCAACATGATGGGAAAAACACACACACCTAACATTCCTCAGTCACTTCTTATCAGGGTGCTTTGTTACCTACATCTATTCTTTTATTCCAAATCTTAATTTGTTTTTAATTTCAAAAGCAGTACCTTGTGTATATTAAAAGAGTGACAAAACACAGATGACATAAACAGCGTTATTCATAATAGGCAAAAAATGGAAACGACCCAAAAGTCCACCAAATGAAGAATGAATAGGATGTAGTATATCTATACAAGAGAATATTACTCAACAATGAAAAGAAATGAATTACTGCTACAAGCTACCCCATGGATGAACCTTGAAAACATTATGCTAAGAGAAAGAAGTGGGTCACCAAAGACCATGTATTGTGTGATTCTGAGATAGGAGGGAAGAGGGCAGGGCACAACCACTCAAGCAATGACAGCAGTTTAACACCAAAATGGTGGAAGATTCACCTCCTAGTTGGCCTTAAGGATTAAGAGGTTTAACTTCTAGTAGACCTTGAGCTTCATTATATGCTCATTGTAGCAGCTGATCAAATAACATGCCCACAGGCGGCATGACAGCCCCAAGGCTAACTGCAAAAGGCCAAAGAATGGGCGGTGGCCCAATTCCTGGTAATCTCAGCCCCTTCCCCAGGGCGGTTGGATTGATCCCACCTGTAGGCATGTGAAGCTACTGAGACCATAAAAAGTGACAATAACACGCTTAGTGGCGCTTTGCGCTCTCCCCTTGGGAGACGGCCCGCACTCTGTCTAAGGAGTGTGTGCCTACTTTTACTTTAACCTGAGCACCCAATTCCCACACCTCTTTCCTTGCCTTTCTCTTGCCTTACACTCTATGCAGTATGTATCTCTCTAAACAAATCTACCTTTACTCAACGATGGTTCCCACTTGAATTTTTTCCTGCGTGAAGCCAAGGACCCACACTTGGCGGGGCTCAACCCTGGAACACGGCCCTCCTCATGCCCCACATACATTTTCCTGCATCAATTCAATGTATATGAAATGTCCAGAATAGGCAAATCCATAGACCAAAAAAAGATTATTGGTTGCCTGGGGCAGGGTGTGGGGGTGGGGCGAGCCAGGGAAAGGCAGTTAAGCGGGGAGGGGTTTCTTTCTCGGATGATGAAAATGTTCTGAAATTGTTTGCAGTAGCACAGCTGAATATACTGAAAAGCCATTGAATCCTACTCTTAAAATGGGTAATGTATGATGTGTGAGTTATATCTGAAAGCTATTATCAAAAAGAAAAAAAGAAGAGAGAGGCAAAAAAAAAAAAAAAAAAAAAGAGCCAAAAGCACAAAGCACTCCCAGTCCCATCCAGGCAGAGAAGCCACCATGGTTGTAATGTGTCCTTCAGATCTTGGCCCACCCCTTTTCATAAGTCACTCACTTCCCCTGATCAGCATCCCACGATATGTTCTCATTTTCTTAAATTAGGGTATGAACACTACTACACTTTCAAGGATCTTCTTTACTAATTTTCTTCTTTCTCCCCATTTGCCCATTAAACCATTTAAAAAAACCCCAACCATATCATTATTAGGATGCATAAAATATAGTATAGCTACTCAGCAATAAAAACAACAAAATACAATAGCATAGATAAACCTTCAAAGTATTATGTTAAGTGAAAGAAAACAGACAAAAGAAAGACTACCAGCCCTGGAGATTGGATTCAATTAGTCTGGGGCAGGGCCCAGGCCTGGGTATTTCGAAAAAGTACACAAAAGACTACATATTCCATTTATATGAAAATTCTAGAAAACCACAGATAGTAAGATTAGTGGTTGTCATAGCTGGGGTGGGTGTGGTCTTGATTGCCAATGGGCACAAAGGAACTTGGGCAGGGGATGATGAAAAGTATTCTAAAGCAGGGTTGTGGTGATGGCCATGGGCTTACAGTGGGTAAACTGTATGGTATGTAAATTACATCTCAGTAAACCTGTAACTAGGATTTCCTTTGAGGAAGACCCCATGAGTCCAAGTCTTGGGGTTCAAAAAGACACAATTCATTCCCCCAATAATGCCAAGGTCATAGTTATAAAAAAGTGAAGAGGGAAAAGAGAAGTCATAAATAATTCTTAGTTAGCATTAGAAGAGTAAATATTCAATTTAATGACAGTCACTCCTGAGAAGCAGATGGGGGTTTTAATCCCTGGATACGATGAGCCCCTGAGGTCCAGAAAAGCTTAAATCACTGACTTGCTCAAGGTCACTGAGCCAATCAGTCTCAAAAGTAAGAATCACACACCCAGAACCAGCTAAAAGCAACCTGCCTGAAGAGAGATCCAGAGGAAGTGGAGAGCAAGGTGAGATGGGGGCAAACCCATGCTGGGCACAAAGGTAGATGTAGAAACCACAGCCTTACTCTCCAGACAAGGATACAACCCAGATGGAAATATATGCTAATCTGCAGGCAGCATCTCCCAGGCGCTAGCTGACCGGAAACTGGCCGTGCAAACATGGGTAACTGTCAAGGAGTTTGGAATTGCGGCTCATTCAGTAACTCAGAAACAAGGTCTGTAAACTTCTTCCACAACACCAAGGACGAATCCCAGGCTTCCACCATTTCCAAATGTGGGCTGTGCTGGCAAAGATTTGGCCCTCTGCTTCTGACATTTGGAACAAAACTCCTGAAACAGCCCCAAAGAACAGCTGGACGCCAAAGCTGCACAAGCGAGGCATTTCCCACAGAGTCTCCAGGTCACATGCATTTGCAGATGACTCCAAAACAAGTGCTCGCTTGTCCAATAGAGCTTACAAGAGGAGGCTTTCTCTTTCTTAATGGAGGCTAGCATCATTCTTCATCACCAAGAACAAATAAGCATTGATGGGAAAGGCAGTCACTTCCAAGAGTGTTTGCTAAATCTGCTCAACTGGCTCTAAAGGTAACTGCTCAGCCCCCACGTGCTCAAGCTCCTGAGACAAACTCCACGACCAATCCCGCGCCCCTCCAAGGCCCAGGAAGAAGCAGAAATATCTCATATTGGGGTGCTCACTCATTCAGAATTAAAAAAAAAAAACAAAAGAAAAAGAAAATGACATAAAGAAGACCAACCCGCTGGTCCCAGAAGTAGACTTTGGTATATGCTGGGCACAGCCGGGGTCACAGGGCTAAAACTCTCCCAAGACGCTGGGGTGCACTTGCTGCCATAAGGACCTGGGGCACCTGTCCCAGCAAACTTTTAATTTTTCCTGGTTGCAGTTCTTACAAGACTCTGTGGTTTCTTTACCTGGCCTATTTCCCAATGTGATCAAAAACTGGAAACTTGCACACATGCAAAATGACATATTTACAAGGTTATTCACTAAGGCATTATCTGTAGTAGCAAAACATGGGAGACAACCCAAGCATCCATCAATAGAGATTTATTAAGTAAACTATGGAATTTCCTTACAATGAAATACTCTGTGGCTATAAAACAAATGAGAAGGCTCTTCATGCACTCCTGTGAATGAACTTTAAGATATAACATTAGGTGACGGAAGCAAGGTGCAAAGCAGTGCAGGGGATAAGAATGTATGTTCATGTTGGTTTTATGTGCACATAGAAACTTTGCAAGAAACCAATAAGAGAGATCACAGGTCTGGAGGAGCAGCTATTGTTGGACCAAAAGAGGACAGGGTTGGAGTACAAAATACTGTATATTTTTCATATTTCATACTTTTCATCTATGAATATATTATCTGTTCAAAAAGTAAAATTTAAAAAAAAAACCTAATAGGGGACCATAGGTAAACCACATAATATTTACTCTGTAGGAAAAATAAATAGATTTTTGCAAATGCTCAGAGGACTTGTCTCCAACAGACCTCGAACCACTTCTGAGAATCCCAGTAACCCAGGATGCAAGGGTCTAACGCAGGGAGAAGTCTGTGTGAGTGGTGGGAAAGAAGCAGGGTGACTCACACGTGACTGCAGAAGGAAGAGGTGCTGGGGGAGGGGGCACTCTGGTCAGCTGGTCTAGGAAGAATGCTAGATACCAAGTCAGGTGACCACATTCTCTCTGGGGTTTGTCAGAAGTGCTCAGGCAAGTCCCTTTCATTCATTCCTGTAATGCAGAGGCTGAACTGTATCAGGGAAGAGATGGAGCTCAAAGACCTTCTTGACCATCAACTGGTAGACCCAGCAGGACATTTTTGGAGGGCATCTTGACTGTGTTTACAGATTCCACACGCCTACACCCTCTCATACGGCAAAGCCCATATCTAGGAGCTCATCCCACAGGTCAACCCACACATGTGCCTGAGGACAGATGCACCAGGAACTCACTGTGCTGGCAAAAGACAGAAACAACATCAACAGAGGCCTGGTGAAATAAACAGTGGGCATGCACTCAACAGAAAAGAGTGCAGAAACTTAAAAGAACGAGAGAGCCATTAGAAAGAATTAAGTAAATCTACATTTAATAATGTGGGAAAAACTTGTCTTTAAAAAAAAAAGAAAGAAAGGAAGCAAAAAGCAAAATGGGACGGAGATTATGCTTAGAACATCTTCCAAAGGATACAAGAAACTGGTACCACTGGGTTGTGTCAGAAGGTGAACTGCTGGTGGAGGGAGTAAATGGTAGCGGGGGACACTTGCTTTGATAGTCTTTCATCCCAGTGGGGTTACTTGATGTTTGTTTCCCCATCTTCACATAAACAGACATTTTTCTTTTCTTTGATGAAAAGGTTGAACTGAAGGAGGGATGGTGTTCGGTTGACTGACTTCAACAGGTAAGCCTTGCATTTGGGCTTCCCAAACCTCTAAGGCAGACTTCAGTTGCATTATCAGAAATAAGACACTCAAAATATGGGGGCTATCTGGTGCTGTTCTGTCCAATTCTATTTGTGGTTTGCTAAGTACACTCTCAGGGTTACAATCTAATGATCTCAATGACGAAGGCCATTTTTCCCCCCAAGAGTTATGCTTTAAGAGGGACATTGACCCATGGAACTTGTCCAGAGGCAAAGGGGCAAGGAGAGAAGTTGCCCTCAGCAGAGTGAGGGACAGACTAGAAGAGACAGACTAGACCTCAAGAGGTACAGGGCTGAGTCCTTCTAGAAAGGTCAGTGACAATGGTGCCAGAGGGCCAGTGAAGAGCAGAATGAGGCCACTTGAGAAGAGAAGGAAGTGTCTTACGCTACGAGCTGACCCCAGATAGAGACATGGGCTGCCAGCCTCCCGGACGCCCTGCTCTCGACACAGACGGCCTCATCGGCTGCCGCCTTCCTACAGCACCAAGGTTCAGGGCAGACGCTTGGAGTCTCCATAGATTTGGATTTTCATCTCTCTATGCCTCTGACGAGCTGTGTGACTTCAGGAAGATTAAACCTTGAGTCTCAGTTTCCTCCTTCTAAAGAATGGTCCTGGCACACTGTGAGGTCTTTGGGAAGATAGGAGTTTTTATCAAATGCTCAGTCAGAGGCTCCTTTGTGGTTAGCCCTCTAAGCTTTGCTGCTGTTCATACTGTAGATTTATGGAGCTAGAAACTTCTGCAGCTGCCTCTGAGGCCACCTTGCAGGAGGTGGTGTGGACTCTTATCAGTAAATGAAAACCCATCAGTGCCTCCCTCTGGCCCCATCCACACCCCTCGGGTAGCCCCTTGCCTGTGGGCAGGCTCTAAACTTGGGGAAGTCAATCTGCTCCTACCCTCCTGACCAAACTTTTGGTCCCACGGGGAGCCACATCTGCCCCACTTGGAGACCTCTCTGTGGCCATGAAGGGAAGTTGCTCATATTACTATTCTGCTCTGTCTGACCCCCTCCCTGAGGACTTAGCAGGGAGGACCTCTGACTTGAGCGAAGCTTCCAGCTCTGCGAATGGGCGTCAGGGAAGGCATAAGCCCCTGGGATTATGAGTAGAGATGCGGTGCCCTATGGGATGCTCCATGGCCTTTGACAGTTTCTCAAAGGGGACTGAGATCCCCCAAGAGGAGCCCTGGACTAGACACACTTAAGGCTTAATATTGTGGGTGTTGAGAGGGGGAAGAGAATGAAGGTGCTGAACGGAGGCCACATGTTGTTGTTTCCAATGCCTCCCCAGCGCCAACCCTCTGAGCATGAGCAGATAAGTAACTCTAAACCTCCTGCTAGCACATAGAGTGCTGTGGATAATAAAAACAAAGCACATGTGACAGGTGGGGCCAGGGGCTCAAAATGGGATGAGGGAAGAACATGGACACAGCAAAGCACCTGATCCCTTTTTCCCTGTAGACCTGTTTCATCTCTTGACACCTGGACTATTGCAGTAGCCTCCTGTCTTCCCAGCTCTGGCCCAGCTCCCCACATCCTCTTCTCTGCACAGCAGTCCTGGCGAGCCCATTAAAGCCTTAAGGGGATCATTACTCTCTGCTCTACTCACAGACCTCCAGAGATGACCCCTCCCTCCTTTCTTTCACTCAAGGTCACCCCACTGTCTCCAGCACCCCCTCCTTATCCTTCTTCCCTGCTTTACTCATGTATTACCTACCATCCTCCCAGTAGAACATGAGTTCCACGAGGGAAGGGGTTTTGCCCGCCCCTGAAACGTGTTCATCGCTGGACATCCACACCATCTACAACACTGCTGAGCACTTGGTAGGTTCTCAATAAATATGTGTTGAATGACTAAGTGGTACCTTTGTCTTCCCCAAACATCCAGCCAGGCCCCAGAGGCCCCACATGGCCCCAACGCCAATCAGTGAGGAGGCTCTTCAGGTGAACCTTGAAGACATGGGCCAGCAGAGGTGAGCACACTTTCCAGAGGCCGTGGTGAGGGCCCAGGTATGGCCGTGAACTGAGGGCTTTGGGGCCCCAGTTTAGCTGCTACCTAAGGGACCTGGGGTCAGTCCCAACAGAAGAGGGAGATGCTCTTGAGCCAGAAATACCCACCATCTTTGCAAGCAGCCTAAGGCCACATATCATCCTAATGATTTCACACCATGGTTACCAGCAAGTGATAAAATACTAACCCTATGAGAAGCACCTCACAGAATCTCAGTTAATCTTCACAGTAACCCTGGGAGGTAGGGGCCGTGTCCCCATTTTACAGCTGAATAAACCCAAGGCAAGACTTACACAGGTGAAGTGACTTGCCCAAGGTCACACAGCCAGCAAACAGGTAGAGCTGGAAACTGAACCCAGGCCTGCTTGACCCCAAAGCCTGTCACTTTTACCTCCACCTGGCCCTGCCCCTCTGACCTGTTCTGTCAGTGTGTCTCCTCCCTGGTTGTCTCTGCCTTTTCTCTCTCTGCGCAAAGTCACCAAAAGGGAGTGTCAGGTTCCAGATGGGAGTGGTTTGTTCCTGAGACAGCCACTAGGCGTCTCATTAAGACCCACGGTGCAGGTGGAAGGCTAAAGTGCTGACAGGCAGGCAGTGTGCAGGCATCTGAAAAGGCCCATTTAGATGAGGTCTTTGGGGAATTTCAGCCGCACAGGATCTGGCTCTAAGAGCTGCAAATAAAGTTGGCTCAGCATCCTGACTGGCAGTGGGGCTCGCTGGCCCTGGCAAAACCTGAGGAGCCACCTGGCCATCCCCAGAGGCCATAATTTGCTTAAATAAGAGCACCACCTTTGCGTGTTAATTCCCAGAGAACTTCCTGCCTGCTAGCACAAAGGGGTTAAAGTTAGGTGTGTCAGGCAAGGAGAAAAAAACCTCCCTCCCTGAATCAATTCCATGGGAGAACCTTGCATTAACTAATCCCTGTGTGACAGGGCAAATGCATGCCACTGATGCCAGCTTGAATACTTTCCTCCTCATTCTTAATGTGCCTTTCTGCTGACTGGGCAGGAGATCAGACCAGTCAGGCTACAGCTTTCTCTTTTAAACACTCTTTTAAGCCATTAGCTTAGGCTCATCTGGAAAGCCTGCCTGCTTGCCTGCCTTTCGATTACACAATATATCAGACTTATCTGGGCGTCCATTTTCTTCGCAGTTAGGTGGCTATGGTTTCCCAGAATCCCTTCTGTTTATGGGAAGCCTGCAGACCAAGGTTGCTCAGATAGCGGGGCCACCCGGACCCACCCACAACTTGAGGTTGTTGACTACTAGCTCAGAGCAGGAGCTCTCCTACTGCCAAGAGCTACTGTTTCACCAATGATCATATTTTCTCCCCCTTGGCATTTTCTCAAACTGAGATATAATACACATACAAAATTCACCAATTCAAAGTGTACGACTTTAGTGGTTTTTAGTTATTCCCTAATGTTATGCAACCATCACCTCTATCTAATTCCAGAACATTTCCATCACCCAAAAAGAAACCATGTACCCCTTGGCAGTCAGTCTCAATTCCTCTCCTCTTCGCCTGGCCCCTGGTAACCACTCATCTATTTTCTGTCCCTATGGATTTGTCTGTTCTGGATATTTCATATGAATGGAATCATACAATATGTCACCTTTTGTGTATGGTTTCTTTCACTCATGAAACTTCACTTTTCATTCCATGTTACAGAGTATATCAATATTCTATTCCTTTTACTGGCTGAATAATATTCCATTCTATGGATATACCACATTTTGTTTATCCATTGATTAGTGAGTGAACATTTAGGGTGTTTTCACCCTTGGACTATTAGAAATAATGCTATGAACATTCATGTACAAGTTTTTGTTTGGACACGTGTTTTCAAGTCTTTTGAGTATATACCTAGGAGTGGAATTGCTGGATTACATGGTAACTATGTTCAACTTTTTGAGAAACTGCCACTTCTGCAGTGGCTGTACAATTTTACATTCCTACCAGCAGTATATCAGGGTTCCAATTCCTCCACATCCCCACCAACACCTGTCATTTTGTTCATTTCTTAATTACAGCCATCCTAGTGAGTGTGAAGTGTTATCTTACTGTGGTTTTGCTAATGACCTTTTAAGGAAACACGTCACCTCTCCTAGAACATCACCAGCTCACAAACACTACTTTGAAGGTAACCCTGGCTAAAGCCTTTGGTGGTGGCAGTAGTAGTAATAACAATGATGATGACGACGACAACCACTACTACTGTTAATACTACTGACACTTTTATAGAACATGCTATGTGGTCAAGTTTATCATATTAAACATTTAAGCTTCATAATAACTATATGAACTGAGTGCTATATTACCTCCATTTGACAGGTAGGAAAACTGAGGCACAGAGAGTTTGAGTAACTTGCTCAAGGTCACGCAACTCACAAGTTACTGGTATGAAACTGAGATTCAAGCATGGGCAGTCTGGCCCCAGAGGACCACTATGCCTTCATGAATGGTTTTCTGGCACACAGTTTGTTGAGAAAGCCTGGAGGTAGCACAGAAAGCAAAGTCAACATATCTGAACAGCACCTTAAATAAACTCAGGGTGATGTCACAACTCAAGACATAAGGCCTACATACACTAACATTCCATTGTGACAGGGCTATAAACACAGGAGGTGGGACTATGTGGCGGCTCAGAAGGCAGACACACCTGGACTGAAGTTTCAGCTCTACCACCCAGAGCTCCAGCTGAAGTCAGGTCATCTGCCCTCCCCCAGGACTCAGTTCCTCATTTGTAAGATGGGTCTAATGGCAACCTCTAAGTCAGAGCTCAGTGGTGAGGGTTAAATGAGAATGTGCACAACTACAGGAGCCTGGCAGGCTCACTGACATACAAGCCCGGCAGGCTTGGATTTTATGCATAGGTTATTTTGCTAAAACCCGTGCCTAACTCAAAAAGTGCCAGATTTTCTCTTAAAAGTAGATGTGAAAGATTCCCATTCTTTAAAAGTTGCATATAAAATGGGACTTGACTTTACAAAACATTATAGTGCAGTTTTGAGTTTGAATGATTCAAATTTGCCTAATGTGAGTGCCAGGTACAAGGGCTGACGCTGAACTCTTCAGTGAGAATCAGGCATCACGTAAGCACTTAGTCTCTTGGTGGTGTTTAGGGACTGGAGATGGTAATTATGCAAAATAACAGAAGTATATAAACTGTGCTTGTTACCTGCTACTGCATTAAAAGAAATCTAAAATAGCTCTTGAGGGGAGAGTATAACTCAAGTGGTAGAGCGCATGCTCAGCAAACGCAAGGTCCTAGGTTCAATCCCCAGTACCTCCTCTAAAAATAAGTAAACCTAATTACCTCCCCCCCAAAATAAATACAATAAAATATAAATAAACAAAATAGCTCTATTGGGAGACTTTTTCTGACTTTCACTGCTAAACTTCTCCCCTTCTGGGGTCTGTGGAAGATAGAGAAAAAGTAGCAAGGAGGATGTTTAGCTACAGCTAAAGCCCAAGTTATCAGGACTGACAGCTCTGGAAAATGCTCACACCAGAGCTTAAACCGTTTTAACCTTAAGGTCTAATTTCAGGGACTATTAAATCATAACCCTTTGTTCCTTTTGAAAGCAACATGCTGACACCATCAGCTCTGTTTACCCTTAGAAGCTTCAGATCTAGAAATGCCAGCTATGCTTTATTACAGGGCTGGGAAATACAGTAAGTCTTTTTAAAGGACAAACTTAAATGCCATGTGTGGCTGGTCTGTACACGGATACAGCTTACATGAAACTCATGTGCTTATAAACACAGAAACAGAAACTTCCAACCCATTCCTCCTGGCATCCAACAGATGTTTCAAGTTCTACCCCAAAGCTGGAGAACAAGAGGAGGTCAGAAGGCTCTGGCTGGAGGGCAAAACGCCACCTTTATTCTATCATTGCCGCTGTGTACACAGAGGCAGCTGTGATTACCGAAGCCAATGCTTTAAATGGCTTGTGTGTAAGATTCTATAATAAATAAAAGACATTCTTGAGATACTTGGGGATATTTGAATCTGGAGTGGATGTTAGATGATATCGTAAATTTTCTTTGTTGTGATCATGGTTCAAAAGGAGAACACCCTCACTCTTAGGAGGTGCAGGCACAAGTGTTTAGCGGTGACATGTCTTTAACATACTTCCGAATGGCTCACAAAGCACATATACACACAGATAAAGCCAATGTGACAGTGTTGCTCGTAAAATGAGGGTATTCTGGTATTCACTGTAGTGTTTCTCAAGTTTTTATGTATTTTTTAAAAAGTTTTTCATAATTAAAAGTTCTGGGGGTGGGGGAAGATTCTATAATAAGAATGAACCAAGGGAGAGGGTATAGCTCAGTGGTAGAGCACTGTGCTTAGCATCACAAGGTCCTGGGTTCAATCCCCACTATCTCCATTAGGAAATAAATAAACTAACTACCCCCCCCAAAGGAATGAACCAAATTACCAGCTATGTATTCACTGAAAATATAGTCAAGACTGACTGATGTTCAGCTAGTTTGCTCTGACAGATACACCAATGGCTCCAATATTGAAGGATCACCTCCCCTCCATCAGTTGGTGAGAAGCCTCTGCCCTGAGCTGCCTGGGGGCCTCCCCTCTGCCCCGTCAGCTGCTGCTCAGGACCCCAGGACCTGCTTAAGCACCAAACACCAGGCATTCACTTCAGTTGCAAAGGGTCCAGGCTGTATGGGTCATCATTAAACACTTTAAAACATCAGCCCTGCATCGTCTTAACTACTGACCATTCATCCCAGGTCATTCTTTCTCCTTAATAAAGTTCCAGACTCTCTCCTGTTAGCCATCTCTGTCAACATAACTGCCACCTCCGAGCTGCATAACCCTGGACCTGTCCCTTTACTTTTCCGAGACTCAGTTTACCTCTCTGCAAAGTAGAGACAATCGTCAGTTCTTCTCTAATGCTTGTTTTGAAAATGCAGTTTTGTTCCAACATGAATGATTTCTTAGGCAACAGGAGCATAACTCAGTTTTCAAGCTTGCTCATGTGTGTGATTTTGTCTGCGAGAAGCACTAGGTGAACGCAGAAAAGTATGCTCAGCTGAAGTGTAGGAATGTACAAAATACACACCACCCGTCTTCCAGCTCCCTCGGTTCCTGGCATGGCGTGTGCCACACCCATTCCATCTGGGGCTACAACTTTCTATTTCCTTCCACATTATCCTCTTTCCACAATAAATCACAATATGCAACCCTACCAGACTTTCCCATAAGCAAACTTTTTTTTTTTATGTATCACAGTGAAGTTTCTGAGTGCCCTAGCCATTTCCCCATAAGCCCTGCGGTTGTTATGGGGTGCTTTGGCATAGCATGGTGATTTTTAGGAAGGCCTATGTCACCTTACAGCAGAACTGACTATGGTTCCTACCTCAGAGTTGTGAGGTGTATACCAGATATATATATTTGCAGGGCGAGGTTAGTCCAGTGCTGGGCACATTGTAAACACTCAGTAAACACTGGTCTCTCACTCTTAATACAGACTGAGTCCGGTGTATGAAAGACACTCAATAAACATTTACTGAACTTTCCTTGAAAGGTCTGTGGCTTATTAATCTTAGTGAACTAATTAAAGAGACTTATCCTTCTCTCCCAAGAGGTTGGGAGGGGCAGCAATTGTCAAACTGTACGTTAGAGATGGGGCTTCAAAGAGCCAATGGAGCCCCGCCCTTCTGTGCCGGCCAGAGAAGAAGAGAAGTCATGAAAGACAGTGGCCTGTGTGCAAGGAGTTAGGGACTACTGGCCACCGCGGGGCAACATGGGGCCAAATTTTGAGACAAGTGGCCCAGACTCCAAGTCCTTAATTCAGGGCCACAGTATAGCATTAAGTGATTAAGGTCCAGGGTGAGAGGTCAGATGACCTGAGTTCAAATCCTGGCTCCACCCCTTACCAACTACACCACCTCATGCACATGTCACCTCCTGCCTCACTCTCTCACCTGTAGAACAGAGATGTTGATGGTCCCTGTGTCCTAAGTGAGTGGGATAACTCGGCAAGTCAATCCATGTAAAGCCCATAGCACAGGGTCAGACCCCTAGGGAAAGTTTGGTGAACATCAGCTGCATTTCCAGAGCTAGAAAAAATCAGATGCTACCAGAAACAGAGCTGAGGCAGAAAACCGTAGTATGGAGAGCTGCAAAGGGAAGTCTGATTTAGCTGGAATTGAAAGGCAGGATCCTGTGGGCAGGAACTAATTTCCATCAACCGTCTAGCCCAGATCCTCTCTGACACAGAGCCCACACTTAGCTAAGCCATATTCACTGAACAAACTTAATGGTCTGGTCTCCTGCTCATCATTTCCAAAAGAAACAAGAGTCTCCTCCGGCTGACGGCAAAGGTTCCCTGATCAGCCAGAAGGATGCATCAGTGGAGTGGGCAGGTTCGCATCACTTCATCTGGGTGGAGGCTGATGCAGAAGCATCTGTCTGTCCGTTAGAAGAGACCATCCAGACCAGAGACAAGATCTGGCCTCCCCCTGCCCTTCTGATGTCACCTCCCACCTGTTACCTTGCTGCGCTCTCCAGACCCTCCCACACTGGCCTCAGGTGCTGGCTCCTGGCCAGTTTCCTCTGCTTGGGGTTCTCTTTCTGCATTTCTTTTCCAGGGCGTCCTCCTCCCCACCACTACACACCACACACACTTCCTGGTGACCACTCACCTGACCCACTAGAGGGGCCCCCTCCCCACCATTACTCTCTACCTCATTTCTCTGCTTTATTTCCTTTATAGATGTACACTCCCTGAAATCCTATTTATTTACACATTAATGTCCATTTAGACACTAGAACTGAAGTTCCCAGAAGGCAGAGGCCTGCTGTGTCCCCCTCTCTGCAGCACTCGGGGTGCCTGGACTAGTACCTGGCACACGGCAGGCTCTGAAAGGGGCAGACAGAAGGCAGATGTGGACTTACTCATCTATCCATAAACATTAGAGTGCTGGGCACTGTGCATGGGGCTGGGGCAGGATGGGATAGAAAAGTGGTGTCAGCTCTGACCTCTGATGTCCTTCTAGCCCCGGGGGAGGATGTGGTCAGATGGGGCATAGCCAGAGTGGTGTCCATGGGAAGGAGGTGACCTTTTAGGGTGGGAGGCAGAGCTCCCTGGGGCACACATGTGGTGATGGTGAGCAAAGCTCTCAAGCCAGCATGTAGGAAGCTTGACCATCTAGGCTAGAGAAAGACCTGGACCACGTGGCCCCCAAGAGCCTTTCCAGCTCTGAAAATATGATTCTCAGGCAGAGGTGAGGAAAACAGAATAGTGGTCAAGGTAAAACATGGAACTGACTGGGAGGAAAGGTCTTTTTCAAGGGACTATTACTTGAAAAAAGCCGGGTTCACAACAAGCCTCCTCACAGGAATCAGGAAGCCGCGAGCAGATGTTGGTATGTTATATAAGATCATAGTTATGAACTACCCACACACACATCTCTATCTATAGAATACTTACATAGGCTTTTTATTAGTCATTACTGATAGAGACCACATCTGTAATAAATACGGAAATAAGAGAGATATAGAGGAAGTCACTTATTCAAATATCTGAAGATGTACTCTGTGCACAGTAGTATTCCGAGCCGTAAAAGTACAGCAACGGATAAAACAAACTAAGCCCTATCCTCAGGGGACTTATGTTCTAAGAAAGGGAGATAAGGAAACAGTGTACATTATTAAGTTTAACAGTAATAAGGACCACAGGGGAAAAAACACAGGGAAAGGGGGGTACAGTGACAGGGTACAGGCATGTACTATTGTACAGGATGGACTCCAATGAGGGTGAAATCGGAACAGCAACTTGAATGAATTAAGAAAGAGGGCCACGGGACACTTGGGGGAGATGTCTCAGGCTCAAGAACAGCATGCACAATGGCCTTGAGGTAGCTGAGTGCTGGGCAATGACATACACTAGTAAATACCCACCATTACATATTATCGCTACAATATGCATTTATGTTATATTACAGCCTATAAGATACAGTAGCAGAAACCTTCAAATGTTTCCTGGTGATACCTAGGTAGTGATACTATGCATCAATTTATATCTTTTTTCTCTTTTCAGTTATCTACACTTTCTAATGTTTTCCCCACAACAAACATGTATTAGTTGTGTAATAAAGATCACTACAAATGGGAAGTGTAAAAGGTGTTGCCAGAATTTCAGGAGGGCATGAGGTCTCTGGAGCAGCCAGTTTCCCTGCAAAAGCACTGATTTACGCTTAACGGACAAAAACCCAATCATGCAAATAATCTTACTTCCCTCTTTGTTTTGACTGGTAGGAAACTCAGAGTGCCATTTGTGGCCAGCTTTTAGCAGGGCTAAAGACTCTGTGGTAAGCATTTGGACACTCAACACCCCTCCAGTCCTCATCTTTTATCCTTACTTTTTGTTTGCCCATTTCTCTAGCCCTATCTGAGATACAGATATTATGGACCTAGTTACCTATCCCACACCTTCAGACTCCGCTGGAATGAGGTAGGGATGGAGAAGGAGACCAACAGAGACAAGAGGTTCTTAAAGAAGTCTTGAAAAAGGAATGTTCTAGTAAGTCTTAGCACCACAGGAAAGAGAATCCCCTTCTCTGGAGGATCTTAACTTTCCCATGAGTTGCCCATCACTGCCTATTGCCTAAAATGGAATAGGGGTGATCCAGGCCATCAGCTTCCATCATAAAGAGGATAAAATGGTCTTAAGACCTTCTAAGTAGCAGAGCTCCATATCAGGGTGGACCTCGAGCTAAATAAGCCTGTCTGGGTCTCATTTCCTCATCCAAAAATTGAGTCTAGAACACATTACTCCCACAAAGTGATGGGGAGAATCATATATTCCTACGCAAATATTCAGGGCAATGCCTAGCATATAATAAGAGCTGTATCAGTGTTAATACTAATAGCTATTCTATTTTACTATTATCGATAACAGTAAAAACTGCTACATTTGGGTGCCCAGTGAATGCCTGACACTATATTTTTCATCTTTTTCGGTCTCCCCAATAACCTTATGAAGTAGGTACTGCTAATCCCATTTTGCAGAGCTTCAGTCTCCTCATCTACAAAATGGGAATAATTTATTATAGTTATTATAATAATAGAGTTGGTATAAAAATGCAGTGTGCTCATATACATAATACCAAGTGCATATCAATAACAGAAGGGTTGTTCATAATGCCCTTCAATTATTTGACACTTACATGGAGGAAGATTAGCTGACAGCAAGACATAAGATATGAGGAGAAATCTGATCCAATCACAACAGAGAGATTTCCCATAAGAGAAAAATAAATCTTTAAGAAGTATTAAATATCTGAAAGTCATGGCATGTCCAGAAATACTTATTAAAAAGGAAGAGAAACAAGGAGATATATCACCTGTTTTAGGGAGAGTCTGTTTAATAGCAAGCAAAGACAACCCACTAGTCTTCAGGTTCATGATTAATTGCCCTCTCTAAAATTTCAGGGGTGGAGTTAGTATCAGATTTCTGAAATGCCTTACATAGTCACTGGATCTGTTATCAAACTCCACATGGATTAATCATAAACTGACCTCTCCCCCCCAAAAAAAATTGAAAAGCAACCTTACTCCCTGACCACAGCCAGGAAAGTCCCTAAAATTCTTACTTGGCCCGACCTAAACCTGAAACTGCAGCTGCCTTATCTCCATGTTGGATCTGATTTCTGCCCTGCTTGAATTTCATGCTGGCTTCTCCAGGACAGCAGCAGGGCTTGGCGAGGCATTTTAATATTGGGCTTGACAACTCATTTATTAGGGAAGTGTGTTTGCAGACTCATAAATGACACCTCGGTCCAAAACCAAGTCAGTTAACTTGTCAGGTCACCCCCCAGTCTGCAGTATCCAGGCTGCCCTCCCTGCTCAGCAGCCCAGATCGCTTATATCATGGGCACAGCAGATGCTCAGTGCCGATCTTGAATAACAGGTGGATGGCGGGACAGAGAGAAGGTAGGAAGGGAGAGAGAGGAAGAACGAGCCCCTTGGCCATCCATGCTCTACTCTCCAAATGCACTGGAATTCTTCTTCCACCAGGGTTCTTGTTGTTTGTCAGACATCTTGCTTATTTTGCTCATATTTGCTTCTCCAAGAACATATGAGGAGTTTGCAGTCCTCAACTTTAATTTTCCTTCACCCCTGCCTAAATGGACCTGGAATTGGTTCCCACTTCAACTGGCTCTTCTGCACAGAGCCAAGGCTTGAATGCCTCTTTTGGGGGAACATGAATGCCGCAGAGCATGGCAAAAGCTGTGGACCCTCTGAACCAAAAATAAAAGCTCACACACACTCTTCTTGTCTGCAACTCTAGGTGGGTTCATGGACCCCCTCACCAACACCACCGCCACCAAGAATCACATGGGGAGTGTGTTTAAGGTAAAAAAATTCCCCAAGTCTCCTTAGACCTCTTGACTCAATCTCTGGAGGTGAGGCCCCTCAAGTCTGTACTTTTAAATCTTCTCCATGAGATCGACTCTAGCTTGGGTCTGAAATGCAATCATAGGATCACCCATTCAAGTACAGAGTGGGGCTTATTTTAAAATGCAGATTCCTGGATCCCACTCAGATTTATAAATTGGAAATCTCTGATGGGGTGAGACACCCCACCCCCCGCAGTCCACATTTTAAATTTGTTAATGCAGTGGCTTTGAAGCACACAAAAGACTGAGAACTGTTTCTCCAGAATTACAGGGTTAACACTTTAGGGCTGAAGGCCTGTAAACAATTGCTAATTAACTCATAAGCATTTCAAATGGCAGAGCTACAGGGTGACCACATTCCAAGGAGTGGAGCAGGGGAGCATGTGACAACCCCCTCCCCACTCCCAGGTCCCACAACCCTCTTCCAGTTCCCTTTCCCTCACCCTCCCAGCCACTTCCTCAGCAGCCCAGGCACCGTCTCATCCCATCAGACAACGGGAATGGGCCTGGGAGTCAAAAGACTGTGGCCACATGGGGATTAGAGGTGCAACCCCCACCCAAGACTCCTATCCCACCCACCCTGCCTTCTCTGCCTTTTCCCCCACGTGTGAACCAATCACCTCTGAACATTTTACTTATTCTGTTTGTTGTCTCTCCCCTCCTCCTTCTAGAATGGAAACTGCACAGCGGGTAGGGATGTTCACAGAGGGTCTTGACTTCCCAAGGCCCACTCTGACTTCCTGGGCACAGGGCAGGCTCACTAGGTTGAAGAGCTGAGTTTAAGTTTTGGGCTCAGTGCCCAGCTGATGCTAAGGACTTTAAAAAAAAAAAAAGTAGTAGCTAGCTATCACCCTAATTTCCCTTCAACGTAAAAAGCAGGGGAATTGAACGCTTTAAATTAAGCTGCTTTTTACAATTGATTTATCTTTCAGGAGCTGGAGAGGATAAAACTTTTAAAGCTCTCATTTCAAAGGATGATCAGAAGGATCGCATCTAAGCTCTGCTGAAAGTGGGGTTTGGGGGTTCATTTTTCAGAAGAGGAGGAGCAAAATCTGATGGAAGAGGTAAGAGGTCTAGGAATCTGGCTTCCTCTTCTACATTACAATGCACTACTCCCTCCCTCCAAAGTCCCCAACAGATGGAAAGGTCAGCCCCCATCCCTGTAGCCTAATTCTCAAAGGGCCCCCCAAACAACTACTTATTGTGTATTAACTACACTCTAGTTGCCTCACTGAGGACACTTCACAGGGCACCCAGCCTGGTGGGCAGGGGAAAAAGGAGAACTCAGGGGATTCCAACCTGAGGAGGCATTTGGGGGAGGGGGGAATGTCCTGACCCAGCTCTCGGGAGCAGAGGATCAGGGAAGGCTTCCTGGAGGAAGTAGCATCCACTGAGCTTGCCCAGAGAGATGAGTTAGCCAGGCAAGGAGCAGAAGAAAATATGCTAGCTGGGGGATGGGGGAGTGTGATAGGAAGTCTGGCTACTCTGGGGAGGGACCAGCAGCACTATTTGAAATGTGACTCTATGGGCCTCACTCTGGCCCAGGTCAGTCAGAAGCCTGGGAGAGGCCCTAGGCCTCTGGGCCCAGCTCCAGGCCTGAGCAGTCAGGGGTCGAGGTCCAAGCTATTAATCATCAGCCTAATCCTCCCGGTGGTAGGAGCCCCTCAAACAGTGAGTGTCCCACTGCCTGGAATGGAGAGAGGGAAGCTCTGCGGCAAAGAGGCAGAACTGGCAGGAGGTGGTGGGTGGATCTGGACTGAAGGGGAAAAGAGCCACGAGTTAGAGACAAGGTCCTTACAAGGCACTGGGCCACTGCCCCCTCCTCCTATCACCCCTGCCCCTGATCCCTGGAATCCGAGCACACAGGCCTTCTGGGTCTCCCACTCCCTCAGGGCCCCACCTTGCTGCTCCCTGGGTCTGCAACGCCCTTCCCCACATATCCTGATCCTTCCCTGCTCTTGGAGCTTTGCTCCAATGTCCCCTTCAGTGAAGCCTTCACAGACCACCCCACTGCTTCCCAGCAGTCCCTTACTCAGATTCCCTTTTCCTAAATGTGTCACCTCCCAACACTCTACATGTTTTATGTATTTACTATGTTTATCATCTGTTCCCATAGACACACTAGACTTTAAACGCCACACAGGAAGAGATTCGGGACGAGATAAGCATGCGTCTGGTTCTCTGCTGTATACCCAGTCCTAGAACAGTGCCTGGCACAGCACCCCTATCATTACTGAATGAATGAATGATGAATGGAATGGGTGGGGCCAGTTGCTGAGATGGGAAGCAAGGCTGGGGCTGGAGGAGTGGATTTGGGATAAGCACTTGGGAAGGCTGTGAGACAGCCAGGTGGGGTGGCCCTGGGTCTGACACACCAGGCCAGACCACACTGGCCTGAGGGCCCCCATGGATGGTGTGGCTCATTCCTGGTTCTCCAGGGCCACTCCAGATTGCCCCAGCACAGCCTAGGACAGCCTTGCTCCCTTGGCCCCAGGGCAGGCAGAGGGAGAACCTGCTGCTCCTGTTCCCCAGGTTCCTCCGCACAGAAGGCCCCTCCCAGCCAGCCTGCAGCAGTCACATCACACACGGTACTTCTGTGGCCCTGCTAGGCCCTCAGTCAGCCTCAGAGGACAGAAGAGCCAAGGGGAGTTTCCTCCTAGCCCCCACCATCCTGGGCAGGAAGCTCAGTTTCACCTTAGCTCCGTGAGTCACCAGCCACACATCCTCTCTGTCCTAGTCACCATCCACACATCCCCTCTGTCGTAGTCCTGACCCCAAGAATCTGCATGGGAGGTCCCCCCCTTCCGCCTTGGCTTAAGGCATACACCCCTCAGCCAACAACAAAGGCTGCCTCCTCCCCTCCCTGCTCACATGCCACCCAACACCTCAGGCCTGGCTCCTTGGCTCCCTGGCTCCCCTGGCTCCCCCGGCTCCCCCAGCAGAAGCTCCGCCAGCTGCTCCAGCCCACACAGCTCCTACCCCACCTGGATTCTGAATGCGCTCATTGTTTGAGAACTTGGCATCTCAGCGTTTTCCAACGCCCCTCCTCGACCCATCGCCAAACCCCTCAGGACAGGAGAAACCTCGTGACTGACAGAGCACACAGTAGGCATGCACCTTACTGAGGGGAATGTGGCCGGCTTCTGCGAAATTAAAAACACCTTCCTGAGGTTAAAGAGAATGAAGGGGGAAGCTCCACAGATTGAAGCGCAGAGAGGCAGGAGATGGTCACATTTTACAGAACAATTCACATTGCCATTTATGGAAAACCCCAATTTAAAAAAAACCCACAAATATGGGCACACAAGCTCTGTAAATGCTTAGAAAAATGTCTGGGAGGATCTGCGCCAAATTGCTAATGTCAGCCACCTGAGAAGGGGAGGGTGTTTCAATTTTCTGTTACAGATCGTCATTCAGGTTTTCTTGTAGAATCTGTTTGCACTTTATAATGGAGAATTTCAAGCATGTACAGAAATTAGCCCCACATATCGAGCACCCAGCACCAGCAACGCTCCACACACGGTGGTCTTACTGCACCTACCCCCGGTCCCAGACCCCTATCTTTCCTGCTGTAAATAATAAGTCCGTGTGTATCTCTAACGGATCAAGACCCCTCCTTCCTTTTGTAACACAACCCCAATCCATTACTACTAATATGAAATTTCTTAAAAACAAAATACTTTCCCTCACATTCTGCTTGGTAGAGAAGTCAAGCAAGCTGTGACATTCCTGCAGTCTACTGGGCTACCCTCCACCCCAGAACCCTGCCCCACCCCTAAAGTGAAAAGGAAGAAACTTTCAGTGGCAGTTTAGAAAAGACTGATAGTAATTAAAAGGAAAACTATGAAGCTCTGAAATGGGTTGCTGGCAAACTTTTTGACAGAGTTCACTATTCAGATTTAAAATGAAGCCCAAAGCGGCCAGGAATACCCCTGTAGTCTGTGTTTCCAAAGAAACAGGCAGGATCTGCAAGCTCCTTATCCAAAAGGCTAAAACCAGTCAAGGACTTTGGGGGTTGCACGAGGGGAATCTTGAGGTTCCTTTCTTGGCTAAAGTGAAGAATCTAGAATGCAGATAGTCTCAGAAATGCAGCTGCCGAGCACAGGGAGGGGTAAAAGTAGGCCAGGATGGGAGGTGTGCCTTTTCCATCCCACTGTCCCTGTCACTGTCACTGGCTGTGTGACCCTGGGTTGGTCAGTAACTTCGAGAGGCTTTGGTTTTATTATCTGAAAATGGAACTGTCACAGTACCTACCTCAAAGTTTCGTTCATGGATTAAAAGAGATCCTACACGGATAGCTGAGTACTCAATCAATAAATGGGCACAGTCAAGTTATGGTTCCTGTGTAACCACAATATTTTTATTATTCTAATTCTGACACCTACCAGCTGTGTGACTCTGGCCCAGACACCCAACCTTGCTGAACTGCCCATTCTCGTATAAACTAAGAAACTAGATGACTCTTAAGGCCTCTTCTAATTCTGCCCCCAAAGAATGGATTTTAATGCATGAATCAAACTCTAGCTGTTCTTTCCCATCTAGCAAAGATGGTGAAGAATGGATTTTTAAAAGCATACTCTTTTCTCTATGAGTTTAGTGCTAAGCAATTCTAACTCTTCCTCTAGAGGGAGGGTCTGTGAGGGTTGCAGCAGCAAGGGAGTGAGGTGGAACAGGTGCTTTAGGTGTCAGAAGTGGGAAAGGGCTGTCGGTCTCCAGGCCATGCATTTCCTGGGCTTCAAACCAATCTCAGAAGTCCTACCCTACCCCCTCCTGCGAGTTACTGCCCCATTTCCTTTTATTCCATGGTTCTCCATGGGACCTCAGAGAGAATACCCTTTGCAAGTATTTAAAAGTAGATTAACTGGTTCCCAGCTTTCTCAAAGGTCAAAGAAGCCAGTCATCCATAAAACTCCCAGCCCTTAAGGAGCCTTAAGTATCCCTGGGGTATTGGGAACAGAATTACTGAACTATGGATGGGCACAGGGAGAGACTGGGCAGGGAAACCTGCAAGAGTGAGAGAAGTTACCTGTGGCTTGATACCAATGCTGCCCCTACTTCAGCCATCATCACGAAACCCTAAAACCCAGTGCACCTCTCTAACGCCCAGGGCCAGCTGCAGGAGGAATCTATCCCCTGCCATGGGTAACCATCCCAAAGGTCACAGAGACCTCCATGTCACAGGCCCTTCTGCTCACACCATCTAAAATGCTCCTGACATTGCTTCTAATAGTGAAAAAACAGGAACGGCCAGTATCCATCATCAGGGGACTGATTATACAGTAGAACACTATACAGCAGGTTAAAGATAATGAGGAAAAGCTCCAAGATACATAGAGCTAAGAAAACAAGTACAGAACAGCATGTTAAAAAAGGGGGTGTGGGGAGCAGTAAGAATCTACACATGCCCAATTCACAAGCATAGGGAAAACATATATAAAATAACAACAGGTTATGAAAGGGATCTGAGAGCAGTTGGATTTCACAGAAAAGCACTGGCCAGGTTCAGGTACACTAGTGGTGGCATAAGCTTTGGGGTCAGCAGACTAGGGTTCAAATCTCTGTTTGCCATTTCCTGCTTTGAGGCCTCAGGCAAGTCACTAACTCTCCCTGAGCCTCAATTTCCCCTTCTGTAAAATGGAGATAATACTAGAATCAAGTTCAAAGGATGGTTGAACCAAATGGGTGTGATTATCAACTAGTGTAGTCACTGAATGATGGTGTGCCTGGATGGCAGCAGTCAGGGTCTGGACAACCAATTTGCACTTGAATGGGCACTGGGTCAAGGAGCAGAGTGACCAGGGGATATAGCCCTTCCTCATCCTTGGTTCTCCCTGGCTCCTTCAGTCTTTAGCATTTACACATTTTTTTTAACCTCCTTGACAAGTCTAAAGCAGAAACATCTAGTAATAAAAACTCAGTACTTAAAGACTGTTTGCAACGTGCCAGGTGCTGAAAGCACTTTGTGTGTTAACTCAATGAACCTTCATCACAACCCTGTGAAGGAGGAACTATAATTTTATCCTCTTTTTACAGGTGAAGGGGACTGAGGCACAGAAAGGCTCAGTAACTTGCCCAAGGTCACAGGGCAAGAGTTGAGTCAGGATATGAACCCAGGCAAACCTGTTTCTCATACCCCCCTCCCCAACTCATCTTTACTCTCAGAGGGAGGCTCACTCCTTCCTTTCACAGGTTAAAAGGAAAATAAACACTGACGATTAAAGCCACAACCTTGACATCAAATTTCTTTTGAAACCAGGAGTAAAACTTCACACCTGGTAAGTAATGTACAGTTGCCCAGGCTGAAGAGCCTCCTAAGTATTTAGTTCCCAAAGTCTTAAGTACTCCCATGGCTCAGGTGAGAGGATTAGTAGCACAAAAAAGAAAAAAAAAATCATAACCAAATTCCAAAGTTCAAAGAAAAATCAGCACAATTTACATAGAAGTTTCAAAATCAAAGACTCTGATGAGCTCTGAAACACCTATCAGCAGGGCACAGATGAGCATTTCCTTATGAATGCAGGCTTGAGAAGGCAAAAGGTACAGGAAGTACACCCACAACTTCTTTCTCCAGAACGTTTAGTCATGAGAACAAGCCCAGAAGTAGGGGTGGGCATGAAACCGACCACGTGACCTTCACCCAGCAGCTGTTGAACCCAGTCATTTCTGGCAAGACGGGTTTCTTGTTAAGGGTGCAAAGATCTAGGGCCAGTATCTCGCGGGATTTGTGAGTAACAGCAGACACCTAAAGCACCTGCTACCAGGAGAGGGTGATTCAGGCCCTGATACTGATAACCTCACCAGGGGAGGCCTCTCAGTGGCGGTGATTCAGGGCCCCACCCCACCAGCCAACAAGGCCCAGGTTATTGTCCCGAGCTGACTCAAGGGGTGACGTTTTCTATGGAAAAGCCACAACTTTTCCCACAAACAAGTTGATCACCTCATTCCCTTTTCAAAGACTCCCACACAATTGTGATGAAGAATTTGTGGGGGAGGAAGTTTGTAGTCTTTGAAAATCCTCATACTGAACCCAGGCTTCATTCTAACTAGCAGGTCCTGGGACACTGGTATATGTGTAACCAATATCCCCCCACACTGTGTGCAACACACCCCCCAAATCTGCCAGGGAAGTCACGATGCCTATTTTGAGCATCCTCATCCCTCCGCCATGAGGAAGTTAAGCAAACTGGACTTAGAGCCACATTCCTCTTGGGCAACACGCCAAGGGGTGGCGTGGCTTGGAAAGAGAACTAGATCTTGGTTTGAATCCGATACCCTTTAAAGGAGATGTGGTGACAATTAGCTCTCAAGATTATTCTTCCAGAAAAATGCCTGCCTAGAGTATAGCTTTAAATGGCACCAATATGGACTGAATGTGGGAAGTCTAGCTCACTTGAGAAACAGTCCAACCCTGGGGGGTCAAGGTATAGCTCAGTGGTAGAGTGCCTGCCTAGCATGCACAAGGTCCTGGGCTCAATCCCCAGTACCTCCATTAAATAAATAAATAAACCTAATTACCTCACCCCCAAAACAAACAAAAATGAAACAGTCCAATCCTAGTATCTGTTGAGCACCTCACTTCAGGTCTTTACACAAATTATCATTCTTTTTTAGTGACGACTTCCCCCAAATCCCTCCACCACAACACACATAGTTCTTATCGCCCTTCCTGCAGCATTTTTTTCCCTTCCATGGATCACCATCGTCTCCTCCATCTCTTCCAATTAGAAGGAAAGTCCACAAGGACAGGGATTTTTGTCTTTGTCCCCTACTACATCGCCAATGCCTAGCACCGTGCTAGGCAGGTACCCAACATAAATTTGTTCCGTGAAGGGGTAAATGAATGCCTGTCACTCCGAGAGACTTCTCTCCTTCCGCCACGAGACCTTCAGAACAGGAACCATGCATCCCCTTCACCTGGCGGCTCACAGACCAACTTGTTAGTTGGCATTTCCTGCTGGAAAGAGTGGAGGCTTTGGAGTGCAACAGCCACTGAACACGTGGCCAGGCTTTCCCACTTCCTGTCTGTGTGAACTGCATAATCTCACTCAGGGTCTGAAACAGTCACTTCTCACTGGTTTTGTGAGGTGTAAGGGAGAGACAGCATCTGGGAAAAGCCCTAGACACATAGTACTACTATCCATACAATGTTGCTTATGGAAGGAGTAGAGGATGAAACAATAATCTTTTTACTAAGTATGACTCAAATATTGCACAGGACCTACTGATAGAAAAAATTAGTCATTTTTTTTACCTGAAATCAAATTTAACATTAAAAAACCAGGATGACCAGTTACACCTGGCAACTCTGCCCATTAGGCATTATCTTCCTGAAGGCAGGGAGCTGTATCTTTACATAAAGATTTATAAGCTACTGTCCTATACTACTCTCTCAATGAATATTTGTTGATCAGATGAATTTCAGAGCTATGAGATTTTTATCTTGGCTAGGAGGTGATTGAATTAGCCTTAAATTACTGTTTTCAAATTTTCTGCATCTCTCAACAGGCTCCTATGCATTGCCAAGAACTGGAAGAATGGAAACCAGGTCTTAAAGAATTAATGGGCCCAAAGGATGCTGCAGACACCCAGGAGAAAGGTGTTGGGTGTATCTGGAAGCCTGGCTCAAAGAAGGTGTCACCCAGACAATAGGACACCAGACGGATGGCCCTGGCAGGCTCAGATCTCTGTTTAGATTTTGATCTGGTGCTTCCTTACACCAAGAAGTGTGGGGCAGAAATGGCTCATCTGACCTTTAGACTCTAGACTGCAAGCTGCTTTGTGACAAGACAATTAGGTAAGGTTACACCAGGGTGTGCAGGGCTCGGAGAAACTGAGGAGTGCCAAGCAGAGACACAGGCCCTGAGAATATCCCTCCTACTTGTGCCCTTTCTGTGGCTCATCCTGGAAAAGTTCCTTCTTTCCTTTAAAACAAAAAGCACAATTACACCTGAAACTACATGTCAATCACATATCAATTTGTTTGAAAAAATGACCAGTGGTATAACTTCTAAAAGCAAAAGACACATACAGACCTATACATACACTCTGAAACCTCATTCATTCCTTCAACAAATAGTTAAACCTATTATGTGCCAGGAAAATTCCAGGTGTGATAGAGCCTGTGAACTCAACAAGACAAAAGCCCTGGCCTCCTGGAGCATTTGTTCTAGTGGGAGGAGACGGATAATAGGAGAAATAAGCATGCTAGATGATGACAAGTGCTATAGAGGAAAATAAAGCAAAGAAAGGGGAAGGAGTTACTGCCTCTAACAAGGGGTTTAAGAAAGGCCCCACTAAGAGGGTGACACTTGAGCAGAGACTTAAAGACACAAAGGCCATACAGCTAGCAGGGGAAAACTATTATGAATAGTCTTCAGAGCCAGTGCAAAGGCCCTGAGGTGGAAGTGTGCCTGCTGTGCTCTAGGTTGTTGGAAAGCAACGAGGGTAAGAGGTAAGTGGGGGGCGAGGACAAGGAGGGCAGGTCATGGAAGGTTTCTATGTCATAGAAAAGACATTGGTTTTCATCCTGTGTGAAATGGGAAACCATGGCGGATTTTGAGTAGGAGTGAAGTTTCTAGCTTCAGTTTTAAAAACCATCACTCTGGGGGCGAGGCGGATGCGTAGGGACAGACTGGGAGTTCGAGAGCTGTAGATACTGACAGGTATATATAGAATAGATAAACAAGTTTATACTGTATAGCACAGGGAAATATATTCAAGATCTTGTAGTAGCTCATGGTGAAAAAGAACATGAAAACGAATATATGCATATTCATGTATGACTGAAAAATTGTGCTGTACACCAGAAATTGACACAACATTGTAAACTGACTATAACTCAATTTTTTAAAAAATTCTGGAAATAGTGGTGATGTTTACACAACATTGTGAATGCAATTAATGCCACTGAATTTTACACTTAAAATGGCAAAACAAACAAACAAAAATAAAAAATAAATAAAAACCATCACTCTGGCTGCTGAGTGGAGAAAAGACTGTGTTGAGGGAGGGGCAGAGGAAGCGGGGAGACCAAGAAAAGGAGGCTGTTGCATTATCTAGGCAAAGACACTCAAAACAGTATTTTGGGGGAAACTCTCCTGGGAACAGGGGTGACAGATCAGTGCGTCTGAGTGCCAAACCACAGAAACATGTATTCTTCTTAGCCCAGGTACTGTAAATCTGAAAGGCTTTCAGCTTGTTATACGCTCTCCTAATTACAAACCCCACTAATTATTATGTAGACCTTAGCCAATTATCCCATGGGGTATTGTGCCGGCCACCATTTATGAATTTGCTCATGCGGAACGGGTTGAACCCTTATGGGCAGGCCCCACGAGATCCCAGCAGTAATGTCCGTGCTCACAGGGAGCCAGGCACAGGCACGCTCTCCCTCTCCCTGGGGAGAGTTCCACACCCCGACCTCGGCCTGGCTCCCACACCTTGAGTAAGTCCCAGCTGGAACATGAGTTTGTTTAGGACAGTTTCCCTCCCTCCCAAACCCTTATCTCCAATGCCAGTATAATTGCATTTTCAGAGACCCAGAGAGTCATACAGACAGAAAGGAAAAGAAGTGCTGTTCACCTAGCATTTATTTGGAAGTGAAGGTCAAAAGGGATAGAGGCTGAAAATGGCCCAGAAGTGAAAAACAAGTTGTCCTTCAGAGGCAAAAAAAAAAAAAAAAAAAAAGGCTGAATTTTAGCATCACAACTAAAAGTCACGCGAGGCAAATGGTATAAAGACCTCTTTTCTGGAGGGCAGGAGGGGATTCTGTCCCCTTAGAAAGTGAATCAGCTTCAGCGGAGAGGCGGTTTGGCCATCAGGCAGGATAGGGTGTGGGAAAGAGCACAGCTTTTCGAAGATGGAAGCAAAGGACTGTAGGCCCAGCTCTGTCACCATCTGGCTAGGTGACCCCGGGCCAGTTGTCCAACTTCTTTTTATCTGTGGGGAATAATGATGGTTCCTGCCTTGGGCCACTGTGAGGCTTAACAAGCTGTCAGGTCTGTGAGGACCCATTTTTGTAAGCCCCACTCCTAATACTGGGTAGAAACAAATATTTGTATTTTGATTTGTTGGCCGCCTCCACAGACATACTCTCAGCAAAGCCCTTTCATCATGTTCTCCTCCACTTTGTGGGGTCCCTGCAAAATCTCTGCATCTACTGACTCAAGATTAGGGACAACAGAGTACCATCCTATACAAATTCATATTTAAACCAGTGCCTACTGTATTTCCAAGCTCCAGACCTGACAGTCTCAAATACCTCTTTGATGATGCCACTTCTGGGTCCTTCAGACTAATTTAACACTTCCCTAACCGAGAATGAATTTTCCTTCCCCAACCTGCTCCTCTTTCTCCTCTATTCCCAGCAAAGGACACTCTCTCATTAACCAAGGCCCAGCAAGTAAAGCTGACCGCTCCTCCATCCTTGAACATTTTCCCACCCCAGTGACATTCTCCAGGATGCTGGAATGGCCCACTAGGAGAGGGGGTCTCTCTAGGAGATTTTCTGCAATCTCCCTGAGGGCCCCTGTGTACTGACTTAAGTCAGTCCTCCCAGCAGTGGGTGGGTGGCAGGAGAGGTTGGGGCACAGACACTTCTCTGGGTCCCCCATCTCGACCCCACCTGCTCCACTTTGCACCCACAGAGCTCGCCTTCGCTGACATGGCAGTCTTATCCCTCCCCCATCAAGGGTGCCCTTGGATCCCTGGCCTCGGGCAGGAAAACCAGATGCCCACACCTTGGCTGGCACCAGGTATTTACTCATCAAACACTGGTAACCCAGCCACTGGAGTTGTCCAGGGCAATGAACCAGGTAGCAGGAGGCACCTGGGGAGCTTTTAAAAATGCCATGTCCAGAACTCGACCTTCAGAGACTAACTAGCTCAGTGAACTGGCAGGAGGGCAAATCTGCATTTCTGAAGCGCCCCAGGTGATTGAATGCTTAGCCATGTGGATAAACCATGATCTCAGGGGCCAGGGCCATGTGTGTTATGAAATTATGTATTATTTAAAAAGCAAGCAAAAGCTGACCAGTTCAAGATGGTCCTGATTCCCCTGCCCCACTCCTTGCAACCCAATTCTGAACAATATTCATGGGCAGGTCTACAGGCAAACCCACTTCAGCCCTCCCCAAGCACACTGCACAGGGGCAAGCAAGAAAACACCAAAGAATTTCCGTTCTAGGCAAAGGGCACTTTGGTCTAGTCACTGCTGTTTGCAGAGCAGTGTTTGCTTTAACACAGAAGCAGGGAGAGTGAGGAAACTGGTTTGGCAGGTTTGCTGGGTGGGAGAGAGCACTTGAACCAAAGGTAAAACAAGGGAGAGTCTCAAATAGAAGGCACCAAATATTCCAGTGGCTTTGTAATCAACAGTCCTTGAGCACTTGATCTGTACTATGACATGGGGACTATTATGCCCATTTTACAGAAGGGGAAATTCCTTGGCCTCAGCTGGCAAGGGGCATTACCTGGATTTCAATCTGAACAGTCTGATTCAAGAACCTTATAAATATTGGGAAGATGCCATCAGGGCTGTGGTGGGGAGTAGGGGATTGGAGGTGGATAAGAGGAGGAAAAGGGAAGAAGGAAAAAGACAGGAGGCCTAAAACCCTCCCAACAGTAATAAGCAAAAGCTGAAGTACGTACAAGGAAAACTTGGTGATGGAGAGGGGAGGAGGGCAGGGGAGGGAGAGAGACGCCACCACAAATTTCTTTCTAATTGACCAAAGACAAAAAACACTTAAAAATGTCCAATTGCCCTCCCATTTCCAGAATCGGGTTTGAGGTCTCCCCTCTTGCCCTCCACAGCTTTCAGAGGGAAGCACTCAGTACTCTGTATCCCAGGACACACTTACCACTACAGTCTGGCTTCAAGAGCCACTGACTGGGCATGCAGCCCTCACAAGCATCTTAGAAAGTTCTAACAGACCCAACATTCCTTGCCAATTACCATCAACATTGAGGGCTGGGCTGAGGCCGCAGTTTGAGAGGGAAAAATAAGCCAAGGTATAAGGGGTAGTAAATATTTATTTACTCATTCATTCATTTGCTCAAAATAATATTTGAGTGCCTATTCTGTCCCTAAGAAATATGAGCCCACCATTTAATGACTCTTTCCTGTTTCCTTATATCCATCTCACTTTATGTTCAGCCCACATCAGCTTTATTCTTTCTGTAACTCCAGGGTCCAGCCCAGTGCTCACCCTTAGCAGGCACTCATATTTGTTGACCAAATGAATCCAAACAAATGAACGGATAGACACATTTAATCCTCACAACAAACTTATAAGTAGTATTGCCTCCCCCCATCTTACAGATGGGGGCAACTGAGGCTCATAGAAGTAAAGGGATTTACTCAAGGTCACACAGCTAGTAGCTGAAATTCAAACCTGGATCTTTCACGGACCTAAGGACCAGCCAGACCAGCCGTACTCATCTCATTCCCCTCCTTGAAAGACTAGAGCCCTGAAAGGAGATGGGGTTTGGCAGAGCGAAAACTCAGAAAGTCTGGATTGTGACAAGTGCCTCTTGGGGATTTTCAGGTTTTGGCAGCTTCTGGGAGATGTGAGAGCTGATTGCTTCAGCGTCTGGCTTATCTGGGGCTACACTTGGAAGGGATTGTGTAACAGACACCAAGGTGAGCATTTTGGGGAAAAAAAAGGCTCACTGAACAAAAAGACCCAGAGAGCAAACAGGGATTTCCATAACCACCTGGCTGAGATGAAGGGCAGGTCAGGTGGCTTTGCAGAGAAGCAGCAGCAGCCGCCAGCCTTCCTCAGATGGCCTTGCAGGGCCCAGGACCTTTCCACCACTCCTTGTGGGACACAAAGGCAAGGCAGGAGGATGACCCATTGATGTCCTACCTCAGGGAGCTCTGCACCAACCCTCAAAAGATGAGTCATAGGAAAGTGATGTTTAGGAGTTTGAGGGGCAGAGGAGAGGGGATCTGATGACATAAAGTGATCCCAAAGCGGGCTTCCGTATTTGTTTTTCTTAAAGCCTAGTTTAACTATGGAGCCTGTGTACTATTTCAATCACCTTTCAGCACATCTTTTAGGAGGCGGAAAGGAGTGTATTTAATCCACTACAGGTGGGTACTTGTGAGCTGGGTCAATCCATCAAGCAACCAGAGCTCTAACCCAAAATACAAGGCTGTTTGTCCAAGGCCAGGTGGTGGAAGAAGCAAAGTAAGGAAACCATCGGTGTGAAAGCCTGCCTGCTTTTTTCCCAACCCTCAATCCACTTCAGGCTGAGTGCACTAGGGTAATTCTCCTGAGATCCGAGAGACTGGGTTTCTCCAACCAGTTTGTCTAAGGAAAAGGAAAATAATCAGAAACTCTAAAGAACTACTTTACAAAAAAACAAAAACAAAAACAAAAAAACCCCCACACTTTACAGTTGCGGTTGCGGTGTTTGTTTTAGCATCCTCCATTCCAGAACTTGGAGAGGAACCAATGGAATAAATGAAAGTCTGAGTGAGACTGTGGGGTCAGCCATCTCACCGGGCACAGGAATGACCCCAGAAAACCACCCCAAGATCCCCTGAATTTGGATAAAACCCTATCTGTGCCACTCTTCAGCCACCTGTAGACATAAAGTAACAGGCCCCTCGTTCTCAGACTCCCACGCAGCAAATTTCCAACAGGCCACGGTTTAACCTGGCACTAATGTTGCATCCTCCATCTTCCTGGGCTGTCCAAAGAGAATGAAGCCAACTCCCTAAATCCTGGCTGCCTTTTTAAGTCACAAAGCCAGTTCCCCAAGGTTGCACCTGTGATTTTACTAGAAGGGTACTTTCATGTTGGGGGGGAGTTCCACATTGCATTGGTAGGTGACCCAATGGTCCAAAAAGGCCAAAAAAAAAGTGAAATTCAGGAAATCTGTTGAGTGGGGCTGGGTATGTGCCTATAAAAGAAACTAGAACTGCACAAGCAGCTTCCAGAGGCCGCCTCTCCCACCAGCACCACCAGCTCCCAGCCCCTCCACCTCCCATTGGGTCTGACCCATCTCCATCACCACCAGCTCCCGTCGGGGGTCCCGCCCTGTTGACACCTCTGCTCTCCAGGGCACAGAGGGAGGATGATGTCTACTTCATGATAGACACAAACTGCCCAAATACCCTCTTTCTTTTTTTTTTGCGATTATTGAGAAGGGGCGAGAACAGGAGGAAGAACACCTGTGGATCCCTAAGCAAAGTACGAAATTGCCTTACACTTCAGTTTCATCATCTCAAAATAGAAATAACAACGATGCCCACCCTCATAAAGTTCTTGGGAAAATTAAATAAGATAAAATATGTGAAGCACTTGCCCCAGAGTCCAGTTCAAAAGTGAATAGGTGTGGCTATTAATAATGATAATATTTATGTTATTACTAATATGTAATAATATTATTATTGGTCAGATCCAAGAACTTGTAGGGTGGCAGGGGATAGACTAACCCACCTTGGTGCTACCAGATGTCTTGGTGAAGGAAAACAAAGTGACCAGCACCTGTACTGCAACACGTGAAACACAGATGCGCACACCATTTCTAACCTCTGCCCTGAATTCAGGACTGGATCAACTTCCTCCAAGAAGCCAGTCTTCAAAACATCCCAGGCCACCACACATTCTGGCACCTAAATGCCCGTGTCCAACAGTGCCATCTAAGCGGGTTCTGGGACAGTTCTCAGCAACCTGCTGGAACATGAGATACCAGGGGCAAGGCTGGAGAATCCCTGTATCTCCTCAGTCACTCCTGGGGTCCCAGCACAGGGCCGGACAGAACATCGAGCAGAGACTGGCCGCATAATGGCGGACCCAGTGCAAAAATTGGGCAGACAACACTTCCTTTTTAATCCGGTAGAAAGCTCCACACAGCCGGGCCCCAGAAAAGCAAATATGTTTAATCAATCAAACTGCAGTTTCTCTGTTTAAAAAAAAAAAAAAGCCACTGTTGGAACAACTTCCAAAGTTCAAAAAAAAATTCGGACAACAGCGTGATTGCTGCAGATTTTCCATGTGGCCAGATTGGAAGACTAGGGGGGAGGGTAGAGCTTAGCATGAACCAAGTCCTGGGTTCCATCCCCAGGTACCTCCACTAAAAATAAATAAACCTAGTTACCATCCCCTCCAAAAACTAACTAACTAAATAAACCTAATTACCTTGCCCCCTCAAAAAAAAAAAAATTAAGAAAAAAAAGATTGGAAGACTAAACAGTAAATTCCTTCAGGGGAATTATGGGTGATTTCTCATTTCAATAAAGTGTTTTATTGTTATGATACTCACCCAATCAACTGAATCAAGAGGGAGGAGAAAGTCGAAAAGGAAATAAGCACCTGGGAATCAGTGAAACCAGAAAAGAAAGCAACCTCCCCTTACTCTCACTCCTGGGCAACAGTGAAGTCAAACAAAGCAAACTCTAGAATCCTGATTATCACAGTGATAAGGCCCAGAAGTACACTATGTCCATTTTCATTCCCTGAGTCAGAGCTACCAAGCTTTAAAAAAAAAAAAAAATTATTCCTTAGAGGAATAGTACCTGTATCAAAATGTTTTCATCTCTATGAGCAAAAGCCACAGCCTAGTAACCAAGAGGGCTCCTCAGTCATCCCAGAGATGGTGCAGAATGGGGCCTGGGAGTCAGATCCCTGTTCAGATTCCTGCTCTGCTGATCCTAGGGCAAGTGGACTCCACCCTCAGGCCTCCATTTTGCTCATCTGCAAAACGGGAATTACCACCCCCACCCAGACACCCTCTTCCCACACATCAGATTTTTGCAGCCTGAAATGACAGACTGTCTCATAGTGGTCAGAGCAATAAGAAACACATACAAGGCCTCTAATAAGTGCTCCCCCCATAACTAAGTTCACCATACAAGATAGCCCCCTCAACCCCAATGCTCTATTATGGTAAAATTTTACATCCCTGCATCTGTGTAAATTACAAAGAAGTGTCATCTGAGCCAGGGAAGAAGGGGGTCGCCAGCCCAGGGGCATGAGAGCGCCCTTTCTCGAACTCTTCCCACTCCCACCCCACCCCGCTCAGGGACACCGGCGGCGCGCCCTCACCTTTGCCCAGGACTCGACCTCTCTCCAAGTGCCGCCGGGGCACGGTGAACGTATAGCTCTCGGCGCCAAAGCCAGGATTGCAGGGCTCCGGCTCCTGGCAGAGCCACGGTGAGACCTAGGTAGGGGAAAGGTATGGAACCAGGGTGACTTGGGGAGGTCCCCTCCTACCTACACCGAAACCAAGGGCCCCTCCCCTCCCTAGCTCGCGGCGCCAGGGCTGTGGGAGGGACCCATCCCCATACCCGGGGGGCAGGCAGCCACACCAAACTCTTTCAGAAACCCGCAGCCCCAAACCCCCAGGAATTCCCGGGGAGGCTGCTGGGTCTTCTCCTCCAGACCTAGAACCCCTTTCCTTCCAGTCTCCTTTTTCATTTCATTGGAGACATTTTTACTCCTCCCAACTCCACTTTCCTTATACCGAGAACGCCCCCACTCCTAAGGCCAGTTCCTCCCACCAAGAGGTACTCCAACCCCTTTTGACCCCACTTTCTTATCCCGGGGTGCCCAATACCTATTTACTACCCTTTCTTTACAGGGAAGGTGACTTATTTCTACTGGTTTCCCTTCCCTTACCTCAGGGGTCATCCCCACTATTCCTGGCTCCCCTCTGACATGGACCGGAGCCTCCCTATTCCATACCCAGACTCCCACCCTACTCCACGCCCCCCATCCCCCGTCCCTAGCCCACCCGAGTCCAGCGAAACATGCCCCCAACCTCGGGTATTTGCGGGAGGCAGTGGGCAAAGCAGTTCTAGTGCTTCACCCGCACCGGCTCCCAGTCCCTTCTCCCTGGAGTCCAGAGCGCGGCGCAGTTTCCAGGCGGTTCAGGCCCTTTGGACCCAAACTTTCTTGGAAGAGGGAACGGGGGCGACAGGAAAGAGGAAGGGACGACGAAAGAGAGGGACTGGTGGCCGGGGCGCGGTAAGTGGGGCCGGAAGGAGTCCCTCAAAGTCAGGGGACCCAAGGTACCTGCAGCAGCAGCAGCAGAAGCGGGGAGAGGTTGTGGCACGGGGGGCCCATGGCAGGCTGGGCGGGGGTTGGGCCGGGTTCGGCCGGACTGGAGTCTGGCTGGGCTTCCGCGAACTCACAGGTGCTTTTGGGCTCCGGACGCCACTGAGCTGGGCAGCGCCGCAGCACCCAGGTGAGCCGCAAAGGCCCCGCCCCCTGGACAGCTGATTGGCTGAGGATGCACCTGCCGCCTGCAGCCAATGAGCGGCGCGGCCTCCGCTTCCTCCCCGAGCGGGGTCGGACGCTCCGCCCCCGATACTGTCCTGCCTCGCGCCCACCCAGTGACCCGCTGGTACAATCAGCGGGGTAGGGGCTCCAAAATTCCTATTGCCGCCAGGTTCAAATACTAGCCTCTCTGTGGCTCATTAACACCTGGAGCCAGAAAGGACTAGAAAGGATTTTACCCTTTAACTATGTCTATCTTTTTTTTTTCTTTTTTAATATCACACATAATGCTTTTAGTTCCTGAGGTTTCCAATCTAATTATTTTCAATTGTTTGATAATACTTGTATTTTTATTCAGTTTTAGTTGTATTAATTTCAGTGTTAAAAACGCTGGGGTTACATCACTATCAGTAATGAAAGGTAGTTTCATCATTGCAGATTAAACTGATGCCGAATAGTCTCAATAGGATATTGGAAATTTGCTTTTAGATAAAAATATTTCATTTTTATTAAGTTGTTACCTAATGACTACCAATGCCAGGTTCTATACTAGCACTAGGCACATGCTAAGACTTCCGAACATGAGGGGAAAGAGCAACATACAAAAAAATAATTAAAATACTATTTCCATCTTTTTAAGTGAGGGTCTCCATCAGTCAGTGACTCTGCAAATCAGTTCATTGGGCAGAACTCCCTCCCCCTTTCGAAGCCTCAGTTTCTCCACCTTCCGGATGGGAGTAATAATCACAAATGCCTCACTATGTTGTTCTGAGGTTGCCATACAATTAATAATATCAATATTTCCTGCACGATAAAAGTTGTATACAGGTTTGAAGGATAATAATAGTAACAATAGGTGCTGGGCATACAAAGTTACTGTGCCAGGCTCTGCGCTAAGCATTTGACATTGACAGCTCATTTAATCTCATCTCAAAACCACTCAAGAGCTGTGTTACTATTCCCATTTCATAGACAGGCAACTGAAGCATAAAGAATTTGGGGCCAGTAGGAGGTGGTGGAGGAACCCACGTCCCTCTGATTCCAGGGTCTGTTCTTCCATTAGCTTCACCTCATGTGGCCCCACATAGTCTTGCATCTGGAGCTACAGTTTTCAACCTGTCCTATAATGTTGACTGAAAGAGATCCATTAGAGAACACGCAAACCTGTTATTTACAAATAACTCAACATCTCATGCAAGGGAGACCATCATTCCCTTCACCCTCCAAGCACGATCAGAATTACAGTGTGTAGAGTCAGCTACTAACTGTGTGACCTTGGACAAGTCAGTGTTCTCCTCTGTGTAAGTGGGTTATTAGGTGCTAATACAAGAAAATCACTAAGCAGAGTACTTGGCGCCTCATAGCAACTGCTTAGTAAGTGTTCGGTGTGGAGGTTGTGCTTTGGAAAGGACCATCTCTTTTCCCCCTTGCTCATGGGGAAGGCAAAGTTTAAATATTTCACCCAGAGCTTAAGGTGAATCTAAGCCCACGGAGGCTACCTTCTCAACCCCAGAGGAGAGGTACTGTCTCAAACCAACACACCGTTTCAGGTCAGTCCAGCTCCCCACTCCCACCCACCCCACCTGTCCCCTCAGTTTCAAAGAGTTTCCCCACCTGTTTCCTCTATTTTAATGGGATTCTGAGCATACGCCCAGGCCATTTGGATTTCTGCATCTTGGCTCTTTCTGCCTCTTAACTCACCAGGAGGCTCAGGGGGAAAAAGTTTCCAGTATTGCCTTTCCCACTGAGGCTCCTGCTGGACTGTGCATTAAACAAGATAATGGAAATACAGAAACAGGCGTTTCCCCCATGTGGCAGCCTTGTCCGTTTATTTTTTTTCCCTCAGTTATGCAAAAATTCATATTTTATACCATCACTCGGCCCAGGGAGCCTTTAGGGCTTTGCTTTCCTCCTCCCAGCAAGCCCTGGCCTTGCAACTCTGCAGCGACTCTCATCGACTCCTCCATTACACTCTGATAATTCAATAAAAAGGATTTTAGAAAACAATTAGGGGCAGTGAGGACAGGTCGGGCATGAGCTCACCCCAGACTTCTCGGCAAGCCCTTCTCCAAACTCCAGGGAGCTGATGGCGAAGGGCTGCTCGCTCAATGGTCCAGAGGGAGTCAGGGACACACAGGGGTTTCCCATGGAGGCAGGGCATTGTGTGGCCCTCTGTGAATTGCCTCAATCTCCTATTCCATCAAAAAAAAGATACCTCATTGTGAGGATCAAATGAGCTGCTGAAGGCGCTGATCTCAGGCTAATGGAGGATTCAAGTTCCTGTTCTGCCAATAGCTGGGTAGCATGTCACTTGCTCTCTTCTAGTCTCAGTTTCCTCATCCATAAAATGGGGATGTTGGTAGCAAGTAATTCTCAAGATTATTGCAAGCGCTGTAGGAAGTTAGCTATTAGCCCTCTAGGCTCAGTGCATTCCCCTCCCAGTTCTAGTCCAAACTGTGAGCCCCCATGGGGCCTCCCCACCCCTAGGCTCTCCTTTTCCCAGCCCTGCCCTTAAAGTCTCTTAGGCTATCTCTGGGAAACTCACACCGACTGGTTAGTCATTTAGACCTTCGCAGGGTCATCTGCATTTTAAAGAGAGCTCTGGGGTATAATTCTTTCAAAGGAAGGAACTTTGGAACTAGTAAACCCTGCCCAGGTTTCTTAACCTGGTATCTGTGGATGGGCTTCCAGGGTGAGCGGTCGTGAAACCCCTGAGATTGTTGGACTGTTGGGTGCAGGTGGTAAGGTCCGTTGTATTCGTTGGTGTCTCATCTCAAGGGAAGAAAAATAAAAATCTTGAAGGTGAGGTCTCTTGGAGGGCTCCTCCAATGTTAATGGAAGAACTGCAGGCATCAACAGGGAAAAGAAATGTTGACCAGAGATCTTATGGGTGCCACTCCAGGTGCATGACAGCCCCTACTGCAGTTGGTGCTAATCAGGCACCCATGGCTGAGAAGGGCAATACCAGGGTTTCCGTGTTGCCTGCAGGGTGTGTCTCTGACCTTTATTTCCTGGGCGTCCTGGTGACCAGTGAGCCTGGAGGCTAAAGATTAATTCCCCAGGCAGTCCTGTTGCTTTCATCTCCTGGCAAAGGGATGGTGATAATGGCACTTGGACTGGGAGGGGCACCCCACCCCCAGCCTCGGCCAAGAAGAGCCCAACCACCCAGCCAGCTGGGGAGGACTCCCAGGGAAATTGGAATTGCTGGGGATTCCAGTCAGATCAGGCTCCCCTGTGTGGGGAGAGGAGGCTCCTTACCAGCTGCTGCTGGGGGCTCCTGACACCTCTGCTCTGCCGGGCAACATGCGGGGAGGGACCTGGATATCCCACTTCAGCCTCCTGTTAAAATGATGGTAACTGATAGGGGTGCCGCCCTTGGAGCTCAGCCATTCACTGCAAAAAAAAAAAAAAAAAATTTATTTCAAACACAATGAAAATAGTATAGTGCATACCATATATATGTAATGAAACACCATATAGCTACCATCTGCTTCAACAACTTTTTTTGTCATTTTTATAAATTTGTAATTTGTAAACTTTGTTCCAAATCTTGTTTCATCTTTTCATCCCAGTATTTTTATTTTTAAATTGACTATTTTTGGTGGGGAGAGTATAGCTCACATGCTTAGAATGTATGAGGTCATGGCTTCGATCCCCAGTACCTCTGGTAAAGAAAAAATAACAATGATAATAAATAAAATAAATAAATATTACCTCTTCCCTAAAAATTTTAAAAAATTGACTACTTTTTAAAAGTTTGTTGTTGTTGTTGTTGTTGTTGTTGCGGGGCGGGGATTGGGTTGGTTGGTTGGTTGGTTGGTTGATTGATTGATTGATTGATTTTTAGAAAAGGTTCTGGGGATTGAATCCAGGACCTCATGCTTACTAAGCATGTGCTCTACCACTTAAGCTATACCCTCCCCACAAGCCTATTTTTTAAGAGCAGTTTTAGGTTCACAGCAAATTTGAGGGGAAGGTACAGAGGTGCTGGTGTTCTGGCTCCAAGACCACTTCGGCAAAGTGGTTCCCAGCAGAGATGTTGGGGCCTCACTGCCTGGGTCTGAATCCTGCCCTCCTACCTGCTAGTTCCAAGCCTTTGAATAAGTCACTTAAATCCTCTTTGGCTCTCGATTTCCTCATCTATAATGTTGGGTGGTTGTGGGACTTAGAGAAATACCCTAAGTAAATGTGGCAGACGGGAAGTCCTGAATTAACACTGACTATTGTTATTTCCACATTCCACGATGCGAAGGGGCTAGGTTTTTCCCTGAGTGGAGTTCCTGCGTCCCTGAGCCCTTGAATTCATGGGCAGCAGGATTTCTCCAAGCTAAGTCTCACTGTCTCCTAGGCCCCCTGAAAGAGGAGGGGCCAGCTGTCAGGGGGCTCCACAGCTGGCTGGGTGCTCTCTCTTGGCACAGACACTTTTGTACCTGGTGTCTCGAGATAAGGCACTACTGAAGATCTACAGAACACAGAGCCTCAAGATAAGGTTCCACAGACCTACACTTTCTGGCTCCCATCTTCAAGCAGAGAAGGCCCCATCCCTTCTCTCAGAGTCAAGGACCATTCCACGTGGTGGGAGGGAGGGAAAAAGTTCTCCCCAATCTCGCCTCAGGGTTAGACAAAGCCAACCCTCTCCAGGGTCAGCAGCCAATGAAATCACCCCAAGTTCAGCTTGGCCCCCAAGTCAAAGAAATTTGGAGACAAAGGACTCTTACGTTTTATAATTAAAATATTATTTTTTTCTGCTCTTGAATCCTTAATATGAAACCCTCATAGTTCAATTTCCTCCAAAAAAGGAACTTTGTGACTAACACAATTTATTTGCCAAATTCCAGGAGGTGGCTAGAACACAGTGTAGGGAATTGACCTTGTGACTTGAAGCAAAATCTCTTTCCTTCCCTAAGTCTCAGTTTCTTGTCTGTAAAAGAACTCAGTAGGCCTGGAAGGATCCCCCAGTTTTCTCCTGCCTCTAAAAACTATGACTTTGAGCTTCTTTGGGATGGGAAATTATGTCACTGGCCAGGTTCACATTTCCTTCTCTAGGGGACCAGGAGTTCTCAAGTGAGAGATATTTATGGAGTCATGATGCTGTTTATTTCTTTTCAGTTTTTAGACTCAATCTCCAGACAAAGCACAAAAGACCTAAAGTTACAGAACAAAATGTAAATGTCATGAATAATATATAACTAATAAAATTTGGGAATTGCTTGAGGGGGAAGCTGGGGAGCTGGATAAGGACACTCAGTCCTCATCTTCCAACAGATAGTTCTCGGGATCGGGAGATTTTGGATGAGCAGCAAGTTCGCAATTATTTATTATATTATTATGCTTTATCACTTATGTGTGTGATATATCTATTCTCTTTTTATTTTAAATATTATCTCTTTTAAAAAATAAAGAAAAAAGCAATATGGGGAAAAAATTGAAGACATAATGAATGAGATAAAAGGAATCCATACAGCAAAAAAAAAAAAGTATTTGGTCTCTTCCTCTACAAGTGCAAATTTGTTCAATGATGAGCACTTAACCCTTTCTGGAGATGTCTAAAATGGATTGAATCCGGGTGGAGGGGAGGAGGTTGGCAATAAAAAGGAATGAATTTCTGATACGGACTACAACATGGATGACCCTTGAAAACATTCTGCTTAATAGAAAGAAACCAGGCACAAAAGACCACCTATTTATTATATGATTCTGTTTTTTGTGAAATTTCCAAAATAGGCAAATCTATTGAGATGGAAAACAGATGAGTGGTTGCCTAGGGCTGGGCAGGATTGAGGGGTGGGAGGGAAATTGGGAGTGACTGCTAATGGGTGTGGGACTTCTTTCAGAGCGGGATGAATATATTCCAAACTTAGATTGTGATGATGACTGCACAACCTTGTGAATATACTTTATATTTATACAAAAAACACTGAATTGAATGCTTTAAATGGGTGAATTGTGTGGTTTATGAATTTCATCAGAATAAAGCTGTTTCTTCTTTAAGTGGGGAGGAGGTCTTGCTAAGAGCAGCCTTAGTAGAGGGGTGATTTTTGTAGCCCTATACTCCCTACTGTCTTTGTTTCACAAATAGAAAAATCTAGACACCTGTCTTCCACATACACATATAGTATACTAACAACAACAACAGTAATAATGGCTCTCATTTATGTAACACTCACTATGTTCCAGGTGCTGGTTCCAGGCACTTTTACTTTTATTAGCTCATGGACCTCTAGGAGGAAGATTCTATCTTACCCCTTCTTGAAGAAACCGAGAGGTAAAGTGTTTTTCCGTGGTTGTTAAGTGGCAGAGCTGTGGCAAACCCACCAGGTCCTGTGCTCTGCACAGGCAACACAGAAGTCCACCCTGAAGGCCACCACCCTGCCACTGTCCATGAAAAATGGCCCCATCAGCCAAGGCTGGGATGACCAATGGTCCATGTTTGCCAGGGACCAAGAGGGTTCCTGGAGTGCAGGACATTCAGTGTCAAAACCAGGAAAGTTTGGGATAAACTGGGATGAGTTAGTCACCTTAACACAGCCAAGTGAGCGCTGCTGAGTGCCCACTCCTGTGCGTGCGGACATGTGCATATCTGTGTGTGTGCGTGTGTGTGTACATGTGTAGGTTCATGAAAGGGGTGCTCAGCAGCTCTCAGCAAGAGTCCAAGTTTTTCAGGAAGGGAAGGAGAAGCTGGCCAGGCTGGAACCAGACTGCAGCAGTTGGAGAAAGCGAGCTTCCTGCAGGGGTGGAGACCAGCAGAGAAATAAAACGTGGGCAAAGAGCAAGGTTTCCACCACAGGCCTAGGAGAAAATTCCAGAGTCCAGACTGAGAATGGGGGCCCACAGTTTTCCAGAGAGACCCCAATTTTTCAGGCCACAGTCATTCATTCATTCGCTCATCCATTCGTTCATTTGGTAAACAGTCACTGGGGACCTAGCATGTGCCTCCCTACCCTCAGACAGCTTTTGGTCTAGTGTGGTGGAATAAATAAACAAAGAAACCAGGAATTTATGATCCAGGGCAACAAGCAAGGATGACTAACATTTAACAATTGGCAGAGTCTGGGCACTGCAGCAATCAAAAGGAACACCAGCCATTAACACCAGAGCAGGGTCCCCAGGCCTCCTGCTGGGCTAGGCTTTACCCTTTTGGTTGCTGGGTGGTGGGAAGCCTGGGGGTGTGGTAGGGACTGGGGGTATGCAGAGCTTCTGAAGGACTCAGGTAAATAGCTGATTACCAAGTAATATGGAAACAGTTCAATACCATATTTGAGCCACTAGAATAGCCATATCAGTGACCCTGGTTGGAGGACTGCCCTGGTGGTAATGATTCAAGATTAACAAGGGCCATGATGGGAAGGCACAGGGGCTCAGGGAAGGCTTCCTGGGGGGAAGTGACATCTAAGTTTAGTTAGCCAGAGTGTTCCTGGCAGAACCTGGCCAAAAGCCCAGAGAGGAGGAGGGCTCATCATTTTCAGGTAGTTGAGGCTAGCTGGAGGAGGGAGGGATGGGCAGGAGACTAGACCCAATAGGCAGGTAAGGAGAGTGTGTGTTGGGAGGTTTGGGGGGGCTGTGTTAATCATGATCAGTGGCTTGGACTGTGTCTTCAGAGCAAAGGGGGCCACTGTAGAATTTTAAGATCAGGGGAGCCACCTGATCCAGTTTGCAAATCCCCCAGGGGACACCAAGGAATCCATTTGTCCAAAGACAAGAACAAGGGCTCAGAATAGGCACATGAAAAGATGCTCAATATCGCTAATTATCAGAGAAATGCAAATCAGAGCTACAATGAGGTATCACCTCACAATGGTCAGAATGGCCATCATTAAAAATTCCACAAATGATAAATGCTATAGAAGGTGTGGAGAAAAGGGAACCCTCCTATACTATTGGTAGAAAAGTAACTTGGGGAAGCTACTATGGAAAACAGTATGGAGATTCCTTAAAAAACTAAAAACAGAGTTACCATATGATCCAGCAATCCCACTCCTGGGCATATATCTGAAGAAAACTCTGATTTGAAAAGTTACATGCACCCCAGTGTTCATAGCAGCACTATTTACAATAGCCAAGGAATGGAAACAACCTAAATGTCCATCAACAGATAAATAGGTAAAGAAAATATGGTGTGTATATATATATAGTGAAATACTACTCAGCCATTAAAAAATGAATGAAATAATGCCATTTGCAGCAACATGGATGGACCTGGAAATTATCATACTAAGTGAAGTAAGTCAGACAGAGAAAGACAAGTATCAGATGATACCACTTACATATGGAATCTAAGAAAATGATACAAATGAACTTATTTACAAAACAGAAACAGACTCACAGAAGTAAAAAACAAGCTTATGGTTACTGAAGGGGAAAACGGGTGGGGGAGGGATAAATTAGGAGTTTGGGATTAGCAGATACAAACTACTACATATAAAATAGATAAACAACAAAGTCCTACTGTACAGCACAGGGAACTGTATTCAGTATCTTGTTATAACCTATAATAAAAAAGAATATGAAACAGAATATGTATATATATGTATAACTGAATCACTATTCTGTATACCAGAAACTAACCCAACACTGTAAATCTACTATACTTCGATAAGAAAAAAAAACAACCACCACCAGGACTCAGGGAGGTTAAAACACCTGTTAGGCATCATGGACACACAGGCTGGACTCAGCGTGAATGGAATTGTTCACTTCTGGATCCCTTCCTTACCGAATACCACATGCATCAGAGGCTGCCCACTTGTGTACGGAGCTTTAGAGTTTACAAAGCACTTTACAGGTTACATGGCACTTTCCCATCCATGCATGTTTGATTTCCCCCCACAACACTGTATTACAATGATACCATTTCCATTTCACAGTTGAAAGTACTGAAATATCTCCAAGATCTAATAAATAGTGTCTCTTTGACTCAAATTCAAGCCTTAAGGCTCCTCATCCAGTCATCTTTCCCCTCAACCATGCTGTGTCTTGGCATTTGTTTTGGTCGCTTTGGGTTGTAAATGCCAGAAACACAAATGCCTAAGCAGAAAAAGGGAATCTGGAGACTCACATTCTGAAAAGTCCAGGATAGATGGACTTTGGACATGGATGGTTCCAGGAGGTCAAATTATGTCACCAGGGATCTGTCTTGCTCTGTTTCTACTTTCCTCTATGTTGATTTTCTTCTTAAGTTCTCCTACCAAGGCAGAGATAGGCTGCAACCAGTTTAGCAATCCCAGCCACAAAGTACTATAATTTTCCAATAGGTACAGCAAGTCTCAGGTTTCACTTCTGTGCCCTGACTTGGCTCATGTGCACACATGAACCAATCCTCTGGCCAGAGAGATGGCTGGGTGGTTCTGATTGGCTAAGACCAGGTCATATGTCCAGCCCTGGAGTGAGGCAAGAGGAATCAATCTCCTCAGAACGCCTTGGACTAAGAGTAAGGGAGGTGTGGTCCCCTAAAGAATAATAATGGTGCTGTCACCTAGAGAAGAGCAAATAGATACTGGGCACATAAAAACTAACATTCAAACTACTGCACGATCCCTCAGTAGCAGGAGGAGGCTACTCACCTGGGGTGGTGGCGTCCTCCCTGACAAAGGAGCTCAAAATGGTAGCAAACATAGTCTGCCTGATGCCTGCTCCTGGGGCAGGAATCCTGCTCCTCCATAGAGCCCCACCCTCCCAGAGCCAACCAGCAAGCTCCAGTCCAGCTTGGAGCCCCAAAGCCACTTCCCTTCTATTTAATGCCAATTTTTGGCCTGTGTCTACTGGGGCTGGGCTTGGAGTCTAGGTTCCCTGTAGACGTTCCTCTTAGTAGACAGACCTTAGTCATGGTGTGACCTAAAAATCTAAAAAAGGATAAAAATAAAATTTAAAAAGTGCCCAGAATAACCTTTGGATATTGGCTATGGACAGAGATGCTGGGGCCAAGTTTGCAATAAAGTCTTCCCATTTGTAAGGCTCTTTCCCCACCCCATCCCTGCTGAGACCTGTTGCTGGGCTGTGGCTCATACTGCAAAATCACCCCAAAGGCAGAAATGCATAGTGTTTAAGAATACAGACTCTGGAGGCAGGCTGCTTGGGCTCAAATCCCAGCTCTGCCACCTATCAGCTATGTGCAAGGTGATTCTGTGCCTCAATTTCCCCATCTATTAAATGGGTTTGATGTTAGTATTAGAACCTCCCATTTAGGGCTGTCTAGGAATCAAGTGAGCTAGTAGTACATGTTCAGACCAGTGTCTGGCAAAGAATAAGCCGTATAAAGCAGGCTATTATGTGCCACATCAGTTCCTTTTTATTCCCAGAGAGCAAGGCTAGGTCTGTCTTGTTTGTCACTATATTCCCAGTGCTCAGTGTGAGACTGAAACAGAGCGGACCAAGGTAAATATCTACTGAATGTAGACTTTTTTTTTAGTGGAGGATTGGGAATTGAATCCAGGACCTCATGCATGTTAAGCATGACTTCTATCACTGAGCTATTACTGCCCCCAGTATCTACTGACTGAATGAACGAATGAATGATTGAATGGCTACTGCCATGGGAACAGGGATTACCTTACTCATGGCTGGCTGTGTGACCTTAGGTGGCTGGCTTCTCCTCTCTGAGCCTCAGTCTCAGCCTTGGCAAAAGAAATCAGATCAGTTAGTGTTGTGCAAACTTTTCGGATCAGGACCCCTAGAAAGAAATATATTTTACATTGTGCTGGAGCACACCCACTGAAATTGAATTTTCACAACACTTTCCTATGTGCAATATACTCTGATATTTTCTATTTTCCTCTGTTCTACTCTATTTTACTCTTTTTTTCACTTAAAAAAAATGCAATTCTGATCCTCTGAATAGATTTGAAGCCTCTCTAACTTCTGGAGACCTGCAGTGAAAAAGATGAACTAGATAAAAGGCAAGGTCTTTTCTGACCCAGACACTGACCGTGTTACAGAGAAGGAACATCATTTGATTCTGTGTGATGGTTAAGAGCTTGGCGGGAGAGGAGTGGGTTCAAGTCCTAGGGATACAGGCTTGTGCTGATCTTGGTGTTAAGTAACCTCTAGGTGCCTGTCTTTCCTCCTTAATACAATGGAGGGAACAATGGTTCCGACTCTGAGGAGTAGTCTGAGGATTTAATGAACGAATACTTGCAAAGCACTAAATATATTTAATGCTCCATAAAAAATTTTTTAAAAACATTATTTTCACTTGAAAGAACGTATATAACACTTTGTGGGTAGCCTGGCACAAAGTCAGAGCTCAATAGATTTTGCGCATTTTTAGAGATTGTCAGAGCATTCCTCTCCCTCTCTGGAGTTTCCTGGAGGGAAAGGTACTTGCCCAAGGTCACCAGCAAGTAAGAGACAGAGCTCTGGGGCATCAGGTCTCAGACTTTAAGGAAGTTCTAAAAATTGCTGATTTGGGGAATGCATGGGAACCCCTCCTTTATCCTCGCTGCCCAGAATTCACAGACCTCAAGCCCTCTTTCTTTTTCTTTAACAGTTTTTCCCTATTTTTAAACATTGAGGTATGCTTCACATATAGCAAAATTCACCCTTTTTGGTGCACAGTTCTGTGAGTTTTCACAGACACATACAGTTATATATCAACCCCTGTGCTTAAGATGGACAGTTCCATCGTGCCAAATAGTCCCCTGTGTCCTTTGTGGACAATCCCTCCACCCACCCCTCGTCCCTGGCAACCACTGAATTCTTTTCTGTCCCTGTTTTGCCTTTTCCAGAAATACTCTTGAGACTTATCCATGCTGTTTTTTATGTATACATAAATATGTGTATATATAATGTGTATATACACACACACACATATATATATACACATACAAACATATTTTGCTTAGCAGCGCTCCATTATATGGAAATACCACAAATTGTTTATCTATTTACCAGTTAATGGGCATTTGGGCTGTTTCCAGTTTGGGGCTATTATGAATAAAACTGCTAGGAACGTTCGTGTGTCTGTGTGGACATATGTTTTCATTTTTCTTGGGTAAATACCTATGAATAGAATTGCTGAATCACATGGTTAGTGTATGTTTAACTTTGTAAGAAATTGCCAAACAGTTTTTCCAAAGTGACTGCACCATTCAGTAATGCCATCAGCAACGTATGAGAGCTCTAGTTGCTCCATGCCTTCTACAGCAGGTGGTATGATCCATCTTTGAACTTTTAGCCATTGTGATAGTTGTGTAGTAATATCTTACTGTGGTTTTAATTTTTATTTACTTAATGATCAATGTTGAGCACCACATATCTTCCCTCTTTCTTTAGAAAAAATTATACAAGTAGTAAATAGCCACAGTAGAAAAAAATTAATGCAGAGACAAGCAAAAAAAAAAAAAAAAAAAACCCCAAATTAAAATAAAGATCACCTGTTATCCTAGAGATAACTACAGCTGACATTTTGAGCTGAATCCAACCTCTGTCTCTTCAGACAAACATACAATTGTATTTTATTAACTGATCTGAAAACATGCATCTGGTACAAAGCTTGAAAGGAATGAAAGGATAAGTATTGAGACAGAAGTCTCCCATTCATTTGGTTGCTGAAGTTTAAAAGTTTAACTAGACGTGGGATAGTAGAGAACTTGCATTAGCCACATACCTCTGATGTGCTGGTGAGAGTGTAAATATGTCCAAGTCTAGGAAAACCGAACATTCACAAATCCTACTCCCCAGAGAGTCCATTCCTCAGCCTTTAACCAGAGAAAGCAGCAGACATGTGTGCAGCAGGATACCCTACAAAACAGTCATAGATGGTGCATTATTCATAACAGCACAAATCTGGAAAAGTCCAGATGTCCATTGACAGGATAATGGATTTTTAAAACACAATATATTCATACAATGGATGTGTACAAAGCAATGGAAAAAATGAATGGACTGCAGCTATACACCACAGTATGAGTGAATCTTCACAATAGGATGTTGAATGGAAAAATTAGTTCCAAAAGATTCCATACAGCGTGATCCTCTTCTTATAGATTAGAAACAATGACAAGTACACAATAGATTATTGAGACCACATGTATATATGCAACACCTATACAAAGGAGCAAAGGAAGGACAAACATCAGAAGATTGGTTACCTCTTGGGGGATGCGGAGGCATGGGAAAGGGAAGGATGCCATGGGTAGACATAAGGTGTCACTGTGTTCTATTCTTTGGGTTGGACAGAGAGTTAAATAAGTGAATTAAATTGAAAACTGGGCATCAGACAAATGATAGAAGTGACTGTATTACGAATCAAGAATTATGGTTAATTCTGAGCACAAGAGGTGTGTTAAAAACGAAAGAGTAAGTCTTCCTCTCTGGCTCCCCAGCCAATGTACTGCCCTCCCTAAAGGCAACTACTGTTACTGCTTTCTGTGTTTCCTTCAGGAATAAACTACCTTACTCTACCTATTTACAGAGTAACCTGTGTTTTTACTCAACAGCAGCTCACGGACAACCTAACACATCAATAAATATAGATTCCCAACAGCATTTTAATGGCTGTATAATTTTCCACTATTTAGATGCCTGTAACTTATTAAACTAATTCCCTTTTTGACGGACCTAGGATTTTTTTTCCAGTGTTTATTCTTATGAATAATGTTATGAGGAACTCCTTTGCATATACATCTTTGATGAATTGTGTTGAGAGGGCTTTAGGATAAATTTCTCCAAGTGGAGTTACTGGTTAAAGATTATGTGTGTACTTCAGGGTTTTGAGCCATGTACTGTGCTCACCAGCAAGGAGAGGGGACTGTCTGAGAGGTCTGGCTGCTGGCCTGGTGCTGTGAGGTCTTTTGTTACTGAAGCTACCCCAGAGGTTACGCAGCAGCAAAGCAACGTTAACCATTCCCAGGACCTCCCTGTGGGGCAGCAGGAAATGGGGTGGCTCCTCGGGCAGAGGAGAACAACAAGTCTTTATTAAAATGCTATTCACCAAGAATGCTTTATTAGCAGAGATCTTGGCCTTGCATTTGGGCAACTCCCTGCAGACTGGCGTGGGACTATGTTTCCTGAGGGCAGATGAGCAGGAGTCCAGGGTTTGTGGGCACCTTAGCATCAGAGCCCCACTTCCGTTCACTCAGATATGCAATTAAAATCATGACTTGGGCAGGAGCTGACACTAGAGTCAGATGACTTGGAATAAAATTCTTGTCTCTCCATTTCTTCGCTGTTTGACTTTGGGTAAGTTTGGACTCTCTATAGCTTCAGTTTGCCCTTCTGTAAAATGGGGTTAGTGCTACCCAGTTCATGGGGTTGTTTCGACACTTAAATGAGTTAGCAGACATAAACACATTTGGCACGCTAAAGTGCTCTCTAATTATGAACTATCACTAAGAACCTGCCCTCGGCTAGACCCATAGCCCCCGCCATCAAGCCATTCTCAGACAGGGGTTGTGGGGGGATGGACATGTAAAGAGGCATTTACAATTCGGGGTGATGAGAGCATTGTGATAGATGTTAAGGACACTCACAGGAGGGATACCAAACCTGGAAGGCTTCCTGAAGAAGCAACATCAGGGCAGGAACCAAGTCACTTACAGGCTACAGGAGAGGCAAAGTGGCTTTGAGAGACAAGAGGCCAGCCATTAACTCTCTTTACTGGAAAGGTGAAGGTGAGATTCAGAGAAGATTTTTAGCCTTGGATTTCAATTCAGCAATCTCTCAGCACCTGCCCGGGTCCCAGGTACTGTGCTCGATGCTAGGGGTGAGTGCAGGCTGGAGACAATAAGGCAGAGTCCCCCAGTGAGCCCAAGATCCAACTGGGGAGAGGACCGTGAAGTGTGTCAGAGCTAGAGTCTGACGAGATCTGCTAAGGAAAGGAACACAATGTCTTGGGAGCAACTAATTCTGAGACCCCAGGACTGTGAAAGACTTTGCAGAGGAAATGCTTATAAGAATTGATCAGATCTGAGGAGGGTGGGGGAGAAGGAAAGGCACCCCAGGTAAGAGGTCAGGCAACAGGAAAGCCCATATCCTAGAAAGAGTGGCTTGTCCAGTGTGGCCTGTGGGGCCTGGATGGGGAAGCGGTGGGGGTGGCAGATGAAGGCTGTGAGGTCAATGGAGGCCAGGGTCTGTAGGGTGTCACATGACATGCCACTTGGACTTCATCGAGTAGGTCATGGGAACGGAACAGAAGTGTTTTAGCAGAGAAGAGAGAACCAGTGATGAGATCTGTGTTCTAGAAAGGTCACTCTGGCACAGACGGGAGAGCTCGAGGGGCACTGTCTAAGTGACAAGTCTGGGGGCTCAGAGCGCGCGGGTGGAGCTTTTGTAAGCAGCCCTCTGAAACACTTGAAATCCAAACCCTGAAGTTATTCCCTGGTGGCTCGGGAGTCGAGATGTCTAATATCCCTGGAAAAACAAACCTGCTCCTGACCCCAGCCAGCAGGAGCAAAAGCAACCCGATATGCTTGTTGATTAGGATTTGGGAAACTTCTTCCTTTTAAGGGTCAATCGAATTATTAGGGGAAATAGTGTAACATATTAAAGTGAAATGACTTGATTTTATTGCTTTTTCCTTAACGGAAGCAATACATGAGATCAACATTTAAAATATTTCTCAAGGATTGTCAAGTGTAGTCCACCAAAAACAATCTTGACTTCATCTCCATAGAGACATAGAGGAGGGACAGAAGGGTGGGGGGATCTCAGGAGGAAGGCGGGCAGGCACTGGCCAAGTGGGAGTGGCTGGGGCCAGTGGCTGAGGGAGGAGGAAGATGGCACCGAAAGGAGGATAAGGCACTGGGCCTAGAAGGTGACTGTGGACGAGCCCTGGAATTAGAGGCCTTGAGTTCAAATCTCAGCCAAGTTTCCCCAACTTTCCTAGCCCTGATGTCCTTACCTGTTAAATGGGGATCATAATATCCTTATCATATGGCACAATGAGTGTTATTTGTCTGTATCTTAAAAGGATTCGATTGCTCTGGCCACCTGACTGGAGTGGGATAAAAGAAAATGCTTTGCAGAGGACCTGGTTTTTAAGAGCTTCCTTAAGAAAGTTCCTAAGACAAATGGCTGCTGCTGCTGATGATGATGACAGCTTTACTATCATTTCCTTTGGAAGTTCTCATTGGCCACATGTTATTCATGGCAATTCAGTTCCTCTCGTTTGATGGGTTTTTTTGGGGGGGGGGGGTAATTAGGTTTATTTAATTATTTAAGTGGAGGTCCTGAGGACTGAACCCAGGCCCTCGTGCATGTAGGCATGAGCTCCACCACTGAGCTACACCCTCCCCCGCTTAGCTCCTCTTGATGGAACCCTCTCTAGATCAGTGCTCTCTTGCTCTTCAGTACTGGTTGATCCAGGGACATCCTGCTCCCTCCATCCCCAGCCTCCTTGCTGCTGGGCCTTTCAGGAAGCACCAGGGGTTAAGTGGGGTGACTTGTTCGTCTTGCTCCCACCTCCAACTGCCTGCCAGCTCATGAAATGATACACACAGGGGCCCTAGAGCACTCTCCTTCATGCCTGGTACTCAGGCCTTGCCCCTCAGCTTTTACTTCTCTCCGGGAAACCATGCCAAGGGCAGAGATGAGTAATGTGAAATAAAGGATGTGGGTTCCCTTCGTGATAGGGGCACCACCACTTCTCCTTCACTCTTCTTCTTCCTTCCTCTCTAGCTGGTGGAACTTCCCTCTCCCATCTCCAGTAGAAGCAGAACAGATGCTATGGGAAGCTGGCACCAATGCCCCTCCCTTCCAGGGTCCCCAGGCCTGTGTGCCATGCAGACGTCCCTCCAGAACCCCACACCCACTGTAGAACCTACTCCACCTGAACATGTGCACTTACATGTCCAGCAGGCTCCTCAAAGTTAAAAAATACAGGCATGTTCAGAACCAAACTCATCACTGCCCTTCTCCAACCTGCTTCATTTCAGAAAATGGCACCATAATCAAGCCAGTCACCTAGGGCAGAAAGTGGAACTTGTCCATCCTCTCACTCACTGCCCGCATCTGATCAGCCCTTGAATCCTCCCAAATCTCCCTGAAAACTCACTTCTGTCCATTCCCCACCACCACTTCTGTCCCAGCCACCATCACCCCTCCTCTGATGACGGCAGTGTCATCTGCACTAGTTCATCCCCCTTCGCCCACAGATCCACTCTCCTCCTTTGTCTCCTGCTCTGGGCTCCAGGAGCCTGAACTGTGTGGACAGCACTAACCCCAGATCCTTGTATTCTGGCTTCCAGGGGGTTAAACTGAGGAAAGGAAGCCCCAAGAGATGGGGCTGGGAGGAGAGTGAGCTCACACTCCCTCATCCCCTCCTGGCCAGGCTGAGGTTGGGCACTGGCTGTGTTCTACAACCTATGGCCATGGCTCCTGTGGCGCGGACCCTCTTCTGTGGCTCCAGCTCTCACTGGGGTGTGAACGGCCATTTCTTCCCCTTGCCCTGTTAGGCCTGAGGGGGGCAATGGCTCCCCATTTGCTAGTTCCAGGATGTCTTGCTATCCCACATTAGTTACGTAGCCCAGTTATTCTCAACCAGGGACGATTTTGCCTCTTGAGGACATCTGGCAACGTCTAGAGACATTTTTGGTTGTCACAGCTGGAAAGAGGTGCTACTGGCATCTAGTGGGTAGAGGCCAGGGATGCTGCTGAACATCCTATGATGCACAGGCCAGCCCCCCAACAAAGAACGGTCGCTCCCTAGTCAACAGAGCTTAGATTAAGGAGCCCTGCAACCCTTCCCCCAACACTGTACGCAGTACCTCCATTAACTCTGCTCCATTAATCTTCTGAGTTCACCTCTGTTTCTTGCCAGCACCCTGCCTGTACATCTGGTCTCCCCCTTTTCTCTCTCTCCAGTCCATTCTCCACACAGCAGCCCGAGGGCTCTGCCTCCCTCCCTCCCTCATTACCTTCCTCCCTTGCTCCGTCCTTTCATTTTTTGAATCTAACTTTTGAGATGGGTAAGGCATTCACCTAGTTCAAAACTAACAGGCACAAAAAAAGTATAAAGTGCAAGCGCCCCTTTCGCTCCTGTCAGCCGCCTGCCAAATTAATACCCACCCTCTCCCTGCCGTTAACTAAGTACTGTTTGGAGTTTCTTTCATGTTCTTCCAGAGCTGTGCTGTCCAGTAAGGCGGCTACTAGTCACGTGTAACTATTAGATTTAAACTAATAATTAAATTAAAATTTCTGTTCCTCAGTCACACCAGCCACATTTCAAGTGCCATGTGTGGCTAGTGGCTACAGTGTTGGTCAGCAGAAATATAGAACATTTCCATCATCAGGGAACATTCTATTGGATAGGGCTGTTCTAGAGATTCTCGCCACGTATTTAGGTAAAAAACTCATAGTCTCATTTTCCTCTTTTTTTTACACAAAAGGTAGCACACGTGACACATTGTTCTCCAACTTGCTTTCTCATCCCACAAGATACCTTAGAGATCTTTCCACATCTGTGTATAAAGAGCTTTCTTGCTATTTGTTTCCAGTTGCAAGTAATTCATGCTGGGATTGTGGCAGAATTTATTTAAGCAGCTACCACTGATGGACTAAGGGTTGTTATCAGTGTTTTGCTCTTACAGACAATGCAACACTGGTGAACCACTGGTCCATCTGGAATCTTGCATGTATGCAAGTGTGTATCTAGGCCACACACATGAGGGATCATTCTAGAGCACCGATTTGGTCGTGCCTCTCCCGCTGCTAAGCACACACTGCTTCTCCAGCTCATGGCAAACTCCTACACAGCCCTCAGGGCTCAGTTTGGGTGTTGCTTCTTCCGGGAAGCCCTCCCGGATGACTCCACACAAGGCCAGGCTGCCCAGTAACTGTCTGGTGCTTCCTGGTCTCCTCCATCTAGAGCTTTATGAGGGAGGCTTGGGGTGGGGCCGTCTTGTTTTTCCACCTTTCCCCAGGGCCTGGCGCTCAGCAGGGGCCCAGTAAATATTTGCTGGATGATGAGGCAGTTCTTTCCACTGCTTCATGGGCTCCCATACCATGGAGCTGGAAAGGAGAACCGCTGGAGAGCAGCTGGTTCAGATGGGTAAACTAAGGCACAGAGGTGGCAGCCTTCTGATCAGCCTCCCTGACTCCAATCTCTTCTTTTTTGTCCTAGCCCGCCCATCCTATAGTTAATAATAACTATCAGGATTAGTATTTATTGAGTATTTCTATGTGCTGAGTGCTGTTCTAAGTGTGTCATGCATTAACTTATTTGATTGTTAAGCAACTCTGTGAGGCATGTGCTCTCATTATCCCCATCTTATGGGAAAGGAATTGGTAACTTGTCACAAAGGGCAGAGAATGACTTGAACCCAGGCAGTGGGGCTTCAGAGCCCACAGTCTCATGTACTCTGCTGAGCTATCTACTGATCTTGGCAGCTTCTCCCTTTTCTGAAGCTCAGTGTGGCTCCTTATCACCTCAAGCCTAGAGCCTCTTCTCTTGTCATTCCCACCCACTGACCCTGGTCCAATCCCTGTCAGCTTGACTTAGTTTATTTTCTACTTCATTGGGTTCCCCCTGGAACAAGATCCTGAGACCCAAGCCAGACTGGGCTCTCCTGTCCACTTGCTACAGCTACCTTCTGTGACTCAGTTTTCGCATCTGTGCAACAGGTTGATGGCAAGGGAAAGTATGAGACTTACTTTTCTTTCAGCCCCTTATCCCATGCCCATGCATCCTTTCAGGCCAACTCAAGGGGCTTCCTCCTTCAGGAAGTCTTCCCAGATTTCTCCAGTTCCTAAAGTTCCCTCTTACTCCTCCCTGAACTGTGGGCAACTTAACAGTCAGATGAGCACTTAATTCTTCTTTTACTTTCTGGATGTAAACTGCTGCCAGCCCATTACCCCCCAAAATGATACTCTTTAAAGAACATATAAGACAGAAAAGCAGAACATGGATTTCAATTTTCCAGCTTCATTTTATAAAGTGCCGCTTTCACTGTTATGGTGTCCTTGAATTCTACCTTCACTAATCTTTACTTAGTATTGTTTCTTTAAATGGTGAAACTCAAAGAAATTTATTTTAAATAAAAAACTAACAGTAATATAAATGAAAAGCCAGCATCACTTGCTGTAACTAAAAAGTAAATATAAGTACAATGATATCAGAACAATGTTGTTAAATTCTAGGTCTTCCTTCTCTGGTAAAGAGAGAGAACCATAGGTGTTAAAGTCATTAAAGACTTATTTACTAAGCACAAAAAAGAGGACTCCTTCCTTGATGCAAGCAGAAGGATTGAAAATGGAATCACTCTCTTTGTGAGTCAGGATCATTGAAGACTTGACCACCTTGCTCACATATCACCTAACAAACATCATCTCACATCCTACCAGAGACACAGGCACAGAGCCCACACTCCAGGAAGCAATGGCTTGCTCAGAACAGACAAGTACAGCTTCATCGCCTCTGCCACTCTCTAGCCTCCGTTTGCTCCTCTGTAAAATGGACTAAGCATCACCGCTCAGAGTTAAATGCAATGTCACATGTGGCATCCCTGGATTCTCTTGGCTCTGCTGCTTACCATCTGGGCATGGCCATGGGTGACTTATCCTGCCTCCCTGGGCCTGCTTCCCCATTTCCAAAAGGGAATTTATAAAACCTGCCCTGAGGGTTGTAAAGCACCTTTATTCCTAGTAGGTACCTACTACGTTCCAGGCACTGTCCTTTCGGTTGGGAAAAAAAACATACACAGTATAGTTGGGTGAGAGGTAATAAATGCTATGGAAAAATAAGGTATGGTGGGTGGGGGTGGGGTTGCACTTCCAAAGCAGGTAATCCAGGGACAGAATCTCTGACAAGCTGACATTTGGGTGATGTCTGAAGGAGGTGAGGGGCCATGAGATATATTGGGGAATGGCGTGTCAGGCAGTGGGCACTACGAGTGTGAAGGCCCTGAGGTGGGAGCCCACCTGGACTATTCTGAGAAGAGCAAGAGGCTGATGTAGCGAGAACAACGCTGTGAGTGAAGTAAGAGAGAGGTAGGAGGTGAAGTCCCGGGTGCAATGGGGTCAGATCCTGCAGAGCCTCGTGGGACATTTTAACATTTTGCTTTTGATTTGGTGTGAAATTTTAGCATATCGTCTGGCACTTGGTAAGTGCCTAATTCGCAGAAGCTCTAATGGTAATAATTCCTGTAATTACTTAACATTGTCTCCCCTGAAGGCCTTGGTTGTCAGGTTCCTGGGTACCAGAGGCCTGCCCTCCCCTGCCCTATCAGCGGGCCCCGGTTTACTGGAAGGCAGTGGGGACAGGAATGGAATGGAACCCAGCCCGAGCATTCCTGACCCACCCATCCTCTCTCAGATTCCCCTCCAGGCTCGGCACGCCCAGGCAGCTTGCTGGGCAGTGGGCACAGGAATGCTGAGGCAGCTGAGGGCAGGCTCCACCCCTAACTCCACCCCAGTTCAGAGAGGGCCTAATGACAAGCAACGACAACAGTAATAATAGCCATTGCCACTTACTGAAACTTAACTGCCTGGCAGGCAGAGCTCTCAGTGCTTTTCCCATATTACCACACAACGGCGTCCTTTCGGTCCTTTGAGAGATGTGTGGTCTCAAGGAGGGGGAGGCTTGGAGAGGCCACCCGGGGAATCACCCTTACCTCTGCTACCTCTAGGGTCTGCTGCACTCTTTACCAGGGTTCTTGCCCCCCCACCCCAGACCTGGGGCTCCTTTCTGACAGGCTCCCCTTTTGGTCCAGAGGCCTCAGAGAGAGAAGAATCTTGCAGCTCCTGCTTGCCAGCTCTGCAGTTGCCCGCAGGCCCGGGCAGGCCCCTGGCCATCTCCTCGGTGACTGTGGATGGAGTAGAGGAGGAATCAGGTTTCACTAGCTCCAGGATGGAGGCGAGGCTGCTGAGTCAGGCCTTTTCCCAGGGCTTCTGGGACCAGGCCTTGCCCTGAACTCAGCCTCCAGGCCTGGTGTAGTGGCAGCCCTGGACTGGGCACCTGGACCCCACTCCAGACCTATCTGACCTCATCTCCCACTGCACTTGTGCTCTCTCCTTCTGCTCCAGCTATACCAGCCTCGTGGCTGAACTCTGCTGAAGCCCACCAAGCATACTCCTGCCTCAGGGCCTTTGCACTTGTACCTTTTACCAGACACACCTACATACTTGCTCCCTAATATTCTCCAGTCTTTACTCAAACTCCCCTTTCTCAGCAAGGACTTTTTTGACAACTAGAATTAACCCCTACCTCAGTCCTTTACTTCTATGCCCCATCCCAGCTTTATCTGCCTTTATAACCTCACGTTTCACTGTACCATCTGTTTTACTGACTTGTCTTATTTATGGTCTGTCTCCCACTGAATGTCAGCTGGCTTGCTCTCCCTGCCCAAATGGTCCCAGGCCCTCCCAAGATCTGTCCAGAGGGCAGCCAGCACAGCCTGGGTGTGTGCTCCTAGGCCGAAGGGGTGGTCAGTGAAAGGTTGCTTGGGGGATCAGTAGATGGAACTTGGACAAGTGGGCTGGGGAGTACATACACACACACACACACACACACGCACGCACGCACGCACGCACAAGGACCCTCACGGTGCAGGATGGAGCCTGGGGTGGGTAGAGTAGTAGACTGATCACTGCTTCTGGGCTACGGGTTAACTCTGCCCGTGTAGCCACATTCTGCCCAATACTCCAGATTAAAACCTGGCCTTCCAGATCACTGTGAAGGTGTGCTTGTCCATGGAGGAAGATAGGCTATCTTTTATTTAACAGTGTGTGACCTGGACTCATACAGTTTGTGGGCTCAACGCACATTTTTTCCAGAGCTCCTCATATATAAAGGAGCAGGAGTTTTTCTGCATTTTTGTGTTCCCAGCACCTATAATAGTGCGTGGTACAAAACACATGCTCAATAAATTGTTAAATTAATAAATAAAAAAGCCCGGGTGATGCCCCACATACCCCAGAAGCAGTTGAAAATGCTGAGTTTTTTCCATGTCAGGACCTCAGAGTCTCAGGGTCAGGTGGGGCCAGCTCTGCCATGGGGTGGGGGTGGCTATGCTGTATCCACAGAACCTCTTCTGCCCCCTGCCTGCTCCATGCCCCCATTGTAGCTGGAGCTTTTTATTCTGACCAGTAAAAAGAGCTCATACTAGGGACTCAAGGAGATGTGGACCCCAAAACTGTCTGCTACTTCCTGGCTGTGTATGGTCATTCATCTCTTTGACTCACAACTTCCTTTAAAAAGGAGAATCATAAAACCTCTCTCCCATGGTTGTCAGTGAGAAAATGTATATAACAGTCCACGCATGTGAAGGGCATGGCCAGTCATCACCCGATGAACAGTGACTGCCACCACCACTGCCACTTGCATCATCGAAGTGTCTGAGGCAGTTCCTGACACTCAGCCAATTCCTGTACATGGTGCATGGCAGCCAGAGTGACTGCTCCACCCTTGGGTTTCCTTGCCCTTGGTGGCCAGGCTGAGAGACACTGGCCAAGCTGCAGTTCGAGTGAATGGTGCCCTCTGCTGGGTGCAGATGGTAAGGGCCTTCAGGGAAACCACAGCCACCCTGACCAATTTCTGCAGTTGGGGAAGCTCCCACTTGAGTGGGAAGGGCAGTTTCCACCCCAGGTGTGAATGTGGAGATAAAGGCACAGTAACCGGCCTTGTCAGCCCCTCAACAACCATCACAGTAGTGGCAAGAACGGGTCTTCTAAGCACTGTACAGATACTAACTTTTACTCCATCTTCCAGGTGAAAAAAGTGAGGCACAGAAAGGTTAAGTGATTTGCCTAAGGTGTCATACCTGGAGGTGCTGGGATTTGAACCTGTGCCCTGGACCATGCCTTCTTGGTGGATTATTTTAGTGGGAGGTGGGAGATAAGGTCTGCCTTTAGCCAAAAGTGCTGGGTGAGTCTGGAACGGACACATAGGTTGTGAGGTTGCCCAAGGGGCTTCCCACGGTGACCGCTGCCACCCTTTCAATGGTAGGGCTGCTGCCTGGCTGGCCTCAGGGCCCCTCCCTTATTAGCCATCCCTCAGCATTCCCCTACCTGGGTCTTCTTCCTGTATCCCTGTGGTTAAGAAGGTCCACATCTAGCATAGGAAGCCAGGAATTTGACCACCTTCTGGGGGGTGAGAGCCACCCCTTTGGGCCCCTCCAGGGCCTGTGCAAAGCCCACCTGGCAAGACAGCTCCTATCTGCAGCCTTTTTGAGAAGAAAAGAAAGGTTATCAGGTCAGCCACCATCTCTGCCCACTGGAGGGATCTTGGTGAGTACTAGCTTTTGGAACCTCTTTTTCCATCTGAAAAATAAGGGTGGATAGGGGACAATTTTTAATATGCTCTGCATCTAGGGGTTCTTAAAGAGCAACACTGGCAGGGTGAGGCCAAGAGTTAGGTCTCTAGGCACTCTGACCCCTTCCAACAGTTTCACTTCGATTATCTTTTTTGTTGGACTTGGGTTCTGCAACTTGGCTTTAAGTCTGGGCGGAAAACATTTAATAGAATGAGGCCGAGGAGTCCTTTCAGTACCAACCTGTCATCCTAGACCAAACCCTCCACTCAGACTTGGGCAACCTTGATCCAAACCAGGACCACGGGGCCCCTCATCCCGCCCTAGTTGTTGGAGGACTGGCTCTGACGCATCTGCAGAGATGGATACTCCAGGAAGGTTATTTTAACCTTGTTAAGGGCAAAAAAACTAGCATCCCTAGTGTCCATGGATGATGGTGAGATTAAATAAATGCTAACTTAGCATCCAAACTGGGTGTGTTGGAGACAAGAAGGCAGCCTCCTTGTATGTCCTGTCATGAAAAGATAAAATGCAAAATGTGTGTGTAATGCACAGGGGGAAGAAAATACCAGAAGGATGCACACTCAGCTGTGGGAAGCGAACATTCAGGGGGTCCCCAGTGGTATGGCTGGACATATTCACATGGCTGACTATTCACAGTCAGCACTCACTCTGAGTGGTTAGCTCTGGTCACTTACTAGCTGCAGATACTTCAACTTCTTATTACAGGCCCTAAAGACCAGAGTCCATTTTGCAGCTGACAAGCAGGTTCAGAGTGAGAGAGTGAAGGAACATGCACCCCCATCACAGAGCCCAGGCTCGTTCTTTCCCAGCCACTCAGAGGCTGGTAGCTGGTTCTATCACCGAGGGAATCTGGATCCAGTCACAGAGACCAGGCTTGGCGAGGAAAGGCTGCTTTTGCTCCTCTACGCCCTCCAGAAATCTCAGGGGAGGAAGGCCAGCCTGAACACTGGCTGTTTGGTTTTATTATTAGTCTCAGCTGAAGATAGGGTTTCAGGCTTTATTCAGGCATCTCAGAGAGGAGTTTAAGATAAGGGGCAGCAGGTGTTGACTGGCAGAGACACCTAATCCTCCCCACACAACCTTATCAGCAACAGCAGCAGGGCCCTGCTAGAGGGGAAGCTGGGGCCGCAGGAGCAAGGGGCTGCAGCTCCTGACTGTGGGCCGAGGCACTACGGACCAAGGGTGGGTGAGGAAGTTTCTTACCCTACTTCGTTCTCTTTTGACTTCAGGGTTTGAGGCTTCATGGTACCCACAGCCGCATCCTTCAGAGTCTCAGTCTTAAACTCACGCATGCGTCAGAATCACTTGATTGCAGGGTCCTGCCTGCAGAGTTGGATTCGGCAGGTGATGCTGCCGCTGCTGGTCCATTTGGGGCACCATTGCTTTAAAGAATCAGGAAGGAAACACTGATTTCAACCTCAGCAATCCTTTCAGCTTCACTTCGGATTCTTTTATTTTGGTTCATTGCTTTGCTTTAATAAAGACACACATGGAATCCCTGCTGCTTCTTCATCCTTATTCCTGCACCTGTGCCCTGGTGTTGTCAGGAATGTTCCAGTTTCACTGACATCCTGGGTGAGTCCTCTAATTTTTTGTCTGGCTTGATTTTGAGGACGATCAGGTGTCATTTAAAACAAAAATATAATAAGGCCATTCTTGGAAGGAGGAAGATCCCCTCAGAGGGTGATTGTGAGGATTTGTTTAAAGGAAATCATTGAAGCTAAGTGCTCTCTGGGTCTAAAAAGTACTGAGTAAATGGTAGCTGTTACCAATGAACACAAATAGCACTTACTATGTGCCAGATATTAATTTACTTAATCTCCACAAAATTCTCCTTTTTATACATGAAAAATCTGAGACAGGTAGAGGTTAAGCAACTTGTTTAGAAGTAGAAGGGCTGGATCCTCCCCAAACCCTTCCTTCGACGCAGAGCCCACAGCACAGAAAAGGAAACCTTCACGGACTACACTACCTACGTGTGTAGCCGCTGGTCCAGAGAAGACCTGGCCTGCACCCCTGGTGGGGCTCAGCCCAGGTAAGGAAGTAATTGGTTCTCACACAGAGACAGCAACTCTGAATCTGTAGGGAGAAGGGCAGAAGGACTGCCCCTACTTGGGCCTGTAAACAAATCCTGAGCTTCCTCTAACAACCATCAGGAGGAAGCTGGGGTGAAGCCCGCAGGGCTAGAAGCACTTTCTCTGCCCTGCACAACTCTGAAAATTCTAGAAGCCGCTGAATTGTACACTTTAAATGGGTGAATGGTATGGTATGTGAATTATACGTCAATAAAGTTGCTAAAAAAAAAAAGAGTTCACTCCCCTGGCACCTCTGGGAAAAATTCCTTTAATAAAAAAGTTCTAGTACATTTACAGGATCGTTGTCACCCTTTGTCTACAACACTCGATAGGGAAAATAAAAAATAAAGCACAACCTAGACGCGCTCAGTATAAAAACGCAGTAATCCATTCAAACAGGAGGCCTTGGGGCTCGGGGATGAGAGAGAAATGTGTGAGGGCACCTGAGCCAGGCAGCTCTGGCCTGGGCCTCTGGAGGACTCCAGGGGACGGTTGAGGACCCGCCTCTTTTTGAAAATAGCATCAAAAAAAAAAAATCCAGATTGCAATAAGAGGCCTCTTTGTAAGGAGAAGGGTCCATTCTAGAGAGAATGTCGTCATGGGGGCGTCAGAGTCATTCCAGGCCCAGGACACAGAGCTGAGTGTTTTATGGCAGGGACAGACTCTGGAAATTCGGCATCCCTGGCCTAGGCTAGGAGGTTTTCATTGTTGAAATCAAACTGCTCACATCCCTCCATTCTGAAAGGTGTAGAAACCTGCCCCTTCAATGTCAGAGGTGAGGCTTCTTCCCTCCACATTGCTAAGGCCACTTCTCAACGAGCTCCACAGTCCTTGGCTGAGGTGGGGACTGAGATCCCTTGGAGGTGCAGCTGCAGCCTGGCGCTTAGTCCCTGGCCATGCTGGCAGGGGGGGCCTAGTCGTCCTGGCCCCCACCGTACATGTCTGCCAGCTTCTTGAAGCGGCTGCCCCACTCGTTCAGATAGTCGTAGTCCTGGTCCTGGTCAGAGGCCGAGGAGGTGAGGGAGCTCAGGGAGGCGGCATCGGAGCCACTGCCCTCGTAGTCGAACACCAACAGGGAGTCGTAGGGCGGGGCCGTGGGGTCCGTGTTGGCTGCTTTCAGGTTCTGCCAGACAGAGAGAGCAGGACAGACAGAGAGCAGGTGGTTCGAGATACGGGATCAGACATGGGGCAGCCACGAGAGCTCAGGCCAGTTAGTTCACCTGGCTGAGGCTGTATGTCCTCATCTGCGAAGCCATTTCCCTCCTCCCTTATGGATTTGGAGGTTGAAAATGAAATAATGCACACAAATCCTTAGCACAGGGCCCAGCCTACAGCTAGTGCTCGGTGCGACTGGCCGGCGGTTCAGGGTGGGGACCCTACAATCAGCTTGTCACCACTCAGACGTCACACACTTGTGTGTAAACTTGGGCAAGCCTCTTAACCTCTTGATGCCTTTTTCCCCTCGTCTCCAAAATGAGGAGACTTCACATAGTTTCAGAAGAATAAATGAATCTATGTAAATATAAAAGCACTTATTAGAATAGTACCTGGCATACAGTGGAACACTATTTCCTTATTTGTACAATAAAGAAAACAATAGGATTCCTACACTGCAGGGTTGATGCAGATATTAAATGAGGCAGTATTTGTAAGCCATCCAACATAGACATTCTGGAAACTGTCTTTATCTAAGTGGAAAGAAAATCTCCTGGTGTCTGGCTCCAAGGCACGGTTGCCCTGAACAGCTTTCCCAAGATGCTTTTGTTTTTGCACAGGACTCTCAAATATGCTCAGGTTAAAGAACAGAGTCTCACCACAGGCTATTTCTAGAAAGCAAGAAGGGTAATAAGGGTTCAAGCCAAAGTGAGGTGTCCTGACCACCCATCGAGCCCTGAGCCCACTATTGCTTCCTTGCACTCCCTCCCTCCCTCCCTCTTTTGAAAACCCCCTTTTACTGATTGCTGTTGAAGTACCAGGCTGCATTAGGCTCATATCCTATATCCTATGTACCTACGTTGTGGATCTCACAACCCTAGCTGTCTATTTGATTTCTTTCAGGAGCTAAAAAAATATTTCAAAGCCTAAAGAAAAAAAAAGAAAGAATGTCTGAGTCGTCCCAGGAACTGACATTTTTTCAAAGTTCCTCAGATAAATCAAACATGTGACCAGAACTGAGACTACTGGAGACCCTTAGCTATTAGCAACAACAGTTATCATTCCCTAATGTACGTTAGGTACCAGGCCATTGGTTCTCAAATTTAAATTACCTGGGAATCTTTAAAAAATTTCAAAGCCCTGGCCATATCCAGGTCAATTAAATCACAACCATGGGGGTGAGCTGGAGGCATCAGGAGTTTTTAAAGTTTCCCAAAAGATTCTACTGTGCTAGCACTGTTTACCCAATCCTTAAAGCAACCTATAAAAGAGGTTCCCAACTTTGCTCCACATTGGAATCACTTGAGATCTTTAAAAATTCAAACCGAGGTATTCTGGCTCCAGAGTTTACTCCTAATAACCACAATATTTGAATAAATAATTCCTGACCTATTCTTAACCACTCTGAAACTTAGGGTTTTATGGAGGAAACAGAAGCCCAGAAGTCCACACAGCTGGTTGAGTCAGGATTTGAACGCAGAGCCAAGACTCAAAGCCCATGCTTTCTCTTGTGTGGCTAGTGCTTGAACAAAGAGCTGCCCTAGGCTGGTCCCCCATGCCTCACCTCGATGATGAAGTTGCCGATTTCATCTGGGTTGGCTGGACGTGGACGGTACAAGGGTGTAGGGATGAAGGTTGGAGCCACATCGTTGCGGAGAACCACCTCAGGCCGGGCCTCCAGACCCCGGTGGAGTTGGGTGATGTCATAGTCCTTTATGAAAGTGAAGGAGGGTGTAGGATTGAGTAGGGCCCTCCTACTCCCTTCCATCAACATTTCACCCCACTTCCGTACATTTGGATGTCCTGGTTCATGGGTAGGTCTTAGAAGATAGATCACGTCAGATTTCTGAAATCCCTAGTTTCCACACCCCCTCCTCCCAAATTAAGCGCAGTCTCCAGGTCACACTGGCTGGGGCCAAAGAGACTAGAGCAGTGGACAAGAGAACCTCTCAGAAGACTGATGCTTCAGGCCAGGGTCTGGTCAGCATAGCTAACATGGTTAGTTGGTTGACCCAACCGTCCCTGCCAGTAGCCCTGGGGGCATCTACCTCCCGACCCCCAGACCTCCCAGTGTCCCACCTGGTCCTCCTCGCCACCCCCTTCTTCGCCATAGTAGAAGACATTGTCACGGGTGTCGTCTTCTGGGAGCAGAAGGGGCTCCTTGATCTTCCGCTTCTTTCTCACCAAAAACAGGAGCACCAGCAGGAGGACTGCAAGAGTTGGGGAGTATGAATATTCACCCCCAACAACCATATGGCTGGCCAGGACCCCCAAACCACCTAATTTTAGACCCCTCCACTCAGTAGCCAGAGCTTAACACACTTCAATGGCTCCCTGGCACCTAGGAAAGCCCCCCGTACAGTCTGTTCAGTAGATGTCCTATAAAATTCAAGTCAGATCTCATGAATCCTCTGCTCCAAACCTTCTGTGACTTCCCATTTCACCCACAGTCCTTACTATAACCCACCAGGTCTAACACAATGCTCCACTACCCATCACCTCTCTGACCTCATTTCCAACTCTTTTCCCTCTTGCTTGTTCCAGCCCAGCCATTGCTGTTTCCACACACAGCACAGAGCTGCCTCAGGGTCTTTGCACTTGCTGTTTCCTAGATCACTTCCTCAGCTCTTTCAGGTCTTTACTCCAATGTCCCCTTCTCAGCAAGGCTGCTCTTGCCCATCCTCCTTAACATGGCAGACCTCTTGCCCCCACTTTCTTTTTCTCCATAGCAACACCTATTTCCCTACCAGATTATTTGTTGTCTGCTGTCTGCTCGGGAAAGCAAGCTTCAAGGCGGCAGGGACTGGTCTGGTTTGTTAAGTGTTGCACCCCCAGAGCCTAACACAGTGCTTGGTACATGCTATGATGATTACTTAAAGCTTGCTCTTGTTGTATTTATAACTCATTGAATGTGTGTTTTCTGTGTAAGGACAATTCAGAGTGGAAAAAGCAAATGTGATAGATTCTACCTTTAGAGCAAAGAAGTTAGTTTTTAACAAAACTTTTCTGCTCACTAGACCAGTGGCTCTCAGGCTCTAACGTGCATCAGAATCCTCCAAAGGCTTGCTAAGCACAGACTACCTGGCCTTACCCCTAGGTTTCTGAATCAGTCGGTCAGGAGTGGACAGAGAACTGGCCTTTCTAACAAATTCCTGGTAATGCTAATGCTGTTGGTCTGGAGACCACAACTTCAGAGCTGCCGATCTCATCTCTAGATGACATGGCGGAAGGCCCAGTTTGCTCACCACTGTGTCCCCAAAGCCTGGCACCTTCAGAAGCTCCCAAACATCTATGGACTGAATGACACTCCTGGAATTGAGTATAAGGAACAGATGGGCAATGTCATTCCTCAAAGTTCAGGGTAGAATCAGGTCTTCTAACCTGAACCCTGAGGATGGGGGCAGGCGTTGGTACTCACGCAGCAGAGCCAGGACAGCACCCAGGATGGGGAGGAGGAAGCCCCCCTTCCAGGGTTTGGGGCAGGTCTCCACGTGGCCGTGGCAGTCGCACACAGTGGCGCTGATCACCGTCAGCTGTTCCTTATTGCCGTGGTCAGACAGAGAAAGGTGCACATCATATGTGTCTTGCTTCAGGAACTTCTTCAGGGACAAGGCCACTGTGTCTCCTGGAGTGGACAGATAATTATTCACCTTGGGAGACCACAAATGGTGGGAACTGAACATGCCATGACGGAGGTGTGGGAAGGTAGCCTCTGCATCTGTGCAACAGGGAGCAATATCCCCAAAGCACATTTATGCCAAGTGTTGAAAACTGATATTCAGCCAAAGCCAAATTCACCACTGCAGAAAGGATTATTTGGATAGAAGAAGAAATTCATCACTTTAATTATTAAAAAATCAATAATCACAATATTTTTAAAATACGAAGTTTTTAAAAAGTCATGGTATGCAGGGCCAGTAATTTTCAGCACTATTTGTTGCTAGACTGTCCTTTGCCTCAAAATCAATCAATCAATCAAACCACAACACATTGTTCTTCCTAAGAGATAGCTAACCCAATCATTTAATGTTTACATTAAATGGCTGTTTTCCTATTCGAAATTTTACTATCTTTTATTATTGCAGCTTTTTGCTCTTGAGATATTAAGTATGTTTATACATCATATAATAGAATTTTATTATCTGAAACCCTGATACTGCTGTGTGAACATTAATTTTTTTCTAATGGAGGTACTGGGGATTGAACCCAGGACCTCACACATGCTAAGCACATACTCTACCGCTGAGCTATACCTCCTCCCTCTGTAAGCATCATTTATTACTAAATCCAAATTCACAGGACTTGGTGATATAACTGACGTTGCTAAGCAGATCAGAAAGAGTGCTAACCTGTGTTATCACAGCATTAGTGACTGCACTGTTCAGAGATGCCAGCAACGAGGCTGCAACAGGTACGGTGCCAACTGGCCCTCAAAGCATTACAGAGCCTCTAAATGCCAGTAGTGTCCCCTCCTATCACTGGGGCAATCAAAAACAATGCCGTGTTTCTAGCCCACTCACCCTCAGGCTTGCTGGCCTGTTTCAGCACTGACTTCCATCCATTCTTAGTTCAAAGGCCCTGCACACTCACTAGCCGTTCTTAGTAAAAAAGCCAGATGGGAAAATGCACCACGTTCCCATTCAGTAATGGCAGGCAGAGACAGCTCTGCAGGCTGTTTGGTCTACCACATGAAGAAGCCAATGTATTTCACCAAAATATCCCTCCTACCACCCTGTTCCCATGCTGGAGGGCTGACTTCTCAGCTGACGATGGTGATGGTGGTGCTGTTGGCAGTGGTGACTGAATTGATACTCCCTACGTGCCAAGCTCAACTCTGATCTTCACCTCAACTATAAGAGGAAGGTTCTGTTATCTTCATTTTGCAAATGCAGACACTGAAGCTTAGGGAGGTCAAGTAATCAGCCTGAGTTCATACAGGGGTAGAGTCTGGATTAATTTCTCTGACAACAGGACATGGTCGGATAGAACAACAACAAGAACCTGGTTCTTAAAACCAAGAACCAGGTGTCAATGCTATTATCAGGTGTTGGTACCACTGGGCTTTGTGCATAATACTCACACTTGGCAGAGCCAGATCTGTGACTGTCTGGGAAATAGCACATCTACTGAGCACTGATATACCAGACTAGATGCCCTTCATGTACTCACTTAATCTTCACAGTGACTGTATGGAGTAGGTACAATTATTGGCCCCATTCTATAGGTGGGGAAACTGAAGAAGAGTGAGGTTTAGTCACTTGCCCAGTTGGGTTTGAAACCAAGGCATTCTGGCTCCAGAGCCTAAGCTCTACAGTCAGGGAGGGAAGAGATGGCTTCTAGGCCACAAGGGGGTGACAGGAGACCAACTTGGGGTCCCCCAAGGAAAGATGCTGGACACACATACCCAAATCACTGGAATCATAAAAATGAGACAATGTGCATGTCTGAAGCAGGTCTCCCGAAACTCTTCTGGGCGGGGCTCAGCAGCAGTAACAGAGACTGGACATTTGGTTACTTTGGGGCAGAACTTGGATGTGCTAGTTCCCCATTTCCCTCCTGGGGGACTGTGGTCCCAACAGGGAGGGAGAGACATTTTAAACCAGAGTGACCAGTGTTTCTCCAGGGGCCTTACTGTCACTTCGGGCTGGATCTGCCTTTCTCACACACCTGGGTCCTCACCTTGATGCTAGTTAAGACCCCTCTCCAGTCCTGTGACAATTAAAAAAAACCCTGAAGACTGAGAAGCTCCAGGGGGATGGGAAAGACAAAGGCCGTGGAGGTGGATGGGAGCCAGGGTGCAGGGCCCAGGGACCTCGGCTTCAACTTCTGCTCCACCACTTACCCACACTGCCCCTGGGCGCACTATCTAACCTCTCTGAGCCTCGTTCTCATCTGTAAACAGGGCTAAAAATACTGACCACATTGGGTGGTAGAAATCTTAAATAAGGAAAAGTAGAAAAAGCATCTTGCGTATCTCCATGGTTCAGTAAGTGGAAGCAGAGCATCTTGGTAAATCAGACTGCCTGCATTCCAACCCTAGTGCCATCATTTTCTAGCCATAATGCCCTGGCAAGATATTTAAGCGTCTGTAAGCCCTGGTTTCCTCATCTGCAAAATGGGTGCCCATACATGTATGTGTGTGATAAGAGTACCTTTTTCACAGGGTTGTTGTGAGGATTAAATACCCTAATCTATCAAGTGTCTGAAGTGGCATCCAGCACAAAGCAAGCACACTCATGCATGTTAGCTATTATCACCGTGCTGGAGTCTGACTCTTACTGTGTGATACTGAGTCATGCCCCCTCTTTCTCCAGGCCTCAGTTTTTCCAACTGTACAGGAAGGTGGTTAGGCTAGCATAGCTTTAAGGGCTCCTGTGGAATCCCAAAGGCTTATACTAAGTTAATAAACAGCATTTGATTGATGTTCTTGAGGAGACTGTTAACTGGGTGACCCACAAGATGCTGGGGCAGGAAAGCATGACGGGTCCTGGTATGGGGCCTGCCACCACCACTCAGTTACCTTTCTCACTGATCTCTGCCGTCCAGTAGATGTCCGAGTCGTGTGTGAGCTGGGCCTGGAAAGGGGAGGTGTGAGGGGACAGGTCCTTGTCTGTGATGTTCAGCACTTGGGGCACAGGGCTCTGGTTGCAGATGATGATCTGACGGGGCTCAGGGACTGGGCCATGGTCGTTGACGTCCATCAGTGTTAGCAGGAGGGTCCCTGTGCCAGTGGTGGGAGGGCTCCCTGTTCATAATCACACACACGACCCCTTTTCAGCATCTGCCCTTGGTTGTTTTGATGAATCAATGTTAAGCTCCCCTAGGACCTACCCAGTCCTCAAGGAGAGTCCTCTTTACTGCCCAGCTGTCACCTTTCAAGAGCCTCTATGCCCTGGCTTCATTATAGATCAAACCAGTGACATGGCAATCATCCCATCATTCTCATTTTGTGTTCACAGCAGACATCACTGATTATAGCACAGTTGTGGCCACTTCATCCAGACAGCCACTGTCAATCTATCACAAAGAGAACCCTATTGGCCACCTCAGGGCTGATGCAGTGTTTGCTGATCAGCTTCAGTAAGTTTCAGTTCACAGCCCCGCAGTAACTTCTTGCCTGCCTCCAGGCCTTGGCTCAGCATGTGTCAAGTGGATATGGCGATTACATCATAACCCCCAATCCTGTCCTGGTGTGATATCACTAATCAATCATGGCACTTTCCAGGCAGCCCCTCTCAATCAACCATAAGGGGAAACCAACAGGCCAGTTCAGGGCTCAGTGAACCACAAACTTAGGCTGAAAGAAATCTTCAGGACGTCTCCTTACTCCTGCATCTTAGGGAAACTAGAACCATGGCCATCCAACTCTAGGACCAGTCTTTAAAAGACTCCTGAGAGACCCCTTTGACCTTCCAGATAGAATTGCTGACACCCCTTCCCCACACCATACTCTGCCTGTGGAGGGGATGTGCTGCTTGGGCCCACACGGAGGGGCTGGGAGGAAACTCTCACCATCGTCTGTGGCCAAGACCATGACTTCGTAGATATTGTTCCTCACAAACTGCTCATCTTCACGGTCCAAGACCCCCATGGCAGTTACCTGCCCACTGTCTGGGTCCATCGCTAGCCACCCTGCCGGGTCTCTCAGGATGTGGTAGCTGGAGCAGAAAAGTTGAGAAAAATCATACCCAGAATACCTAGAGTTCTGATGTCGTCATTCAAAGCCTCCTCATGCTAACAGGCAGGTGGTGTCATGGGACCCAGGGCTCCTAAGTGGGAATCACGTGGAAAATGGACTTCACCCCTAAATGGAAGTCTGGGCAGACGGTAGGGGGCCCAGTAGGGGGCCTGGGAGGGACACATGAGAGGGAGTGGGAACATCTGCCCCCTGAACTTCAGAGGGTAGGAAGGGAAGGCCCTGTGCCAGGGTGATGTTCAAAATACTCAACAGTCTTTATGGTAATTAGTACAAACGCTGGTTGTAATAACCCATCCAATAACCTGTGCATTAGGCTGAGTTTGAGCCCGGATCCTGCATACCTGATCTTCTGACTCCCCTTGTCAGGGTCCCGGGCGGTGTAGGTGCAGACAAACTCCCCAATGGAGATGCCCTCCTGGACCTCAATGACTTTGGAGGGTGGGACAAACACAGGTGCCTCATTCACATCCTTCACCTGGACCACTATGGTGGCAGTGGAAGTTGGGAGCTTCACCACAAAGGGAGCCTCGTTGGTCACTTCGACATATAGGGTGTGCTGGTTTTTGGCCTCAAAATCCAAGCCCTGGGAGAGAAGAAGAAGGGGGATGTGAGCCGCCATTTTGTGAAGAGACCCCATGCAGTACTGAGATGTCAGAAGGGTCCACAGTGAGGGGCTGGAGGCCCCCACCAGCAACAATGCTCCCCTTTCCCGATTCCATAGAGCCTCCTGCATTTCCTGAGCAGACATCCAGTGGGGCCTCTCAGACCACCCCAAAAGCAACTAAACTAGTAAGCCCTAGAACTGGTTCTCAATGGGGTCATGACTCCCTCAGAGGGTGCTCTAGAAGCTTGGTGAAGGTAGTTCTGGTTGTTATAACGACTGGGTATGCCACCGGCATTTACAGGCTGGGGAGGCTGGGACACAAAGAACTGCCCCATATTCCACATGACTTGCCAGAATCCTCTTGAACATTTATGTATTCATGGCTGTGAAGTTGTGCAGTTATAGTCTAGAACGTGTTTTACATACAAAGCAAGTTTCTGGTGTGGTTTTAATATACATTGAGTGTTCTAGGAATGCAGCTTCTGAGGGGAGCTTGTAATTAGATTTGTTTAGGCCTTTCCCAAAGTTGTTCACTTCCTGTTCTGGAAAGACATCAGTACCACCTGTGGTATGAGTTGCCAGAGCAACATACGGTATCCACCTTTGGACAACTCTGCAAAGAGATGCAAGAAGCTGACCACTTCATTACGTTTGTAGTGTAGTTGTACCCAAAGGTTTACAGATGGAAATATTTTATTATCAGTAACTTTTCCTGTAAAATTCTCCTGTATTTTACAATTGGTGCATTCTATTTTTCTAGAACTTATGTAAGTTAGAGAAGTTATATTATAAATGAAATTCATTTCACAACGTGAAAGGGGCATTACAAAGTTTTTGTTGCAAGGAGGGGATGGTTTTTAAAGTACTATATAAAGTCCTGCTTCTCAAACTAGGCCATTCTTCAAAATAAACCAGGAGGTAAAATAAATCAAAGGAAGATTAGGCCCATCTTCTTGAAGCATCAATTTTATTCAAAGACCTTTTGAAAGGCAAGGGTATACCTAACTACTAAGCAATTTAAAACATTTTACTATCCAAACACCTAGACATGAATTACGGATTGAATGCAAAATTAGCAAGGATTCTAATAAACAGAGACCCTGTGTGTGAGACAGACTGGGAGAAGCCACTGGACACTGGGACCTGGGAGGAGGAGCCCCAGTGATATGCCTCAATTAGATCAGTGAATCTTATCTGTTTTATGAATGGGGTCCCTGGGTAAGATTTAGTTTGAACAAAGAAATTCCCAACACAAGAAGGATGGGAAAATGTTGGAAACCACTGGTCTGGTATACTCCCTGGTGAGTGGTCCAAGATATGTGTCCCAAGACTGGTGGTATTTCCTGGTCCTAGACCTGACCACCCCGGGTATGGCCCTTGTGTAAAGCCAAAACTGACTCACCTTCTTGGTTGTCAGGATACCCTGGTTGCTCTCGGGGTGGGTGGTGATGGTAAAATGGTCCCCGTTGTCACCTTCCACAATGCGGTAGGTGGCACGCCATGCCGGGGAGTTGGGAGCATCCAGATCAGTCACTGTCAGCCTCTGCACCTCATGACCCACTGCATTCTCAGGCACATGGGCTTCGTACTGTCAGCGTGGAAGCACAGCATAGTCAGAGCAGAGAGACTGACCACCCTGAGAGACAGTTCCACTCTTTATTAGTTATGAATCCTCCATCAAGCTCCAGGGGAGCTCCACACCACTCACCCTTTCCGGGACTGTGCAACCCAGGGTTTCAGGGCATGCACAGATGCAGAACATCCTGAGAGTCAGCCTCACGCCTGCTGGGACAGACCACAGCAATCTTGGGCCTATACTCCCTACACCCAGGGATCTGATGCTCCAGGAATCACACTCATTTGGGTTCCCAAGCCCTGGCCATGAGTAGCCACATATGTCTAGCTGAGATCAGAAAGGTGTAGGGAAGGGGGGAGGGTATAGCTCAAGTGGTAGAGTACATGTTTAGCATGCACAAGGTCCTGGGTTCAATTTCCAGTACCTCCTCTAAAAATAAATAAACCTAATCCTCTGCCCACCCCCGACAATAAATAAACAAATAAAATAATACAATAAATAAATATTTTAAAAAAAGAAAGGCATAAGGAAGGCAGCAAGAAGGACTAGGTGCCTGGTTGCTCTGGGGCACTGACCAGGAACTTTTCTGGAAATTCTGGAACAGGTGGCAAAGAGGGAGAACTCAGCTGTTCAGAACAAATTTGTAATCAGGCCTAAGTAACTGATCAGCCAGAGTTACCTAAAGATGGAAGGGGTGGGTATCATCTTGACTGTCATGTGGAGTATAATGCATTCACTAGGGGAAGGTGGGCAGGTATAGGTGTGAGGCAAATTAGAAGACTTCACATCGACAGAGATTTTCATGTTGAGCACTTATATACTGGGGATGGTGTTAAGAACTATACATAGATTATTTCATTTAAAACTCAGAACAATCAAGCAAGTATTATCATTGTCTCCCTTTCACAGGTTAGGAAATGGGGCTCAGAGGTCAGGTAGTTCACCTAAGGTCACATAGCTAGTAAGAGCTGGGACTGGGACTTGAAGCAGTCCTAGGCTCGTTCTGGAGTTACATCAGGAAGGAAAACCTTAGTCCTTCATCATCTGTTGAGGGAAGAAGGAAAGGGCATTACCTTCTGGGGATCAAATATGGGAGCATTGTCATTGGCATCAAGGATTTCCACCATGGCCACTGCCGTGGTGCTGGAGCCGTCCCCATCCATGTCCGTAGCCTGAATGGTCAGTGTGTACTCAGGGACTCTCTGGAGAGAAAGGGAGAGCAGAAGTCCACTGAGTTTAGTCTGAGGGGCCCCACAGCCTTGGGTCCATGTGGAAGGGAGGGGAATGTTTCTCCCTCTCAGTGTTCTCTTGACTTCCAACCCACTGCTCGCCCACCACAGGAAAGACCAGAAGCAAAGGGTGGAGGGGGAGGGAACCTCAGATCTAAATGATTCTCTGGGGCCTGTCATGAGGTGGAGCCTGGGCATTGCCTCCTGACCCTGGGCGGATGCAGAATGGGAGCTTTAAGCGGGGATTTGGGCAAAGGTATTAATTAGGAAATAGGAGGCAACTCTAATATCCACAGAGCTAATTCTACTTTGTGGCACACGAGGGACAAATCTGGACAATGTGCATGCTAAGTGAGCCATTCTGAGAGGAAATGAGAAAACCGACAGAAAATATCAAACGTCTGCATTTTATAGCTGCCTCCTCAGCCTTAATGAGATCGTATGGCAACATGCCAGCGGCCCATGGTGCTGTGGGACATCAACATGGAACAGAGCAGCAGCCGTTCCCAGATGACTAGGGTCCCCACTGCTCTGTCTTGGGCTCTGCAGGGCAGGGACAGGCACTGCTGCTCTAGGTGTCAGGCCCTGGCCTAGGCCAGCCTGGGTGGGCAGCACCTTCTTGAAGGGCCCCTTACCTCCCGGTCCAGGCCACTGGAGATGACGCTGATGGTACCCGTGCTCCGGTGGACCGTGAACATGAGGTCATGCGGGTCCTTTGGCTCTTGGCCATGGATGGAGTACGCAACCACCCCATTGTAGGTGGTGATGGCATCATCCTCATCCGTGGCTGTCACCTGCATCACGGAAGTGCCTGGGGTGGAGGGGGAGAAGCGCTGAGGAGCGAGCACCTTTCCCTCCTGCTCTGATCCCAGCCTCACTCACTTCGGGAACTCTGAGGGGCTCCACCTTGCTCATCAGCTTGGCCCCATCTTCCATTTGTGGCAGAGATTGCTAGTTGGTGCCCATTTCCCATTCTCCTCTTGTTTCTTAGAAACATAATCCTCATAGTCATTCTAGGCTGGGCACAGGCCCACCAGGAACCAACACTGTTCCCCATCTCTTCTTGCAGCTGGCTGTGGCCATCAGACTGAGTTCTGCTGAATGGGAGATACAGCTTTGGGGGAAGTGTTTTTCTGAGTAAAGGGCTTATTCTCCCCACCCCTCCCCTCCTTCCAGATGTAATGGTTGGAGCTTCAGCAGCAACCATGAAGTAATCTTGGGAACAAAGCCAAAACAGCAGAGCAACAAGATAGAAGGAACCTAGGTCTCCCACACTTTAAAGCACCACAGCCTGAATTGACTGCCTCTGGGCTTCCTGAATACAAGCCAGAACAAGGCTCCATCTTGTTGAAGGTACTGTTTTTCCTTCTGGAAATGTCTGATATCAGCAGCCTAACCAATTCACACTTCTCTGTAATTCTCTACAACTCACAGAAGGAGAAAAAGGAGGAACCCTCACCAGCAGCACCTGTCTTCGAGGTCATTAACATGTACCTAGTTCTCTGGTTTTTTGCAGCCCCTCGCACCCTCTTCCCTAGCCTGACAATACATTTCTACTCTCTGTAACCACGTTCGAACACCTCCCAGCCTGTGCCGCCCTCCTTGCAGCTGCCATTTCCCCAAAGAACCTCCTGTCAGGTGCTTCTTATCACTCAGCAATAGGCATGTGTTACTTCTAATCGTCACAGTTCTTTAATGTTGATGTTAATCCTATTTTCAGATGTGAAGACTGAGGCTCAGAGGTCAGGACCTTGCCCAGGATCACAGCAGGTAAAGAGGCAATATCCAGATTCAAATTTAGGTCTTTGCAGCTCCGAAGCTACTGATTCCCACAACTGGCTGATCCTCCTAAGTGTCTGGAAATTTTTCATATATACAGATTCCAGAGCTCTACTCCAGGACCATTCTTATTCAGGGATTTGGGGATGGATTTTTAAGGAGATCCCAAGTGATCTGATGCACAGACCAGGAAATCAGGTGTGAAGGGTTCCTCCAGCCTTTAAGGGTCTGGGCTGCCACCCAGATCATTCCAGAGGTTGATCCAAGGCCAGACCTGGGCCCAGCAGACCTCTATAGCTGTCCCTCCCTAGTTCTCTTACCAGGTAGTACCCCTTCCAAGACACTTCCTCTGAAAACATCCTGGGTGAACTTGGGCTTGTGGTCGTTCTGGTCTGTTACAATGATGGAGATGTTCATGGGCTCTTCCACAGAAGCACCGTTCTCTGATACAGCATGGCCAAAGAGCTGTGGGTACACAGGTCTGGGGTCAGCCTGGTGCTGCTTTCTCCACCAGGCCTGGGGTCCCACTACTCATTGGATGCTAAAGGTTACTTGCCTCATACTTGGCAATCTTCTCCCGGTCCAGTGGCTTATTCAACAACAACCAGCCTGTTTCCTTCTCTATGGTGAAGACACCCTCAGGGGGGCTGTCTGCCCCAGGTCCTGTGATGCTGTAGAAAATCTTGGTGCCTCTGTCCTTATTAGATTTAAGCTGGAGGCAAAAGAAAACGGCAGCTGACTAAGTGACAAACATCTCACGATCACAGCAAAGAACCCTCTGTGGGGAGGGCTGCAGAGGCACTGCCTGATCAGAAACTGCTATCATAGAGACTTTCCCCTGAGGACGCCAGGGCAGCAGCAAGAAACCTCATCTTCAGGCCTTTGGATGGGGTCCCTGCAGCCATCAATGACTCCCAGGAAGAAGGCACAGTCATACCTGATTCAGCTTCTGGGGGAAGGGACCCTTGCCATTCTCAGGGACAGATATTGGTGGGACCACCCATTCTCTCTTGCGTCTTCGTAAGATGCGTTTGGATGAGGAGATCTTCAATGCTTTCCTTTCCTACAAGGAGAGAAGACCCCTTAACCCAGATATGCAAACAACTGGAACACATCCAACATGCTCTCATGCACAGGAGTTCAGGGTGAGGAGGGAGGTCTAGATGGGCTTGTTGCAAAAGAAAACTTGGAAATAATCTAAGTGTTCACTTGTGGAGAAGGCCTAATTAAATACACTGTAACACATCCACCTAGTGGAATTAGTATGTAGCTTGAAAAATGAGGCCTGAGGACCCTCTCTATGGGCTGACATGGAAAACTCTTTGTTACATACTTAAAAGAAAAAGAATAAAGTACAGGACAGCTTAATGTAGTTTAGTATTTTATTTAACCAACACTTACATAGTGCTTAATGTGTGCAGGTACTGTTCCATCTTTTGTGTAAAAGGGTAGGAAAGGCATATTATATTCACATTTGCTTATACACAAAGTCTGGGGAATACAGAAGAAACTAGTAACAGTGATTATCTGTGAGAAGGGGATAGGCAGTGTACTGATATATTTTTAAGTACAAAAAAGAAGGTGCAGACAAGTGAATAACATGTTAGCTTTTGCATAAAGAGAGGAGGGAAAAGGTTATTTTATACCTATATGTAATATATAAAAATATATTTAATATAAATATAGAGCAAATATATAAATAAACTCTAGGAGAAAAGAAGCTGGTAATAGGGTTACCTGTGCCTTCTCTGGGAGGGGTGAAGAGGGCATTAGACATATGGGGAGAAATAAGGGGGGGTTACTCATTGAAGAACTTTTTAATATTTAAAATTTATGAGCTATTTTAAAAATTAAATTAAAAGAAACAAAGAAATGTGGCCAAGAGCCTGAGGTCTGTCTTCCCAGAGGCTCATAGGATTGGCAGTCCTGTGTAGGGGTCACCTTCATTTTGGGTTTACTGGGGTAATATGGGAAAGATGGAATGGGAGGTGGGACAGGGAATTCACGGGAGGAAGGGCACAGGACCATTACTCACAAGGCAGCTCTCTGCCCCCTGGCCTGAGTCTGGTGCCCTCTCCTGGGCAGCTGCAACCACTACTCTGCTTAGATGGGTGCCCACGCCCACAGCTATGGGGGCAACTGAGGGCTAACACTGCCTCCTCTGAAGGGCTAATGTGGCTCACAAAGCCACAGCAACCTCGGACTCTTGGCCAACAGCAAGCGAGGCATGCATGGAGAATGTCTCTCTTCTGTCCTGCAGGGGGACACAGCGTTTTACCTGGACTGTTTCGTCGTTCAGAACAGTGAAGTCATCAGTGCTAAGCAGGGCTGACTCTTGCCCAGGGCAGTCCATGAAAACTACTGTGGGGAAGGGGAAAAAAGAGTATTAGGAAGGACGGGGTTTCTGGAAGCTACCCGCTGGGAACCAAGACCTGACAGCAGCCCCCTGACTGGAACAAGGATTGTTCCAAACTTGGCTTACTTCCTCTGACCAGCAGTGTGATCAAATATGAGTTTCAGATGAGGCTTCCAAGTTTGGTGTTGATAGGGAGGACTACTCCTTGGTTTGTGGACCAAAGAACCAAGACCATAGACATTCAGTGACATAAGCCCCAGGGAGCCTCATGAGACACAGAGCTGACCCAAGGTCACAGCTGGAGGCAGAAGATATTAAGCATTTCCAACGGCTCTGAGTCTACCTACATGCAATATGCATCCTGCTACCCTGTCACCCACACAGATCATTCTAGATGACCTCTGGTTGTTTCAGTTTGTCACACTCCTTCTGAATCCTCCCTGCTTGACTGCCCTTTAAACAAGCACTCTGAGTTAATAACTACCACCCCTTAAGCCAGAGACTGGGCCCATTTCATCCTTACAACTATGCTACCAACATAGGCATTAGCCCCTTATAAAATATGAGAAAACTGAGGTTCAGAAGCCAGGTCAGCCTGACTCAAAGGCACACACTAGAAAGTAGTCACAATCTGTGTTGCTACCCGCCCTTCCTTGTGGCCAAAGCATGGAATCAGGGAACCTGCCAGGGGCTACAAAGCACCGTGCTCTGGCCCAGGGGTTCCCTTAATGCCGGCCCAGACACCAGCATTCCTAGGCTGCAGCACAACAAGGACCATAGGGGCAGTCCTGTGCCATGGAAAGAAAGGTCCAAGTGAGGTCTCCCAACTGTCCTTTTTTGAAAAATTTCCTTTAGTTTCAGATGATGATGATAATTATTTTTTTAAATCCCTAAAATAAAAAAGGATAAGAGATGAGGGTATTTTTAGCTACAAAAGTAATGTGAATATGATGAAGTATTCAAACAGTATATAAGAATATAACATAAAAAAGTAGAATTCCAAAAAACAGTATATAAGAATATAACATAAGAAAGTAGAATTCCAAATAATATCCAGACCATATAACAAATTCCTAAAACTCAAGAACAACAAAAAACAACCCAATTTAAAAAAATAAAATAAAAAGTCAAAGGAGTTAAAAAGATATTTCTTCAAAGACAGTATACAAATGGCCAATAAGCATATGAAAAGATGCTCAGTATCATCAGTCAAATCAAAATCACAATGAGATACCACTTCATACCTACTAGGGTAGCAAGAAAAAAAAAAAAGGTAAATAACAAGTGTTGGCACAATGTGAAGACATTGGAACCCTCCTGCACTGGGAATGTGAAATGTGCAGCCACTGTGAAAAAGTTTGGTGGTTCTTTGAAAGGCAAACATAAAGTTACTATATGATTCAGTAATTCTACTTTTAGGTGTGTACTCGAAAGAACTGAAAGTAGGAACTCAAACAGATACTCAGATACTCACCATACAAATTTTTATATCATCATCATTCACAATAGCCAAAAAGTGGAGACAACCCGTGTCCATCAAGAGATGAACAGATAAACACAATGTGGTCTATACATACAATGGAATATTATTTAGCCTATAAAAGTAAAAAAAATTCTGACACACGCTACAACATAGATGAACCCTGAAAACATTATGCTGAGTAAAATAAGTCGGTCACAAAAGGACAAATACTGCATGATTCCACTTACCTGAGGTACCTAGAAGAGTCAGATTAATTGATATAGAAAGCAGAATAGAGGTTACCAAGGGCTGGAGAGAGAGGGGATGGTTGTGATTGTTTAATGGATACATAGTTTTTGTTTGGGATGATGAAAAAATTCTGGAGATGGACTACGGTGATGGTTGTACAACACTGTGCATGTATATAATGCTCCTGGTTTACTTTAAAATGGTTAAGATGGTCAATTTGATATTATACATATTTTACCTCAAAAAAAAAAGTAGAAATCTGATGTGGGGGTGTAAAATGTGAGTCATTTTGGAAAACTGTTGGGCAGTATTTACTCAAGACTCAGCAATTTCACTTTGAGGTATAGACTCCCCCCAAAAGGTACATTTACTGAAAGACAAGTATTAAAATATTCATAGCAGCACTAAAAATGGCAACAGCTCAAGTGTCCATCAAGGTAGAAATAATACTGTGTTATATTCATGTAATGAAATGAATCAACCACAAGGACATACGACAACATGAATGAATCTTACAAACTTCTGAATCCTGGCTGAATAACAGAAGCCAGATACAAGAGAGGACACATCTGATTCCATAAGAAGTTCAAAACCAGGTAAAACTAACATGGGTGAAAGAACCTAAGACATTGGCCATCTTTGGGGCAGAGCGGTTAGTGAATGGAAGGGTAGGAAGACAAGGGGGCTTAAAGCACACAGAATGCCTTCCGCTCCCCAGAGCCCAATGCCAGCTCCCCAGAGCCCCAGAGCTCACACACAGAGGCAGGCTGGAATGTGCCCATGAGAAAGAGAAGATCACTTGGAAACCAGCCCTGCCTCCTTGACGACAACCTCACTGAGGAGTCATGGGTTGTGACAACATGGTCAGCCAGTGGGAGGGGCGGAAAGAGGGAGCTAGGCCTGAGTCAGCTCCAAAGGGTCCCAGAGGCAGGCAGATTCCCAGGGTGATCCTGCCCTTTATCCAGCAGATAGCTTGGTGGTCTCACCTTCTGAGGAATCTTGCTTTGCCTTAGGGCTTACAAGGACCAGGAATGATATGTGGCAAAGTTTAAATCAACTTAATACAGGGCAGAAGTTAAATAATCTGTGGGGCACTCACTCCATGGATTTTTCTAATTCAGCTATGCAAAATGATATTTATTAGTAGAGTTTTAAAATTATCTAGAGAAGTTCTTATGCTATGAAGTAAAACAAAACAAGGAGAATGTAGAAATGCATATATAGTATATTTAACTATCATAGAAAAAAAAAAAAGACTGGAAGGAAATGAAGCTCCCAATGACTGAGGTTACTAGTAACTTATTTTCTCTATTTCTCTGTAGGTCTAAAATGAATGTCTTAACATGAATTGTGTCTCCCGAACAAACTCATACGTTGAAGTCCTAACCCCCAATACCTCAGAATGTGACTGTATTTGGAGAAAGGGCCTTTAAAGAGGTGATTGAACTAAAATGTGGTCATTAATCCAGGATGACTAGTGTCCTTATAAGAACAGAAGGAAATCTGGACAGTTAGAGAGAGAAGACTATGTACAGAAACATGGAGAAGACAGCCATTCACAAGCTAAGGAGAGAGGCCTCAAAAGAAACCAAGCCTGCTGACACCTTGACCTGGGACTTCTAGCCTCCAGAATTGTGAGAAAATACATTTGTGTTGTTGGAGCCCGCCAGTCCGTGTTGCTTTGTTACAGCAGCCCTAGCAACCAATACAATAAGCATCAATGTCAACAGTCAGGAATCCCTCCCACCATGAATTACTGTTATTAACAGCTAACATTTGTATACTCTCTTATTTAATCTTCACCAAGCACCCTATGAAGTAGATTTTAACGCACAGTTTCTAAACTGGAAAAATGAGAGGTTAAACGAATTCACGAAAGTTACATAGCTAGGAAACGGAGGAGCTAGAAGTGGTACCCAGACCTGTCCACAGACTGAGTCATTTTTTCAACCACCATGGTTTTGCTATCTTTCTGATAAACCTGAATTTGTTTTCTCTTCTCCTTCCCACCTCCCATTACCTGTTGTCCTTCTCTATCTACTGAAATAGCAAAAATAGAGTTTTAGAAGCCCAGTGAGGTAGTGTGATATTTGGAGAAAAGTATTAGACTTGGGGGTAATAACAGTACCTCTTTTACAGGTAGTTGTGAGTATTCAAGGAAAATAAACGTAAAGGACTGACAAATAGGACGCATTATGGCAGGGTCTGCTGTTAATACTATTAATGGAGACGGGGACCCCATTTTTGTGCAGGTGCTGGCCTTAACTTGCTGGGTGATTCTGGGTAAGGCACTTGAATTGAATTCTCTGGGCCCCACAATCGTTTGCTGAAGCTTTGAGCCTGAGGTCTGCCTTCCCTTGGTTTGAATCGAGAGAAGCACGTTATGGAGAGAGCTATTAAAGAGTAGTGGGACCAAACACACTTTCTCCTCAATGTAGTAAGAATAAGAAAAGCTTAAAGGGAATACCTAAACTCACAAAATGATCTCGCGTTGCTTAAAGTTGTGTGAAGGAAGCATGCAAAGGTCCCTCAAAGCTCTGTTAGCTGGAAACATCAATATGTTGGTGCCAGACTTGAATTAACTTATTAGGAATTTAGGTTTTCTCATGTGGAAGATGGAAGTTAGACTTCACAGAGTCATCCTGAATATCAAATAAGGTAAAGCTGCAAATCACAAATGTGTAAACTGCAGAAACTTATATTATACAGACTCTTATATAACATGAGGAAATGGGGGTTCAGAGGTGAGATGGCTTACCCAACATCATACAGCTAGTGAGTGGAATAAGAACGAGAACCCGGGTTTGGTCATTTTCTAAAGTCAAGCTCTCCAACACAGCATTTATTTAAGAACCAGTGGAGTGTTTCCTATATGCCCAACATTCTTCTGAATATTAGGGATGCATATTCTAGATATTAGGGAAACAAAAATGTCTATCTTCAATTACCTTTTAGTTCTAGGATACTGCCTCCTGTCCAAAATCACCTTTCCTCAGCTATCTACCAAACTGATCAATAAGGATTGATTGTAATAGCAAAAGTCCAGACAACCTAAATGTCCATCAACAGGAGATTAACTTTGTGTTATACCATCTATGCAAGAGAACACTATATAGCCATTAAAAAGCTGTAAAAGATAAGGAAGCTCGTATGAGTTGATACAGAAATATGTCCGAGACATATTGTTAATTTAAAAAAAAAGATATGGAGCGATGTAGTCTATGTAGCCTACTGCCGGAAAGTGACCCACAAAACTGGGCTTATGGGTGGAGAAGCCTGGAGCCAAAGAAGAGGAGTGAGATTTATCACCATGTACCCTTCTGAATGCTGACCCAGATGAATGCATTTGCTATTCAAACACTGATTAAAAAAAAAATAACAAGTCACCTTTCCTATTCTTAAAACAGCCTTTTTCCTAAAGGAAGACCTTCAGCTAGCAGAGGGGCTGGCCAGATAAGCCTGTCAGCTATTTCCCTTAATGAGAGGCTCTCAATGAACCCTCTCCTACCAAGTTACCCAGCAGGAGGCTAATGGATTGACTTCCCTATTACTCAGATCCTTAATCCCCCAAACTCTAAAAACTGCCAGGAACCCAGAAACCCTCTTCCTGCTGTCTGCAAAATCTTCCCCCTAGGAATGTACAACACATTTCATTACCCTGTTTCCTGGCACATTTCCACTGTTACATGGTTCCAAACATTTGTAGCACAGTTATCTGGGCCGTCCTTCTATTCTTCGAGGGGACAGTGCCAACAATCAAGGAGAAGTCAACAGTCGTGTACTCCATGTGTACGTGCCTCTCACTCAGGCTGCATGTTCCAGCTGCACCAGAGGGCCTGGCCCCATCAGTTCTCACCCACATTCATTTAGATGCAGAATACAATCAAGGAGCATGAGTCAGGCAGGTAGAAACAAGCTTCAAAGACCCACTCTGCCTGAGACACCCAGCTAAGTGTTTTCCTACCCAATGCCTCAAAAAATAGCCTGCAAGGTAGATATTAACTCCCCTATTCTAACAACTCAGGAAACAAGAGGCTGCCCCAGGGCTGAAGTGCCTCAGGAAGCAGCTTCAGAGAGGAAAGCAAAGTATATGAGGCCCCACAGCTAGGAAGTAGCATGACCAGATTTCAAATCCTAAAGGCAGAGGCAGGTAAGTGATGAAGAACATGGGATTGGGAGTCCAAAAGATTTGGATTCAAATCCATGTTGTGTGAATATAAGGAGGCTGTATTCTCATCTGGAAAATGGGAATAATAATTCTTATGTCATAAGATTACTTGGGAGGATTAAATGGGATGATGTCTGCACCTGGCCCAGAGTAAGGCTTCAATAAAATGTACATTTAGCTTTCTAACTCCAAGTCCAAGCCTCTCTCTACACAGTAGAGAAACCATCTCTCAAAGTGGGTACAGGGTTAACTACAGCCATGTGCTTTTCCTGCGGGCTGAAGCTCCAAAGGGAGAAGGAGATACACAGGACCAAAGAGTGTAACAGGGACCTGACTCAGTCTGCATTTGGAAAGGACTGTTTCATAGGGATGCTTCCATGATTTACTGGGAAAGACAGAGGATGAAGACCTCACAGACAAGCTGACCTGCCAGGGAAACTTGCTGAGGCACCTGTAGAAACATGAGCAGCTTTCTCTGCAAGCCATGAGTCAAAGAGAGGCTGGTAAACAGTAATCCCTGGGGCAGATCATTACAACTTCCTCCCAGATGCTTCCTGGCACCACTAGCTTGTATCACTGGTTTCAAAATGAAACTGATCCAAAACCCCAGGTCTCACCATCACTCATTCCCCTTCTACCCTGCCTTCTCACAGCTAGCGAAGTAAGCTGATTCCTGTTCCTGCAGCCTAGCTCCACAAGGCCAAAAATCTCGGCCAAGTCATGGAGGCAAGAAAGGGCTTGCATCAGACTCTTTCAGGGGCAAGTTGGTGAGCACTGATGAGCACATGGGGCAACATTTCAGATCTTAAGGCTGGAAAACAAGAACTAAACACAGCTCTTACTTCCACACCCTACTGGGACCTTAAAGTCATCTGACTGCTTTGGACTCAGTTTCTCCCATAGAGATTCTGAATCACAAAGTCAACGTACCTGATGAAGAGGTACGAATTTAATTTGACAGCTTTCAGCACTGAGTCCAAACATACAATTCCTAGAATATTGTTGGGAAAGAGTTAGTAATGCAAGACTGCTTCTAGAGAAATATTAAAACAAACAACAACAAAAAAATCAGAGCTCTGTGTATCTGCACTAGACAAAGAGCCAGTGGAACCAGAAGTCTGTGGCTTGTGCTCAAAGCTCCTCTCTAAAGACCATCCTGCCAAGCCTGGCCTCAGACCCTGAACTGGTGCCACGATAAAACTTGGGCAAGAAGGGTCAAGTCCCTAGAGTACTAGAGATGTCGCAAAAAGAAAGCTTTTTAAATAGACTTATAAGAATTGATGGATACTCAGCTGAGAACTCATTCCAGCCATTAGGTTAGAATTGCCTAGATACCTACAAACTCTTAGGGAAACACCTTCGAAGGTCATGAGCTTGTCTTCTCAGCCATGACACAGAGGTACTATGTAGTCTTGATGTCCAACCTTACTCAATGTTCTGGCAAAACAAAACCACTCATTTCTCTGGGGCTAAATGTCCTTCAAGTCATCAATCTTGGACAGTTCCACTACTGATCTTTGGGGCATTTTGATGAGAAGAGTAACATCAGTTTGAAAATGTTATGGCGAAAAGGCATCTCACTGGGGAATGGGGGAGAAACTGTCAAAGATATTTCCATTCTACCTTGGTTTAGGGACACATCTAGCTCATAAAACAAATGTATCCTTGTAGCTGTCACTACCTTCTATTAAGGGATTGGGAAGAGAAGGTGCAGCAGGAAAGTATATGGAATTGCCTTGAAAGAACATTCTGGCATTTTCCTGAGTAAAACTAGATGTAGGAAAAAGTTCACTTACTAAGAAATAAAAATTAAAAGGACAAGTGTTGTGAAATACTTGGGAAACGGATGTTGCTATAAATTGTTACGGGGTGGGGGTTGTAAATTGGCACAAACTTTTTGGTAATTAAGCCTCAAATAAGCCCTTTGACCCAGGAACTGTGCCAGGAAATCATCCAAGATGTGACAAAACCATACCTGCACAGACGTTCATGGCTATTGCTTAGAGTTAAAACAAAGCCTCAACAACCTAACTTGCAACAGAATACTTAATTATATGTGCTACAGTCACTCCAATGTCTCATCTATGGCCTTAAATGCCATAAAAAAAACCTATCAAGGAGAAACAGTGCTCAGCTTAGGGAAAAAACCAGGTCACAAAACAGCCGTTTATAGTTTACAGCCTGAGCCTGACAATTATAACATAAAATATTAATATTTTTATACTCATTAGAAAAAAGGTGAGGGGTGGAGCTGAGCCTTGGCACCAGGAAGGCAGACAAGCTCTCTCCAGAACCAATGACTTTTCAGGTCAAAGAAGTTCAAGATGGTGGAAGATGAGCAGAGTCTGATCCAAGGAGGACAATGGACAGAGGCCACAGAGCACGCTGGGGTGTGGGACACAAAGAGCCTGTGAAGCATGCTGGGACCCCAAGGGGCTCAAGGCCATTTGACATGGGAGCCACCGGATGGCATGTCGGGAGATAAAGTGCCCAGCGTCAGGTCCGTGTGCCCAGCCATAGCCATCTGGTGCCCTCAAAGGAGCCAGGCTCTGATTACTAAATGCTGAGAGCAGCACAGGGGACCCTCCGCCATGGAAGTGTTCATGATGATTCGTCACCATAAGATCACCATCTTCAGGGACACTAAGGAGACAAGCACAGTGCTGAAGCGCTTGGTGAAAGGCATTCTCAAGTGGCCGCCAGCACAAGAAGCAGCTTTACAAAGACAATTACCTCCTGGACAAGAGAATGACCCCTGGAGAGTGTAGCCACACCTGGCAGACACCCCCATCTACCACCGTTCACCCTAGACCTGGATCTTCCTGCAGATGGGGCCGATGGGGTGTCTGAGGCCCTCAGCCTGTAGCCCTTCTCCCACTCACCGAAGAAGATGAAGCTGGATTGTTAGGGAAGCAGGGCAGGAGGGCGAGCTGTCGGGCAGTGAAGCAATGGGACTTGGGCCCTCTCCCTCAGATCAGACATCTTCAAGGAAGGCTTGGTTAGGGAAGTGGACCCAGAAGATCAATTGAAAATGTTCATTTGAAATGAAACGACTAAGGTCCTTTATGGGTGGTGGAACTCCATTCTGCTTATCTTCCAGTTTTTCTATAGTAAGCATGTATTTGATTTGCAATCAGAATGAGATGTGACTTTTTATCCCCTCTGACTAGTAATGTTATGTGGCAACCCCACATTGTTCAGGAGAAGGCAGTTCTTTCTAGGAGAGCTTTGTCTCTCTGCAGAAAGCTCTTTGAAAAGAGCTACATCACTCAGATTGTTTCTTATCCTTGGGAGCTGGGTCCTCCCTTATAATCCCCAGAGAGAAACCCAAGCTGGGCTATACTCCACAGCACTTGGGAGTTTGGAACGTGGCTGACTCAAACCTCAGTGTGATGTGTGCTATCTTGCTCACTGATTCCCACCCTTAAGGACCAGAACAGATATTCAGTGATCAACCTGGGACATCTGGGAGGGCAATAAAGGGTCTGGTGGGTAAAGCGCTGCACACTGGCCCTGTGGCCTTGGGCACGTCACTTCATATTTAAGTTGTTTAACAGTAAGCACTCAACAAATATAAGCCCCTATTAATCTCCAGTCTCTAAAATAGGAACACACATGTACACACAGACTCTAGTTAGGACCAAATAAGATGAATTGTGCTTTTAAAAGCACAATTAAGTATTTAAATACAGGGATGGTGATTTAAAGAGCAAAACAAAAGGACAAGAAGGTGAAGGTCATTCAGAATCCTGATGTAAGCAGAAAATTAAGGGAAAAAAAAAAGGATCAACTGCTACAGAGGCAAGAATTGAAGGCAAGTTAAATTCAAAATGCCATGCTTTTATTCACATCTCACCAGCTCATTACTTTCTTTTAGATCCTCTCTAAGAGATACATTTAGCTCTCCACGATGGCCTTCATGATATCACAGAGCAACGGTTCCCAAATGTTAGTGATAAAATCACCTGGAGAACTTTTTAAAAATCCAGATTCCCTACTTCCAGCCCACCTATCACTTCTACTGAAACAGTTTCTGGAAATGGATCTAGAGAAGGTAGTTTTTTTGTTTTTTAAAGATCTTGATTCTCACATTTATTTCTTGTAAGCAGGTAAAATGGTACTGTTTTTGCAGGGTACTTCAGAATATGTATTAAAATTTCAAATGTCCAGATCCTTCCTCTGACCTGTTCAGTATCTCCCCCTGGATGCTTTAAAGGAATTTAAAATCATTATGTCAAAAACCAAATCCATGATCTTCTTTACTCTTGGCCTAAATATGGTCCTTTTCCAATGTCTCTCCCCCAGGGAATGGCAAATCATGCACTCAGCTACACAAAATCAAAATCTGGGGCTCCGAACTAGCCTAGAGCCTGGATCTAGAGCACCCAAACTCAAATTTTGGTTCCACTGACTGACTTTGGGCAAATATGTTTCCTTCCCTATAAAATGGGAATGATGCCAGTAATATCTACCTCAAGGAAAAGAGTAAGTATTTAGCAAAGTGCCTAGCACATGGTTTTCTAGCATTCCTTCCCTGACCATTTCTCCCTCAGACTCCCCTCCCAAGTCAGTCACCAAGACTCATGTCTCTCCATCTCTACCTCCCCCTTAGTACTTACTTCATTACCTTTAGCCTACATGAGTGCAAAACTCTCCATTTTAAGAAAAAAAAAAAAGGAGCTTTTAAAAAAGCAACAGATGACAGGTACTGCAGCAATGTTTGAGTTTAAGAAAAAACCCATAAGCCCTTCTTGGAAAATAAGATCAGAAATGAGTATTCTCTTTAAAAATGGAAATCAACTTTTATTCATCAAAATGCTTGCTAACTAGATTCTGAAATCTAAAGAAAAACTTGAAAAAAAGATTCATTTTTGCTTTGACTGAATGTCACATTCTCAAGATTTCAACACCCAAGGAAAATAACACAAGTGCTAACACATTTGATAGTTTACTTCTGAGTTATGCAATTTAAATTTTTAAAATTTTAAATTTCAAATGTTTTTGAAACATTCAGATTAATTTAGTCTTAAAACAATGGTTACTGTGAAAGCTAATGATTTTTAAATAGTATAGTAACTTTTTTAAGCTAACTGCAAAGCATGTCTTGAAGGTATTATTCAAACATTAACATTTATTTTTTTTTCAAACATAAACAGTTAATTTATCTGAATGGGGTTAAGAGGAACAGTTCATTCAGTCATCTTTCTACAGCAGTCTTTCCTAATAAGGTGATTCCTGATAGCTGGATTTCTAAAATCAAAACACTTCACAATTTTTACACTAACTCCTCCCCACTTCCACATCTGTAAAAGATAAAAGTAGGGGGTCAGCTAAATAAATCATGGTATATCTACCATGTAGAAGACTATGGAGCTGTTAAAAACAAGACAGATGTGTACTTACTAGTCTGGAAAGATGCCTGTGATTTAGTAAGTTAAAAAAACAAGCTGCAGAACAATGTTTGTATGCATGATACAATCCAATCCCTGTTTGAAAAATTCCTCTGTGCAGACATAAGTTCTTTGTAAAGAAAAAGATCTACAAGGATTCACATTGAACTATTAACTGTGCTTATCCTGAGAGAGTAGATGAGGAAGAGAACTTTTATGTGTTTATTTCTGATTTGCTTCTCTTGAGAGGCAGTGGCGTTCAATGGTTAAAGCTCGGGTTGTTTAGATTTGAATCCAAACTTTGCTATTTACTACTTGCCTGATCTTGGGCAAGTTACTTAACCTCTCTGGCCTCAGTTTTCCCATCTGTAGTATGGGGATAGTAATAGTACCTACTTCAAGGGATGTAATAGTGATTAAACAAGCTAATACTTATAAAATGCTAAGAGCTGTACCTATCACACAGTACATGCTATTTTATTGAAAAACATTGTCTTTACAGTGAATATATATTCATGTATTAATGTGAAATCCCAACCAACCAGCCCAACTCTACATAAACTATATAAAATAGTATCATATATCATATATACTATCATATATACTCTTCATATAGAGGGGAGTGATAGAAATAAAAAGCTCCCTAGGCAATTCTGATAGTCAGCCAAGCTTGCAAAGTACTGACTCAGAGGCCAAAGGCAGGGGTAAACCAGCTGGAGAATGCAGAATTCTGGAAGCGGAAAAGGACCATAAAAGACAAGAAAATAGCAGGTCTTGAAGCCCTGGTGGGAAGCCTGGGCTGAAGCTGACTCCACAAGGAGAGGGCAGGGTGTGGGCCTGGCATCTTGTTCTGGCTTGTGTGTGGGGAGCCCACAAGGAGCTGTCTTTTCTTTCTGCCTGAAGCTACGACAAGATAGGGCTTGTTGTGGGAAGGCAGTTGGCCTTAAGCAAGACACCTAGGATGGTAGCTGAGCCCTCCAGCCCTGCCCTCTAACTGACCTACCCTCCCCTGACCCCTATGTCCAGGACCACTGAGGTTAGAGCCTCAAGGCAGAGGAGCTGGGACCAGAGTAACTTACCTCAGACCTAGAACCCCATTTTCCCTTTTCTGTGCCCAGATGCACACTGTCAGGCCTGTCCCCAGTGCTGGGTTTGATAGGAGTCTGAAGAACGTCTGAATGGACCTGGACTGTGGGATGGGGGACTGTGGAGAATACACTGTGGTTCCCAAATTTAGGGGAGGCCTCTTCTCAGAAAAACACACATGCACACAATTAATTGCAAGGGAGCAATGACTTCTTAAAGTTAATGTGAGACCCTGAGGTTAGAATCTACTGCTAGTTTTCAACACAGGTTTGAGTTTTCCTGATAAGAGAGAGAATTTCCCACTAATCTTATGTGCCCTTACACAAGCAAAAATGAGGTTACTGAGCTTGAGGAGGAAGAGGAAAGCCTGGAATGGTGCCTGCCCAGCTCCAAACCCCCATCTAGCCCTTGAGATGCCTCAGAGTCCTGGGGAAGAACAGCTCTCTCTGCCCTCAGGTTCTGTGCAGCCCAGAGAGGCTCTCAGGAGGGGGAAGCAGCCACCAGCCCTCCCACCTCCTGGCTATGTGGCCCTCTCCTCAGATAACAGTGACAGAGCTCTGAGCTCAGAGATGGGTTAAAGGGAGAAAGGAAAGTGTTCCTTTGCCTTTATTCCCCAGGATGCGGCATTTTGGTGCACTGAGCAAGCAGCAGGATCCCAGTACCCTGAAGTTCCTCGGGACCACAGCAGCTGCAGCCTGGAGGAGATTTTGCCCGCTTGAGGAATGTGCAGACTACTGATGCTCTAGGTAACCCGTCACCACACGGGTGCTCAAATTTGACTGGGAGAGGAGGAGAGGGACAGAGTCTACCAAGCTCCTCCACTCAGAGCAGGCTGGGGGTGGGGGGCTTGATGCTGGGAGAAGATGGGGGTGGGGTGAGGAGAGGAAGAGGATGAACAGCCAGAAGTAGATTCTCTGTGAGAACTGACAGTGAGAGCCCTGTCTGCTATTGGGCCTGAGACCTGAACCCTCCCACGTGCTAAAAGGGTGGCTGGGGTCCTGAACAGAGTGCCCCCTCCTCGACCCTCCCCCACCACTCCGGATCCTGGTGATTAACAGAGGCCTGCAGAGGGAACAGGAATTCAAAGGTCTTGGGTCAGATGTTAACTATTTCCAATCTTCCTCCAGCTTGGCTGGGGCCAGAGGACTCACAACCTCTTTCCTTCTCCCAGCCTGACTCCCAAAGTACCTCACACGTAGGAATCTAACCTGGATTCAAGTTCTAACTCCACAATTTACTAGCTGGGTGACCTTGGATAGGTTACAAAGTTACAAGCCTAGGCTTCCATACAGTTAAATGGGGCCAATTCCACACTCATGGGGCTTTTAGGAGGATTAAAGGGGCTTATTACATAAAGTACAGAGTGTAGTTTCTGGAACTCAGTAAGCCCTCAGTGAATGGTATTTAGGTTGTGTTTTTGTTGTTGTTGTTGTTGTTTTGTTTTGTTTTGTTTGAAAGCCCTCCCTTGCTGGCCCTGCTGCCTGGTAATGCCAGGTAACTAAGTGAAATGAGGGGGAATGTTTGGCTGAGGATGACCAGGTCTGGGTCTGGGAAAAGTCCAGAAAGGCAGTTGAGAAGGGATGCTAGAGGTGGGCCCAGGATCCTGGGTCCAGAGGAGACTTCAGAGACACTGGCCTCCATGAGGGCACAGCTGGAGCTCCAGCCCCATCTCCTGCAAACACCACGCTGCCTCTGTTCTGCAGGGAGAGATGTTCTAGGCTGGATTGGACCCTGCCTACCTCTCCTTTTGTTGCTCCCCACCTTACACTCCATGGTCCAGCCAGATTAAAGGTTTTTAAGTTCCTGGACCCAAAAGGTCTTTAAGTTCCTGGACCCCATAGGCTGCTCCTTTGCCAGGAACCCTCCCTGCCACCCCTCATGCGCCAATCCCTTCCCTAACTCTTCCTCAGCCTCTGACTTGGACATCACTTCCTCCATGTGCCACCCTCCCCCCCCCAGAACATGTCAGCAGCCCTTGGTATGTGACTCTATTTTCCTTCCCCTACCTCCCTCTAGATTACATTTATATATTACTTATTTTGTCTATCTCTCTCCACTAGCAGGTAAATGGCCCACAAAGCCTGGGTTTTGTGCATGTTCTGCTCAATGATGTATTTGCAGCACCTAGAACACAACCTGGCATTTAGTAGGTGCTCAGTAAATACTTGCTGAATGAAGGATTCACTATTAAAATTGCCTGGTGACTGATTTGCTTCCTCCTGTGATCAAGGAGCTCTTTGAGGTTAAGGAACTGTGGACCTTGCTTGCCTCTGAATTTCGAGCCCCCAGTAGGTACTCAGACATTTGTTGGCTAAATGACCAGTCAGCTGGCCTTGGGTCTGGGTCTCAGACACCTCACTGCCTCTGTAATGAGCGAGGAGCTGGACTTGACCACCCTGGCCATGTTAGTAGGCTGCTGCCCACCCTGCCCAGGATAAACTTCTCTACCCAGGAAGAAGTTCTCACTTGAGAAATTCAGGGCCCTTTTCAGATTCCCCTTCTACTATGAGGAGAGTAACAAGCAATAGATTAAGGACAAATAAAGGGAAGTGACTTCTCCCCAAGACAAAGGACGTGACCAAGTACATGATAAAGAACTGCTGTCTGTTATTAGTACAGGGCCAGGTGAGAAGCTAGAGTCCAGAAGGGATGCTAATGAGGAGACTGTTGGGAGATGGGGATGGTAGAATCCAGAAGAGACTCAGCTACTTCAAGACGGAGAAAAGCTAACTTCTCAGTACTCGGCCACAGGACTGAGATCCTCAGTTAACCCAGCACTGATGCTCCCAGGTATGTACCCGACTGATCCAAGTTTACAGTTTCGCTTGAACAATGGTGTTTATGGCAGCACTAGCTGTAATGGCCAAAAAATGGAAACTCCTCAAATATCTGTCAACAGTAGAACTGTGGATGGTCATGTGAGGAATACTGTAGAATGAGAATCAACCCCAACTACATCCAGAACTGGGCCAGAGTCTCACGAGGTGCAGTTAAAGGAGCCAGAGCCAAGAGGATATTCTCTATGATCCTTACACACAAAGTTCAAATACAGGCGAACCAACCTATGGTATCTGAAGTCAGGAGAGTGGTTTTCTTGGGGGAGGATAGAGCTGGGGAGGGAAGTGGCATCTGAGGTGCTGATAATGCTGTTTTCTGACATGTGTGCTGGGTACATGGATGTTGTAAGTTTGTGATGTTCACTGAGCCATACACTTATCATCTGGGCACTTTCTTCCACATGTTACTCTTCAATAACAGTGGTTCTTTCAGTGGAGACTGTTCAGCCTCAGGACTGAAGCCTCAGATGATTTGGGGAGGGAGGCCCTTCTCTCTCCCCTTCACCATCATCCTCCAAATACTTGGCAGAGCTATCGTTTCCAGTCCTAGAAACCCATTGCTCATTGTTAGCAGTGCCTTCCTCATGCTGCAGGGAGCCCTCACCTCCCTGCATGGGTAACCTAGGAACAGAGCGCCATGTGAGGAGGTAGGAAGGGAGACTAGAGGTTTGAGACCTGCTCCCCAGGCACCAGCTAACAGCAGTGTATGTCAGGCTACTCAGCTGCTGAGCCAGGAAAGCAGCCAGGTGGGCTGGAAACCCCAGTTCCCAGATATTCATTCCTCAGAGGCAGATTTATGGGGTACCATAGAATCCTCCTGGGTGCAAATCCTGCCCTTACTGCTGACTGCCCCAGTGACCTGACGCCAAGTTCATTATTCCCATTTTACAGCTGAGGGGAAGTTACCACCACCTGCTTGGCAAGGCACTCATATGCATAAAAAATAATATTAGACAGTCAGCTCCCCCAGTACAGGGTGTTAGTTTTGTTCCTTGTTTTAGAACAGTGACTGATACATGCAGATGCTAAATACATGTTTCTTGGAAGAATAAAATGTAAATAGAAGGCATAGCCTAGAACGGGAGCTTCAAAACAAAAGGCAATTTTTACACAAAATAAGCAAAATCATCTTGAAGTTAACTCATGCTCAGTCAGATTTATTACTGAACTTTGAAGTTTCCTAACCAAAGCTAATGAGGGTTAGCTTTAATCTTACCCAAACGCTGACTAAGGGTGAGCTGAACTGCTGAGGGGCCATAATGAAATACTGTATTTCTTTCACTGTAATTAAGCTGCTTCTCTTAACTGCCCTCCATGAAGCATGTAGGCACCACTTTAGGTCACTCACTTTAAAAAAAATTTGTTTCAATTGAAGTACAGTTGATTATCAATGTTGTGTTAGTTTCTGGTGTGCAGCAAAGTGATTCAACTATACATATATATATTCTTTTTCAGATTCTTTTTCATTATAGGTTATCACAAGCTATTGAATACACTCTATGTGCTATATACTGTAGGACCTTGCTGTTTATTTACTTTATATAAAGTAATGTCTATCTGCTAATCCCAAACTTTTCACTTATCCCTCCCCTCCTTTCTTCCTCTTTGGTAACTATAAGTCTGTGAGTTTGTTTTGTACATAAATTCACATGTATAATTTTTATAGATTCTACTCATAAGTGACATCATATGGTATTTGTCTTTGTCTGTAGGTCCCTCACTTTTAATCACTGCACTAATACCATGCAAGCCCCTCCTCCCACCTCTCCTCCATCTCTGCTTCTAGACCACACTTGAAGGAAGGTGGACACCAGACTGTGGGGTTCGGGTGGGGGAACATTCCTGCTCTACCTCCTTCCAGATTAACCTCTCACTCTCAATCTAGGCAAGCCTGGCTTCACTTGACTGAAGCCCCCATCACTAGGACACTTACAGACTGTATTTAAGGTGGTTTCCTCTGGAGGAATGTTTCTGAAAACCCCTACAATGAAAAGGAATAAATGACTAAGTGCCCTTGGGGTAGGGGGTTGCTGCTGATGGGATCTGGTGCTCCAACAATCCACTTTTTCATTACATCCACCTCCCACTTTCTGATAGTAAAAAATGCCCAGGGAACTTGGGAATCAGAAGCTTCAAGTCCCAGCTGGTCACTGCAGTGATGACTTCAGTGAAGCCACAACCACTAAGGTTTCATCTGTAAAATAGGCAGAACTTTACAAGATTGTCTCAATTCATACAAATACCTACTGGGCACCCTATTAAGTACCAGGTCCTGGACATAAACCTGGAGGTAAAAGTCCTATCTATGACCCTCAAGAGTTTAGCCTAGGGAACCGAATCCATTGAGCTGTTTCTGTATTTCTCCACCTCTAAAACCTCCAGCAGAGCAAGGCTACACAAGGTTTCTGAAGTCCCAACTCTGGGATTAAGAGATCAAGTTGTTTAAATGTACCTCACCAGCTTCAAGAGAATGTCAGGAGGATAAAGCAAGCTCAGAGCTGTGCAAATGCTTTGAAGAAGAAAGTGCACCTACAAACAAGGTATTAATTATATCAGATAATTTCTTTGAGCTCAACCTTATAGACACCTGTGATATTCATAACCCAGGGGTGAACAACAGGGGCAACTGTTCCTTAGCTATATAGAAACTGTTGTCTGCTTGGCCAAACTTGAGAGCATGTATGTACCCTCAGGATAACCCTTTCAACATGGCTGGATCCAGGATGGGGTTCCTGTGTATTGAGGACAGGGAGCTGGGGTGAAGCTAGGGAGATAGAAAGATGTCAGCTACTGAGGACTAAGGAGAGAAATACCAATATTTTTTGCTGGGGAGTCCCAATTTATGGGGACCAACTGGGCCTAGAAACTTGCTTTCACTTTAAGAAGTGGCAGCCCATTTCACAGGAAGACTGTTCTGAGAACTTGGCATGTTGCAGGTTAGCCAAGCACATTAACCCACCTTTTATTTTATAACCCAGGTGTGCTCCTGGCATGAACCCACCATTTTCACAACCATAAACCAGACATCCGAGAAAGTGGAATTTTCTCAAAAGGTTTAAAATGCCTGACGTCACCGAGAAGCACTTGCCAACCAGACCATGAAATCGAAAACCTGATCACCGCTTCCCTCCAACAACCTCAAGCTTAGTGAAGTGACAGTTAATCTGATATTTCTTGCCTTAGTAAGAAAGATAAGGCACAGACAACACTCAAAGCCATAGCCTGTTCTCCCAGACTGTAGTCAGAGAACTTGACAATGATGGGGAGGGGTACAGATTTGGCAGAAGTCTGATTAGCAATAAAGCTTCCTCAGGGAGCCAGAACTGGATTTGAGGCCCTGCCCAAGTTAACATTTTTACAGGTTGGCTGAGTTGCAGTTTGTTAGCCAGTCAGTAATAAACCCATGTGCAAGAACTTAAAGTTTATGAGGCATGGCCTCCTAATGCCTCTCCTCGGCTCCCTACTGCCAAGAGTTTAAGGAGCTTGGCCTAGCCTGGGTGTTAATTGTTTTGTCAATCTGCAGAGTTATTTAGGGGAAAAAAGAAGAAAAAAAAAAAAATCCTTCCACAGACTCAAGGCCCCCAATCCTCTTTTGGAGAAACAAAGCAGAGCCATTCTGTACCCTAGGCAGTGCACCCCCACATTCAAGCTGTGGGAATTTGTACCTGAGGTGAGAAGTATGCTGGTGGAGGCATTAGAAAAATGCTAGGTAGCATCCAGTTTTTTAATTGTTTTGAAATTTTAAAACTGTAGATCCCCTGCCCAGGAGAATGGATACACAAATTTTTAAACAATTTCACAGGTTAAACACCCTCTGGAGCCCTACCCAAGAATCCTGGGTTACACCTCTGTTTAAGAACTTGGGTTTGATCCAGTGGAGGAACCCCCACTCTCCTGGATGGAGGGAAAGAGGCCCCCATCAGCCGGCAGCTGCCAGGGTCTCATAATACACTGGGTGTTGGCACCAAACTGATCCCCCCCACTCACAAGTTTTTAAACTTTAAGAAGGGGAGAACAAGTAATTGAGAGATCAACAATGTGCTTTGATCCCCCATCCACCGCCCTTGCAGCTCAAGACCTTCTGGCTTCTGGACTCCCGCTCCCCCAAGTGCCCTAACATTCCAGTCCCAAGACACTGGGGGGCAGCGGTGTCCCCAGTGCGTGGTGGCCCCAGCCCAGGTGTGCCAGGCCCAGTTTCCAGGCAGGCTGCAGGGGCGCAGGCCCTCCGGGAAGGGCAGGGTTAAGAGTGCATTCCAGCTGCCGGGGAAGAAGGGGGGCGGAGGAGGGGAGCGAGAAGAAGAGAAACAGACCCGGTCTGTCTGTCGGAGACACAAAGCACGGTACACAAAGGGGGCCCGAGAGGGGCGAAGGGGGCTGCCCCGGGCACGGCTCATCCCCACACCTGCGCGGGGGCTGGGGGAGGAATGTGGAAGGCGCATTCCTCTGTTGGGGCCAGCGGAGGAGAGCCTCCCACCTCCGAGCTGGGTGAGGCGCTCAGCAGCCCCGCACCCCGAAGGAGGGGGTCAAGGTAAGCCGCCGCAGCGGGGCAAGGTGGGGCTGGACGACAGAGGGCGCCAAGTTCTCCGGCCTTTTCCGTCAGCCACCGCCCCCATCCCAACACCCGGGATGCTTTCTGTGCCTCCCCCATATCTGAGGCGGCGCCCGAAGTCCCCTGCCCCAGTCCAGGCACCCCAGGTGCGGCCCCCGTCCCGCGGTTCCACAAAGCGGGCTCCCCGGAAGTCTTACCTTTCCCTGGTGCCTGGCCCGGCTCCAGCTCCGCGCCTCGAGCCTTCAAGGTCATTTCAGCTTCCCCGAAGCCTGCCCGGCACGGCTCCGAGGCCGCGCACGGCAGCCAGCAAACCTGCGTCTGAGAGTAGAGGGGAAAAGAGAGAGGCTGGGTCATAGGCGTGCCTGGCCCTGCACACCCACTCTGGGGAGTCCTCACAGGCTTTTCTGGAGTTGACCCTCAAGGAGCCCAGCCCCAAGCTCTCCCCGACGACACTGACGCGTGCGGACCCCGCCCGCCCTCCGAGGAGCGTCCCGGCCCGGGTCAGGGGAAGGCAGTTAAGTACCTGGAGTAGGAGGAAGAGGCGGAGGAGGAGGGACGCGAGAGGCCCACTAGGGAGCCCCATGGCTGGAGAGAGAAGGGTGAAAATTTGCCGCGACGGCGGGCTAGTGCTCCGCTAAGCTCAGCGCGCTTCTTTGAGCACCGCGGCTCGCGGGAGCAAGCGGGGGGGGGGGCCCAGGTGAGCGCAGGTAGGTGCTGATTGGTCCAGCGCCACAAGATCCCGCCCCCTCGCAGGTGGGGCTGCAGCTGGCGCGGTGGAGACAACGCCGAACCTCTCCACCCCTGCCCTATCCTCCCCGGTGTCCTCCTGCGTTCTCTCTTGCTTTTCTGGAGCTGCTCACGGCAGGGACCCAGGCCCTGTCTCGCAGACTCTGTTCAAGGGGGAAAAAAAACCCCATCCACTCCTTAGCCTCCGCAGCATGTGAAGAAAAATGTTTCTGTGCCTTGCGGCTGCAGTGGAAAAAAAAGTGGAGACGCATCTGAACCCGACTGGAAACAGAGGCGCCCCATTCATGCTACCCCGAGGCACTCAGTTATCCAAAGCTTTGATGGAGGCTGGGTGTGTCTGCCCCACACTCGGCTACAGCGGGGGCTGGCTCCTGCCTCATTCCCCACCTCCCATGTCAGCCTGCTCCCAGGACTCCGAGGGTTTAAAAATGGCAGAGAGGTCCTGAGGGACCGCGTTACAGAATCTGCTACAACTTGCGGAAGACTCATTACTTCCCTGGCACAGCCGAACAAATGGAGGCTGAGAGCAAAGGTTCCAGGACTTGGAAGCAGTGGTGACACCAAAAGGTGTGAGGTAGAGGGGTGGTTATTAGCTTCATCATTTCCAGCAAACCGCGCCCCTACCCCCGTTAAGATATAAGTAATTAACAATTTCTCAACTTTACGTAAAATGTAAGTGAAGGCATTTTAAAAATCGAGACTGTTTTTACTGGTCTTAAATACGAAATATAATCTAAGTAAAAACTGCTTGCTGTGCGAAGCAGCCTTCCAGTGAGCTTCCTTTTGAAATAGCCCTTCAACATCCTTCCTGGGAGACATGCAGCGGAGCCGGGATTCATAACCCTTCTTTAGGCCTGAAATGCTTTCCTCCTTGCAGCACTTCAAGGGGCCCTGGGCACTGAAACGGTCCTGAGACTCCACCCTGCACGCCTACCTGCACGTGCTCTTCCCACTGAGCTGAACTTTCCTGGCCAGTGCCAACCTCCTGTTCCTTGAGGCCTCTCCACCTTCCCTCGCTGCCTTGAGAATTCCAGGCTGACTCCTCATCCCTTTTCTTCTTCCTCCCCATTCCAGATTTAGGGGTTTGAAGAGGAGACTGGAGTCTCTAATTATAGATTCTTTGGCCCTCAAGGGCTAACCTGGTAGCCTGCGGCTAAGAGGAGTACGGTTTGTGTTGAGACTGTGAGATCCTCTTTCTAGCAGAGCATGGGCTCTGGGACCGCATGGCATGCGTTCAAACCCGGATTCCACCAGTTATTAGCGCCACAGCTTTAGGTAGTGAAATAACCCCTCTGAGCCTCAGTTTTGCATGAGTCAGGTGGGGCTATTATGATGTCTGCCCTCTAAAGTACTAGGATTGAATGAACTAATACATGTAGGCGAGGATTAAATTGATTAACACGTTTAAAACGCTAAACTCAGCACTTGGCACAGAGGAGGTGCCCAAATGTTGCCTGGTATTACTGCTTTGGGATCTAGCTCATTCGTCCTCCTCTGCCGCCTCGCGAGCCGTTTCCCTCCTCTGTGGCACCCTCACATTCCCCAAACTAAGAGTATGAGAAAAGCTGTAACCGTTCAATTTCACGGCTGATGGTAAAGCGAGCAATTGGCATCTGGTTTCAGGGGAGCTCTCGGTTACCCGGCCCGTGGTTCCGGCAGCTGGGGGTTGGGCATCGATATCGCGCAGGAGAAGCCCCAAGCAGCTAGCTGAGCTCTTGCCCCCTCGCCTTGCTCTCCCGCAGGGGGCGCTTTCGGCGACCGAGAAGAGGCTAGATACCCGCGCCAAGGCTTTTCGAGGCGGTACTGGCCCCAGACAGTACCCGGTGGCCCCGCCTATCCTCGCCTCGCAGGTTCCCTTGTGCCCGCCCGGAACCAGATGAAGCCATTAGGCGGACAGTTAAACACGAACGAGCCTCGGGATACAGGCCCTAATTAAGTAAACACCCGGCTGGAGGGCTGTTGAGCGCGCTCATTTCCGCCTCCTTGCAGGGCACGCAGCACTCCAGGCGGAGGCGGGGAGGGGCAGAGGAGAAATCGAGAGTCAGCACTTCTGCTTGCAACTTGGACCACAACGCTGTCTTCTCTGTAGCTCCTCTAGTCGTTAGTTCATTCATTTAAGAGATATTTGCTGACAGCCTGCTATGTGCCAAACACTGGAGATACAACAGTGAACAAAACAAACATCCCAGCATCTTTAGACCTTCCATCCCAGAGTGTGAGGGGTCGAGGAAAATAAACAAATAACTAAACATGTTAGATGATTATGTGCTACATAGAACTGAATGGGAAGTGCCAATAAATGGGACAGAAGTTAGAGTTGGAAATTGTGAATAATATGATCTAGACAGTGTTTGGGTCAGGATGTAGTGGGAGATAGAATCCAGCTCAGATGGTTCAAGTCTTAGTGAAGGGACTAGAGGAATGGGCACGGTTCAGGGACCAACAGGGGTGCTGAAGGTCCAGAGATCAGCAGCAGAAAGGCCGTTACAACTCTGAGTACTGGAGGACAAAGGGAGAAATGGTATCATTGGACGTGGAGGGTTAGGGGGGAGCTGGAGAGCACAGGGCCACCCCTCCCAAATGCAGCTGTGGTCCAGGAGGGACAGGCCACTGTTCAGAGCAGAGCAGGGAGGATGTTGGGGGAAAATAACCCAACATCTCTCCTTTCACCCTTCATCTGGCAGTGTCTCCCATGGACCAAACCCACCCAGAAGCCAGAGGGCAAGAACGCCCAGGTGGTGGGGTCTATAGAGGTCAACCTCAAGGCAGAAAGGCAGAAGGGCAGAAAATGGATGAGCGACTGATGAGCAATGGGGAAAACCCAGAGGTCTCCCTGAGAAATGAATAAAACCTGAAGGAAGAGAGGGAGCAAATTACGCTAAGGATATCTGAAGAAAGAGTATTCCAGGCAGACAAAAGAACATAAAGGCCCTGAGGCGTAGATTACTTGGAACAGGAAAAAAAAAAAAAAGCTAGTGTGGCTAGAGTATAGTGAGCAAGTAGGAAATGAGTCAGATTTGGGAGGGAGCAAATCTTGCAGCGCCTTATAAGCAATTGTAAGAACTTTAGTTTTACTCTGAGTGGGAAGGAAGGCACTGGAGGTTGTGAGCGGAGACTGGTGTTGAGAAGACTCAGGAGAAGGGGGCAGAAGCAGTGAGGTCAGTTGTGATTCCACTGCAATCAGCCAGGCAAAAACTGAAATGGCTTGTTTTAGGGTGGTCATTGTGGAAGGGGTAAGAAATGATCAGATTTTTTAAAAAAGAACAGAAAATAACAAGTGCTGTTGAGGATGTGGAGAAACTGAAACACTTGTGCGCTTTCGGTGGGAATGTAAAATGGTGCAGCCACCATGGAAAATAATACTGCAGTTACAAAAAATATTAAAAATAGAATTGCCACATGATCCAGCAATTCCACTTCTAGGTATATATTCCAAAAGAATTGAGTCCAAGGACTCAAATAGGTACTTCTACATTCATGTTCATAGCAGCACTATTTGTAATATCCAAGAGGTGGAAGCAACCAAAATATCCATCAACAGATGAATGGCTAAACAAAATGCTTAATAGGTACAGTTTCAGTTTTGCATGATGGAAAGAGTTCTCTGGATGGATGATGGTGATGACTGCACAACAATATGACTGTACTGAAAGCCACTGAACTGTATGTTATGTGTACTTTACCATAATTTTTAAGTTACTAAAAAAAAAAAGTGACCAGACTGGGTATATTTTGAAGTTACTGCTAAGGACATTGGCTAAAGGATTGGATGAGGATGTGAGACAAAGCAGGTCAAGGATGACTCCAGGGTTTGGGGCCCGAGCAACCAGCAGGATGGCAATGCCATTTCCTGAGATGGGTAAGGAACAGGCAGGGGACACTGTCAGGATGCTCGCTGCTTAGATCCTCTGGGATCCCTTTGATGGTTTCTGAGCATCCCTTGTTTGGTTTCTGTGTGTTGATGCTCCAAGCAGCCTGCACCTGTGAAGAGCTACAGGCCTCCCCTCCAGCTACTGGAGTCCCTTTGCCCTTGCCAGGAAATGCCCAGGAGTTCACTTTCCCAGCCCTTAGCCAATGACCCACTGGTACCGGAGTGTGGAAGACCAGTGCCATCCACCCCCTCAAACTCTCAGGGGTAACTTACATCTAGCATTTGCCTGCTGGATTAGGCTACCGTTAATGGACTTGCTCTGAAATTACACCCTTGCTTGGCTTCTTGTCCTCTTTATCCTGCTTCTCCCACTCTTTAACCAGTTCCTCCTGGGAGCCCTTCCTTATTTAGTAAGTCATTCAGGCACATGAATCCTTCTCTCAGGGTTGGCTTCTTGGAATCTCATTGCAGATAGAGCAAGTCTGGGATCAGTGGAAGATAAGGACTTCAAATTGGGGCATGTTGAGAAGTGCCCAGTAGTGGCATGTTGAGGAGGCTGTGGTTGGAGACACCAGTCCAGGGGACATGTCTGGCCTGGGATATACATTTGTCACAAAGGGAAAGCATCAAATCTGGGGGCAATCTGTGGAGAAAAACTTGCCAGGGTAGAACTCTGAGCCTTTAGGGCCTTCCCATCTCTGCCAGAGCATGACCATCTTCAGCACAGACGTCCATCCTGTCCCAACACCCTCCACCCAGACAGGACCGGGACTCTGTCGCTCATTTCACTCTTCCAAAAAGAAGCGCAACTTCCCTGTGCTTCTTGTCTGCATTTCTCCTTTAAACATGTGCTACTTACTGCCTTGTGGGATCTCGACCATTGTTACTTTCCTCACAGTGCCCTTCTGCCTGACTTTCCACTACCTCTTTCCCCACTCCTGGAAAGCTCCTGGAGGTCAGGGTTCAGGATGATCAGAATATAACTTCTCCAGATGCCCCCACAGCACCCAACCAGCCAAAGACCTGTGGCATTTAAGTTAGGTTTGACAGACCTACGTCTGAATCTTGCCTCTGAAAATGACTGCTTAGGTGACCTGGCAGAGAGCGATTTAATCTCTCAAAGTCCTCTGAAACGAGTCATTCCTATTTGGTGTGTGATAGTGAGAATTATCCCAAACTGAATTGATTTGCTCCTCCCACAATCCTTCTGTCTCGGCCAAAGGCAACTGCATCCTTACAGCGGCTCAGCCTGAGCTGTCTTTCACTCTCTGACCCATCGTCTACCACTTGCTCACTCTGCTTTTCCAGTGCTGGCCTCCCTGTGGTTTTCTGAACACACCAGGCATGGGCCTTTGCACTGAGCTTCCCTCTGCCTGGATCGCCCCTTCTCCTGAAGTCCACCCACCTCTCTCCCTCACTCCTTCAGGTCTCTGCTTACATGTGGCCCCTCGCAGAGGCCTCCCTTGACCTCCCTGCATGGATAGCCTTCTCCCATCACCCTCTTTCCCCCTTTACCCAGCTTTATTATTTTTTTCATAGCACTAATCACACCCTAATTTATCAGCACATATATAACTTTTTTTGAGAAGAAACATACAGTCATAATTAAGAGAAGGGACTCTGGAGTCACACTGTCTGGTTTTGAATCCTGAATCCAGCTCTCCCAAGGTGTGAGACCTTGGGCAAAAAACTTTCAACTTGTGCCTCAGTATCCTCATCTGGAAGATGGGATAAGCATAATAATACTGTTCTCATAGCTTATGAGTTAATACTTGTAAAGCACTTTAGAACATAGTAAACAAAAGTATTCATTAAACTGTATTTATTGTCGCTCTCCCCTCAGTGTATCTTCCCCGAGAGACAGAGATTTCTGTCTGCTTTGTTCATTGCTGTACCCCTAGTGCATAGAACAGCCTGGCATAAAATAGATACTAAAATATTTATTGAGTGAGTGAAATCAACAAGATAATAACTGTTATGCATCTGGCAGGTGCTAGATGCATAACAGACGCAAAATCAATGTGGGTTCCCTGACTTACCTCACAGAGCTGATATGAAACCCAGTGAGCTAACAGAGGGAAAAGAGTTCTGCAAAGTGTCATACAAATAATACAAGTCATAATAAAATGAAAAACTACCATTTCCTGAGCATGCTCTGGATCCAGACTCAGCATTTGCATGCATGATCTCATTCTAATCCGCACAATTCTACAAGCTAGTTCATATTACATATTCCCTTTGCACAGATGAGAAAACCAAGGTTAAATCCCTTGCCCAAGGGCACATAGCTAGGATGGAGGGAAAGCCACTGTGTAGCCCAGTAATATCTTATTCTAAAATTCACTGCTTGAATCAGTTGCCAACCTGCTATCCATCAATATTTGCTGGAAGAATTGATTCAGGGAGCAGGTTTTTGGTATATTTAGGAAGAATTCCACAATATGCAATCTTTTCTCTTAGGAACCTATTAAACATATTTGCCTCTGGTCCAAGGTTAAATTCTGGGTCCTCCAAGAAATATTTAGAAAGAGCTTTCCTGCCCATTTTTGGTAGCAAAATTCCCAGAGCTCCACTCCCACACAGCAGCACTCCTACAGGGCCGTATCCCAAACACAAACAAGTGTTTTCCAGTCTTTTCTAGGAAGTAGCCTTAAAACTGGGTGAAGCCCTATTTCCTGCTCCATGCCTCCCCTGCCCAGTGCCCTAAACACATAGTTCCACACTCTTAATTCTCTATGTCTGTTCCTCAGCTTCCTGGGACTCTTCTTTCTGCCCAGTGCTGTCTCTGGCCAGCTCTCCCCTCTATCACTTCTGAATCCTTAAAGGTGCTGAGGCAGCTGATCCCAGTGAGAAACCTGGTCCATATACCTTCCCTCTCCCTGAATCTCGGGTGGGGCAGTGCTGCCTTCAGCACTGATGAATTTTTGCCAACGCCTAAGCTGTCAGTTTCCAGGATCAGAGCTAAGCATTTATGTATGCTTATGCATAGAGGGAATGGAATCGATTAATCAATAAGCACTCACGAAGCCCTGAATCCCTGTGGGTGGCTGAGGTCTAGAGACTTTGAGAACTGTAGGGCTTCAAAAGGACCTTAAAGAAAATAATGATAAGAACAAAACAGTAATAATCTGTCCTCAGAACCATTCTTCATCCTCCCCCTGAAAGGCAGGGTGACCTCTGCAGATGAAGTTTCCCAGGCTCACATGAGAGATGATTTCCTGCTGGGTTTAGCCAATAGGAGGCACTAGTGGGAGACTGGGGGGTGAGACAAAGGGAAAAGGCAGGGTATTCCTCCTCCTTCATCAGTGTCTTGATAATGGCTGTGTCTAATCTACAGCTACAGCTCCTGCTGTGGGTCCAAGTTCAGCCAGACTCTGGGCTCCAGAAACAACACCTTTCCCTCTTCTTCCTCCTGCTAAGGGGCAGATGATTTCTTGATGCCTTATCTCTGGGTCGTATCACTGTCCCCTGTTTGGCTTCTCAGCCTCTCCATAACCTCTGCATTAAGTTCCCTCTGCTGTAAATACTCACAATGGTTTGTCTTCCTGATTGGACCCTGACTGATCAGGGTAGTTAGAATAGTTAAAACTTACACACAGCGTAATTAGAATAGTTAAAACTTACACAGTAACTTACTTTGGGCCAGACACCATTTTGAGTGCATTTAGTAAATTAACTTATTTAATTCTGCCATCTGAGGAGTGATTATCTTTTACAGATGAGAAAACTCAGGCACAGAGAGTTTGATCTACCCTAATGAGATACCAAATCTAGATGGCACATCAAAAATTGCCCAGGAAGCTTATTAAAAATAGAGGAGGTGATGGATGCCATTCTAGCCCTACTGAGTAAGACTGGCCAGACTATGGGGCCTAGGGATAGAGATTTAATAAGCTCTCCAGGTGATTCTGCTGCAGCTAACCCAGCTCCCCTCTGTGAACTGGTATTTAGGAAACCCTGACCTCAGTTTGGTGATGAGGACACAGATCCCGATCAGGAATTCAACCTGCCCACAGTTGCATAGCAAGCTCAGTGGCAGACAAAAACATCACCAAGGACAGTGCTTTCTGCTACTTCCACTGCCTTCTCCTTCAAGGTCACATGGCTGTTTCTGATGTTTGGACTTGCTCTTCCTGGGAGCCATTTGAAGTCACTTCTTATTAGAAATGTTTTGGAAAATTCAGTGTATAAACAGATGTGTATCCAGGATTGCTGAGTGGTTGATCAGTGTTTCGGAAAAGGAAAAGGGAGGCAGTTTAATCCACGTAATCTCTTATTTTCAGTCCTTTCTGAATAACTCAGGGAGACAGTTAACCCTTCCCTCATTCTACCCTCCCCAACCTGACCAAGACTGCAGTTGGGCCAAGAACCTGTATTTTTCAACAGGGGCCCAAGGTGATCTGCCAATTTAGAAAATATGGTCAAAATCCAAAAGGTTAAGAATCTGACTGAACCTCTGTAATAACGTCAACCCCATGAGGGTTGGATTGTTGCCTTCCCACCACCGTCCTGCTGTATTCCAGCACCAACGACAGTGCCTGGCACGCAGTAGGTACTTAATAAATATTTATTGAATGAAATAATAATTTTTCTTGCATTCTGAAAATATTTTCTGTACAGTTACTCACTAATCCTTACAATGGACAGAACAGATCTCACAGTCCTCATTTTACAGAAAATGAAACTGAATTCAGAGACTGGGTGATTTACCAGGTCACATAGTTAATGAGAAGTGTTGGAAGTTCTCTCCATAAAATTCTTCCCAGGTGATGGTGGTAAGAAGGAACACAGGTGGAACAATGCAAATATGGATGCTGAATAAGGCAGAATAGAGGTTAAATAACTCGATAAGGATAAGAAATTCTAGCACTTATCACTGGAGGAGGAGATTAGAGATTGAAAGATTCCAGGGGGTACACAAGTCCTTCTATCTCTGGACTCTTAGCTTTACTGTCATTAAATTCAAGCAGTCCTCACCTGCCTCCTATATTGGTAATAGCAACCTCCACTCATTCCTTATTCAGTGCTAAGTGCTTTGCACATTTAAGCGCTATTCCATTTAATCGTATCATCTCTCTCCTGGACTGTTGCAGTAGCTTTCCTTAGTCACCCTCCAATCTGTTTTCGCACTATTGTCAGACTGATCCTTTACAACTGCCAAGTCTGATCACTCTGCATCTCTGATTCAAATCCCTAGATGACTCCCCACTCTGCTCTGTCAAGGTCCTGCCTGGTCTAGGCCCCACCTATGACCCCATTCATTACATTCAAGAAAGATTTATTGAGGGCCTACTATGTGTCAGATGCTATTTTGAGCACTGAGGATGCAATGGTGAATCAAATAGACAAAGTTCTTGCCTTTCATGGAGTTTGTAATAAAAAGGTAGAGAAGAGAGGGGAGGGTATAGCTCAGTGGTAGACTGCATGCTCAGCATGCATAAGGTCCTGGGTTTAAAAAAAAAATTAATTGCCTCCCCCCCAAAAAATAAAATAAAATAAATTAAAAATGTAGAGAAGCAAATAAACAAGATAATTACAGACTATTGAAAGTGCTAAGAAAAAAAAGTAAAGTAATAAAATAGTCACTAGAGAGGCCCATTTTTGATAGAATGGTCAGAGCACACGTTGTGAGGAAGCAAGAGTAAAGCTAAGAGCAAGGCTGAGAAGGAGCTAATGATGCAGAAGCTAGGAGTAAGTATTCCAGGCAGAGGGAACAGCATGCGCAAAGGTTCTGAGGTTGGAAACTTCTAGAAACCAGGAACAGAGAAGTCAGTGTGGCTGAAGCCAAGTGAGTCAGAGAAAGAGAGGTGAGGTGAGATTAGACAAACAGGTGAGACCCAAAGACCATATAGGGTTCTATAGCCATGGAAAGTGGTCTGACTTGTATGCAAGGATAAAAGGAAGCTACTGAAGAATTTTAAGCAGGCCTGGTTTACATTTTATAGCAATCCTTCTGGCTGCTGTATGAAAATGAATTGGGGCAGGAGGGATGGAAGGAAGGGACGAGAGAGGAGGCTGGTGCTACATCCAGATGAGAGACAACAGACTTGCCTGGGACAACAGTGGTGACAAAGGAGATGGAGAAAAGCGGTCAGATTCTCAATAGAGCTTTGGGGTAAAACTGACAAGACTTGCTGATAGATTGATTCTGAAGTTGAAGAAAAGAGGAATAAAGGCTTTCCCTTAGGTCTGAGGCTTGGATACGTAGTGGTGCCATTTACGGAGATAGAATCAGGTAACAGAGGAATCATGCATCCCCTCTGGACTGTGAAGCTGGAGAAGCTGTGAGACAGCAGGTGCAGGTGTTGAGCTGGCTGTGGGCTACTTGGGTCTGGTGCTAAGAGGTCAGGCTGGGTTGGAGATACAAATGTGGGTATCTCCAAACAGGGTACTCAGAGGCAGTGGATTAGCCCCGAGGCACTCTGGCACTCTGGGTAGAGGAGGAGGGATTAAGACCTGTCAGGAAAACCAGAAGATTGAAATCAACAGAAGAAAGAGTTTGAGAAAAGAGGAGGTGGTCAGCTAAGTCAAATCCTGCTGGGAGGCCATTAAAGATGTGGTCAGAGATATGTTCATTGAATATGGCTATTCAGAGTCATTGGAAGAACAGTTTCACTGGAGAATCAACCCAGAAACCAACCTGGATTAGACAGAAGAGTGAGTTGGAGGTAAGGAAGCATGTATAGTATTGACAATTTTTTTCAAAATTTCCTTCAGTGGGAATAAGGAAATGAGGTGTAGCTGCAGGTGTGTGGAGTCAAGTATGGGCTGTTTGTTTGTTTTTTAATGGAATTTACTAGAGCCATTTTCTCCAAACTTTAGTCATCAAAGAATCATCTTTGTTTTTGCCCCATCCTTAAACCATGGGTACTCTATACTTAAAGTTTTTCTTAAAATCAACTCACTTTTAATTTAAACAAATTTACTTTGAACATTTATTTTAAAAAGCAATATTACTACATCAAATGGGAAACCAATAACACTTGCCAGGAATGGAAGGTAACTGATTTAAAACTCAGCACAATGAGAATAAAACACAATGTCATTAAATTCTATCTGGATATTATTGCCTGCTAGGGGTTGAGCCTGGGACCAGCTCTGTTTAAAAAGGGAAATCATTAAGCGGTAGATACTAAAGATGTATCAACATCAAAGTGAGACCTTCTCCTCCAAGGACTGAAAGAGAATTAAAAGGAAAATAATTTTTTCTCTATGTGATTTAAACCACGTAATACCAGGCCTACTCTGGGGAACATGTCTTAGAATATTTCTCTTTTTTTAAATTAAAATATAACTTGCACTTAGTTGAGTACACGTATCTTAAACAGCCTAATGACTTATTACATATGCATATACCACTGTAATCACCACCCAGCTCAAGATATAGAATTTTCTAGCAAGGAGGACAGTGTCAGACATTAAACATAACAAAGGCTGTGTTCTCACTGAATTTACAGTTTGCTCCTCATGATATACTAAGTGCTTAGGACAGTGCTAGTATATAGTAGGTGGTCTCTCTATTTCTTCCTTTTTGGATTTTCTATATCTATATTTTTTCTATTAGTTTTCTATAAAGAAAGTGTGTTATTTGTGAGTTAAAATTTAGTCTTATCTGAACTCTAATTTTCCAGAGTGTCTAATCCAGAACCCGTCAATCAAAACCAGAAAAAAATCAGGCTCTCCCTTTGGATATAAAACTCAGGACTGAGAAAACAGAAGTATCCAAACAGCAGAATCCAGGAACAATTCTGTCTGAGATGCAAACAATTTTCTTGATCCCCAATTCCCCTTCCCCACTAACCTATATTTTGTAGGCCCTTGCAGCAGCCTTTGCTTTCACACCCTCACACACAATAGCTGAGGACACCAAAGCCGATTTGTCCTCCCTCCTCAATAAAATAGTGACAGCAAGACAAAACATCACCAACAACTCTTTAAAAATTTAAAGAACCTGATAAAGTCCTCCATTCACAATCTGCCATGGAAGGAAATCGCCTCTGGCTTGTGCCTCTGTGGTGCCTCACCTTTCCCAGACACCTTCTGGACAAACCCCACCCCATGGTTTACCCTTAGCTGCTTGCAGGATGCTGTTAGAGCCCCTCGCTGGGGGAGCTGGAGGATGGGGAACCCCCTTAAATTCAGATGAGTGAAACTAATGAGTTGTTCTTCAAGCACATTAAGGATCAAAGCCTGAGATCTGAAGCTCTGGCAAGAATACAGCCACCTGCGGGCCTGGGTGGGCCCCAGCCAGGAGGCCCTGGATAGCAGTGCCAGGTGCTATGCACGTGGACTGAGCCTGCCTGTGACAAGACAGGTGTCAGGACTGGCCTGGAAATGCCAGGTCCCCAAGCTGATGTGGCAGGAAAGGAAGGATTCGGAACCATTGTAAGACATAAACCACCTCAGAGGGTTTGCCTCTTTGAAGGCAAAGATGAGAATGGCTATCTAAGTGGAAATCAAGGATTTTTGCATTAACCACAATGTTCTTTTTTCTTATTATACGAAAAGACACTAGACGTAACATTTTCAAAAAGTTATACATAGGAAAAAGACCAGAAGCATAGAAGCTAAAACTCCAGCATTGGTTATTTGGTTTTGTGAGAATGATTGTTTTCTTCTTATTTTTTCCCTCCCCTCCACCAATTCTTGTATTAATTTAATTGTAACTTGTACAAACACATTTTCAATTCTCTTAGATATATACGTCAGACTGGAATTGCTGGGTCATATGGTAATTCTATACTTAACTTTTTGACGAACTGCCAAACCATTTTCCACAGTGGCTGGACTGTTTTACATTTCTACCAGCAGTGCATGAAGTTTCCAGTTTCTCTACATCTTTGCCAACACTTGGTATTTTCCATTTTTTAAAAATTAGCCATTTAAAAAAATAGCCATCCTAGTGGGTATGAAGTGGTATTTCATTGTGATTTTGATTTGCATTTCCCTAATGACTAGTGATGTTGAGCATCTTTTCATGTGCTTCTTGTCCATTTGCATGTCTTTTTTGGAGAAAGGACTATTCAAATCCTTTGTCCATTTTTAAAATGGGTTATTTGTCTTTTTATTGTTGAGTTGTAAGAGTTCCTTATATATTCTGGATACTAAACCCTAATCAGATACATGATGTGCAAATGTTTTCTCCCATTCTGTGGGATGTCTTTTCATTTTCACAATAGTATTCTTTAAAGCACAAAAGTTGTTTTTTTTTTTGAAGTCCTATTTATCTATGTCTTTGGTTGCTCATGCTTTTGGTGTCATAGCTAAGAAATTCTTGCCTAATTCAAAGTTATGAAGATTTACACCTATGTTTTCTTCTAAAAGTTTTACAGTTTTATAGGTTTTTGATCCATTTTCATTTCATTTTTAAATATGGTGTGAGGCAAGAGTTCAGCTTCATCCTTTTGGATATCCAGTTGTCCCAGTACCATTTGTGGAAAAGACTATTATTTTCCCACTGAGTGGTCTTGGGACATTTGTTGAATATTAGTTGCTACCACTACAATATCGAATAGTAAGAATGATAGCCAGCTCCTTGCCTTGTTCCTGGTTGGGGAATAGTTCTATTGTTTCACCATTTAGTTTTGTTTCATACGGCGAGATAGACTAGGAACAGGAATTTCCTTTTAGTTCTGGTTTACTAGTGTTTAACCATATGGTGTTGAATTTTATCACCTACTTTTTCATGCAGATATTGAGATGATCACATTTTTCTCCTTTAAACCACACAGTGTGGTATATTACATAAATAGATTTTCTGCTGTTGAAAAGCCCCTGCATTCCTGGGTTAACCAATTGCAATTATTTTCTACTCTGAGTTCCTTTTCTAGCTCCCTGTCTCAGATCATGCTTTGGAGGGGTAATGTCATTTCCTGCCCGGCTCCTCATCAAAAAACTCCAGTTTCTTAGTTGAATGTTCTCCTAGGAGCCTCCAGAAGCTTGGATTTGCTCATTAGTGATGGGGGGCGGGGTGGTGGTAACCAAGAGGCTCCAGGGCAAAGCCTAGTGCTTTAGGGTGTGTATTTGCTACTGAGGAGCCAGGTGAAAACTATGTGTGGGGCAAGCAGCAGTCTCCCAAAGTCACCTACTTTTGTCTTTAAGCAACAGAATTCAAATTCTCTGTCTTTGTTTGTAAAGTTTATTCTGTCTCATAAACATTTTTCCCGTGAGAAGTATAATCATTTTGTGTCCTGAGCACTTTTTACTAGCCAGGCACTGTGCTCAGTGCTCTTTACACATCATTAACAATGATGCCAGCTACCATTTACTGATCCTTTACCTAGTTCTAGGCACTGGGCTAATTGTTCTACAAATTGTGTTTCATTTAATCCCTTTAACCTCCCTATGGGGTGGATGTTGTCATCTCTAATTTACAGATGAGGAAACTGAGGCTGAGAGAGGCGAACTTGCAGACGGTCAGAATACAGAGCTGAGGTTCAAAGTCAGGTCTGTCCTGTTGCAGAGCCTGTGCCCTTAACCACTGCTGTACATGCTATGGGTAATTAGCTTTGTCAGCCCCAACTCCCATGATCAGGATGAAGTACTCACAGTTCCCTGTGACCAGCGTGTGACTGAGCATTACCAAGTGTGATTGGCTGAAGTCATTTGTGGTCTGATTGGTCTCAACGTCAGGCCATGACACTTGCTCACGTGAGGTGTTCTGCAGTAACAGCTCCCTTAGGGAACTTCGTGAGTACTTAAAAATAAAACAGCTTTATCTGAGATAAATTAATCTACCATACAATTCTCCAGTTTAAAGTGCACAATTCAAAATCTTTTGTATATTCATAGACTTGAACACTCCTCACCATAATCAATTGTATAACATTTTCATCACTCCCAAAAGGAACTCTGAACTCATTAGTAGTTATTCATTTCCTCCCAAACTCTCCAGTACCAGGCAACCGTGAATCTGCTTCTGTCTCTACAGATTGTCTGTTCTGGATATTTCATCTAAATGGAATTATACAATATATGGTCTTTAGTGACTGGCTTCTTTCACTCTGAATAATGTTTTCAAGGTATATCCATGTTGGAGCATATGCCAGTACTTCATTTCCTTTTATTTTCAAGTAATGTTCCACTGTATGGATATACCACACTGTTTATCTGTTCATCAGTTGATGGACACTTTTTGGCTATTGTGAATAATGCTGCTGTGAATATATATAGAGAAAGAGGGTCTTAGGTGGACATGTGTTTTCAATTCTCATGCTTTGCTTTTTATACGGTATATAAGTATTACTTATTTTAAGAGAATCTCTGCCCATGTCCAATTCAACCTTTTAACTGAAAATCTCAAGAACAACACATTTTTAACAAGCAGCTGAAAAATGTGCTGGCAGCAGGTTCACTCACCAACTACAAATGTGTGAATGAGGTGGAAATGGTTTCCCAAGCAGGGATCACCCGTTCTGCATTCAGGGGCTGTTAACAGCTGCACCTGGATTGAGTCAGACCCTGGCACATCAGAGGCCCAGTTACCTTGGAGGTGGAAACCCCTCTGGCTGGTGTAGCTCATCCCAGTGCATCCAGAATTAGCCTTCCTTCTGCTCCCACTGCAGCCTTCCCCAGCTCAGTAACAGCAACTCAGTGCAGGTGCTGAGGCCAGAAACCTTGAGGTGATCCCTCTCCCCTCTTTTCTTTCTCTCACATTACAATCCAGCAAATCCTGTTGGTTCTATCTTCAGAATATTCCAGAATCTGACCCCTTTTCACCCTGGATTATGGCAATGGCCCCCATTGGCTCCCTGCTTCTGCCTTCGTCCCCAGTCTGTTCTCCTCATGGACCTTCCCTGGGTCTTAGGAGGGGCTTGTGTTAGTGGGCTTGAATTTAAGCTTCATTAGTCTTTTGGTACATATCTGCGGTAGGCAGGATAATGACCCCTCTAGAGAGGTTCACATCCTAATCCCCGGAACCTGCAAATATGTTACTTTTCAAGGCAAAAGGGACTTTGCAGATGCCATTACATTAAGGATATCAAAAAGGTAACATTATCCAGGATTATCAAGGTCATCCCAATGGAATCACAAGGGTCCTTATTCATGAAAGAGGGAGGATCAGAGATGGAGCAGATGTGCTGATGGAAGCAGTCAGAGTGATGTCCTGTGAGAAGATAATCAATCATCGTGGGCTTTGAGGATGGAAGAGAGTCATGACTCAAAAAATGCAGGGAGCCTCTAGAAGCAAAAGTAAGGTGAGTTCTCCTCTACAGCTTCTCTGGCAAGAATGTGGCCCTGTCAACACCCTGATTTTAGCCCAGTGAGACCTGTTTTGGACTTCTGATTTCCCAAACTGCAAGACAATAAATTAGCGCTGTTTTAAGTCACCAAGTCTGTGCTAATTTGTTACAGCAGCAAGAAAAAATGAATACAATACACTTGTACTTTCATGCATTCAACAAAACTATAATGAACACCTTCTATTTGCTAGGTAATAGGTGCAAGAGATCCTGGAGTGAATAACCAGGTGGAGTCCCTGTCCTCGTGGAGTTTATATTCTAATGAGAGAAAACAGATAATAAACACATAAAAATGGGCTACATCAGGTGGTGTTGAGTGCTGTGGAGAAGTCCAGAGCAGATTAAGAGAGCCAGAAATTGATGGAGCTGGGGGTTTCGGTGAGGATGGAGTAGTGGGCTCCAGATGTCAGGGAAGGCTTCTTCAATAAAGTGACATTTGAGCAGACACAGGTCAGTCTCAAGGTATGGGAGACAATTTTACACAGAAGGTGCAAAGGCCTTGAGATAGGAAGGCACTTGGTGTATTAAAGGAATGGCAAAGAGGCTACAGTGGCTGAAGCAGGGTGAACGGAGAGAGAAGCAGAAAGCGAGATTATAGATAGAGGAGAGAGAAGAGGCCAAATCACGAGGAAGTCTTGAGGCGACAGTAAGGATTTTAACTTTTACACTGAGTGAAATGCAAAGTCCCTGGAGTCTTTTGAGCAGAGGAGTGATGGGATTTGACTTAAAACTCTAAAAGGATCATCCTGACTGCTGGTTAGAGAATGCAGTGGAGGGAAGCCAGGATGGAAGCAGAGAGACCAGGGAGGAGACCCCTGCAGTAATGCAGGCAAGAGATGATGCAGTTTGACCCAGTGTGGTAGCAATGGGGGTGGTATAAGTATAGGAGTCCGGATATATTTTGAAGGTAATGATATATAATATGCTGAAGGATTAGATGTGAGTGGGAGAAAAAAGGAGGAGTCAAGGAACTCCAAGTTTTTTGGCCTAAGCAATTGGAAGAGTGGAGTTGACATTGACAGAGATGAAGACCGAGAAGGAAGAAGGTACAGTGGGGAAGATCAGTGTTTCAGTTGTCTACTGCAGCAAACAAACAAACAACAAAACTTAGTGGCTTAACAATGTTTTATTATTTCTCTTGAATACATGGGTTGGCAGTCTGGTGGTTCTTCTGCTAATCATGCCTGGGATAAGTTAAGTGGTTGAGTTATCTGATAGCCCATTTGGGGCTGGAAGGTCCACAACAGCCTCCCTTACATGGCTGGAGCCAGGGCTAGCTGCTGGCTGGGACACCTCAGTTGGCTCTCCACATGGGTTCTCATCCTCAATGAGGTGAGCGTGAACTACGCCATACTGGTCTCAGCGTTCCAGAAAGGGTAAAAGCTGCAAAGTCTCTTATAGCCTAGGTTCTAGAATTCATACTCTATCACTTTCTAATGATCAAAACAGATACAAGGCCAGCCCAAGTTTAAGAAGCTGGGTGATGAAATTAATGTTCACATTGCAAATGGGCATGGACACAAGGAAGGTGTGATTCATGGGGACTATTACTATAATAATTACCACAATGAGTAATTGGTTTATGGGCACAACTTTGAGATACCTTTTAGACATCTGGGTGGAGAAGTCAAGTAGACAGCTGGATACATGAGTTTGGAATAGAGAAGAGGAGTTCAGGCTAGGGATATCAATTTAGGAATAATGCTAAGTAATTGAATCCATGAAACTACAGGAGATAACCAAGGGAGGGATTGCAGATAAAGAAAATGTTTAAGAACTGAGCCCTGATGCATTTCAACTTTAAGAGACTGGGCAGATGAAGAAAGACCAACAAAATCGACTAAGGAGGTAAAAGAAAATGGAGGAGAGGGTGCCATTCTGGAATTAAGGAAAGAAAGTTTTGCAAGGAACAAGGAGTCAAATTCTGAGTCAAATTCTGCAGCTGATGGATTGAGCGAGATTAGGACTGATAAATAACCACTCAGTTTCCCACAGTGGAACTTTCTGGTGAGCTTTCATAAGAGACATTCCGGTGGACTACTAGGGGAAAGGATTGGAGTTGGTATGAGAAAGGATGGGGCACAGAGCATGGGACACATGCTCAGACGTGCTTTTCAGGAGTTCTACTGGGAAAGGGAGCAGAGAAACTAAGTAACAGTAAGAGGGAGATATGGGATCAAGATGGGAATTTTTTCCCAACATTTTATTACTGAAAAATTTCAAACACACCAAAAAGTTGAAAGAATTTTATACTGAACACCTAGACCCACCACCTGGATTCCTCTGCTAACATTTCACTATATTTGCTTTATCACATATAAGTCCATCTATCTACCTATCTATCCATCCCCAAGATAGGTTTTTGGTTTTATTGAACATTGATTCATTACAGCATGACTGAAGATTCTGGGGAAAATTAAGTGGGTGGTAGGGACTGATGATGCAGAAGAAAGTTGCAGGGAGGATTATTAATACTATGGGCTGAGTGGGAAACAGAGGCTAGGATCTAGTGCCAAGTAAGGGATTGGCTTTCAAAAAGGAGCACAGACGGAACTGTCATCGTTACAGGAATGAAGGTGGGGCACGTGGGCATAGATGCCGGGAGGTAGGTGCATGTGGGTGTGGGAGCTTGTGGAAGTTCTCTTCTAATGAAATCATCAGGTAAACACAGGGGGCAAAGGAAGTGTTGTAAATTAGAAGAGAGAGGAAAAAGATGTGAAATAATCTTCTAGGAGAGTGGGAGGGTGAATGGTCTAAGAAATACAGGACAGTTGCCAAGCAACCCTGGGGGTCCATCTGAAGTTAATGGTCAGGCATTTGAAACAACTCAACATGGTTTTGGGTTTTCCTCAGCCCCCTTCAGCTGCGTGGGTGCAGGTACAGAGTAGAAGAGTTAGATTTAATAATTTTTTCCAAGTGAATACAGCAGAGGATGTATATAAAAGAATGACTACAAAGAAGTTTAGGATGTATATAAAAGAATGACTGTAATGCTGGACCCTGGAATTTAACCCACACAAAGAGGGAGGTGAGGAATGACAAGAGTAAGAGACAATGGAAAGGTGGTGGCGTCAATGGATTGCAGATCCCAAAAGGGTCAAAGAATTGCTGGAGTTGGAATTGCAGAAGAGTGGGCTGGAGTTGGAGGTGGCAATTGGTGTGCAGGATGCTTGAAATTGAGATTATGGAGGGGTTGCAGTTACTGGAATGATAAGGTCAAGGTTATGGCCATGAGAATTAGTGGCCGAGGTGAGGTAGAGGACAAGTTTATTGGGGAAGAAGAGACAAGGGCATAGGGAATTTTTTTTAACAGTGTTAGTGAGATACACTTCACACAGCATATAATTCATTTGTTGAAAGTGTACAATTCAATGGTTTTTGGCATATTCACAGAGTTGTGCCAATCCATCACTACAGTTAATTTTAAAACAGTTTTACTACTCCCCAAAGAAACCCATACTCCTTTGTCATGAATTCCTATTTCTCCATGTTCCCCAGCCCTAGACAGCCCTTACTGTACCTATGAAATTGCCTCTGAACACTTTATATCAATGGTATTTTATAATATGTGGTCCTTTGTGACTAGCTTCTTTCACTTAGCATGCAGTTTTCAAGGACCACCTTCTTTGTTGAAATCAGAATGATTAAAGAGCCCAAGTCAGCTCCAATAAAGAGAGGTTTACTCTGGGGAGTCCAAAGAAAGGAGACGACAAGGCTGGCTATAAGGACCTAGAACCACAAAGTCAAGAAGCAAGGTTGTGCCCCAGGACCACCAGGCTCTCTCATGTCTGCTCTTCCTCTCCCCACTCCCTCCCTCTCCCTCACCTCATGACTGGCCTCCAAAGCTCCAGCACTCCACAGTCTTTCCCGTCATGCACGCTATGTCATCATCTAATTGACTTCATCTCTAGATCCTAAATTTCCGGGACAGGGAATATGACTGGCTCAGCCCGAGAGCTGGTGTCACCTGGGTCTTTGTCCACTCCCAGCCATGGCTGGGGTGGTGGGGTCATGAGACACAAGATGGCAGCTAAGGCAGTGGGTTCAGATCCTCTCAAAACTGATGTGACTGAGGAGGCAAGGAGCAGCCTGACTGGCTCCCCCAGGAAGCACAGAAAAGAAGGCAGGGCATCTGTGCTTGGATGTTCCCCCAGGGCTGCTGTGGTGGAGCTCAGTGCTCCGAGCCACCCACGGGCTCCCTGAGCCTGGGGAGCAGTTACTGGCTCTTCCACACCTCCCCACCTATCCTGCCAATAAACCCTCACTGCTCTCACACGGTCATCTGGGCAGGCAGGATCCTGCCTTGCTGCCTGAGAAAGCCTGACGAAAACACTTTCCTCTCACAAACCAGTGCTGGGGATTTGCTGAGACCTTTCCCTCTCATTTCACGGAAACTTCAGTGTCAAAAAGAGGTCAGTCCAACCACAACTTTACCAAAGCTCCTGAGCTGATTCTCATGGAGAAGACAAAGAGAGAGGAAAATAAGAGCAAAGGAAAGGACTCTCTGAATCTGGGGCGGGGGCGGGGTGTTTGAGGGTAATTTTATTTTATTTTTAGGAAGTATTATGATTAAAAAATATACAACTCCAGCCAGTGTCAACCTTCCACATGAGAGAAGGAAAATACTCAACTCCTGTCCATCCTAGCCATCAGGCCAAGGGGGAAAACAATTGAGAAACACATGTGAAGTTCAGCCCAGAGGTACAGGCTCATGAAAAAACTGAGACTTAATCATAGGACTACAGGATGCTTCTCCTCCCCCCAACACCTCATCACTCATTACTTAGCCTGTTCACAGCAGTGCCTCTTTCTCAGTACTTCATGTCTGGCTGTAAAACTGAAATATATATATATTTAGAGAGACAGAGAGAGAGAGAATACTATAAGGCAAAAACACAAATTGAAGACACAGAGCAAGCATCAGAATCAGACTCAGACTCAGATATGGCAGGGATGTTGAAATTATCAGACCAGGAAAATTTACAACAATTTTGATTAATATGCTTAGGGCTCTAATGGATAAAGCAGACAGCATTGCATGATGAAATGGACAACATAAACAGAGAGCTAGAAATTCTAAGAAAGAACCAAAAAGAAATGCTAGAGATCAAAAACACTGTAAAAAAAAGGAAGAATGCCTTTAGTGGGCTTATTAGCTAGTCTAGACACAGTTTAGGAAAGAATTCCTGAGCCTGAAGATACTTCAGTAGTAACCTCCAAACCTGAAAAGCAAACAGAAAAACCTTGAAAAAACAGAACATAATATCCAAGAACTGTGGGACAACTACAAGAGGTTTTATAAATGTGTAATGGAAATGTCAAAAAGAGACGAAGAGAAAAAGGAGTAGAAAAAAATATATGAAACAATAGTTACTGAGAATTTCTTCCAAATTAATGTCAGACACCAAACCACAGATCCAGTAAGCTCACAGAACACCAGGCAGGATAAATGCCTCCCAAAATTGCACCTAGGCATATCATTTTCAAACTATAGAAAGTCAAAAATAAAGAAAAAAATCGGAAAGAAGCCAGAGGGGAAAAAAGTCATTTACTTATAGAGGATCAAAGATAAGAATCAAATCTGACCCTTTCTCAGAAACCACTCAAACAGGAAAAGAATAGAGTGAAATATCTAAGGTGTTAAGAGAAAAATTCCACCAACTTAGAATTCTGTACCCTGTGAAATTATCCTTCAAAAGGAAAGGAGAAATCAAGATTTTTCAGACAAAAACTGAGAGAATCTGTTGCCAGTAGACCTAACTATATGTTGTTTACAAGACACCCACTTTAAATATAAAGACATATATAGATTATAGGTAAATGGACAGAGACAAATATACCATACTAACACTAATCAAAAGAAAGCAGGAGTAGTTATGATTTTAGACAGAGCAGACTTCAGAGCAAGGAAAGTTTTCAGGGATAAAAATGGGCATTGCATAATGATAAAAGGATCAATTCTCCAAGAAAATATAACAATCTTCACCTTATAGATGTTTAACAAAACAGCATCAAAATATGGGAAGCAAAAACTGATAGGACTGCAAGGAGAAACAGATTAATCCACTATTATAGTTAGAGAGTAACATTCCTCTATCAGAAATAGGTCCAGCAGGCAGAAAATCAGTAAGGACATAGTTAAGTTCAACAATACCATCAATCACCACCAATAAGATAAATATCTATAGATTACTTCATCCAACAACAGTAGAATATACATTCTTCTTAAGCTCATATGAAACTACAATCAAGGTAGATCAGATTCTTGGAGATAAAAAAACACCACATTTCCAAATAACACACAGGTCAAAATTCAAGATAAATTCTAAAACATTTTGAACTAAATGAAAACACAACTCATCAAAATTTGTAGGATGCAGTGAAAGTCAGGCTTAAAGGGAAATTTATAACATTGAATCATGTATTAGAAAAGAAGAAAAGTCACCTAAGCTTCCATCTTAGGAAACCAGAAAAATAAAAGAAAAATCCAAAATCAGGAGAAGAAAAGATATAATGAAAACCAGAGCAGAAATAAATGAAATTGAAAACTGGAAATCAATAGAGAAAATCAATAAAACCAAATGCTGGTTCTTTGAAAAGATCAATAAAGTCAATGAGCCTTTAGCCAGGCTAACTGGGGGAAAAAAAGAGAGATGATACAAATTTCTAATATTAAAAATGAGAGGGGACATCACTACAAATCCCAAGGACATTAAAAAAAGAATCAAGGAGTACTATGAACAACTCTATACCCGCAAATACAATAACCTAGATGAAATGAACCAATTCCCTAAAAGAGACAATCCATCAAAACTCACACAAGAAGAGGTAGACAATCTGAATAGGCTTATATCAATTACAGAAATTGAATCAGTAATTAATAAACTTTCAAAACAAAGCATCAGACCCAGATGGATTCACTGGTGAATTCTACCAAACAATTAAGGAAGAAATTGTACCAGTTCACCACAATCTCTAGATAGAAGCAGAGAGAATACTTTCTAACTCATTCTATGAGGCCAGCATTAATCTAATACCCAAAACAGACAAAGACCTTACAAGAAAAGAAAACTATGGAACAATATCTCTCATGAACGTAGATGCAAAAATCTTCAACAAAACATTAGCAAATCAAATCCAACAATGTATAAAAATGATACATCATGACCAATTGGGATTTATCCCAGGTATGCAAGGCTGGTTCAAAACTCAGTTAATGCAATCCATCACATCAACAGGCTAGAGAAGAGAAATCACAGGATAATATCAATAGATGCAGAAAAAGCACTTTACAAAACTCAACACCCACTCATGATAAAAATTCTCTGTAAATAAGGAATAGTGGGGGACTTTTTCAAGTGAATAAACAATATCTGTAAAACACCTAAAGTTAACATTATGCTCCATGGTAAGAAACTTGAGGTTTTCCTGCTAAGATCAGGAACAAGGTAAATGTTCCCTCTTACCACTGCTTTTCCACATCATACTGAAAGTCCTAATACAATAGGACAAGAAAATGAAATAAAAAGGATACAGATTGGGAAGGAAGAAATAAAACTGCCCTTAAAAAAAATCTTTTTAAAAAAAATTTTGGGTGGGGGAGGTGATTAGATTTATTTATTTATTTTCTGAGGAGGTACTGGGGATTGAACCCAGGACCTTGTGCATGCTGAGCATGCACTCTACCACTTGAGCTATATCCTTCCCCCAAAACTGTCTTTGTTTGCAGTTGACAGGATCATCTATGTAGAAAATCAGAAAGAATTAACCAAAAAAAAAAAAAAAAAATTCTGGAGTAAGTGATTATAGCAAATTGCAGGATATAAGTTTATTATTTTTAAAGAAGTCAATCACTTTCCTATATAGCAGCAATGAACAAGTGGAATTTGAAATTAAAAACACAATAACACTTTTGTTAGCACCCGCAAAATGAAATACTTAGATATGAATCTAAAAAAATATGTACAAGGTCTATATGAGGAAAGCTACTAAAAATTTAAAAAAATTTTTTTCTTGGGGGGAAGGTAATTAGATTTATTTATTTTTAGGGGAGGTACTGGAGATTGAACCCAGGACCTCGTGCATGCTAAGCATGCACTCTGCTACTTGAGCTATACTCTCCTCCTGCCATCTACAAAATTTTGATCAAAGAAATCAAAGAAGAAATAAATAAATGAAGATATACTCCTTATTCACGAATAGGAAGAATTAATATTGTCAAGGTATCGGTTCTTCCCAACTTCATCTATAGATTCAATACAATCCAAATCAAAATCCCAGCAAGTTATTTTGTGAATACTAACAAACTGATTCTAAAGTTTATATGGAGAGATGAAAGATCCAGAATGGTCAACACAATATTGAAGGAGAAGAACAAAGTTGGAGGACTGACACTACCTGACTTCAAGACTTAATATTAACCTACAGTAATCAACACAATGTGGTATGAGCAAAAGCATAGACAAATAGGTCAGTAGAACAGAATAGAGAGCCCAGAAATATACCCACGTAATACACTCAACTGATAGTCAACTGATCTTTGACAAAGGAGCAAAAGCAATACAATGGAGAAAGTAACAGTCTTTTCAACAAATGGTGCTGGAATAACTGGACATCCATATGCAAAAAAAAATGAATAGAGACACAGACCTTACACTCTTCACAAGAATTAACTCAAAATGGATGTCAGAGCTTAAGGTAAAATGCAAAACTATAAAACTAGCAGAAGATAACATAGGAGAAAATTTAGATGTCCTTGGGTTTGGAAATGACTTTGTAGATAAAACACCAAAAGCATGATCCATGAAAGAAAGAATTGACAAACTGGACTTCATTAAAATTAAAAATTTCTGCTCTGTGAAAGACACATTCAAGAAAATGAGAAGACAAGTCACAGACTGTATTTGCAAAAAAACTATCTGATAAAGGACTATTGTCCAAAACACACAAAGAACTCTTAAAATTCAACAAGAAAACAACTCAATTAAGAAATGGGCAAAAAACCTGAGAAGAAAATATACAGACAAAAAATAAGCATATGAAAAGACGTTCCACATAATATGTCCTGAGAGAAATGCAAATTAAAGCAACAATGAAATACCACCGTACACCTATTAGAATGCCCATAATCCAGAATGCTGATAACACCAAATGCTGACAGGGATGTGGAGCAACAAGAACTCTCATTCATTGTAGCCAGAAGCCTAACTGCAAGGGAGTCTGGGATGTGTAAGGTTCAGCTTTCCTACATCTCCAACTAAAAGAGGGTGAAGAGACCCATGCTGAGAGAGCCAGTCCATAGTATTCACTACACCCTCCACAGAGATGGGATCAAATTACACTTCCAGCAACACAGGATCTTATCACCTCTTTGAGCTTTAACAATCCAATACATGAAAAACAGTACCTTACTGTTTTAATTGGCATTTCTCTTATTTTGGGAGAGGCTGAGCATCCTCTCTTACAGATGATTACAATGTGCATCTCTGTGAACAAAATTCAATATGAGTGCTGCCTCCAGGAGTTATGTAACATGGTAAGCCCGTAATATAGTTACATACCATGAGTTTCCTTTTGTGAATTCTTCAGCTCCTTTGCCCACATGCTGGTTTTCTTTTTTTTCCCACGATATATTTAACTGGAAACACACAAGGGGTCTGAACATATGGCATCTCCAGTGCCACAGTTTTCTAAACCTACACCTTACCTAGTATGACGGTTAATTTTGTGTCAACATGATTGGGCTAAGGGATGCCCAGATAACTAGGAAAACATTACTTCTCGGTATGTCTGTGAGGGTATTTCTGGAAGAGATTAGCATTTGAATCAGCAGACTAAGTAAAGAAGACTGCCTTCATCAATGCTGGTGGACATCCTCACATCCAGAACAGAAAGGAAGAGAAAGTGAATTTGCTTTCTGCTTTAGCTGGGACATCCATCTTCTCCTGCCCTCAAATATCTGCAATCCTGGTTCTTGGCCTTTGGACTTGGACTGGGACTTAGACCACTGCCCCTCCTCTCTGCCGCCCTTCTCAGGCCTTTGGGTTTAGACTGGAATTTCATCTCTTGCGTTCCTGAGCCTCCAGCTTGCAGACAGCAGACTGTGGGACTTCTTGGCCTCTGTAATCATGTGAGCCAATCCCTCACAGTAAGTCTCATTCTATACACCTATATCTATCCTATTGATCCTGTTCTCTAGAGAACCCAGACTAATACACTTAGTGACTCAACAACTTTTTTCCCTTTGTGTCATCTCCCTCCCAGGGGATGGTCCCTGTGGAGGGTAGGGAGGAATAACCTCAACTTAAACTGTCACAAGCATTTCAAGTTCTGGAGCTCTAGAACTTAAAAGTTAAATTGTATTCAAAGTGTTTCTCCAACACGAAAGTTTACACAAAATTCTAGTTTGCCTCCTGCCTGCTGCAGATTTAATTACGAATGCTGGATGGATGGATGAGGACACAGTGTGCCTAGTGAGCTGGGCAGCCATTCCTGCCTGCTGGGCTTGCATTCTTGTGGTTTATAATGTCTTCTTGGGTGAATAATAACCTTGCATTCATGCCAGGCCTTTTGGTCTTTGTTGATGACCTATAGAGGCTGGAAGCCTAAGATCTCAAATTCAACAGCAAGCCTTTTAAGCCTGGTCAATCAATCAGGCCATACAGAGGCACAGAAAATACAAGCTGCTGATGCAGATGGACCTAAGTATGCAGAGGAACACACCGCTTGACTGGAAGTGTGGGGTAAAATTTTTTTTTTCTTTTGAAAATGTCCAGGCTAAGAGGCTTCAGTGCTCAGTGGCAGGGCCAGCTAGCAAGGATTGTATGTATGGACTTTCCTCTAAGCCCTGATCTGATGCACCAAATTCCATCATTACATACTCATTCCTTCGGCTTAAACCTTCCCCCAGTAAACCAGCACTCCCTCCTGACTTGCTGATTGTTTTTCACTTGGTCAGGTTCAAAGTTTCCTAGTTATTTTTAATCCTTTCCTCTCTTCTCTTCCTCCTCTCCCTCATCCAATTAATCATGAGGGCTTTATAATTATTTCTTCAGAGCATCTCTGGGGAAGGCTTGCTGGAGTGGTAAGAGTATTGGTTGTGTGACCTTGAGTAAGTGAGTCAAACTCTCTCAGAGCTTCAGTTTCTTCATCTGTAAAGCAGAACTAACAATATTCTACCTCACGGGGTTTTTTGTAAGGATGAAAAATAATGCATGGTTTTATTAAAGCACACACACACACATGCATTCAACACCATCTCCCCAGAAGCCTCTTTGGCCAACTAGTATCAAGCCAAGTAATTTATAAGATTTTTTGCATATATTATATTTTAAGACACACAAATAATGCATGGTTTTATAAAAAAGATGATCATATTCCCTATTTTGAAAAAAGAAACATGGCCCAAGTTGTTCTTTTCCTTTCTGTCCCCTCCTCCACGACCCTAATTCAGGTCATTATTAATTTCTGCAACAGCTTCTTAATTGTCTTTTTTATATATAACCAGTCCCCCTCCCTCTGCCCCACCTGAAGCTTCCCCCTTTCCAGAACATCCTCCTCCTCATTGCTGCTGCTGCTGCTCAGGTTAATTTTTCTACAACACTCTATGGATTTTGATCTCCTCATGCTCAAAAATCTTCAGTGGCTCCCATTGCCTTGAGTAATGAGTCCAAACTCTTCAGCTTGGCAGTGAAATGTCTCTCCTGAATGGACCCAAACCTAGTCCAGTTCAACAAGCATTTCCCAAGCAACCAACTGTGTACCAGCCTCAGGCTTGGCAAAGGGATGGGGATTCGACAATCACTAGGAGTTTATTCTCCTCCACCATCTAGTGGGGAGGCAGACAATGAAAAGACATTTTCTGTAATGCATGGTAACAGCAGGATAAAGGGAATCCCAACATGCTGTTAGAACTTGAGAAAGCATCTACCTTTCTGGTCACGTCCTCATCTCCTCTCATCCAAATCCTCCCTATTCTGTATCCTGCACGTATCATGATTCTATCTTTACCCCCAGGTAGGTAGGTCCTGGTGATTCAGATAACAACACTGAAAAAGCACCTGCTGCTCATTATTGCATTCATTTATTGCACCACTGCCAAGACTACATACTCTTCAAGGGCATCAAAAGTAGAATGGATAAATCAATTGATACATTCACCCAGTGGAACACCGCACAGCAATGGGAATGAATGGGCTACAACACAGAATAACATGGATGAATCTCATGGACGTAAAGTTGAGTCAGAGAATCCAGACACAGAAGAGTACATACCATTGTGATTCTTTTCACATAAACCCAAGTACAGGCAAAACTAATCTATGGTGTTAGAAGTCAGGATACGAAAGTTTCATGAAACAATGCTTACTCTTACTATTTATGATGTGTTCTATTGTTTCTTTTTTGTCCCTGTTTTTTTTTCTTTAAAGTGCTGGTCATTACCCAGTGAACTGACCTGATAAATGATCAAAACCTACGTTCTGAAAAACACACTGCTCTAGAATTACCTCCATTAGAAAAAGCAAACTATGTAGCCCACCTTCAACCCCCACTTTTTCCTCGAGCTACTGCTTCATGCCATGCTTGCCCTCCCCAAGAGAGCTTCTCTCCACACTGCTGTCCCTCCTCCCTCCTTTCTTCTCCTTCTTTCTTCTGGCTAATCTTGACTTATTTACTGCCTTATTTACCCTCTGGTCACCAACAACCCCCATGTGGCCAATGCAGAAGTCACTTTTTTTTTTTGGTGGGGTGGGTAGGTAATTAGGTTTATTTATTTTTTAGAGGAGATACTGGGGATTGAACCCAGGACCTTATGCATGCTAAGCATATGCTCTACAACTTGAGTTATACCCTCCCCCCAGAGGTGACTTATCTGCCAGCTCTGACTTTGCTTCTCAGTGGCATTAACCATCTCCCTTGGCATCTGTGATGGTTAATGCTATGTGTCAACATGGCGGGGCCACAGTGCCCAGGCATTTGGCCAAACACTGTTCTTGACGTTTCTGAGGGTGTTTTTGGATGACATTTACATTTAAATTGATGGACTCTAAGGAAAGCAGATTACCCTCCATATTGTGGGTGGGCCTCATCCAATCAGCTGAAGGCCTGAATAGAAAGAAACAGATAACTGACCTCCCTTGAGCAAGAGGGAACTCTGCCAGTAGACGGCAGTTGGACTACATCTGCAACACTGGTTCTTCCTGGTTTGGCAATAAACTGCCTTTGGATTCAAACTGCAGCTACTTCCTGAGTCCCTGGCTATCTGGCCTCCCCCACCAGATTGTGGATTCACCAAGCCTCTGCAACCGTGTGAGCCAATTCATTAAGATAAATCTCTTTCTCTATATAGTCACATCATATGGGTCTGTTTCTCTGGAGAATGTTGACTAACACAGCTTCTAACTCCGCACTCCTTGGTCTGCTCCTGATTCTTATTTATTTAGTAAATAGAAATAAAATTTAAGAAATAAACCAATATTTGTACACTGAATTATTATTATTCTGTCTCTTTAAACAATCCATTTCCCCAGAGTACCACCCTCTGACTGAGTTCAGTGGGGAAGTGCCTCTACCATCAGGTTTCTGAATGCCCATATTCTGCCCCCAATGGATTCACAAGGTAGTTTTCTGGACTCTACTTCCTCTTCCCCACATTTTGACTTGTTAATTGGCAGATGCCATCCACTTACTAGCCATGAGGTCCTCAGCAAATTATTTACCACTCTGCTTTAGTCTCTTCATCTGTAGAATGGGGACAAAAGAAGTACCTACCTCATAAAGTTGTTGTGAGGATTAAATTAAAATGCTCAGCACAGAGTAAACATTAAGCAGATGTTTGCTAAGCCAGTGTTCTTTCTTCTAGAACACTGGTGTCATCTCACCAGCTCCCACACTGTCTCCTCTTTAAATGGCTATAATAGTTAGCTATTACTATATAATAAACCATCCCAGTACTCAGTGGCTTGAAACAATTGCTCATAAGTCTGTGGTCCAGCTGAGCAGTTCTGCTGTTTTGAGCAGGCTTGGCTAATCTCAGCTGGGCTCATTCATGTATCTATAGTCAGCTAGCAGGTCAGCTGGTGGCTGGCAGGTCTAGGATGGTCTCATCACATGACTGGCAACTGGCTGGCTTTTGGTTGGGCAGCAGGGGTGAGTGGGCCATGATGCTCCCGCAGTCTAACCTGGGCTTGTTTTCATGGACAAGGCAGTGTGTCAAGAGAAAGAGCAGAAGCGTGTAAGGCTTCTCGGGGCCTAGGTATGGTACATGATCACTTCTGCTGCATTCTATTGGCCAAAGCAAGGCTAGTGCAGATTTAAGGCCTGGGCAAATAGACTCTACCTTTCAGATGGAGGAACTACAAAGTCATATTATAAAGGGTGAGGATACAGGGAGGGATGAGGGTGGCCAGTTTTGATATTAAACTATCACTTGAGCATTGATGCCTGGTGGGGAGCTCAAAATAGATTTGTCAGTTGAGAAATTATGAGTATCACCTCCCAGCTTTGAGGTCAGATCCAACTGGATTCAAATGCCAGCTCCACCAACTATCTGTGAGGCTTTTGGGTGATTTACTCCACCTCCTGAAGCTTTAGTTTACTCATAGAATTGTTGTGAGGATCAAAGCAGGTAATGCGGGGAAGGGGCTGAGCATACGCAGTGTGCCTGGCACACACAGAGTGAATATTCAACAAGTAGAGGTCATCTCATCCTTAGAGCACAAGACTCATCCTGGGCTCTGTTGAATCCTGCCTCTGCTTTCCAAGGCTGAGATGGAAACCAGGCCAAGCAGGAGCGTGATTTCAGACGGGGAACCATGAAATGGCAATTACAGAGTAAGAGCTTAATTATAGTTCTTTGGGAAAAGAAGTGAGGAATGCAATCTGGTGGGCAGAGGGGATGGGGCGGGGGAGGTGCATGGCGGGGGGGTGGGGGGTGGGGAGGGGAGAGACAGAGGGAGGCCCAGGAAGGAAAAGCTGAGCCACTGGAAAGGAGTCTCCCTCATCCCCTAAAAGACAATGTTAATGACATTTTTATTCGATGTTTTGTTTTTGCTTTGATTACAAAATTACTGTGTTGACTTTATGGAGTTTAAAAAATACACAGACTGATGGCATTATGCTAAGTGAAATAAGTTAGACATAGAAAGACAAGTAACATACGATCTCACTTATATGTGAAATCTATAAACAAGACAAGACAAAAACCTGAACTCATAGATACAGAGAACAGACTGGTAATTGCCAGAGGTGGGGGTTGGATGAAGTGGGTAAAAGGGGTCAAAAGGAACAAACTTCCAGTTATAAAATAAGTAAGCTATGAAATGTAAAGTACAGCATGGTGGCTACAGTTGATTGAACTGTAGTGCATATCTGAAAGTTGCTAAAAGTAGATCTTAAAACCTCATCACAAGAAAAAAATGTGTAACTATGCATGGTAATGAATATCAACTAGACTTATTGTGGTGATCATTTAACAATACATGCAAATATCGAATCATGTTGTTTACCTGAAAGTAATATAATGTTAATGTCAATAAAAACAAAAACAAAACCAAACCCAAAAATATAGACCTTTTCCCCCAGAATCCCACCAACCAGATATTATGGCTGATATTTACATGAAATTCAGAGTGTGCACACACTCTCACAGACGCTTTATTCTCCAGTGACTCATGTGACGACCCCATGAGCAGGGTCTGCTAGCCCCACTGCATAGGGGAGGGGCGGAAACAGGAACACAGATAATGTAACTCACTCACCCAAGCTGTCACATTTGGTAAGTAGCAGAGTCTAGATTCAAATCCAAGCTACCTAGTGCCAGAGGTCTTGCACATCACCAGCGGGGCATAGCTGACGCTTGGTATATTTCCTTTCAACTTCTTTCACTCTCTGGAAAGTATACCACAATTTTATTACTTTCTAAAAGGCTATTTGAAAAATTAGTACTTGTCTTTCTCCAATTTTATTTTTAGCACTATTCCCAGAAGAGTTAAAGTTGTGGCTGTCTTCCCCTTGCTGCCTTTTGTTTTTTTCAAATGGTATTGCATTTTCATTTTGTAACTTCTTTTTTCTTCCCTTTTTTTTAATGGAGGTACTGGGACTCAACCTGGGACCTTCTGCATGCTAAGTATGTACTCTACCACTGAGCTATACCCCCACCCACTCCACCTTTTTTTATAATTTGTAATTTTGATATGCAGTCACCTCTCCACATCCATGGGTTCCTCATCCAGCGATTCAACCTACTACAGATTGAGAATATTTGAAAAAAATTTCAGAAAGTTCCGAAAGCAAAACTTGAATTTGCCATGCATTAAGCAATTATTTACATGGTATTTACATTGTATCAGGCATTATAACTAATCTAGAAATGACTTAAAGTATACTGGAGGATATGCATAGTCAGATGCAAATACTACGCGATTTCATAAGCGGGACTTGAGCATCTGCAGATTTTGGTATCTGTAGCGGGGGTACCAGCACCAATCCCCTGTGGATACCAGGGGACAATTGTAATTTCAAAAATTATAGAAAGTTTGAAAGAATAGTACAAGACACTTCCAGAACCCTTTATCTACATTAACCAGTTGTTTACCATTTGCTTTCTCATTTTCTCCCTTCATATAATTATTTATATGTGTTCATCCATTTGCCAGAACAATTTGAGATTAAATTGCAGACACCATGCTCTTTAATCCCTAAATACTTCAGTGCATATTTCCTAAGAACAAAGGCATTCGCATCCACAACCACAGTACAATTAGCAAACTCAGGCTATTTAATATTGTAACAATACTATTATCTAATAGTCCAGATTTAAATTAATCAGTCAGCTGTGTGTGTGTGTGTGTGTGTGTGTGTGTGTGTGTGTGTGTGTGTAGAATTTTTTTTCCCAGTCCAGGATCTAAAGCAGGATCCTGCATTGCTTGTAGCTGTCACATCACTTAAGCCCCTGAGGATTGTCTCAGTCTTTGTTTTTCTTTCTTTTTTTTATTGAAGTATAGTTGATTTGCAATATTGTGTTAGTTTCACGTGTACAACATGGCAGTTCAGTATTTTTGCAGATTATATTCCATTACAGCCTATTGCAAGATAATGGGTCTAACTCCCTGTGCTATACAGTATATCCTTGTTGCTTTCTTTCTTGACCTTGACATTTTTTATGATATAGATCAGTTACTTTATAAAATGTCCCTTGATTTAGGTTCTTTCTATTCTTTTTCTATGCAAATGTATATGTACATATTTTTTTTTAAATTAGGATCATACACTACTGCTGTGTTTTCAAACTTTTCATTGAAGTATAACACAAATACAGAAAAGTGAACAGATCCTAAGTTGGCAACACACGTGATGCCAACACCCAGAATAAGGGACAAAACAGGACCTGCCCCAGAAGCATCCTTGTGACCTCTGCCAGTCCCGAACACCCCCACCCAAGGGTAACCACTAATTTAACTTTAAAAATTTTTTTTAATTTATCTGTGTGTATGGGGGGGGAAGGTAATTAGGTCTATTTATTTATTTATTATTTTTAGAGGAGGTACCGGGATCAAATCCAGGACCTCATGCATGCTAAGCATGTGCTCTACCACTTGAGCTATACCTCCCCACCTCAACTTTTAAAACAGAGATTAGTTTTGCCTAATTTTTTGCTTTATATAAATGGATTTGTACAGTGAATAAGTAATACTATTTTTGAGCCTGGTTTTATCACTTAAAAAGTCATGAATGCTTTTCTATTGAAGTGTCATTGAAAGTTCTTCCCTAGCATCGTATTTAATGGCTTCAGAGTATTTCATCCAAAAAGTAAATCATAAATTATCTGCCCTGCTGTGGGGCATGTAGCTTGTTTTCCATTTTTCTGTGTTATAAACCATCCTGCATGAACATCTCTCAAGTGAGAAGCAGCACAAGGCAGTGGTTAAAGCACAGGCCTCAAAGCTACCCTACCTGGGTCTGAATCCTGGATCTAATAGTCATTAGCTATGTGACCTCAGGCAAACTGCTTCAGGGCTCGATGCCTCAGTTTCCCCTTCTGTAAAGTGGGGGTGATGAGATGACAACGATAATGGTACCCATGTCACTTCTATTGTTATAAGGATCTAAATGTGTTAATACAAATATAGCACTTAAAACAATGCTTGGCACAGAGAAAATGCTCAATAACTGTTAACAACTATCACCAGGTATTTCCTACAAGTAAAAAAGAACATATTAAGTTGACCCTAAAAGGCATTCAATTTTTTATTTTTGTATGACATCTGCTGATAAAGTTACTGAGTAGGATTTATGTCACAGTATGATGAGGTGAAAAAGTCCCAGACTGGAAGGTATAAAAACTTGGGTCCCAGCCTTGGTTTGTTAGTTAAGGGGCTGCTGTGTGTCTCTGAAAAGTCTCTTGATGTCTCTGAGGCCCTATTTCCTCATATGAAGAATTGGAATAGCCACTGAATATTTTAGTGTAACGTTATTAGGCTGGTTTTGGGGTCATGCAAAACTGGGTTTCAATTCTGATTCTACCACTTACTTTCCTAAAAGCCTTGGATAAGTTATTTAACTTGTTTAAACCCACTCATAAGGCTGCTGTGAGGACATAAAGGTGCCTGGGAAATCCACACAAAGGGTCAAGCATATGTAGGTTTGCTATTGCTGTTATTATTATTGTTATCAACCTTTGCCTTGAATTAAAGTATGAGGAAATTATAAACTCCCAAGTGCTGGGTGTTTTTACTGAAGTCAAGAGCATGAGATCTTAAACAGAGGGATCTTTGGTGAAGGATGGTCAGGGTGAAACAGCAAACAACGGAAAATAAGGGTTTGTGGGAAAGGGTATAAATAAGAAGCAAAATGCTTCCAAGGTGGACCAGCCCTATTCCTGAACTTGTCTGATTCTGGGACTCACTTGGACAGTTTAAAAAAATATACAGACTCTCATCAGTGGGTCTGAAGTGGGGCCCTGGGATCTGTATTTTTAACAGATGCTCTAGGTTATTCTTATGATTAGGTAAGATTTGGAAACAGTAGATTCTGAGGAAAGTGGAAGAGCATGGACTTGCTCCTTGGGCTGTTTGGGAGGAGTCAGGTAACTCCATGTGGAAAGAGTCATCATCATTTACTAAGCATCACCTAGGTGCCAAGTACCAAGCTCAGCACGTTCCTACAATAGTCATTCAACTGTCACAGCAATCCTAAGAGACAGAGATCGTTGTCCTAGTTTCACAGATGGGCAAACTGAGGCTCAGAGAGTTAAAAGACTCTCCTGAGATCAAGTATAGCAAGATATCCAGGTGTCTCCGATTTCAAAAGTCTTAGGAACTACCCTAAACAGACTGGTCAGAACACTCGGCTCCATCCATGACGACAGGTTATCCATTATGCATGTAAGTCCACTTTGCTTATCGCTTTATAGTTTTCAGAGCACTTCTAAAAAATAGCTTTATTGGGGTATAATTTACCTACCATAAAATTCATCCACTTTAAGCAATGGTTTTTAATATATTCACAGAGTTGTGTAACCATCACCATGTTCAATTTAGGACATTTCCAACACCCCAAAAAGAAACCTTGTGTCCATTTACAGTCACTCTCCACCCTACCTCCCTCCAACCCCTGGCAACCACTCACCTACTTTCTGTCTCTATGGAGTTGCCTATTCTGGACGTTTCACATCAATGCAATCGTAAAATATGCAGCCTTTTGTGTCTGTCTTCTCTCATTTAACATAATGTTTTCATCCATTGTGTAGCATGTGTCAGTACTTCACTCCTTTTTATGGCCAAATAATATTTCATTATATAGTTTGCCACATTTTATCTATTCATTCATCAGTTGATGGACACTTGGGTTGTTTCTATTCTTTGGCTACTTTGAATAATGCTGCTATGAACATTTGTGTATAAGGTTTTCTGTGGACAAATGTTTTCATTTCTCTTGAGTATACACGTGGGAATGGAATTACTAGGTCATATGGTAATTCTATATTTAATCATTAGAGGAACTGGGAGAGTTCCTCACCAGCACTGTATGAGGGCTTCTTCCAGAACACTTGTACAAATACAAACAAGCCCATAGAGAGGGATCTTTACTCATGTCTTCCTGACGAAGACACTAAGGGGCAGAGGCAGGAAGTGACTTCTCACAAGACACCCAGCTTGAGGGCTGGGCTCCAACCCTGGGCCTGCCCTCCTTCCTTCAGGAAACTTGACTATCAGGCCAAAACAGTCGGTGTTAGGGCTTTGAGAGGTGATGGGGTGATGGGCAGAGAGAAGGACTCTACAGGTACAAAGCCTTGGAATGGAGATGGAAACTTCTGGTTTTAGGGATGGAGACATCAGAGCCACTTCTGTTTTTATTTTATGAGGTGACAACTGGAGCCAGATTCTGACTAATTAATGATGATCAAAGTGCTCTGATGAGATGGTGTGCTCTGCAAACACTAGCAATGAATCACTCATGGCTGGCTCTTCTCATCTGGAGGATAGGAGGCTGCCCAGGAGTAAAAGAAAGGCCCTCATCTCCCCCTCAGCTCTTACAAGCCCAAGCCCCTCCTGCAGGATGCAGTCTCTCAATCCAGAAAATGGGACCAGATGTGAACTCTCACCCTTTTTGCTCGTAGGCCAGGACCTGGCAGAGAGAGGCTGGCGATCTGAGTCCTGTTCCCATCAAGGCAGCACGTACTTAAGCTGCTTCCATCAAACAATAATTAATAATAGTAACACCAACAGAGAGTTCAGAAGTCAGCAAACATTTCACATAAGAGACCAGATGGTAGATATTTCAGGCTTTGCAGGCCAAATAGTCTCTATCACACTAGTCAACTCTGCCATTGTAGTGTGAAAGCAGCAGAGACAATACATAAATGAATGAATGCAGCTGTCCAGGGACACTTTCCGTGTGGACACTAAAATTTGACTTCTGTGTAATTTTCAAGTGTTATAAAATATTCTTCTTTTGATTTTTGCCATACCACTTAAGAACATAAAAACCATTCTTAGCTATATAAAAACTATATAAAACTGGACTATATAAAAACAGGTGTTGCCTCAAAATGTTAAACATAATAACTATTTGACCCAGCAATTCCACTTCTCAGCATATACCTAAAAGACATAAAAACGTAAGTCCACACAACATGTGTACATCAAAGTATACAACTATTCAAAACAGCCAAAAAGTAGGAGAAAAACATAAATATCCATCAACTGATGAATGGATAAACAAAATATGGTACATCCATTCAAGGGAATATTGTTCAGCCATAAAAAGGGATGAAAACTTCATATATGCTACAATATGGATGAGCCATGAAAACACGCTAAGTGAAGGAAGCCAGACAAAGATGGCACATTGTATGATTCCACGGATGTGAAATGTCTATGGAGACAAAAAGCAGAGGAGTTGTTACCTGGGGCCGAGGGGCTGAAGGGACTGGGGGATGATGACTAAAGGGTTCTCTGGAGCATGATGAAAACATTCCAAAATTGATCATGACTGTTGCACAGCTCTGTGAATATACTAAAATCCACTGAAGTGTACACTTTCAGTGGGTGAGTTGTGTGGCATCTGAATTATATTTCAATAAAGCTGTAAAAAAGGAACCGCAGGAGGGGTGCCATAGTTTGCTGGCCCCTGACATGGCACACAGCTGTTTAGTTTCTCATAAAGCACCTTTCCTTGTGTTGTCACAACCAGCCACCTCTTTACCACAAAGCACCGTTCCTCATGTTGTCACAACCAGCCGCCCTTTGTCACAATTACCCCCTTTAATGGCTGAGAAAGCCAAGGCTCAGAGAAAGGACTGACTTGCTCGAGGACACAGGTAACCAGTGGTGAGGTGTAAGAGGAACCCGGGTCTTCAGACTCCCTGTCCAGTGCTCACTGCAGCACTGGCTTTCTCAGAATTACGTTAAGAGACCAGGCAAGCCACTCCTCAAAAAGCCCCAGGGGAGAGGAGATGACAGGAGGGGACCTCTCCCTAGACCTGTCCCTCTCTAGACCTGTTCTTCCCTGCTGTGCCTCCACCCAGCCGTTCCCAATGCCAGCTTCCTCCTCTCCACCCGGTGCTCCTCCCTGTCCTCTTCGCTCCTTCCCTTCCCAGAACCACTGAGCAAGGCTGTCCCTGCCCACATCTTACTCAGGGTGCAGGGAGGGAGGGAGGAGGGAGAAGGACAGGGCGGCTTCTCCATAAATTCAGTCCACAGGACATATCTGGAAGAGGGCTCCGAAAGGGTGAGAAACGGGTCTAAGGTCACACAGCTGATATCTGACCTTTGATTTCCTCAATATTTTTGAGAATGAAGAGAGAGAGGGTTTGGGGCTAGGGTAGGGTCTGAGGTGAGCCCAGCTGCATCCCATTCCTGATTTTTCTCCACACAATGCCTCCCCCTACAACTTCCTTCTACTTTCATATTTTCAAAGGCACCAACCTCTACAAGAGGGCTTGGATAGAGGATCCTGTTTTTAAAATATTAATAGTAGAAAAATCAGAAAATACAGATAGAGGATCACCTTGGTCTCACTCCTTGGATATGAACATGGAGGTGACCACGGGGACAATTCTGGGTGGTTTTGGAGCCAGCTGCCTGGGTTCAAATCCTGGCTTCATCACTTAACCATCTATGGGACCTCCAGCAGCTCATTTCACCTCTCCAAAACTCAGTTTCTTCACCTGTAATGTGGCAATTATAATGGCACCTACTCAAAGAGTTGTGTGACAATTAAATGAGGCCATAAGAAGCACTACAAACAGTGCATGGCCTGTAGTAAGCACGCAATACATCGCTGCATTTTCCCAATGTTTTCTTTCATATATATTTTTTCCTACAAAAAAGAGATCATTCCACAAATGAACTTATTTACAAAACAGAAACAGACTCACAGACATAGAAGACAAACTTATGGTTACCAGTGGGGGAAGGGAGTGGGAAGGGATAAATTGGGAGTTCGAGATTTGCAGATACTAACTATTATATATAAAATAGATAAACAACAAGTTTCTACTGTACAGCACAAGGAACTATTCAGTATCTTGTAGTAACTTATGGTGAAAAAGAGTATGAAAAGGAATATATGTAAATGTATGACTGAAGCATTATGCTGTACACCAGATATTGACACAACACTGTAAACTGACTATATCCTTCAATTTAAAAAAAAAAGAGAGATCATTCCATATCCACCATTTTATAACATGGATCTCTCCCCTCCTCTTAACTGAATTATTAACATCTTTCCATACATAGCCTTAGAAATCCTTCTATAGAACATCTTAACATAGCACATGTAGTATTCCAGCCCCTGAAGTGGGACATTTGGGTGTGATTCCCCACCTCCCAAACTCTTTTCTCCTTGTCTTTGACCAATTACTGCTACAAGAAAAATTCCTAGGGAATTTGCCGAGTCAAAGGGTATGCAGGTGCTTAGGGCCTCTGGCACGTAACTGTCAACCTGCACCTCAGGAAAGTTTACAACTAGTCTCACTTTCACCAACTTGGAAAAGTCCCCGTGCTCTCCAATGCCTTGTCTCCTCTTATCATCTAGAAATATCATTTCCAACTTGACCCAGGAGAAGTACTATTTGCTGTCTTATTCTGATTTTGCTATCCAAGCTCTTCCTAAAGGAACTCAGTTTAGGCATCTGCTCAGACCTATGATTCCCTGGGTGGCCCTGGACTGGTCACCAACCTCTCTGAACCCCAAGTCTCAGTTATAATCCCCAAACAAAACCTGGATTTCTTAAATGAGATAATACATGTAAAAATGCAACCCCAGGCCACGTTCTCATTATGTGAAACATGGCTGGAGGGATTTCAGAAACAAGGATGGTATCTCAGGAGAGCCCTGTAGGTAAGTGGTGCACATGGGGAAACTTAGGCCCAGGAGGGGGAAGTCTTCCCAGGAAGAAAAGTCAGAAATATCTAACAGAAAAATGGATGAAGAACATGAATAGGCCATTTAGAGGGGAAATCTAAATGTGTGCTAGTATGCAAAAGAGGTGTTCAAACTTACTAGTTATCAGGGAAATGCAAGTCAAACAATGAGGAGATACCACTTCACAGACTAGCAAACATCAGAAAGCTGGTTAGCACCAAGTGTCAGTAGGGTGTGGGGAAATGGGGCTCTCATGCACCAGTGCTGAGTATAGACCAAGACCCTGAAACCCAGCAATCCCACTCCTAGGCAAACATCCCACGGACCCTCCCACACAGCCCAGGATGTTCACTGTAGCTGTTGTCTGGGGTACCTGGGAGCAGGAGATAAACTGAATGCCCCTCACTGGAAACAGATATGCAAAATATGGTGAAAGTACACTATGGAATAATTAAGCAGCTTTCAAAACAATGAAACAGACCAAAGTCAACAAACAAAACCTGTGGACCAAATCTGACATGTCACCTGTTTTTTTTAACAGCTTGGCTCATGAGCTGAGAATGATTTTTACATTTTTAAATGGTGGGGGGGAGAGAATATGTTATGACACATGAAAATCAGATAAACATTTATTCTCTCACACCGCTCCTGTGTGTCAGGAATTCAAGAATGGCTTGACAAAGAGGTTCTGGCTTGGGATCTGTCCTGAGGTTGCAGTTAAGATGTTGCTAGGGCTGTAGTCATCTGAAGGTTTGACTCGGGCAGGAGAAACATTCAAAATGGTTCACTTACACAGCTTGCAGTTAGTACTAATTGTTGACAGGAGGCCTCAGTTCCTCTTAGACCACTCCATAGGGCTGCTTGAGTGTCCTCACAACATGGCAGCTAACTTCCCCTAGGGTGAGTGATCCATGAGACTGCAAAGAGGATGTTGCAATGTCTTTTATCAGCTAGCTTTGGAATTCGCACATTCTTATCCTTGCAATATCCTATTTGTTGAGTAGTGTCAGCTCATTCAATGCAAGAGGGGACTGCTCAAAGATGTGAATACCAGGAGATCCACTGGGAGCCATCTTGGAGGCTGGCTACTACAGTAAGAAACAGAACGTGATCTATAGCAGGATCTCTTTTAATTAAAAAATTAAATTCACATTCACATGAAACAACACCACACATTTGTCAAAGTAACATACAAACTCAAAGGTACTTATTGAACAGAGTCAGGGAGGAGGGTAATAGGAGTGGAGGAAATAGATAAAAAGAAATGAATGAATGAGTGAATTAATAAACCCAGGGAAAAGTCTTACATAAACCAACTATGAGAGTGGGCTGTGAATTGAGATGATTAATTCAACTCTCTTTACTTAAGATCCCACCCCATCCCCCCCAACAAAGGGAAAGAGACTGAGAAAACAGTTTCCTTGTCCAAGATCACAAGAACCCAGTCTCCCTAATCAAATCCTGCTCTCTCTGGCTGACACGCCTCATTCAATTTATGGTTGACCTGCAAGGTCTTCAGAGAGCTTCAGTTCCTGGCTAAGTAGAGAAGATTTTTGCCTACGGGAAGGGGTGTGGGGACAAGCAAAACAAGCTTGGGAGGAAAAGACCTAGTTATTACTGAAATAGTGGTGCTGGAAGATTGCTCACCCATCCTGCCGGGGTTCTTCCTTCTCTGGAGATAAAGGGCTCTCAGAGCACAGAGCCCTGTGCACACCCCCAGGTCTAGCCTGTTGGTGGTAGGAGAATCAAAACTCTCATTTCTTTAAAAATACATCCTCTGAAATGTGACAATGAATATATGTATGTTCATGTATAACTAAAAAATTGTGCTCTACACTGGAATTTGACACAACATTGCAAAATGACTATAACTCAATAAAAAAAGTTAAAAAAAAAATAAAAATACATCCTCTGGCTCTCAGCCTTGTGATTTCTTTGATTTCTTTTAATCTTCATAAGCTCACCATGCAAGAACTGTTATTTCAAGATGCCCAGAGAAGTGAGTTGAATAGACTGTTTTTAACTGCTTTACCTCCCTGTAAAGTCATTCAATCACTTATTCATTTCTTCAGCAAATACTTATTGAACATCTCCTATGTGCCAGTACTGGGGGTAGAGCATTGAACAAAATAGGTGAAGCCCCTGCCCTCATGAGGGATAGGAGTAGTGGAAACAGACATTAGACAGTAAACAAAAAAATGTGACATATAAATTAAAATAGGTTAAAGAGAGAAAAGTTATGTTATCAGGGAAGTCTTGTATTTGAACCGAGACCTGAAGGGTAAGAAGGAGCCAGACCAGTGAAGAGCAGTTCTGGAGAATAAACAGCAGGTATAAAGGCCCTGAGGTAGGAATAAACTTGTGTTTGTGGTGATTAGGGCAGCAAGCAGGGCCCAGATCAGATAGGTCCTTGTAGCTATTTGTCAAAAGATTTGGGGCTTTATTCTGATTGTCAGGTGGAACTGACTCCATTATCAGCTATATGGCTTCTGAGCTTCAGTTTACCTATCTATAAAGTAGAGTTAACAATAATTCATTCATTGTGGTAGGCAGCCTCTAAAGTGCCCCCAAGAATTGTGCACCCTGGTATTCGCATCCCATGAATGTGGGCTGACTCACTTTTAATCAATGTATTGTGGCAGAAGTGATGGTGTAACTGTTTCCTCTTCCAGCTGTAACAAATCACCAGAAACCTAGTGGCTTAAAACAGCACAGATCTATTCAATATATTGCAGTCCTGGAGGTCAGACATCTAAATGGGTCTCGTTGGGCAAATCATGGTGTTGGCAGGGCTCTCTTTCTTTTGGAGACTCCAGGGGAGAATCTGTTTCCTTGTCTTTTCTGGCTTCCTGAGGACATCTGCATCCCACAGCTCATGGTCCCCTCCTCATAACTTCAAAGTGCATCACTCCAACCTCTGTTTCCACTGTCACCTCTCCTTTTTTGTCACCTACAGTCCTGCTTCCCTCTTTCCTTTTTAAGGACCCTGTAATTTCATTGGGCTTATGTGGAAAACACAGGATAACATCCCCCATCTCAAAATCCTTAACTTACTCACATCTGCCTTGGTCTTGTAAGGTTAACACAGATTCTAGGGTTTAAGACATACACCTCTTTCGAGGGCCATAATTTTGTCTGCCCAGATGGTACATCATTTTTGCAATTAGGTAATAAAAGACTGTGGCTTTTGTCTTGAGTGTTTTTGTTCCCTCACTTCTTTCTCTTTTTTCTTTCCTTCTTTCTTTCCTCTTTCTTATCACTTTGGGGGAATCCAGCTGTCATGACACAAGGCAGCCCTGTGCAGAGGCCCATGTGACTAGGAACTGAAGCTACCGGCGAATAGCCACTGAGGAGCTGAGGTCTGCCAACAACCATGTTTGGGAGATTGGAAGAGGGTTCACAGCCCCAGCCAAGCCTTGAGATGGCTACAGCTCTGGCCAACAGCTTAACTGCAGCCACGTGGGGAACCTGAGCTTGAACCACCCAGCCAAGCAGCTGCTGGAATCCTGAACCTCTGAGAGCAGGTGAGAGAATAAATGTTTGTGGTTTACAGTGTTAAGTTTTGGGGCAATCTGTAATGCAGTAATAGGTAACAAGTAGATTCATTCATTTGTTCAGCAAACATGTATTAACTATGTGCCGAGTTGTTTGAGGTGCTGGAAACACAATAGTGAATAAAGCAGAGAGAAATCCCTGCTCTTAGGAAGTTTACATACTCCTGGGGGAGGCAGATAGCACACATAATAAGTCAGTAAGTCATATGCTATGTCAGAAGGTGACAAATGCTGTGGGAAAAAGTAGGGCAGGGTAAGGGAGACTGGCTAGTCAAGGAGGGCTTTGCTGAAAAGGTGCTTTTGAACAAACACTTGAAGGAGGGGAGGGAGGGAGATCACACTCTTCATGGGGAAGCATATTCCAGGTAGAGGGATCAGCAAGTGTAAAGGTCTTGTGGCAGGACCGTGCCCAGCCTTTCAAAAAGGCAGCTGGCAGGTCAGTGTGGCTGGAGTGGAATGTACAGAGGGCAGAGTGGCAGCAGGTGATTAGAGGGATGAGGTGAGGATGAAAGTAGATGATGCATAATCTTTTTGAACCTAGTAGTTGCTCAATAAAGCTTTTTCTCTTTAAGAAATTATTTTGTTTTTTAAAATTTTGTGAAATAATCTCATATGCACACACAAAAAGGAAAAATAACATAATGAATACCCATTTAACCACGACCCACTCTAATAAATAAAACTCAACAGCTATGGTTGAAGTTTCCTATGTACCTCCTGCTATTCCAACCCTCTGCCCCAAACATTATCCACTGAACATAATGTTGATCATTCCTATACATGACTTTATATTTTTACTCTATATGCACGTAAACAATCCCTGGCACCACTTTCAGGATTCAGATATATCTATCTGGTAAAGGATTAATATTCAGAATATATAGAGAACTCCTAAAATTCAACAACAAAACCAACCTGATTCAAAAATGGACAAAAGAACTCGAAGAGACATTTTTCCAAAGAAGAGATACTAATTGCAAATAGCACATGAAAATATACTCAACATCACCGATCATTAAGGAAATGCAAATCAAAACTACAACAAGATACCATATCACACCCATTAGGATGGCTACTATCAAAAGAATAGAAGACAAGAAGTGTTGGTGAGGATGCAGAGAAACTGGAACCCGTGTGCACTGTTGGTAGGAATGTAAAATGGTACAGCAGCTGTGGAAAGTAGTATAGCGGTTCCTCAAAAACTTAAAAATTGACTAAACGTAGGACCCAGCAATTCCACTCCTGGGAATGCACTCCAAAGAACTGAAAGCAAGGACTTGAAGAGATACTTGTGAAACCATGTCCACAGCAGCACTATTCACAAACAGCTAAAACATGGAAGCAACCCAAGTGTCTGACTGATGAATGGATTAGTAAAATGCAGCATATGCATACCATGGAGTATTATTCGACCTTAAAAAGGAAGGAAATCCTATGCTACAACATAGATGAAACTTGAAGATATTATGCTAACTGAAATAAGCCAGTCACAGAAAGATAAATACTATATGATTCCACTTATATGAAACATTTAGAATAGTCAAAATCATAAAAACAGAAAGTATAGGTGATTGCCTGGTGTTATAGGGATGAAAGATGGTGATGGCTGCACACAATATGAATACATTTAATACCACTCAACTAAAGACTTAAAAATGGCTAAGATGGTAAATATTGTGTTATGTGTATTTTACAACAATAAAGAGAAAAAAGCAAATCTATCATATATTATATAAACTATTTGCTTTTTTTACTCAACATGTTATTTCTGAGATTTTTCCAGTGTGCTCTGAGGCTCTAATTCATTCTTTTCCACTGCTGTATAATGTTCCATTGCATTTAATATATTACAATTTATTAACATAATAAAATGTTTTAAAATAATAATCATGCCATTATCACACCCAACAAAATTATCAGTAGTTTTTTTAGTATTATCTAATACTCAGTCCACATTAAAATTTCCCCAACTGTCTCAAAAGTGCCTTTTTACAATTAGTTTATTCAAGTCAAGATTCAAACAAGGACTATCCAATGGATTTGGCCCTTATGTCTTTTAAATCTCTTTTATTCTAAAACAGTCTTTCTTCTCCCTCCACCCATACCACAGATTTCTTGGAGAAACTGGGCTATTTGTCTTACATACTGGATTTATCTGGTTGCTTCCTGTAATGTCTTGATCAGATTGTTTTTCAGTGGGGAGAGAAAGGGAAGGATAGAAGACTGTCATGTCACATGGAGCCCAGTGATCAAATTTAGTGTCACCAACAGAGTACAAGCCTATGCGATGGGCCCCCTGATACGGTGTAATAGGAAATAGATAACATGACCTATGCAGTATTTAACCAAAAGTGACTTTCTTGAATTTAATCATGAAGAATAGGACAAATTCAGGTTTTGGAAACTTCTACAAGACAACTTGCCCAGACTCTTCAAAAATGTCATGAAAGAAAAAATGAAGTAAACATCGATCAGGTCCTGGATCACAAACAAATCTACAGCTGTACAGGAAAGAACAAGAACAACTGGGGAAATTTAAATATGGAATAGTATATAATTAAACTGTATTTAAATAATCAGTGTTGAGTGTCTTAGATGTCATAATGGCATTGTGGCTGCAGGGGAGAATGTCCTTGTTCTTAGGAGAGGCAAGCTGAAGTATTTAGGGATAAAGTGTTAGGATATCTGCAAGTGCTCTCAAATGGTTAAGTGAAAATAAAAATAAAAATAAAATAAGTGTAAAAATAATCTGGCAAAGTGTACTGACAATTAGTGAATCCAGGGGGAAGGTATAGCTCAAATGGTAGAGCGCATGCTTAGTATGCATGAGGACCTGGGTTCAATCCCCAGCACCTCCTCTAAAAATAAATAAATAAACCTAATTACCCCCCACGCCCACCCTAAAAAAAACAGAACTTAAAAAAAAAAAAGGACAATTAGTGAATCCAGATGAAAGGTATATGAAGGTTTGTTGATTGCACAGTTTTAAAATGTTTCTGTTGGTTTGAAATTAAAAGACCCTTTGAGTGCAGGAGCCATGGGTGGAGGCCCGGAGAGTCAGTATCTCATCATTTCGATGCTGCGAAATTCCAGAAATTCCAGCATCGATTAAAGGAGAGAAGGAAAATGAAGAGAGGAAGGCTGGCAGCAGGCTCGCCTGGTGCAAGCTCTGCAGCCTCCCGGGCGCCCTCTGCGGTGCGGCACTGCCCCCTGGTGGCCACAGGCCTGAATGCGGCGCCCAGGGCCGGGAGATCAGGATGGCTGAGTTTGAACAAACTGGATAAGGATGTTAGATTAAAAAACAAAACAGAGCATTCCTTGGAAGTAGCTGTATTTTTGAGAATCTACATCAGTGGTTCTCAAAAGTGTGGTCCCTGGACTATAAATGTCAGCATCATCTGGGAACTTTTTAGAACTGCAAATGCTCTAGGATCAGATCTGCTGAAACAGAAAAATAGCAGGCTAGGACACAAAAGTCTGTGTTTTAACAGTGCTTTAAGAGATTCTGATGCATGCCAGTTCAATTTTGAAAACCACTGTACTACACAATGACCAAATCTCCTACTAATTCAGTGATAATTAAAAACAAATGTCTATTTCCCTAGCCACAACCTCAACTTGTATTTGAGAAATAACAGCAAGAAGAGCCTGGAGAATGCCTGGTATGGGGACAGAGTTTTCCCACCCAACATCGCTCCTTGAGGTAATAGCCTCTAGTATGAACTAGAGGCATCCAGATGGGGTTGGCAATGTTGAGGGTAGGCTCCCTTAGCCTCTCCACCCCTCCAACATCAAAGTATGTGGTGAAATTAGAAAATAAACTCAAAAGTGGAAAAGGACCAAAAACGTTGTCCCTGACAGCTGATGTGGCCTGGCTGGAGGTGGGAATGGGTGGGCATGGAGGAAAGGGTTCCTGCAGCTTGTGTGGGACTCCTCCTAACTGAGCACCTTTGAGCTCTCAGGAAGGGGGTGCTTTATTGGCTCCTGCCCCTCTCTCTGTCCTTTGTCTTTCTCTCCCCATCCCTTTCTACTGTCCTCTCATTGTCTGCACACTAGTTTCTGGACAATTTCTTCTCACCTATATTCCAATTCATTAATTCCAGCTCCAGCTTTTTACTCCTCACCTTTTTACAGCTCCTGCATCTCCAGCTGCTGACTCATCAACATGAAGGACACAGAGGTCACACCTCCTTGCAAGCTTCAAAGGACATCAGGTTCTCTCGTTCCCTCAGTAGCAGAAGGTGGGGACCCTGGCCCATTGTCCTCTGGTTTAAGCCAGGGTCACGGATGCACCTTCACCCCTCCATTGACCCCTCAAAAAGAGAGTCAAATTGCCCACTGTGATTCCTCAACTGGGTGGGAGAACTCCAGAGCAGGTCTCATAAATCCAGCTGCATTTGTGGGTGCTGAGGGGGCCCCTCGAATGTTCTTCTCCACCTTTTGAATTAACAAAATATTTTTTGTTTTATTCATGACCTAGTTAGATACCTGTGGGGTTTTAGTTTTTACCATTCTTCCAATGTTTACTCTTTAAAGGTAAGATGTCTTTTTTCTTTGGCTGCTTTTGATGTTTTCTAGTTCTAGAAATGTTTTTCAGTCCTTTTAGAATGATGTCTCTAGGAATGACCATCTGTCCCTCTGGGAGAGGAGGCACCCAGAATGTTCGGTTTACCTCAGTGAGTTTCCTTTCTCTCTGGTATCTTGGATCCTCAAGTCCAGAGCTACCTTGGTAGCTCTCCAATGCCTTCAAGCTTATATATTTGTATTTTATCCAGCTTCTAGCTATTTCTACAGGAGCGTTAGTTTACTACAAGCTACTCTGTTATATCTAGCAATGGAAGTATCACTGACCTGGGTTTTAAGTCCGTACATTTAAAGACCTTTTTATAACACTTTATACAATTAATTATTTAATTTATCCACATTTTACTACTTTCTCTGGGCTTTATTCTTTCTTGTATCTCTAACCATCCACCTGGGATCATTTTCCTTTTGTATGAAATAGAGCGTATAGAATTTCCTTTAGTTAAGGTCTGCTCGTGATGAAATTCCTGTTTTTAGCTGTATAAAAGATACATTCTTGAGAGATCTTTTCTATATACAGAGTTCTAGATTGACACATATTTTAAGCACAATGAAGATTTCATAGCTCATTCATATGAATTCCAGGGATGCTCTTGGAAAGTCAGCTGTTACTACTTGAAGTCAATTGATCTTTTTCTCCCAATTGCTTTTAAAATTTTATTTTCCTTTTATATACTATTCCTTCACCATGATGTATCTTTTGTGGACTTATTTTTATTTATCCTCTGAGTTTCGTTGGGTTTCTTAAATCTATAGCTTGGTATGTCTTTCTTATAGCTTTCTCTATATTTTCCTTCTGGGAATCTGATTAAATTTACGTTGGGTTTCCTACACAATGATTTAATGTTTTACACTTTATCTTCTGTACTTTCCATCTCATTGTCTGCACACTAGTTTCTGGGCAATTTCTTCTCACTTATATTCCAATTCATTCATTCTCTCTTCTTTTATGTTTAATTTGCTGTTAAACACATATCTATTGTTTTTAAAATTATATCTTTTTTTAAGTTCTATTTCTTTTCAAATCTGCTGTCAGTTTTTTAAGCTTTGTTTTTGTAGATATTTTCAACCTTGTCTTTTATCTCTTTTAAAATACTAAGAATTGCTATTTTATACTCTTTCTCTGATAATTCCAATATATGAAATGTTTGTGTCTGTATTTATTGTCTATTATTCCTGCATGTTCTCTTTCATAATGTCTTACTTCCTTATGTATCTGGTTATCTTTGAGAATATGCTGGAAGTTATTTTTTTTTAAAAAGGAAGTATGTGTGAATACCCTGAGGTATGAGATGATAACACCATTCTCTAAGGATCATTTTTGTTTGCTTTTGCCAGGTACTGGGGCCCACCACTAGGTCAATGTTATAGAGTCTGAAGGCTGAGGATCTCTACATCTCCAAGTCAACCTGAATTTGGGAGCACATCTATGCCAGGGCTTATCTCCAGTTCAACATTTTCTTGAGGGTGTCTTCACTTGGGGTCTCAGTTCAAATGTGGGGTGATTATTTAGGCTCACAGCTTTCAGGACTTTTACACTTATACGCCTTATATTGCAAGTCTACCAGCCTCACAGCTGGGTTTCACAGGGGTTTCTTTCCACCAGCAAATGCCTTCAAGCAAAAGCAGCTTTGAGCACTAGGATTATTACTTAGTCTCTTGCTTCTCCTAGCGTTTAATCCCTAATTCTTCACTCTCTTGCTAGCTCTTTGGAATGCTTTTCTTTTTTCAACATTTCATCCAGCTTACGTCATTTTCCATAGAAGAGTTGGCCCTAGTTACGTAGACCACAATTACCATGAATGTAACCCTTCACTCAAGACTTCATTACTCCCCCTCCAGCCTACCTGCACAGGACCTTTCCTCTCACTAGGAATGGAGCAGGCAGGAGGAGAGAGGAAGAGATGGTGTTTCTGTTTTTACGAGCTTGTTTCGGGGGGAGTAGAAACCTACAGCTCCTCAGGTTAAGCCACGGTTTTGTTTTGTTTTGTTTTGTTTTTCCAGAGAGAGGAGATATTGTTATCTTAAGTTTCTCCACTTACCTAGACCACCTCTTATGATTCACCGTATCCCCAAACTGTCCAGTAGGTCTCGTGATGGGAGATGGCAGTTTCCAGCCACTGGGCAGAGTGCAGGAAGAGGGGAGGGGTCCTGGCCTGGGCTGTTCTAGCCGTGGGGCGGGGGTGCTTGGTGGTGGCTACGGGAGGAGGGCAGCTTGGCCCCAGAAGCAGGGTGCTGCGCAAAAGTCGCGCGCCCAAGGTCTTGCCTCCTCTGCATTTGCTCAGAAAAGAGCGAACACCAAGCGAAGCGTACACGCCTGCGCAGACCGAAACTGAGCGCGCAAGGAACCAGAGCCTCGTTCTCCCTGGAGCGCCCGCGTCGGCAGTGGAAGACGTCAAGCCGGAAGCGGAAGTGCGTTACCGCCAAGGCTTTCGGGAAATGTAGTCTCCAGCCCTGCCGTGCTCGGATGGACAATACTTGGAGGACTGCACTGCCTGCCCAGCGCTCGTACAGTATCGGGGGACGCAAGTGGGCTTCCTGTGATACCTCTTCAAAAGGCACACCCAGATCTTCCTGTTAAGTCTAAAATTGGTATAAACGTTCTAATCTGTGTGGTGTCACCATTTAAAAAGGCTTTCTCATCTCCACCACACCGCTGTCCGATCCTCTAGGAGCCCTTAACCTGAGTAATGCAATTTTGTGCTTACTTAGAGTTATTAAAATTCAGTCTAGACCAGTTTAAAACTCTAAATTCATACCTTCTTAGATGCCCGCATGCCCTGCCCGCATCTGCTGTGTCAGGCCTGCTGGTCCCGAGGCTGGCGGCTTCCTCACAGGGAGATGCGCAGGGGTCTGGGGCCTATGTGCAGCTTCACCCCAGCTCACTGTATTCATTCCTAGAGGGGTGGCCTCGTTCAGTCCTCAGCTCCAACCCCTCTCCAGGTGGGTCACCCCCTAGTTTGGTGGGACAGACCCTGGGACACAGCACTATGCCTCCTGCCCACTCTGCTTTCTTTCCTACAGGGAACTCAGGGACACGATAAATCTATGTCCCTCAAGCACAGTCCCAGCTTCCCATCTGGTTAGCTCCCCCTTGAGAATGAGCTCAACGTCCCGGTTTAGCCGACCAATTATAAATATCTGGTCACTCTACCCAAGATCTATTGAAATCCTTTCTTGTGATCTGTGGCGGCAAAGAAATCGGACAGAGCCGTCCTGTCCTTTTCTTCCTAGGCACAACACAAAGGCAGACGCTCAGAGGACTTCACACTCTGCACCTAGAGGCTATTCCAACAGCACACCCCTCCCTTCAGAAATCTCCAGTTACAGGCACTTGTCTGCGTTAGATTCCTCCCCACCTCCTTACCACCGAATACACACTCTTCAGGGGCACACGGTAAGCTATCGCAAGAACTCTGGGTAGTGGGCCTGTGGGTTTGCTGGGGATGAAGACACCAAGCTCCAGCGATTTCAGATGCCTCTAATACCTCCAGTCATTCTCTTGGTACCTGAGTCCCGCAGTCCCGTGGGGAGAGGCAGGGGCCTCACCCTAGGACCACAGGTACCCTCTCCTCTGGATCTGACCCTGTTGCATGGTTAAGTGTCATGGGGCCTGTGCAACTCCCACACTTCCGAGTGCATGCAGTAGGACAGAGTGCCCAGTTCTTGTGGTACCTTTTAGAAGGTAGGGCAATATGATGCTTTGTTTTCATCTTTGGGGCTTTATCAGCAACGCTAAACAAACAAAAATTCCCTGCCAAAACCCTGTGACAACTCTTAACTTTTGAAAATGAGTATTAAAATTCAAGAACAATTAGTAATTGCTAGTTTCTTAATGCACATAGTGAAATAAAAACCCCACTAATTATTACAACTATACTTGTCTGGTCATAGCAGAATAAAACACCATCTATATATCAGGTTCAAATTTCTTGGTTCCTTTATCCATTAAAATGCCCCCCAAAAAGTATTTTTCCAAAATTAATAGGGCTTTCACTGCAATTAGCAAAAATTAGTTCTCTCCTTCCACCAACTCCTGCCAATAATCACTTATGTTCCTCATATACAGGAAGCCTTCTGCTCCCCTGCCATTCCTTTCTTTTTAATTGTTCCCTCAAATGGCATTTATGGAGAATGGGAATGCTTTGCTTGATTTGACAGTGCCAAGGCGCTCCTTTCTTGGGCTTGGATCAGCTTCTCACCCTTGGGAGCATGAATGCCCATTATTCCTTCTCCTAAGTCCTTCAGTCACGCTGAATGTACAGGTCAAACAGGCTCATGCTCCAAGAGGAACCAAGCAGGTGGCTTTGGGCGAGGAGGAACCAGATAAGAGCAAGGAGGCAGATTTTAATTGTAAAAGAGTTTAAACATTCAGAGGCACACACAACAAATATGCATCACCCTCTTTGAACAAATATTTAAACAAATATTTTGTTAGATTAGCTTTTATTAAAAAAATAGGAAAGTTTAAGCCTTCTTTTATCCCCTCCCATCCCTTTTCCCTCTAGCTCCAGGGGAAACCACCACTCTGAAGCTGATGTTTCACTAATTTCCTACTTTTACTTCATGTGTGTTGATTAAAAAAATACGTGTTATGGATTTTAAAAAGTTACATCACACTATATACAACCCTTCTGCAACTTTATTTTCAATTATTTTCAGTGTTTTTCTTGTTAATATATGTACATCCAGTTCAACCATTTATTAATATTTGAGTATCTCCTGTACTGGGGACAGGGCACTGAACAAAAGATACATAAGTTGCTGTCCTCAGTCATCAAGCTGTTCACTTGCTATTTTTGTACTTTACTGTAAGAACGTTATGCTTCAATAAAATTTACATCCCCCCAAATCTCTACTCTCACGGAGCTTACCTTCTAGAGAAGGACATATAATAAGTAAACTATTTAGAGTGTCAGGTGATGGTAGGTATTATGGAAAAAATGAAGCTGGGAAGGGAGTTAGAGCGTGCCACGCAGGGTGATTGCTATTTTGATAGGATAGTCAACGAAGGGTTCATTGAACAAAGATCTACTGGAGGTTAGAAACCAAACCAGGTGATATCTAGGGGAAGAGGATTCCAGGAAAAGCGAATAGCAAACGCAAAGGTTCTGAAGTGGAAGCTTGCTGTGGGTGTTTAAGTTACTGCAGAGAGTATAGCACAGGGAAATATATACAAGATCTTATGGTAGCTCATGGAGAAAAAAAATGTGACAATGAATAACTGAAAAATTGTGCTCTTCACTGGAATTTGATACAACATTGTAAAATGATTATAAATCAATAAAAAATGTTAAAAAAAAAAAAAAGCTACTGCAGAGAGGTCAGTGGGCCCAGAGCATAGTGATCAAGAAAGGAGAGGAGTGGTGAGTCACACAGGTAATACAGGGCAGCAGGTGGTGCCAGTACTAAGTAGGGCTTCTGCTTTAGCCTGTATTCATGAAGTGGAGAGCTATTAGAGAGCTTTGAGAAGATGAGTGACACAATCTTATCAGATTTTTACAGTATCACTCTGGCTGCTGAACTTCGAACACAGAGAGGCACAGATGGAAGCAGAGGAACCAATTAGAGGCTATTGCAGATATCTGGACCAGAGATGATGGTGACATAGGCTAGGACAGTAGAGGCAACAAGAAGTGGCCATCCTCAAATATCCCGCAAGTTAGCAGACAGAGCTTATTGAAATTTGGATGTGGGATGTGAAACAAAGGAATCAAGAATGGTTCCCCAGTTTGGGGGCAGAGCAACTGGAAGGATGGGGTTGCCTTTTCCCAGATGGGAGGACTGAGGAAGGAATATGTTTATGATGGGACTGGGAGGGGGAGATCATGAGTTAGTTTATCTTTGGACATTATTAAATTTGAGATGTCTGTTAGACATCCAAGTGGAGACATCAAGTAGGCAGTTGGTTACATGAGTATGGAGTCGGGTTGGAGATAAAAATTTTTAAGTTGTCAGCAAGTTGAAACAGGATGAGAGCCCCAATGAGAGCCCTCACACTAGGATGAGAGCCCCAATGTAGAAAAAGAAAAGAGGTCCAAAGATTGAGCCCTAGAATTCCTATGTCTAAAGCAAGGGGACATAAAGAAACTGGGAGAAGTAGATGTCAGTAAAGTACAAGGAAATCTAAGTGTGATAATCTGAAAGCCAAATGAAAAAAATGTGCAAGGGTGAGGAAGTGATCAACTATACCAAATAATGCTGACAGGTCAAGAAAAAGAATTGAAAAAAAGACCACTGGATTTAGCCACATAGAGTCCATCAGTGACCTCTGACAAGAGCAGAAACAAAGACCTAATTGGAGGGAATGCAAGAGAGACTGGAAGGAGAGGAACTGGAGACAATGAGTATTAGATAGACACCTCTACTGAGGAATATTGTTAAGTGAAGAAGGAAATGGAGTGGCAGGTGGAGGGAGATGTAGTTTATGTATGTATGTATAAATAAATATATACATATATTTAAGATGAGAAAAATTACCTGTTATTTTGCTGATGGGAAAGATACAGTAGACAAGAAAAAAAAAAGATGCAGAAGAGAGGACAATTGTAGGAATGATGTTCTAGTTTACGAAAAGGATCTAATACACCAGAGGAGAAGTTGACAAGACATTAAGAGAAGAAAGAGTCAACCACAGAATCAGGATATAAAGAAAGAGTGCATGGACAAGATGCATGTAAGAGAGTAGTTGCCTTCTGATTGCTCTTATTTTTCTCAGTTAGCTAGGAAACAAGGTCGCTAGCTGACTAAGGACTGGTACAAAGAGCTGGAGGTTGAGAAGACAAGCTATAAAACAGTACCTAAGGAGACCAGGACAGTGACTGGACTAGGGGAACAAATGCTTGAGGTTAGCAGCCAGGAATTTAAAGCAGAACTAGTCACTGTGGCTGCTCTTCTCCAGCCACATTTACCCGCATGGGTCCAGGAGTGGAAAAGGTGAGCTAGAAGGGCTTTTTTTGGGTGGTTGTTGTTGTTGTTTTTGCCTGATACCCTGGTTCCTCTATGTACTTACTGTATTGTATTAAACAATATGCTATGATTTATTAATCCATTCATTTACTGTCAGACATCTGTGTTGTGTCCATATATTTACTATTTCAAACACTGCTGCAGTGATCATCTTTGTATGTCTTCGTGCTCACATGTGAGTATTTCTAGTCTACCGCATATATCTACAAATGGAATCGCTGGGTTAAGAAGTATGCTTAGCTTCAATTTTACTGGATATTGCCAAATTACTCCCCAAATGATTATATCAATTTACCCTCTCACCGACAGTGTATAGAAGTTCTCACTTTTACACCCCCTGCCAGATTTCTAAATTTTGCCAGCCTAGTGGATCTGAACTATGATCCCACTGCTTTCTTCTGCAATATTCTAATTTCAGGATTGAGCATTCTTTCATTCACAAGCCAGTCTTCTTTGTCTATCAACATATCTCCACAGTAATGTTCACTAGTAAGACTGCACTGAGTACCTATTACATGCCTGGCATTGTGATAAGCAGTGGGACAAAAAGTTAGCAAAACAGATGTGGACCCTGTCTTCCTGGAATTCACAATCTACTGTGGGCTGTGTTGGGGGTGGGGGAGAAAATGAAATAATCTAAAATACAAATTGTGGTAAGGTAAAGGACGTTAACAATAATCCATGAAAATGTAAAAGGAGACCAATTTTGTTGAAGTAGGGCAGTCATTAACTCTTCCCTGATGTGACATTTGCATTTTTAACCTAGGAGTTAACTAGTTCAGTATTTACAAAAGCCCACTGCAGCTATAAAGAACCGAGCATCACCATCACGCCTAATCACTGCAGAAGTGGTTTCTTCTCAACCTGGCACACATGAGTGTTACTGGCGGACACACCTGCCCTGCTGCCCTTCCCCAGACACACGCAGGCACTAGGAGTGGGAGAATGGTTTTCTCCTGCTTCCCTTTTGCAATTCCCAGACTATTACTCTTGTGCTATTATATCTAGTATATTCTTTTATGAGCCTCACACCATCGGGTTATACTTACCTCTACACGCTGACACAGTAATCCCATTTTGGATATTTTATCTCATTCTGGATATTTTAAGAAAAAATTCTATAGAAAAAAAGGTAAGAGTATTTTTAAAAATAAAAGTATTCAACATCATTATAAAAATCAGTGCCCAACACAATCTAAATATTATTGCAACAATAGGAAGCTTGTTAAAGGGATCATGAGACCGTGTAGCAATATGAGAAATATTTATGAGAAAGGTTTTTAAGTATTATACAAGATTTTATCTACAATATAGGCAATTGTAAATATCTGATATATTAAGGTGTGAGGGTTGAGTGAATTTAGGGGATTTAATTTCCTGAAATAGTCAAGAAAACATTTCAAGGCCCTTTATCATTTTATCTCCACTTGGTCTCTGACCTAATCTAGCACCATATCCCTTCATCCACTCACCCCCAAACGACTGTTACATGCAGCTCCTTGAACATAACATGGCTCTGGAGACATGAGGTTAAGAGCAATGCCCTTGCAGCCAAGCACTTCTGGGTTCCAAGTCTGAATCTGCCGTGGGCAGTACTTTATCTCCTTGGGCTTTTCCCCACATTATAAACAAAGATATAATATACGCATTTGGTTTATTTAATGAAAGCAACAGAAATGTAACAAATTAGCTTAATCAAAAAGGGAGAATCATCGGATAGTGGGGAGCCTATAAAATCCCAAGAAGAGCGTCACAAATTAAGCCAAGTCCAAGGATGTCAGGAATTAGAAATGAGAACATCATGTTGGTTGCATCCTCTCTTACTACAACAGAACTCCCCTCTCTGTAAGGAATCCAGCTCCAGGCAACTCTAGGCCTTCACCTTTCGAGTCTAGCAACCCAAAGTATCCTTGCTAACTCTATTTTGAAAAAATCCTGTCAAAAGACCCCGAATGGCTCAACTAGGTCACTTGTTTGTCCCTGGATCTATTACTGAGCCCCAAGATGTCTTGACTTGTGTTTTTGTGGTGAGTGAAGCAGAGACTGTTACTAGAAGAAAAGGGAGGGAAAGCTGGGCAGAGATACCACAAGACCTAGAATGGGGAATTGTAAGGATCAAATGAAATGATGGCTATGAAGTACTTAGCACAACGTCTTACAAGTAGTAAGCATTCAACAAATGATAGCTATTAACTCACCTGGCTGTGATGAGTTTAGCAGGTAATCCCTCTTCCTTGATGCGTCACTCTTTAATCTTAGCCAAGTTCTGAAAATTGAAAAAGACAAACTAACTCCCATTCAACTAAGAAGGCTATTTATTGAAATAATACAATGATGTTACAAGGATGTATTTCACATAGCCCAGAAAGCTGGGTGTTTGTAAGTGCACGGTGCATGGTTGCTGGGACTAGAGATTCCTCTGCTAAATCAGCCATACATACATCCTGGGCCCCCTCCCTGTCAATGAAGATGTGCTGAGATTCAGAGATTGGGTAGATCTAGGCCAGGCTCCACACACAAACCAGTGGTCTCCTCTAGGTCTTCTGGAACTAAGTCTTTATTAACTTCCATAACAGTTGTGCAGCACTCAACTGGTTACAATTCATGCCGTTCTTGCAAACAGTCCACTATGGGGATCCCCAAACATTCAGCAGCAAAATGAACTCCTGTTAGGCATCCTAGACAATTAGTAGAGGAGATTCCAAGTAGAATTACCCCTTGGCAAACTGTGTATCACAAAAGCATGGTCTTGGCACTGTGTGCACTAAACGTGGAATATCATAAAAAAGGCATTTTTGAATGCTTAATGTTTTGGAAGGGCAGATCTGCTATAGAGTATCCCATCCCATTTTGCTCCACATGTACTAAACTCATTGGGCCAGACAGCCCACATTTCAGGCACCATGCACATTTTTCCTGCAAAGAATTATGAAGGATATTTGGGAGCTGCCTCATGCTATCCAGGATGAGACAAAAGTTATAGATTCTGTTACCTGACATGCAAAGCAGCCAGTAGGAAAGGTTCACCACCACCACCCCATATCACTCCTCCCTATGCTTAATCATTAGGGTGGGAAAGTTTGCTCTTCTTGGGGGCGGGGGGTGCAGAGGATCTTTTATCAAAGAGGTCAATTTCCATAGTTGCTTCCAAACTTATCTGCACTCTTGGTGCCAAAGAACCAACAAAGATTCTGGAAATTCCTTTAGGATAGCCCATGGGAGGCATCAGGGGATATTAAGGATTAGAGTGGATCACTGACGCTTCCCTCATGCTTTACTGATGGAAAAGCACCACAGAGCTGAAAAATAAGTTAATTTTTTAATGGTTAAAACTTCTTTGGCACACAAAATGATTCATTACATGCCAATTCTCTAAACTGACCTAACAGCAAGTTATTATTATCCAAATAATTGGACTTACACTTCCCCAACAGTAAAATTAATTTGGGGAATTTTTTTTTCTTAGTTCTGTTTTGTTTTCCCATTGACCCAACCTAGGAAGCTTGGGGCAGTGCTTTTTATTTTTTTCCATGGGAGAGACATGAAAAGCACAGTAAGAAGACAATAATTCTATGACTTATGTTACCTGAAGTACGATATTTAGGAAAAGGAAAAAAGTCATTAGTAGTTCAACTATTTACAATTTCTGTTAACATTTTGGCTTGTAAGCTTCCAATAAGTTGCTGTAAATAAGTGTATGACAAATTTGCATGTGTCCTGCTGCCTCTTATGCTTTTATGATTCCCAAAGTATTCAACTCCAGAGTGCGCACTGACTATTTGTGCATCTGATTGTTTCAAAGCTTATTTTAAAGCCCTGAATTCCAAAATATCTTCTTAGTGGCAAGACCACAGGGCCAAAGATCCAGGAGACCTGCATATTGACCCAGCTTTGCCGTTATAAACGTATCATGCTGTGCAAACCACTTCGCATCTTTGGCTTTCAGTTTCTTCATCTGTACAATGAAGTGGCTGGACCAGTTGATCTAGTTCTTTGAATGGTGAATTCTTGGAGGTGGAATTGGTTTCCATGGTAAATTTAATGTAAGAGCTACAGTTGAATGCAGCTGTCAAGTAATTTAAAAATGAGTTTTGGTCAGTATAGCAGGAGTTTTATTTATTTTTAAAAAAGGTTGTAAACAGTGAGAGTTACAAGTTAAATTGTTGAAAGTTGGTGACCTCCTACATACATATATTCAAAATCTTTACAAAGTCTAATATATAGGCATATCATTTCTAACAGGTTATGTTAAGATGTCTGTAGTTTTTACATGTCTGTTATCAGATCTGAGAATGTAGCTTTTATTTATTAAAAAAAAACAACACTACTAGCAGTTTTCTCCACACAACACACACACACACACACATAATTCATTACATCCCCAAGCTTTCTCTCCAGTAAGAATCCTCTGATACTAAGTAGGAACAATATTTTAGCTAAAGCTTTCAGCACATTCCTTAATGTCAGGGTTCCTGGGGTTTATTTCGTGTATGAATTCTCTGGTGTTTAGTAAGAGCTGAGCTTCGACTGAAATTCTTCCCACATTCCTTACAAGCATAGGGTTTTTCTCCAGTATGAATTCTCTGATGATCATGCAGATTGGTTTTCTTCCGGAAGGCTCGCCCACATTCACTACATTCATAGGGTTTTTCTCCAGTATGCGTTCTCTCATGCTGAATGAGGGATGAACTCTGACTGAAGGCTTTCCCACAGTCGATACATTCATAGGGTTTCTCTCCTGTGTGGGTTCTCTCATGCTGAGTCAGTGATGAGCGTCGACTGAAGGCTTCTCCACATTCATTACATTCATAAGGCTTTTCTCCAGTATGAATTCTGTGATGTTCTATGAAGCTTGTACTCCTTTTGAAAGCTTTTCCACATACATTACATTGATAGGGTTTCTCTCCAGTATGAGATATAGGTTGTTGACTGAAGGCCTGCTCACAATCATAGGGGTTCTCCCCAGTATGGATCCTCTGATGGTCAGAAAAGTCTGTAATATGACTGAAGTCTTCCCCACAGTCATCGCAATGATAGGACTTCACTTCAGTGAGAGTGCTTTCATCTTGCATAACAGATGAGCTGTGCTTGAAATCTATGCTGTAGTTACTGCTTTGGTAAGGTTTGCCTCTCTTATGAATCCTCATATGTTTATAAAGGGATGGGCTCTGACCAAAAGCTCTCCCACATATGCTACATTCAAAAGGTTTCTCTCCTGTATGAGTCCTCTCATGTTGGACAAGGGAAGAACATCGACTAAAGGCTTTCCCACATTCCTTACACTGGAAGGGTTTCTCTCCACTATGTGTGACCTCATGCTGAGTGAGGGATGTGCCATGCCTAAAAGACCTCCCACATAAATTACAACGATAGGGTTTCTCTCCAGTGTGAATTCTCTGGTGTTGAACAAGGGAGGAGCTGCGCTGGAAGGCTTTCCCACAGAGACTACACTGATAGGGTTTCTCACCAGTATGAGCATTTTCATGCTGACCAAGGGATGAGCTATGCCTGAAGGCCTTTCCACACACATTGCATTCAAAGGGTTTCTCCCCAGTGTGAATTCTCTGATGCTCAGTAAGTTGTGTCTTCCAGAGGAAGGTTTTTCCACAGTCAGTACATTCATGATGTTTCTTTCCAGGATAAACTCCCTGATCTGTACCATTGGGGAAAGCTCCATCTCCTTTATGAGTTTTCTCATGTTTAGTTAGTGATGATCTATGAATAAAGGCTTTTCTACATTTATTACATTTATAAGGCTTCTTTTTTGCAAGGATATTATTCTGATTGAGTAAATCTGAATTATGCCCCAAATTGGTCCCAAATGTATTACATTCATTAGACCTTGGAGGAATGTTCACTTGTGTAACCAGGTTTGTATTCAATCCAGAGTTTTCCCCAAATTTATTTTGCTCAAAAGTTTCCTCTCGTGTGATTATTTTCTTCTGGGTGGATACACCTGGCCCAAGATGTCTCTTCCAGTTTTCCTGGTGCCTCTCTAATTGGCTACTAACATCCCAAGCGTCTTCTAATGTGGCATGGGAGAGATCATCCGTGATAAGGGATACTTCAGATATGCTCTGGCGCAGACTTGAAGATTTGGCTTCAGGCCTGGTCTTCCAGTCTGAAAGACATCCAAAGTGCAAAAGTCCCCTATTCCCTCCTGCTGAAACAAACTGCTACAGTAGGAATGAGGAAGTGAGAGAGAGATAAATTATACATCACTCGTTTTGAAATTAGTCCTGTAGCTTGAGGAGAAAACCCAAAATGGAGAAAAGGAAGAGTGAAGAGAGGTGACAGTGCGGATTGCAGATCCAGAGTGAAGGATAAGTCCAGAATGAGGAAGCCCATGTAGGAGGCTTGTTAGGGAGTAAGGGAATAATTGAGCATGAGAGCATTCGGCAGAGATACAAATGGAGCAGGATCACAGTCCATCTGGCAGAATCCTATCTGCTCTCCATGCCTCCCGTCCATTTTACAAACTGTCACAAAACCTATCTTCCTAATATATCCATTTCATAATTTCTTTAAAGTCACCTCTGAGGCTTCAGATCTTCAAACCCTACAGAGAAAATCTGCAGCCAATGATCTAACTGAAATGATTCTTTGACATACTTGAAGAGCAAAGGCTATACTTCCCAAGCTGAAAAACAGTATTTCAGGAGGCAAATCATCCTTGCCCTTACAACTGGAGTTGTGGTTTTATTCTATTTGAGTTCTGATTCTCCGTTAATCACCTATCCTAACCAAAAATGATTCAGTTTCATCTGCCTTAAAAACTGATCTCTAAACTTCTGTTTAACCTCAGAATATTAATAGCAGAAAATTAAATTAGTTAATGTCTAGGTGCTAAAAATGGTAATCTTTAAAAACTAAAGGGAGGGGGGTTTCTGGAGTGATGGAAATGTTCTGTATCAATAGGAGTCTGGGTTAGATGGGAGAATGCATTTTCAAAATCAACTGGATGATACATATAAGAGGTGTGTATTTCAATGTATGTAACATTTTCTTAAAAAAAAAAGAACTATGAACAAATATTGAACTCTAGTCAATGAAATAAATGCTAAAGTATTCTAAAGGTGAAATGTACTCATGTCTGCAACTCACTGGAAAATGCATCAAAAGATAGATTAACAGATGGATAGATGAAAAGATGTGATAAAGCAAATACAACAACATGCTAACTATAGAATCATGGTGGTAGGTATACAGTATTCACTGTACAATTTTTTTCAACTTACCATATATTTGAAATTATTCATAATAAAATATTAGGAGGGAAAAAACAGCAATTATGGGGCCCTAAAACCCCCAATTCCTTATCCTGGAACAAGACTCAATTTTAAATTCCCAAGGACAAAGAATGCTTTGTATTTCTTTTAGAATACTTCTCAGTGGGACATTCAAGAGATGTCTGTTGAAATGAATGAATGAGAACATTCTCTCCCCAGTTAGATTCCATAACAATCAATCAAGTACTTTCTGACTACCTTTTATATGCTCTGTAATACAGATGGAAAATATATGGAAATATAAGTAGACTTTTCAGAAGGTTAAAAATCTAAGAATAAAAACAAGACTCAATTTTTTTTTAAGATTCAGTATTTTAACAACTAAAAAGAAAACCCCATCAGATGGTATCCATACCATCTGAATTTGTGTGGTAGAGGCAATATAAATGGTATTTGCGATCAGAGAAGGAAGAAATAAATATATTATCTAATGAGGGAAAGTGTATGCTACTTACAGAGAACATCAAGAAGAAGTCGAACCTAAGTAGAGCTTTTTTTTTTTTTTTTCCAGCAGAAATAGAAAGAAATACTGGACAGTATGATGGGGATTCTTAAATCAAGGAAGTTTCTGTTTCCTATAATGAGGTACAGGGAGTAATAGCAAGGTTCTTTCAGAGGCAGGTGGTTTATGAAGATAAAACATTAAAATCCAGCATGGCCCATGGCCCATCAAATGAAGAACAGATAAACAAAATGTGATATATCCATACAATGGAGTATTACTCAGCAATACAAAGGAATGAAGTTCTGATATATGCTACAACACGAATGAGCCTGGAAAACATTATGCTAAGTGAAAGAAGCCAGTCACAAAAGGCTACATATTATATGATTCCATTTATAGAAAATATCCAGAATAGGCAAATCCAGAGAGATGAAAAGTAGATTAATGATTGCCAGGAGCTGGGGGGATGGGGAATGGAAGTGACTACTAATAGGTATAGAATTTCTCTTTGGGGTGAACATGTTCTGTGATTATATAGTGGTGATGGTTACACAACTCAATCCATATCCAAAACCACTGAACTCTATACTTTCAAAAGCGTTAATTTTATGGTATATGAATTATATCTGAATAAAACTATGATTTAAAAAACCCAATATGGATTAAAAAAAGATAAGCAGAGCAAGCAAATTCAACTGGGTATAATAGTAATCTAAGTCTGGGGCTTCGTGTAGGATGTTACCAGTCCAAGTTAAAAGGCAGGAAAATCTAAGATACTTCTCAAAGCAGGAAAACAACCTGGGTTGAAAGAAAAAGACTAAATAAACTATGGTGTCTGGCCTAAGGGAATGGAAACCTGGTAATTTCTAACAGGCAAGGGGAGAAATGGGTTATGCACAAGGTAGCAAAATGTGCTGATTAGGGCTGCAAGAATGATTAATTTAGATTTTACATCTTTTTTTTTTTTAACATCTTTAATAAGAACCATATGGGACTTACAAGTGGAGGGCTCCTTTGAGAAAATAAAAAGTAACCAGGGAACAAGTAAGGACAATTCTGAGTTTACAGCACAGAATAAAGACCTGCAAATACCACAAGGCAGGCACCCTTTAACAGGGAGGTAATACAGAAAGAAAGGGGAGGAAGCCAGAGGGCAGACTCAAGGTAGACTCACTTAAGAGGGAAAAGCAAGAAAAGCCAAAGAGTTAAAGCCAAGAAGCATTTAACAAGTAGGTAAACCAGGAAAGGATGATACTCCAGGAACTGTGGAGAGAGGAAATGAATCAAATCAGCATGAGCACAGGACGGAAGGAAGACGGCATTGCTCCCCAGACAGGCGGTACAGAAGTGCAGTCAGGGAAAGAAGTCTGGAGGCAAGTTACAAAGGAAGAATCAAGCTTGTGGGTATTTCCTACAAGTTTGGGGATCCGACAGTGAAAGTATCAAGACAAAACAAGGAGGAGACATGGAAGTTCAACCAATGTCTGAATGAGTAAGAAGTGGGGAGGATACAACTCAAGTGCTAGAGCACACGCTTAGCATGCACAAGGTTCTGGGTTCAATTCCCAGTACCACCTCCAAAAATAAATACATAAACCTAATTACCTCCCCCCTCAAAAAAAATAAATAAATAAAATGAATGAGTAAGAAGAGATCTCTAAATAATGAAGGAGGATTAAGGACACCAGAGGAGAAAATAACCCAGCAAGTAGGGTTACAAGACAGGGAGAGATGGTGTTCTGAGTGTCGGACAAAGGGTTACTTTCAGAAGGGAGAAACGGATACCTTTCCCTACAAGACCTACGAACAGCAGGAGCACCCTCATGGAGAAGGAAGACATACAGAGGGGTCATCCAGGAGATGGCTCAGCCTCTTCTACAGGTCTAGGCGCTCCCAAGGCAGCAATGTGAAGGGGTGCCCCTCTCCTTCGACTGTGCCTTTGTACGTACTGATTCCTACATGCTTGACTCTCATTTACCTGGATAGAAAGGTCTTTGGATTTCTCCCTCTGCTATCCATGGCTCTTCTCCTTGCTCCAATTTGAAGATCACCTCTGGCTTGGAAACTTGATATCCTGCTCATGGGTAAATACACAAGATTTGGTTGTCTGTGCAAGTGGACAAAGAACCCTCTACAAGTCAGTATTAGGCCTTGATCCTCAGGAACTCTGAAGGGAAAAAAAGGTGCAACTTGAGGAGCATGCAATCAAACGGCCTATTTCCAGTTCTGTGAAAGAAAGATCTTTTACCTAAAGAACAGGCTCAGAAACCCATAGAGCTGAGTCCCAAAATGATGAACAAACTCGGACCCTGAACACAGTCACCCAAACTATGAGCCCCACAACCCTAGTAACTGAGAAAGAAAAGACCCATCAATACAAAGACAATGAGATGTGGTCCTTACCAAGAGAAACCAAGTGGCTATAGTTCTCCAGCATCACATCCTTGTACAAGCGCCTCTGAGCAGGATCCACGTGGTGCCATTCTTCCTGGGTGAAGTTCACAGCCACATCCTTGAATGTCACTGATTCCTGTAGGATCACATTCCTGCTTAACTAGGAATTAACCCCACAAATTTTCCCATGCGATACTGGGAACATACTGGAGGGTCTATCAGAAACAGTGATCACACATTTGGTATCCTAAGGGGGCAATGTTGGGTTAAATGTACTTGTTGTTTACATAATTTTATAAAGAATCTAATATGGCAGGCAGGAAGGTCATGAGGGGCAGTATGTGCTGCAATCCTATATGCCTACTTAGCTTTCTTCTTGTTTCCCTCCAAAGCCTTTTATACAATCAATTCCTCATTGCCCCTGCACTTCTTTTGTTGCAAAATCCAAATACAACAGCAAATAAAAAGTAACAGCCTTCATTCAACCCTATCACCAATCTCACTAAATTCCTTACAAATAACCACGGTTAACAGTTTGGAGTACACACTTAATAGTCCTGTTCCATGTTTTACACACACAGAGTCTTTTGTACAATACCATATATACTGTTTTACAACTTGCTTTTTACATTTAACTATATATCTTGGAGATCTTCCCACAGTGCTATGTATACTTTCACCTTACTCCTCTGAATTGCTTCACAGCACTCCATAGTACAGTTGTACCATAACATACTCATTGGCTAAAACCCACAGCACCCACTGTACTAAGAATAACATTCAAACTCCTCCATCACTCACTGGGCTCTGGCCATGTTGACCTTTTGCTGATCCCTGAACACCTCAAGTTTGTTTCTAACCCTGGCCTTGGGATCACCATGTGGTTGACAACTAGTCACTTAGGTCTCAGGTCCAGCATCACCACCTCAGAAAAGTTGTCTTAGCGCCTCCATTCTACTACACGTCGTATTACCATGTTTAATTTTCCTCCTAGCACAGGTATCTCTCACTGTCCAAATTCCTGCCACCTGAACTCAGGAACCAAACAGACTCAGGTTAAAAAGGACACTTGCACTTCTAACCATTATCTGAGATTTCCTGTTAGCCTTTTTTGTCTCCCCGACTGCAAGCTCCATGAGAATACGGACTTTTATCTATCTATTTATTCACTGCTATACATCTCTCTAGTGCCTAGAATGATGCCCAGCACATAGTGGATGCTTAAAAAAATACTTGATGAATGAATAAACAAACAAGTTCCTGTTAATAGATATTTGGATTAGTTCCAATATTTTGCTATTACAAACATTACTGCAATACAAATTCTTTGTGCAAATATGCTAGAATTTCTGTAGGGTAGCTAGCTAGAATTGGAATTGCCAGATCAAAGGTCTTTTCATGCTTTACCCCACTCCAGTCACTTCTTCATCACACTGCAACCAGGCTGGCTGAAGACTCCTGTGCCTCCAAAGTGTCAGTTCTGAGGCTCACAGGTTGATTTCTGTCTTGCCTCATGAGGCCTTGTTAAGCCATGAGACACCTGTCATCATGCCCTATCTGAAATATCCCCTCTGGTCCTAGATAGATTTCTATCTCAAGAAGTACATAATAAAGTATGTAAAAACAATTACTATGAAAAGACACTTAAAGCAGAGCTGCAAGTTCACCCCAGCAGTGAGAGAAAGTTACGTGGAGGCTCTGCTTTACTCCATGCCCTTCTTCCCATGTGCTTAGCTATAGCTGAACTGGACTTTTCAGTTTCCTGGAGAATATCATTCTCTCCCATCCGTCTTTCCCTCGCTAACTCCACTACATACTTCAGGTGTAGGTTAGATCTTTGGTGAGGTCTTCTGAACCCCCAGTGGAGGGTCAATACCCCTGTTATGTGCTTTAACCCACTCTGCACACTAACAGCTACAGACCTAACAATCTATTTAGTGCTTGTTTTCCTAGTTAGATGGTGAGCATTATGAGGGCAGGGACTGTACCTTTTCCTTTTTTCAAGTCTAGAACACCAATGTCCAGCAATGACCTGACCCAACACTAAATATCTGTTTCCTGACTGAGTTGAGCCTTAAGGAGATGGCTGAGATCTGAATTTTAGAGAAAAGGGGACTGGCCCCAACTCCTACTGACTGAGGTGCATGACCACATCCATACACAACAATGGCTCCTCTGTATCACATTTCTCCCTTAACACTGTGACTGTGTCTTCACAAGAACAGAGAAGGGTTGAAACACGGCAGATTTTTCTGATCAAGGTCAGGGATCTGACTGTGCCAGGTAAGATGACACTAGATATTTACTAGATGCCTGGCTTTACCGTATGTACTGTGGCAGAATAAAAACGCAAATGAAAAACACTGCAGTCTTTGAATAGGTTTGTTTACTTTAAAATGTGTTATTTATTAGAGCACGATATACAGTAAAGTGAGGTGCTACAAGCGTTCCAGGGATGGACAGCACAGAGCATAAGACACTGCATTATGGTGTGTGTTACCTATTGTTCACTGTGCTTCTAGAGGGTCAAGACCTTGTCTCAGACACCTTCGAATCTCCAGAGGCCAGAACCATTTTGGTACATAACAGACAGTCAAGCGTTTGCAAGATTAAATAGATAAAATGTACTCTGAGATCCTTGGTGTGAGTTAGCCACTCTGAATCAGATCAACTTTAGGGCACTCCCAATGGAGGTCACATTTTGGACTGTAATAAAATGATTCAGTAACATCTTCTGAATGCTGCTCACCCTTCTTCCAGATATAACTGGACCTCATAATCTACAACTTTAAAAAATTTACAAGAAGTATAAAATGTTCCCCTTCCCCACAAAGAGAGCCTTGGCCAAATGATGGAACCCAAAACAACAGGGCATACTAAGTTGAGAAGATTTAATTTCATGGGCTCCTAAAAAGTTCTACAACTCATAAGTATGTAATATCCTTGGGTAAATCACAGATCTCCTGGAGATCCAATTTTCTCATCTATAACATAGATTCCCTGAACTGAAGAAATAAAGAGTTTTAAGAGTAGAAGGGTGAAAGAGCACATATATAGCGTATTTAACATGTATTTATTATATTTAACATAAGTATTAAATATAATATTTAATCATTTATACTGTGTACAATTATAACATTAAAAACTACTTCCTCTAAGGCCAAGTTAGTTTATGCAATTAGAACACATAAATTTACTGGGAAACAGTATGGTGTTTTCATTCAAGTACTCTGTGCTCTCTGCTATCAAATAATAATAGTTTGGTAAACTGAGAGTTAACAGTATCCCTAACAACTCAGTACAGAGAGAAGAAACAGTATTACTGTTAGCCTTCACACACATACACAGACGCCCTATTGAGGTTAATGGCATCATCATCTACAGTATTCCCAACTAGAAACCTGGACCTCACCTTTGGCTCTTCATCTTTTCCTTTATGCCTTGAAATTACGAAGAGCCTCAAAAATGTCTCCTAAATTCAGTCTCTTCCTTTCATCTTTCAAACACAGCTCACATGTGGCTACTGAGAACTTGCAATGTGGCTCCAAATTGGGATGTGCATTAAGTGTAAAATACACAAGGGATTTCAAAGACTTAGTAACAAAAGAATATAAAATACCTCACTAATAATTTTAAAATACTGATTCAAGTAGAAATGCTCATATTTTGTCTATATAGGGTTAAATAGTATGTATTGCTAAAATTAATTTCACCTGTTTCCTTCTACATTATGGCTTCTAGAAAATTTAAAATTATACATGTAGCTTACATTTGTTTTGGACAGCATTGTCCTAGATTGTTCTAGATCTTCATCTCAGGCCATCCTCTCCAGGTGACTGAATTGTCTTTCTCTTAATTTTTGCGTCCTGCCCCACACTCCATGCTTCCACCAAGTGGATTCTTTGCCCTGTTTACATCATTCTCTGTCCTGCCTCTTCGCCTCTATATAGTCCATTCTGACCATCATATACTTTCCTCCCTCAGCTCTACAGGAAAAATTCCAAGTCATCCTTCTAGAACCAGTTCAATGGTCCCTTCCCTTCTGAACATTTTCCAGACCCCTCATCTTCCCACTGCCACCTTCTGCATTTGGTCCACATCTCCATGTCAGAACTGTAGCTATAATTTCATGTTTTTCTCCCTCATCAACTTCTCAAACTCCTTTTCATTTCAGTATTTTCAGAACAAAGTATGTTAAAATTGTCCAGAATCACATTGTTAGAGCAGGCAAATAGCTAGATATGAACAGAAAAAGGGGGACACAAACCAAATGGCAGGAACTGGACAGAAAGGAGGGGCACAAGCCAAATGCAGGAAACCACACATCATGTAAGCACCAGGGATCCCTGGGAAGAGAAAGGAAAGCAGGAACCTTTGGGCTGATAAGGGATCACACCTTTTGGGGTGATGAGTGGCCTGGAGACAAACAAAGAAAGGTGAGAAAAGGCAGGAATCTCCAGTGTCCGAATGTAACCTTTTGCTCATTACACCCTCATTCAATAGAGTTAGCCTTGCAGATCAGAAGTACCCATCATGCACCGACACCATGACACTTCCAATCCAGACTAAATAAGGACAAAAATCCCTCCTCCCTTTGGGAAGGTGGAGTTGGGATGATAATCAGGGAATACAACCCCAAACCCTTCCCTCCCCAATGAATATTCTGCTTGTTCATTTTTACACCCTATGTAAATAACTTTCCAAAAAAACACAGGGCAGCCGCTCATCTGAGCCTGCCTGCTCTCCCCTTGAGAGTGTACTATCCATCCTTTAATAAATCCTCACTTTACTTTTTTAACCACTGTGTCTTGTCTCTGAATTCTTTCTGGGATGGGACAAGAACCTGGAACACCAGTTGCATCCACCGGCAACAACATGGGCAATATAGAAAAAATTGTTTATGCATGAAGGGCCCTACCAAACCACATTTAAAAGCTCCTCAGGTGATTTATTAGAAAAAAGCAACAACTAACATTTATTGAACACTCACTGCAGGCCAGGCACCCTCTCACTAAATCCTTATTTCTGCCCCACAGGAAGCAGGTACCTTCTCCTGACTGGTTCTGTGGCCTACCCCTGGTTGAGAACCACCACCTGGCACAGAGCAGGAATTCCAAAAATGTCTGCTGAGTGAATGAATATAGAGTCTGGGTAATTCTTACTGAAGGAAAAGCTGTTCTGAGGATTAAAAAAAAACAATTATAGAGAGTATAGAGGACCAGGCTAGAGGGTAGAGGCACAAGATCAAGTAGGGAGGAGAAGAAAAGGTGCCGTGGCCCGGCCCTCCCCTGCCCGCTGCCGATGTCTCCCCCCACCAAAAATGATAGATTTGTGAGTTATATTCTTGGATTATAAAAAGCAGGGACAAATGGAAAAAATGATGGCATTAATAGTCAAACCTAAAAGCTGGCTCCTCTTAAATACCGGCTGAAGAGAAAAACCTCTGACAAATCTAGTAAGAAAAGAAATTTTAAAAGAAATCAATTTAAAGATAAAGGGATAAAGAAATCAGTAAAATACACAGACGTGTGTTAAGAAATGTGAAAGATCTTTGCGAAGTGGATAATTTTTAAATCCTAAATCACCAATGTTGACACAAAAAGGGAAAAATCTTAATAATTGAGCAGGAAATAGAGGAAACTGTTCCAAATTCATCCTCTCTAAAAAAAAAAAAAAAAAAAATCCTAGATCTAAATGTTTTATACGTAAATTTTTTCAAAAGACAGAAAAAGACAAAAAGAGATCTGAATGAATCTATACATTAAGGATGAGCATGCCATCAAAATCTGCCAAAGATCTCTCTCTCTTGCTCTAAGGGCTGCATCACTTAAGAACACAGATGTAAAAAAAATTTTAATTATCTACTGTAACCAATGGGACTTTATCTTAGAATTATTTGTAATAGTAGAAACTTTAGAAACAACCTAAATGTTCTATGAGAAAAAGTAAAATAAATTTTGGTGTACCATGCAAAGCAATATAACATAGCCATTAAGTGATTAAAAAAAGAAAAATCCTCATAAAAATTATATAAAATTCTTAAATGTTATAATTGAAAATGTCTAAGGGAAAAATATGCATAGGGAGAAAAAGTTCATCAAAACAAATACAGAAGTGCTAAAGAAGAGAAATCATAAGTGACTTGTTTCTACTAAAAAGCGTATATATATATATATATATTTTTTTTTTAAATAAAAGTAGTACAAGGCGTAGAAAAGTCAGGGAAAGAATCATGTTTTTGAAATAGGTCTTAGAGGAACAGATTTTGACATTCTAACATTGTCTCAAAAACAAAATTTCTTACAACTGTTCAGTGAAAGTCACATTGTTTCATGCAATTGTTTTATCAGAAAATCAGCATCACTGCAACTGGAAAAATCATATTTTTTGCTATATTAGGAACAGAAAATGCAGGAAAGTCTAAAATTACTGCTTGGGGTTAAATGGTTATGAATGTTTGCTCATGTGACACTCACTTATTGTGTGTGTACTTCTGAACAAGGGATGAAAGGAGTCAGGTGACCCTGTTCTAAAAAAGCCGAAAGCCCAGTACAGAGATGGATGGGTAAGCACACCACCGCATATGACGTAAGACAGTACTATGACAGGTGTGCACAGGTGCTATGGGAATGCACAGGAGAGGCAACTGACCTTACTCAGGTGAAGGAAGGTCTGAGCTGGGGCTTAAAGACCAGCTCCAGTCAGCTCAGGCTGGGAAAGGGGACCTCTGGACAGAGGTTAGCTCGAACATCCCTGACCACAAACATCCTGACCTGGTTCAGCAAGTGGCTTCGCTTCCCCAGAGCATCTTTTCTGAGTTTCCATGACCTAAGCCAGCTTTTGCTGGATTTGTTCATCCTGATGACTACAGAGCTCCCTTGGGATGTGGAGTCAACAGAGACCAGGCCCTGGTCCCTCTTCATTTCCTCCCCTTCAAGATAGAACACCAAGAAACCTGGTCTCCACAAGCAGCCTTTTCTTATAAAACTTTCCCCATTTCTTACTTTTCTGGTGGCTTTGATACCAAGTAGGACCCTATTGGGTTCCTGGTACAAAACCCTTCCCTGTCCCCTGTTACTAGTTTGAAGGAAATAAGCTTCATTCAGCTTCCTTGACTTTCCCTGAGTTGCAACGGGCAGATTCAGTTGTTAATCAGGGAAGAGAGGGAATGCAGAAGTGAGGGGACAGTCCAGAAACAATAGTGCAGCCTTAGGGCAGGGTCCTGGGTCCTGGTTCCTGTTCAAGGAATATACATAACAATATCTTTAAGTTTTTCTGTAGGAACTAAGATTCCCCCCCCAACCCTTGCCTCTTGTTTATAGTAGAGTTGAAGTCTCCTGGGCCTTAGACAGTTTTTTCTGGGGGACACTGGGTGCACCAGATTGTTAGCATTCTGATTGAAAGCAACTTTCCTTTTTGTTTCCAAGGCTGCTGCCCCCAGGATCATACCCCTGCCCCTTAAGAAAAAAAGTTATTCTTATCTAAGTTTCAGGAGGCAGCTACAAAGAGAAGAAACAAGAACTGTTTAGAAACCCAAGACGGTGGAGGATTTGACTTCCAACGGACCCGATGAGCCTCATTATACTCTCACTGGAATGTATTACCATGCTAAGTGACACACCCACAAGCACCAAGACAAGTGACAGTTGCCATGACAATAATTGGAAAAGTCCATGAAAGGCCAGAAGACAAGGCTCCATCACACCCAGAGGGAAGAAGACATAATGGCAGAAGCCTCCCATAAAACTCCATGTGGCCCGAGCCACAGCTGGAGCTATCTCTACGGGCCATCTTGGCCCACTGGAGTGCCTTTTCCTCACTCTGGAGAGCCTTCTTTCCTCTTCCTCTTCTGAGTAATAAAACAGCCATTCATTTTGTCCCTCTGCCTCTGTTGCAAATTCCTTCACAGTCGGTGGCAAGGACCTACACTTTCGTGGACTCCCTAATTGAGGGGTCTCTCTGTCCACTAATAGCTTCAACTTTAAGAATGGCAAACATCATAGAATAGATAAACAAGATTATACTGTATAGCACAGGGAAATATATACAAGATCTTGTGGTAGCTCACAGCAAAAAAAAAAAATGTGACAATGAATATATGTATGTTCATGTATAACTGAAAAATTGTGCTCTACACTGGAATTTGACACAACATTGTAAAATGACTATTACTCAAAAAAAAGTTAAAAAGATACATATTACTAAACATAAAAGAAGAATAAAAGATACTGAAACCTCAAAAAAAAAAAGAATGGCAAACATCTTTCAAAAATTGCAACTAAAAACATAGTACACATATAATGAAAAGGATGCATAGTGTTTACAGACACAGTTACTAAGGATCCACAGAACTCAAGGATTTTCAGGGTATCAGGAGCCAGCCCATCTCTGCTCCCTTTCCCCTCTCACCATGGGGGCCACTTTAGCTATCTGTTAGCTAAGCCCTGGTAGAAGGTTTCACTCACAGGAGCTCCAACTTTCAAACTCTTGCTCCTGTACAACATCATTCATAGCAATCTTTAAAACCAAACAGTTGTAAAGTTCTCTGCTCAAAAACACTGGCTCACCCTATATTAGCCTTCTTGCAGCTCCCTGAACACACCAGACACACATCCTGCTGTCCCCTCTATCCAGAGGACTCCCCTCTGGACCTGTGCAGTGTTAACTCCTAGAATCTCTTTGAAGTCCGCTCAGATGGCACAATCTCAATAACAAAAAGGCTTATTCTGACCACCCAATTTAAACTGCACGCCTACCACAAGCCCCTACACTTCCCTACTCAATCTCTTTTGCCTTTCTCTACCTTTTTATCTTTTTTGAGGTACTGTTGTCTTCTACAATATCATACAATTTCCTTACCTACTGAATTTTTCTGTCTCCTTGTAGGATGCAAGCTCCATGAAAGGAGAAACCATTACAAATTTTGTTCACTTATGTATCCCAACCACCTAGAAAAGTGTCTTAACACATCAGAGGGGTTCAATGACTATCTGCTGAAATACACTACCCACTGCCTAAAGCCCACACCCACTGTCACACAGGACAGTGGTTTCACGTACAGGCCCCTCATCTTCTTGCCTCCCAACCCCCCCGACTCACAGTCAGTAGGCTCTATTCCCATCCCCTTCATTTTCACCTGTTGAGACTCTGCTCCTATGCAAAGGCAATACCTCCACTGACCTTCCCACCAGCAGAGTTTCCCTTCCCTTCTGTACTCACAGCAGCCTCCTGATCTCTGTGGGGACACTCGACACCTTTCCTGTGCTATACTTCTGCTTGAGGCTATCTTCCCTCATTAAATTAACTTCCCAGATAAGCAGCCACATGACTCAACTACTCATCTTCTGCATTCCTCTCAGGGCCATGCTCAAAGAAAGTGAACCAGTGACGAAGGGAAATTTCTGCCTAAAAAGCCCTATTTTTAGGGCTACTGTTCTGTTCTGTCCTCCGTTCCCAGTCAACATCCGCAGCCTGAGTTGGTAACCGAAGTGGTCTGTCAGGCCATTCCACGAGAATATAACTGAACCAGAGTACTCAGGAAACAGCTTTTAAAGTGAAGTTTAAAGAGGTCCCTAAAATTCACTGCCCAGAACACAAATCCACTGTCACCATCAAAAAGGCAACCCTACCCCACCTGTGGAAAGGATCATCACCTGCATGAGGAAACAAGAAGTAAAAAATATAAAGGCATTATATATACTGTTTAATTTACTGTAAACTGCTTTTAAAGAACACTGGTATTTTTATCTGTACTGATCCTGACTGTCTCACACCCAGAAACTAGAATCTATGGTTTTTTTTCCTTAATTGTAAAGAGAGTGTGGATTAAAATACCATTTGGACCTTGTTATATTTTCACTGATAGCCTCTGTAAATCAATGGGTAACCTCAGAGTTGTGATGCTTCTAGAAAATGCCTCCTAACTCACAAGAATAAATAAGCTTCATATTAAGTCGAAGGCTGGCCGTCTGGGGATGTGCACTATTATTTCTTTGTTAAAGGAATAATTCCTTTGTTAAAGCAGAAAAGGACATGAAAAGCTACAGGACAAGTCCTCCCTTGTTTGTTTGTTTTTTTCTTCCCTCCTCGCCCAGGAAAAGCCAACCTCCAGCCTCTTTCTAGGCAAATCCGGACAAGGCTTCTTTGGTCAGACCCCTTAAGGTCTCTCCATGGCCCCCTCTCTCCTTCATTCACCGACAGTCACTTTCTCCTCTACAGTTTTGTGTCCTGTCACCCTACCCTCTAAGTTCCTTACTGACAGAGTTCAAGGAATTGGCCTGGCACTCAGGATTCTCAACACTGACACTTCGCAACGCATCCACTCTTAACTCCTCCCACAAGACCACACTGCCCTCGTCCCCTCCTCCCCACAGTGCAGCCCCCCAACCCTCCACTCCCCTGCCTGGGGAAGCCTGCTCCTCGTTGCTCCGGACACCTTGGGTTTCCTCACGGTTAGGAGGCTCCGAGGGGGCAACCGAGCCAGGAAAAGGAGTCGCTCAAGCAGAGAACAATGACTGCTCTAAATATACCCCGGGGTAGGGACGGGCTGCTTACCTGGGGCCTGGTCGTCGGAGGCCTTGGGGCCATTCCTGCGTCACCAGCCCGGCTCCCAGACAGGGTCTGGGGAGAGAGAAGAGGACCACTCACCCGGCAGGAACAGCCGACCCCACCCCGCCGCGCCAAGCCGGGCCCGCCTCCGCCCCTCTGCCTCTTCTCCGGCAGAGAGAGGTGGGGAGGTGCGCGGGCCCCGCCTGGACCTGCCTCCCCGAAATTAAAGGCTCGCGGCCTCCGGGACACCCTCCTCCGGCCACGCCCAGTCCCGCCCGCAGGATGGTGGGCGCGGCCCCGCGCACACACACGCCAAAACCGTGGGAGGTGCCGCCTCGACCCGCGCACTCGGAATCACCGCCCCCTGGGGGCTCAGGATTTCGCGACGTCAGGCCCACCCTGGGCTAGGGCCGGCTCCTCCCGCCCCGGCTGTGGGCTCAGTCCTCTCCAACTCTGAAGTACGAAGGGCGGCCCAAAGCGGCCTTAGCCGCGCTGGGGCCGGACAATGGCCGCAGCGGCGGGGCAGAGCCGGAAGTGCGCCTGCGCACGCGGAGCCTTGCTCCCGCAACCGTGGGGCCGCGGCGGGCGCGGGACTACACTTCCCAGACGCCCCCGCGCGTGGGTCCCACCGTGGTGGCCGGGGAGGACGCAGCGCTTTCCGAGGCACCCTGGTGAGGACTGCTGTCAGGGCCGAACTAGTCGGAGAGTGGGGCTTGAGTACGCCTTCGTCTGCTTATTCCCGTAATAGTCACTGAGCGCCTTCTCTGTGCCAGGGGCGTGTTGCTAGGGGCGGGATACAGCGGTAGACAGGGCTGGAAAGATCCTGCTTTCTGGGAGCAAGTGTGCACTCCTGTGCCCGAGGCCGACAATAAAAAACGTAAACCCATCAATAAGATGATTTCAAGTACTGACTTTAGCTATAGGAATAAGGCAGTGAAGGGAGTGGGGCAACCTTGCCTTTTCTATGCCGTCTTCACCCGTGGGTCACTACCGAAGGTTTGGTAAGTGATACTTGTACCCTACTTGTATCTAAGTACTAAGATACTTTATGAAATAGTTGATACTACAGAAAGAAAAAACATCTTCAGATAAATCCATGGCTCCCTGAACAGTATTCAAAAGCAAACTAACTGCCATTACCATGTTACTTTATTACTTGGTATCCGATTGCTAAGGAATTTGTGCTTGGGAAGTAAATGATGGAAAATTTCAACACAAAGGATTAGATTTATATAGTTATGTTTTCTATATCACAAATAATCAGTTTAAAATTTTCCTCAACTTAGACTTGATTTCTCAACTTTGGAGTATCACATAGTCACATGGTACAAAATTATTGCAAGTAAGTATTTCTTTTGTTACATGCTTTATCGAGAGGATGGACATTAAAAAACAATGCTTTCCACCACTGCCACATGAATATAAGGCTCCGGAACAAGCAGAAAACATAATTCTGAAATATGAACGAGTGGTATAAGGAGGCCTCTCTGAGGAAGGGACAGTAGACTGAGACTTAAGGAGGAAACTGCAGGAACATGAGGAAGAAAAGAATTCTAGGCTGAAGGAACTGAGGGTGCCAAAGCCCCAAAGAGGAAACAAACTTGATGTGTTTTAGAAACTGATGCCTAATGTAGCTGTAGCAGAGTGAAGGATGGGAGAGTGAGTGGTGTAGAGGTAGGATAAGTAGCCTGGGGTTTGATGGAGCAAAGTTTTGGAGACTGTGATAAGCAGTGTGGATTCTACTTTAAGTGTGATGGGAGCCATTGGATTAGAAGCAGCAATTCTGAGTCATTTACTACTATGAGGGGATAAGAGAAACTTTTCCTGTTGGCCTAGAACTGGTAACCGGGACTCAGCTGAGATTAAATTCTTCTGCATTCAAAGAGAGATAAAGTGGCATTTTTTCACAGAACTAGGAAAAATAATTCTAGAATTTGTATGGAGACGCCAAAGACCCACAAGAGCTAAAACAGCCTTGAGAAAGAACAAAGCTGGAGGTTCACACTCTCTGATTTCAAGCCATAGTCATCAAAATAGTATGTTACTGGCACAAAGACAGACACATACATCAATAGAACAGAAGAGACAGCCCAGAAATGAACTTACATTCATATGAGCAATTAATCAATGAAAAAGGAGACAAGAATATAAAATGGGGAAAAGGCAGCCTCTTCAATAAATACTGTTGGGAATACTGGACAGCTCCACACAAGAGAATCAAACTGGATACTCTCACACCATGCATAAAAATAAATTCAAAATGGATTAAAGACTTAAATGAAAACCTGAAACCATAAGACTTCTAGAAGAAAACATAGGCAGTACTTTCTTTGACATCAGTCTTAGTAATTTTTTTTTTTTTTGGATATGTCTCCCCAGGGAAGGGAAACAAAAGCAAAAATAAACAAATGGCACTACATCAAACTAAAAACCTTTTGCTCAATGAAGGAACTATCAATAAAATGAAAAGACTACATACTGAATGGGAAAAGATATTTGTAAATGATATTTCTGGTAAGGGGTTGATATCCAAAATATACAAAGAACTTATACAACTCCACATCAAAAAAGTAGACAGCCCAATTAAAAAATGGGTAAAGGATCTGAACTGACATTTTTCCAAGGACATACAGATGGCCAACAGACACATGAAAAGATGCTCAACATCACAAGACATCAGGAAAATGCAAATCAAAGCCGCAGTGAGATACCACCTCACATCTGTCAGAATGGCTATTATAAAGACAACAAATAACAAGTGCTGGTGAGGATGTGGAGAAAAGGGAACCCTCTTGCACTGTTGGTGGGAATGTAAATTGGTGCAGCATGGGAAACAGTATGGAGATTCTTCAAAAAATTAAAAATAGAACTGCCATAAGCCAGCAGTTCCACTCCTGGGTATTTATCCAAAGAAAACAAAATACTAATTGGAAAAGATACATGTACCCCTATGGTCATTGCAGCATTATTTACAATAGCCAAGATATGGAAGCTACTGAAGTGCCCATCAATAGATGAATAAATAAAGAATATGTGGTATATATACACAATGGAATATTACTCAGCCATAAAAAGAATGAAATCTTAGCATTTTCAACAACATGGGTGGGTCTAGAGGGTATTATGCTAAGTGAAATAAGTCAGAGAAAGACAAATACTGTATGATTTCACTTATATGTAGAATCTGAAAAGCAAAACAAATGAACAAACATAATGAAACAGAAACAGAGTTATAGATACAGAGAGCAAACAAGTGGTTACCAGAAGATAGGGCAGGTGGAGTGGAGGGTGCAACAGGGAGAAATAGGTGAGGAAGATTAAGAGGTACAAACTTCCAGTTGCAAAATAAATTTCATGGGTATAAAATGTACAGTGTGAGGAATATAGTCAATAACAAAGTAAGATCTTTGTGGTGATGTATTGTAACTAGACCTATCATGGTGACCATTTGAAATGTATACAAAAAATCACTATGTTGTGTAATGGAAACAAACATAGTGTTGTAGGTCAATTATACTTCAAAAGCAAATAAACAAACATACAAACTTACGGAAAAAGATACCAGATTTGTGGTTACCAGAGGCGGGGGTGAGGGGAGAGGAAACTGGGTGTAGTGAAAAGGTATAAACTTCCAGTTATAAGTACTAGGGATGTAATGTACAACATGATACGTATAATTAACCCTGCTGTATGTTATATATGAAAGTTGTTAAGAGGGTAAATTCTGAGTCCTCATCACACAAAAAAAATTTTTTTTTCTATTTCATTTTCTATCTGTATGAGATGATGGATGTTCACTAAATTTATTGTGATAATCATTTCATGGTGTATGTAAGTGAAATTATTATGCTTACACCTTATACAGGGCTGTATTTCAATTATTTCTCAGTAAAACTGGAATTTTTTAAAAAAAGACAAAACTTTTGGAGCTAGACACCCTCAGGTCTTACAAAGGGGGACCAGGTGCTGAAGTTGCCCTGCTTCTATTAACCACTGCGTGAATGCTATCCTTCTTTTCCAGGCTATATAAGGAGACTAGGATGGGAAAAAAGGAAGAATTCTTCAGAATGGCAAGCCCTCCACCTAGTGGGGAATGTGAGGTTCTACCCTCACTCCAAGATGAATGTGAAAAAGAAAAGCACTCAGACATGGAGACCACCCAGAAGAAGGGGAGGGGCTCTAAACTACCCCAACTCCTCTGCCCCTTGCCAAACATGGGAAAGGGGAATTAGAGAACAGGCTGAGTGTAAGGAGAGTAGCCTGAATTTTCATTGTTTGCGGTAAGTGGATGCAGTGGAAAACAATTGGGCTTCAGCCCCCAGCGGGGGTGGGTGCAGCTCACAACACTAAAAGGCTGTGGAATTAACTGGATTTGAGAAGCTGCGGAGGTTGGAGGAGGGTGCCTTGGAGCCAGATCTCCCAAGTCAGGCATTCGTGGGTTTCCTCTAAAGAACTCACAAATGCACTTCCATTTCTGCCAGTGTGGCTAAATAACCTTGTGCTGGATGAAATATTTTTTAAAAATCTTTTAAAACGCATTGGTGAGTTAGAAAATTGGTAAGGAATACACAGAGGCTAAAAATAAAGCAAAATTGATAACATAGAGTGGTAGGCAGGACACTGAAAGCTAGTTGTTTTTCATGGTCCTGTGAGCACAGGGGCAGGTGATGAAACTCCAGTCCCATCCAAAGCAGGGTATCAAATAGGACATGGACACACACACACACACACACACACACACACACACACACACACACACACACACAGAAATACACATTGGGACTCCAAGAGTGAACACCCTTCTGGTGGAAGCTGCAGGGTAAATTGCCTGTTTCAAACCTTGGTAATGAGCGGAAAAGGTGGAAAACATCTCCCCTGAGAACCACAAACTGGTCCCTGTGTGGATTTGCAACCTAAATTCACAGTCCCTAGGTGCTCTGAAAAAATGCAGGCTTAGAATTTAGTTTATATTGGTCCCAGGTTAATGGTACTTCCAGGCATCTGGCAGAAGCAAACACAAATTCTGCCTGGAGGAGACAACCTTTAGCCCAGGCTTCCCCAAATTTGATCCTAAGAAATATGAGCTCACAGCCTTGAATCACAAAACACATATAGAAAACAAGAAACCATGAATGATAGACAGTAGGGGAAAATTGCATAATCAGATTTATAACAACTTCATATAGGATTCTCAAACACAGACTTTACAATAACATTTCCAATATGTTTCAAAAAATTATTTTAATAAACTCAAGCAGCAGTTTAGTATGTGAGTAGAGATCAAGATTTTTAAAGTATGAAACAGAACTGAGTAAGAACCAAATAGAATTTTTGTAAATGAAAAACTATAGTAGGCAAAATTTAGAACTTCATACACAAGACTTAACAGATTAGGCATAGCTAGAGAGAAAACCAATGAAAAGTGAACAGAAGATGGACCTCAGGAAAGTATCTACAAAAGGACAAAGAGATGGAAAAGATGAAAAAAAAGCACAGAACTATAATATATCTAACTGGGTTCCAGAAGAAGAAAAGAAGGGGACTGAGGTAATATATGAAAAGATAACAGCTGAGAATTTTCAGAACTGAGGAAAGATACAAACTTACAGATTCTGGAATACCGACATCCCAAGCCAGAAAATTTTTTTTTGATTTACACTGAGACACATCATAGTGAAACCAAAAAACACCAAAGACCTTAAAAGTAGTGAGAGAAAAGACAGATTACCTTTGAAAGAATGAGGTGTGTATAGAGATGTCACTCATCACAAGGTCCAGGGCTCAGAAGGGACCTGGAGAGACAGGAGGGAGACCCGAGTTAGACCAGACCTAAGTGTGCACAAGCCTTCCGTACTCAAGAGCAGTACAATAACAGCAAAATGCTGCCAAGAGACGTTTATTTTTTTAACCGAAGATTTAAATTTTTTCAATTATCTATTTCAAGGATTATTTGTAAAACCTGGAGAGAGAAACAACTGGAGATTTTGGAGGGCGAAGCCCCTCGATTCACACAGCTCTGGTGATTGACTTGAATTTCTGCATAGACGGATTCACAGACGGATGCACTCGGGAGGAATCACTGGCTCCTCTTCACAGTACCGAAATGCCGCCCTGAACCAGAACTACCCCTAACCCCTTCCCTCAAAGCCGTGCACCCAAGGCCTGGGTCCACCAGAAGTAGGCAGTGTACCTGCTGCCTGTCCGCTGAAGGCCGCCTCGGAGGCCCTACCGGGCTCTGAGCCCTGGGGAGGAGGTCGAGCCCGCCAAGGAATGGGGAGATGGTCCGCGGGAAGTCCAAAAGCAGCCTCGCGCGCCTCTGGACGGCCGCCCCCGTGTCCTAGGTCCGGTCCCCTTCCTTCCCATTGAGATCCGCGCTCTGGACAGGAGGGTCGGGACACCTCGCAGTGGAAATGCTACCTGGCCTGGCTCTGCTGCTGAAGGGCAAGGGGCGGTTGTAGACTGGCCGCCAAGCGCAGACAGCCGAGCGGCCAGTTTCCTGAAGGCGGGTTCACACCTTCGGGTTCACCGCGGCGCCACGGGGCGTCAACAAGCCTCCCAGCCAATCAAGAGCTGCATTCTTCTTCGCGCCATCCTGTCTCCTTGACAACTACCTCAGTCTCTGCTCTTGACTCGCAGTTCTGCCGCTGAAAAGACCGCCTCGCATGTCCATTCGAGGTTCTGGGCGCGCGGACCAGGCCAGGGACATCAGCAGAGGCCTGCAGGTGCCCCAGGTGGTGTCCCCAAACCTCTTCACACCCCGCGACCTGGTTTGGGGAGCTTATGATGCGGGACTCAGCGGGACCTTGTCCCAGCCAGGGCAAAGGAGAAATGCTTTCTATGTCACCTGCTCTATCTTTAATAGCCACGCATATTTGACCTTCACTTCCTCACTCGGCCCGCCGTGGGTACAGGTTTCCCGCTGAGGCCTCTCCCATAACACACGAATATCCAAGTTCCAGTCACTGTAAAACGTTCATTAAAGTGGTTTACCTTCTAGCTTCCATGAAAACTCTTGAGAGGAGATGGGTCCCGGCGAAAGTAGCTTGCCCAAATCCGACACTAAGTCAGAAAACTAGCGATTCCTAGAACAACAGGGAACTCGGGTCCCCTGTCTTCCGTGCACACTCGGGCCAGGAGGACAAGACAGGGACACTGCGTGGGGTCTGCGTGCCTTCAGCCCTCCAGTCAGAGATCTTTGGCCGAGCTTCGAGTCGAACCTGGGGAAGCCCTTCTTAGCGCCCGGGTCCCCTTCTTCAAATAAGCACCTGCTTCAGTTTGGAGCTGCAGGGCGTCGCGGGCAGAGAGCTGGGCTCGAGCGCCACCTGCTGCCACTGCGACCCTCTACTGCTGTAAAGCCATCCGCAAAAAGATCATTTGGCGGTTTCTACTTGCCAAGACCAGGCTTTACATACACTATATCAACTGAATTTAACAACCTATGAAGTAGGTACTCTCATCCCAATTTTACATGTAAGGAAACAAGGTTCAGAGAAACTTGCCAAGGTCATTCAGCTACCACATGTCATATCCTGGATTCAAGTGGCCTCTGTCTCAGGCATGCTCTTGACCCCTGTGCATGTATCCTCACATGTTAAAGTTGAGTCCCTGGTGATCCCCAAGGACCCTCCCGTGGGCCCTTCTGGCATGCCTCTGACCTTGTGGGCTCAGCACCGTTTTTCCCCAGGGCTCTCATGCCCCTCTGTGGACCACCCACCCACTGGCACTGAGACCCACCAGGTGACCAACACTTGCATGCAGGCCACCACACTGGCACCTTAAAATGTACCACCAAATTGTTTCTTTACTTCCAGTAGATACAGGGGCAATGTTTTCATTAATTAATACATATGTTTACCCATTTTATATGTTGTAATGGACATCTACTTTTCCCCCTCTGCCCAACATGCCTTCCTTCATCTCTCAGTACAGCATCCCCTTTCTTTGAGGAAAGGTATTCTCCCTCCTCTACGAAGAGATAGGAAAGGGAGATGAGAGAGAAAGTAAGAGGGAGGCTGCTGTGTGAGTCCTCATTAGCTGGACTTGTGTGTGCAGCTCTGGCCCTGCTGTCCCATAGTTTGATCACATACACTGATAATTTTCCTCCTTTTTGTCTCATGCCAATTTAAAAAATGGCTTCTCCGACTCTTGCATCCAGAGTCCTAGATAATACATTATGCTAACCACCTCCAAGCTCAAAATATTCAAAACAGAATAAAGCCACTCACTAGTACAGTTTTTTAAATGAGTGTTAAAATTTTTTACTTTTGGGGGTGGGGTAATTTGGTTTATTTATTTATTTATCTATTAAATGGAGGTACTGAGGTTTGAGCCCAGGACCTCATGCATGCCAAGTAAACATGCTACCACTGAGCTACACCCTTCCCCAACTTGTACAGTTTTTATTCACATTTTTATTTTGAGTTAATTATAGACTTACAAGAATGTACAATAAATAGTACAGAGAGGTCCCATGTACCCATCACCCAGCTTCCCCCATAGTGGCATTTTACATAACTATAATACATTGTCAAAACCAGGAAATTGTGGGCAGGGGAAGATATAGCTCAGAAGTAGAGCACATGCTTAGCATGCATGAGGTCCTGGGTTCGATCCCTGGTACCTCTGTTAAATAAGTAAATAAATAAACCTAATTACCTCTCCACCCCAAATAAAAAGAAATGGACTACTTTGGTAGTAGAAACATTAAAAAAAAAATACAGGAACTTCATATTGGCACAATACAATTAATGAGTCTACAGACCTTACTTGGATTTTACCTATTTTGCATGTATTTTTGAATGTCCTAGTGTGTAATTTGTGGCAATTTATCATATGTATAGAGTCCTATAACCATCACCACATTCAAGGCACAAAACTACTATTACTACAAAGAACTCCCTGTGCTGGCATAGTGACCTTTCTCGCACCTGTCTCTAATCCATGACAACCACTGATCTGTTCTCCACTTCTATTCTTGGTAATTTCTAGAATGTTACAAAATGGAATAATACAGTACGTGACCTTTTGAGACAGGCTTTTTTCCCCCCACTCAGAATAAAGCCCTTGAAGTCCATCTAGGTCACTGTATCAATAGTTGAATCCTTTCTATTGCTGAGTACTGTTCTTTGGTATGGCTGTACCAGTTAGTCACTGGCTCAGTCTATGAAAAGTCTTTACTCATATATATTGTGTGGGAAAGGCAGAAAAGAAAAAAACTGGACATTCAGTCCCCTAGACCCACACAGTGAGTTGTGAGCACCTGGGGCCTTGTCACAGACACCCCGTGGTGACATTTGATAAGGTTTGATCTCGGTCAATTTCTTGACCACTACTGACCCTGCCAGTCTACCCTCAAGTCAACTTTGAAGCCTCCACAAGCTCCAGAAAATGTTTTCAGTTCAACAAATTTCACCGACTACCTGCAGCCCAAGCTTTCTGAGCTGCTCCAGATTTCCTCACAAAACCTCCCTGGTGGTCTCCTGCCACCTTGAGCCAAGCTGGAGGGACCCACTCACTGATTCTTGCTTCATCCCTACTGTGGTGACTCAGAGCCAAGAGGTGTCACCTCAGGGGAAATGAAGTCCTTGCAGGTGACAAGGATCAGGGGTCCAGAGACCTCACTTTGGCTTCTCACTCACCCACCAGGCTCTCCCAGACAGGCCGTCCTAAGGGCAATCACTTGCATCCTTGTTTATCAAGTCTCCTCATTGGTCAGTGGATGGGCCTAGCATCCCATCTTTGCCCTGACCCTGTGGCCTGGTCTGTTTGACCCCAGGCTCACTCATGGGATTGGAGTCATGAAAAATGTCCACTCAAGGAAGGCTTTCCCCAGATACCTCTGCGCCCCTTGAGGCCAGGATGTTAAATGACCCTGAAATGTGGTTGCTTGTGTGGGGAGATTTATCTTACTGGGCTCTCCGAGATGCAAATGGCATCTGAGTAGTTTTGCAGCCAAACAAAGAACTTTGCCTAGAGACCAGAATGTGGACAAAATGAGTCAAGAACAGGATAGAGAAGGAGGGCACAGAAAGAATGAAGGATTAGAAATGAATCAAGACTATTCTCACATCATATTAACTGAATTAACTATGTTTAGATTTGAGTTTTTTCCCCCCATCATTGCTTTGATGATGAATGTCTAGAGGCTATTTCTTAATGTCTTTGAGTTTTTAAAATAAACTTGCAAGTTAATTAACTTGCAAATATTCTCATCAAGGTAGTTTTTGTTCACGGCTAATGTCCTCCAATATTGCAACTAGATACATGAACCCCCAAAGGACCTGGGCTAGGCTGCCCTGAGGCTGTGCCTTCCAGCTGTCCAGTTACAGAGACATCTGACTGCCAAGCAAGTGCTCGCCCCAAGAGGTGCTTACTCACTGATGTGTCCAGTTAATTGGGATGAGTTAATAAAATGAAGTCTTTGCTTTATTATAGACAGTAACTGGCTTTGAGATCAGTTAGGCATCTTATTCATTTTATAGAAGCAGTAGAAGCCCAGAGAAGGAAAGACACTAATTGGAGAAGGAAGAAGATGGTACGAAAGACAAAGATGCATGTGATCAGCTGAAGGAGATTCTTAAGTTACATTGTAGCATTATATATATATAATAATACATATATATATATACACACATATAAATATATGTATATATTTAAAACTCATCAGGTGAAACCTAGGGTTTAAAACGATTTAACTTCAAAAATGGTAATTAAAAAAAAATAGAACACATCGCCAAATTGGTCTTTGGTCATTTGCATCGTTTTCTTCCTTTATCCCTGCCCCATCCCCTCCATTTTCTCTTCAGCTCTGTTTACAGGACTGCTTTTGTGTGGTCTCCAGCAACTGTCTTTCCCTCTCTGGGTTTCTATTTCATCTGTAAAATGAAGGAACTGATCTGGCTGATTCAAAACCCCATTTTTTTTTCTCCCACAACTGCTATCCCTGGTTCAACGGACAAAGGTGTGACCTGTGCAGAGGGGAGAAAACATGAGAGTGAAAGTCAGCTGGGTCCTTAGCCTCTGGCTGGGCCTTTGCCCAGAGGTGATGGCCATAGACCCGCGAGCGTTCGCGGCACCCTGCTTGAGCGTTCTCCACACCTCACTGCCAAGATCTAGGGATAATGCAGCAGCAGGCTCTGTAGTTACCATGGCAATCCGCCGGCTGGCTTAGCCTCCGTTGGCCCCTAGCGGACATCCAGGGCATCTACAGCTGTGTCATTCTTTTCCTTGAGCCCATTGTTCCGATGGCAGCTCTGTCCAGGGAAGTGGCTCTCTTACCGGCCTCTCTACTGCTAGGCCCTGTCCTGAGCCATGCCTTCAGCCGGCCTGCTCCCCGTCCCAGCTGTGCAACCACTCAGCTTCTCTGCCTTGGGGCCAGATTTCTCTGGCTTTGATGCCCAGGCCCAATAGCCCTAACCACTCACTCCTTCCAGTCAGGCTCCTGGGGACTTAAGATGGGCTCTTACCCAGTACACTCCAGAATCCCTCTAGAAAGCACAAAAGTCCAATGTGATATGAACTAAAACACTCTTCGTTTGGCCAGATCCCACCCCTACCCCCACCCCAGCGAGCAGCCCTTAATTCAGACCTCAGCTAGAGTCACTTTTCTAGATGGACTTTGTCCATCTGGAGAATGGGATCTCATGGACAGACAGCCTGGCCAGGACCCAGGAAGGCACCAGTGTGGTGACAGGCATCACCAGAGCTGGACATGGCAGCCTCAGTTGGGAGATGGGCAGGCATACAAACTAACCCAATATGGGAGTGGGGATGGGCAGTGCCAAAGTTGGTGGCACAGGGTGTGCTGGGAGCATGCATGGGGAAGGGGGACTCACCCCAGCCTGAGCCAGAAAGAAAAGCTTCTTGGGGAATGCAATGCCTGGGTTGATGCTTCAAGGATGAATAGGCACTTGGGCTGGAGTAGAGATTTCAGGGATGGTAGGCTTTAGGGAGACTGGGAGGTCTTCTCTTCAGAGTCTGCCTTCCTGAGAGTGCAATTCTTGATCAGTGTCCATGGATCCTGAGTTTCTTCCTTGTCCTTTTCCTCTTCTCATCCTGTCCCCCTTCCTGTGGAATCTCCCCCAGCCCCATTATTGTAACCAGCACCCCTTTGCTACATGTGGATCACTGTGCCTTGTCACATGCAGTCCCTTCTACCTGGACTGCCCTTGACTTGCCTCCTGGAGGACTCTTATTCATCCTTCAAGACCCACCTTGATATTCACTCCTTTTTGGTGCCTTTCCAGAACCAACCTTCTAATCAGGTATTCATTCTACAAACTTCTACTGGGCACCAAATATTAGGCCCAGAATGTGTCCTGATGTTGCAACTTTCTGTTCACTTGTCTCTCTCCCCAACTGACCAGGATCTCCTGGGGCCAGGGGCAGACTAGACTGTGGCTTTTCTTTTCTTAATCCTCTGGTTTTAACATTTACTCCCTGAATGAGTGGATGGATGGGTGAATGAACATAAAATAAGCACAGCCTCTCCCTGGAAAACAACAAACAAGAAACACCCCAGTGAACAGGGCTGGCACTCTCTGACTCCCAGTTCCATCTCCTGACACTGTCCCCAAAGAATCTGGCCATATGTTATTAAATTAAAGTGAATTAAAATTTGCTTGAAATAACCACAGACTCCCCCGCTCCCATGAGCCTGCAATGACCAGATTACATCTCCTCCAGGCACAGAAGTTTGACATTTCATTGCAAAGTCATTTTCTTCTCATTTCCTTATGTTGCTAAAATATTCTATTTCTCTTCACTTCCCCTTTGTGCCCCCATTACTCACGTTTAGTTAAATTTATCTGCTGCCATTTAATCATCTGAGATAGGCTTGCTGGTGTGGACATTCGAGGGCACTGCCTGGCCTTCCAGACCATCTGTCTCTTCCTGGACCACTCTGAGAACAGGACCCAGATCCCTCCCCCAGGACTTCTGGGCTGACCCTCAGACCTTAGGTTTCTCTCCAAGGCAACTCTGACTTGGGTCCTCCCTCCCTCCCAGATCTATTGCCTTCCTCTCCCCAGCCTCCTCCTCTTCTGTTTCCTGGAGCACTGTTTTCATTATGCCTCCAATCTCCTATTTCCTGAAACCCCTTTGGTCCTGCTGAGAAAGGAGCCTCATAACTCTTCTCTCATTGGGTTCCCTGAGTAAGTTCTTAGGACAAAATATCCAGCAGGGCAGCCAATGTAGGGGTTGTTTGGTGCCTGCTTGGGACACTGCCATATCCCCCACGTTTCTGTGGCTGGTCGGAACACCTTTCTTCTCACTTGCCCACCCACCCTCATACTGTAGGGGTGGGGAGGATTCTTTTTCCTGGAGACAGCTGGCAAAGACCAGAAAGGCAATTTTGGCTGGGCGTGGAATCCCAGTTTGGCCTCTCTATAACTGTGTCACTTAGGGACTTTGGATTGCCCTTGGGACTTAGGGCTGGGAACTGCTCAGGTCAGGGGCAGTCAAGGCCCAATGGCCACAGAGCTCCAGGGAGGCAGCATCAGAAGCCTGGGATGGTTGCCACTTACCAGGCATTTGCAGCGGCTGTGCTGGGCTCTGCGGGTGGATCTGGAGAGTTGGTGCTGTGAATCTCCTCTTCCCGGGGGGAGAGTAAAGAATCCTGGCTCCTCACCTCAAGGTTAGGGAAGGCAGCTTCTGTGAGACCATGTAGAAAGTTCAAGACATGTCCTTTGGAGCTTCAGGGACATAGTGAAGTTGGGCGATTCATGCCAGAGAAATCTTGGTGGCAGGAGACAGGCTGGCCAGATGGCCTCACAGTGCAGCTAGGGGAGTAGCCACGTTGGGATCTGCCTGCGAGCCGAGAGATGAGGAGGGCAAAGGATGAGCAAATGTTTCCAGAGGATGAGAGGTAGCCGCTGACATGAGAGAACCAGCAGGGGCTCATCTTACAGCCTGATCAAGAAAGCCTCCTGGAGGAATAGAAACACATCGGCCAAGGGGTGAAGAATGGGTCAGAAGGTGATTTAGCTTAGATGTCATCCAGGAGCCAGGGGAAAAGTAGCTCCATAAGTATATTTAAGGAACAAAAGGAGACAGAGAAATTGTTTTACAGTTAGCTCTACTTTATGAGTCATGTTTGTAGAGCTACACACCAATTACCTTAATGTTTTTTTCTTTAATGAAATGTACTTCATTCTTGTGTCAATTCCAAACAGATTCATCTTTCTAGACCAAGATCCTATCTCCAGTCTATGCTCATATACATTTTCTATGATCTCTGGTTGCATCTAGGTCAAAGATCTATTAGCTTTATCATTTCCAAAATAGCACATGCTCTCAAACTCTTATCTCTCTTAATTTTCACAACAACCCTGGAAGGGAAGGGCTCTTGTTAGTCCTGTTCCACTTCTGAGGATCAGAAATTCAGAAAGGAGCTCAAGGGGGCAAAGGAGGAAGTGGTAGAGTCAAAGATTAATTGGAAAAGTCAGGCCTGGATTGGGGTGGGGGTGCTGGTAACGGTGGTGCCAGTGGGGGGTGAGGGGCTTTGGCAGCCTCCCCCAGATCTCCACCACCACCCCTGTTCTTAAGCACGGGCAGCTGTTGTTTAGATGCCCTCCAAGGATGTTCCAGGTAAGGCCTCCCGACAAACACCTGTAGTACAGTGGGCCTGGGAGCCCAGGACTTTGACAAGAGTACATGAGCCATTCTGTCCCCTGGAAACCCCCACAAAGGGGCCAGAAAGGGGTCTCCTTGGTTAATAGTGGCTCTCGAGCTGCTGGGTCAAGTGTCATGACTAGAATTAGTGAACCCAAAGTCATGCTTGCGTGAATTCAAGTTTAGGGGGAAACAGGAACCAAGGGCCAATCTACAGAGAAGTGGGTACACAGAGCTAGGAGATGGGTGAGCAGCCCCAGGCCCAGCACAGGGAGATGCTGCCTGGGACTGGACAGTTCCCAGGAGGCCTGGAGGGCTCTCACTTTTGGCTCCAGCCCAGGATTTCCCTGGATCCCCGCAGGGACACATACCCCATTGGAACCTTGGCTGCCAATGGTTCTATTCTCACATCACTACATCCCCAACTAAGAAACTCTAAAAAACTGGATTTGATGAAAAACTTACAATTCCCTGCATGCACTGGCCCACACCAGATTCTTCCTTTCTTAATGCTGCTGACTTGTTGGTACTACATCTCCAAGAATGCAACATGCTCCCAAGAAGGCCACCAGCCCTGCCTTGGTCCCCTAGGTTCCTTCTTGCTATTCTGTTTCCTTGGAATAGATGGAGAAACATGGGCAGACTGGCCTCCAAGCAAGCCCCTCAGGCAGACACGTGGCTGTCACTGGCAGCAGGGATAGAATGAAGTCCCAGGGGTCTTCCTCAGCCTAGTCTCATCTGCCTGGCAGTTGGAGGAGACGTCTGCCAGGGGCTCAGACGCAGCTGACGTCAGATGGGTTCTGAAGGAGGTGATCCTGCGTTTCGCCCTTTACTGGGACTTCACAGTCGACTTAACATGACTCTAATAGAGGCCACATTGGGGGGTTCCTGTGGGTGTTATTTTGAAGCTGAAGCTCCTCTTTCTTTTTCCCAGTGACTAGGGTTTCAGCAGGTGTAGAAGAGTCTAAGGCAGCAGAGGGCGAGCTGCGCTATGCAGCGTGTGTCTGGCATCTAATTTGATTTGACTTGTTTTCCTGGCTATGAGAACCTGCAGCCAGGAGTACAAAGCACAGGCTGTGGGGGTGACAGCCCCCTGCCTCATGTCGCTGGCTCCTTCCAGCCCAAGGGCTCATTCTATAGCCACAGGGCCATGTGAAGGGAGTGGGACCAAGGACTCCCATCAGGCACACACAGCATGGGAGCTTGTTTTTGATTATGTTTGAAAAGCCCCCAAAAAATCTCTTTCCCAAACTTTCTACCATCAGACAAAGAGGTGATTTATTAAGCCCGGGTCGGACTGAGCCAGCTCTCCTGGTTGGCTAAAATTGGCCTAAAAAATAATTTGTGGTTGTCAGATCCTAAATTCAATGATTCAGATACTACTGCGGCTGATTAAAGGACTTTATTCAGTCTCCTCTAGACCACATGCTCTTCTGTGAGGGCAAGAGAGATACTGTTTCTGGAAGAAATGCAATGCTCAGAGACTGCTGATCTAATCTAATGGATGGTGTTTATTAAATATGTTTCCTCTTCCCTTGTTTGATGAAAGGTGAGACTAAAGGTGGCGGGGGGGTGGGAGATGACTTACTGTTTGTTTTACTGTGTTTACTATGATCGACCTCCCCACCCCATCACCAGGCATCTGGGTAGGAGCCTCCACAGTCTACCAGGCTGGGTGCCTAAGGAATTTTTAAGGATCCTTAGAAGACCTCTGGACAACAATAATAAAGGTCAACAAATAAACTGAAACATGAGTAAATAAATAAAAACAATAACTGGATCTGGGGCTCTAGCAGACAGTCAAATAGTGGTGCCTGAATCACCCAGGGCACCACAGAAGGGACAGCCTTGTGCTGGTCCTCTTAGTGTCCTCCCTTCTTGGCCCTGCTGATTGGACCAGGAGGGGACCGTGACCCAAAGCTGCCAATCCAGAAATATATGATGTGCCGTGGCACAAAACAAACAGACTAACTTGGGCACATGAATGAAGAACTCCACAATGAGGCAGTTAGCAGCTGGTGCAGACATTGAAAGGAGGAGACGGAGAGAGGTCAGATGTTCAGATCAGCAGTATGTTCAGATATGAGAAAGCGGAAAGTACCAGGAAACGGAGGCTAGAAGACCGGGAAAGGAAAGCCAGAACGAAGAGGGAACAAAGGGACTGTTGGTCGGGAGAGAGAAGCGAGCAAAGCAAGCTCAGAGAGAGACTGTGTGACCCCGGGAGAGAGATGGAGAAACCAGTGGGCCCCCAGAGTGGCCCTTTCTCTCAGCTGCCCTCCACTCCAGGTTCTGTCCCAGTTTGTGCTCATCTTGAAAACCTCTTCTTAAGGCAGTCTAAACAGGACTCAAAAGAGGCCAGGTGAACACAAGAATCAACAGAACTTTTTAGCACTGAACAACAGGGCAGTTCAACATATGAAACATAAGCAATTTTTAGAGAGTGAGTCATCTAATCTCAAAGAGATGTGATGAGGCCAAAACAGTGGGGAAGAGAATGGCCTTTCGGCCACAGCAAGAAGGAGAGTGGCAGGCACTGGGGAAGAATTGGGTTCGCCTCCTCCGGGGCCACCTGGTCTCCCTCTGACCTTACTCGGGGCTTCTGTCTCTGGAGGGAAGTAGGCCATGCAGACAGCAGTCACGGCCTGGCCCTTCTACTCCAGGCCAACACACAGGGAGCTCACTGAAGAGACGTTCACTGTGAATTCTAGGTGCCTCTGAGATCTAGTGAGGCAGAGAGACCACAGAGGTCTGGGCACCCAGGATCCCACCAGGCCATCGGTAGGTGCAGAGAGCACTCATCCCCGATTCCCACAGGCTCCCAAGAGGGCTGTCTTCTCCGAGTCTGGGGTATGGGTTAGATTGTCCCTCCTGGTAATCAAACCTCTCTCAACGTATTTTACAGGGCTAACTTCTGCTGCTGCCCAGCTCAGAGGACCAGAAGCTGGACCTGTTTTCCCTGCTCCAATATTAGTAGGGGCTTTCCTTCCACTTCCCAGATCATCCTACTCTCTGCTGAGGCTCATGGGGGAGAAGTGTCACATGAGGCCAGTCACAGGGAATGCCCAGGATAAAAAAAGCAGGTGTTATCCCCACTCAATGGTTAGCAGGCAAGAGTGTTCCTCTTGAACAGCTAGCATGACCCTGGGCACTAGCAATGAAGTAGGACAGGAACCCACCACCTCCTATCCATTCAGACAGCGCCTTCAGCACTGGCCTCAGGGACTTGCCCTCTGCCTGGAATGCTCCTCTCACAGATAACCACGGGACTCCCTCCTCCCTTTCTTCAGGTCTCTGCTCAAGTGTCACCTTCTCAAAGAGGTCCACCTGACCACCTGATTTAAATAGCAGCCCTCCCTCTCCCACTTACCCTGCTATTTCTCCCCACATACTTATCCCACCTGCCATAGAATATGCTTTCATGTTTATTATTTGTCTCTCCCCATTGGAATGTAAGCTTAATGTTTTGTGTGTTTTGGTATCTATTCCTGCACTCAGAATAAGGCCTGGCTCACAACAGGCATCCAATAAATACTTGTAGAGTAAATTAATTTATTGAATTAATTGTTTTAATTGATACTTTGGTCTTTAGCCAGAATGTATTTTTCAGATGTTGGTTTTCTTTTCGTCTGTGTGTGTATGTGTGTGTGTGTGTGTTTGGGGGGAGGCATTGGGAGGTAATTAGGTTTATTTATTTATCTTTAGAGGAGGTATTGGGGTTGAACCCAGGACATCGGGCATACTAAGCACGCACTCTACCACTTGCGCTATACCCTCCCCCCTCATTTTTCAGATGTTGACAATCAGTCTGGTGCAGTAAGTAAGGCCCTAGAGTCTGATGCCAGGCTGCCAGGTCAGATACTGGCCCTGTCACTTACTGTATAACCTGGAGCAAGTCACTTAGCCTGCTGTGCCTCAGTTTACTCATCCGTGGAGTGGGAATACTGCTTAGTAGCACTGTTGAGAGATTTAAAGGAGTTGATGCATGTAAGGGCTTGCAACAGATCCTGCCTATGTAAACATCAGCTTAATGTTTTATTAGGCGTTTGTGTTTCATTTCAAATGTCTCTGTTCTGTTCTTTGTCCATTTTCATGGGGGTATTTTTCCAGTTGACCGACAGGCCATTCACGCATGCGGTCTCCTGGATGTGTGCTGCGTGTCCACGGCTCGCACGGCCTCCAGGGGGCGCCCGGGGCCCGCGGGCGTAGGGGCAGGGAACTCCGGATAGAGCCACGACCTGGTCCACTTGGGTTCGTCCCCTGCGTTCCGGATCCTCTTCCCCCCCCCCCCCCAACCCAAGGATAGTGAGCTGGAGAGACACTTGGCGCGAGCGGCTGGACGCATCGTCTGGGGAGCGCAGCCTCCGGGATCTGTCCCCGCTTTGATTCACCTTTGTGAGTGATACCTCGATCCAAACTGATGCTGGATGGTTTCACCGCCCGCCACGCCCACGGCGACCCTGTAAAAGCAAGCGGGGATGCCTGCCCGAGAGTCTCGGAGGACGCCCCCTGCGGGCTGCCCGCATCTCGGGAAAAACGAAGTCCTGGTTATCTTACTCTGAAGAATTTGCCCATTAACACGTCTTTACAGAGGATGGAGGCAGGGGTGAGGTGTGGGGAGCGGGAGGGAATCCAGAGCCGGTGTTCCCGCCGGGCTGTCGAGTAGGGTCACCAGGCAGCAGCTCCCTGCCCAGGCAGGGACCTTAGCTCGCAGCACCTGGGAGTGAAGGATGGAGATGATGGAGTCCTGTGGTCGAGAGGGAGACGTAGGGATGGCCACAGGATCCTAGCTGGAAATGAGGGGACGCAAAATCCCCGGGGCTGCTGCTCAGAAGCTTCTGCCTGCTCAGGGGCAAAATATGCGAGAGACACAGAGAACTGGGTGTGGCCGAGGTGTCACCCTAGTGGCCAAGACTGCACAGTGTCCAGTCTGGACATGGCAGCCTGGATGTGGCAGAAAGGGGAGGGGCATCAAGGAAGCTTGTGACCTGGAATGTGGAATGGGTTGTTCACACCTCATTAAAGTTACCCAAGATGAAGGCAGGTCTTTGAAGTGGGAAAGGGTGAGACAGGGACCAGAGCAAGGGCTGGGAAGGCGGTAGGCCAGTATGAAGGAGCCTCAAAGGCTGGGGGGCTTTGTTTAAGGGCACAGTAGCCACAGCCTCAGGGGGTACTGGGGGGGGGTCTGGAGAATAAGTGGCAACCCCTAGGGTCTGTGGGGAAGCTGTGGCGGGAGGGGGCAAGTTCAAAGCTGGAGATGGAAGGAGAGGCCAGCATGTTTCTATGGGGATGCTCCCTGTGGTGGGAGGATTGCAGATGCAAAACAAGTGAGGAGATATGGGACTTCATTGGCTGAGAGGACAGGATGAGGTGACCAAGGGTTTGAGGGTGGGAGGCTAGACAGGCCCCAAAGCATCCTGGGCCTCTGAATAGAGCCAGGGCAATGGACGCCTCACTTGTGCTCCAGACCTCAGCTGCTGCTTCACTTCCTACTAAGGCTCCACTTCCTACTAAGAACCCCTGGCACCAAGACACGTCCTTAGAGGGAGGGAGTCCTGGGCTCTCAGTGCACATGGAGGAGCCTCACACACGAAAGCTCCCGGAAGCATTTAGTGCTTTAAAAGGCCCACCACTTGGCTGTCAGCCCCATTAAAGGGAACATTTTATCACAATGGAAGCACAAGTAGGTTGTTTGATGGTGATTGCTTTTCTAACCCATAGAGAAAATGCATCACAAACCCCCCACAATTAAGTAAAGTGGTCACATTCCTTTTTTTGATTTAGAGCTATTTATAAATGTTAACAACTGACTTGGCTTCCAGGTTTTGTTTTGTTTTGTTTTGTTTTTTCCTTAATGGAAACTTTTTTCTTTTGAATCCTATAAAATAGTCTAAGTACTCCAGGAGGGAGGAATGAAAAGATGTTTGCATTTCCAGCTATGCAGCCAATCATTGCTCAAATAATACCCTCAATGCGTAATCTTGGAGTTTAATATCCTCAAATATTTATAATTATGCAGAAATAGCCCTAAGAAATATTCAGCTTCCTTGAAGCTGGATAATAATCGGCATCCAACATTCACAAACTCAGAGCTGCTTCTCAGAGTTCGGTGGCATCCCGCTGCCAACCCAAGGCATGTAGGGTACGTGGAATCAGTGGGCAGACCCCTAAGGGGGCAAGGAGATGGCATGTAGAGCTCTCAGCTCTCCCTGGCACATTGCAGCCCCCTCCCCTGGGTTTGACTTCCCCTCCCCTTCCCCTGAGCATGAAAAGTCCAGATGCGGAATGCAAAAGGTGCCCAGCCCCACTGGTCACGAGGAAGAGCCAGTGTTGTACACACACACAGAAGGAGAACTCATTCATTCCCAACAAATCCATTAGTCAACCCGTGGATGAAGTCCCACGTCCAGGAGTGTCCCGTGGACTCTCAGATGCTCCCTGGAAAAGGGTGCCATGATCAGATAAGCGTAGGAAGCACTGCACACTCTATCTCTGTGGCCCTTGGGAGAGGCACAAGCACACCCTCTATTAATACATTTCCCTTTCCTGTCATCTCTCCTGCTGCTCCCTCTGCTCCATGCACATTTCCAGAAGAATATCAAGAAAACTATTTTCCCTGCATAATTGCCTGCCTCCTCTCCACCCACCTACACACATCTTTCCTGCTTTGAAGTGGCAGCTGCTCCGATTTCTTTAAGTGGACTGCACTCTGCATTTACCAGTCAGGTGGAGTTAAACTGACGGAGCTGCCAGCCCAGGCTGGGAGCGAGGGTCCTCGGCACCAGCCCTCCTCTCACCAGAACTGCTGCCCCTTGGTTCCTCTGTCCGCATTGAGGGCCCCTTCCCACTTCTCCTGGGCTGGGGTGCAAGGCTGTTTATCCCTCAATGGGTCACCAGCCAGCTGTCTGGCCCTCCTTCCCCTGAACCCAGGCAGCCTGTCTTGACCTTGCAACCTGACTTGAAATTCCTCCTTAGTGAGATCAGCTAGCACGCTCTCAGCTAGAGGTGTCAGAAAACCCAACCCAAACTAACACAAATAATAAAGTGGGTTGGCTCGTGTAACCTCAGAGTCCAGAGGTGGCTGAGGCTCCGGCCCAGGTTCAGGCAGGGCATTGGTTCCCCCACTCTGGGATTCTCTCAGGCCTGCCGGCCTCTGGCAATGGGCTTCATCCCCAGCCTGGCCACACTCAAGGCCGCAAATGGGTCAAAGCTGCTCCAAATCCATGTTCACGCTGTGACCATCCAGAAGAGTCCAGAGACCATCTTTCTCCAGGTCTCAGGGGGCTTTCAAAAGTCCCCTTGGTCTGTCTGACCCAGCTTGGGTCTGAGGTCCACCCTTAGCCAATCACTGTGGCAAGGTGGATGGGGTGTGCTGACTGGCTTCGCTCAATCAATGCCCGCCCTGAGGCTGGGGTAGCTGGGAAGTCCACAGGCTGCCCGGGGGAAGGATGGACATCCAAATAAAGTGGAATAGGGCACCAAGGGAAGGAGTAATGGATGCCAGAGGCCTACAACAGCAAATGACCACTTCTCAGGGTAACTTGTATTCGAGTTCCTCACCTTATCTGTCTGAGAAGCAAAGATGAACCTCTTTCTCTGTGCACCTCAGTAAAGAACTTTCCAGGTAGGGTCCGTACCTGTGTCCCCAGCACCTAGAATACTGGCTGTATTACAACACTGCTTGTAATACAACCAAATGCTCCCCTAGTATGACTGGGAGGAAGGGATCAAAGGAAGGGAGAAACAGGAAAGCCGGCTCCCTGTGTGCTTGGTGCAGTTGGCTCTCGGTGAGTCGATGGGTTGAGTCAACCCTGGGATCAATGGAGCCAGCTGGCTGGGCGCCCAGGGCCCAGAGTGACATATGGCCTTCTCCACAGGCCTCGCTTCTGAGATGGTCAGGAGGAGGGAGAGCTTTTACCAACCGAACTGCGGGTGCCTGGCATGAAAATAGTCCACTTTACGGACTGCAGGGAAAATTCAGTGAAATTCTGGAGGCATTTGTGGAACATCTATTTAGGCCAGGTCCAGGAATGGGCAGTGCAGAGCCCACAACAAGGGGACAAGGCACAGCTAGTCCGCGTGCTGTGGGGGTACAGCCTGGTAGATACAGGTAACGACAAAGCCAGCACAGAATTAGCGGGAACTCTATCACCAGAGGTGGGAAGAGCTCCCTCACCAACCCCTCTACACCACCTCAGGCCTCTCTCTCCACAGCCAGATGAGCCCCAAGGTGCCCTCACATCGCTGCTGGGTTTGCTGGACACTTTCCAGTTACAAACACATGATTTGTGACAAATCAATCCAAACCTGCATGTTTTCACCTTAGATGCTACGGCTTAAAGGAAAGAATGTCTCTCCAACTCTCCTTATGAAAAAGTTGGTACCTTGGCCACAACATTCAGCTTCCTTGAGAACTCTTCTTAGTAAGAGGAATTCACTATTTCTTCAGTAAAATAATCTGTTGCTCCAAATTTCTGAAAACTGCTGTAATCTCTATGCCCAATTCCAGAGTGGATGTGTGTTCAACGTCAAGGGCCAGTAGACAGCCCAGGTCAGGTGTTAGGACAGCAAGAAGGGATCCTGTGGCCTCGAAAAAACAGCTCCCATTTTCCAAGCAACAAAAAGAACAAAATAAGAGCCATATGGCATCATGTGAAATATGAGATGCAACAGGCACTGCATCAGTAACCTTGTATAGTGTGGAGCGGGTCCGACATTTTTGTTGAAACTACCTGGCAGCCCTTCCCGGGCTGGCTCACCCTGTGACACGCCTGGAGCCCTTGGGTCTGGAAGTAGCTGGGTCATCAGAAGAGGGGCACTCTTGGGGTTGGGACCCCTGGAGGGCATTGCCTCTCTCTCCCAAGCTATTCTGATTCAATCACCAGAAAACATATTCATTCACCTTGCAAAGGTTTGTTGTGTACCTACCATGTTTCAAGTTCTGTTCTAGGTGCTGGGTCTGAAATGCTGGGCCGCCTAATTCTCAGGACAATCACACTGAAAAGGGTCTCCAGTTTCTCCCAACTTTTCTCGGCCCTAGTGAGGAGGTGTGGCTGGGAAGATGTGCAAATGAAATTTCCAATCCAGGCTTCTCCCTGAGCAGACTGTGTTGCTAGAACACATGCGGACTTTTCTCATTAACATGCCAAGCAGGCAAATTCATCCACATTCAGGGCTTTCCTACCAGGCACTGGGAGGGCATTCCTGAATAAATCTCATAGCCTTTAGAGGGAGGAATCCCCAGTGACTCTAAAGTTCATCTCCCTTGTTTGATGGGTGAATGGACTGAGGCCCAGGGAGGCTGGAGTTTTGCCCAGGAAGCCATTAAAGCAGGATGGGGACAGAGTGGTAAACCGAGTCCTGGACTCCTGATCATCAGGGCAACATTCCTATTACATGGATTAATTAGGGAAAAGACCAACAGTATCCGCTGACCATGACAGAGCCTGGGCGAACTGCCTGCACTGGGCTAACTGATTTCTGGACATTATGTCATTTTACTAGGAAGACCAACTGTCCTGGTTTATCCACTACTGAGGGATTTCCCTGAAAGCAGGACTTTTGGTGTAAAAATGAAAATGTCCCAAATGGGACAACTTAGTTACCCTACATTTAACCCTCTCAAAACTTTATGCAGAAGCCACTAATGCCACTTCCATTTTAAAGATAAGAAAATTGAAGTTTAGAGATGTTACATGACTTGTTGAAGGTCTCACAGCTAGTGAATAAATGAAGCAGCATTGGGACCCAGGAAATTCAACTTCAAAGTCTGCCAGCTTAACTATCATGTTAAAACTGGAACCTTTCCTAAAAGATGGGATATCTTGCAGTTTGGTTTGTGAACATATGTATTTGGCAGACTTTTTTCTAGAGAAAGAGTCTAAGGCACTCATCAGATTTTTAAAGGGGTTCAGAACTCCATAGAGGCTGAAGAGAAGGTCTGGAGGTGGAACAACAAAGGCTCCCACGCCAAGCTTACTTCCCTTTTGCTCTTAAGATAGAAAAGGACTCACCAGTAAGATTAGGCTTCATGCAAAACCACAGGAAAACATAGAAGGTGGGGGCTGGGCAGTTCTGGACTGGTCCTAAGGAGTTGTGACATCACCCTCGCTGGAAGTGTTTGACATGGGGAGAGCCCCCGTTGAGCTACCTCCACATGGCTCGCTCTGGCGATGTGAGCCCTCGAGGGCTGAGGGCTCGGGTCGGGGAGGCAGGAAGCAGCTCTGTGCTTTACCAGCTCAGCAAGGCCACTTGCCACTTCCTCTCCTCCTGCTTTGGTCAGCAGCTAACAGGGGGCTTTGGGATTCCACTGGGAAGGGCTTTTCTAGAACATACCATATGAGCTAATAATGATGGGGTGGGTGCTTACAATTTGAAGTACAGTGCTAACTGCTTTATGTGAAAAAACTCATTCATTTCTCACCACGGCCTTATGAGGTAGGTACTATTATCATCTTCATTTTACAGGATAGACTGAGGCTTACAGCTGCTAATGGATTTGCTGAGGTCACCCAGCTGGTAAGAACCAGCCCCAGGCTTCGAACTCAGGAAGTCTGACACCAGCTACCCTCTATCACACTTGGCTGTTTGTTTCCCCAGCCATTATGGTCTCTGTGGCCTGGTTGACTAGTCCTGCTCCTCCCCTGTTGGGTGCCAAGGGGCACTCTGAATGTCCCTCCCCTCAACCTGGTGCTTAGCCTGTTTGTGGAGCCCCTTCGGAAACACTGAGGACATCAGCATGGTGACAGAGGTCAACATCCCTGCATCAAGGATGGACAATGAGAAGAGACAGAGAGCGAGGCCCCTTCACCCCTACCTTTGCACCACTCCCCAGGATCAACCTGGAGAAGACAAGACCAAGGGGCTCACAGTTCCTCAGCACTGTAGGGAAGCAGCAGGGCCTCACCTTCAGGAAAAGAAGGAAAGGGAGGTCTCTCAGCCCACCTAGGCGCATCCCTGGTCCTTCCTTCCCACTTTGGCTGGGGACTCACTTTCCCATATAGCATCCAAATAAACATCCCATAAGCTATGGCTCTCCCTCAGTCCCAAATGCTCCCCTGAGCTCCAGACCTGCACATCCAGGGCTATCACGCAGAGCTGTGTAGTTTGTTTGCTGCACCAGGGTACATGGCCAAGGGGACTCATGGGGCTGAAGGCCAGCTGTGCTCTGTTCACCAAGCCATGTGTCCTGGTAGGAGGCTACATTTGCCTGAAGGAAAGGATGCCCTCCTCTCATTTGCACAAGGGCACCATATGGGCTAGTAGAAGCCTGGCATTGATTTATCTGCCTCCTAACAATTCCACCTCAAACATTGCATGAGCAAGCCTGATCTCTCAACTTCTGCCCCCCTCAACGTGCTCCACCCTAGACTTCTCCCTTGTCAATGACTGGCACCTCCATTCACCCAGTTACTCAGTCCCCAAACACTGGACTCTTCTTCTTCCATTGTCCCTTGCATCCAAACCTGCAGCAAGTCCGTCAACTCCACCTTCTAGCAGGCCAGCTCCCCCGTCCTCCCTAGCTCCCATCCCAGGAAAAACACCATCATCTTTTGTCTGGAGGGGTACAGTAGACATCTATCATTTCACTGTCCTGTTTCAAACCCTCTGGAGGAGTCCCCACATTCTCAGACTGCTAACATCCAAACTTCCCACAGTGGGTCACAAATGCCTACAGAGTGGGCTCCACACTCACCCCCAAATCCCTAGCAGAAAGGAGCTGGCCTGGGGCCATCAAAAAGGGATCCTGCCCAAGACAGCTTCCTTCCAGGTGAGGGGCAGCGGCAGAAAGAGGCTGGTGTAGGTCACAAGCGGCCATGGACGAGGTGAACCCCATGCCAGAAAACTGCACTGGGAGGTTCCTAGTGGGAAGGGCATGAGAAGGAGCCATGAAAATGCCCAGCTGAGAAAGATCGAGAAGTTACCCCTCAGCCATGGAGAAGCCCAGGATGTCAGATCCCAGCTCCAGGGTCAAGAAAGTCCTTCCTGGGCCTCTTGCTTCTCTCTCCACCTCACTCCCCACCGACCCTAGTCCATCTGCAAAGAGATGGACCACACAGCAGCCACCAAATGAGCTGGAGCAGGAAAGAAAAGACAGGCACACTATGACCTCCTGCTCCATCACAGGCTTCTGTGATGAGGTAGGAAGAGGTTTACATAGGATAGATCATTGATTATGTGAGGATGAGGGTGGCTGCAAAAGATCTGGAGTGTGCCTGAGAGGTTTTTTCCAATAGGTGGAGGTGAGACTAGGAGGAAGGGGGCGGGGGTTGCCCAATCCAGCTCATTTCATAAACTGCATACAGAAAAGTTAGAGACAGGAAGTGCCAGGCATGTCCAGGAAACAATTCACTCTGTGCAGTTCTTGCATGGCAAATGCTGGAAGCAGCTGTGAGAGCGGTGATGAGTAGCAGGCAGGGACAGATCACATTGGTCTAATAGGTCAGGTCAGGTCGTCTGAACCTTACCCTGTGGACAGTGGGGAGCCATAGATGGTTGTAGGCAGGGAGTCCCATGCTCTGACTCTTATGTTCTGAGGTTCATTCTGAGTGTGGAGAATGGATTGGAGGGTCAGAACAGAGGCCTAGAGAGGCCTGAACAAGGTCAAAGGAGGTGGGACTGGCAAGGAGGGGGTGGACTGGTGAAGAAATGAAGAAATGAAACTGGCAGGGCATGCTATATTGGTCCTAGGATTCCTTGCTACCCCAGTGACTCACTGAGGCCTTGTGGGAGGAGCTGACCATATACTGCACGCAGGCCCCAGGCTGGGTCTTCCCATCTGTTCTCCCACCCCATCCTCAAATGACCCTTGAGGTAGGGATCGTCATCCCCACATAGCCAGTGAGGACTGGCTCAGAGAAGCCCAGTGACATGCTGGAGGCCACACACCTAGGGAGTGAAGCAGCCAGGACTGGCCTCACTGCCAGCCCCAAGGCGAGGATCCTTCCTTTCCTGCCCCTCATGGGGGAAGAGAGTGACAGGTGACTGACTGTTTTGTTGTCCACTCACAGAGGAACAGAGCAGGTCCGGGGCAGGTCTGGGCCACAAGGGACCACAAAGTGCCAGGCATGGTTCTCAGTGTATCCCATTTAACTCATTTAAGCTTCAATTCTCCTTGGTATAAGTTACTGATATTATCCACATTTTACAGAAGAGCAGAGGAACAGAGATTTGGTAACTTGCTCAAGGTCACACAATATCTGGTAACTGGCCAAGCAGGGGCTTGACCCCAGGTAGTCCAGCTCAAGTGTAACAGCTGTGCACCTACCACCTCCCACTCCTCCAAAGCTCCTCCTGAGCCCCGCTCTGCCTGTATCCTCTCCCTATCTTTTCCACCTCACAAGATGCTCCTACTCCCTTGGCCTGAGTGAGCCTGACCCAGCCACAGCCTCTGGACATGACCATTGAGCCGACCCCTAGCATCTGCCTTGCCTTGCCCAAGTGCCTCATGCCAGGGCCTAAGGATGGACCTTCCTTGTCCACTCGCCCTGAGGGGAATCAAGCCAGGCCTTGGGTGGAGAATGAGCACCCCTGCAGGCATGCTGACCCACAGGAGGTCAGATGAGGGCTGAGAGCTGGGCCCACTGGCGTCCCTCCCACCACAGCCTCACCATGTGCACAGACCACAGAGACACCAAGCCCTTTGTTCCACCCAGCTTAAAATAAGTCAGGCCTTGTTCCACAGTAAGAGATGCCAGGCCACCATCCTAAAATGGACTCGTGCAGAGGGAGATCTGTGGCTGCAAATCATGACCCACTATGGCCACCTTAACTCCTGCCTCTCCATGGGGCCTGCAGGACCGTCCCCACTGCAGATGGGAGTGTTCTTCTCATCTTGGCCTGGTCACTCAGGGCTCTCCTGCCTCCCAAAGCAGTGGTAACTGCAAAGGAGGGGAGGGGCAGTGGTTCCCTGGGCTTCAAAAGACATGGGACAGGGGTCTAGGACACCTAGGGCAGGCTGGAACTGGGTCGCAACCTCTCTTGCACTTGCTGCTAAGCTTCCTTTGTCATCTCTAAGGGGACTGTGCATTCCAGCCCCATTTTCAATGTAAGTAGTGAGGCCTGGAGAGGCTCCCAATGGCAAAGCAAGAGTTCAAGCTCCAGTCAGTTCCCATCGCTGCAGGTGCCCTGCCCCATGAGCACCTCATAACTATACCTAAGAAAGGCCATGTCTTATTCTGACGCCCTGCGACACCTCAGCCATGCCACCAAGGCAGCGAACATGAAGCCTACCATTCTCTCTGGCAGTGTTTCCTAACCACAACACCATGATTTTCCCTTTCATTTATTTTTCCATTCATCCACATGAAGTGAACATAAAGAAAACATAATAAAAGAGCTCCCCAATTAGAGATGGTCCATAATGGCAGAGTTTAACTATAAATAAAAGAAAGCTGACCTCTCCAAGCTGCCTCTGGGATGGTCTGATTAGGCAGAGGCCTGCACCCTCTCATTAAGCAGCCCTTCCATCCTACTTCGGGCCCCAGGAGGCGCTGGGTGGGGAGTGTGTGGGGAACCTATGAGGAGTGCTGCACAGACACACTTTTGGGGAGGGGTTTCAGCATCCATCTCTTGTGGGCAGCATTTCCTCTGCTGGGGCAGGAGACTGAGGGCAGATCTGAGGGCAGATTGTGGACAGGGGTCACCTTGGCTTGGGCAAGATGCCTGGCCACTCTCTCAGGACATGCTGTCAGGCATGGATGACGGATGTTCAAGGAGATTCAGAAGCAGCCAGTTTAGCACCTTCGACAGCCAGTCTTCCTTAGGTGTTTACTGTATTCCAGGCCCAGCACCTCCCATGCATGATCTCATTTAATCCTCACAACAACCCCATGCTGTATTATGATTGTCCTTATTTTATAGATGATGTACAGAGAGGTCAAGCAGCTTACCCAGGGTCACACAGCAGGTAAGAGGTAGAGACGGAGTTTGAACCCAGGAAGCTGTCTCCAGAGCCTGTAGGTCTACACCACAACACTACACTGCTTCCCTGAGAGGGCTGGGGATGAGATCCACATCAGCTTGGAGAGGCATCTCTTGTAGGGGGGCCATCTGGCTTTGGCCACAGTCCCTTCTGGTTTGACAGGCCCTGGTTAAGATAAGAAATATACTGACTATGTTACAGGATGACAGGAAGCTGGGAGGGAGAGAGGAAAGGAGGGACAGCTGACATGAAGGAGGATGTTCATGATCCTCAGAGTTACCTGGCAGGAGTTGCAGGCTGCATCCATTAGGATGCAACATTGCTAGAGGAAATGTGGAAAGCTGGGAAACAGGTCATCAGAAACCGGATCCTACATGGAGGGAAGACTGTGCCATTCCTAACAGCAGTGCATGTGGCAGGTACCCATCGAAGGGGTTGGCTAGAGAGGCTCACATACCAGAAGCTGGCCCAGGGTCAGGAGGTATGGGGAGCTATGGGGCCCCTGGGCTGAAGATACCCAGGTCCACAGGTACCCTGGGTTGCCAATCCTCAAGTTCATGGATCTCCAGGATCCCTAAGTTTAAAGGTCCCCAGGTCTTTGAAGGCACCTAGGACCACATACCCTGGTTCCTGACCCATGCCTCCCTTTACTTCCCACCTCCCTTGCCAGAGAGTCACCCAAGTGGTTACAAATGGGTTTGCGGCCACAGTGCCTAAGGGCACCAAGGCTCTGCCAGGTGGGGATGGTCCTGCACTAGTTCAAGATGCCAATATAAACAGGGGCCCCAGAGGCTAGTGTGAGGTGCTCTTGGGTTGGTGGCTCAAAGGGTCAGGTGGTCTGAGGATCCATCCCTGGGAAGACAGCACCAGAACAAAGGAGAAAGGCTGTGCGTGCAGCCTGGGAGAACCCAGGGCGGAGGGCAGAGCCAGTCCTGCCCTCAGGGCCCCACAATACCTGCCCATGCTCAATCCTAGGAAACATACTGATCACAGAAAGGATGGCTGCCTGGGACAGCCCTCACTGGAATCCTAAGATTTTCAGAAAAGGAAATGCTCCACCTTCTTTAGGCCTGGAGGGACAATCGCCAAGACTGCTGTGTGTAGGGGGGTGTTCTGCCTAGTTGCCCTCTAAAGACCCCATCTGGAGCCTGGCCACAGTACTTGGGGTGGCTTCCCTAGAGCACAAGACCAGTCCAGACCACTTGGACACTGGGGGTGGCCTGGAATGCAAGATAAGGGGCTATGAGAGACAACTTCGGCCTGGCCTCAACACCTTGGGACCTGCCTCTCCAAGGAGCTAAGACAGTGATAAGAAGGCTGGCTTCTTTCTCCTGCATAATGCACTGACACTAATAAGGCCACTGATGTGCAGATTTACAGAACCTCTGATTTCACAATCACTGAGGGCCTTGCAAGTATTAATTAAGGCTCAAAACCTCTAGAGCCTGGAGCAGCTTCATTAACCTCATTCTGCAGAGCCTATGACTCTGCTCCCATCTGAGAGCCCCATGGATGTGGCAATAGCTCCAGCCCTGGAAGCTGCGCTAGCGGGGCTCCCTCCCCATGTCATGGGTGGTTGGGGTAGAGGAGGCCCTGGGCTCCTGATGACTTCATGACACAAATGTCAGAGGTAGGTTGAGACCAGACAGAACATGGCTTCTACTAGAAGAGCCAACACAGAAAGGATTTGCCTCCTTTCGGCCTTTTTTTTTAAAAAAAAACTTTATTGAGCTGTAAGTTACACACCATACACTTCACCCACTGAAAATGTTCAATTCAGGGGAGAGGATATAGCTCAGTAGTAGAGCGCATGCACAGCATGCACGAAAAACTAATTGCCTCACCCTCTCAAAAATAAAAAAAATAAAATTTGTAAGTGTTCAATTCAATGTTTTCTAGTATACTCAAAGAGTCATGCATCCATGACCACAACAAATTTTAGAACATTTTCATAACCACATTTTCATTACCACAAAAGGAAACCCACACCCCTTGGTCATGACCCCCCTCCCCACCATTTTCCCAGCATACTCCTCAGCCCTAGGTAACCAGTAATCTACTTTCTGTCTCTATAGATTTGCCTATTCTGGCTTATTTATTTTTATTGTGGCAAAATATGCATAACATAAAATTTACCATTTTTACGCATCCAGTTCAGAGGCATTAAGTACATTCACATTATAGTGCAATCATCACCACCATCTATCTCTGAAACTTTTTCATCCTTTCAGACTGAAACTCCACATACCCATTAGACAATGATTCCCTTCCCCCTTCCCCCTAGCCCCACAGGAGCCACTATTCTATTATCTGTTTCTATGAATTTCTACTCTAGTTACCTCATGCAAGTGGAACCATATGATAATTGTCTTTTTGTGTCTTGCTTATTACACTCATTGTAATGTTTTCATTCTGGCTTGTTTATTCATGAAATATTTCAGCCCAAAGTACAGACAACAATATGCAATACAGCCCCTTGATTTAACTCGTACATCTCTGATTGGTTAAATTTGTTTGTTAGCCTCTTGACCTTTTTTTTTTTTTTATCTCTTTTTGCTAATGTCTTCCCCTGAGCTAAAACAGTTGTGAAGTTAGTATGTACCTTTCTTGTTCATATTTTTATATTTTTATGACCTAAGTTTATCATCATAACAATACATAGTACTATTAGCTGGGAGGATATAGCTCAGTGGTAGAGTATATGCTTAGCATGCATGATGTCCTGGGTTCAATCCCTAGTAACTCCATTAAAAAAAAAGTTAAATAAACTAATTACCTCCCTCTCCCCCCCAAAAACTAAATAAATAACAACAACAAAAAACAATGCATGGTACTATCATGCGTCTTTACAACATACTTAAATGGTGTCATATGTTGTCCATCTCATCATTTGTTCTCTGCTCCACCTTGTATCCTTCAGATGGGTCTGTGTTAGTCCGCATAGATCTGGTTTGCTCATTTCTCCTGCTGTACAGTGTTCCTGTGCATGTGTGCCTCACAGTGATTTTATTCAGGGGGTTTCCACATTTGGAGTCTCACAAGAGAAGCCAGGACCACTCCCATCTGAGCTGGGCAGACACGGACAGGCTCCAAAGCAGAGGACAAGCCACCTAGCAAGAAGGCTCAACACAGAAGTGGGCCTGGAACTTCCACAATCCACACCAATGAAAGCTCTGTGCTCAGGGCCAAGACGGGTACGGCCTACCCTCCTGTGCAGGGCCAGCACCAAGGAGAGGGAGCAAGGGTATCACTCTTTGTTCCCTCACCTCCACCTCTCTTTCTGGGCTGCAGACTCCCCTGAGAGGCTGACAAAGCTAGGAATTCCTCTCGCCATGAAATGCACCCACAGAGAACTTTCAAGCTCACCTGTAGGCCCCCCAGGGTTGGGCTCCAGGCACATCTTCCTGCTGGTTTCCCTATACGACTCAGGGACCCGTGTGCCTTGTAGGTGTTAGGCAGGATTAACTAGATGTTGTGCTGCACTGGGTGGAGGAGCTCAGTAAATGCTTGCTGAATGAGTGATCAAATGAATGGATGGATGAGAAAACACGCAGAGCCCCTGGCACAGTGCCTACTAGGTGCTCAGAAATAGTGGCTGTGATTAATATGTGTGTGTGTTTTAAAGTCAGGTTTAATGAAGTATCATTTACATACAGTAAAATCCACCCTTTGTAGTATATAGTTCTATGAGTTTTGATAAACACATAGTTTTGTAATCACCACCACAACCAATATGTAAAATATTTCCATCACCCTAAAAGGCTCCCTTGTGCTACTCTATAGTCAATCCCCGCCACCTCACTCCTACCCCTAGGCCCTGGTAATCACTGATCTGTTTTCTGTCCCTAGAGTTTTGCTTTCTCCAAAACGTAAATGGAATCAACAGTATGGAGTCTTTTGGGTCTGGCTTCTTTCAATTAGCATAACACATTTGAGATTGATCGCTACAGTCGCTTGTACCAGTAGCTGATTCCTTTTTATTGAGGAGTAGCATTCCACCGTATGGGTGTACCACAATCTGTTTATTCATGTGCCAGCTGAAGGGCATTTGGACTATCACCAGTTTGGGGTGATTATGAATAAGGCCACCTAAATGGTTGCCTACCGGTTTTTGTGTGAAACTAACTTCATTTCCCTTGGATAAATATCTAGGGATGAGATTTCTGGGTTGCCTGGTAAGTCTATGCTTACTTTTATAAGAGGATGCCAAAGTGTCTTCCAAAGTGGCTGTGCCATTTTGCATTCCCTCCCACCACGTCTGAGAGTTTCAGTTGCTTCACATCCTGACCAGCACTTTTTTTGTCAATTTTTTTTTCACCACTCTAGTAGATGTGTGGTAGTATCTCCTTGTGACTTTAATCTGCTTTTCCCTCATGACTAATGATGTTGAACTGACATGTTTTGTTGCCAGTCAATCCTGCAGTGTGTGGTGCATGGCTGGCCAGGCCTCCAGACACTGTTCCCCTGGAGCGTAGGGAGCACCCAGGCCACCATGAGGCCTGTTGTAGCGGCAGGAGACTGGCTCAGGGCTATGCCAAGAGCCATATTTTGCTCAAAATGAGTGGATGCCTGCTGTCCCACCATGCTCAGCTCCTCTTGTGTGATGGGCTGGCTGGCTGGGTGGTAACCTGGGTCAGGCTGTGATAGCTGGTGCTGAGAATACCTCCGCTACCCACAGTGGCCCCATTCAGGGCACAGATGCACTTGTGGCATCAGGAGTGAGAATAAAGGATGGGGCAGAGCTGCCCCTGGCAAAGACTCATTCAAAGTTCCCAAGGCTGCCTCCCATGAGCTCCAATCCAGCTCCCCTTCAGGAAAGGGGTCCTGTCCCATTTAATGAGGAGAGCTCCACCATTGGGGGTACTGCTTCTGCACCCCAAATGGGCTCTCCAGTGACTTCCACTTAGATCAGGTCACCGTGCCCCACCACCCAGCTCCTCCTGCCTAGAGTCCCAGGGTGGGCTGTAGGTGGTAGGCCCTCAGACTTTGCCTCACCATCCAGGGACACCCAGACCCAGGTCCCAGCCCCTCCCCCATTTCCCTGTCTCTTCCATTGACCACAGTCCCAACTAGTACCCTAAGTGATGCACCTGCCAAGCCCCACTAAGCCCAGCTCTCTGACCAGGGCTCCCATTGTTCATCTATCCTCCCCATGTTGGCTGATTCCTAAGAGACACTCACCCCCTCAGGCGTCCTTTCCTGGGAGTTCTGGTGGCCTCCAGCCTCCACTCCAGGCCCCTGCCCAACTGTAGAGGGCCCAGGCCTTGCTCTCTTCCTACCTTCCTTCTCTGCTGCCTCTTACACCAGCTCCCCGCCCTGCCTGAGACTGGTGCAGGAACAGGAGCAGATAAATGCAGGAGGTTTGCAAGGGCTGGTGCAGCAGGGAAAGCTTCCTGCAAGACAGAGGACTGAGCTGGACCAGGGGGCAGAAGAAGTTTGGAAGAGGGAGGAAGGGATGGTCAAAGAGCAGGAGCAGAGTTACTGCTGGGGCTTCTCAGGACATGAGGGGAGAGGGTGGGAGCACTGTCTGTCCACATCTGAAGGATGTGATGTTTGACTCTGAAAGCACTTGGTTACCACTCATCTTGGAAGGCCAAGATCAGTGGCTTATCCAGTCTGTTCATTTCCTTCCACCATCCCCCCAACCCAGACCTGCTGAAGCCCCAGATCACACTCCCTCCCTGCTAGCAGGTGGAAGGCCTGGGGACTGAGGGCCTGTCTGTCTGGCCACTTGCTCCTCCCCTTCCATCACTCGTTCAGAAGCAGCCAGGGCATCTCCTCTCCCCTGAGCAGGCAGGGCCTGGAGGACACACTGAAGAGCCCAGAGGAAGCTTTGTGGGGGTGATTCGTGCCTTGAGGAAAGGCCATGTTGCTCTGGACTGTGTACCCCATATCTGCAGCTCCAAGGTGGCACCAGGAGACCTGGGAGGCCTGGGAGGGTATTTGCTACACAAATACAGCACAAAGATCACAGCCTCCTTCCCTGGGGGCCTGCCCCGCCCAGCTTTTCCACATTCTTCCTCACTCACCCGAGGTGAGGAGGGGTGGCAGCCACCCTAGGTGGGCCTCCTGGCTGTGCTGTGGAGATTTACAGAATGCCTTTTGCTCCAAAGTTCCCTAGTCACTGGTAGCATTCATGACCGGGATCCAGGGATGCCCAGCCTGTACCATCTAGCCAGGGCCTAAACACCCCATCGCCAAGCCTCCTTCCTGGGGTTTCTCAGGCTGGCACAGCCATTCAATGCCTGGCTCTGGCCTTTCCTGACAAACCCCAGGGGAGTACCGCTCTGGACTGAGAACACCACCACCACCGGGCTCCCGCTCTGTGGGCAAGGCACTGCCTGCCTCAGAACAAGCACAAGCACAAGCCTTATCTCCTGGAACAGGGCTGCCCGGCTCCCACCCTGCCCTTGGACTCTTCACCTTTGTTGTTTGTGCTTGGACCACTTTCCCCACTCCTGCTGCTGCTACCACTGCAATAGGACAGGAAGGCCACATTCGCCCACTAGGCCTGACTGCGCAGGCTCTCTTCTCTTAGGGGTTTGATGGGCAAGGTCAGGAAGGCCCTGCTGGTGGTGCCACAGGGCGGGGAACAGGCTGGTTCTGAATCAGTGACCACTGGTGTATTGCAGCCCAGAATGCCAAACACGGATGTCCCCCCGGGAGTCCTCGGAGCGCAAGAGGACAAGCTTAGCTCTATTTGGTCAGAGCCTCAATTGCTCCTCCACCCTCCCTTGGCGTTCATTTCATCTAATATCAAAGCATTGACTGGATGCCTCTAAGCGCCCTCCCAGTTCTGATATGCCAAGATTCACTTACTGTCAATCCTCAGCATCAACTGGTCCACAAGTTTCAGCTTGAGCAGGAGAAGCAGGAATGATCATCTTTGATCTGTCTTCTCAAACCCAGTGCAGAGGGTCTGTGCCTAGTGCCTCAACCTTCACAGGACCCAGACTGAGACCAAGGGGACAGAGACACAAACACCACCTTGCAGCCCCTGTGATCAGATCGGCTCAGAGAGGTGAAATGATCATCTCCTGTGGTCGCCCAGTGGGAGTGGCACAGGGAATTGGAACCCAGGACTCTAGGCTTTTCCTGCATGTCACCAGTGCACTTTCCTCCCCCTGCCCTCAGCCCCTCTCACCTCTCCTCCCTGCCCCCTACCCCCACGCACACTACTTTGAACGTGAACTTTGATTATGGTGAATGCCATTCTGAGGTCACCTGTGGATGGAGCTTTCAACAGGTCAGTCTAAACAACAATAACCTGTCTAGACATTGCTGTACTCGCTGTGAGTAACCAGAAAAAGGTCACAGGATGTCAACATACGGGGAGTGCAGTTGAGACCCAACTCCTTGGCAGGCATCAAGCTGAGATCTTTGATCTCCACACTAGGCTCTGGCTTCTCCTGCCTTCCCTCTCTTGTCTCTAAGGATGAGGTCTCCATGGGAACCTAAGGACTTTCCTTGCCAGAAGTTCAAATTTATGGCTCCAGGGAGTCCTTCACTGCCTTAGATTTTGGGCAAGAAGGAATCACAGGGCTCTTGTTTCACAGGTGACTAACTGAGCCTCCAGGAGTCAGTCCATGCTGAGAGCTGCCAGACATGAGTCACTGACATCCTGCTGGACCAGGAGGACACCTGTGGTCCCCCCTTCACCTCAGTGAAGGATGGCTGCTCAGGCAGGAGGTGATGGACAGGTGGGTAGGGAGATGTGTTCCTTGGCTCACTTCTGAGACAAATAGCTTTTCTTCTATCCCTCCAACTATCCCTCCATTTATTTATTATTTATGCATTCAGTGTTTGGTAGCAATCAGGAGACAGCAGCATCACTGAAGCCATCAGAAGAAAGCTGGTGGCCATGGGGTGGTGCTGACTCCTCACTCCCTCATCCTGACGTCGGTCCCTCCCTTGTCCTCTCACAGCTACCGCCCACTCAGATCCTCCCTTCCCTCTTCCTATTGGCCTTCCTGCCCATGATCTGTCCACGCTCTAGTCCATCCTCCACATTGGCTTCCAGGGTCCCTTTCTAAAAATGCAAGCCTGATCTAATCATCAGTTTGTGCCCTTCCATAAACACCATCCACATTCCTTGGTAGGGACTGGAGGGTTTCACAACCTGACCCCAACCTGCCTGAGTCATCTCTGATTCCAAAGAGGCACTGATTAATGTTGATGAATGAATGAATGAATGAATGAATGAATGAATGAATGAATGAACAGCACACTCCAAACTCTGGTGGGGCCCACATCATACAAACATCAGGATCCAGAAAGGCCAGGCTCCAGCAGTGACCAGAGGGACACGGACATCAGCCTTGCCCTCTGGTCCTGGACACTGCTCCACAGTTCCTTCCTGCAGGGAATGTGCCTTGATCAGCAGCCTTGACCTGGGCGGTCCCTGGGGCTCTAGAGTCCTCAGTTCTATGGCTCCTCCTTCTTGGGTCCCTTCTGAGCTAGGTTTAGTAACTGGTTTTCCACCTAAGGGCTCATTTGAGGTCAGCCTGTTCTCAAAGATACCCCAAGGCACCTCTCTTGGAGATGGGCTTTCTAATGTTTCGTTGCTTGAAAATTCCTCAAGCCGGCACCACAAAGTGAGGTCCTAAGAACTCATTCTTACGCCCACACACTTTGGCTTAGGAAAGTTGCTAAGACTCCTGAAACCTCAGCATCTTCCATTGCAAAGGTCTGCAATTCACTTCCTTTCTTTTATTTCATAAGTATTTTTAGGGGCCGTGCTGTACTTGGGGCCCTGTACTTGATGCCTTGGGGAAGACAGATGAACACCCTACTGGATGGGTGTTGCAGCTTGCACTCAGACACTCACTGACCCACACAGCCTATAGAACCTGGTCCAGTGAGGATCCCTGGGATGTGGAAAGTAGGAGTGAGAGGTAGATGGGGCACTCATCTCTGTTCACAAGGGGCTTACAGCCCAGTGGAGGAACAAAGAGGCCAACACAATTCATAGGGCTCTGTGAACTGATCAAAGAATGTTCCAGAACAAGTGTAACAGGGAAGAGCATCTGTCTTATATCATTCTCATTCACAGCTCACTCTCCAGCAGAATTAGATGAGCTGGTCTTTCTATGGGGAGTATCAAGGGTCAGGGGCAGCTTTGTGGGGAGGTGCTGCTTGAACAGTCTCTGAGTAACAAGAAGAGGTTTGCCAGGTAGGTAAAGGATGAAAGGGCAGCCCAGGCCAAGGAAACAACTCAAGCAAGTCTCAGAAAAACATCTTATGATGTGAAATAAGTGCCTTAAAAGAAGTATAAACTTTGCTATGAGAGTTCAAAGAATTCAAGAGAATTTCTCGGATTAAAAAAAAGAGGCAGTAATGTTTGCCTCTTGATACAAGAATGGGTGCCCGAGTCTGGTGCTGGCCTAATTTCCCTCCCTCTGCCTCTGTAGGGAATTTCTTGGACACAGCACATGCTAAAAGCCTTTAGTAATGTTTTCCTCCAAAGATACACCGATTCCCCACTGGATAATTAGGATGCAGCCAAAGCTTCTGAGAATGTTGCCTTCTCTAAAGGGTATATAAACTGCAGCAGCCTAGGGACTAGGGCTCCTTAACTGATACATTTTATCTGCATTTGAATCTCTTTTCCATTTTGTAAGGGCCTGCATCTCTTTTTAGCTGGACGAGCGTGTTTAAAGATCTATCTATTTTAGGCATGTATACAGGTAAGATGGTAAAAAGTGCCTTGTTTGATAAGAAAGTAACTTCATTCTATAAAGGATTCTATGGGGCAGGGGGTGGGAAGGGACAGATTGAGATTTCAAAATGTAGAATAGATAAACAAGATTATACTGTATAGCACAGGGAAATAAATGCAAGATCTCGTAGTAGCTCACAGCGAAAAAAAATGTGACAATGAATATATGTATGTTCATGTATAACTGGAAAATTGTGCTCTACACTGGAATTTGACACTACATTGTAAAATGACTATAACCCAATAAAAAAAATGTTAAAAAAAAAAAAAGGATTCTATGATGACTTAGGATCATACAACTTTTCATTCTTCCAGACCTGGACTGCTCCACAGCCAATGCAATGATCTCCAACCTGCTCCCCACCCACCTGACTCTAAAACCTAGACCTGTCTCTCTGGGCTGGGACTCTGCAATGCACACTGTCAGAGTGGACGTGTCCAGCCTGCCCAACCCGCTCAGCCAGATGTCACCTTCCAGGGAAATGGCATAAGGGCCCTGGGGACCAAAATGACTGGGGCTAAGCTCAGAGAAGGACAAAAGGTTCCCCAACCAACACCAAATGGGCCTGAGGGGACAGGATACTGCAGTGTCATCTGACCCTGAGTTTTGGGAATTCTTTTTGGGGAGAAAATGTTATCCACAGAAAGCAGCATTTATGACCTTGGAAACATATTAAAACTCTCAGGTATCAGGGAGAGCTGTGGTAACCTGGGCTGGCATGGGTGGCCGGGTGGGGCCGAGGGGGAGAAGGTAATGGAGGCAGGTGGAGGGGTGAGAACTGACTCTGGGGAGAGCCTGTGTGAGCCCCAGGGGACTCCCTTATTCCAGCTCTACAAGGTAGAGAGGGGCACTCCTGGCCCCCTGGTCTCTTAGCCCCAGAAAACTGGTTCCTCTGGGAATGAACACTTACTAGCAGCCTTCTAGACCCAGGGGGAGTTTTTCTTTTTTTATTATTTACAAGGATAGGCTCGCAAGCCAACTCACCCCAAACCATGTGCAGCCAAACACTCTTGCAGGCCTGATGCATATCATTTCTGGGGATGCTGCTGAGGCCATGGCTCCAGACTTCCCCAGGGTCCCTGCATGCTCCCCAGCGCTGAAGCTGGTGGTCAGGTGCCCAGCTGGGTTGTGCGACAGACCTCCATCTGTTGGGTTAAACTTTAGCTGGCACCTCAGGGGTTGAAGGAGGATGGTGAATTCTGGGCATCAGCCCCCAGGACCTTGGGCCTCAGACTGAATGACTGTGCTCCTGCTTTGTACCAGAGATCCAGCCCCACCAGGTAGTAAAAGAAAAAGGAGCTGCTACTTATTGTGCCAAGAATAAGCACTATGAGTGGGGAGAATATAGCTTGGTGATAGAGCCCATGACTAGCATTCATGAGGTCCTGAGTTCAATCCCCTGTACTTCCACTAAAAAAGTAAATAAACCTACTTACCTCCCCACCAAAAAAAAAAAAGAAAAAAAGAAAAAAAAAATATATATATATATATCAGAGTCAAGAATAAGCACTATGTGCAAAGCACTGTGCCTTTACCTTCATTTTCTCATTTATCTTCCTAACCACCCTCTGAAGTACATAATGCTGAGGCCCAGAGAGAAGTGACTTACTCAAAATCACACAGCATGAGTATATTGTACAGCATAGGGAAATATAGCCATTATTTTTATAATAACTTTAAATGGAGTATAATCTATAAAAATACTGAATCATGTTACACACCTGAAATGAATATAATATTGTAAATCAACTATACTTCAATTAAAAAAAAATCACACAGAATGAGATCTGCTAACTTCTGTTTTAGAGAACAGTGTTGCTGAAAACAACCCAAAATGCTAGATGGACCACAAAAAAATCCTTCTTAAAAAGCACCGAAGAACTGGCAAGAGAGAAAGGAATAGGTCAAAATTAAAGGAGAGGCAAGAACCTAGAAAAGTAAGGAGTACCAGTCATGTTGGCTCTGTGGGTGTTTGCAGATACAGGTATATGTGAATCTCAGTGTGAATGGCCTTGATGGGCAATGTGGACAAATTTTAAAACCTAGTTTCCTCCACAAGTGGGCAATCTACCAGGAACCCTCCTAGATTAAGCTAGCCCCCTACAAGGACTCACCTCCAAGGGAATGCAGAAGAAGTGGGGTGGGGATGTCCCTGAGAAGCTATAACCACAAGCTAGCCTTCATACAGAGTAGCTGCCCTAATCCACATCACTGATGGTCAAAAAGCCTCAAGTCATGAATTTAGTTCAAAGCATTCCCGGACTACTGTTACCCTGAGGTACCTGGCAGAAGGACAGGTAAGCCCTCTCTGGAGGAAGGTATCTTCATAATAAATTTTCAAGTACATTTTGAGCAGTACACAAGCCAAAAATAACCAAGCACACAAGGAAACAATAAACAAGAACCAGCAGAGACAACCATCAGCAGACACAGGCGTATATACCTTCAGATAGTGGAATTATCGAGTATAGGTTATAAAACCATCATGCTCACTATGTTTAATGAAATAAAAGACAAGCTTGAAAATATCTGCAGGAAGTAGAAAACTATAAAGAGTCACCTAACCAACTTGAGAAAGAAGCAAATGGAACTTCCAGCAGTGAGAAATACCATAACTGAAATTTTAAAATGCAATGGAAGATTAGATTTAGCTACAGAGGTAATTTGTGAACTGGCAGGTAGATTAAAAATAAGCAACAGAAAACAGCACAGAGAGACCAAAAGACAGAAAATATGGAATAAAGCTTAAGAGACTTGGAAAAGACTGAACTATGGTTAGTTTTAGGAGGAGAGGAGAGAGAAAATGGGGAGAGATAATACTTGGAAGAGATAACTGGCTAAGAATTTTCCAGAAATGATAAGAGATAACATTCACAGATGTTAAGAATCCCAAGGAGGGGGAGGGTATAGCTCAGTGGCAGAGTGCATGCTTAGAGTGCAGGAGGTCCTAAGTTCAATCCCCAGTACCAACATTAAAAAATAATAAATAAATAAATAAACCTAATTATTTACCTCCTTCCAAAAAAGAAAAAAATTTAAAGAAAATAAAGTAAAAAAAAAAAAAGAATCCCAATTTCAACGAGAATTTAAAAAAGAAGAAGAAAAGAAAGAAATACGGCCTTAAACACATAGTAAATTGCAAAAGACACATGAGAGAAAGAGGGAGAGAGAACCAAAGAAAATGTCAATGTGCTCAGACTACAGCCTATTTTATCAATAGGAACAACAGAAGCCAGGAGTGGAAGGGACCTGACATCCCAATTCTTTATTCAGGAAAAATACATTCCATGAATGAGCATAAAACAAACACACTTTCAGACAAACAAGATCTGAGAGAATGTGTAACCAGGGAACTCTTCTTAAAGGATATTATAAAGGATATATGTTAAGCAAAAAGAAAATGATCTCAGTTAAAGATCTGAGATACCAGAAGGCATAAAGAGCCCCCCAAAAGGGGGTAAATATATGAGTAAAGCTGAACAAACATTGGCTGTATAATATAACAAGAATTATAATGCCCTGTGAGCTCATAGTAAAGCCAGGTAGAATTAAAGTACATAACCAAAAAGTTACAGTCAGGAGTGGGTAGAGACAGTTAAGATGTTTTCAAATTTTGTATTACAAAAGAGAAAGGTAAAGTGATGGACTAACTTAAGATCTTGATAAGTATGCATGTGGTAATTTCTAAGAAATCTAAAAGGAAAAAGAGTAAGAAACACAATGTATAATTTTCAATTAATAGAAGAGAAAAAAAGCAATAATGAGGAGAGGGTATAGCTCAGTGGTAGAGCACGTGCTTACCATGCATGAGGTCCTGGGTTCAATCCCCAGTGCTGCCATTAAAAATAAATACATAAATAAATAAACTTAACTACCCCTTACCCACAAAAAAAGACATTAATAAAAAATTATCAATCCAAAAGAGAAATAAACACAAAAAACACGAGAAAAACAGGAAGCACAAAATAGGAGAGTGGATTCAAGATCTCAGTGTGTGTGTGTGTGTGTGTGTGTGTGTGTGGTGAAGCTGGGCTTCATTTCTGGCTCTGCGCAGCTTTGGAAAGTCATCCTCCACCCCAGAGCAACCCCACTGCCTCCTGACACAGCCCCCAGCATTACTTGTCTACTGCACATGTCTGAGCACCTACCAGTGACCCCCCCCCACCCCAACACACACACAATTCTGGGCTCCCTAAGGCAAGAGATTCAGCACCTGGCATGAACAAGGATGCAGGCACACACCATACACACCACAGCAATAACTTTATTTACTCCCCACAGCGGTTTTAACAACTTCCCAATATTACTGATGAGGAAACTGAGGCTTTGAGAAATGAGCTGACTTGCCCAAGGTTGCCCAACTATGAAGCAACAAACCTGGGTCTGTTTGTCTAACTCAGAGGTCATGCCCTTACACATTAAGCTGGCTTTCAAGGATTTTCTTTTTTTGGTGTGGTAGAACACACATAACATAAAATTTACCATCTGACCATTTTTATGTGTTTAATTCAGTGGTATTAAGTATAGCCACACTGTTGTGCAACCATCACCACCACCCATCTCCAAAACTCTTCACCTTACAAAGCTGAAACTCTGTACTGTTAAACAACAACTCCCTTCTCCCCTCCCCCAAGTCCCTGGCAACCACCATTCTACTTTCTGTCTCCTGGCTTTCAAGGTTACGTACCACCTGGTCCCAAGCTGCAGTCTCAGCCTACACTCAGGCAATTCAGTTTTGTCCTCTGAGTGTGCCCGGCATGATCCTAACTTCTTGCCTTTGCTCATGCAGATTCCCTCCTCCTGCACTTTCCTTCTCCACCCCCTACCCTTCAAGTCTCATCCTAAATGTCTCCTCTCCAGGAAGGAGCTCCTGCCTTCAGTAACTGGCAAGGACTTGCATCACACTCAAGGGTGTCCATGTGTCACCTGCCCTGCCTGGTGGAGAGTTTACTGAGAGCTGAGACCATGCCTGGTTCATCCTTCAGCCCCAGAAGTACCCTCTACAGGTGTGCATGTTTTCTGAATTCTTTAAATCCAGTTCAAGCAGACAGATAGAAGCTGCACACAAACAGATCCTTTCCCGGGCAGCACAGTCTGAGGGACGGGGCAAGTTCTCCTGGAGCCTGGCACCCAGAGCATTCCTGCCCTCTCATGTGTGAAGCAATGGAGAGGTATCTGTGGGCAGGGATACTCCTGGGTGATATAGGGGCTGGTTCAGAATCAGGACCACTCTGCTGGGGCGCCTCATTTCCCTTGCCTTCAGAGATGAACGCAAGCTTCTATTAACCCCAAGCCTCCAGCCCTGAGAGCAATATGCACCTCTGTGCCGCCATGGCCTGGTTCCTTTCCAGAATTTATAGGAAAACTATAAATGGCAGCTGGTAAGCCTCCCACTTTCCTTCTAAGACTCGAACCCGGGCAAATCAAATGGAAGCAATCCATGTCAATTTGGTGCTGTACGGATGATGCCAGGTGCTGAGGAGATAATGATGGAACGAGGAAGGATCAGAACTGTCCATGACCAGGAAGAGCTGACAATCTAGGTGGGGAGATACAACACATGGGAAAGCTATGCCAAGGGAAATGAGATGAGGCTGAATTACCAGTTTCAGGCCATAGTGGGAGAGGTTCTACAAGACTGAGCCTCAGAGAGAGCTTAGCACAAGGCAGCCAGGCCTGAGGGTGCCAGGGCAGGAATAGACCCGTCAAGCTCAGAGAATCTGGGACCTGAGCTGATTCTCAGGTGACTGAGTGCAGGGGCACTCCTGCATGGAAAGCTGAGGGACAGAAAGAAAGGTGTAGACCAGGTAAAGGGTATGGGTGTCCCTGAGGTAGACAGAGGGCTGATAAAAGGGAGGTTGGGGGGGAAAGGTCAAGGTAGAAAATGGGCCAGACTGAGAACACCAGGCTGAGAAACTTGGGTCTTCATAGAGACAGTGAGGCTTCTTGGAGGGCCTGATGTATGCAGGAGGGACATCAGCCAGCCCCGACCTCCTGTCCTCCACAGACTCAGTGATGTGAACTGACCCCTGATCCCTACAGAAGCACTGCCTTTCCAGACCCAACAAAAGGCAGAACTAAAAATAAAGCCTAGATCCATTTGAAAACCTCTCCCAAATCTAATTCTTTGATTTGCATCCAAGACCTTAAATATATCCTTTAAAACCCTTCATTCATTGCAGTTGCTTTTCTTTGAAACCAGAAAATAATATGGGGCTGCAGTTTGTCTCGTTGGCAGGAAAATTCCACATGCAACTTGTAGCATTTACAGGGTGGGAACTGCTGCCCTGGGAGTAGGAGGTCTGAGTCTGGGTCTTTTCCGGACCTAGGAATCATGGCTCACTGTGAGGAGCCATTTGGGTGACTTTGGGCGGGTCACTGGATCTTATGAAACCTCAGTTTGCTCACTCCTGATATGAAGATAACAACACATGCTCCAAATCAGGAAGGCTGCCTACCTTCCATGCACATGGTTTTCTGTAATGCCAACATGGATGTTAGGCTAGTGGGATTCCAGCTGGTTTTTAGAACTATAAGAGCCAAGTTCTTTCTCCCAGTGGGGAGTTGCAGACCCTTTGGCTGTCACTAGAAGAGACAGATATCTGGGAAGGCAAATTGTCACCAGCACTAAACAGCCATCAACAGTGGAATGGCCTCAAAGGGACGCTGTTCTGGTCTTTGCCGCCATGATCAATGCCAGATAGGGGTGCTCCAGGGCATCCAGAGCAGCGGAGAAGGAGGGTGGTGTCCCCATCAAGTGCTTGAGTCTGCAGCAGGAGGTCAGAGGCTTAATAGCTTAGAAGACATCAAAGACTGGAATAGTTTGGCTTCATGAAGAGCTGGCGATGGAAGTGTGGTAGGGAAAAGACAGAATACTGACCCAGAGCACCAGGAATCTTGGAAGAAAATGGCTGGACCCAGATCCTTACCTCATACTATATACAAAAATTAAAATGGATCACTGACTTAAATGTAAGAACTAAAACTATAAAATGACTGAAGAAATTCTTTGTGGCCTTAGATCTGGCAAAGATTTCCTAAATAGTACACAAAAAGCACAAGCTCTAGAAGACAAAAATCAATACACTGATCTAAAAATTTTCATCAAGAATTAAAACTGTTGTGCTTCAAAATACACTATTACAAAAATGAAAAGGTAAGCCACAGACTAGGAGAAAATATTTGCAGACTGTATATCCACCAAAAGGCATACACACACACACACACACATACAAGTACACATATATATATGTATATACATAAATTTCTTAACAAGTAAGTATAAACTTTAGTCTCCTTCTGTATATTTCAACATAGTTTTTACCTTCTGCCATTTTACCATAGAAATTGCCAATAAATTTCAGTGGGGAATATAATATATTTGGATATATATTTGAAATACAAACCTTTTAGTGGACATATAGTTTGCAAATATTTTTATATAATACATAACCTATAAAATATATTACCAAATATTATATATTATTTTAATGTATACTATAAATTATATTATAATTATTTGATATGCTATATTAATATAAACAACCCAGATTTTAAAATGGGCAAAGAATTTGAAGAGACACTTCACCAAAGAAATTACATGGATGGAAAGTAAACACATGAAAAAATACCCAACATCATTAGTTATTAGGGAAATCAGATTAAAGCAACAATGAGATACATTGACACATCCACTAGAATGGCTAAAATTTAAAAGGCTGACCATATCAAGTGTTGACAAGGATACGGAGAGACTGTAACTCTCATACACTGCTGATGGGAATGTAAAATGATTCAACCACTTTGGAAAACAGTTTGGCAGGTTTTTAAAATTTTTTTTCAAGTTAAACTTACATCTGGCATATGAGCCAGTTATTCCCTGTCCAAGCACTTACCCAAGAGAAATAAAAGCATATATTCACACCAAGATTTGTAGATGAAACTTCATAGAAGCTATATTTGTAGTAGCTCCAAACTAGAAACAACTCAAAGGTTCATCCACAGATGCATGGATACACAAATTATGGTACATCCATATGATGGACTACTATTTGGCAATATAAAAAGGAATAAACTATCCATACATGCAACAATGTGGATGAACCCTAAAACAATGAAGTTAAGTGAAAGAAGGTAGACAAAAAAGTATACATACTATCTGATTGCACATACATCAAATTCTAGAAAATGTAAGCTGATCTATAGTGACTGATAGCAGATGGTAGTTGGCTAAGTGGTATAGGAGGGGCAGGAAGGAGAGAATTCAAAGGGGTACAAGGCAAAGAGTGATGAATATGTTCATTGTTTTGATTCTGGTGATGGTTTCACAGGGGTAGGCATACGCCAAACTCATCAAATTGTAAACTTTAAATATGTGTGGTTTACTGTACATTAATTATACATCAATAAAGCTGTTCAAAAGGAGGAGGAGGAAGGATGGCGGTCCCCTTGGTGGAGACCAGTCACTCCTCTGATCTCCTGATTGGGTGCAGGTATGGGTGTGGGGTTTATCTACAGTATCTGTGTCTCTTTTGCCATTCAGGTGTTCTTTACCTACTCTGCTGCATCTCCCTCAGCTGTTCCAGATTTCTTGAAGGCAGGGCAGTGCTTTCTGCATCAAGCCTCTCCTGTTAAGGATAAGGAAGATGACGATGACAGAGCAGTCCTCAGCAGAGGGTTGGTCTATCACTGGGACCAGTGGTGATCATGTCAGAGTCCTGGAGGAGTCCACCTAACCGGGTATAGCATGTGGACTGCTGTCATTCCTGCCTTGTTTTAGGAGTGTGCAGCAACTCACTCGGGGAGTACTTCCAACATTGCTGCAAAACTGGATAAGGCAGAGGTAAGATGCTGAGCCATGTTTGGCTCCTGAAGGAACTGAACCACCAGGGCTTATTGTTCAGGTCAGGGCTGTCAGACAAGATGGTTATTACATAACCTATGGTGAGTTGTGAAATTCTGGGGCCAGGAAGCCAATGCTATGTGCAAGGTACTCCTCCATAAATTGGCTGAACCCAGATTCCAATCTTTACCATGCTGACCTGATTGAAATCTCCATGGTCCTGTGCTCAGACTGTTGTTCTGGCCGAAGCACCCAGAAAGTGATGACCTTGCTAAGTCACATTCTTAGCCCTCTCCCCTCTAGATGCCAAGCCAGCAATCTTTCATGTCAGCAAGTCTTGACTTTCTGAGGGCGAAACACTCAACTTGACATGAAGGAGTTAATTCTATTGCATTCAAGCACCACAAGGGCGGGCAGTGGCAGTGGTTCCCACAGATTTGTGTAAACCAAAGTATGGACTTGACTGAGAATGAAATACTCCACCCTGCTGTGGGTCCTGCCAACAACTATGATCTGCCCTCACTCCTTGTGGATTTTCCTTGACCATATCAGCTTCACTAAAGGAAAGCTTGATTCAAAAAGCCAACCACAAAATGAACATACATGTTGGGATTCCTACTTACATGACTACAGGAAAACCTGTTTCCTCTACTCACAATACTTCTGACACCAAATGTGTAGGGTTTTCCCTCACATTAACCAATTCTGGAGTTAGGGCAGACCCCAAAGGTTAAGGGCTCAGTCCCACAAGATAACCTGCCTTCAGATACCAATTGCAAGTAGTGGGTCCCCAGGAGATCCACACTTCTGTCTTACTTGGCTACAAATTGGGGGTTCCCACGACCCCCTCTTCAGGTTCCGTAATTTGCTACATGGCTCACAGAACTCAGGGAAACACTACATTTACTATTAGTGGTTTACGATAAAGGCTACAACTCAAACAGTCAAATGAAAGGGATCCAAAAAGCAAGGTACGCAGAAGGGGCACAGAGTTTCCGTGCCCTCTCCAGGGGCATGACCCTCCCAGCACCTCGATGTGTTCACCAATCTGGCAGCTCTCTGAATCCCTTCACTTAGGATTTTTATGGAGACTCCTTACATAGGCATGATTGATTAAATCATTGGCTTTTGGTGGTTAACTCAATGCCCAGCCCCATCCCAGAGGTTGGGGGCAGGGGTGGGACTGAGAGTTCCAATCCTCTAATCACATGGTTGGTTCCTCTGGCAACCAGTGCCCAGCCTCCAAGAGTCACCTCACTGGCATAAACTCGGGTATGGCTGCAGGGGCTTATATGAGTGACCAAAGATGTTCCTCTCACCCCTATCACTCAGGAAGCTACAAGGGTTTTAGAAACTCTGTGCCTAGAACCAGGGACAAAGACCAGATATATATTTCTTCTCAAAGCAAACCATCATAATGACAAAGGAATTCGTCACCTGATGGGACAGGTGTCCTGGGTGTTCCTGTACATCACACAGTCTCTCATGAGCACCCACAAAATAATCTGGCTTGCAGAAACTGCCAGTGAGTGGATTTTAGGTGAGCCTGAGAAGTAGGCCATCCTCTCCTCTGGGTTCTTCTTTGGCTCCATTTCCTCAGGAAGTTCACCTTGCTTTGAGAAGGGCCAGGCTGCAGTGGGGAAGTGGGGGTAGTGGGGAGAGGGTGTGTGCATTGTAAACAGTCTTAACTTCCTCTCTAGGCCCACTGACCTCCATGGGCACCGCAGACCTTGCTCTCCAGCTCAGGCCAGCATCTACCTCCTCCTCTTGGTCCAATACTCTGTAGACTTAGAACATGGGAGCAACCCCCGCGCCCCAGACACTTCTGACTGAGCTCAGCTCCCCAGTGTGGGAGGGGCCTGCTTTCTAGATCTCTCATCCAGGAAATATCAGATGACAACTCACAGCCTCATCAGGTAACCCAGCAAATCCTCATGATGAATTTTAATTGCAGTCGTGTGCCCAGAATGGCCACCCAAGAGAGCAAGGCAAAACTGAGTGACCTCTCTCCTGACCAAGCTCCTGCACAAGGCTCACATTGGCACAGCACCTGTCTCCCCAAAGCACTTGTGTTTCAACAGAACACAGTCTTCCCAGGAGAGTTCTTGTCCACACTGGCTTGGGGTCACAAGGGCTTGAACAAGTAGGGCACTAAAGCCAACCGCAGAGTCAGATGGAGAAGGACGCAGGGCTCTGCGATCTAAGACCCATTTCAGTGCCCCAGGAACACCTAGTGTTTAACGTGTACCACACACAGATGTGCATCGAAGCAGCACAGGGTGGAGAGACATCAGGGCCCTGACCCAGAGACCACCCACCTCCCTATTTGGAACTCAGACCACTGTTCAAATATTTACTGAGCATCTACTATGTGTTGGCACCAAGGACTCAGTGTTAACAAGATGCACGAGGCCCCTGCCCACACAGTCCACAGCCTCAGCCCTGAAACATAGTCCTGAAAGATCATGGAGTAAGAATAAGGCTGGCCTGATCAGATGCCTAAAGCAGCCCAGGTAGAACTCAGAACTCCATCTCTGAGTGATGCGAGAGAGAACTCAGGACAGGACAGGGCAGGGCCAGACACAGAGCAGAAGCAGCCGACACCTCGGGCAAAAGCAAACAGGTCTGTGTGAATCTCAGGCAAGTTCAGTGAGTGCCAAGAGCATCCAAAGAAAGTCACAGGCCACACCAAGGCCTTTCCTGAAGGCTTCAGGCACTGCTCTTGGTTTCAGCAGGGCAGCTCCACACTAGCCTAGGGCCAGAGGCCCAGGAGTGTGCTGGGAGCAAAAACTGGGCTTGCAGGGAAACAGCAAGGAGGACACAAGTGGGCAGAGCAGCTCAGGAGATGGACCTGAAGGGTGGAAGGAGAGGAGTAGCCTACGACAGCACAGAGGTGACAGTAAAGGATGGGGTAGTGCTGTGTGTCACAGCTTGGGGCAGACTCGTCAGGACTGTAGACCCGTGGCTGCACCTCCCACGCGTTCCCAGCTGACATGCCTCAGAGCCAGAGCCCCTCAGTTGCTGCAGCTGGCCTCCAGTCTCTGTCACTCGCCACTTTCCCTCCAAGCCACCTTTCTCAGGCTTTGGCCTTCTCGGCTGTGTCACCTGTGTCCAGTCTATGCTTACCCAGTCAGAGTTGGACTCCCTTGGTCTGACTCCTGGGTAGCCCCATGTCCAGCTGCCCTCCCCATCCTCTGCCTATTTCAACTCCTACCTGGAATCTATTCAAGATCCCAGGATCTCAAACAAGGATCAAAGAATGAAATCAATTTTGGAGACATATAATCAACTCCCAAGAAGAATGTGGCTCCAAGTTTCCTGATAAATGAGAATGACTCTGAGCAGCCAAAACCCACCAGCCCCACGAGTGCATCTCTAATCAGCTGCAACCACATGGCACACACTGACCAGGGCGAAGGCAGGAAGAAGCCCAGTACTGAGCCGGATTCTGCCACAATTTGCTGTGGGATCCTGGGCAGATCGCTTCTTTCCTGGCCGTAGGTTCCTGATCTGCAAAACCCTCCCTGCCCTGTGTCAGACTGCAGAGGGGTGCCATGCCCACAGAGCACGGCTCACTCTAACTGGGCTGAGCTGTGGGTAAAGGCTGTCGGGGCCGTTCCTCTTCCCCCATCAGAGAAACTGAACTTCCTCTAAACCTCTGTGGCTCGTAGACAGCTCAGTCAGCACAGCACTTCAGGGCCCTGCCTCAGAAAGTGGCCAATTCTCTCCACGTGGCTGGGGGGGGGGGGGCACCAAGGACAGCTGGAAGGAAAACAGAGAAAGGAGAAGCAGAGCAGAGGTGTGTGTCCCTCAGAGAGCATGCGGCTTCCTCCCAGACCACAGGGCTCAGCAGCACCAGGCTCACTGCTGTTCTTAAGAGGGACAGAGTGGCTCGAGCTGGACAGCTTCTGCGGCCTTGGCCAAGTGGCTGGCTGTGCCTTGGTTTCCCCAGCTGTCAAGTAGCTCAGTTGTGAGGATTAAGTAAGGATATGTGTTAAACAAGTGTCATGTAACAAACTCCCCATAAACATAACCTTTCTCCTCGCTCTCCTTCTGTCCCCACTGTCACCTCACCTCCAGGCAGGGCAGGCAGCTGCTCTCAGTCTATCATAAGACAAACTCAGAGCCTGACCCCCAGGCTTAGGGTTAAACAATTAATGAATAGCTATAAAAATGTGTAGCTACATTATGAATAAACAGAAATTTGGGTGCTTTCTTTATAATTTGTTATTTTTTTTCTAGCAAACTCTACCACTAGTTGAACAGAATCCAGTATTTTAGAAAGTTTCAGTGGATAGGAATAGCAAAAAACTATGTTAGCCCACATAACTTTTAAAAAAAAGAAAGAGGAGAAAAAGAAGAAACAAAACTGAAACCAAATTTATTTTTAGAAATGACTTTCTGGGGGCAAATACTTATTTTAAAACAGCAAGAATATTAACGCTTAAACACAAAAAGGATTTCTCCTTCAAAAAGTCTTTTGCTGCTCAGTCTTGAGAAATCCCAGAACTCTTTTCAAATTTTCCATGCTGATCCAAATCCAATTTCAGTACTTTCCACTCATATTGAATGGAATATGAAATTAATTTTTCTATTCTAAATAATATTTGTTGAGAAAATAGTCTTACAATTTTAAAAACAAATTGGCTCAGAAATATTTCAAAGCTAGCTTTCATGCTATTTCTTACCATGTCTCGTTACTGTTTGGGTTGGAGTGTAGTTTTGTTAGTTAAAATTGCCTTTCTTCCACTGGTGATGATCATGTTGATTTTATATTTCACTGGAGTAGACAAGGAGCCACACATTGGATGAGCCAAACAGCTTTAGAAAGAGTTTCCACACTTTTTCCACCGAATAGTTTTAAACATTATTTTGGCACCTGAAACCAAAGTGATATGTCTATAACTGTAGGGAACAAAAATACTGTTTGTTTTTTTTAAAAAAATACTATTTAAGAAACAAAGAGAACTAAAAAAAAGAATCAGGTCAAGTGACTGAAGCCATGGATGGACAAAGGGAGGCGCATAGACTCCAAACAGACACAAACTTGACAGTTTGGGGATCTTGCAGAAACCACGATGCCCATGCTAATAAAAGTCAACACACACACACTGGGTCCTCCTCTAATCCAGAATATGGCAGGTGCTGGGATCTTGGGCACCTGAGTCTGAGGGGTGTCGCATACAGGGCTGGCTTTATGGGCCAGTGACCAGTGCAGTGGAATGGGGCCCTGCACTTCTGATTTAATGCTCTACAGTGGTTGTCTCAAAATCCTTAATAATTTTATCTTTGAGTTTGTGTTTTGTAACTGAAGTCTGACGGGACAACAGCATGCGCCAAGAGCTGGGCACCTTGATTCACTCACTCGAAGTCATGCCTCCCTGGGACAGGTTCCCCGCTGCCTGCCCACCGCTCCCACCCAGTGGCCACACCTGCAGTGGCAGGGGTCTGGCAAGAAAGGTCACAGTTGGGTGTGTGCACCCCAGGCACTCTGAGGTGCTGCACTTGAGCTGTGAGTAACCCTTGTGCCTGAGGAAGCACATTAAATATTAAACAACAAATTAAAAACATTGTTGTAGGTTGAGAGAGAAATTGTGGAAAAAAGAAACAAGGATTTTCCTGCTTTTTGAACAAGAAGTCCCACTTCCCACAAATCATGTAGCTGGCCATGGCAGCAGGCACCCATAGAAGAAATTTCCAATCCTGGAAAAGCTGGAAACAGCCTCACTGTGGAGCGTGGGGACTTCTCCAAGCACGGCTTAAGCAAGAGGACTGGGGCTGTCATCTTTACCTTTGGTTTAACATGTTGGGGACTATGGTGCATGCTGGTGGGCGCGTACACTGGTACAAACTTTGGGAAATCACTTGGCATTCATTAGTAAAGTCCAAGATGTACATACACCCTAGAGAAATTTTGCATGTGTGCACAAGGAGACAAGTATGAGAGTGTTACAGCAGCACTTCAGGAAATATCAAAAAGCTAGGAACAATCTTAATGTTTACTGGAGAATGGGTATGTAGTATGTCAATGCAGTAGAATACTTCAGAGCAATGAAGACAAATGAATTAGAGCTACATGCATCAACAAAGAAGACTCTAGGACATAACATGGAGTACCCTATGGGCTCATAGCCTTCATGAGCCATGCTCTATGTCCCCCAAGTTGGCCAAGTCCTGGAGCAGGAAGTGGATGGCCTCCTGTGGTGAATGTGATAATCACATACAAGACTGGGCTGCACCATAGCCACCAAGGGTCCAATGCCCGAATATCCATTATTAGAAATTTAATCTTCTGGGTCAAGGTTAATGTGCTGTGTTGGGGATCAAAGAGACCGAAAGGTTTCTGGTTCTACAGTACTCTGCTGGGCTGCCACTGGCCACAGCCCAAACTCCTTCACACTAAGAAGCTCATGGAAGGAAGCCAAGACAGGAAGGCTGAGCAGTGGGCCGAGGACAAAATTTGGGGGCATATCAGTATTTCAGGATTGGCGGATGAAGGGAGGTCACAGGAAGCAGCTGGAAAGCATCAAGAGACAAGAAATGTCAATGAAATCACAAGAGTTTTAAGGAGGCATTACAGAAACTGATCACCTATCACAGAGGTAAGTCAGTTCAGGTGAAAATATGTCATTTAATAATTTGACAATTAAAAAGCTGCTGGTGACCTTAGCACGGGCAGTCTTGATGGGGGTAGAGTCCAGACTTGGTGGGGAAATAAAAGAAGCTAACTTTCCAGAAGTTTGTTTAAAGGACAGGGTGGGAGGTGCCAGGGAAGAGAAAGTGAAGTTAAGGTTTTTTCTAGAATTGGAGAGAATTATGTTTGTGTGGTGAAAGAAAGGAAAGGGAAGGATCCAAGAATCAGAGAAAGAGGGTGATTTATTGAACTGGGTCCTGGAAGAAGCAAGAGAGGGTGGGAGGAAGGGCCGAGGAGGACAGCTGGTCTCGGAAATGTCACGTGGATCCTGTTAGAGGCAAGGGAGTGAGGAGCTGAGAACCTCATCTCCTCCGCTGTCCCAGGGCGGCAGACATTACGGTCGCGGGAGACAGAGACAGCATTGGGGTGGACAATTTGAGGAGAGTGGGACAAGAGGGAAAGAGCCACCATGGGGAATGAAATGAGTGTCTGGCCTGGTGTGAATAAAATGGTGTGAATGAAAGGACTGGCCAAGAGCTGGCTGAGTTGGAAACCACATCTCTGTGGTGGTGCTAATTTTCTTTTGTCCCAGTAGAGCCTGACAGCTCTGAAGCCCCACGGAGAAGATGGAAGGCTGGATTTTTTCAGGCGGGGGTAGGCAGAGAGGGTACAGGACATGGGGCTTAAGGCCACTGAGAGTGCTGGTTAAATGACAGCAGCTCTGGGAACAGCTGGGGCTGGCAGACAAAAGAGACTTCACCAGTTTTCTATTTCATAAGAGATAATAGTCTGTTGTAACTTAAAAGACATTAAATAGAAAAGCCATTTGAATGACTGGAGTTGATGTTTTCAACATTGAAGTAGCAATCTGCACCCCACCTGGCGTCTGCATTACTGACCAGGGTCAAGTGACTTCTCTGGGCACATGACCTTGCCAGCCTATGCCTCTGGGCCTCAGGTCCACCCCACAAACTCAGAGGTAACAACAGGATGAGATTCTTGTCTTTACTTCCCATCCCCTGTGCAGGCGACTGGTGCCAAAGGTACTTAAAAAAGGCTTATAAGTTTCTAAAATGTGGTATTTTGGTCAACCTGTTAAACTATGATTGAAAAAATGACTGGGTTGAAAACTGTTATGTCTAGTCATTGCTTTTTGAAGGGACCTACTGCTGAACACTGCAGCAGTTTAACCTTCTCAACCATCTTTAAGCAATTTTGTCAGTTTTTGAGAATTGAGATGGGGTCTAGTCTTTTTGTGCTTTACAATTTTTAACTCATTTTCTGCCAATTATTCCTGCTCTGCACTGTTTATACTCATAAAAAATCAGAATTACCTAAATATCCAATAATAGGATTTGTTTATAGTTCTCTTTTCTTCTTACTAGAAAAACAACGCACATTCATGTCAGAAAAGTTAAAAATGCACACAGGTAAGAGACCTGAGGGATGTGTGAACTCCCTCCAGAGACACCACTGCTGGTTAACACCCAGGAACGTGGCTTCCAGCTCTGTCTCTAAGCCTGTATAGAGTGGGTTCCCACCATATTTACTTTTTGCAACTGCTTATAATTGCCTTCAGGAATCCAGCTCTCCAGGGCTCAAGTCCTCCATCTGCCACACACACACCTGCCTGCCCTGCGCCCTAGGGAAGGAGTTTTGCAAGCAAGAGTTGAAGGTGCTATGAGGCCAAGCTAAGGAGGAGGAGAAAGTCACTGTGGAAGGTGAAATGGCCACAGCTGCTTCAGGGACTGCAATGCCCTCACTGAAGAATCATGTTAACAATCACCCCCAGACATCTGTGAATAATCTGGAACCTTGTAATTTGTGCTTTTGGAGAGTTCCACAAAGCCATGGTGGGTTCCTCAACCTGGGACAATCAACTCATGGCTGAGTGGAGCCAGTGAAACTTAAACTTGAGCCATAAGAGACTAGGAACAAAGTTCAAAAGATTAAACGTGCTACAAATGTCTACAACCATCCTGAGTGGTTGTTATCCTGAAATAACATGGCAAGTGTGCCCTTTTCCTGGTGGAGCACCCCAGGGTGCCCCAACTTGGCCCTCTCAGGAATGAGGGCATGTGCTCCAGACCTCCAAAGGCGCGCCTTCCCCTGTCCACAGTCAAGTCCTGTGACCTCTGCTCTTTCAGCGTTCAGTACAGGAGGACAGAACAGGGTAGGGATTCTTTCATGCTTCTAGGACACAGCCGTGGGCCACATTCCCCATGCAGTTTCCAAGAAATTGCTGGGTGAACAGGCCTCAGAGGGCCACGTTGTATATGAAGAGAGCGGAGTCCCAGACAGTCCATGGTTTTCATCTTGGTCCTGCCCTGTTTCAGATCCTGAGAAAGTTACTTAATTTCTCTGATCCTCCAATTACTTGCCTACAAAACAGGGATCCAGGTAGGGTTATGAGGATTAAACCAAGGCTATGTAGGTAAAACACATGCACCTTACCTGGCATATAGGTGGTGCCCAGTAAGTATTAAATTCTTTACCTCCCAGCCCAGTGGGTTTCCAGACTTGCCATGCCTTTCCAGACTTGCTGCAACCTGAACAAGAGCATCCTGGAGACTGGAGTGAACAATGTTCATTCATTCAATCAACATTTACACAAAGTGCCTGTACGCCTAGCACCCTGGAACATCAACTTCACTTAAAGGCTCTTAAAAATACTATTTTAGTATTAAGACAAATATCACGGAGAAGCATACAAAATTTGCACTGACTTGAAAGAAAAATATGAGTCACTTGGCCCATGCTCCAGGCTTCCAAGGGACCCCATACAGGCAGCTTGAAGATGCTAAGTTGCCCAAGGATTTGACCTCAGGTCCAATTGACACATTGTTACATTTTCCTGCAGTGAGTCATGAACCAGAAGTGACAGGGTTACTCCCTAGAAAATCAGGGTGGAAGAGTCCTGGTCCAGGGAAAACCGGCCAATTACAACAAGGACGATCACGCTCACTGTGTTCACTGACCCCAGAGCCCTGTTTTGCACAATCTGTCTAGAGTCATCCTTGGGCCAACTCTTCTAAGATTATCTCAACTTCAGATCTCTGGAAAAGATACTCCTATTTCTAGGAAAACTTCGTGAAATTTGCTGTATGTCAAATCTGACATGTTCAGCCAGACCAAATTTGCTTTCCTCAATCACTTCCCATTCTAACCTCCCGCCACTTTCAGGATCGCCCTCCAAGGTCAGATTCTGGATGTAACTGGCGGCTACTCCATCCATTTACCTTTGCTACCTGTGCCTTGGTGGACTCAGATCTGTGGGCTCCTCTTAGCATAGATAGACTTAGGCTGGAAACCAGATCCCCCACGTCCACTTTCTCATCAGAAAAATGTAGCTCCTTCCCTGAATCTATTACCGTGTTAGCTAATTTCAGTATTTGATATAAATAGAAAAATAGTAGCCATGACCATCTCTGAGTGGTAGGATATAAGTGGTTTATATTTTCATCATTTTGCTTACCTGTATTTTCTCATTTCTGACAATGAGCATGTATTTTTTTGTGTATAGAGAATGGAAAAAACATGAAGACTAACTAACATTCTTCTCACTAAGCTGTTTCCTGGTAGATTTACATTCTGAATTCCAGCTCCAAATTCAAGGCAGAATGTCTCAGAATGTTTTTCCATAGAATAGGTGACTAGAAATCCAATTAACTCTTGCATACTGCTCTTTACCAAGCTAAACCAATTCCAGTTTATACTTAGGTTTATCAGATCAAAGGAAATGGCTTTTGAGGCAGGGTTATTTACCCAATGTACTTTACATATGGTTATGAACCAAAATCACAACAAAACCTGAAAAACTACTGGTGAGATAATGGAAACCCAAGTTCAAAACCATGGGCTTGGGAGATCATATTATTCTCCAAAACAGCTTAGCAACCTATTGAAGTTACACCAGATGTGGAACAGCACTAGTATTCATTCAACAAATATTTGTTACTTGCTGTGTTCCAGGCACCATTTTAGGCACCGGGGACATAGCAGTAAACAAAGCTAGCAAAAATCCCTGCCCTCAGGAAGACTGTATTCCAGTCAAGGAGACAGAAGATCCCCATGCAGCAACAAAGCCCTTAATAATCCATAGCATTAATACTGTTCCTGCTCTTTTGACTATTTGTCTGCCATTTTTCTCAGTGAAGGAGAACTTTCTACCAAGTCTCCTCTACAGCTAGTGGTTTGATTGACTATTTCTTGACATAGCCCCTCCAGAAGTGGGACAGACTGGATACCAGTACCTTTGGCATCAAAGTAATTAGAGAATTGGAGAGCTACCCAGCCATTATCTTCCTTCAGTGACTGTCCTAAGAACTTAGCTGATATAAAATGGTTCGGATCTTCCCAGAGGAAGAAGATGAAGGACTCAACCATGAATGGAGTGGCGAACTAAGCCAGAAGACTGGGAGACAAGGAGCTGCCCCAGTGGGCTACTGGGATAAGCAGAAACAGAAGTGAGACTGACTTAGGGAAAAGAAGACTTTAGCTCTGTGTAAAAGAAAACATTTCAACAGCCTAAGCTGCCCCACAGTGGAGTGGGCTGAAGGAAAGGCATTCTCAGGCTCTGCAGGTGGATGACCAGCCCCGCTCTGCCACTTAGTGGCTGTGTGACCTTGAGCTAGTCCCGTAAATCTATAGGCCTCAGATGCCTTGCCTGTAAATGGCAATTATAATGGTACCCAGTTCATGGGACTGTGGTGAAGATTTAATAAGAGAAAGCACATTAAGTGCCAGGGACTGTCTGATGCACAATAACTTAGACATTGAAAGGCTATCTGTAATTCTACCTAATAAAACTGAAAAAAAAAAAGAAAGGCTATCTAGATCAGATGATGTTTACCTATACTTTATGCTGTTTCTATAGTGGATTTTATTATATTTTATATCAAAAAATATTATATATAGTCATATTTGGCAAGAGGACTAAAACCTATAGTTGTGATATTAACACCACAAAAAAATCAGTCGTTCTGGCAGGGATAGAACCTATAGTTCCCTGTAAGGATCCCTCTGAACAATGCTACCACAGTTCTGATATGACCATGGTTCAGGCCCATTACATGACCTCTGGCTGATTTGAACACATCATGATCTTTGTCCTTCCTGGAGGTGCACTAGGGTACTGGGAAAAGGCAGAGATCACGCCAGCACCAGTGTTCAGGGAATGCACTAACGCAGAAGCACCCCCCCACACACACACACACATCGAGCCAGGCTGATTTGGGAGTGATCTGGGGTTCAAGACAGGAAGTCCCCAGAGAGGCTGTGCTAACATCACAAAGCTCCCAAGGGCCCACTAATGACCACAGAAACAGTGCCAGCACCAGCCCTACTCTGGGTCATCCAGGGCTGATGGACTTAGATGGCACCTATGAGGCAGGACTCTGGAGGCACAGCCAGGCAGGGCTGGAGAGCCCAGCCATAGCTCAGTGAGATGAAGGACAGCCTGACTGCAGCACAGGATGGAATCCCAGCCTACTCATAAGCCTCTTGTGATTCCAGCAATGGGGGTCATATTCAGGTACAGGTTTCCTCTTCCACCCCAATGAAGATGCCCCAGGGTCAGCTGCACAGCCAAGAGATCTGCTTTATAGCCTAGTCTCAACTCCCAGCACCAGCTGTTGGTAATGGTCCAAGGGTAGGAGAGGGCAAGTAGCCAATCCACTTGTGCGTGCCCAACAGGCCCTCTGACAACTGCCATCTCCACACCAATTGCCTTGGGGTCGGCAGTCAGCCTTTACCTGCTGAGCCAGTGTCTAGCCGACAAGTTCCTCTCATCATGCCTGCCCACCAGCCAGCTTTCCAGGCATGCCTAGACCTGCCTGAACTCTTTGCAGGTACAGAGCTCAGGCCTACGTCCCCCTACTCCCCTCATGCACTACTTAAGAATCAAAATCCCAAACAATCATATCTCGTATATGTGTGGTGCTTAGTATTTTTCAATGCATTTTGTATTCTGTATGTAGCTCACAAAATCTCCAGGAGAGTAGCGAACAGACTTGGAAGCACACAGTCAGAAGCAATGCCCCAAACCCCAGCTCAGCAGTGCTCTAAGAAGACATCATCGTGACTACTGAGTCTAGCATACTGTCCCTGCCACCTACACCACAGACATCCTTATGCTGGATGCTGCCAGTAAACTGCTGTCACTGGAAACTTAGATCGTACCCATCACGTACCCAATGCTTGACAGGATTGTGAAGCAGATCTGCTCCTTTGCTGTGTCACCAGCTTCCAATTCAAAATTAGTGCGGAGCTGGGGGCTTATCTGACTGGAGGAGCCTGAGCCTGAGGCTGCTGCCTACGCCCCAGCTGCAAAGGAAAATGGCTCCACTTCCTTAAGCACAGGAAGAAGGCTCAGCTGCTGGGCAACCAAAATGAGCGAAAAATGTCCAACTCTGCCTCTCATTCAATCATCACACCAACACGTGATGTTGTCAGAATAACTCTTATTATCCCCATTTTAGACAGCAGGAGTCAGACCAGGGCAGCTTCTCTACCAACACATTGAAATAAAACAGGGAGAAAAGCAAAGTGTCATTTTGAGGTTGAAAAAGATCAATTGCAGAAGTGTGGGATTAGAGGAACTAGGTTTGGGTCATTTAAAGAAGGCCTTAGAATTTCAGTTGAACTTAAGCTTCACGCAAACGCAGCTAAAGAGGCTGTTGCCACAGCCACTGCAGAGACTTGTGTGTGGGACAGCGTCTCGGCCTCTGGGCCTGCCAGACTTACCTGGGGTTGAACTTTCTAGTCTGGCCACATATTCTCAGAGATAGGAAGCCAAAGTAGGGAGGTTCTGTAATATCTGTTGCATGGGTTCTGCTGCTTCAGAAGGCAGAAGTGGGGCCACATGGGAGTCACAGATGCCAGGTCAATACCTATAGAACAGGACAAAAACATCCCAGTGAGGGGGTGAGGTCCCCACTGCCAGGGGTATACAAACAGAGGCTAGAAAGCCATCTATCAAAAATTTTAGTTGAACCTGATGCAGTCTCTTCCAACTCTAAGATGCTGTAAGCCAATAATGTGTGCTAAACCCTGGGCATGATCTACAAGTAGGACAGTGACCATCCAAGAGCCTCCTAGGGATGTACTGGACTAAACAATGACAGAAGCAAAAACCCAAAAATGTGCACTCTTACTAGACATCAGTTATATGCAAAAATAAAAGGAAAGACATTTTCATACTTTATATTATCCAGAACTGAAAAGTAGTAATATCCAGTACTGGAGAGGTTGTGATAAATCTGGAACATTCACGCTGGCAAGTGGGAAAAATGGGCACCTCTCCTTTTTGAAATCAATGTAGTAGATGGTATCAAAAAAACCAAAAACATGTTTAAACCTTCACCCCAATAACTGTTCACTTGGGAGTTTACCTTAAAGAATAATTTGTAAAGGGTAATTGCTATATACTTGAAGGATTCATACATCATTATTAATAACAAACAAAAAGTCTTGAATAGGAAAGAGGTTAAGTACAGTATAATGTTTATGGAACATTAGGCAATAATTACAGGTGATGTTTATAAAGATGCTCTGTTCCTCCAGGGCAAGTCCTGCATCCTATTTACTACTGTGGTCCCAGCACTGCCTGGAACATAGAAATGCCTCATTAGACAGTAGTTGAATGAATGGATGAATGAATAAACAACTGGACAAAAGAATTCAATCTTAGCAAGGGAAAAAACAAGCAGAACTCAAAATTATATCTAACCTATGATTTCCAGAACAGGAAAGATTATATATACATGCAGACTGTATGGAAAAATAAAAATAGATGTTAGGGTCATATACTAGAGATGATGTGTTATTCTTATTCATTCACCATGTTTTTCTGAGCACCTGTTATGTATCAGGTGCTGTACCACATGCTGTGAGGAGAGCAGTAAACTAAATAGACAGTCTCTATCCTAAAGGAGAGTTCATTCTTGTGGGTTACTGGAGGAGTGTGAGTGGGGAAGAGGCAGACAATAAACAGATAAGTAAAAGAATCTATTATATGTCAGATGGTACTAAGTGCTATTGGGGAAAAAAAGAAGGAAAGGGAAATAGAGAGTGTGCCAGGAAAGGAAATGCTGCCATTTTATATGGATGTCCACAAGGATATCTAAGGAAGATATTTCAAGCAGAGGGAACAGCAAGAGCAAAGGCTCTGAGGCCAGACAGTGTGCTTGAAGCAATCAAGGAATAGCACGGAAGTCAGTGAGCTGAAGCAGAGGGAATCTAGGGGATGAGGCAGAGAAGCTACAGGAGTTAGAGTGTATGTGGTCCTGCAAGCTATCACAAAGCCTTTAGGGCTTGTGCCCAATGAGACAAAGAAGCCACTGAAGGTGTCTGAATATAGGTACAACATGATTCGACCTGTGTTTAAAAAGAACCACTCCTTTTACAAGAATATTTTTTGAAAGTTTAAGATGAAAGGAAGAACTTTAAACAATGGACAGATTATCATAACATTCATGAATTGATTCACAAAGTATTTTCTGAGCACCCCCTGTTTCAAGGGGCTGGAATAGCAAGACTGTTTCAAGATTATAAAAACATATCAACCATACAAAAATATGTTTAAATAACGCTTTTTTTAAAGACAAATTTCTCAGAGCAATTAACTGATTTTGTCCTTTTTTCTTTAGAAATTATGGAGATGATTTTTCTCAATTAACATTTAGATGCACATTTTGTATTCTATACCAAGTCCCTTAATTGTAAACTGAGCTGCTGTTTAGGAAATCCTAAAGTTGGCTGCTTATTTGACTCGTCTTAAATATCTCACGCACAACACTTCTGCAACATCACTCATAATCCAACATTATTGATAGGAGAGCCTTGTGGGAAGTCTGTATGTGCTGGCAAGATTATCTGAAAAACTAATAAAATCCTTGTAATCCTTTTCAAGGATGCAGAAAGGAAAATGGCTGCATTTCAAATTCATGGCATTTCAAAGGCATGAATTAAGCTCTAAGCTCTACATTTGAAAAAAATCAACACAAGTTCTCTAATTTATGCTCTAAACTGAGAAAACAAATCATTGCTAAGAAATGAAATTTGCAAAATTCTTAAACACATTTTCTAGTTGATATGCACATACTTAAAACTACAAACTATACCAAAATATAAATTGCAGAAATCACTATAGTTGAATTTGGTTGATACAACTTCATCATGAAATCTGGAATTATTTTTTGGTTTGGTTAATTTTATTCCTAGACATTCTGCCTTTTAGGTGTGGGTAAAACTGATCATGTGTAGCTGATGCTGAGATGATACTTCTGTGAAAATGTATGAGAAAGCTTATGGCTTCTTTGCATCCTTACCTGTCATGCCTTGGGAAAGAGGGCTTCTTCTTAGCTCCCCAACATGTTGATTATTGTGACACATGTCAGAGGGCTCTGCACCCCATCCCTCCTCCTTGCCATCATCTTTTAACTTCTTACTCAATGTACAGTTTGGCACAGGGCTACCACAGTTCCTCTTGCCTTCAAAGCAGACATCTTTCTGGAAGACTTGCCAGTGACCCATTCAGCAAGCTTGCCTTTCAAACTACAACCTTCTCTGCCTACTCCAGTCACCTTGCCCCTTCCCCTGACCAAGGCTCCTGTACCTCTGACCAACATTACCTGAACCTTTCTGCTCCTCCCTCCCACCCATCACATCCATCCTCTCACACACAGAGACCCCTGCCCCCATCTGTCCACTCCATCCTGGTTTCACCTCCTTCTTCTTGGTGGACTACCATTTCTACCTCCCTTGTCAACATCTCCAATTGCCTTGCTTTCTTGTCTCTCTTGTACAGCAAAGCCCAGCTCTGGATCAGCCTCACCAGTAGCCTTCTCCATGCCTATCTCAGGGCTGATGGGATGCTAAAGAAAGTCCACAGCTTCATAGATTATTGCCTCCATAAACGCATGGCCTCCAGCCTCAGCGGACCCTCAGCGCTGCCCTGCAGTCTCTGTGGGTCACTATTAGTATTCCCTCCTCTTTTCCACAGCAGCCATCTTGAACACTTTCCTCTTTCTCCAAGCTTCCCACCCCACCCCATTTCCTCACACTGAACCCATATCCTTGCCTCTTATCACAAGAGAAGTGATGGCTATTGGTTATGAATTCCCTCCATTTCCTGAGCCCACCACCCAACTACCTACCTACCAACCTGCTGACCTACCTTCCTTCCCCTCTCCCACCTGAGGCTCACTCTGAACCCCACCACCTTCTATCTTCTTGCTGATCTCATCTCATTCTTCAATCCCTCTCTCCTTCCTGTATCCTCAGTGTTCCCTATACTGGCTTTTCCCCAACAGCATTTTTAAATGTCCTAATCTCTCCCAACTTAAAAGAAAATTGTCTCCCAATTCTACACTCCTTCTGGTTTTCTCACTCGTCCCCTTCAAAACTACTAACAAGAGTTATCTACATTCACTCCCCACACAGTCAGACTTCTGCCCCTGCTACTCCAAGAACCTACTGTCTCTCACCAGTGATTTCTTTGTTGCTGAATTTGGTGTTCACTTGTTCAGACTTTGGCTTACTAGACCATTTTGCATCATATAACCTCACTTCCTCCATTTGGCTTCTGTGGCACACCATTCATTGGTTTTCCTCCTATCTCTCTGTTCTCAACTTTACTTCTGGGCTCCTCTGCTTCTACTTGTCCCTTAAATCCTGGCACCCCCCAAGGGATTTTGGTCTTCTCTTTCAGCCTCTCTGCTGAAGGATTTCATTCGTTTCCATGGCTTCAGATATGATGTAGATGTTGAAAACTTGAAAACTTAAGGTTCTTTCTCCAGATCAGATTTCTGGAAGGATGACAGGCTCTCAGGCTCTGTCTTTTTGGTTTCAATTAGGTTCAGAGTACTAGTCCCCCTGATCACTTCTTCTTTGGCCATGCATTAATTACGCCCTTATATTAAGGCATTCTCCCAAGACAAGTTCCAAGTCACCTAATGGGCGTCTCACCTGATGTCCCACTAACCTCAAACTCACCTCCTCCTCTTTCTGCCTAAACCTGCTCCTTTACTATTCTGTAACTCAGGGGAAAATGCCACCATCCACCCACCTAGCTACACAAGGCAGACAGTTGGGCATCACCCTTGACTCACACTCTCCTCCACGCCCTCAGCTCACCACTCACAAAGCCCTCTGAACATTTACCACCTAATACATCTCAGATCTACCCCTTTCTTCCCATCTTCAAAGACGCTGGGCTGGATCATTGCAGCAGCTTCTGACCTACATCTAAGCCTCACCTTCTCCTGGTCATTTTCCACAAAGGGGCTAGACCTTTTCAAAAGGCATATCACCTTACAAACCTTCATTTTCGTTAGATTAAAGTTATATTTCTCTTCAGGAGCCAGCCCTGGTTAATCCCTCCAGCCCAATGTCTGAGATTCAGCATTCTGGTTAATCCCCTTGTTACTGAATTAGAAGACCTACGGAACTTCACTGAGACCTTTTTCCCCTCTAACAAGGTAGGAGGCCAGCTCAATGTTTCTCTGGAATCCTTTGAACTCTAGCTTATAAGCATCTAGAATTCCTGTTTCCTAGGGTTCTCTACTCTAAAGCCACTCCTTAAAAATGATAATACATTGAGCATGTGCCTGATCAAAATCATACAACTAATAAGAGAGAGAATGGGGATTTGAACCCAGATTACCCAGGACATTACCTTTTGCCTATTTATTCAGTCAAACCAATTTCTGATAATTCAAGATGAACAATGTGGAAACAGACACATGTTCATTAAGGGCTTAATATTTATGAAGTGCTTTACATGGGCATCTTATTTATCCATTATAACATTGTTAAATAAGCAAACTGCAGATCTGAGAAGATAGTTTGAGCAAGGTCACACAGCTAGTAAATAGATCTGAATTCCCCCACCTCCACCTTATTAGCTGCTCCCTACCACCAATAAATTGCATTTTACAACTGGGGTCCAGCCCAGGGTCACACATTTAATCAGAGACAAAGTCAGAATTAGAATCCAGATTTCCTGACTCTGCTTGTCTGGGTCAGTGCTATCTTAGTCCCTGCTTTCTGGGAGAACCGTGGAACCCTGACTTTTACCATACTTGTAACAATTTCCTGAAAACTAGCACTACTCCTGAAAAGCTAAACTGACCTCCAGAGTTTCAACTGTGGCTCCAGGTGGTCTTTTTGGTGGCCCTCTGCTGATACTTTGCCGATGCTGTGCTGATGCCCACCCTGTGGTGTAGTCCTCCCACTTCTTGCTTTTCCAACAGCCTCTGCTCTCACTGCATCCACAAAATTAGGCACTCTGTGTCAGCACAAATCCCATTTCTCCCCGTCTCCTTCCAGTTTTCTCATCTTCAGTAATGAGGCCCCCATCTGTCCACCCAGCTCCAAAGGCCCTTCCTCATGGTTTAGCCAAGATCAAAGACCCTCTGCCTTGCCTCTTGTAAGTCCTGTTAGTTCTTCCCTAAATGCAAACCGTTTGACTCATTCTTCCATTCTAGCCTTCCCTCCCTGGATGTCATCAACGTAAGGATAATAGGGTTGCTTTCTCAGTCTCTGTCTTTTTGGTTTGAATGAGGTTCAGGGTAATAGTCCCCCTGGTTATTTCTTTGGCCACGAATTAATTATTCCTGTTTATTAAGGCATTCTCCCAAGAAAGCTTTAGTTAAAATACACTCAAAAGGTCTGGATGAAGTGACGTATGAAGCATCTGTGGGATTAATTGGGCCATCTGGCTAACACCAGGGCCTGGAGCAGAGAAAGATTCATAGAAGATTCTACCTAGCAAGGTAGGGTATCACCACCAGGGCCCTATGATGCTGAGTAGAGGGCTGAAAGAAGGGCAGGGATCTCAAACACTCTACACTTCATAACTGACAGGAGCAGAAGATCTTTCCCAGAAAGGGAGTGGGAGTTAGGGTATTTAGGCACAGAAAGAAGAAGGGCCAACAGCTAGAAATGGAGGAACATGAAGAACCAATGACATTTAGGGGAGAATTGACAAGACTTCCGAGGAATAACAGGCATGAATCTATCACTCCTGAGCGTCACAGGCTTGGAAATCCCCCCAGAGCACTCAGGCAAAATTCCAATCCACTGTATGAATGACATAAACACTTCTTCAAGCAGGTGGCATCCCTCTAGTTAAACACTCTCAGCAATGGGAAACACCTAACCTTAGGAGATCAACATCATGGAAGTGTGAGTGAGTGAAATTCAATTACAGTACATTCATTTTCAATTCAACAAACATCTGTTGAGTACCTACTATGTGCCAGACTATAGTGTCTGTGAGCACTGGACTGTAAGTATGAGTAATATAGATATGGCCCCTGCTCTGTGGATCTTATAATCTAATGTGGAAGATGAATACTCGAACACGCAGGTAAAGTAGGGGAAGTAGAGGGTGCTGCTCAAACACAAGATGAGGTACCTCATACGAAGCCAGGCATCTGAGAAGGCTTCACTGACGAGGCAGCATCTAGGCTGGAGCTTGAAGAGTGTGGGGGGTTAGCTGAGTGCAGGGTGGAGGGACCCATGGGAGTGAGAGAACGGGTGCTTAAGGCTTCCCAGTTTCCAAAGAAGTTCAGAGTGTTGCAAGAAGAAGATGGAGTCCAGATCTTGAAGGGACTTTAGAGTGATACTGAGGAATGTGTGTTTAATTCCGGAGGCAATGGGAAGCCTTGTGAAGGGTTTTAAGCAGGAGAAGCGCCCTCTGGCTACGCTGTGGGAGACGCTGCGGCATCGTCTGAAGGAGGCCAGAATCCGGGATGGGAAGGCCTTGTTGGCCCAAGGAATATGATCAAAAGTAAAGCGCTCCTCTATGACAAGAGAGAGACAAAAATAAAGGAATAAAGTTCGAATGCGCCCTTTCCACTCTCAAGTCGCAGGTCTCCGTCCTCTCTCACCTTTGCTGGGCAAACCAAAGGGGCTCGCCCTGGGTTTGGCCCAACACCGCGGAGTGTGGGCGGGGGGACTACTCCACGCCCTTCTTTCCAAGTAAGAAAACTGAGGCTCAGAGTCCCAGGGTGGGGACCGAGGAGAAGAAAGAAAGGACACGGCCTCCCAAGAGGCTGCCGGAAATCACGCACAATCCTTCGAGGATCCCGCTGCCTGCCCCATTTCTCGCTCAGCCGTCTGCCACCAGCCGCCTTTGCTATGGAAACGGTCCTCCCGCCCTCCTTGGCGCCTCCGTTTCTTCAATGCACCTTGGGAAATGCAGTCCGTCTCCGGTTACCTGCCCGCAGCATGAACCCAGTCCGTGTCCTTAAAGGACTACAAATTCCAGAAGGCTGTGCGAAAACTCCGGCCGTCTCTGGGGGATGCGGTCTTGCAAGAGAGACAGAGGAACCCGCGGGCGGGGCCGAAGGGAGTAGGGACGACGCCCCCAATGGGCGGCCTCCTGGGCGGGGCCCGGGTCTCCATTGGCTACGGTGGCGCGGAGGAGGCGGGGTCAGCCGAATGAGGCGCGGAGCTGTTCGCCGCTCCAGGTGCTGAGTCCGAGGGAGGCTCCGGGCGCGAGAGCCGCGGTTGCCAGCCGCCGCCGCCGCCGCCGCCGCCGCGAGAGCCATCGCCTGGAAGCCGGGGCCGTGAGGAGCCCGGAGGAGCGGGGTGCGCTCCCGGGTGCTGACCGCTCTCCTGCCTCTCTGAGGTCGGTGCTGCTGGATTCGCTTTTGTTTTATTGGGGAGAGAATGAACTGACGCGTGAGGGGGCCTGGGGATTTGATGGGACCTGTCCTCACCATCCTCAAGACCACCTGTCCCAGAGTGCTGCTGACTGACTCCTAGCGAGCTTCTCTGTGGTCCAGTGCCTGAGGTCTGAGCAGCTTTGCTTAGGTTTTGTCTTTTGGTGGAGGAGGCTCTTGAGTGTGAGGGGAGAGGGCTGGGAACCTGCCCCACCACCTCTTCAGAGAGGGCGTTGAGAGCTTGTAGCCTCCGTTTGCCTGTGCCTGAAGTCGAGGCTGCTTGGATTATTGAGGATGGGAGGGAATGTTCTGGGATGAAAGGTTAGGAGACGGAGACCCTTCCCCACAATACCTCGGCTGCTTGAGATTACAAAGAGTGTCTGGATTTGACGAATGAAACCTCGGGACTCCTCCTCCCCTGTTCAGACCCTCCCGGGGTTTTTGAGGAAGGGCTGTTGGAAATGTCAGGAAGACCCTTCCCCGTAGCCACCCCCTCTCCAAACCTAGGGTTTTGTGAAGAGTGGGGGACGGGATGGAGATGGAGACAGAAGACTCTTCCCTCTCCCAGTTGGACCCCCCAACTGGGTCATGGGGTTTAGGTGGGGGATTGGGATGTGAGGGGCAAAGGCCTGGAGACCCCTTCCCCACCCTGCTTGGAGTCGTCGAAACAGGAAAGCACTGACGGATTCTTAGGGTCCTCCGCGATCTGGGCCCCCGAGCCTAAGGTCGGAGTGGGCTAGGGGTGGGGTGTGCAGTGGGGAAAAGTAGGAGGGATTGAGGAACCCCTCCTGGGCCTTATCCCCCTGGCCCTCTTTTTCCTGGATCCAGGCTAGGGGCCCTAAGTCGAGACGATCCTCCCCACCCCGCTCCGCTCATGCATCGCAGCGGGGAGACAGACCCGGATGGGCACGTGCTAGGCAGGACAGGTCTAATACCCCCTCAAGCACCCTAAGCTCCAGGCAGACGCCCCCTACGCGCATAGACCCTCGGGCTGTTCTGCTCCGCGCGAGGCGCTCCTCAGACCCGGCTGCTGAGACCTGGGTCCCGGGCACGCGGAGGCAGCTCTGGGCGCGGGGCTTTCGCGCTCGGCCCCGGCATCCGCGGGAGGACAAAGCCGCGATCGCCGCATTGGCCGGCCTGCGCCACGGGCTGGGCTGGGGGCGCGGCCAGGAAGGGGAGGGGGGCTTCGGGCGCGGCGCGGGGAGCTTCCGTGGAAACGTGCCAGAAGCTAAGCGGGAGACAAAGCGCGCTCGATCCTCGCGGGCCCGCTAGAGCCGGGATGGAAAATCCCGAGGGAGGAGGCTTCAGCGGTGGGCAGGGCACTATGCTCCGCACCCTTCTTCCCTGCACATCACCACCCCCGCCGGCCCAGCACCCAGGATGGGGTGTGTGCGATGGTAACCGGGGTCCCTTCTGGGGGCATTCAATACCTGTGACCACGAGGACGTGGACAAGAGAGGGGCTCCGCCTCACGAGGAGGGGTCCAGGGTTCAGGAGGCATGAGTGGGCCAGGGTCTTCAGGAGCATCCTGACTGGATCCCCCCCAACCCCACGCACCATCAGCCATGTTAGGTCAAATTTGGTTCCAGGATTCGATGTGTTTGTATGTGTCACAGTGTTTCCATGGATGATGGTGTGGGTCAGAGTGTAAGTGTAAATGTATATGACTGGGTGACGTGCCAATGTGTGCCATGGTGAGCTTATGCATCTGGCTGTCTGTGTGTGAGAAGAATCATTACTACTGGACTCGGATGTTGGGGATGGGGGCAGGGTGGTCATCCTTTCAACTCCCAAGCCACAGTAATGATGCATCCCAGTGGGTGCCCTCAGGGTGGAGGTGGCTTCAGGCCACCTGGTCCTAGCTTGCATGTGGTGTGGCCCAGAAAGTGGGACCTCACAATTATGTGGAGCCCTCTTCAGCCCTTCTGGTGCCTTGGGTCTGACCCTAATATCCTCACCTTTCCCATCCCTCAGAAACATCCTGCTGTAATGAGCTGCTCTGAGGACCAGAATTCTGCCTTCCACCATCACAGGCTAACACATGGGACTGGGGGTGGCGCTTATCAGCCCCTTGTGATACGGGTACAAGATTATGTGGCACAACAAATTTGGTCACTCACTTTGGAAGGGCTATGGGGCTGGGATTACTGGTCAATGACAGTGATCTCTCAGTAATACCAGGTACACTCACAGAGAGGGCAAAAGTGTGACACAGAGATACCACTATGGTTAGACACCCCTAGAGGATGAGGATGACCCTCCCTGACCTGCCCACTCCCACCAAGTGACCTCAGTTCCATAGCGCTTTTACAATGAAGGTGCTGTGTAACTTTGAGATAATCCTCACCAGAGACTCCTTTCCCATACCATGATGGGCTAGACTGTGGCCAGTGGAAACACAGGAAGAACAGTTACCAGGCAGTGGAGCCACCATCCAGCCCACCCCTGCCAGGTCCAGCCTCCACAAGTATCCACAGTGACCTCTGCTGGGCAGAAGTGAAACCAAGCTGAAATTTGGCAACTAACACTCCCCTGTGGTATAGAAGCTCAAGGTGGGTTGTGGGCATTGTTAGGTAAACCCTCCATTTGGGAGCTCTCTGACTGCTTTTAGAGTGCTGAGTTGATCTTGTCTGCAGTTTCTTTAAGCTAGTTCAAGCAATGGAACTGCCTCTGTCCTCTCCATATAAAAATATTTAAAGAGGGCAAGGCAAGGACTTTGTTCAAGTTTCCATCCAGTTAAGGGTGGGCATCAAATTCATTTATGAGGAAAATGCATAAAAAATAGTTATCAATCTCAGGAATGTTTAAGCATCTTTCCTCTCTTCTTTTCATTCTACATTCCCTTCTCTTTTTTTTTTTTTTTTCCTATTTTAGTTTTATCCTCCCCTCTTTCTCATTATTAAATAAGTCAATAGCAAATTTTTCAAATATAAGCTTATTATTCTCATCAATACCGAGGCCCAGAAATTGTGAATATCAGGAGACTATTACTAAATGCAAAGAGTTGGCAAACGCTGGCTCTTCCAGGCCTAATGATGGGAGTAGGGGAGATGGATGAGACGTGCTCAGTCATAAATGCCCACCTGGTGACATATGTCTCCTCTCTTGAAGTTGCTCTAAAGGGATTTCACGCAGTCACAAACTCTAGAGCTCCTCAAAGGAAAGGAGGTATTTAAATATCTGGTATTGTTCTTACTTTGGCATCCATGTGATTTGCATTGAACTACATGACTCAGTATCATAAAGTAAAAATAGGACTTAATCCCTTCCTTGCCTGTTCGGAAGGTGACTGCATACGTGTGTTATTTTCTGCACTGGAGAATGAAAAGCTAAATTATCTCATAAATTGAACGACCTGCTTATCCTGTTTAGAGAATGGCGCTTAACATCACCTACAGGCAATGACATTATGTTTCTTTCAATTCACACATGAATCTCTTTGTCTTATAAAACCTTTCTTCATGCTAATACATTATTAGTACATTCTTGAGGTTAATCAAGAATGTTTCATCCTTGTATTGAAGCCAAACAAATGAAACATCAGCAGCTACAGGAAGATGTGAGTGGTATTTCTGTTTTTCTTGGGCTCCAAAAAAATCCTTGGAGTTCAAAGGAGAGAAGGAAAGGCCCTGAAGATTTGGTAAATCTGTGTGGAGTTCATGGTTTTCTGAGGAAGAGAAAGGAGGTCCTCAGAATTTTCCAGGAGGGCTGGTTGTGTAGAAGAATCTGAGCATGCATGCAAGTGGCATGCATGCAAATGGCATGCATGCTGGGAGTGAGACTGCAGCCCTTGGGATTCCTAAATCCCCACAGTAGTGCAACCTTTAGGAGAAAATCCCCCAAGTCCTTCCTGCTCCCTGAGGCAGCCAGCAGTCAGAAGAAGTGGAGCTGTCCGAGGTTCTGGAGCACTGGCCTCAGACCCCCTAGTGGGAAGGGAGGACTTTAGGGCTTGGAGCAGAAGCAAGCTCTGAGGACGAGTCTCTGTGACAATTTCCCTAAAGCTCATCACAGACTGGAATGGGAGAAAACATAGCTGGAGAGGGTCTACTGCATCACTTTGAATGAGCCCATCAGCAATCCCTATTTAAAGAATTACAAGTTAAGAAGAAGAAGAAATGTTTCTGAGTCAGGCTTTTTGCGTGTAAGAATTTACTTAATCCTCACAGTCCTATGAGGTGGGTGGTGTTGTTATTCCTACTTTCAAGATGAGGAAATGAAGCTTTGAGAGGAAAGGGGCTTGCCCATGGTTACACAGATTAGAAGGAGCAGAGTTTAGGTTCTGACCTGGATCTTTTAAACTCCTCTTCCTTACCATTTTCCCCCTACTGCTGCTGTAGAAGCAGAACTGAAATTTTGGACTGTCCTCTGTGAGATTCTAACCAGATTTTAGAGGAATAGAATTGGGGACCAACTAGGATTCAGACGTAAATCACAAGGAGTCCTTTCAAATTCAGCAAGGATATTGCCACATACTTTATGTCTTATCCTAACAAAGGATTTGTTACCTGAACTTGATTACCAAAGAAGAGGAAAGGGGTGTAATGACCCTCATGGCCAATAGGCCTGGGTTTTCTTTCCCAAGTGGAACAATTTCACAGGAAACCAAGCCTGGATGGTAACAAAATATGTTTTAATAATCTACAAGAATAGAGAAAAAATGAGGACACTGTTATTATTCAGGAAAGTACATATAGAGCTAAAGAACAAGGGCTTATCTTTATTTGCTAGCATCCTGTTCCAATGCTGAGGACACTTGGATGTTGTTAAGAGGCTCCTTCTACCTATTCCCACTCTCAGATTGTTTATAGCAAAGCTTCTAACACCAAAATAAAAGTTTTCACTGCTGTGAGCCTCAATTAATTTCAGGGAAGCATCACATTTCCGCCTTCATGTCATCACAACCAGTGTTCCACCTTTATATGTGGTGGCAGGAGTCCTGAAGGTGGGCAGACTGGGGGCTGGATGGGCTTCAGGACGCATATCCTCTGGCCCTCCCAGGGTGGCTGTACCAGCTGCCCAATCTTGCCACACACAAGGGGCCTGTGCCTGAGAACTCCTCATTCAATAGCTGCAGGTTTGGCTGTCTAAAAAGAGTAAAGAGGAATAGACTTGTGCTCTCTCTCCTCTCCTGAGATCTCAGGTGCACAACACTCAGATAGGGGGCCTGGCCATTTAAGAAAGTACATCACATCATGCTGGGTCTCCAATCCATTTTGAGCAATTCCTTCCCCTTCTGGGTTGGGGTTTTCATGGCTCTGACGTATGGAGCAAAGGCTTCTATTGCTTTTCCTGAGGGCACTTAGAGGCCAAGGACCGGCTTCCCATCTGGGTCCACTCTGACTCATATGACTGCAGACAGATTTGATTGTTTTCTTATTTAGAATCATTAATTAACCTCCCTAGCATCAGAACAGCATGTAATAAGAGGGAGGCCATTTGTGGGGGTCTCTAGGCAGCCATGCCTATAGCTGAGCACTGTCTCCTTCGCTAACAGGATGAGGAAATGGCTTCTAATCCTGGCTATAACCCTTCAGAAGTTTAGATTGTCAGGATTTTAGGCCAATATGAGAAAGGAAATTAAAATATAATTAATTGCTAAGGCTGCTATAGTTATTCTGGCAAAAACTGAGAAGCCTAGAGATCCCTCAGATAAGAACTGGATATTCATTCATTCAGCAAACATTTCTTGTGCCCATATTGTGCCAGGCACAGAGCTAGGCACAGGGGATACTGCTCAAACTTGGGATGAGCCCTCTCATACCAAAATCTTGACTGGAAAGAGGAAACAGATGCAGAAATCCTGAAAAGGATGGGTGCTGTAAGCAGTTTCTTAGAGCTGGAAAGAAACTTAATAATCATAAGCCATCATCTCTTTTTTAACATGAAGAAAGAGGCCGAGGGAAATTGAGGGTTGCTACTGGCCACAGCCCCGCTTAGTGGTGAGGATGGGGATTAGAACCCAAGTTTTATAACTCCTAAGTCATATTCTTTCCACTGTCCTAAAATGCTGCTGTTTATTAAATTATCCAAAGGGTACATTTCCATTAACATAGCCTTTTATGAGTCAATTCTAATGCAAAACCTAAATTTAAAGTTGAAATAGAAACAAATAGATGTAGGAAAAGGAGAATGCCCATTTATATCTGTGTTGTCCAATATAGTAGCCACATGTGGCTACTGAGCACTTGAAGTGTGGCTAGTCCAAATTGAGATGTGCTACAAGTATAAAATATACACCAGATTTTGAAAAATGTGTATAAAATAAAATAGCTCATAATAATGTTAATATTAAATTTAATAATAATGTTAATATTGATTACAGGTGAAAATAACGTTTTGGATACATGAGTTAAATAAAAGATATTAAAATTAATTTTACTTCTTTTTACTCAACAATTATTTTCAGAAGAGGCTAATAGAATCTTACGAGAGAGAGGCAACAGGAAGGAGAACAAGCAGACAATTCTTAGATAAATTGAGCAAAAGATTTACCACTAGTTTAAGATTTACTATGGTTGAAAACACTTGCAGGTATAAGTTCATGAATAACTTTGATGTGGCCCCAACTTGCTTGCAGTTAATGATACTAAGAACTCAAGCCATTTACATAAGCATACATAAACAAATTAGCTAAGTGAATTATACACAGGTCTTGACCTCTGCTAATGAGTTGAGGAAGAGGATGATTAGAGGGTGCTTATAACAGATAACGCAAGAGCTTTAAGTCTCTTGGACTCTGAGATTCCTTGGGGAAATGAGAGCCTTGTAGTCTAGGAGAAAGACACTGGACAGGAGTCAGATATATGCAAGGTCAAAGCCTCTCTGTCACTGGTTGGCCTTGATCAAGATACTTAATCTGTTTCCTTTTCTGTAAAATGGAGCTAGTACAACTTCTCTTGCAGGTTATGGTGAGGATTCAATTAGATAATGCAAATAAAACACCTGGTACATAGTAAGCACTCAAAAAATGGGAGCTATGACTAAATGTGATTTCAGATGTTCTCTAATAGAAATTTTTTCTGTTCAGAATCTCCATTTTTGTTTTGTTTTGTTTTTCTTTTTCTTTTCTTTTCTTTCTTTATTTTTACAGTCCCTCTGCTTCATTCCTCATCCTTGCTCGGTTCAAGGAGGTTGAAAGGATGATTTCATTTGATCAAGTGTGTCTGTCTACACCAAAATGTAGGGGTTCAGTAACTTGGGGCACGCCACACCACTTTTCAGGTTCTCCTCTGTCCCATGAACACATGGGCGGCTCTTTCCCTGAGACAATGAGGCAAGCAGCAAAATGGGCATCGTTCTGTCATGTTTATCCTGAAGTTCTGACATTCTGATCTTAGTGATTAGAGTACTTTAATGTGATTTTACTCTAAAAATAAAGGGACAGAAATCTAGAAACCAGAGCCCCAGGAGAACGTGGCCCGTGGTCCCTTCCCCGCACAGCTCTGACATACCATTGCAGTCCTTGACCTTCTCTTTTCCAAAAGTTTGCCTTCTGGATCAAAGAAATCCATGTTAAGCTCAGTGAAGACTTATGTTAACAGTGTCTTGGAACCAAACTCCTTACTACAGACTAGTCTTCAGGAAGAGCAGAGATCCCTGGAAGTGTTTTAGGAGAGAAACATTGTCAGCTATTCTGGGTCAAAGTGTGGTGCATGGATTGAAGTAGGAAAGAGCATGAAGGTGGGCTCACCCCTAGTTCTGTTTAGAGGCCCCTGACTTCCCAGGACTTAAGTACCAGGGCTAAGTTCTTTTGGGATAGAGTCTGGTCTTGAAGTCCTTTTTTCCTATCCATTCACTCTTTCTCACTCAACAAAGGCTGAATGGTACATAGCTGGGTGGGGGTGTTTTGAGAAACCTTGCTCTGGAGGAGCCCAGAGCCTTACTGGGAGAGGAGAGATGCCCACGTGCAGTGTGAACCAAGGAACAAGGGCTGCAGTAACCACAGGAGGCCTAATTAAGGCAGGTTGGTTGTGCAGTGGGGAAGCTGTGGATCCCAACCAGACAGAACTGAGTCTCAATCTCAGCTTCATCACCAAATGTGTGTGGCCTGGGGCAAGCATTTTAACCTTTCTGAGCCTCATTTTCCTCATCTGGGGCAATAGAATCTACTTTTCCTGGGCTCTTGTGGCCATTATATGGCAACATATAAAGAAAATTCTTAAGATAATGCTAACCCTCCTTTACTGAGTGCTTACAGTTCATGAGGCATTGTGCTCGGCCCTCTATATGCACAAAAGAGCTGTTGTTATATCCCTGTTTTATAGCCGAGGAAAGCAGTGCTCAGGAACTTCAAGTAACTTGCTCAAGGTCACATAGGCAGTAGGAGGTGGGCAGTCTGACTGCAGAGCCTGCTGTTAACCACTGGGATCACTGCCTCCCTAATTTAAGGTCAGCAGGAACCCAAGAACTCATTTTGAAGGAGGGCAAGGTGATTTGTGGGTCAGCTTGTGGAGAGGTCTTCTACTTGGTCTTCAAGGGTGGGACAATATGGAGAGGTTCTGGAGGGTAAAGAGGGTGGGCAGGAAAGGCAGAGAAAAGCTGTCACCAAATGAACAGTGCTGGGTATGCCAATGGTATATTCTGGGAGCCCTGAAATGGAGAAGAGGGTTTCAGTTGGAAATAGATGTTTGGAAAGAAGGGCTTAGAAAGCTTTGGCTAACAACTGTTAGCTAAAACAAACAAACAAAAAAAGTTCATAGGTGAAGAAAGGGATATGAAATCTGAAACTACCAGTTTGGGCTATCTCACCGAATGGGGGCATTTTGGTGCAGTATGGAGCATGCCCACCAAGCTTGCCCAAAGCCAGAGCTTGTGGAGGGTGTGGCCAGACAGCACCACCTTCCAGCATTTCTACCAGTGCTCTTTGCTCTTCAGAGAAGGTGCAAAGACTTTTCTCTCATTTGGTTTTCACAAAAGCCCTAGGCAGTAGAAGGGTGGGAGATCTGCTACAAGGATCACTGCCTGTGTCAAGGGGCAGGCAGCATGAGCTGCCGGGAAGCACAGATGCCAAGCACAGCTGCGGTGTCCAAATCCAGTCAAAAAGCTTAGGAAGGCTCTGTCTGTGACGGAGGAGGCAGAAGTCTTGCCCCCTGGGTTGAGACCTTTTCTCTGTGCTCTGGGAGACAGGCAGTATTATCCTTTGGCTCATGATTCTCCAGCGACACCCCTGAGTGGCTACCTCCCAGGGTGACTGCTGTGAAGGCCTGAGTCGGGGTCACTGCAAACCCCACAGCCTTTCTGGATGCAGCACCTGTCAATCAGGGGCCCCCGCTCCCCTGCAGAGAGCTTGTTTCACAAAAGGGAATTTTTCTGGTCTTGCCATCTTGAATTAGTTCTGCTATTTCTCTGCAAACTGCAAGGACTGGAAACCAAACCCCATTCTCCTTAGGCTGATTAGGAAAATCTTTTCTAATGGCTGCAGTCACCACTGACCACCAGATTTCTCTCCATGGCTACGCTTCTAATAACAATGGAAAACAAAGGCAGGAAGGGAGAGGGACACAGATGCCACACTTCTTCCAAGGGGCACCTGCAGTTCTGTGAAGGATGTGAAGCAGTGGGGAGGGAAACTTCACAGCTATGAGAGAGTCCCTTGATGAGTAAAGTGGGAGTTTTGATGTGCAAAATGATAGAAGATGAAAGAGATCATGGTGCTGCCCTGTGTTTTCTTTGGAAAGTCATGCTAGGTTTCCAGATGCCCTCCACATTTCTGGAAGGATAAATACATGGGTTGGCAAGGCCACACAGATTTGACAAGTTGTCCAGGGATAAGTCCTGAGTGATTATAAACATATCACTAATGAGAAATGACAAAAACTTGGTAATGGAATGTTAAGGGCTCATCTGGCCATTGACCCCAGTAATGATTAATGTATGTCAGCACACACTGAACACAACAGACTGGAATGGTGACTTCTGAAGAATAAAATCAAACTGAGAAATCAGAATAGTAATAAAGGCATGGCTATTTCGAATGGTTGGGCATCAGAAAGTAGAGCTGTGTTTACTTCAGTGCAGCTTACGAGCCAGGTCCCTTTTACCCCAAGGCTCTGACATGCCAATTCTTAGACATTCATGTGATCGCCTCCAGCAAAGCATCCCTCCTCTGGCACAGAGTAGGGGCTCAGCAAGTGTTCACAGCTGAGCACCTGGCACCTACTCTGTGTTAAGCCCTGTACCAGGTATTGGAGAGATGGAAGTGCGTAAGACACAGACCCTGTCCTTAGGTGGTTAGCTAAATCTAAAATAGAACACAGAGTACATAGTAGGAAGTGGGAAAATGAATATGTTCACTTCATGATGTTTCACAGATGCGGCCTCACCCTGTAGCCCAGCAGGTGAGCCAAATTGAGATCTTAAAAATATTGCCAACCTTATCTCATGTTAAATCTGAGCAGCTATGGTGCAGCTATGGAATCTGGGGTAGCAGAGTGAGGACAAAGGAGGCAGAGGCTGGTGTATTTCAGAAACTTGTTGCACATATTCAGCGAAAATGTTTTCCTGCTACATGCTTTGTTTGAAAGACTCACTCTTGAGACCCTTTGCCTGCAATTAGAGTATGTTGCCACAAGGGGCACCAGAAGCATGTGGCCCCAGTTGCCCTGTTCCCCTTCGGCATAGCATGCTAAGCCAAGCACAGTTTTTCAGTTCTTAACCTTCTGAAGAATATAGTTTCTAATTAATTGATTATAGAAGGATTGCTCAATTAATAGGACCAAGCCACTGTAACCTATGTGGAATGGAGAGTTGTGAATTAATCAACATCCATTTAACAAAATTCATATGTGCCTACTGTATACAAAGAAAAGCACAAAGTCCCTGCCCTTAGGTACTCACTCCTGTGAGGAGGGCACACACAGATAATTCCAGAGCAGCAAGATAAATGGCATGATGGAGGGATGAGCAGAGAGCACTGGAAACAGAGGAGGAATGACTCACTCTGATAGGGGAATACACACACATTCATATGTGTTAGTTCTGGACGTTAACACCTGAGTCAGAAGGTTTATACCAATACACATAGAAGGAGAAAAGCAAATGGGTGGGAATATTTTGAAACACTGTAAGGAACTGGGCTGTTGAATGACCTTGGCTGTAACATCTACATCTCTGGACCTCAGTTTCCTTGTCTGGTGCTCCAAGGGCTTGGCAGTGGCCATCCTGACCATGTGGGCCTAGAGCAGCAGGGAGATTAGTGTGATGACCTTGACTCTGGTGGCCAGGCCTGGTTTTGTCCCAGCCCCAAGGCCTCCTTGGCACCTGCTTATCAGGACCCTGGTGATGCTACCTCTTGATTCTGGTTGAAATGTTCCAAGACTTCCCAGAGGATCAGCTGAGGTGCTGGCCCCAGAGGAACTTGGTGTTTGTGAGATGTCAGCCTTTGGTGACAGTGGAAATGGTCTAGCTCTCCTGAGGAACTATTTGGCTCACTGTCCTCCCCAGGAGCCAGGCTGGCCCTGTCAAAGTTCAGACCAGTGCATGCACCGCCCCTTCTCACCAGCTGGTCATCTGACCTGTGGCTACTCTTGGGAAAGCCTTGGCCTCATCAGGCAGAGGACTGCTGGTGGCAGGCCAGCCTCATCCCTGCTTCTCAGGCCCTGCAGAAGGTGAAGCCTTATGATAATCATTTTGCAATATGCACACTGTACACCTTAAACCTACATATGTTGTATGTGGTTAATATCTCCATAAAGCTGGGAAAAGCAAAAAAGATGGCAGCAAAACCGAACTCAGCCTATCTCCCCGCCGAGACCTTCTTGGGCTGTCTTCCCCAAGCACCCCCACCTGCCTTTCCCAGGCCCCAGCCCTCCCCTGTCTGTGGGTTAAGGGCTACAGAGGAGCAACTATCTTGCATAAATGAAAAAAGTGCCAGAGTGTTTAAATTTACACAAGTCATTTACATCTGTTAATTGCCCCATAGAGAGTTTTAATATACAATATATGGGATCATTACCTGGGTAAGAGACAAATGGAGGCCCTGAGAAAGCCCTCACTGAAATTCCACTTACAAGTCTTACAAAGCTTATTTTAAAATAATTCATGTGCCCAGGAATTGTCACACCTGAGACTGACAGGCCTGAACCACCTGTCTAGGCCAGAGCCAGCACCCTGCCAGCTCCCTCCCTCTAGTCCCTTAGCCCTGGGACCCTCTCTCTGCAGAGACCTCAGCCCCACCATCTGGGACCAGGTCTTCTCAGGCTGCTTTTCTCAGCTGAGACCCACAGGGACCTCTTCCTGGGGCTTACAGGGGCAGCGGTAATGACACTTCCTGCCTCCGCTGTCACCATTGCCAAACACACTCCTGCTCAGGCTGGAGCCTAGATGGTCCCTTCATCCTACAGGAAGCACAAGGCACCTCCTCCGGAGAGAGGCCCTCAGCAGTCCTGCTCCAGCTACGCAGGAGTCCCTTCCCAGAGTCAGCAAACACAGAAAAATTAACAAAGTGCCTTTAAAACACTTCTGCAAAGGATGTCACCTCCACCAAAGGAGATGAGAAGGGCGTGGCTGAGATAAACAGAGCTGCTTACAAACCGGACACAGACACAAATTAAAACATCCATTGGTGTCTGCAGAATGCAGATCAGTGGAGTAAGAAACAGGATGTCTCCCTTCCAAATCACTGCAGAAGGTAAAAGAAATCATCAGCTATGGCTCAAAAGGCAGGAAAGAAGGGAAACGCAGAATACACCAAACAAGATGACAGGAGGCCACCTGAAATTATTAGGACTATAACTGTAAGCTTTCACCATTCCCTTGTTAGAAGACATAAGTTTCCAGATTAAATTAACACAAGAGAGTCACCTAAAATAAAACTGACTCCAGGTAGGTAAAGCTATACCAGATAAACACAAACAAAAGAAAAAGGGCGAATGGCTCCATAGGACAAAGCACCGGTTAAGGCAATAAGCAGCGTCAAGCAGAATGAAGGGGGTAATTTTATATTCGTAGGAGCAACTGTGAAAGCCTAACTGTTCTGAACATTTGTACACTCAGTATTTTAGCATCAAAATACTTAAGGCAAAACCTGTTACCATAAGAAATACAAGATGAAGGCAGTGGTGGGCATCATTCTACATACTACTGTCAGTACCCGACATCAAGCAGCCAAAATATACATAACAGAAAGGAGTGCTGTAAGGAAAGTGATTGAATTAAAAGGTGGGTGCTGAACTTTGTACCAGTCTGAAGATGTTTGCCATGTTCTAAAAGACCAATCATAGATTGATGTTTATGCTGTAAATGTTAAATTGCGTACAAATTTATATTTACAAGATAGTTATAATTTTTAAAACTCTAAACGACTGAAAGCCACTGGAAGAAAAGATACTGAAATGCTAACATTTGGTGTGTTCAGAAAGGTTGGAAATTAAGTATTTAAAAAATTTCTTGCCATATTTTCTTCCAAATGTTCTTTAATGATCTTATAATATTCCATGACTAAAGAAACCAACAAAAAAAATAGTAAGACATCCCCATAGCACAGGATTTATAATTTCTAAGATGTGGGTAAAATTTAACAAACAGCAGCAGCAGACAGGAATTCTAGCAGGCTGCACACAGCCAGGGCCTTTTGGCTTCAGCAGGCCCTCCCCATCACTCCTTTCTTGAAACCCTCTGCTTCTTTGCCCAGAGGCGCTGTGTTTTCCCAGCTCAGCTCCCCTCTCTTCTGCTGTGCCTTTCAACCCCCCGCCCTCCACTGGCAGCTCTAGCGTGGTTGCCCTAGGACAGATCCCAGGCCTTCCCCGCTCTGCCCACACCCCTGGTGACCTCACCTCTCATAGAGGGATGTAGCTCCCCTCTATTTGCCAAGAACTCCCGAATTTATCTCTAGCTCCAAACTCATCACAAAGTTTCAAAGGTGTACCTCAGCCTGCGGACTGGATGTCACCCCATGCCTCGGGGGCAGCATGCCCCAAGTGGTGGTGATGAGAGCATTTAGTCATCCACAGTCAGACGCAGAAGTTCCCATGAAAGAATCAAAATAAATCATCACCTTGAATAAGGCCCTCTCTAGACTGTTTGAAAACAAAACCTATAGCTCTGACTTACAGGACAATGAATGATGGTTGCAGCAGTAATCAAGAAAAACAACAAAGTCAAACATTAAAAACCAGACCCAGGCTGGATCTGGGAATGCTCAGCCGGGTCCCTCCAATTCTCTGCCCACCACACACATCTAAGCCACTGGTTCAATGCACAGACTCTGGTCCTCCACTGAGATTTGCCGGTCAGTGGTTTCTGGTCTGGTCTCCGGACTTTTCAAGGCAGAGTAGAAAGTCTGTAAATACCCTAAAGTCTTTAATCTACCCACAAAAAAGAGTAAGGATGAGATCAGGTTGTTGGCCCACTGATGTGGTATGTTAATTTAAAGGTACAATTTCTTTTGAAAATGACCAAAATAAACTTAAGTACTAATTCTAAACATACATGCTTATCAACTTCAGCTCTAAGTACATACTCTCATTGGAAAGTTAATTACTTTAAGAGAGCTTTCTAAAATTATTCCATATAATTTCCCTTGCATTCCTAGGTCTAGATTGCTATCCAGTTACCACTTTATTTTGAAAGGCAAAGTTGCATGAGACCACTCCTTAGAAAAAGTGTTTCATAAATTACTATGCAGCTACCTAGTTTTGGAGAAGAGATACTGAGAGGTGATCTGTAGCAAGTCATTTAACTTTTCAAATTTACAAACTCCTCTTCTTAAGCATGAAGAGAATCAACCCAACCATAAAATACTGTTGTAAAGAAAATCATGTTCCCTTCAAGACAGTGTCTGTCTTGAAGCAGGAGCTCAGTAAACAGCAGTTACTATTATTCTCATGTCAAATAGTGGTTTTCGGCCTCCCCGCCCCGGCCCAGGCACATGACGGATGAGAGTTCCAGTTTTCCCGCAGTTCCCCCAAGTATAGCTCCACCTCCATATCCTTTCTCCTCCCACTTAAGAAACATCAGAAGGAAAAAAAAAAAAAAAGAAAGAAAGAAACATCAGAAGGCATATGACTGAAATGCAAGTTATTATAGGAAAAGCCCCTAGAATTCCAACTCAGTTTTTTTTAAGGTGAATTAATCCCAAACTTTACTACTTTATCATCAGTAATAAATAAATGGGGATATATTTATGTCTAAAAGGTAAGTTTCAGTTATTTGAGAACCTTGTTTCTCAGAAACAGGCATATCCTAACTTCTCTGGGGATCAGAAGCCGTAATATCCACCCCCCATCATGTGAGACCTTGGGGTCTGTCTCCTTGCCCCAGTCAGGCTCTCAAGCTCTAGGGCCACATTTTCTTACTCCCCCAAACCCTGTCCTCTCCTGGTACAGTTTCTTGCCTTTAACTGACAGTTAATAAATGTTTTATGAATAGATGCATCTGAACACTGGCCCCACTTTTGCACCTCCCTGCACAGGGACTGGCAAATATGTGTTATGAACCAAAACTAGGTCAGGAGACCTGGCTTCCAGCAACAACATGCACAGAAGGCAAATGATTAAATAATGCACGTCTGCCCACTTGACACGACATTCTACAGCCACTGGAAATGATGCTCTCGAAGACTCAAAGGCCACACAGAGACACATCTAACAGTAATTGAATAAACAGACCATAAAGAGAACGTCCAGGTCCAGCCATCACACACATGGACCCAGATCGAAGGGAAAAACCTAACAGAATTTGTTGCTATGAGAGGGCATGATTCTGCATGATTTGTCTCCAAATTCTCTTCTATATTGTTTGACTTTTATAATGAACAGTGAGGTGATGGGGGTTGGGAAATGCCCCCAAGATTGTAAGTTAACCCAGGGCTTCCGCATAGTCTGGTGGCCAAACTCAGTGTGTAAACTCAAAAATGAAGACTGAGGAGCTAGAGCGGGGAAAGGCCAGGTAAGCCAGAGTCCATTCAGGAATGAAATGTGGACTTGACCCAAAATTGCTGTCATGCTCAGCCTCAGAGCCCGAATTAATCCTCCTCTTAGTTTGTTGACATCTATGAAATTGATTCTCACTCCAGAATCACAGCCCATGGCCCGGGCACTGCAGTCGATAAGAAGTGTGACTAGGGAGGTAGGACAAAGCATCTGCTCTGATACTGCCAGAGGGGCACCATGGGGGGCTCTGCTGAGGCTTATGTGTTCACTCTGGAAAATATTCCTGTGCATTCCTGGAAAGAAAGGGGGGGGGTAGGGAGGTGGACAGGTGGGAGGTGGGCTTTATGTTGGTGGGGGACCGACAGGCAGGGTGGGAGGGCAGTTCCTGTTGCTGTCGAGTCAAATCTGACCTTGAGGAGGGTAAAGCTCAGTGGTAGACTGCCTGCTTAGCATGCACAAGGTCCTGGGTTCAATCCCCAGTACCTCCTTTAAATGAATAAATAAGCCTCCCCTCCCCCCAAAAATAAATAAAAATTTAAAAATTAAAAACCTGACCTTGACTGTCACCTCCTCTACACTTGCACTGGACGCCTGGCCCCACTTTAAATTCCTTTCCTCGCTACAGCCCCAGACACCTTGGTCCAGGAAGAGTTTCCTTCTTCCCTTGGTCCTCAAGTTCTTCATCTGGAAAAGAATAGGGAAGGGCACAGCCCAGAGGGCTCATAGAGACTCACTGTGGACAAAGGTAACTAGGACAGGCCCGTGCCAGCCTTGGGCTACACGGCCCCCCTTCTCCCCAAACAGGCTGCAACTGATGATGCTACAGCATAGGCCAGGATGGAAAGGCCCATCACAAATGGCCCAAGCTCCCTTCTCCTATCTCCAGCTTTTGCTGAGAGCAGAAACCACCATTCTCCTGGAATCAATGTAGTAGCCTTGAGGCCCAGCATCCCCCAACTCAGCCACATCCTTCTCAGGAAATTCAGCCCAGCACCAAGGTTTCCAGGGAAGTCAGAGTTCCCTGGACACCGGACATAGAAGCTTGCTGAGTTTTTCAGGACAACTGTGCTCCAGCACAGAGCACTAACTTGCCCCCTCACAGCTCTGACTGGTGCCTGGCTCTGGCAGCCCCTATTACACTGACCCTTAGCCCGGAAGTGCAGGGTCTGGCAGGCAGACTGATTGGACTAAGCCCACTATATCCAGCAGGAAAGCAGACAGGCCTTGGCTTTGCCACATTGGAGCCCATATCACCAGTAATAGCTTCTATACACCCTACTGCAGTGTCCCTGGTGGGCCAGACTGACTCCAGATCCACAGCCTACAGTGACCTAGACCCTCACCGATGTCTACCTCATCTGTGGCACCTAATGTGCAGCCATCAGAGAGGGGTCACCTCCCACGGGGCAGCCAAGTTTGGTTACATCATCGAGACTCCCTGGGCTCAGGCAGGCAGGCTGGCCTGCTCTGGCCCCAGCCACCACGGTCCACTGGGATTTTTGACATAACTGTAGTTCCCAGAATTAAGAACCTGACTGATCTGTACACGGCACTATGGTCACCTGTGTCCTCGTCTGACCCCCTCATGCCCCACAGTCCAGGTTCAGGTGCACATGGAAGGCTGTGTGGTGTGGGGACCTGAGGGACTGTGTCTCGCAAACTTCCCAAGTGTACCATTTCTTCTTCCATGATCAGAACAGAAAAGAAGGAGTTAAATGTCCCAAGTGTCAGCATGACTTCCTGGGAAGGCCCTTGTCTCCCTGTGACTAGTTCTGTTATCTACTTCCTGCTCTTTTAGTCCAAACTCATGGCAGTATGAGGACAAAGGGTAAACCCATCCCAGCCTTTGAAACCCCAAGGCAAGGATGCCCCCCTGAAGCAAATTGTCCAGGCCCTTCTGTTGTTGCGACCGCTTCCCCAAATACACAGGGTGTGGCGGGAGGGGGTGCAAACCAGGAGTGGAGTGGTTGTTTGAGGTAACCAAGTGGCTGTCCTGTTCAGTGTTGCCTCCCATGCCCCTATCAGGGATTTGTCCCAAGTCTTTCTGATCATGAGCAATTTTCATTGCCCTTGGCTTCCCTACATCTTTTCCCATGCCAGATCTTCTCAGGCAATGCTCACAGAAGCAAAAGGGCCTTTGAGCTAGAAAATCATGGGCTGTTAGCCACTGTAAGTGGAGTCAAGTGAGTTTGTCTCTACAGCGATGTTTATTTCCCTGTTCCCAGGAGGAGTCACAGGCTGCCCGGATGCTCCAAAGCAAACAAAGGAAAAGGATGTAGATGGAGGTGGACACAAGCTCACAGGAAGTCTAGGGGTCCCGGCAGAGGGACAGGATGGTGCTTCCCTTTGGGCAGAGCCATTAACTGGCATCCAGCCCTCCTCTCTCTAGAGATGTCTTTCCTTCACATTTATGGGGCTTTAGCTCAGAGAACAAGGGACTGCGGCCTCAGGTGAACCCATCTTATACCTGCCCCCACTTTCCAAGCTCTTCCTCTCCCCTCTGCCCTGCCTACTCCCTGCCTCCTTCCTTTATCTGATTTAATGTCTCAGCTCCCACATCTAGAGGTAACTGCAGAGGCGTCACCCACTGAGGCCCGAGCTCACAGTGCCTCAGCTTGGGCCCCATTTTCAATTCCCTATCCTGTTCCTATGACCCAAATGCAAGGGTTACACAGATCCTGACCCAAAATCATCTTGTTGGTTGCTGCCCAGAGCCCTGGGTAAGTATCAGTCCAGCACAGGAGCAGCTAGCCACAGGGGGCTATTTTAATTGAATTAAAGATCCAGTTTCTCAGTCACAGTAGGCACATTTTGAGTTCTCTATAGCCCTGTGTGACTAGTGGCTACCATAGTGGCTAGCCCAGATACAGAACATTTCCATCAGTGCAGGAAGTTCTATTGGACAGTGCTACTGTCAAGATCTTTTAGGGTCCTGAATTTGTCACTGAATGCATTCACTAGTTTCCCCAGCTCTTCCCTGCCATCTTCAAGTTTGATGACCACAGAGAAGTAGGAAGACTATCTTTGAATCAGACAGACCCGAGTTTAAATCTCTGAAACTTGGGAGCTGAGTGACCCTAGGAAGGTTCAGCCTCCTTGTCTGTAAACTGGGAATAATCGTATCGACCTAAGTGGATTGATGAGAGAATTATATGAGCACATTTTAAGTACCTGGCAGGAAGCAGTCCATAAATGTGGTTATTGTTGTCATTAATAAAGCGTGGAACAGCACAGGGTTGGGGCCCGAGTCTGGATGAGGGATTTAATACATGCACATGGTCAGGACTGGGAAGTGAGTGCAGGGACAGGAGCAGCCCTAAGGGGTGTCCATCTGTCCCTTAGCCTCTCAGGGATATTTCTGTTTTGGGGCTATTTTCTTGTCATACTGATTTTGAATCAATTGTTAAGAGCTTTTCTTTGTTTCACAGTTTTCTGAAGCATGTCTCTCCCTCAGACATTCAGTAGCTGCCACTGAAAACTCCCATCCATGAGTCATCACTGTAGACAAACAGTAGCACTGAGCTGCTGGGCCAGCTGGGGGTCAGCTCAAGGTCACCCTGGGGAAACCCAGAGGAAATTCTTGGTGTGGTCATCAACTGGTTATCAGTGTGACCTTGGCCAGCCAGCTCACCACTGGTTTCTCTTCTTCCAGTGCCCAGTCCCCATAAGGGACAGGGTTGTCATAGACTGAAGCAGGTTATCGAATCAGCTTTCATTTCCTCTTGGGTGCACCTGTGTCTGGCACCCATGGGACCTAGTTCTGCATGAGACCTTAATAGACACTCAGCAAACATGTTGACTGGATGGCTGATCATAGAAAGAACCAGTTTAGAGCCCTGCTCTGCACTTTGCAAAAATGGGGCAGGATTATTAATACTGCAATAGATAAGATAGTCTAAAATGGAGGCTATTTTGTTTTTTATGTTTATTCTACTCTCTGAAGTCTGAAGTTTGTTTTCCTTAAGAAAAATCTTCTCCATGGTCAGTACCAGGGATCCCTGTTCCTATTTGGGTCAAACCCACTCACTTAGCACTCCCCTGGGGGCCCCTAATGCCAGGCTCTATGCTGAGGGTATGTCATCAACCTCAGGGAAACACGTGTGATTGGCTTCCCTGCAGCATAAGGAGAGAGAGGAGAGCTGGCAACCCAGGTGCCGGCCCTTCCGAATAGCATACCTCACCACCTCCCAGCAGGACTGCTTCTTCTCCAAATCCCCACACGCAGTATCAGCCCGGGCCAAACATCTTGTTGAGTATCCATCAGCTCCCCAGCCTACAGGGTCACCCAGCCTCATCTCCCAGCTCTAACAACAATGCAAAAAATTTAGGATTTGATGGGGCCTCCACCTTCTTGCCTTGTCCCCCCAGCCTCCTGGTTTTTGTTATTCCTTCTTCCCATCCTCCATCTGTTCAGCGGCCAGCAGAGTCACTCTGGCTCCTGAGGGGCCTCTTGTCCTCATAGCACCCAGCTGAGTTTGCCTCCAGCTCCTGCCATGTGCCCCAGGATCCAAAGACTCTTTATTGGTATGAGGAAATTGGGCTCTTCCATCTCCCAAGGGAGAAACCCAGCCACTGGCTCGTCACATGGAGTCTTTGAACCTTCCAGCTAGAGGAGACCCTTCTGGCATGCAGGGCTCCTGCCCACACCAGCTCTACCCCAAGCAGCCTACTTCTTTTACGGGGTGGGGGGGGGTCCTCCCTCATCAGTTCCAGCCTTGACTGCAGGGCACCTCTAGGGACATCCACGAGGTTAACTTTTTATTCCCCATGTGCTGAGAATTGACAACCAAGGATCCGAAGCCAGAGGTTCTGATTCTGGCCTTGTAAGCCCACTATCTGATGGCAAGCGGGGGGTGGGTGCCATGACAGGGACCATTCCATCAGTTGAGGCCCAGGCCTCTCCTCCACATCTTCCTATGATGTTTCTGCACCTTTTATTGGGGACCATTTCTTTAAGGATGTTCCTCTGGTTTAGAGTAGTCCAGGGCCACAGCTCTGAAGAACCACAAAGCATCTGTTGAACATTCGGGTGCCCCACAGAGTGCTGAAACATTCTGTAAGGATTTTCTCATTTCTCATAGATGAGAGAACTGGGGCTCACAAATGGGGTTACTCTTAGTCATGGTGGACTCAAGTGCACCTTGACTTCCACGATGCCACACGTGTATCCCCTGCAGCCCCCATGACACCATGTGGAGGGATAAGTGAAGCAGGCAGAAGAGCAGGTTGATGTCCTAGGGGAAGGCTCAGGATTCAAAGCCCTGAGATGGCATGAGTAGGATGATTCTTTTCTGTAGTGTGCACATGGGGACTCTCTAGTGGTATAAAGACACTGCAGTGGTATAAAGACACTGGCCAAAAAGAGGAATCACAAGAGGCAGTTGTCCTAATGGCCAGGACAGGAAGGGCTGTGACCACTCCCCGCCCCTGGGCACCAATCTGCCATGATTCTACATATGCTGGTCCGGCAGCCCCCAACCCCTAACCCACACCGAAACCCTGAAGGATGCAGCCAGCACTCCGCAGGTGCTTCCTATGATGCAGCGGAGGAAGGGCTAGTGAGGACAGCTACACCAAAAGAAGGGGGAACCAGACTATCTGGTTTCATGCAGGGAGGGCCTGGCTGAGCAGGGGATGTCCCCAGCCTGAGTGTCTGGTCACCGCAACCTCTTACCCTCTTGCTTTTGGCCACATCCACCCTGGTGTGGGCTGCTCACTGCTACTGAGACCTCTAGATTCCCTCTTCCTAATTCTGATCTGCTGAATGTGAGTGCCCCCTCGGGCACTACAGAGCTCCAGAGCCACCCACACCAGCTTCTATGACTTGTGTGACAAGTGTCCACGTGTTCGTCCATGCTCAGAGCTCCCCACAGAGCCTGCAAAGGCACCAAGTTTAAGAAATCCTTGTCAGTGGGTAAACAGCGGAGTGGGCCAAGGCCCCTTGCCCAGGTCTGAAGCAGGGGTCCAGGGTGCAGGGATAAGATCCCTAGGTAGAAAGGCCCAACTTAGTTTGCTGGTAACTCCCTGTGGTATCCCAGAAAAAGTATTCAGCCTCACAGAACACGGTCACAGACACAGAACATGGGTGAACAGCATGATCGTTGAGCTCCCTTCTGTGGCATAAAGGAGGTAGGAAGAGGCCAGAAAAGCTAGGTCAAAATTCTGGTTCTGACAACTAACTTGAACCAATCCCATCACCTCTCTGAGCCTCAGTTTCCTCAACTGCAAAATGGGACTATATCAGTACCTGCCTCAGAGGCCGTGAAGACAGTGAGCTAACAACTCTGAAAATGTCTGCAAAGCCCCCATTGCAGATGGTGTGAACATGAACGATCATAACTGAAGTCGTGTAAACCAGGGTGGGATGGTATACGCGTATGTTTAAAAAAATTGCTCCTTTTAAAGGAGAATCCGACATTTGAAGCTGAGAGGGGCCGCAGAAATCCTAACTTTAACCCCCTTATCTTAATGAGGAAACGGCGCTGCACAGCCCAGCCCAGGGCTCCCTGCTCCACCTCCCTATCTGTGGCAGACTCACACAGGAGGCAGAGATTGACCCTCTGTTCCCTGGAGGTGAAACTGAGGAGAAGCCAATTGCAGTCATCTCAGATCTGTCCCTAAGGAGAAGGTTCCCTCCCGTTTGTCCCCAAATCCTCAACATCATCCACCGGCAATGAAACCCTCAGGAGGGGCGGGATTCCTCCCCATCAGTTCTCCCCTCCCTGGGCACCTCAAGCGGCGGGGCTCATACTTCTGTGACAACAGAACTCTTTGTTTTCCTCCTCTGACTTTCCTGTCCTCTGCCTCCCACACTCTCCCAGCCTCTCTTCAAGGGGCTCATTCCTGTCTCGCCCAAGCACCCAACCCAGGTCAAAGCTCAGATGAGGGCCAGGCCCAGCCTTTATGGGTCCCCAGCTCTAGGCAAGAGGCCAATTCTGACTTTGTGAGGGCCTGCACAGACTCCAAATAAACCTCTTCTAATGCCTAGAATAGATTATCCCTCCTACTGAAGGCTTCTGTTGCAGCTGGATGATGCTGAGGAATGATTATCTTACAGTTTTGGCGGTCAGAAGCCGGAAATCAACTTCCCAGGGCTCAAATCAAAGTGTCAGCAGGACAGCATTCCTCCCAGAAGTTCTAGAGGAGAATCCGTTTCCTTGCTTTTCCTACCTTCTAGATGCTGCCTGAGTTCTTTGGCTTGTGGCTTCTTCCTCCATCTTCAGGGCACATCATTTCTGCTTCTACCACCATCTCCTTCTCCCCACCCTTGGCATTCTCACCTCCCTCTTGTAAGGACCGCTGCCGTTATATTGGGCCCACCTGGACAACCCAGGCTACTCTCCCAGCTCAAAATCCTTAATCACATCTACGAGTTCACTTTGCCACGTGAGGTAACATGTCTGCAGCTGTCAGGGATTAGGACCTGGACATCTTTCAGGGGCCACCATTCAACCTCCCTCAGTCGCTTAACCCCTGAGTCTTGGTTTCATCAGCCAAGTAGGGAACAAACACTGCCTCCCCCAGGCTCATGTGGGGCAACTCAGTGGCAGCCCAGGAATGGAGCTGAGCTCTCAGTGTCAGGTGTCATTTCTGGCCAACAGAAAGAATGGGGCCTGGGAGATGGGAGTTGAGAGCGAGGGGTTTGGGCTTCATTGTTCTACCTGACGTGGTTTCTCCGGGGAAGCTGGGGGAGCTGGTCTGCAATGACTTTGCCAGGTTGGTCACAAGCCCAGTGGAGTGGGTCTGTCTAATGACCAGGAGGGTCGTCTAGGGCTCCTCCTCTCTCATGCCCGCCTCGTCCTGTCACCAGGTGGTGGTGGTCACCACGTCCTGTCAACCTCTTTTCTAAATGCCCCTCAAGCCCCTTCTCTCCACCCCACTGCCACAGCCAACTGGAGCCCCATCTGTGCTCCCTTGGCTCAATGCCACAGCCTCCTCTTGGTCCAGCTGCCTCTGGCCTCCCCCATCCCTCACCCCACGTACATATCTCCCTGAACTGTCATCCCAAAGCACAAATCTGAGCATGCCCCTCCCTTTTGTGTTTCCCCCACATCCTTGGGTGGAAGCCCAAGTTCTTTACCCTGAGTTACGTGGTCTTTTCCCACCTCCCACCAGGATGTCCCCAGCCTGAGTGGCTGGTCACTGCAACCTCTTACCCTCTTGCTTTTGGCCACATCTACCCTGGTGTGGGCTGCTCACCGCTACTGAGACCTCTAGATTCCCTCTTCCTAATTCTGATCTGCTGAATGAGATGTCAGAGCCACAGCCAGCAAGTGGCAGATGTGTGAGGGCAGAACTGGGAATGGATGCTAAGCAGATGAGGGATGGAGGAGGGGGGACACTGTGCAGATGGTGTTGCAGGGACAAGCCTGACCCCAAAGCCCCACATCTGGGTGCAGCAGGCTCGGACACACAGGCAGGTACAGGTCATGAGCTCCGTCAGCTCCCGGTTACCTGAGGTGGGCCAGTGAGCAGGCACTATGTAGGGCCCAGCCCGGAGCTGTTGGCCTGGTCCTAACTCGAATGGGAAATGGCTTCTGAGTGCTGGTTATTATGTTGGTCTTGAAGAAAAAGTAGGAATTCTTTTCTCTGCAAATGATTTTGTCCAAACTCCCAGGATGAGGAATGACCACGGGGGCCTGGCTGGGCGGAATGCCATGGCTTGCTGGGGGACTGATTTGGTCTCTTTCTGCATCAGCTAAAGAATGTAAAGAGGATCTAGGGCCCCACGTACCTGAGCCACAACGATGAAGCTTAATAATGCTTGCAAAGTACTCTGAGGCCTCGCCTGAGAGGCCTCCCGTGAACGCAGAATATCCTTATTAATCACTGCCACAACGCCGAGCGGGATGGCCTGTGGGGCAGCTGCCTCCATGCACAGAACAATGGATGCAGCAGAGCAGTTAAATTGTGATTTTGAAGCATAGTCCTGATCAGCTGGCTCAAAATCAGCTCTGCTGGGGGAGGCAGGCCTGTCTAGAAGCCACTTAACTCACCTGGTCATTATCTCCATGCATTACATAGAGGTGGTAGAGCCTCCCACCCCCCTGGGCAGGGATAAAGGGAGGCCTGACGGGTAATGGTGAAGCTCCTCTTATCATCCTGGGTAACCAGGCTGTACAGCCTTGCAAAGGTTAGACACGTGGAGGAACATACAGTTTCCGTATCAGGCTGGGTATCTTTGGGCAAGTCCCTCAACCTCTCTGAGCCTCAATTTCCTCATCTGTAAAGTGGGGTAATAACAATCATACCTTCTCCCTTATAGGATTGTGAGACTCAAATGACGTAGTACATGAAAAGGCCTTGAACCTATGGTAATGACATTGACAGTCAGAACAGTAATAATAACAGCAATAGCTGCTAAGGACGCTACCACGTGCCAGGCGCCCACCTAAACACATCCCATAATTAGCTACTCTGAGTCCCATTTTACAGATGAGGGAGCCTGGCACAAAGAAGTCAAGTGACCTCCAGTTTCCCACAGCCAGAGAGAGGCTGAGCCGGGATGGGGGCCCAGGCAGTCTGGCTCCAAAGCCTATTCTGTCCCTGACTCTCCGATCCGCCTTTATCATCACTGTCATTATCCTTGTTTTAGGAAAAAGGCTGTGCGCTTCATCATCATCGTCATCACCACACAGGGTAAAGGCACCAGCCAGTGCTGGGAAACTGGAGCCTGAGGCCTCGTGCTGCGCTGGGCATGGGTGAGGGGTCCCTGGTCATCTCTGACCCTCTGTCTTCCACAGGAAGGGAAGAAACTTCCTGAGATGGAGGTGAAGTATGTGGGTTTTCTCACTCATCAAAGTCTGGAGGTGCAAAGAAATGTGTAGGTAACAGGTTTTTAGGGAGAACTGTCATTAGATGCTGAAAGAGACTGGAAATGCAGCCCCACCCTGCCTCCTTCCTCAGACTGTGCACTGAGGGGGCCGTTGTTCCCACAGGCGGCAGACAAGGGGCTCCCTGTGAACAACAGTAGAAGGTCCTTGATTCTCCAGACATTGACTGCCCCTCCTCACTGGCTGATCCCAGAAAGGAAGGTTCCCGAGGCCTGACCCAAAGCCCTGAGGCTGATTCATGTGCTCAGTCCACGTCCCAGAACTTCAGTAGGCCCTGCAGGGACTCTGGCTCAAGCCTCGCCCTGTCTCACTGGTGCCCATAGCAGCCCTGGGCAGCTTCCACCCTGACTCACCCACCCCTCCCAAGACAGCCCCAGGGCTGTGGCCCAGCAACCCACCCCCTCCACCGCCAGGATAAATGCCTAGCCAGGTCCTTGCTCCACCCCAGCCTCTCACCATTTCTTCACTCCTCTCGCCCCTCCTGAGGCCCACTGCTACAAACAGACCAGCCGGGGCCTCCCCTGAACCCACTGCCTCTCCATCCTGCCCTCACACCATCCCTGTCCTCCCAAAAAGGATGCACCCAGGAGGCCTGTTCTAGAGCTGCCTTCAGATGGTTCCCTGCTCCAGTCGTCTCATCCCCAAGAAGAACCAGCAACTCCAGTTTCACACCCATCTTTAGCTGAGCTCCAGGCTAAGGTTCAGGACCATGTGGCGTTTACAAGAGGCCAGAACCAGGGACCTGTTGATTTTAGGAATGAATAAAAGATAGATTTTTCCCAGCCACCACCCTTTTGCAATGGGTTTTTCTGTTCCAATTAGGGTTCCAAACTGGTTTGCAAGATAACGAGTGGCGTACGGGGTGCTAGTGCAGACTGCACAGTGCGTAGAATCCTCCTAAGCTGCCCGGGGCGGGGGGTGATGCCGGCACGGATGTTATTCTTTGCCTTTTCCACTTGCCTTTTGGGGAACTTATCCCTACAGGAAAGTGAGTCTCTCACCCTAGGAAAGATCTCAGCTTTAAAAATTTTAGTGCAATTCTTTTTATATCAGATGGTTATATTTAAAGTATTCAAAGGCCTAGATTTACATCGTCTTGGTTAAATTACTCATCACCAATCTCTCATTTACAACCTTTTTTTCATTTTCTGAAGGCTCAGCTTACATAAAGAGTTTAATTTTTAGTTTTTCTCCAGCCAAGTATGTGCTCATTTATATTGTGAGTGTTTTCATTGTGTATCCATCTGCCTGGATTAACAATCTGTGAACATCTCCACTGGCCCTGCTGCTGGTCCACACAGTCAGCTGTGAGCTGTGGGTGCCTGGGTGCCCACGAGAAAGTGAAACCCAACAACCCAGAAATGCATCTTGGCTAAGAGCCGGCATGTGAAAGGAGGGAAGGAAGGAGATCAGTCCACCTGGTAGGGCAGGTTCATGAGAGCAACAAGATTTCATGAAAAAATTAACATCTTCCATTTATTGAGCACTTGCTACGTATCAACCATGTGTTTACTGTACTTAACTTCAAAAGAATTCTGTGATGCAGGCATCAGGCCCACTCCCTGGCTGAAGAAACTATGGTTCAGAGGAGTTGTGACTTGGCAAATGTCCCCACTGGTAACCAGCAGCCAGGTCTGTCTGAAAACCCACCCCTAACGCTGTATGTAGGTGTTTACTCATGTATACCCCTCCTCATGCCAATCAGACTTGGGGGCAGCTCAGAGGGAGCTGAGTGATACAGCAAAGCAACACAAATAACAATAGTGAGGAAGGTGTGTTAAGGGAACTAAGAAGGCACCACGATGTCTTGCAGCACATCGACTGGGCTCCAAGCTTCCTAGCAGTCAAAGCAAAGCAAGCCCAATCTTTTCCCCAACCGTTAGTGTCGGTAGTATAAACACAAATCAAACACAGACCAAAGGCCCAAAGAAGCACAATTATTCCTAAGTTCAAGTCCAAAAAGAAATGTCTTCCAAGCAACCTCTTAGGGAGGCTTGAATGTAACAACAGAGCAATTGAGACATCTCAGCAGCCCCAGCGCAGCATGGCCAGGGTGGCTCTGAATCAGGAGTTTGGAAGGGCGGAGGGGCTCCAGGTCGGCCCTACCTCTCTCTGAGCCCAGCCATGGCAGCTGTCTTAGGCGGGGCTCCCCCAGCTGTGTGCAGACTTGATGATGAGTGCAAGGAAGTAAAGAAGGCAGGACTGGGCAGAGGAGAAACTGACCCAGATTGTGGTTGCACCTGGGCTTCAGCAGATCTCCAGGGAGCTCAAGAGCTGAGATGGCCCCTCAGGGTTGTCCCACATGGAGGCCAAAGGGCCTGGCCTTGGTGCTTCCTCTTCGTCAGCCAGTCATGGCCACAGGCCAACCTCTGGGAGAGGGCTTACCCTCGATGGAGGCAGTTCACCTCCGCTGAGGGCAATTCCAGGGAGGGCCTCTGCTGTGAGATAGTCCCAGCATCCAGGGGATGGATGCGCTGACCCCGAAGGCGGGGTCTGGGTGGACATGACAGCAGCCACCACAAAAAGCCCTCGGGTACAGCGTTTGTGACTGAGTGCCCTAGCAATCCACAGGGAACTCTTCAGCCATGGAGCTCTTGTGGGGACCAAGGCATCCTCTAAGGACACAGGCCTTCCACCTGGGCTTGGACAAGGCAGGCCTAGGACCAGCCAAGATGCCCCTGGAGGACAGCATCGCCTGTGCTCTGAAGCACCACATAGATGGTGCTGAAGCCCCAAGGGCTGCTCTGGTCAGCGTGAGCAGCTTTAACTTCAGCCTGGAAACTGCTGAATACCCACCTAAGGCACAACTACCTACACACACAACTTGAGAAATGAAAGGTCCATCAGTACCCAGTTTTAGCAGTGTTATTGCTTCCTGGTGAACCTGCCAAGGTAAAGTGTCTGCTAAGCACACGAGGAGGAGGCAGGGTGAGGGGAAAAGTTGGGTGGTGCCAATAAGAGGACACCTGCCAGGGTTAGGAGAAGATGACAGCGGCCTTAGACCTTGATTTTGCAGTTTGTCGGTGATGAGCTGGATTGGAGGGTCAGGAAGGATTGGGGGCAAACCCTGCTGGGTGGCTGCAACAACCTGGGGAGGGAAGATGGGGTGGGAGCATAGGCGTGGGACTGCTCAGGGTCTGAGGCCCCAGGGAGGGGTGGGTGGGAATGGGCTGCAGAGCACAAGGGAGAGACGAGGGAGGGACAGGTGAGGCAAAGAGAGAGGAAAGGGTCCAGTCCGAGCTGTGCCCCATGAGTTTTCATTCACAGTGAGGAGTCCTCTGCGATCCGGGCTCAGCAGGAAGCAGCTGGGACCTGCCTGATCAGCGGGCACACAGACCACAGCAACCTGTTAATTTTCTTAACGGAGATCCACTCTCCAAGCCTCAAGGGAGGCAGAATCCACGGCTCCATTCAGATTCCATTTGGTTCTGCCTGGCCTCGCCTCACTGCCCCTGCAGTGCAGGCGTTGTTGGTTTGAATCTGATTCGATGAACTCTTTAAATAGCCACCCTAATGGATAATCAATCACTTCAGAGCTTTAATACTAAATTAGGCTGTTGGACACATTTGGGGGCAAGGCTGCTGTATCTGAGCCAAAAACCACCCTTTCTCTTTTACTTTGCAAAGCAGAACATGTCACATTAAATACCTAACGGTCTAAGACAGGTCTCTTGTGACCTGAAAAAAAAGCTGAAGAGGTGGAGTCTACAAATTACATATGTAATTTAAAATTAGGCTCTTCATTTGAAGAGCATGAAGGATAACAAAACAGAACCTCCTATTAATATTTAAAATAAGCATTTGCTATAAATATTTTTTAAAGTCAAGATTAAAATAATATAAACACAGAAGCCCTGGTTAGACTTTTACCTAAATTAAAAAGGTCCTGTCAGGGAGGAAATTTAAGATGTAGGATAGTTTCCACAGACAGATCTCCTGGAAACGCCCAAGGAGCCCTCTTTGAATCTTCTCTCCAGGAAAACAGACCATCTGCAAACCTGCAGAGCTGGCCAAAATCGCAGCAGGAACTCAGCATTGCTGATCGGGCCAAATCCCTCCCAGTCACCCAGGTTAACCCGGCCAGAAGCCCAGTCTCTAAGGCAACCCTCCTCAGGGCCCTAACCCCTGCAGACCCCTGACTCTGCGCTCTCCCAGTCACCCCTCTGCCCACCCCTTAGGCTTCTTTATGGAGTCCTTTTCCTTAAGCTCAAATGTCCATGATTCTTGGAGCTTTTCCTGGCCCTCTTGGGGCCTCACCCTACACTCTCCCAGTGGGATCTCCTCCATTCTCTGGCTTCAATTACCAGCTACCTGTGTGCTGGTCTCACCCACTTTTCTGCCTCTGGCTTGATTCTCTCCCTAACAGTCCTTTAATGTCCCACAGCACCCCGGTCCACCCTGATGTCCTCAAGTACCTCGGTTTCTACCTGCCCAGCTCTGACTCACACTAGACACATCCATACCACCCCTCCCTTGTCTCGTCTCATATTGAGCCTCACATCCACCCAGGTGCCCAGGCCACAGGCCTGCGAGGCCCCCCCACCCCCGGCTCACTTCTTCCTTGTCCTCCACACCACCCCAGTCCACGAGCTCTCCAGATGTATCATCTCCTGTGCCTCCCGCCACCATGTCCCCGGGTGACCAAGGCAACCGGGCCCTGCCGCCCCTGAGCCCTCCCCACCGCCCCTGCAGCCCATGTGACCTTTGTAGAACACAAATGAAACCTGTCACTCTCTCAATTCGATGTCTGTGGGATCTGGCTGCTGCCAGCCTCCCTCATCTCCCGCTCCGCCCCTGTTGGCTGGAGCCAAGAGCTGGCACTCTCCCCTACAGAGTTTTACCCATGCCATTTCTCCTGTTCCTACTTGGACACAAATCAAGAAACAGAAGCCAGGTCCCATTTGTGGGAGCCTCCTACATCTTGGAGGGACTGCCACCAGGAAACCTGACTGCATCTTCTGGACCCCATCCTTTCTCCACCAGTGAGGGGGCTGGTGTGGCGGAGACTGGGCTAGGCCTCCTCCACCGCAGGGCCGCACAAAATTGAGCAGACTTGGAGTCTTAATTTGATAAAGAAGAGGTGACACAGTTGTTCCTTATCTTCCCAAAGAGACTCCTAAAGATTTTCTCCAAGTTTTTAACAAAGAAGAAAGCCAGGATTTTTCCTGTCCAGGCTGTGTTTTTGAAATACTCTATCATTCCCCCATCACTTGCTGAGCTTCACAAAAACAGTTAAATTACTGAGTGCCCTTTAAAATGTCCTCGTGTTGGGGATCTCGCAGATACTTGTTTGTCTCTCAGCTGCAAGGCCTCCACAGGTCACCCACGTCCATGGGCCAGAGCCCCATCAGAGTCTGGGGATGTCCAGGTGCCAGAGGCAGGGCAGGAGGCCAGAGCAGGGCATCTGTCTCTGGGGCCAGGCCACGGTCCTCAGAGTCCGTTTCGCCATGGGCCAAGCCAGGCCGCACCTGTGTGTCCCTCAGGCAGACTGCATGGATTGGATAGTGGGAAGGTTCTCAAAGGCCCCTAGGCCTGCACCTTGTCAGGCAGCACCCCAGGCGGCTAAGAGAGCACCCAAGACCAGGATCTTCCCCATCTTGCAGGCAAAGGAACTGAGGCTCAGGGCCTGAGAGTTCTTGCTGCAGGCTTCACAGTTGGTGTGTAACAGCTGGTCAGGGATTCTGAGCCAGGACTCGGTCTGCACAGCCCGTGCTCCACCCATTCAAAGTCACTTGCTTTCTGTCCTTGAACTTAAAAACAGAAACTTAACACACATAGGGGAGAGTAGACAGATTATTATGAGCTGTTTCCAAAGGAGGATTAAAACCTTTTTGGATCCATTTTAATACACTGCCATGGTTTCATGACTAGCCTGGATTTCTCTGAGTCCACTTTTCTTTTTATAGTTTGACCTTTACACAGGAAAAACCTCAATGATTTTCCACTGTTTTGAATAAACTGAAATGGATGTATTTTTCTGAATGATTAGGGAATGGAAAACAGACTGTCAGCATCCAAGTTCTTCAGGAATGATTTTTCCTGGAGGACGGGGTTCACAAAACTAACCCTGGTGATGGGGCTCTCGAAGCTATTTGTTTCCAGCTGCAAGGACTTCACCCCTTATGGTCTCCCCATGAGGAGAGGGGAGGCTCATCCTGGATTCAGAGGCAGGAGTGAGTCTGGTACCTCCACCCCGACCCCTCAGAGTGGCCAAGGCTGTGGAGGCCGAAGCAGGAACATGGGGCCCCACAGTGAGCCAGTGAGGCAGGGCTGGCATCAGCACTGCCCTCCAGGGCATCATCTGGGCTCCGGCCCAGTGGATCCACCTGTTGTCAGGGAGCAGGCTTTCCACACAGGCCCCTGCTGAGAACCAGAGGGAAGCAGAGGGTGACGTGGAAAAAGCATTCACAGTGTGACTGGGACAAATTACCATAGCTCTCCAAGTCTGTTGTCTTTTCTACAAACGGTAAAGATAATAGTTACTTGCAGGATTGTTAGGAGGTTAAGTTAGTGAGTACATAGTAGGTGCTCAATAAATGGGACTCCATCCCCTCCTTAAGAGCCTAAACTTAAAAACACCACTTCCTGATATGCAACATACACTGCTCTGCCTTCTTAAACAAAAGAGAGGGACTACTATTTCCACAACGTCTTCATAACTCAGGGGTTCCCTTTAAGAAAATGTAGGAACAACAGTCTTCAAAGGGAACCAAGCACCTGGCTGTGCCAAGCCCTCCCTGCGATGGTCTCACACATTTAAGATATGCAGAGCCACTTACCTTGTGCTTTTTCTCTTGATTTTGATTCTTTAAAAATTGAAACCAGGTTACAATGTTGATGAGAACTGTGTGTTAAATAAAAGCAAGTCGGCTCTGAGTGAGGGCTCCAGGGTCTCTCCTTACAAAGTCCCCTAGAATAGGAGGGGCTGTGGCAGCTGCTTGGACTGCTCAGAGATGCTCTGTTTACTTCTGGATTCACAGCTATGTTTTGGGAGGTAAATGTGGCTGGAAATCTGATGACTTTCCTGATCTTGACCTTTTATGCATGTTTAGTGTTAGGTGGTTTGATCACTTGTGGGACTTGGAGACTGTCATCCTGGCTGTGAGCTTCCTCCCAAGGCTTGTGTCTGGCAGCCAGGAATGGTGGTGTGTCTTGGCACCGGGCACTCATGGTTCTTACCAAGTTGCTGTGGGGGGAGCTGGACAGTCTGTAAAATTTTCTTCCATGTCCTCACCATCCACTCCTTCCTTACAATCTGCACTTCATGTTCCCCTACCTTATCCCTTTCCCAGGTCTCGCCTGGCACAGCTCTGCCCAGCGACGGACAGCCTCTGCCCCACCAACCTCCACGCCATGCACTTTCCTAGTGTCCTCCCACCTCCTCTCCTTGCTGGATCTAGATGCCCACCCTCCCCACAGCACTATTTTTGTCTTGTTTCTCTGTTCAGCAAGGGCCCCTTGGCTGCTTACAAACTTCCTGATGCAACCAACCCTCACCAGCCTAGTGCCTCTGTGGCTTCCCTGGTCCAGGCCCACATTTCCAGCCGTCGGCCGCCTTTTCAAACTCATCGTGTCACCAAACACACATCCCCTATGCCCTCAATTCTGCTCAAGGCACGCTGGCCTCCCAGCTACTACAAACCTGACCACAGACTCCTGAAATCCTTGTGTCTGTCATTTCCATTCCTACCCCCCGACTCCCACCCTCAGCACTTCTTCATGGCCGTCCCACGGCCCTGGGATCCCCAGGGTATCACAGCCACTTCCCCTGGTGCTGCCAGGGCAAAGCAGGGAGGGTATCAGGAGCTCCATTTTACAGAGTCAAAAGCCGAGATAAAGCCTGGGCTTGCTTTAGTGACCCAGCTGGCTTTATAAGGATGCTCTGCACGTTGACTACACCTTCCTTCACTGCTGCGTATGGGCCTTAAATTCTTTGATCATCATTCATCATTACTTCCACCTGCCCAGCCTCGATTCTTATGAGCAATCAGCTCAGCCTCAGTCCATCCCCCACCCCTTCCCCTCCAACCCCTCACTCCCCACCTCTCCACCCCTGACTGCAGAGGTGACTAAGCAGGGAGTCAAGACAAGGGCTAGTCTGGGCCCCACAAGCCCAAGCCTCCATCCTGACCTGTACTGGTCACTTTGGCAGAGGAAGGTGGAGGGTGTCAGGGAGTTGCCCTCAGACCCCAATTCTGGGCTCCTGTCTGGCCAGGCGGGGGGATCCCCACAACTGGAGCTCCCCACTCCAACCCCACAGAAATGCCCAAGTATCAAGTGCCCGGGGAGTTTGTGCCAGTCTCCGATCAGTGAACTGAGGCGGTCCCGGCAGGGTGACAGGCCTAGGCCTCAGGGAGCAGGAGGTGGCAGGGGTACTGGGCTGATCCTCCCCCAGGTCTGACCATCCAAGTGGTCGCATACAGGCCTGCACTGCCTGGACGCTGCCCTCCCCCATGCCCATGGGGGCATCCTGACCTTAGACCAGTACAGCCACATGGTCTCCTGCTGGCTTCTCCTTATCGTTCCAGTCTCTCTCTTCAAGCTTGATGCTGAATGGTAGCCACCCCTACCCTCCCACAGTGGCAGCCAGCGATGGTCAGCCAATTCCCCACTTAGGCAGAATCCACCAGCATCTGCTGCAGAGTCTGAGCGATTCCTGACTTGACTTTTCGAGTGCCCTGGTCCTGCCATTAGCAGTCTTCACTCTGCCTAAATTCTTTCCATTGATCATAGGATCAGGGCCCATCAATGCTGCAGTTATCTCTGTTACTGTTTATTTTACCTAAATTAATTGTTGGACCCTTCATCTGTCTTTCATAAGTTCTTCTCCATGTCTGAGAAACTTTGGAATTAAAAAAAAAAAAATCAACAACAACAACAAACAGGATCTACTCCAGTATTCCCACCTATGGTGGTGGAAAAACAGATAAGATGACTCACAGTCAAACCCTGCATCTGTGTGAGGATGTGTAATCAGAAATGCTCCTGCACTCCCAGCTTTTTACAAGTCTTAGGTGTCCAAAATCAGGCTGATTTAAATCCAGTAGCCCGCCACTTTGCTTAGCGGTGCCAGATTTAACCTATTAAAATAAATAAGACTGTCCACCCCTGAGGCGGGGGGTGGCAGTGGTGAGGCCCACTGGGGAGGGGAATTCATGTGTCACTTGTGCCTGAACCTCAGAGTGGCATCCAGGTTGATGACACTAACAATGTCAGGTTGGCAGGGAGCCATCTGAAGTCTGTGGACAGCAAGTTCTGCTCCTCATTCCTCCCATCCTCCCTCCCCCAGGGGCATCTGCCCCCTGAGCCCTGAGTTCCCCAACACTCACAGAGTGACCACAGTCTGTAATACTAACCCAGGCATCCGACGGCATTTGTGCGGGCTGGCTCAGTTCTGCAAATCTTCTAGGGACTAAGTCTTCAGCCCTCATGAGGTGCGTTGGGGGGCAGGGGCTGCCTCTCCAGGGCCTTCACAGCACTTGATTCCCAGCTCTGGGGCAGGCAGGACAGGCAGAGATGCCCCACTTCTCACACAGGGTCAGGGAGGCCATGAGGCTTGCCTGAGTGGGTGATGACCTCAGTGTCCTCTCCTGTGGGTGTAAAACCTTTGGAAATGAGGGCCTGGGGTGGAGGAGAGAGCTGGTGGGTCCCTCAGCCTCCAGGGCAAGATAATAATGGGCACAGTGATCACAGGAATGCTCTGAGCCAGGCACAGTGATGGGTCTTTGTGTTGCCTCTTACACTTGGGACACCTTGAGCTGGTGATCCTGAGGGACTACTCCAAGCCTCAGTCCAAAGTTGTGAGAAACTGAGGCCCAGAGAGGAAACGTGTCTGACGCAGAGCCTCCCTGCTGGGCGTTAGACCCACTGTTGTGCCCAGACCGGTGCGTCTGCTCCTTCCGAACGCCTCATCTCAGACACAACTGCCCCCAACACAGACCCAGCTTGGGGGGGGGGGCATGAGGCACCCACACAGCCTGCCTAGGCCACAGGCAATGTCTTGCTTGCAGAGGCATTCCCCGTCCTGTGGGCTCCGTGTCCAGGTCGCAGCCCTCTGCCCTCTTTGTACTGCCCCCGCACGGACCCCCAGCATCCCGGCCTCAGGAACCTCCGCAGACCCTGCCCGCCTGAGCTCAGGGCTCCATCTCTTTGGAAAGGCACTCTCTGTGGGGCAGAGATGAGCCCTCCAGGGACTTTTTTTTTAAATGGTGAAACACAAAGGATCTTTAGAGCAGCAAAGAAATCTGCACTGAGTAACTGAGGACAAAAGGCAACTGCAAACTGGCTGGTAAAATGCAGTGCCTGCTCAAATCCCACCCTAAAGCCTGCCGGGAGGACAGCTAGAGACAAGTCAGCATAGTCACTGAGGGTCCCTCCCCCACTTCCCCCTACCCCATCACCTCCCCACTGGCAGGGCCCTTATGAGACCTGGCACAGCCCACAGAGCCCCGCGGTGAGCGTGCCATTGAAAGGGCCATGACAGAGTCTTCTCAAAAGAAGTCCAGCATCACAACATCGTGCACCCACTCATCCAGAGTGTCATAACTGCCCATCCGCCCATGGGCAGATCCATCCAGGAGTCTTCCATAGCAAAAACTGACAGATTTGACCCTTACCCCTGAGAGTTGTGAAAATGCTCCCACTAAGTTGCAAATAGTGTTTGTCATTTTATGGTAATTTTCCCATTTTTGGTTTGTGAGCTATTAGCATCCAACACTAACTGAGTGGCTACTAGTAGCAGGCAGACACTTTGGGGTGCTGGGAACGTGTCTTTGTCCTCCTGGAGTTCTCAACCCAGGCAAGACAGCGCCATGGTTGAGTTCTTTCTGTGCAAAATGTACCAGGCACCAGTACAGAGAACTAGGACACAGCCACTTCCTGAGGACAGGCCAGACATGCCAAATGCCTGGGTCCTAGTCCATGGCCTTAGTTTGCTCACCATATAAGTGATTCACTTAGCAATAAACTGATCGAATTGGAGCCACCCCAGACTCACCCACCCAGATCTCAGTGAATGTGTCGGTTATTGTTTCCCAAGCTTTGCTTCTCACAAAAAATTTCAAAATCTATCTTTTCCCTTTAACTATTTAAAAATCTCTTCCCCATTTCCCCAGAAGTTTTCTCTGCCTCTCTTGCTTTTATAAATTCACAAATAATTAAATACATATGAATTGACATGCTTTGTCCATTTTAGCAGCTGGAACTATGTAATTGTGTTTCCCTTTTCACCTTGGATTCCAGGAAGCTCAGGGCTAAATTTAGAGCTTGATCACAGACATAAGGTTAGCCATTGTAGTCAGAAATCATGTATTCTCTTTTCTGATTGGGTTCTAGTTTTCCATTTCTATTTTAATAACCTCGTTGTCATATCTTTTGTTATAAGCCTCCAAAGTCCTTTTTTGATAAAAGGAGAATAAATGAAGTCAATTTTTTAGAAGGCACACTCTCAAAATATTCTTTCAAAAGAGGTTATTGATCATTTAAATTATCCTTTTCCAAAGAAGATGACTTTAATTTGTGCCCATAAGCCGGATTCTCTGCACTTCCAGGATGCTGTCTCAGACATGACTTTTGCAAATTGATGGGGACAGTTCTCATTGCCTACATTTTATTTTCCCTAAATGCCTTTAGTAACTTGTGTGTGAATCAATGCATCCCACCAGGCTACATTTATGATTAAGCAATAATTATAATGTGCCTAAACCTGCACCTCAAATGTTTACCTTGAGCCACGATGTGCATCCCCTTTAATCTTTTCCTGATCAAGCTTCTGCCTCCTGTCTGGCCCCTGTAGCCCAGTCTCACTGGGAAGTAATCTAAAGACCACATTAATGAACAAACAGCCTGGAACACCCATCTGATTTTAGAAGATTCCCTCAGGCGGACATTAAATCCTCAGTTTCCACCTCCCCACTCCTCATGCCCTGATGTGCTGCTGTGAGCGACTTTCATTCCTAACAGCTGATTGTGTTCCGCAAATGTTTGTAAATGTCGGTGGCTGTGTCTCCTCCACGCTACAGTGAGCTTCCGCCCCCTGAAACTGTGTTTTCTAAAGCTTTTGTGTCTCCTAATGGTGCCTGGAACATTTTGAACATGATAAGGAACTCAAATAAAATGAACAATAAGCATCCCCAACCAGCTAGAGCTTTTTACGAGGACTTTAATGAAAACACTGAACTGCATCGACGTCTGATAAAGGCAAACATCTGGAGATGCCAGTGGCAGATGCCCGATTATGCTGAGGCTGATGAATGGGCACAGAGTTATTTGGGGCTCAGTGTTGTCACTCAGCTGGGCCAGCTGCTGCTTCGGGGACAGGCTTCCCTCTTCCCAGGACAGAATCCCAGCCTGGAGAGGGTGGGGAATGCCTGCACATCCCCTCACCAGCCTAAGCCATCCCCGCCAGCCGCCACCGCCGTGGGTCTATGGCCCTGCCTCCAAGGAAGAGAAGGGCCGTGTTAAATTTATTTTCTCATTCACTTTTCCATTTCACTGAAATATCATATTTTCTCGACAGAAGTGTTGATTATACGACAGGCACCATCAAATGGCACTAAGTGATAACTAAATATTCAGGAGGTTGACATGTATATTGTTTCAAGTAGCCCATGATTTATTATCTAATTTAGATAAACAGCAAATAGTGAAATCATAATAGCCCCCTTTTATTCTGGTTTACGCCTCACCATCTCTGGGTACAGAGTAAGAAATGAATCATCAGACAGGCCCCATGGGAAGAATGGTGGGCTGGCTAAGAGCACAGGCTCCAGCATTAGACCCACAGGACTTGAAATCCCAGCCCTGCTGCTGACCAAGGGCAAAAGCTGTGACTGCTGATGGCTTCTCGGACGGGAACAGGGCTGGGTATGGAGTGAGGTAAACTGCTTGGCACTGTGTCCAGCATCAAGAATGAGCCCCACCTGTGTTAGCTGTTGTGCATTCAGGTTGAGGGCAGAGGGATGACTCTGGATTTTCACTCTTGGAGCAGGGGGCACGTGCATGCAATAGTCTCCAAACTGTACCCAGAAAGGAGAGGGCAGGAACCAAGAGCTTTATCATAAGGGCAGCGCCTGGGGCGTGCCATCCTGTGGCTGAGCTGGCATCTCTCCAGGGCCCGGGCTGTGTTTACCTACATTTCTGAAAGAGGAAGAGGGCTTCCAGGCTACATGTTTTACCCCACGTCACCGTTTTCATCTGAGTGTAGCTAGGTTCTTCATGATGGGAGAGGAACATAAGGCCTCCCAGGCAGAAGATTCTGTGCATCTCCTTCCATGAAAGCGGGCAGGCAGCAGGCAGAGTCTTGGGGACCATGTGATGCAGTCCAGGTTAGTAGGACAGAAGATACAGGGCAACCATGAGTCCCAACGCTGTGACCCCAAACCTTCATCAGAACACCTGCGTTAGGGGAAGAAGCCCTGCTGGCGCCTCTCATAACGCCTCAGGAAGAGGTCTCCACCAGAAGCCACAGATTACATAAGTGATAAATTCCCCAAATTAACAATCAAATCAGCAGAAGAGGAAAACCCCATTTTCCAAGAGTTACTAAGCATCTGGGTAAGATCCAGGTTCTACCCCTCCTTGGCCCACAGAGCCTGGCAAGTCTGGACACATGTGACTGGGGTTACAGAGGCTGCCCCACTTCTGGTGTCGCCAAGAACAAAGTCTCCTACAGAGTGTTCCAAGTCACTGGAGTGTCCCCGCCAAGAACCAGTACCTTTCCATTTCCAATGAGGGTAGAAAGCTTTCTTTTTTATGTTATATTCTTGGAAACAGCTTTTTAGGCTATCATGATACCCCCAGATTCTGTACTGGGCTGGGCTGGGCTGCAAACAGCCTCTAGGGGCTGGAGCCTCAATGGTAGGTGGGTCAGGGACATAGGGGCCTCCCCTTCCCATCCCTGAAAGACCCTGACTCGTCCCTGCAGTCCTGCTACTAAAGTTTCCTTGCCAGACCTTCCTTGTGGCCCACCCTGCACACGCACCCCCACCATGTGTTTGCTAAGCTGTGGTCGTGGGGACTCCAGGAGAAAGTGGAAAAAGCAGGCCGGGGGTATGATGCTGCCCATCGGCCCAGCCACACCTCAGCCTCACGGGGGAGGATGGGTGCTCCCTGCAGAAGGCACATGGGCTTTCCAACAGTCTCCTCAAGGGCCTTGGCCTCTTAAGTCACAGGCATTCTTTAAAAAAGGGGGCCTTTACTCCTCCATTATAGGAAGATGCCGTGGAGAATTCTTCAGGGCGCTGCCCAGCCCCAGTGCTGAAATGAGCCGGGGTAAACCAGTGCAGGCGATCAAACATCAGCACATTCATTCTGGTTCATTTCATTTAGAACTTTGGTTTTCCATAAAGGATTAGGCTGGGAAAGAATTTAATCACCCCAAATCCACTTCCAAAATGGTTACAGAGCCCACGGTCCAGAATAATGATTAGAAGAAAAGATTTAAAACCCTTGGATGCTGGGAACTTGTGTTTGGTACTTAATTCATCAAGCCAGCCTTCCTGACACAGAGAAGCAGCCTTCCTCTAGGCTAGGGGCGCTAGCTTCGGCGTTTTCAAGCATGAATAAAGACAGAGGTAGAGGTGAGGTCAGGACACTTTACACAGAGGTCAGTTCTCACCTGGAGCAAATTTGCACTAGTGTCTGCTCTGAGCAGAGTACTGTTCTGGGTGGTCAGCAGTGAACAAGACAGATATAGCCCCTGCTTTCATGGGCTTTACCTTCCAGTGGAGGAGGAAAGAGTACAGAAATACATACTGTGTGAAGTGGTGATCTTTGGGAAAGAAAAATGGAGCAGGGTAAGGGGATAGAGTGTGGTGGAAAGGTGCATTATTTTATACAGGGTGGTACAACCTATGCCAAGGGGGTGACATTTGAGCAGGGACCTGAATAAAGTGAACAAGTGGGCCACAAGGGTCTCTGAATGTTCAGGAGGAGCAAAGACCCTGGACCAAGGCAGCAAGGCACTGTGTGTGCCACACCCTGATGCAGCGTCTACAAATCCGCAGTCCCACTGTAAAGAGGCAGGACGAGCTCATCGTCATCACAGGAGCCAAGTCTCCTCGCTAGCAAGTCAGCAGAGTGATCTCAGTCCCAAAGAGCCACTCTTGCCCTTCTCAGCATCTTCCCGGAAGCCTCCTAACTCAGCACACGCTGGCTTCCCAGGGGAGGGACATTCCAGTTAGGGGTTGCGTTCTAGACTGAGACACTGACTTGATCAGGAAAGGCTCTGACCAGCCATTGCCTTAAATACAGTCATGGCCCCCGCCATGCTGTACAACCAATCAGACCATTGGAAGGATGCCCCACACCTTCCACCACCAGCTGACTTCACATGGGCCCCATCTGTGGGGCTCCTATGGCTGGTGCCAAGATGAAAATCTCAACTGAGTCATGATTCTGGCCTAACGCCTGTCCTCAGATGATGACAGATGTACCTGCCAGGATCAATCCCAGGCTCACAGTCCTTTGCACCTGGATGCAGCCTCCTTCCTGAGGCTGGTATCTCACACCATTATAGGAGAGGGAAACTGAGGCCTGGAGAAGTGGAGAGCCGTGTCACTCAGGGTTCAGCTGGGAAGGCAGAACCACTGGAAGTGTGATGGCAACAGGAATTTACTATAGGAGTCAGATCTTACCAACTGTGAAAGGAGAAGGGGAAGCAACAGTCTGAAGGGGGGACTTGATGGGTCAGAGGATGGTCACCAGCCAGCCCTGGTACAGGTGAAGGGGTGTCAAGCTGGTAGAGAGGTCTGGAAGGCAGGCCCAAGGAGCCTGGGGTAGGAGGAGTCTGTGGGACGTCATTGGCTCTGAGCAGTCACCACCTCCATGAGTTTGCAGAGAAGTGTCCGGGATCACTGCTGGTCAGCTGGACTGGTGGTCGGGAAAGAGGCAGGGATAGAAATTTCAATATAATCTGAAAGTAACAGATCCAATCACAATCTCCAATAATCTGATTAGTATTTGTCCTAAGTGACTCCAAACTACCAGTTAGAAGAGAATTCTCTCCCACTCAGAGCTGGTGAGAAGTTTGTCATGTACATGAGCTCAGTGGCCGAGAGCTTTATGATCCTCAGGCAGAGACGGGGAAGGCAGGGCCAGCCTCACCCACTGGTTGACCTCCCAGCTTCGGTTTTGAACAGGGCAGTGTTCTAGGTGTCTAGGCTGGACTTGAAAGATGTGACCATAGCAGGATGAGGCTGCAGGTGTGCACATGGCCAGTCTGAAGGTTGTTCTCATCTGTGTCTGGGACATGAGTGTGTGTACCTGTAATGTATAGTACTGAAAAAGTTCATTTCTTCCACTTAACTTTTTAAAAAGCTGTCAGAAAGTACTGGTTGGTTCTTCTTGTCTGAGTCTAATCTGACCACCACTGCTGTCTAACTCACTGGACCAGCCTCTACATCTTGATAAATGTTGATAGAGCCACCATATTGAATTAGGAGCTGATTACATCTGATTCACCCTCTCACAGGGTTAGGTCCATTTCCTGGGATGTAGCAGAAGGGCCTGATGGTCACTGAGCTCATCTATAATTGCCTCTTAAATTGAAGCCCAAATGGGTCACATCAACAGGTCCTCCAACTAAGGGGTCACCCAGGCAATGCTGGGCAAGACTTGACAAGAAGCACCATGGCTGCTGGCATCCGCACCTTGACCCTACCCAGACCACATCACCTCTGTTGCATATATTTGAGGGTGGCCCCTTCTAGAGGCCACTTGCCAAAGGCAGGAAGGGGGACCAGGAGGCTCTGTGACAAAGTAGATTGAGAATCGCTCTGGTTTCAGAGCCATATGGACCTGGGCTCAAATCCCAACTCCTCCACTGTGATCTTGGGCAGTACAATTTACCTCTCAGGGACTCAGTTTCCCCATCTGTAAAATGGTGACAACAATAGCAGCTGCCCTGTTGTGGTGTAGAATGCAGAGGTATGATGATGTCAGGAACTTGGTCTCAGTCCCATGGAGCCAAGGGCTTTGGGGCATCACGGACATCACTGACACACCGCACTTGTAACCAGGCACTCCTCTCTGGACATGGTCACTACAGAAGCGATGTTGATATCTGGCCACTGGCCAAGTCTTCTAATTAGTGAGGACAGGGAACCTGGCAGTCTGGGCAAGACGCAGCTGACTGGGCTCTGAGTCATCCAGGAGGAAGGGGGACCACCCCTCCCACCTCATGTTGCCATTAGTTATGTCTGGGGGATCCTGGGTCCAGAGGGTCCTTCTGTGTGGGTGTCCTCAAGATGGGATGGGTGGCACTTAGCTCTTCTGGACCCCCTGGGACTAGAAGGAGTCCCCTCCACTCCCACTCCCGTCCATCCCAGTTAGCAGCCGTGTTGGGGAAAAGGGAAGGGGAGGACACCAGTGTTGTCCTGTTTACAGCCAAAGCCCGTGGGACCAGGAACTGATATTCATAAATGCAGCAAGGTGGTGACATGGGCGGTGGGGCATGAGGCCACAGGGCAGTGGAGCTGGATGGTGGCCCCTCCTGCCTCACCCCCCGCACCTCCACCGTGAACCCAGAGTAGGAGCCCGGGTAGTAGGAGAGGCCAGAATTCCCCACCTAGGGAAAGCGGGGCCTCCCCTCACAGCCCAGCCAGGCCTGATTCTGAATCCTAAAGTGACCTCCCCCTACGCCCACCCAGAGGGACAGTTTTCTTCCTTCAGTGTTTGAGAATCTGAGAGCCCAGAGGAGGCCCGGGTAGAAGCTCCACAGCCTGATGAGGCCTGGGGGAGCTGCTCTCTTTGTTTGGAGCCAACAGCTACAGGCTCAGTGTTTAGAAAAGGTCTGAATCAACAGAGGGACTGTTTATCAATATTTAAAAAAAGAAATGTAATTAGAGGTTGGCGAACCCCCAGAGCTCCTGACCACGGATGTCAAAGGCTGCCTTGACCTGGAGCCAGGGACAGAACAAGAAGCAGCTGCAGACACGGGCAGCCACAGACCCCACCTGACAGGCACTTCTCGCTGAGGCTCGTAAAAGGCTGTGGCTAATGGAATGGCATTTCACACATGTCCACATTTTTTTTCCTCCCTGGGTGGTTTTTCCTTCTAAACTTGGGGATACGGACCTTCTATTTTAAGAACGTTAATTACTGTCCAATTTTAATGTAACTAATGCGAACAAATAACCCAACTTTGAACCGAGGAAAGGAAACAAAAGTAATTTAGGGGATGATTTTGTGTTCACATCCCTCAAGATTGCCTGAGAACATTTGTCTAATGCATTTATTTCTGGTCCAGAGAAGTGAATAACCGGCTCTTTGGTGGTTTCTGGAGAACGAGGTGAGGGCTAGCCATCTCTGCCTCAGAGACGCCGGCTCCGGCCACCTCAGGCCAGGATGCCTCCTCGGGGCTCAAAGAAGTAGTGTCAGGAAGGTAAAAATAGAGAAGGATTCGGCAGCAGCTTTGACACACGGGTTTCTCATCCCAGGCACTGCCACGTAGGGCCCTCCTGTTCCAGCTATTCTAAGTGAAACAGAAAAAAAGTCAGATTATCTGAGAACTAAATAAAAACAGTGCTATATTTTAGCCACCTTTTCTGCATTCTTCCGCCTTTCCCCAAGTGATCTTTTTGGCTCCTCTTTCCTCACCAAGTCAAAAATGGGATGAGCCTCAAGGTTCTATCCTTGACCCCTTTTCCCCTCCACCTGCCCTCCTTGAGAACTGGTGTCCACAGCTGTGGCTTTAGCACTAGGTCCCTGGGGCCACAGGCCTGGCACGTTCCAGGCACCTGCCCGCCTCTTGGACAGCCCCCTTTCCACTATGAGGCCAGCATTCTGGAACCAGATTCATTGTCTCCCTTTAGAGAGTCACATTTGGGGTATGTGGCTTCCCCCGCCCTGGGGTCAGTCCCCATGGCCTTGTCTGTACGCAAGTGGCCAGGACTGTCTGACACGTTCTGCAGGTCCCAACCCTTCCAGAGCTCATCTCCCTGAAGGAGGCCCTAATACTGAACACCAGGGGATATCAGGAAGGCTTCCCTGAGGAAGAGACTTTCAGCTAAGACCTAAAGGTGAGGGGCAGCCAGCCAGGCAGGGCAGGGGATTCCAGCACGAGGGGACAGTGTGAGAGGACAGCATGAGGTAAGGCGTGCCCTGAGAGAGACCAGGACCACAGGAGGACACAGGAGGGCACAAGCAGAGGAGGGAAGACTGGCAAAGACTGAGACGGGAGAGGATGGTGGACCCAGGGCATGGATTTGATTCTGGGGGCAATGAAAGTGTTTTAAGCTTGGAAGGTGCTCAGAAAGACATGCAGAAAGACCATTTTTGCTTCTGTGTGGGGAACAGATGGGGGCAAGGCTGAAGGGCTGGTGACAGACAATGGGCTTGGCCAGGGTGTCCCTCCAAAACTCTGTGGGTCCCCCAGCAACAGCACTACCTGGCTCCTGCTGGTTCATACCTTCCAAGCCTCACCGGCTCTCTGTCCAAGACAACAGCCCTTGGACAAACCCATACTCAGGTACTAAGGACAAAGAGTGGCAGCATCCATCTCAAATCCCTCTGGGACAGAGGAGGGCAGCAGCAAAGGAGGGAGGTGGTGCATACAAGCCTTCCCAGATCCCTGGGGTGTTTCTCTCTGGCCCGTGGGTGCCTCTTGAACAGTAGGGAGCCCTGTAAGCCAAGATGGGGCCATGGATAAGTCTTCTCCACAGAGTCTAGGCTCTACCACTCTCTAGCTGTATGACTTGGGCAAATCACTTAACCTTCCCAAGCCTCAGTTACCCTCTCTGACAATGGGAACAATAATGCCCAAATTCCCCAGGCTGTCTAGAGAATTAAACAAGAGGTTCTGCAAGCAACACTCTTAGCACAGTTTCTGGCACACAACAGGTGCCCCCAAAACACTAATGATGATAGTGACGATCTCAGCCAGCTGCAGGGGCTACCACAACATACGTGAGTTCACACAAGTCTTTTCACCTTTAAGGCTACATTTTTGTATATCTCCTTTAACACGAGGCAGCCTCACTGATGCACTAGTTCAAAGAGTTGGGAGCAGTTTTCTTATAACTCCTGCTGTGCCACCTGATACGTACAGAAGGAACTGAAACTTTTGATGACTGATGCTCTGGCCTGGCTAGAAACCATTTTATTAATTCAACCAAGGTTCCCTGAGTGCCTCTCAGGGACTAGGCTCTGTGCTCGGCGCATGTGGGCTTTGGGCTGCCAGCACAAAGCCCAGTGGGTGTATGATTGAAGGGAGGGGTTTGACAGCTGTGGAGCTGAGCCTTAGAGGCCGGTTGCCAGGTGGATCAACCAGAGAGAATGTTCCAGACATAGGGGACAGCATGTGCAAAGGCACGGAGGCGTGAAAGAGCATGGCATGTTCCAGGAAAGAGGAAAGCTAGATGTTAAGGCCATCAGAATGAATCAGTGGGAGGAAGAAAAAGTCAGAAGTGAGACTGAGGAAGGCAGGGCCCCATCACCAAGGGCCCCCAGCAGGCAAGGTAGGAGGATTTGTTCTGTGCATGGAGGAAGATCTGGAGATGCTGGACAAGGGCCGAAAGAACTCAGAGCTGCTTGTGGTGGGAATCACAGGCTTGGACATGGAGCATGATGGAAGTGGCCACATGCAGGCTTGGTGGCTGTGCAACCCTGCAGGCAAGAAATGAGGAGACCAGAGGGGAAGGAAGCGGGACCAGGGACCAGAAATGGACTGAAGAGCTGGGAGTGTCCTATTGGGTCTGGATAGGACAAGTTGAGGGTGAAGAAGGGGCCAAGGACAGATCGTCTGCCTGGGAGCACTGGAGCTGGAGCAGGGAGGGCAGGGCTGGTCCCTGGGGACGGGACTCTGGCCCCTGCCTTCCCTCTACTGCTTTCAACTCCCCTCTGTCTTTCTCTCTTCTTTAACTGCCACCAGTAGGAAACCAAATAGTTTTTAATTGTTTAATATATTTCCTTGTATTTAATTTTAAAAATGAGTAAGTGGAATGTTTTCTGTTTCCTCCTCAAACAGAAAAGCAAACCTACCTAAACATGAGAATTCATGTACATGAATCTTGAGATTTTGATTTTTCCTTGATATATCTAAGAAAAAAGAAAAAAAAAAAGACAGTTCAGGCACCAGGATGAGGCTTGGCAACATCCCTTTGGTGCCTGCCTACCCCTGGGTTCCCTCTACCCCGCTGAGAGAGCGCCTCAGGCTGAGCAGCCTTGGCTACGCTCATCACTCGAGGGCTTGAGTGAGACCCTGACATGACAGCTCTTCACTTGTGGATCGGCAAATCTTCCCTCAAAGCCAGAGGGCACATTCTTAAACCCCAGGAAGATGACATTTTGATAAAGTTAAAAAAAAAAAAAAAGGATTTAACTTTGCAAGACAAACAGCTAATAAAGTAGAATCTTTTTTGGTAACCACCCATACACCAATCAATCTGTCACTCGGAAAACTGTTTCCTGAGAGGTGTGAAATGAGGCCACTCTGGAGTTCTACGGGAACAGAGAGCCCCTGAGAAGCCTTCCTCTCTCTCTGATTACACTTGCCACCCCAAAACAGGGAAATGATCTGATTCAGAGCACAGGAAATACTCAGCTAATTACTTGCTCAATCAATACTGATTTTTGGAAGATGAGCAGGAGGCGACTGTATCAGTGTTTACATGCAGCCACCCACACTTCATGAGTGTATCTCACCTCTGTTTCTTTCCAATTCTATCCCTATTGAGAAAAAGATAAAAAAGTGTTTCCCACCCTAGGGGGTTGCAAAGTGAGTTGCACCATGGGAGCTCCTTCCATGCTACAGCCATTTAAGCAAGAACTTAAAACAAAGGGTCATTTCAACACCACCAACAAAAATGAAAAGGACAGGTCTCAGTCTTAAAACACATCCCCTTTGTGCCCACTTGTGCCAACTGTGAGAATCAAGAGGCCCTCCCCTCACTCACTCCATCTTCCTGTCTCTGCTTGGCTACTTTGTGTTTTTTCTACCTTTTTTTTTTTTCCCTTGGCCCTAATTCTCTCACTGCTTTAAAAAAAAAAAAAAAGAATCTTATCATTCTGTTCATAGAACACAGTTTAAGTCATCTTGAATCTCTTTTGGAACAAGATGGAATAAATCTTAATCAGAACCTCCCTCAAAGCAGTTCTAACTGCAGAATTCTAAACTTGGAAGGGAAGCACCTGCCACAGCACTAAATACGGAGTAGCAGTGTCTGCACACAGTAGGCCCTCAAGAAATGTCAATTAATTTGGTTTTTAGATGACAGAATCTGCAAAGCCTCAAGAACAAATAAGGTGTACTAAGTAATAACTACTTTGAAAGAAATAAATGACCAAAAGATTACTAACAGGAACAGATCAGAACAACAAAAGTGGCTTTAATTCCATGACTGTGAAAGAATTGAAATACATCTGCAAGTGGTAGTTTGTATAACTGAAACAACAGAAAAAAGAAAGCAGTGATGTTGACAATAAAATAAAACATCAAACCAGAAACAGAGACACAAAACAAACAGAGATGCAAATGATTTGGAAAATGGGAAATGGTGTCACAGTCCTAAAACAGGAGAAAGAGAGGTGAGTGGAAAGAGGCATATGATGAGGGAAACATCTGGAAAGAAATAATACAAGAAAAGTTTCCAGAGGCAAAAAAGACAGCTCGGCCTAGAACTGAAGTACACACACTGTGCCTTTAGAGTTTGACTCTCAGGGAAATAAACATCAGAAAGAAATAAACATTTGCTAGTTAAATTTCTGAATGATAAATTATCTGGCAAGCTGAAGTGAAGGGAGATATGTTCTTTTGAAATTGGAATGACAAGAATGACAAGAGAACTGGTATCACAAGAGTAAAGATGAACCTCAGGAAAAAATGTGCAATTCTAACCACACGTGTATTCTTACCACACATCAGTTATGCTCCTCAAGACTTGCTCTGTACAAGTAGGAGGAAACAAAGCCATTTAAAAATTGGGGAGAATCTGTGCACAATTATACTTTTTAAAAGCAAAGGAGAATGTCTGCCTTTTTACAGAAAGACAAAAGCTGATATAAAAGACACTGGAATGAGAATGGACCAACTGAAAAAAAAATAGTAAGGGATCTGACGAAATTTAGTCACTCCTAATAATGCACAAATCCTACTCCAGCCCAGACTTCTCTGACTTCTGGGTCTGAATATCCTGCTGCCACATGGTCACACCCACGCAAATATCCCTCAATACCATCACCCTGCTTTCCCCAACCTGACCCCTGGCCAGTGCATGACTTCAGCGCCCATACTGTTGCCTGAATTGGAAACCTCTGAATTCACTCATGGTCCTTTTTCATGCTCCCCAGCAACCCCTTAATCCCATTCATTTGTATTAATTTGTGAGGGCTGCCGTAACAAAATATCACAGACTGGGTGGCTTAAACAAAGGAAATTAACTTTTTTAACAGTTCTGGAGGCCAGAAGTCCAAGATCAAGGTTCTGACTGATTCGGTTTCTACAGAGGTCTCTCTTCCTGGCTTGCAACCCTCACACGGTCTTTCCTCGATGAATGTGGGAGGTGGTGGGAGCTCTTTGATGTCTTTCTTATAAGGACATTAATCCTATTGGATTGGGCCCCACCCGTATCACCTCATGTAATCTAAATACTTCCATAAAAGCCCCATTTATACATACAGCCACACTGGGGGGATTAGGGTTTCAATATATGAATTAGCAGGAGTGTGGGGGCAGCTCCTCTTACCAGCCATCCCTAGTAGTTACTCTAGGGTACTTCTGCACCCCACTGCAAGGTCCCAACCACATGCACAGACAGGCCATCTCAGCATGCCTGTCTAGCCATGCCTCTTCCCTTGCCTTGGTATTGGGGATCTAGGGGTAACTCCAGAGTTCAGTCAAGACCTTACCCCAAGGCCAGCAATGGCTCCTCACCCTCACCTCAAGAGGCTTCTGTCAACTCATCTGAGTCTCAGGTCTGCATGAAGTCTGACCCTGACACTCAGCTGGAGGGCTGTGTGACTTTATGTATGTTACCAAACCTCTCTGGGCTTAAACCTTGTTGAAGGTACCTGACACTAGCATCACCATGTGGATAAGTAAAATCAACCTCCTGGGTGAGAGGCCCTTTGCAAACATTATTTCTGGACCTATGAAGTAGGTGTTATTATCCTTATTTCAAGAAACTAGAAACAGGCTCGGAGAGACGCCTTGCTTGGGGCCACTACCTACTGGTCTAGGGAGCAGGTCTGTCTAACTCCATAGCTGGTTCTGCTGCCCAGGCTATGCCTTAAGACAGGTAGAGGCATCCAGGTACCGGGACCAAGCTCCATGCATCTGAGCATGTGGTCTCATTTAGAGTTGCACGTCCATCAGGGTCATCCCAGGTGCTGGTCTGTGGTCTAGGGGCCTGTGGGCTTGAGGCTCATAGCGGACAAGCAGGCAGGCGCGTGCTTAGGACCACTGCTGGCTCGGCGGACACTGCCTTGTTGTGCTGGGTAAACGGCCCACTTTCCATGCCCGCCCCCCAGGCCAGCCCTGCCCCCTCCCACTGCCTATTTAAACAACAGGCCCAGACTCCACTGGTCCGGGACACCGCCAGCTTCCAGAGCTAGGAGAGCAGTGCTGCAGGCCTCGCTCACTCGGGATGAAAGGTCCTTCTGTTTCACCATTTCCTACCGGTGCGTGTTGAATGATGATGCTGAGCTGGGTTGTAGCGGGAGCTGATTCTGCTCGCCTGGGAGTGTATTGAGAAGTGTAACTGGCAGAGGGAGGCTCTGATTGAATTTTCCCATTTCTAATCCCTGATTTGATGTGATCTTATTTTCAAAGAGGGAGAAAGGCTGTAGTTTGTTAAAGGACAGAGGCGAGCATATTTCAAAACAAGGTCTGGCTCAGAATATCAATGATCTGACAAGTTTTTCTTTTCTTTTGAGAAAAGGAAAGGTCCTGTTATCTCAAGGTTGCAGAGATTCCATTTCCCCTCAGGAACCCCTCCCTAAATAGTTAGTTCCTGGACTTTAATTCTATTTTGAAAAAACACACAGGGGATTTTCCAGAAGAGTTTGTTAGGAAGAGAGGCTATGCAGCTGAGGATAGTTTGGGGAATATCTGAGCACAAAGACCCTCCTTAGCAAATTTCTCATTGAGAGGTGAGGACTCTGGGAGAGGGAAGTGGGGGCTGAGAGTTGCACAGGCTGGGACAGCCCCAGAGAGGCCTGCTTCTTTTACGGTCACTTTCAGATGCTTGCCAGCCTGTGGTCCAGGAGGCAGGTCAGCCCACCAAGAGAGTGAGGGACAACTGTGAATACAGGTTGTCAGCTTACTGAGGGTGAGGAGGCAGGCGTCCCAAGCACAGGGGACAAGGCCTGCCTTGGAGGCTAGGACAGCAGGCCACCCTCTGACCTCTCAGCAGGTTGGACTCCCCAGGCTATGGGTGGGGAGGGATGCCTGCAGAACCTTAACTCAGAGGAAATAAAGCAGGGTGTCCCCATGGAAACAAGCCCACTCAGGTAGAGCATGTAGACCGAGGACCTATGGGCTCTGGCTTCCTTCTTCCCACTCTGATCTGTACTCATTTGGTCCTGGCCATGGCCATCCAAGACCCTGTAGTGACCCCCAGTGGTACAGGGGAGAGGGCATCTGAAGTTCAGAGGTTCAGTGACTTGCCCAAGACCTTTCAGCTGACTAGAACCCTTGTCTCACTGGAGCTCTTCTAGTGGATTCCTGATCAGGAGGGCGCCAACTGTTTCCCAAGTGAGGACACTCCTCAACTCTTCCACAACATCTTTGGCTTCGGGACAGAGCCCTTGGGACTCAAATTTCAGATCCTTCTGAAATGCTTAGTTTGGGTGATTTGCAAAATAAGTGTATATAGAGGACATGAGCTGGTCCAGATTGGACCCTGGGGAGTAACGGTCACCCTGCGTGGAGTGTGAAGGTGGTAAAACGGGCTTTGGGCCGGCAGCAGAACTGGTTTGAGACGGTGGAGGGCCGACGAGCTCGTCATGGGCTGCGCAGAGACGGGGTTGGGCGTGGGGGCTGAACTTCCTGGACCTGAGTCCAGGGGGCGGGGCCAAGCCCGGAGGATTCGGCTGCAAAGTCGGGGGTGGGTCTGGGGACTGGAAGGCGGGACTAAAGAGCAGGACTTTGAGGCCAGGCGAAGTGGCCAAAGAGCTGCCTGGGGCTAGGTTTCAGGAGGCGGGGCCAGGCAGTGATTGAGGCCCTGGGACCCGGACCAGAAATCGGAGGCGGGTCCAGCACCTGAGGCAGGGGGCGGGGCTAGAAGGGCGGGGCCAGAGAGAGACCGGACCTAAGAACCCCGGCAGGAGAGTGAGTGACTGGGCCAGCGGATCCTGGGACTGGGTTAGAAAGGAATGTGGGGAACCGGTGCCTTGGTGTCCAAAGATCACCACTCACACCGGTGTCCTCCCAAACGTCCCCTCCGAAGACCCCACCGAGTTCACGAAGTGTTCCCGCTCAGTCTCCCCTCGCCGATCTGTCTAACCCTACTCCTTATCTGCAGCAAAATCCCTCAGTTCTTCCTCTCAACGCGGCTTCCTCCCCGCACCTCACCCCCGTCTCGGTAGCCACTGGCCCTCTTTCCGGGTCTGGGTTCAGCTCTCCCCCACCCCCAGGTACCTTAGTAAGGCTGAGATCACACAAAGTTCCTGGAGAGCTCCGATTGTTCTAGCTTCGCCTATCAGATCAAACCCAGGCCCCGCTGCTAGAGCTCTGAATTCGCTTCTCTCTGCCCCCGACCCCGCACTTCTCTGGCCTGACCTGGGTCCAGGGGTCCACATGGAAGCCTCATGCCTCCCACCCGCGGAGTCCTCCCCACCTGTCAATCCTCCTACTCCTCGGGCTTCTCTAGATTTGTTGCACAAACCTCCGCCCCCACCCCCTCTGGCTGGGCTTCGTGGGGACAGCCGGGCCCACCCCCTCTCCTTGGCGACGTGGAGGGTGTGGCAGTGCCTCCAGCGCAGGTGGGGCCCTTTGGTCTTTGTACCTGGCTCACCTGCACTGAGCTGCTCAGTGGCTGTGGAGTTCCATACACCTCTGTGAACCGCTCATTTCCTTTCAGGTCCTTGACTCTGCATTGTGTGCTCCCTCTTCAGACGGAACAAGAAGGTCCCAACGACCCCTCCTCAGGTAGGACAGGGACTTCTGGAAGGGGGGGTTCCAGGCTTCTCCTCATAGGCTATCTCTTAATGTTTTATATAAAGAGGTGCTGGGTGAGATAGTTTGAGAAAAGGTTCTGCTGCTTGATTAAAAAGTTTGAAAACACAACTCTGGGGTAAGAAATCTGGGGCAGGCAGTTTGGTCCTATTCTGAGCCCCCCCTAATGTAGTTCAATGCCAGCGGAGGGGGTTATGTCTGACACACCCAAATCTATGGAGAAAATACAAACTCCTTCAAAAAGGAGGAAAAGGATTGAAGCAGCACGTCTCAAAAATGAAGGAATATAATTTAAATATCTTGGAAAATGTAATCAGATATCATTACCCATTAAACTATTATAAATTTTTATTTTTAATGCTAAATCCCAGAGCTGGTAATGCTGCTATGAAACAGGCATTCTGTTTTTTGTTTTGTTTTGTTTTGTTTTCAATGAGGAGGAGGTACTGGGGAGTGAACCCAGGACCTCATGCATACCAAGCACGTGCTCTACCACTTGAGCTATACCCTCCACCTCAAACAGGCACTCTCAAACAACCTTGGTGGAAAAGCAGTTTGGCAACATGATCAGAAGTTTAAAGTTTACCTCATAATTCCTAGTCTTGAATCCATCCCCAAAAGACTAATTCAAACTACTGGAATAAAAGTAGAAACCAGAAACACAATGATTCCCCTGACAGCTGAGAACCTCAGTCCAGGAGCCAGGACAGCAAGACCATTCTAAGAACCTGCCCCTCCCAAATATTGGCAAATTAAATGTTTTCATGGTCTCTGGGGAGGTCACCAAGCTGGAGGTAGGGAGATTTGGGGATCCTAGGTGATGGTGACTGGATGGAAAAACAAAAGAGAAAAGAGAAGCTGGATGAGGCCAGCAGTCCACAAGGAGGGAGGGAGACTACAAGGGCACAGTGGGAGTGGGTGACAAATGTAACTTTCAGGGACTGGAAAGAAAGGGTGAGGATCTTGTTTTGTGGAAAATGAGGGGCAAGAACAAGCAGGACAAGGGGGATAGTGTGGGGAACTTGTCCTGGAGGTAGGGGGGGCTTGGTGCTGGATAGTGCTCATTTCAATGTTTTGAATATATTTGCATAGCACTTGTAATCAACCTTGGTGAGAAAGGTAGAGAGGAAAGGAAGATTGGGTTCTGGTGACAGGGCCACATCTCTCAAGGACTGTCCTGTACTTTTCTGAGTCTCAGTTTTCTCATCTGTAAATGGGGCCAACAGTAGCTGCTTGGGGTGGCTGTACAGTGTAAATGTACCATCGGTGTCAAGAGCACATTCTGTGAGGTGTGTGCTGTGCAACATCTGCTCAGATGTCCCAAAAGGTGGATCTGTTAGTTGTGCCTTTCTGAGGCTCATTTCTAGTGTCCCTCATGTCTTTGCCACAAACTGGCTCTTAGCTGAGCCGCACCTCACAGAGAGAGTGGAAGGGAGGGAGGAAATGAGTTTGAGATTCTGAGCAGGCTGCAGTGGTCCCAGATGAGCTGGATTGCTGAAGCTGCCCTAGCTGGACTCCAGGTCTGCAGGGGGCAGGGCTGACACTTGTCAGCCAGTCTTTAGGGGTTCCTATTATCTGCCTACCATGTTCAACACAAAAGTAGGGTCAGATGATGGGATAAAATACTGAGTGCCTGCAAAAGAAAAACAGAACCCACATGCCCCCCCCAGGACTGGAGGTTGAAAAGGGTAAGTGAGTTTCAAGGCTGCTGGTATCAGCCAGGTGGGCAGGACCTTTGGTCCTGCAGACACCCCATAGGGCCACACACATGAGGTCCTCCCTCCCTTTGTTTTGAGGGATGGGCCAACTTTGCTCAAGCCTCCTCTCTCTCAGTTCTGTGTCTAGCATAGTAAATCTGAAAGTGTGGGAGGTTGGTCATCTTTCTGGTGTGCAGACTGCAAATGTGCAATTAATGCATAGAAACTGCCAGCTCTCAAGAGAGTAATGGCCCATGTGAGCTGGGTCAAAGGTCTCTAGTTACCCCTGGGGCCACAGAGAGGGGACTGGCTGAGGTTTGAAGAGACCATCACTGTGACTTTCATACCCTGAGCACCTCTGCTGAGGCCTCATCCCTTCACACAGATGAGGAAACAGCCTCAGGAAAGGCATGGAGGGCTAGAAGGGGGCAGTGGGGAACTGTGCAGGTCAAGGGCCCCTGGGACTCCAACAATAGGAGGCGACACAGAGCTGTCAGGCTCTTGGGCCTTGCCTCCCCTTTCCTGTCCTTCCCTACCAGGTGCATCTTCTTGGGGTCAACAAGGGCACTGAAGAGTTTAGCAGGGGAGCAATGTGGTCCGATGTGTAGTTTAGAAAGATGCCAGCAGCTGCCATGTGGACAAGAGGAGAGGAGGCCAGTTGCAGGGAGACCAGATGGTGGCTGTTGCAGTGTCTAGGTGGCAGAGGGCGAGGTTTGAACTAGGCATGGCCGTGGGAATGGATGCAGAGGGTTAGGGAGGCAGAACCCTCGGCTGGTGAGAGGAGCTGGGGTATGGATGAGGTCCAGGGTCCGAGGAGGACGCAGGAGACAGAGCTGGTATTAGAGAAGTAGAGGAAGAGGAATGATAAACTTTTAGGGGAAAGTGGAGAGCTGTCAGTTCAATTCATGGGGTCAGAGATCAGGAGAGACACCTGGGCTAGCTGTCACCTGGGGACAGGTGAACCATGAAAGATCAATCAAGAGAAGAGGCAGGGGAAGTTCTGGCTCCTCGGGGGCGGGCCAGAGAAGAGGGGACAAGGGGCTCTGAGAAATAGCAAGCAATCCAAAGATAGGAAGGGAACAAGAAGGATGGTTGCCCAGGACCATGGGGCAGAGAGCTGAGGGACAGATGAGGATCAAGCAGCTTAAGACTCCTGCTGAGCCTCTTTCTCAAAGCAAATCTGGTTGAAACTGCATAGACTGTTTTCTCATTGGTGCTTACCTCCGTTCTGGAGATTTTCTTTCCGAAACTTTACCAGAAAGTCTGGTGAGACACCCTGTCCACCTTCTGTCTGGCAGTGGGGGTGGTGCAGGTAGCTTCAAACTGGGTGGCTGCCCAGACCCTCAGCCAGCCAGAGGGTCAGCCCTCGCAGAATGCAGCCAGCACAGGCAAGCTCTTAGTACTCTGAGACTCTGGGCTAGTCTGGTCTGCGTGGTGGATGTGGGATGCTAACTGGACATTCTAGGCGTTTAAGTTAAGCAAACCCAACTAGGGATGAACTCTAACTGAATGCATTGGATCCTCCTCTCAGGCCCATTTTCCACAGCTGCTCCTCCCCCGGTGTCTCCTCCTGGCCTGCAGTCTGGGATGTGGCAGTCACTGTGGCAATCAAAGGCACAGCCTAGCCCGCAAGATTTCCTGAGTGAATCTGCCTCCCTAGTGCCTAACCTCAGCTCTCTCTGACGCCCCGCCTCACCTCCCTCCCTTGCTCACTGCTTGTTCCACCCGCCACCCACCACTTTTCTGTCTCCATACCCTCTAGGAGGACACCCCCACATTCAAATATACACACCTAGAAAGCAAGTTTCTGCCTCTGGAAATTCTTGGGCCCTCGCTGTGAAATACCCCGAGCAGTCTCAGTGCTGCATCTGACTTACAGGGAATGGATGCTGGGCACCCCCAGCCTCCCAGCTTGACATCTGCTGCCCTGCCCCTGGCCCTGCCCCTGACCAGCCCTGGCAGGCACCCATCAGCCAGCACAACCTGGCAGAGCCTGACCACACCTGGCCTCTTGGCTCTGACCCCTGAGCATCAAGCACAGGCTGTTCACTACACCTCAACCTGCAGTCCACCTCAGTGGACCCTCGAGTCTCCCTCCTCCCATCCCCTGCAGGCCCTGCTTGGCCTCTGGAACCAACCCCATACACCAATCCCTGGCAGAAGTTTCCAGTGGATTTACTTCCCCATGTCTACGGAGTTACCTTGCTACCTATATCACCAGCCACAGTCTCTCATCTGAGCAGAAAGTGTTTCTACTAAAAATCAAAGGTTTAAGGCTCAGCTCCCTGATGCCTCAGAGTCCTGAGGACCACAGGTACAAAGCAGGAATCAATTTTTCAGTCCATACATTGAGGGCATAGGAAAGAGTTAGTGACTCATCTGGTTTGGATTCAGGGCAGAGGAACATCATTATTATCATTTAAAGTGAAGATCTTTTTGAAGAGAGTCTGTTCTGGACAGTAGATCTCTCCATATTCCTGGGAAACCAAGGGCTGTCAATCAGGAAGGTTTGTTTTCAGTAAATGGGCTGATTAAATGCCAAATCAGAAGCCTTCCTCTATTGGTCTCTATAGGATGGGTTACTACATGTGGGTTAGCTGGAGCCCTGCTCCATGTCTCTTCAGCCAGGGACCCAGGTCAACGTGGCAGAAGAAGAAAACTCTAGAAGGTCTCACATCTGCTGTTAAGTACTCTGGCCCAGCAGTGACACACATCATTCACTCACAGCTCATGGGCCAGAGTTGGCCACACGATCCTACCCAACTGGAAGGGGACTGGGAGGTACAATCCTGCCTCATGCCTAGAAAGCATGCTCCTGTTGCTCTCAGGGCCAGAGGAAGTGAGGCAAGAGTCTTGTCTCAGGCTTGGAGGCAGATGTGGACACAAAGGGAAGAAAAGTCTACCCAGATCTTCATGAAGACAAAGCATGCTTATCTTTTAAGTTAGTCACTCCTGAATAAAGACGTGTCATGGTCTATACTAGCATGTCTACGTCTGCAATCTGGGACATGTGGTCTCCATGACCAGAGCCAAGAGGTCTTGTCCCCCTTTTCAGAAATGTAGGATTCAACAGCCAAAAGCAGGTGTAGACAATGCACCACTACCAGAGGACCAGGGGTTAATTGGAACCCAGAGCCTCAGAAGACAGGTTTGGAAGGCAGGTTTGGTAGCAGCAATTAGAGGGAACTTAGGGGGCTGCAGACCCCCATGATGTCTTCCTGCTGGTCTTTGCTGAGGATGAATGACTAATTCGCAATCCTATGCAAATGAAGCTCTGAGGCCCATAACCCTGGGCAACAGACTCCAGCAGCCCCAATCCCCTCCCAGTTACAAATTCTGGAACAGGCCCAGGACAGCCCCACAGGCAGGTCAGAGGCCTCCTCAAGCAAGCAGTCCATGGTTCAGCCTGAGCTGGGGCATCCTCTCTCAGGGGGATGGGGTCTTCTGGCTGGTTCTCTCAGAGCCAAGGGCTCCTGTGGTACTGTGGACCTGAGGGTAGCAGTGGCCTGGGGTCCAAGGTCTCTGAAAGGGTCCGGGACAAAGGGCTTCAGCCCTCAGTGGTGAATGAGATCCAGTCTTGGTGCAGAAACGTAGCCCTCGGGCCTGACTGCGCAGTGCTGTGAGGAGGGTGGGTGAGGTGCTGACGCCTGATTTTATTTACTCATTCACACTGATTTGCTTTTTAATCTCTGCATAAATTCTCCTCCAGGACTCGGTTTGTTAAATGTTCTTTGCATAGAAGACTTGAGGCTGAATGTGAAATGATACCCTTCGGAAGAATTTTAGCAAGTCTGTTCCGTTTTAGGGAGGTTTGTTGTCTTTATCTGTGTTCTCTGGTGCCTTGAAATGCCTACACACTGTTCAGCAGGCCAACCCATTCCAGGAGGAAACGCTGTACTTGAAACGCAGCTGAACACTGAGTCTGCATAAATCCTGCCATTTGTGTGGACTTGTATTTAAAGTTCTACTCCCACAGAAAGTATGTTGTCATTGCTTCTTAAGCAAACTATGTTCCAAGCCTTGTTCAGCTCATGAACCATTAACATCAGCCCTCATGTCAGGGAAGCAGGGACTTTGCTGGGACAGAAGCCTCAACAGCAGAGCATGAGAGAAGCGAGATTCCTCCTGATGTCTATGAGGAGGGACTCTCCTGAGGGTGGAGGTGGTGCTGGCCAACCAGGTGCATGTTGGGGGCTGGCCCTTAGCTAGTCACACAGCAGACAGCATAGGGATCACCTGAGGCAGGTGATGTGACCTGCTGGGGGGTTCCAGGATCCCCTGCTTCTGGATGTTTGTGAGGCGATGCTCAGACACAGAGCTTAGCACCCGGGCTGGCTCAGAGCCCTTGAGGTAGGCGGCCCATGCCCATCCAGATGCTCAGCTGTTGGCACATGGGCTCCTGATTTGGGCCTCGCTTAAGGCACTGCCCTGGCGCTGCCCTGTCAGTGCCAAGTGGAGCAGATCCTGTGACAGAGCAATCTCAGACCTGATTTTCATCATGGAGGAAGCCCTCACCCTTCAGGATCTCCCCAACCCTGGGCCCAGCCCCTTTGAGGGCACAGGATTGGTGGGAGCCCTGTGGGCCTCAGCTTCCAGCAGACTCTAGACAGACAGATCTGGCTGCAGGCAGGTTCTTGAGTGTCAGACAATGGTAAATGAGGATGAGAGAAGATGCGGCTCAGGATGGCTTGGGTATAGATTTAGGTATGAGCCACCATCCAGCCTTCCCCTTAATGGCCCCCTTTTTGGTCACCAATAGATGATTCTGGAATGGCAGGCCATAGAGGGCAGGGTGGCCAGATCTTCAAACTCAGCCCCCTCCTATGATGGAGCCCACACTCCCAGGGCAAGTGCCCCACGGGACCCAGGGATACTGCAATTTTAAATATCAGGTTAGTTCAGGCACCTTGGCATGTATACCGCCAACCTGGCTAGAGATTTTCTTTCCAGTCATGCAAGAATTGGCTTCATCTGGGCTTTCTGAGTTCTGACATGGAAATGCCAAGGCTGGCTGATTGAAGGAGTGCCACAGAGCTGCTTGCAGCCTGTTCCTATTCTCAGAAACCACATGATGCATTAATAGCTCCCATGGAAAGTTTCTTTTTGAAAATTTTATGGCCCTTCTGCCTGCATTTGGCATCTGCAGAGGCCTCTCACTTGGGTTTGTACGAGCAGCCCGCAACAGACAGTCCTGCCCAGAGATGGAGGCCTTGGCATCCCTGCACCATCCTCACCCCTCATCTGGATTAGCACGTCATGTTCCTTGTCAAGCAACCAACCACACAAGGAGGAAACTTTGAAGCTCCAGCAGTACCAAGGGCCTTTGCAGCAAGGAAATTAACAGTAATAGTAGTAACAATAATAAAAATAATATTATAGTCATCCCTCAGTATCCACAGGGAATTGATTCCAGGACCTTCCACAGATACCAAAATCCAGAGATGCTCAAGTCCCTTATAGTTGGCCCTCCATATCCAAGGGTTCTACCTCCACAGATATGGAAGACTGAGGAACCACATTTATGGAGGGCTGACTGCACTAGAGATGTGGCAGACACCATGCTAAGTGCTGCCCATGCATCATCTCCAACTGCCCTGAGATATTCTTACTATGTGTGTTTAACAGATAAGGAAACTGCAGCTCAGAATCAGTTAAGTAACTTGTCCAATATCAGCAGGAGGACCTGAACCCGGCACATCTGACACCAGAGTCTGTGCCTGTAATGTCTACACTGCTATCTCTGGGGTATGCTTGTGGGGCACAAACTGCAGGCACCAGATCTTGCCAGGCCTTTGAGGACTCAGGAGGGGGCCCACCTTTGCTCAGTGGGCAGGCCAAGGGGTATCACAGGAGGTCCCACAGGAGGTCTACACAGGAAGGGAACTGATAAGAACTAAGTTTTAGAAAGATCATGTAGCAGGTATATACGAGACAGGATTCTTTTGGTGGCAAGTGACAGAAACCCAACTCAAGGTGTCTAGAACAAAGGGTATTTTGCCAATTGGAAAGTCTGGGGATTATGTTGGTCCCAGGCATAGGGAAACGAGCTCAAAGATGTCACTGGGACTTGGCCTCTCTCCTTCTAGATCTAAGGTCTGTTTTCCTCTGAATTGGATTCACTCTCAAGGAAGGCTCCAAAAGCTTCAGGCTCTCAGTGCTTCCATCTCAGAGGAAGTGCAGGCCTCTTTCCTGAAGAGTCCAGAAAGAGCTAGGGTCGTGTGATTGTTCAGCTTGGGATCAAGGGGCTGTGGTGCCAATTGGCCTGGTGTGGCGCATAGCCCTCCCTCTGGATTGGAGCAGGGCAAACAAAAGCAGGACTGCCACTGCCACAGCCACAGAAGGCTAGGATTTGGGTCTTGCTGTTGCTCTGCTGGGAGTTCCCAGGTTGGTGGGGGGCCCGATGTGCAAATAGATACTTCTGATTAGAGGAACAGTCAGGGGTTTTGCAAGGAAGGGAGGGTGTAAGAGGGGTTGGGAGGCCAGGGAGGGCTTTAAGGGAGGCAGATGCTTTGGATCTCGAAAGGTGACTAGGCATTTACCTGGCACAGCTGTGTAAGTGGGAGTTGTCGTTACATCGCATGTGTTCACGCCAGACCCCAGGCCCCAGTTCTGCTTATGGTATGTGGCTTTCAGGGATTAGCCAGGATTTGTCTGACCTACATCACACAGAAAGGCATCCTCTTCTGTTGTTCTTTCTGTCCTCCTGGCAACGAGTTGACTCCAAGTTTCGGCAGCTCAGAGCCCATGTTGCCATGCCAACCCCACCCCAGCTTGCATCCAGGCAGAAACGGGCCGGCCGATCTCAGTGCTGCCAATGATGCGAGCACATTCTGGTAATTGGGTTGAAGCAATCCTTTCTGCCTTTCCTGCGGAAACCTGGGGCTTGGCCCAGCTCCTGCTAGATATGAGCCTGTGGACACAGAGAGGATGTGAGGAGGTGCCTCTGCTCCAGGACTCCCAGCCCTGCTGCTGGGAATGGAGGGCTCAGCAGGCATGAGGACTAGATGGAAGGGGTGTGGGAAGGCCAGGTCCCATCCTAGCCCAACATGGGGCAACTCCTGACCCTCATCAACTTCCCAGAAGTTCCCCAAGCAAGGCTCAGAGATCCCAAAAGATGGTGCAGCTTCCTCAGAGGGGCCAGGGCTTGCTTTGGCCAGAAGAACTGGTCTGGCTTACTCACTTTCACGCCACAGGAGAAATTCAAAGCCAGTACCCCTAGGACATTTTGGGCCTCTGTGCAGCTCATCTTGGGTACCAGCACACATGCCAGGTCCACTTCCCAGGGAGATGGAAGTGGGACGGCTGTCTTGATGCCAATCTTATTTGGCATCCAGTAGCAGAGGTCCTGTCCACTGCGGCTGCCCCACCAAGGCTACTGGGGACCTGCCTCCCCAACCCCTTCATCTTCAACACCCAAACAGGACCAGGCCTGGTCAGGCCCTCTTACTGGGGATGCCCTCTCCAGGGTATGGCAGAGTAGCCTGCCCCAGAGCCCTCCTGTTAGTGACTTTGAGCAGAGTCCCCCTTTCCCGTGTTGTGGTAGCTACAGGTCACAGGTTAGCAACGAGGGTCTCAGTGTTGACAGGTCACGAGAGATTATCAGTACCCACAGGACTAACTGCTGTGTGAGCTGCTTGCTGTCAATGCCCCAGGCACTGCTTGCTTGGGAGTGGCTGGGCCTGTAACCTCTCGGATCCTGCCCAGGACCTAATAGGCCACATAATTGGGTTAAGGAGCAAGCCTGGGTCTTTACTTCTAAGACAGAGTTATGACTGCTGGGAGCCCTCCTGTGGACACTGTGTAGACCTCTACACTGACCCCAGTGCTCAGGAGTGACCATGGGGACCTGAGGGTGTCTGGGTCTCCAGCCCATCTGGAAACCATGATATTGAGGCAGATGGTATCCCAGGCAACCCTGGAAGCCACATACCAGGATTCAGAATAAGGATAAGCCCGAGGGTGACTGTAGGCTTTAAAACAGGAACCTGAAAGAGCAGTCCACCCTGCGGGGTTGACAGGCAACAGCTCAGCACACATGGCCTTTGAGGGACCTGTCAGCCCCATGGCAGACTCAGTGTGGCAAAGGTGCCAGCGCCAGGACATGGAAGCGGAGAACTGGGGCATGGAGGAGGGGCAGGAGTTCCTCACTGGGAGACAGAACCTGGGCTGGAAAGGGAGCAGGCTGGGCCCTGTGTGCTGCATCCTGCCCGGCCAGCCCTCCGAGGACCCTAGGTTCTCTGAGAAGCTGCCAGCCCCCAGTGTTTAACTCTCGCTCTCTTTCATGGGGAAAGTGCAGATCAGACTAATTAATGTGTTGTTGTTTGTTTACCCTCCTTTCACTTCACCGAGACAAAATAATTAACCACAGAGCTTTAGAAACTGGCTCCACTGGTGGCAATCCCTTTTGTGTCAACTGCGTCAGCAGCTTCTGTGAGTAGATGCAGGGACTGTATGCAGGAGCAGGGCAGGTGGGCAGCCCCTAGAGGCTCCTTCTGTCCACGGCGCTGCGGGAGGGGAGGCTCGTGGACAGGGGACCCAAGGTAGCTGTGAAGGGCCAGGATGGCAGGCAGGAAGGGCTGAGGTGCTCGGGTCTGCCACATCTTGGAGGACTGTCGTGGTGGCCACTGCTGCCTGTCAGCCCTCTGGGCTGCCAGCCACCTAAACCCATTGATGTCTGAATGGAGACCAAAAACATCCCTATGACCTGCCCAGGGGAGGCAGAAAGATCACGCCTACCACTGACACTGCAGGCAGGGCTGGGGAGGGAACCTGCCCAGAAGGGCTTCTGGGGCCACAGCAGGAGTAAGGGAGACCTAGGGCAGCTGAAGAGCCCCCATGCCCCTCAAATAGCCCTGTCATGGCTAACAGCAGATCCCAACCCTGATCGGCCAGTGTTAGGGATGAGACACACAGGAGAACAGGTTTAAGAATTTCTCTCAGGAAGCCTTTTATGAAGCTAGGCTGTGTTTACCTCTGACCCGTAACAAGGCTACGTCCACTCCGTGGAACATGAGCCAGTCCTGCTTGGAGGGCAGCACAGTGTGGAGAGGGTTTCAGGGGTCACAGGCAGCCTTAGATGGATCAAGGCAGACACCCCTACCCCTTACCCCAGGAGGTGGCATCTCAGCTGGGCCCTGAAAAGTAAGTAAGGAGAAGCTGATAGAGACAAGGCAGGAGAGGAGTTTCAGGAAGAGAGCCCGGCAGGTGCAGGCGCCTGGGGGTCAGACAGCAGTGCGCATCTGAGATGATGGGGGAGTCCAGGTTGGGGCTGGGTGAGGAAAGAGGTTACTGAGGACAGGAGCACAAAGCATCCCTAGACAGACTGGATTGGGTGTAGGGGAGATGGTGAAGGCCACTGTAGAGTCTGAGGCTCCAGGATATCATGGGGGTGGGAGGAATGCAGAGGATGGCCTTCTGGCTTCATCATCATCCTTGACGGTGAGCTTCATTGCTCACACCTGAGGGAGGGGCTCCTAGTCAGATGGCTGTGGTGAGTAGACATACCTGCTTCTCCAAACTGTAAACTTCCAGTGTTTGCTTCAACGTGATTTCCTCTGAAGTAAGTAAAACCTTTGTGAAACATTTTCTCCAGAACCAGACACAGCCACCAGCTTCAGGTTCATCTTTAGACACTATGTTCTGTTCAAACGGTGGCCGCGGAAGTGTGACTGACACTGTGGGGCTGATCAACCAACATTCACTCACTCATTTCCTGAGATCCTCCTGGTGCAGCCCCTGGATCCACAGCACCCTCAGTGTAGCCCCTTCTTTCAAGAAGTCCCTGGTTCTTCTGGGAAGGTAGCCTCACATTGTGAGCATTCATGATCTAGAACTGCAGAGACCAGGCCACGCACAAAGGGTACAGTGGAGGTAAGCCACCTGGCAAGGGGGACAAAAGAGCCTGTCTGAGGAGATGATTTCTAAGCTGAATCTTAGAAGAAGAGCAGTGGGCTAGATGAGGGCCAGAGGAAATAGCAGGGCATGAACAAGTAACCACACCCCAGCCACTGGGAGGTGAGCACAAAGGTGGCTGGGGCTGCAGACACGGGCAGGCCTGGCTGAGGAGATGCAATGCCCAAAAGGGCTGAGCGAGGCCTCAATGGGGCTGAAGCGTCTGTGACATGGTCAGATTAGACAGAGTCCCTCTAGCCATCATGTGGCGGATGGCCTGATGGGGAAGAGGCCAGGAAAGTGAGTGATGTGTGTCACAGTCCTGGACCAGCACAGGGGCTGCAGGGGTGCTTGGATACATAACAGGGACTCATGGGACGTAGGGACTGAGGGAGGGCGGAGTCCACATGGCACCCAGGTCCTGGCTGGGGTGACCAGGAAGGCAGGAGGAAGGGAGGGTGTGGGGCCAGGACGAATGGCATCATGGACACAGACGCCAAGGTGCCAGGGCAGACAGGGCTGGGCCAGTGAGACAGTGAGCAGGAAACGGGTCCCCCAGCTGATCTGGTCATGAAAACTCTGCGTTATGCTTATACCAGCTTTACCACAGAATGATCAGCCTTGGGTTCCTGGAGGCTGGGTAAACACTCCAGACTCTTGTCTTTATTGATTCTACATTCAGCACAATGACTGCACCTGCGGCCTCTCCCAGGCGGGGCCCTGGGCCTGCTCTGAGATCCAAGGCAGCTCCTGCACTGGCTGGGGTCGGGACCTGGGGTGACTCACCCTGGCAGCTGTGGACCTTAGCTGGGCCCTGAAACTACATCTTGGGGGCTGAGAGAAGCTTGGGGCCGACCCTCAAACCTCAGGGAGCTTCTTCAAAAGTCACAGAGAGCATCAGAGTCCCGTGTAACTGGGTAACTCTGATCATTCTGGAACCTGGGAAGGCCCATGCTGTGCCTGGATCCTTGTCAGGCAGGGATTTCTGCTGGGGGTCAGCAGGGGTGGGACGGCAGAGATGGTCTGAGGCTGGAAGCTGGGGCACAGTGAGAGCCTAGTTGTGGGGGGCCCTCCTCCCAGGGGTCCTGCCAGTCACACTGCCCTCCACCCTAGGACCCTCTGGCGCCTTTTCTCTGCAGTTTATTCTCTCACTGTCTTGACCCAGTGGGCACTCAGTGACAGGCAGCTGTGTTTGCAGTGCCTCTGACTCAGGCTCTCCCCTCACCTGTTCTGAACACACCCCTGGCTCCCCAAATCCTGGGCCAGTTTTCAACCAATTAGGTTACAAGGTCAAAATGGTCAGCTAGAGACAGTCATGTCACCAAGCAGTTTACTCTAAGAGAACCAAACATCACCAAGCAGTTTACTCTAAGAGAACCAAATACATACAGGAAAATGGAGTGGGCCAGGCCAGCTCCTGGCCCCAAACACCCCACGAGAGCCTGCTGGCTCTGGCCTGGTCCTTGGAACAGTCAGAGGAGGCAGGAACAGGGTGAGCAAGTCAATGGCCCCAGCATCTGACCTGCTCCCCTAAAGATGAATGAAAGTCTCCTCACTTTGTTTTGCAGGTTCTCCAGCAGGCCTTGGTGGCCCAGCATGGCCCACTGAGGTGAACCATGACTGGCTGGCTAACACGTGCCGCTGACCATCCAGAGTCCCGTCTCACCAGGAGGTGACCCCTCCTCCAGCTACCCCCTACTCACCCACCCCACCCAGGAAAGTGCCCGCACTGCCACAGACACCATGTAGTAGGGCCGGCCGCGGCGCCCAGTGAGCTGCGATGGTTTTGTACACAACCCCCTTTCCCAACAGCTGTCTGTCCGCCCTGCACGCCGTGTCCTGGGCCCTCATCTTCCCATGCTACTGGCTGGCGGACCGGCTCTTGGCCTCCTTCATACCCACCACCTACGAGAAGCGCCAGCGGGCTGACGACCCGTGCTACCTCCAGCTGCTCTGCACCGTGCTCTTCACACCCGTCTACCTGGCCCTCCTGGTCGCCTCACTGCCCTTCGCATTCCTTGGGTTCCTCCTCTGGTCCCCCCTGCAGTCTGCCCGCCGGCCCTACGTCTACTCCCGGCTGGAGGACAAGGGCCCTACCGGCGGGGCAGCCCTGCTCAGTGAATGGAAGGGTACAGGTCCTGGCAAAAGCTTCTGTTTTGCCACTGCCAACCTCTGCCTCCTCCCTGATTCACTGGCCAGGTTCAACAACGTTTTCAACACCCAAGCCCGGGCCAAAGAGATTGGGCAGAGAATCCGCAATGGAGCCAGCAGGCCCCAGATCAAAATCTACATCGACTCACCCACCAATACCTCCATCAGCGCAGCCAGCTTCAGCAGCCTGGTGTCACCGCAGGGAAGTGATGGCGTGCCTCGGGCCGTCCCGGGAAGCATTAAGAGGACGGCCTCTGTGGAGTATAAGGGTGACGGCGGGCGTCACCCCAGTGACGAGGCTGCCAATGGCCTGGCCTCTGGGGACCCTGCCGCAACCGACAGTGGCAGCCTTGAGGATGCCTGCATCGTGCGCATCGGTGGTGATGAGGGGGGCCGGCCCCCCGAAGCCTTCGACCCCCCTGCTGGGGGCCAGGCCAGGAACGGGGCTGGCCGTGGCCAGACGCCCAACCACAGTCAGCAGGATGGGGACTCGGGAAGCCTGGGCAGCCCCTCAGTCTCCAGGGAGTCCCTGGTGAAGGCACGGGCCGACGGCGGCAGTGGGGAGCCAGGCGCCAACAGCAAGCTCCCGTACAAGGCCTCCGTGGTGAAGAAGGCAGCTGCACGCAGGAGGCGGCACCCGGATGAGGCCTTTGACCACGAGGTCTCAGCCTTCTTCCCCGCCAACCTGGACTTCCTGTGCCTACAGGAGGTGTTTGACAAGCGGGCGGCCGCCAAGTTGAAAGACCAGCTGCATGGTTACTTCGAGTACATCCTCTATGATGTCGGAGTCTACGGCTGCCACGGCTGCTGCAGCTTCAAGTATCTCAACAGCGGCCTCTTCTTTGCCAGCCGCTACCCCATCATGGACGTGGCCTATCACTGTTACCCCAACGGGCGGTTCTCCGACAGCCTGGCCTCAAAGGGAGCGCTGTATCTCAAGGTAGGAGGCCTCAGTCAGCCAGTCCTAGAGCAGTGGTGGGTGGAAGCAGGCCCCAGCCAGGGGGTCCTCACTCTCTTGGAGGACAGTGGGCAGACAAGGCTTTTCATGGGAACTGGAGGGCCCCCAGCTCGGGGACAAGGAAAATAGGAACACAGGGACAAGAACTGAAGCTCCAGGCTGGGTGACCTTGGGCAAGTTCCTCCAATCTCTGAGCCACCCTTTCCCCATCTGTAAAGTGGGGTAACACTGAGTCTCCTCACATGGTGGGGAGTGGCCTGTGAGCGGCGAGGCCTAGAAGGTTCTTATGGTGCTGGTGGTAAAGATGGCAGGCGGTGAAGAATGAGGAGGCTGTCTGTACTGTTGCAGACAGATGGTTGCAGGTTGGGCTCTCAGGCCACTCCCTTGGGCTACCAGCCTCCATGGCCAGGACGCCCTTTCCCTCTTGGCTGTCATGCGGCTGCCACACCAGGCACTCTGCCCACCAGCCCGAGGCTTCACTTCCATAGTAACTAATTAAAGTGAATCATAATTATTTCTGCTAATTTGGATGCAATTGGAAGAGTTTTTAGACCATGGTAATTTGGTCATTACACATTATCCTCTACTGCGGCTGACATGCTCAGCGTGTTGACTTTCTGGTCCCTATCCAAAAACTGCTCTTGGTGCTTCCAGAGTTTTCTGAAACATCGTTTGGCCAGCTGCTACAGAACAAGCTTTGTGCCCTCAGAGGCAGCAGCTGCTGTGGGTGTGGGTTCTCTCCATATTCCCCTCAAGACTTCTCAGTTCTCCCCAGAAGGGGGGGTCCGTGAATGGATAGGGGTGTTGCTGTGTCTAATCTGGAAGCCCAGCGTGGTGAGGTTCTCATCTCCAGGCCTCAACTCTGACCGTGCTTGGCCTGTTCAGGAAGTGCCGCTTGTCAGCCAAGCTCCTGTCAGGAGTGAGGTAACGGGCTGATCGTCTGCACGGAGCCTCTGGAGCAAGTGCCGCACCCCAGTGCCCAGACCCCCACTTCCTCTTGTGTGGCTTAGCAGACAGAGAACTGGGGACCCCAGCTCTCCACTCACAGTCTGAGTTGCTGAAATTGAAGGCATTCCTCTTATAGGTGAGCAACCTCCCCATTTTGGCATGTGGTCTATCAGCGTTCTATTCCACAGATGTATTTTTGTCTCAGCAGCCAGAGTGACTTTCTGGGGAAGGAGGGGACATGGTGTCAGACTTGGGGCAGTGAAGGGAAACGAACCTTCTTCCACCCTACTACTACTACAGATGGCTCAGAGGCCAGGGTCCCCTGCAACCCCACCTGCCACCCACATGCCCTCTCCTCATCTTTGTCCCTGATCCAGCACACTCTGACCACCATGCCCACCAGGATCACAAGTCTCCCTGGGACAGCCTCTCCGCTGTGGGCTTTCCTCCAAACCCCCACCTGTCTGCCCATTCCTTCCAGATCTTTGTTGCCTGCCAATCCACCTCTCTGCCTGTTCCTTCCAGATCTTTGTCGCCTGCCCATCCTTTAAATGCTAATGCTCCCTCTACCTCCTGGATCTAAAAGTAGTCTGCAGGTATGCTGAATGTGGTCCATGCCATTAAAAAATTTTCTTGTTGGCCAACACATAAAAATCAAGCTATTTCACATAAAACTCAATCTGCAACTTCTCTCCCCACCTTGGCAGATCTGGCAACACCAGGCCTGCTGCATTCTGCCCAGATCTCAACCTGAGCTGGGGGTTGGCAGCCCTCACAGCAGGGCGACCCAACTTGGCCAGCCCTCTTCACTTCTGAGTGGTTATCTCAGCCAGCCGGCCCCAGGCACCTTCCCCAGGAAAGTGACTCCACGGCCTCCATTTACACACTTGCTGAGGGTTCTCTGTGCTCACCCAGGGTCCCAGTTTCACTTTGCAGATACCTCTGCCCCCCACCAATCCCCAGCTGCACTGTAATGGCCCCAGCCACCATTCCTCTGCATTCACCCATGTGTGTTTCGGGGTGTCCTCCTACTTCTAATCCATCCTCCTCTTGTCCCAGGTCTGATGCCTTTTACCCCTTCCTGCTGCCTGGGGGAGAAGCCCAGCCTTCACCTGGGCCCCTCCTATGTCCCCGGGCTCTGCTCCAGACACACACTGGTCCTGGTCCTGCCCCAGACTGGCTGCCCCACCTCGGTGGAGCTCTCCTCGGCGGCATCCGGCACAGCAGTGTTCCTTTGTGGATTCCTAAGCCCTTTCCCCCGGGTGTCTTGCGGCTTGCCTCTCCCATCAGACAGAACAAAGAGTGAAGCCATTGTGCCCAGCACAGCAGACCTAGCTCATCTCTGTTGGCGAGAGTGTGCCTGTTTCTCTGCATGGAGGAATGAAGTAAATGAGGTTTCAGGAGCCACGCTAGCTCCAGGACAGCCAGGGGCTGGAAAGGTGCTGACTTGGCTGTGCAGAAGCCTCGCTCCCTTCACTCAGGGCTCCCCATCCAGCCCTGCCTTCCCATTTACTCTGAGACATTTCCCATCACTTCCTGTCCTCGAGGAAAGTGTGCTTCCCTGCTACCTAGATAGCCTGAGAAGAGCGGGCTGGAACAGCTTCTCCCTCACTTACGAGAGCCTGATTCTGAGCCCTTCTTTGTTGACAGTCTTTGCCCACCAGGACTAAAGGCACAAACTCGGAGTGATTGTTTGTTTTTGCAAGAGAAACATGAGCTTCTGCGGCTCCCGAGGACTCAAGCCAGGAATCAATAAGTCCCCACACATAATAAAGTGGATCTTGGCAAGCTCACAGGGCTGATTGAGAGCGAGGAAGGGGGTGGGGGCTTGAGATATCTCATTCTGCATGTCTATCCTCCCAGCAGGTTCTCCTCAGCAACAGAGCTGAGTGGTGCCTCTGCACTTGTCCCGTTTCTGCCCAGGACTCAGCCCAGGCAGGTGACATGAAGAGCTGAGTGAGGGGCTGACGCACTAAGAGCATCAAATGGGCGGCTGCTGAAAACCCTGGCTCAGTCACTAAAGCTCAGAAAGCAGCGTAGAGCAGGGGGTGGAGCTGGGCATGGGCCGCAACATCAGATTTGAGCATCAGATGTGAGCTGGCCTCAGTGGAGCCTCATGACCCCAGAACAATTACAGTGTAATTTTAGTATAATCCTCATAGCTGTTGTAGGGCTCTAGTAAGGCCATGTCCATGAGGCACTAAGCAAGGGTGCTCACGGTGTAAAGGTTAATAATGAGGAGTAACAGACTCCTGGCCTAAGGAATGCGGGGGAGGGGGTTGAGAAGCGCCATCGTGTGGCCTTGGAGGACATTGTGTTTTTGAAACAGGGGAAACAAATGGTGTGTGATTTCTGAGGCACTGGCAGTAGGGAGCAGGGGGTACCATTGGGCTGAAGTCTGGGTCTAGAATATGGCAAGGAGTGAATAGTAAACATGTGAGTTTATAAACAGCCCCAAATCCAGGCCCATTATCAAGTAAACAATCGTCCATTCCCCCTGGACACTGGAAAGGAAAGATGTGCACTGATCCAGGCTTGGAAAAGGGATGAAGAGTTGTAGAAAGCTAAGGGTGTTTGATGATGCAAAAGTCCCTGTGGAGAATAACGCTAACCTGACTTCGGCAGTAAAAAGGATGGAAGCCTCCCGAGGCTCTCAGAGCAGAAGACTGCAATGAGTCCAGGCCACTCTTAGCTGGAGGCCGTGTAGAGCTGTGCTCAGCAGATGCCAGGTACACCCACCCTGCACCTTGCCCCTCAGCCAAGAACTGGCCTCTACGGTCTTCCTCCCTAGAGACTCCCTGGGGTCCAGGGCCTGGAATAGATCATCATAGAAAACCCAGTCTGGAACAGATTAGCCAAGTTTGGGGAAGAAAGCTGAAGTTCAGATGGGAGGACAGCCCAGAGAAAAGAGGGTAAGGAGCCAACCAGCGGCCTCTGGGAAAGGCAGCCAAGGATGGTTTGGGAAGCATGCTGGGAGGGATTCTCGCGTCATAGCCTCCAGCATGTGCGTGACCAAAGGACCTGGTAGAGCCGGCAGGCTCAGCAGCCATCCCTCACCTCCCCAACCACAGCCTGACAAGGGCCCAGGCTTATACCAGGCTCACTGCTGGGGGCCGAGCTGTCTGTGACATACAATAGAGATACTAGTTTTATTACACCAGTCTATGGAGACAGCCTGCCAGGGTCACATGCGGTTGGGCAGGGACGCAGGAAGGAGCCCCCAGCCCCACTCCACCTACTAGGGACTCTCTCCAGTGAAGGAAGTGAGCAAGAGGCAAGGACCCAAAGTCTAGGGAGAGTGGAGCATGAAGGCATGAAGAGGCTGCTGTGGAGGAAGGAGGGCTGGGCTTGGGATGGAGGCTGTGGGGTGCATGGTGTCAGCCCATGACACAAATGCCATGGAGACAACAGCCAGAGCTGTCATCCCAGATCTGGGGACTACTGGGGACCACAGCCAAAGAGCAGAAAAATGACCACTCATGAAGCCAGAGGGTAATAGACTGGGAAGAGAGCGAGCAGAGGGCAAGGTGTAAGGCCTCTCAGAGTGGACGGAGGGTGGCGGGCTTTGTGGCTGGGCTGCACTCCAGAGGAGATCTCAATCTAGACATCTGAGTAACGGGCTCCAGGGTGTGATCAGGTTCAGGGTATCACCAAGGGGAGGAAGAAAGAGCCACCAGACAGGAGTGGACAAGGAATCATGGGGCTGGCACTTGAGAGTCATCCCTCTGGACATTCTGGTCACCAGGAGACAGCAGGGACTTAGGGAAGAAATCTTCAGTGACTTCTGCATATCTCCTGTAAAGCCCTGCATGAATTGTCGGTGCCACTCACCATTTCTTCATGCATCTGCCTCTCACACTGGACCAGAAGCTCCTGGAAGCAGGACATGTGCTGTTCCTCCTTGGGCCCAAGTCTAGTCAGGAGCTGACAGAGCTGGGCTAATGAGGGTCTGACCTGGCTGGGGGACAGTAGTCACCAGTGTCCCCCTGAGCAATGATGACTCACAGTTCTCGTTACCAAACCCTCACCTCCTCCCCCACAGGTGCAGGTGGGAAGCACACCTCAGGACCAAAGAATTGTCGGGTACATCTCCTGTACACACCTGCATGCCCTGCCAGGTAGGGTCCAGCGGCCAAGCTTCAGCGGGTGGGGAATGTCCCCCCAGAGGGCTGGGATCAGCCTGGCTGGGGTCTGGCTGCTGCTTCATCATCTCTCTGTGGTTCTGCCCCACAGAGGACAGTGCCATCCGGTGTGAGCAGCTGGACCTGCTTCAGGACTGGCTAGCTGATTTCCAAAAATCTACCTCCTCGTCCAGCACAGCCAACCCCGAGGAGCTGGTGGCGTTTGACGTCATCTGCGGAGATTTTAACTTTGACAACTGCTCCTCCGGTGAGGCATGCTCCTCCTCATTCAGGTTGGCCACTGTAGGAAGCATGGGTTCCAATCACAGCTGGAAAGACTGTTAGGCAGCTGGAAGAACTTCCTACTCCTCAGGAGCATGGGGATGAGATGGTTAGCAAGACCATGTTTTCTCTGTCCCTGAGAAACCCCCGAATGAGAAGAGCCCATGCTCTGCATAGAAAGCTCAGAGGTCACTTTGCTGGAGACAAAGACCCTAAAGATGAACCTCTGGCAGGAAAGGCTGGGAGCCTCTGAAACCCAGATTAAGGGCGAGTCAGCTAATGATATTCACCAAGACTTCATTTAGCTCTTACTTTGTACCAGGCCTATTCTAATTTTAATTCTGACCTGTTAGGACAGGTCACCTTCCTCTCTGAGTCCTGTAGGGTCATTCCTCACTCAGCCCGGGCACCCAGGACAGTGAAGGGCAGGAGTCCTGGCTGTGGCAGCATCAGCCAGGGCCCCAGGGTTTGCCACAGAATCTGGGAAGGCCTCAAGATCACTGTCCCCAGAAGCCAAAGTGGGACAGTGACCACTGTCCTCAGACAGAAGGAAAGCTGAACACTAGCATGTGTGTGGTGGGGGGCAGGAGGGTGGGATTTTCAAAGATACAGAAAACCAGTGACAGATGAGCCACAGACCCTACCCAGAGGCAGTTACTGAGTGATAGGGACCTGGTGGCTCAGAGTAAATGACCGGAACCAGAGGCAGGTGGCCCTCTAAGACAGGCCAGATACCCAGAGGCCCACAGCATCCCTTCGCTCCCTTCCTCCCTGCACAGACGACAAGCTGGAGCAGCAGCACTCCCTGTTTACACGCTACAAGGACCCCTGCCGCCTGGGGCCTGGGGAGGAGAAGCCGTGGGCAATTGGTGAGCTGGAGCTGGGGCTGGGGCCAGGGGCTGGGGCAGGAAGGCAAAGGGACTGCTGAGGCCTGAGCCCACTGTGCTGAGGCCTGACTCCGCACAGTCTTCCCAGAGAGACCGGACAGACCTCTAGGACCTGTCCCTAAATCCCTACTGCTGGGGGCGGTGGTTGGGGGGCACTTAGCCACCAGGTCAGCAGAAACTCTCGCCTACCCCTCCTGCCCCAGAGAGGCGGTCCTCCTCAAGGCTGGCTGGGCCCTGCCCGCAGTGACCACTCTCATCCCCTTATCCCCAGGTACCCTGTTGGACAAGGACGGTCTCTATGATGAGGAAGTTTGCACCCCTGACAATCTGCAAAAGTAAGTGTCTAGCACTCATGCTGCTGTGGTCAGGTGGGGTAGGCAGATCCAGGCATCTCCTAGGTCTGGGAGGAGCACTGAGCCTGGACTCAAGTGTGGAGAGATGGGCTCTGTGGTCAGATGAGAGCACACAGCTCCGTGAAAGGACGACTGTGAGAGCCTCAGGGATGCAAGCTGAGGGGCAGGCGAAGGCCGTGGTGGACCTCACACCCCAGAGGTATCCTTACCAAGGAGAAACCTCTGAGTAGGCCTGGGGTCTCGAGGTGGCATTTCCTATACCAGCACCCAGAGGCCTGGCCCACTCTACAAGAGCTTGTCCTGTCCCAAGACCCAGCCTGCCTTGGGCACAGAAAAAAGGACCAGAATCTCCCAGGGTGAGACCAAGCACTGCGCAGACCCCTGTTGAAGAGCCCTCGGGATGCCGTCTGCGGTAGTTACCAACTAGGCAAATGAAAACAGGAACAGAGCTAACACAAGCTAGTCATTTTCAAAATAGAGACAGTTCTATTCCAGTCAAACTGCATTCTTGAACCCAACAAGACTTCCATAAAGGACACATTTGAGAGGCCAGCAGCAGAGCCAATTTATAATTCACAGCCCGAAACTGCACACAGTCACGGCAATGGCTCCTTGTAGCTAATTTGAGCCAATTAATTAGATTACAGACTAAATTTGAAACATCATCCTATGCCAAGAAAATTATCTTTTTATGAGATGATGATTTAAAAATGACTATCAGTAACTCTTAGATCACTGATGCTGTAATTAATTATCAAAGGCAAAGGACAGTAATGGATTACATTTCTGCTATGTAACCATGTTCTGCATGTCATTAGTGTTATTTATCTCAAGGCTGATAAAGACCTCGTAGAAATCCACATTTGCTGGCCGTGCCTGTCCAGGTGCCCTGTCCATTTGTCCAGGCGTTAGGTGGCTGGGCGGGCCTGTGCAGTATCTCTCAGGGGCTATGCCTCTCACCCTTGGCACTGGCCTGAACCAGTCCTCCATGATGGGGGGTCCCTTGAAGGCTCCTCCCCACTGGTGTCCAGGCTCTGGAGGAAACCTGACAAGAAGCAGATGGCAGACAAGGAGACAGAAGACCCAGATTCAGGGTGTAATGCTCCACCTGAGTGCCCTGCCCTCCCTATAGAAAGAACCCTGACCAGCATTTAAGCACTAATATCAGTTACCTTCCTCTGAGAAATGACAGCCGCATCCCACCTTGTTCCTTTCTTGGCACACCTGGTCCCTGAAGTGTCCTAGGGCCACAGCAGTTGTTCTTGTGTTAGAAGAGAAAATGGTGGCTCAGGTTTGATGGCACAGCCACTCAGGGACAGAATGACATAGGAGTCCAGCCCTGGGATGGGGCCTGGGTACTCTCCTGGCTACCCTGCCCCACTGCTACTTAAAACAGGAGTCATGAGTAAGGGGGTAGGGGGCCGTTTGGGGACTTCCAGAAGAGAAAGGTCCCTGAGGTTCACTGTAAAGACCAAGTTCCCCAAAACAGGCCCCTATTAGCTCAGAGCAGAACCCCATCCTGGAGACGAGATGAAAATTCTGTCCCCAACTTGGTCACAGGCTCTGGGTGGTGCCAACATCCTAGTTCAGAAAGGGAAGGCGAGTGCTGGCTTTCCAAGGTGGACATGGGGCTGTCCTGGAGTGGCTCAATTCCGTCTGGAACTCGCAGGCTCAGACTCCGTCTCCCTCCATCCCAATTCCTTTTTGGGCTCATGGGGAAGATAGATCTCAAACACAGGGGTTTGGTCTTTCTTGGGGGCGAGATCCTGGTTCCACACTCAGGACCTGGTGTCAGGGCTGGGGGTGGGGCTCACCTTCCCTTCTTGTGCCTTCTGTCTGTGTGAGCAGGGTCTTGGAGAGCGAGGAAGGTCGCCGGGAGTATCTTGCCTTCCCCACCAGCAAGAGCCCTGGAGGAGGCCAGAAGGGACGCAAGGACCTGCTGAAAGGCAACGGCAGGCGCATTGACTACATGCTGCACGCGGAGGAGGGGCTGTGCCCAGACTGGAAGGCCGTGAGTCTGGGGCTGGGCTGGGCTGGGCAGGGCACCCAGGCCCTGCCCACAGATAGGGACCCTGTGCCCTGTACCCCTCAGCAGCACTGAGCTCTCCTCTGAAATGGGACCTGCCAGTCTGGGAGGCCTTTGGGACCCAGAGGTCCTCCCACCCCTCTACCTTCAGGAGGTCTAGGCCAGCCCCAGCCTAGGGCCCCAACCCCTGCCAGGCCCCTCCTTTACAGGATGCCCTTTGGGTCTAATTGGGATGTTTCTTCCTCGCCCCCTCCTCACTCTCACAGGAGGTAGAAGAATTCAGTTTCATCACCCAGCTGTCAGGCCTGACTGACCACCTCCCGGTGGCCATGAGGCTGATGGTGTCTGCAGGGGAGGAGGAGACATAGACTGGCCACGTCATCACAGCAGCGGGGTCTCCGCCAGCCCTGTGAACTGCAGTCCCTCCCTGGCTGTGTCCCCTCCAGCAAGCACTGCTGGTGCTGGGGGAGGCGGGCAGGGGCCCGGGAGAGCCACGGTCAGTCCTGAGTGAGCTGGAACCAGCGCTGCCTGGCACCTCTGGGCACTCGTGGACAGGAGTCAGGCCGGCCCAGGGAGTCCAGGCTGCCCAACCAGTGCCATTCTTTCAAAACGTGATTTTCTACAAATCTACAGCACAACCTAGTTTGTAACCCATGGGTTAGTATGAGAACCGGGTTTCTGTACTCTTTGTATCTCTTCTCAAGCTTCGTCCAGGGTTCATTACTTTTGTCTGCTGCCATGTTGTCTCGCATGCCTGCACCCTCGCATGCACGCTGCCCGCATGCCACATGCCACGCCACAGCCACAGACCCCTTGCTCAGGCCTCACCCAAGGCCAAACTCCAAACACAATCAGAACCAGCCAAAGAAGCATTCATTCCTGGACACAGGGCCACCGGCTTGCTGCCTCCAGCTGGGACAGCTCACAAGCAGGGACCATGAGGGCTGTGTCCAGTTACCAGCGAGCCCAGGCTCTTCCCCAGGGTCTTGCATTCAAGGGCGATTACATTTTAAAAAGAAAAAAGAAAAAGTTAAGAACAAAAATAACCCTTCACTTGAAAGGGTCTGCAAGCCACGAGGGAGAACACTGCTCTTGGCAGGCTCCCTTTCCCCAACACAGCAGAGCCAGGAGCCTCCCTCCAAGACTCCAGTGTGGGCAATGGAGCCATAGACAGGAATCTAGGGAGAGAACGTCACTTTTTTACAGGAAGAAGGGGAACTAAGGGGGGTGGGGGGCTTCTAATTTTGAAAGTGATGTATTTGTAGCTTCTCTTCTGTCAAAACCAACACATCCTCTTCTTTCTACCTGATCTGCCTCCCCTACAGACACCTCTCTGGTTCAGGACCAATCCCTCCCTGGGACTGTCCCCATCCACGTGCTTGGCTGAGCTCAGGAACCTTCCACCTGCCTCTGGGTGGGGCTGTGGCTCTCCCCAGAGGGCCCTCCCAGGCCCATCCTCAACAGCAACCCTGGGGGCCCTGGATGAAGGGGCTGGAAGCCAAGGTGCAGGGCAGCCTGTCCCCGCACCAGTGTGCAGGCCAGGGGTGGCAAGGCCAACGGCCCCTGCTTGCCCTGGACAGGGAATGGTACTGGTTGGCATACAGGCACATAGATGTCCACTCTACCACCATGTGACCAGGGCCAGCCCCGGGCACCTAGGCATGATGGTGTGGCAGACCCTGCAGGTGAAGCCCATAGCTCCCCATCCCACAGCAGCACTGCCTCTGCCCACCTGCCTTTTTAACACACCTGGGGATGCCCCCCAAAGTCAAGCAGTGAGGGTTTTGTCTGTTTTCAGGTACAAGGCCCCACCAATTCCAGGGGCTGTTCTTTGCAACCCTGACTGGTCTCCCCTCCTCACAGCACCTTGACCAATGTGCCCGCCTGGCTCAAAGCCAATTTTTCCTGAGGCTGGGGGTGCATCAGGACCCTGCTGCCAGGAGCCTCCTGGTGCTGGTGCCCTGATGCTGTGCCTTGTCACCTACTGAGCTGCAAGAAGGACCAAGAGGGGGCCAAACAGCCAGCCAGAGGCCAGGCCCTGTGCTGGGGCAGGACACTCCTGAGACACACCTGTGACAGCACTGGTTTGTCTGAACCCCCTGGCCAGAGTAGCAGCTAGGCTGAGGGCTTCACTGCTTGGCACATTTTCCTGGCTAGGCACCCAGCCTCACCCCAACTTGAGTCAGGAGGGGCTGCTCATCGCTTAGGGTGCAGGCCTCCCTGGCCTCTCTGGCTGCACCCCTCCTCCAAGGCCATGGCTTTGGGGCCTTGGCTAGGCTTCACTGGGTCAGAGGTCCCCCCACTCCCCAGAGCAGCTAGCAATCTGCTCACAGGTAGGGCTCAACTGAGCAGGCACCATGCCTATGTCTGGGCCTAAGCTGAGGCCCCAGGCTGCAGGTCAGCTGTGTACTCAGGAGAGCAGTGGAGGCAGAGCCAGGGCTCCTGAAGCAGAGCAACCCCAGCACAGCTTGTATCCCTCAGAGGGGCCGCCTGCCTCCCAGGGCAGCTGGGTGGGAGCCAAAGCACAGGGGCACAAGCTTCTCTCCCTACTCATGGGGTGGCCTTAGGCAAGTCATACCTTCCTGTGCCTCAGTCATTTCCTGTCCTAACAAGGTTGCCTCTGCCCAGCCTGCCTGGTGTCCAGAGCAGAGTTGGCCTGCGCTCCCCCCAACCCTGCTCCCCTGACACTCCCTCTGGCACGGTCTCAGCACCGAGGCTACCACTGCCCAGCCACATGTTCCATCAAGCCTGTGGACTCCCAGGGTCACGCACAAGCCAGATTTTTCCATTTCAGTTTTTAAAAAAAGAAAGAAAAGACACATTGCCAGGATCTCAGACTCTGCGGCATTGAGGCCTGGGAGGGACAGATACGGGGTCACCTAAATCCCCAACCAAGGCCCCACACCTGCCCCAGGCCCAGCCTCCAGAGAAGCCAGGAGGCAAGGGTCAGCTTTGGAAGAAAACAGTCATTTCATTTGTCCAAACCACCTTGAGTTTTAAGTATGGATATTAATCTTGATGCTTTTTAACTATTGTATTAACTTGCTAAGATTTAGAAATACTGTTTTAAAAAAGGAAAAAAAAACACTTTTTTAATTTCTGTATTTTTTTTCTGTATGGTATCCTCATGGGACATTAGGGGTTTTATATGGTAAGCACACCTAAGATTTTGGTAAAAACATTATCAAATATATATCCAGACAATTCTTCCCTAGAAGAAAAACAATCTTAACACATATTTTGAAAGGAAAGGTGTTTTTTTTTTTTCCTTTACTGGTGCTGAAAGGAAGGATGGATAATGAGAAAATAAAACTGTGAGGCTCAAGGCTGGTGTTCTCTACTTATTTGAGTGAGAAGCTGGGGCTGGGCTCTGCTCTGACTCCAAGAGGCTGGGTGGCCAGGTGGGGCTGTGGGGAGACCGCTGTGTGGGGTCTGCCTTTCCTGCCTCTCCCCGACAGGATGGGCACAGCCTGGGTCTGCCCTGAACCACCAGAAAACCAGGCCACTTGGGTTCTCTTACTCATTCCCTCTGGAACTGGGAGCCAACAGCAGAAGGGTACCTTGAGTGTGGGGAGAAGCAAGGCTGGGGCCTCACTGGGACTCTGGCCTTCCTGACAAGGCAAGGCGGGGCTGGGATAACCACACTTGTGCCCAGACTTCCAGGGGATGAAGTTCCTCTGCTAGAAAAGGGGGCACACAGGAAAGGGCTGTACCTCTTGGCTCCCTTATCCTGATGGCTGGTGTCTGGGTCTGCATCTCAGGAACCGCTCTGGGACAGTCTCCACCCTGTCCTCTGAACAGCAGCTTGGTGTCCAGGTGTCCATCTGAGTCACCTGCTGGTGCTGCACAGAGGCCAGACCTATACAAATGTGGCTTGCTGTTACCTAGCAAGTGAAAGGGTCTGAACCTGGTCCTTGGCCTGGTCCTGCCAGGGTCTTCAAGGCCTGGGACCCAGCCACAACTCAGCATCTCTGCCCCTAGAGGGTCCCCCTAGCTGGAGCAGGCAGGTGGGACCCAGAGGTTCCCAGAGTGCAGGCCAGGCTAGGCTAGCTCCCAAAAGAGCAGCACGCCCTCCTGGAACTGCACAGCTGAGAGCACCCCAACCTGACCAGCCCAGCCAACTCAGATTCTGTTCCCTTCCAGGAAGGACAGGAGGAGCTTTCACAGTTTGGAGCTTTCTGAGCATTTCAAAACAACTACAGGGTGGGCTCTTTGGCCCCTCCTCAGCTCCAAAGCAACCCTTGCTTCCTGCCATATCTGGAGCAAGGAGCTGGCGGTGCAGAAACACAAAAAGGGAAGAGACTTCCTCCAAGCCCAGAGGCCAAGCTGGGCCCTGAAAGGAGAGGTGCCTTCACCTTCCTTCTCAGAAAGCCACACCATTCAGAGCCCGGAGCCCTTGGCCACTTTATTTCTCAACAAGTGAGGGCATCTGAGAGCGTAAAATCCATGGTGACATCTCCAGTGTCAGGGTGGAATGCCACAGTGTAGCTGACAGTCCGTGGGCTGTCCGGCGGTGCTCTGGAGTCCTGTGTGGTGTTGAAGAAGTACACAGCCTGCTTGCAGTGGGGGTTCCAGCAACAGTCCCCCTGCAGGAGAAGCAGTAAGAAGGTGGTGAGGGCTCCTGGCACCCAAGCCCCTTCCTGGCCAGCCTCCAGCCCAGGCAGCTCTCAGTGAGAAGCTGCTGCTCAGGGCCGGGTGACCTAGGGCCACGGAAGAGTTATCCGGCCACATGCTCCAGGAACACCCAGAGCTCAGGCAGGTGTGACGGCAGCACCTCCTCTCAGATTGGCCCACGCTGGGACTCCAGCACACAGCACTACCTTGTTCTCTGCAGGCTTCAGGAGGCCAGTGCTGACCGTGCTGTCCGGGGTCAGGTGGTATTCCATCCACAGGACAGCCCCATGGCTCCTCCCAGACCTGGGGGCGGGGGAGGGAGAACATTGAGCTAAAAAGGAACAGCCACAGGAGAGGTGGATGGGCGTGGCCATGGCTCCCCTCTGCTTTCTAGAAACCTCTGGTCTCTCCCACTTCCATCCCCCCCCACCAAGTCAGGAGGCTCCTAACACACCACCTGACTAAAGGCCATGCAGTAAAATGCTGAGCAAGAAAAGCCACAACCCAAAGCCCCCAATGGCTCCTCAGAGCCTGGCCAAGCACTCAAGAGTAACCATGGGGCAGGGCCAGCAGGCTGCAGGACCAGCCTCCTCGGCCTGAGGTCATGGAAAGGTTTGGTCCAGAAGGCTCAAAGCGCAGCCTGGGCATCAAAGGCTAGAAGACTTCTCCCAGATACCCTGAATGGCAGGCCCAGATGGATATCTGCCCTGCCTTCCCCTTGTTAAAGGAGCCCCAAGGGGCTCTGGGCTCATGGTCACCACCCAGTCAGAAATGGGTTATTTCTCCAGCAAGAAGCAGCTCCTCCCCTGAAGGGAGCTGAAGCTGGAGCTAGATGGTCCTGACTATGCATCACAATGGCAGCCCCTGCCAATTCCTAATCTGCTTCAATTCCCAGGAGAGTTCAGAAATACGGGCCAATGGGTAACCATAGCAACCAGATTCACATTTCTCTGCAGCTGTGTGTAACATGTCACTTAGCTCACAGGGAGCCTCAGATGTGGGAGGATGAGCAAGCTCATTCTGGCTCTCCCTCCCCACCCAGAAGCTGTGGAGACCCCTGTACACTCAGGGCCACTTCAGATCAGAAAGGGCAAGGCAGAGACAAGGAGAGCCATCCCGTCGCATGAAAGCAGCCAAAGCACTCGGGTAGTAACTACCAGACAGAGAGCAACCCCTGCCACTCCCTTCCCCCACCGCCCCCACCCTGGAGCCTACACTCACCTCCTCAGCTCAATGGTGCCCTCAGCACGGATAGGCTGTGGGGGAACAGGCTGCAGAAAATCAAAGGTCAGGATCTGCTGGGGCTCGGAGAGGCTGCGGCATGGGTACTCCCACAGCGGATGGGGCTCGGCCTCCTTGCTCTCCCTGAAGTCCAGGGCACACTGAGAAGAGAAGAAAAGGGAAGGCAGGGGTCTGCAGAGGTAGAACTTGGCAGCCATGGGACAAGGGGCTCATGTCTGCCCCATGTAACTGCCACAGTCACATGGGGTAGGGAGTCCTCACAAAAAGTCCACGGGTGCCTGGATCAGACCAACTGGCTTCTCTGTTCCCTGCCACAACTCACGAGCCGTCTCCATGGCAAGTCGCTCTAAGCTTTATTTTCTCCCTTTTAAAACTGGATGACACTGCCCATCTCACAAACTACCTTGAGGGCTAAATGTCTGTATTTGTGAAAACACCTGCCATTTGGACACTCACCTACTCAGTGACCCTTACTGAGCACTACAACTGCCTGTGCACACAAGGCTTTCAGTCTAGATGGAGACAACTGGGAGATAAGTGATTGTGGTGCCTGGGGGACAATGACCTCCGGCTGAAAATGGGGCTGCGCAGGAAAGCTGCTGGAGGGGTCATCGCTGGGCTGCCTCCTGAAGGTCACACAGGAGTTGGTAGGAAGGAGGAGAGTGGACAGAGGCCCAGCAGGGAGAGGACGGAGAGCAAACCAGGACAGGCCAAGCAGCAGGGGACTGTAAGAGTAGAGGCAGGGAGTCAGGGAGTCCTACAGCGTTTTCCCATAGGGTTAGACTTTGGATCTACAGATTCACTTGGGCTCTGTGTAGAGGAATGCTGACCAGGAGAGAGAGGATACGTGGTCATAGGCAAGAAACGAAAGTAGCCCAGACCAGATCAGCAGCAACAGGGGAAGAAACTGGCTCACTGAGGACCTGATGGTTATGGAACCTGATAACCAACTGCACGTGAAGGCGAGGACTTGTCTGGGAAGACACAGGGGTCCTGAGCCCAGCAGTCGGGTATGAAGTGGAGGCAGGTCTAGGACAGGACCACTGGAAGGGGCCAGGCTGGGGATGGGGGAAGAACAGGTGGGACTTTGGAGCATCAGGTCAGAGTGCATGAAGACATCTCAGTAGAGGGGCCACCACTCTTAGCTATTTTATCTGAGCTCAGGAGAGATGAAGACATTGGCCAGGAAAGATGGGGGACAGGGACAGTCAGGGAGAGCAGAGTCAGGGCAGGGGCCTCAGGAAGACCTAGAACACGACACCTTAAGGGATGGGAAGGGGTGGAGGAGCCCAGTAAGGAGCCTGAGGAGTGGCCAGAGGGAGCTGGAGTGTGCAGTGACTAGGCACAAAGGAGATTTCTAAAAGCATGGAACAGTCAGTGGTCTGCTGTGGAGGAGCAGGTAAGATGCAAAATGAAAATGTCCCTTTTTTCAAGTGAACGGATTTATTTACTTAAAAAACGTTTATACAAACAATCCACAAACGCCACAGAAAAACGTAAGCAGAAAGATAAGCAAAAAGAGAAAAACATTAACCACTTCCTAATCACACAGCTACCATTTTGGTGTCCCGTATTCCACCCCTTTTCCTCTGTCTGTGTGAATTTTTTTTTTGCAAATTCTATTAATATATAAAAATGGGATGGTGTTCCCTGCCCTGCCCTTCTCACAGGGCTGCATCATGACTCTTCACGCTGATCCTCACAGAGCTGAGTTTCATTAGCACCTTCATCACTGTCCTGGGTTCCCAGAGATGCAGTCCCTCGTGATTGACTTGATCCCCTACTATGTACAAATAACCCTGCAGGACCCTCCTCCCACATCCCTGCCCCACCTTCTAGAGACTGTCTCAACCGGGAACAAGCTGCTGACATTGGCAGGAGCAGTTCCGGTGGCCCGGTGACGAGGGGCCCTAGCCCAAAATTCTGAATCAGGGATTATAGCTCAGGACGAGAATTGCCTAATACCAGACTTTGAGACACAATGGCTCTCAGGCTCGTGCTCATGGTGAACCAAGTAGAATGGATATACCTGCCCTCACTGTCCCCAGCAGAGGAGCTCTATGCATGCTGACTGCACTGTCCAGCCCAAGTCCCTCCATGGAAGCCAGACATCCCTGTCAGAAGCCTGTGGCTATGTGGAGTGGAGGGGGAGTAGGGAGTGTGACACTGCAGGTGGGAGTTGTGGCCCTGCCTACCTTAATCATGTCATCCATGATGTGCACATCGAAGCCTTCACAGTTACCACAGGGGCTCCGGATCCGCCAAAGGTCCTGTAAGGAAGGTGCAGCCTTCACTGACACCCATTTGCCAGGGCACACTGACATCCACACCCGCCAATGGGGCAGGTGGGCAGGCCATGCCAAGGGTTCTGTGGGACAGCACACAGATGTCCACATCCACCTAGGGGCACGGCAGTGTGGTGACAAGAGCAAGAAGGGTCCATGAGTTAGGGGGCTGCCCCAGCTCCAAACATGAGGCACACCTTGCTGTTCCCACAGACCCGGAAGAGATCTTCATGGCTGAAGGGACTCAGAGACACCAAAGAACGAAGATCAAACCTGCAAAGCCTCCCATGACCCCAAACCCTCTCCTATGGGGGACAACTGGCCAGAGCTACCAGGCTAGGGTTTCTCACTCCCTGTCCATCTTGAACACTGGTTCACTGGGAAGAGATCTGTAAACCAGTCCTCGGGGCCCTGCGCCCACAAAGAGCATGAGAATGATGGGAAGGCGGGGACCAGAGGTGTACTCAGGCCAGTCAACTTTGTAACCTCTGTCTCCTGGACATACGCCCGAGAACAAGCATCATTCCCCACAGCTCCTGTCTAGATATAAAAACGAGAATTCACATGGAAATGTGATCAAGTGAATAAACAGCACAGAAGAAATGCCCAGAAAATTAAGCAATGGAGCCACTAAGCTACCAATGGATAAAGCCGTTCTTATCAAAGAAATATCAGAGGTTCACTCCACATTTCAGGTTAAAAGCATTTCAAAACCCTTTTAATAAAGAATGCCTTTTCCAAAATGACTTTGTGACTGTGGTTCTGCTTTGATAAGAAAATTAAAAAGAAGCTTTTCAATTTTTTCTTGCATAAAGAAGCTGACTTGTCCATTTCGAAATGCTTTTAACAACTGGAGCCTCAGCTCTTAATGAGAGCAGAGCAAGCTGCACAGCTTGTCTTCTGAAACTCTTAATTTATATTTTTAAATTATTCTGATAAGCCATAATTGTAAAACAACAACACACAGCCATTTCCATTTCATGTGCCAAATTACTGCATTTTTACAAAGGCAAGCCTCTTCTACTCAGCTCTGCAGTGTGCTGATATGGAAAAGCAGAGGCCCAAGTCATTAAGACCCGAGTTGTTCCATCTGCATTCAAGGTCTTTACAAAAAAAACAAAGTCCCCCAAGCCCTACCCCACCCCAACCCACCCTTTCCAAGAAAACCTCTGGGTGGCCTACCCTGAACTCCACGACCACCACATGCAGCGAAGCAGCCTGGGGCATCACCACGGCACCAGGCCCCAGGTGCCGGTCCACAGCAGTCCGCACATACCAGAAGTACAGGTTGTGCCAGGGCAGCAGGCTGGTGGTAAAGAACGGCTCACCCAGGAGGAGAGAGACCTGGTGATCAGAGCGAGAAGCAGGGCCAGGGAGTCAAAAGGTTTCAGCTCACAAGTGAAGGACAGGTCACAAGTTTCACAGGCTCACTCATTCATTCATTCATTCATTCACTCACTCACTCATGCACTCAGTCAGCCAGTCAGTTGACAAACAAGCATGTCAAGGTCTGCACTGCCTTTGGGGATATAAAGATGAGAAACCGACATGAGCCTTGCCCTCAGGAGTGCAGAGTGGAAGAAGGAGCAAATGAGGCTGGGGGCTGTCCTCAGAGTGCGGTAAGCTCTGACAGAGGCAAGGAAGGGGTGCATGGAGGGACCCAGAGGTCAGAGCATCAGGAAGGGTTTCCAGGATTACATCCCTACTCAGTTTTATCCTGACAATGTATTATCAGCACTCATCTGCCTCCCTCACCAGGCTCAGAGCACCACAGAAGTAGGGACATAGGCCACCCAGTATTCTCAGCACAGTACCTGGCCCACAGCAGATGATCAGTGAGGGTCTGCTGATTAGATGAATAAATGCACAAATAGGAGTCAGAAAAGCTATCACCAAGGACATCTGTAGGGGAGGATCGAGTGAAGGAAGAGACCGATGAAGGGCTGAGAGGAGCAGCCAGATAAAAGGACAACCATGAAAAGTCAGTCAGTCTCTTAAGAACCTAAACAGAAGTGTGTTGAGGAGGGAGAGGTCCCTGGGTTGTGAGGGTCCTGGAGGACAGTGAGATGAAGCCAGCAGGGATGGCAAGTTTAACAGCTAAGGTTACTGAGGGACAGGAGGCACACACAGGGGACTGAAGCGCAGCTGTGGCAGGAGGAATGGATGGGAAACTAAGTGAGGACAGCAGTGCTATGAAGGAAAAAGGGAGGACACGACGTGATGCTATCAGTCCCAGCAGAGCCATTCTGCCCTCACTGAAGCAGCAGAGATTAGTGAGAGTTGAGGAGTACAAGTATTTGCTCAGCAGGCATCTCTGCAAACCTCACCACATCCGCAACAGTGTTGAGTCCTTAGCTTGGTGAGGTACTAGGGGACCCACAGTGAGGCCCAGAGAAGGGGCCGTCTCAGAGCCATACTGTCCAGTGCAAAGGCAGAGCGCTTGCTCCTCACCTTTTTATCCCCCAAGTCTGCAGGTGTTAATAATTCAGGCCGTTTCTCTATCATATTAATTTTATCTTCCAAGTGGTTAGCCTTGAAGATCTTAGAGAGAAAACAAAAGTATTGTTTTTGTCCAGGAAAAAAAAAACAATTCAAAGTTGCTTTATCTGTTTGCAGTTCTCTGGCCAAATAGTTCTGGAGCACCACCTTCAGCTGCTTTGTGGAACTTTTCCCCACCGGAGCGTCCTATAGACCACAGGGGAGATCACGAGTGAAATGTCGTAAGAGCATAAGAAATCTCTCCTGTAGACACATCAGCAGGACTTAGCAGTGGTGGAGCCTTGTAGTCTGGTGGAGGTGGGTTATCCTTCAGAGAGGAAATCAAAACCAATCACTGGCCAGGAGGAGAAACACCATCACGGAACCAACCAATCAAGCCAGTTTGTGAGCAGTGACTCCCTGGGCGCTGGTGACCCAGAAACAAACTGAATTCTATCACTGCAAAGATTTTAGTTTTTTTAGTTTTATGTGAAGTGAGGAGAAAAGCCTACACTTCTTTAGCCACAAAAAACAAAGGAGAGTCTCAACACTCACTGCTATTCAATGACAGCCCTAGAAGACTTCCAGGCTAGCTCTCAGCATGGGAGTCACGAGAGCTTCACTTGCAGGTGCTACTTCTCCCAGTTCCCTTGGTTCTGAAGCTGCTTCAAAACGATCAATCCCAGACTCAGGAAGGCAGGCCCCCCAGGTCCCCTCATTATTCAGTAACAACAATTATCACTTACTTTTTTCATCAGTCTATGAGAAGCTGCTGAGCTCTCTACTGTAAATACCTAAAGAGAATACCACGCTATTAGCTGTGGGAGATTTACTTAACAGAGAAAGAAATTAAAGGTTAAAATGCAACTCCAAGGCAGAGGGCAACACCTAACCAACTCTACCTGTGTTCATTAGCCCCTGGGATAGAACAACATTCTGCACTGACCCTAGGAAGATGGCAGACTCAGACTTGGGAGCTATATGGCAACAGCTATAGCCTGACTCCTGCCTGCACACAAGGCAACAAACCCCTCAGTCCCTAACCCAAACATGCCACAAGTGTGGCAGGTGCACCTGCAAAAAGCTTTAGTCACAAAACTGTGTACCTAGATCACATGACACCCTAACTCAAAAGCCACCCTCAGGAAGCTGGTAGAAGTTACATGTCCAGTACCTGCTCTGCCCCGAGGTGATAGGCCAACATGGAGAGCAGGCTGCCATCGCTGATGCACAAGCAGACACTGTCTGGCTTCAGCACCTGCAGGAAAAGAGCAACCTCAGCACAGGTTTTCTTACAATGTCAAGAAACTCTTGTTGGCAAACTGACAGAAACACGTCCCGTCTGACTCCCTAAATCACTCTGATCATTCTGTCTGATCTCCTCCTCACTCCACCCCTACAGCACACAGCTGGATTTTCTTGTGTCCCCAACACCAGCCATACTTGCTTCCCAGGCCCACGTGGTAACCAGCCCCACCTTCCCACGTACCCGCCCACTGTCAGGAAAGACTCTCCTCAAGAAAGCCCAGCTGAAAATCTGCCCTGTTTACCAGAGGCCACCTCCCAGGCCATGACCACAGGCCTCTTTCCTACATCACAGCAGCTATGGGCCTGACGAGAGCCAAAAGCAGGAATGCCTTTACGGGTCACAGACACCTCTGAGAGAAACTTAGGACAGCTGGGATCCTCCCCTCACCCCACCAAAATGCATGCATGTGCACACATGACACATATCTCTGCATACAACTCCAAGGGGTCCAGAGATACCCCCTTCAAGCCTTGTGTGTGGTCCTCAGGCTGAGAGACCCCTGCTATAGGCTGCAGGGAGCAAAGGTTTTCAGGAGAGTTACATGACCAGATTTACATTTTAGAAATTTTAGAAAGATGGAAGCAGAAGAAAGGAAGAATGGGGTGGCTGAATCCACAGGGGTCACCTACAGGACCCCTGCTGACCACAAAGGCAAAGTGTCTAGAGGACAAAGGAGGGGCCGGGGGAGGCTTGGAGTCAGAGGCTCTCATAGGAGAGCCCTCAGGTAGTCAGAAACAAGCTCCCCAGCCTCTGCCCAAATGCCTGCCCAGAAGGAGCAGGCTGAAGCCACTCACGGACAGACAAGGGAGCAAGGAAAACAAAACCAGCAAATTATAAGCAAGCAAAAAGCTGGGATCCGTGGGACAAACCCCTTATGGTCCACATCCACCCAAGGGGCTGGACACTTACCGTACTCAGGGCCAGGACGTACTGATCAGTTCTGTCCTGATCATTGATCTCTCCAAATCGAGGCCGGTTCCAGAGCAGATGAGCCTGGCAGTCACACACGGGGCGTGCTAGGTGGACTCTCCCATTCTTTTCGGGGCTGGGCCAGGAGATGAACAGACACAGGGCAATAAGGGTGATTGCTAGGCACCAGTGAGCATGAACATACAGCACAGAGACCTACTCCAGTGAACTCGAGATGGACCAGAGGGGACACTCCCCTGGTCCTTGAGGGGACATGAGTCTAGGCATTGGTCCTCAAGTGGGCCTTAGAGGTTGGAGGGCCCTCCAGTTCAAGACCGCTCATATATATCTGCTCCAAATGGGGTCCTGCAACCGGGGCAGCCTCTTGTGAATACACACAAATGGGCACTGAAATATCCAGTCACAAACTTGCTCTTATTCTGTTCAGATACAAATGTGGCCACTCAAACCTCCACAGGGTCTGTAGAGGGGATTTATATAAACACACAGTGTCACAAGCCTAGTGCCCTACCCTACAAGGCTCGGGGCACACCTGGTCTTCTGGAGGCTGTACCACACACAGTAGTCATCGTGGTGGGCTACCAGGCAGAGGACTGAGCCCTGGATGACAGGCTCTTCTTGTGACAGGAAGTACACACATTGCATCCAGTGGTCCCGCCACTGAAACAGAAAGAGAATCAGCTGTCACCAAGTGCAACAAGAGCAACACTTCTAATCTAGGAACCAAAACCCAAGCCAAAAATTAGTTTGCAGGGAGACTACTCTGTGGACTATAGATAGCCACTGTGGCCAAAGAGATAAATAAAAATCTCCAGTCAGAGAGGCTAAAGGTCCAAAAGCTTTCTGGAACACTGCTGGCTTTAGGAAGATAGAATGTGGCCTAGGGTGGCGTCGAGAGAGAGAGAGAGAGAGAGAGAGAGAGTGTGTGTGTGTGGTGTGTGTGTGTGTGTGGTGTGTGTGGTGTGTATGTATATGTGTGTGTGTGTGTGTGTGTGTGTGTGTGTGTAGACAACGATCAGAAAGCAAATGTGGTAAATGTGTAGAGGGCATATCAATGTTCATTTTCACTTACTTTGTGGATTTAAAATTTTCAAAATACAACATTGGGAAAATAGCCAGCCCTGCTTCTCAGGAAGGCATTTGCCAACTAAATATCATCACCCATCATCTGGTTCTACAAGAATGAAGTCACTAGCCACTACAGTCCCTGACCTTCCACATCCCTGAAAGGAGTTCAGGGCAGAGATCAGGAATGCGGTACTCGCTGCTCTGGGGAAAACCAGCAGAACAGGCCTTCAAATAGGTATTTTGAGATTTTATGAGCCCAATTTCTTGCATCTTCTCACATCTAGAAAAGCACTAAAATCATTAACGGTGACAATCTGCTCCTCGTGACTACCAGCAACCTTTGGCCAAAATGTGTGCTTGACTGCACATATCCCCCTTCACTAAAATCGTATATACACTGACCTCCCCAGCTACCTCTCTGGGACAGCTCCTCAGAGCTATCTGAGAGGCGGTCTCCAAGGCCATAGTCCTCATCTGGCCCCAAATAAAACCTAACTCAACTTTCACGTAGTCCTTTTTTTTTTTCCGGTCAACACATTCTATCCTACCTGGTCTTGAATTTAACTAAAAGGCAGGTGAATGACATTCCCATCTATTTAAGATGTCTATTTGAACATAAAAATTAGAAAATGAAAATCTAGCCAGATACATGCTCTGGAAAAAATAAATAGTAACAAGGAGGGGAAAAAAAGGTTCTCTAAATCCTGCTATTCATTTCTTACTATGTAAATTGATCCAAAGAGACGAGAAGCCTTGCCCAACCCCTCCCCCGCTCCCACAGTGCATCCCTGTCACCATGGCCTCCCCACACACCAGCCTCCCAGGTCCTAATGCTAAAGAACTGCTGACAAAACCCACTGTCTGAGTGAGACGCTAAATATATTTTTGATCGAGAGCATTAGTGAAGTCATAAGGGTGATTCATTAGCAGCTTTTCAAATTCCAAATAATCCAAAAGTTCATGAATAACTGAAAAATTGTGCTCTACACTGGAATTTGACACAACATTGTAAAATCACTATAACGCAATAAAAAAAAGTTTATATTTATAAAAAAAAATAATAGTCCAAAAGCCACCACTGGTAAAGTAAGGACACAAGCCCCATTCTCAAGAGATCTGGGGATGAGTACCCACCACCGATGCCTAGACACGAGGCCCTGCTCCCCTCACTGGGTCTGGCAGTATGCGGTTACCTAGCATGTCTTACATGAGGATTCAAGGAGAAAATATACATGGTAGCACTTTTAAGATACACAAGTGAAAAGTAACCACATTTTATTAAATTCTTATGCCAATTTTGCAACCATCACACTCCTGCAGAGGAAGAAAGCAGCCCAGTGCAATCTAAATTCTGTGGGAGAATTCTGACCTTCCCTCCCACCACCTCTCATTACCACCCCTACCCTGCCACACACACTCAGCCTGCAGAGGACCAAGGCTGCACAGAGTGGAGCCAGGGCAGCCCACAGGCCCAGGGTGACTGATTGCAATCCCACAGCAGTCACGACCCTTTGCACCAACTCAGGGACTGAGGGAGCTGCCAAGGCCTTCCCTAAAGTCACCCTGTGTATACCCAGAAACAGCAGATGAGTAATCAAAACAAAGCCAGTGCCCAGCAAGTGGTAATAGGTCAGAAGATACTGAGGATGGTGACCAGGATCTCCCAGGGAGAGAAGAAAGCTTTGATTCTGCACCCTTGAAGTACATTTCCCACGTTTTCCCCCTTGAGTGCGTGTGTGCAGAGGGGGAGAAAACACATGCACATGAGAAAAAAATTCAAAAAATATAAAAGGGTCATGGAGTGAAAAATAAGATTCCATTCCTCTCTTAACCTCAAGCCCTCTTCCTAGAAACAATCATTTCTACCAATTTCTGTGAATTATTACAAAGATACCCTTATATCCATGGACCAGCGACATATACTCATAAACACATATACTCTTATTTTTAATAACACCAACATTAGCACAGCACATACTGTTCTGCACCTCCCTTTGTTTTACTTGATCTATCCTGGAGACTGCTGCCCATCAGTGCAGAGAGAGCCACCTCACCCTGAGCACAGGAGGTACAGGAAGTACAGGAGGTACAGGAGAATGGACTTAGCCAGTCTCTGCTGGTGGCCTCTAGGTTGCTCCTGTCTTTCCCATTAAATCAGGGCTGCAGAGCGTATCCTGGTATACATGTCCTTCTACACATATGCAAATCCATCCAGAGCCTAAGTGTCTGGAAGAACTGGTGTCACTTTCCATCCTGACGCCTTTGGGCCTTGCTGTCCTCCAAGATACCCTGACAGATCATTTCCTGCTCTTCCCCCACAGCTCTACCAATGGTGTGCACACTTTTTGAACTTTATCCACTGATAGATGAAAAATGGTATCTCACTGCAGTTTAAATTTGCACTGGGTCTTAGGAGTGAGGCTGGACAACCTTTTCACATGTTAAAGAGTCACATGTATTTCCTTTTCTGGAGTTCACATCCTCCACCCACTTTTACTGAGTTGGAGAAGGGAGCTTTTGAGGCCACAGAAAATGAGGCTTATAGACAGGCTGCAGTTCTCTACTCCAAGCTAATCTGAAACCTGAGGTTCCCTAGGATTACTCCGTAGGCAGGGATGTGGGACCTAAGAGTGGCTGTGCCAGGACGCAGGAGAGCCAGAACATCAAAGCTTCTCCACGGCTCACTGTGTCTGCTGGTACTGACCGTGAACTCGGCCTGAGAGATCTACCTTATAGCTTACTATAGCTAGCTTTGCCTTTTTTTTAAACTATTCTTTGACAATGATTCTGACATAGTCTCTTCTATCTCTAAATTCTTGTGAATCTAAGGTTCAACATCCTACTTTTTCATGACCGAAGTGGACAAGGTTCCTGATGTACATGAAAACGTGCTCAGCTCCTGCCTCTTACCTGGAGCTCCTCTGGGTCCGAGTGTGCCCAGAAGGGGGCCATGGTGCACTTGATCTTCCCCTCAGGGTCCATTTCAATGTCCCACCAGGAGAGAACCACCTGTGCTTGGCCAGATGCCAGAGGTTCAAACTGCCTGCTATGGCAGGCTGCCGAGCTACTGACTTGCTTGCTGAAGTCCACACTGTGGAATAATATTCAGGAACTTAAGCATATTTTAAGCTTACATCCTCTATTTTTAATCTTTAATGGTGACCTCACCAGCAATGACACTTGTTTGCAACGGACCCCTGCCTTCAGAGGCAGGTGACATCAGCTAGGCTTCCTTCTCACTCAGAAAGAACTGCCAAAGACACCAATTCCACCAAACGTCTCAAAGTGTCATGACCCTGGGTGGCTCCTTGGTACCTGAACATAGGCAGCACGTCGCTGAGGACAGTGAAGTCAGTGGGCGACACCTGGTTCAGCTGAATGTCACAAACTGAAGGTGCGCCGGGGCACCTCTCCAACTCCAAGGGGGGAACGATGACCTTCTCTCCAAGGCTGGTCTGAACACGGATGGGAAACAGCTTGTTCCATGACCACATCCTCCTAGACTCCACCAGCTGCGCGTAGACAGTTGCTCTGTGAGGCACTGCCTCACAGTTTTCCTAAGTTTATGTTAAAAAATAAAATAAAACAGAAGAACAAAAGAATAAACCAGTTCCATTGGCCCACAGTAACTCCTATTGAACAAAAAAAGTTTATTTCTTAATATGAAGTAGGTTTATTAATATCTAATTCCTTATCACTATTAAGATAGTGAACTGTTTTAGGCCCAATGCCCTTCAGAAAGGAAAAAAAGAAATGAGACTTCAGAAAGAATACACATTATGCCTAAGGTGATTTATGACAGCTAAGTTCTAAGCTACCTGGCACTCCTGAATACTTCAAAAATAAACCTTAATTGTCACCATGCTGATTAACTCCCACACTGACTTTGAAAAAAAGAGTTCAAGTCTTCCTGCTAAGCAGTAATCCTGGCACTGGGCTCAGAGCTTCCCTTTAGTGCAGTTCTCACCCAGACACCAGAACCTTCCTACTGCACAGCCCAATGGACAAGTGTCCACACTCAAGTGACCTGACCTCCTGGCCTCACCTGGCACTGCTGACCACTCTCCTCACTTGACTTTGGCTGCAGTCCCTTGTTCAGTTTCCCTGCTACCTCATTCATTCATCTGACACCCTCTACACACTAGGCACTAGGGGTCCAGCTGTGAAGAGGACACTCACAGCTACTACCACCTGGAGATGACAAGCACAGGGTTTCTCCACCTCAGCACTAGTGACTTATTGGGCTAGATGATCCTTTGTAGTGGGAGCTGTTCTGTGCATCATAGGATGTTTAGCAACATCCCTGGCATCTACCTACAAGATGACAGTAGCACCTCCCTCTCAGTTGTGACACCGAAAATGTCTCCAGACACAGCTCTGGATGAGAAGCACTGCTCTCCCCCTCTGCCTCCATCACAAAGCTGTGCTTCCCCTGCCCATCCCTCAGAGAGAACCCCCAAGAGACCTGGTCTGGATCATTTTTTTATTCTTCCCCATACTCTTCCCTGAGTTTGACCTCAACCATTCCATCTTTATTTACCAAATACCACGTACTTGAATGCCTCTTGGTCTTTTCTACTTGGCTGACCCTTAGCCCAAACTCTGTCTAAACCAAACAAATCATCTTCACCCCTCCCGCACCTCCCCAGGCCCAGTCCTCCTCCCACACTCCCATTCAACAGGGAGTACTACCATCCAGTCCAGTCGCCCGAGCCCAAAAACCTGGCATCATTTTCAATGCCTCCACATTAAGTAACCACAAAGTCCCTGACGACCTTCCTCCTCCCCAAGTCTACCTTCCCAGGCCCATTTCTACAGCCCTGGCTGAGGCCCACCTCAGCCCAGCATCTGGACAACTCTAACTGCTTTCTAACCAGTCTTCCTATCTCCAGTTTCACACCCTCATTGCTCTCCACATGTCTGTCTGCATAAATCCAACATCAATCCCCTGCTTAAAACCCCTCAGTGACGCCACACTGCCTTCTAGAGCACAGGGGCCCTTCTTGGTCTAGCCCTGCTTAGCCCTCCAGTCTTCTCTCCCACCCCACCTGCCACCCTACTGTCCAACTCATCTTCACATCTCTGTACAGGATGACCTCCTCTGCTGTGACCACCCCTGGCTGCCAGGCCAACCCCAATCACTCTTCAAGATGGACTCAACTCATGCTTCATCTTCCCTGACCTCCCCACCTTCCGCCCCACCAGACTGGGCAGGATCTCAACCCATCAGAGCAGACCTCAAACTGTACTGTGACAACCTGCCCCACTACCTGCCTCCCCAGGAGTTCACCTTCACATTCTTGGTACCCAAAAAAGAGTCTGGCAAAATGAAGGCACTCTTCTGAGATCAATTCCTGGGTCATTCCAATACCACATGGACTATCTGTCAGATGCTCCAGCATCCCAGTTCCACGACCCCCAATAAGGCAGGAAGAGGGATAGGGTAATGGAGACTCTGTGTACAGCCTTCAAGTTCCTTCAAGTTCACACACAGGGTGGGCAGATGGGGACAGTGATTCAAGTGGACAATAGGCCTGGCTGCTACAGGCCAACTGGGAGAGAAGTTGATGATGGCTGCCAGTGCACCTTTTCATTATTAGATGCATTTGAGAAAGACAAACTGTGCAACATTAACCTAATTCTAAATATCCTTCCCCTCTATTTCAGGGATTCATCTAGTTGATGGTTTTAATGGGGGAGAAATAAAAATAATTTCTACCAAAGTTACTAGAAAAGGATTTTCCATTTTGGAGACAATGAGGCATCTCACACAGTATGGAGATCTGCAGAACAATCACCATCACCTGCTACCCACGTAAGTAATGTGGACTCTGGCCCCAGCTGCCTTGGAAGGAGCCCCCTTCCTCACTCTGGGGGCACTAGGAATCCCAAAGAGGGTCCCAGGCCAAGACAATTAAAGGCTCATGTGGAGAGTGCGCACGGGGCATGTGCCAGCAGAAGCAGACACTCACAACTCCCCAGCCAGCCTTTGCCCCTGAGTCTCCACCTCCAGTTTATGTCCATAAAAAAGTAAGACCAATGTCTCTGAAATAACATTTTCAGCATGTCTCTCCCTTCTCAAAACAGCTGTCAAAGACTATCACCACCTAAACTCCTTTATCTGAAATGGCCTGGCATTCAAGTCCTTCCACCCTCCATCCCATTCTCTGCCACTAGCTTACAAGCGCCCCAGGCTGGTGTTCTCACTGACCCACCAAGGAGGTCCTCCACTTGGGATAGCTCTCCCTCTCCTCAGAGCCTCTCCACATTCTACCTTCTCCACATATTCCCTCATCTCCTTCCTGATCCTTGACCTTTTCTGCCAGCCCTAAGCCAAACATCAGTGTGCTTCTGTCTGCCTCTCCATTTGGCCCAAGTCCTCACCACTGCTGACTAGTGTGAATCCTAGAAGCAAGAAAGATGTCTTACACTTCTTTCTGGATGCTAGAATACCTTATACACAAGTGACATTCAAAGAATGTTTGCTGAATTGAATTGAATTTGAACACAATTTCTTGTCTTTTGACTCCAACCTACCAAGACTTGGCATTCAAGAGGCACAGAAGTCTTACAGCAATCAAGAGGTGTCCTAGCGTGTACAGCAAGGTCCTGAGGGCTCAGGCTGTGTAGGGCATGGTGTATCAATGAGAGCTGCGTGAGCTGGCTGAGATCACAGCAACTTGCCCGAGGGAGACCCTCAATCCCTACCTGCATGAGATGCCTGTGTGCATGCTCATAGGAAGGCAGTGCTCCCTCCCCAATCAGTTCCGTGTCAAACAGCTCTGTGATCAGGATGTTGGCACGGCATGGCATGTCACCATCTGAGAAACGCAAGGAAAGAGTCAGAAGCAAGCAAGAGATTAGAAAAACTATTTACAGCAAATATGTAAAAGATAAAAGGTTAACAGATCATTAAATTGAAAGCACATACATATGCTGAAGTTATTTACATGTGTCATCACAACTGCAACCGACTTTCCAATGGTTCAGCAAAAAGAAAATCCATGTTGATATATACGTATACATCAAAATGCTAACAACTGGTAAGTCTTGGTTAAGACAACATGAATGCTTACTGTATTACTCTTTCAATTTTTCTGTATGTTTAATATTGCAAGGGACTTGTAAAACTGATAAGAAAACTATAAATACCCAAAGAGAAAACCAGGCAAAAATACAAATAGACAATTCAAAACAGAAAACAAATTAATCAAGTATATGGAAAATTTTTCATTCTAATTAGCAACTGAAGAAATACAAACTAACAATTATTAACTACTAAATTAGCCAAAATTATTTGAAAAGCAAAAACTGAATGCTGGTACTTCAAATATTTCTAGGCTGCAGAGAGAGAAAACCACAGCAAAAGAAGCTGACTGATTCCACTAATACCTGATGATACTACTGAGATCCAGGATTCAGAATTCTCAGTTCCTTACACTAAATCTCCCTTAATCAACTTGGTTTCTTGCTAGTTTTTTAGGATAGTAGGAATATGGAAGGTCTTTTTGTAAACTCTATTTTTAAACCTCTAAAATGTAACATTACTCCTATAATTATAATTTTTAATGAGCCAAGACAAAATTGACTTTGGAAGGGGCTATTCATCTTGGAGAATTAACTGTAAACATTACTAATGGCTCATGAATTACAATTTCACAAAGCCCACTCATCTTCTCTACAAAGAAGGCAAGTATCATGGATGATGCAAAAAACAGAGCAGCATTAAAGGTTTAACAAAAGGTTCAGTAGAGAGAGTTTGAATCTTGAGTCATAGAGACCTTGGCCTGTATCCCACCTTCTAGCCTTGAACCCTCAGTTCTGACCATCAGTCAACTTCATCTGTAAAAGAGGGGTAACAAGATCTGCTTCATGTGGTGGTAGTTAGAACAGCCAAGGTGAAACCTGTCCACTTCCTACGAAGTACACATGTGCTCAATGACAGCATGATGTGAGAGGAGGCTGAGAAGAAATTTCTGTCTCCTGGTGCAGAGACCTCCCTCCTGAGTCACTGCACATCCTCTCTGGTATCATCCCAAACTCCAGTTGAAACACATTGTCCCAAACTGAACCAATCCAACTCCACTCACACGCACCTGCTTCTCCCTCCAATGTTTCTGCCTCAGTGAGTGGCACCACAAGTCATATAGTCCTGAAGCCTGGATATCAGGACTGGGCACCAGGGAAGCAGGGACCCTGACTGGTCTGTTCTTCCCAGTGCCTAAAACAATGCCTAGCACCCAGTAACAGCAAACATTAGCTGAATTCTTGATTCCTCTCTCTTTGTCACCCCATATCCAATCAATCACCCAGCCCAGCCAGTTCTACCTTCTGAATAATTTTTAAGCCAATTATGTAACTTAAAATGATTTAATGTCCAAATTTGCTTCAAATATATAGTTTTATGACCCAGTGAATTTCAACAAATACTTCTTGAGAGCCTGTGAGTGCTAATGTAGAAGAGTGCAGGGGGTGAAGGGGGAGCCTGAGCAGGGGGTGGTCACCCCAGGTGCCTCAGAAGTCTTCACCAAATGACTGGATGGATGAATAAATCCCACCCCAAGTCAGCTGCTACACATGCCTCAGTGTGTAATTCATCTCTGAGGGACAGGCAACAAACTCAGATGCCATTTTTAAAAAGGGGTCAAACAAGAACTTGGAAATATACATCTGGGAGCAAAAAGGAAGTTGTAAAGGAGAACCAAGACTGGGAGATGTCACTGAGGTCTGGGGAAAGTTTCTAGAAGGACTGAACAGCAGAAGTACCAAAGTTGCCGTATTTGAAAAGCAGGAAAAAGACCATCAGCCTTGGCAGAGGAAGCCACTTGCCAAGTTGAAGGAGTAGAAACAAAGTCCCATTTACAAGGGGTTAAGGACCAAGCAAAGTTGACAATCTACTCACTAAAGAAATATTACTGAATTCTTATAGATCATGTGCCAACTTATGGGATGGAATAATTAATAAGACCACAGAGTCCACAAGCTCAGGATGCTTCAGCTATGCTAGGAAATAGACATTAAATACATAACTACACAATTATTTCACTATAGCAGCGATAAGCACTACACAGAAGAGTATTAAGAAAGCATATGAGGGGCCTGGCCTAATACACTGACTAGCACACATGTGAACAACACACAGCTTAGAGGAGACACAGGGCAGAGTCAAAGACTAAGCAACACAGCAAAGGTTGCTCTGCAGGTCTATCTCCATGCCGTCAAGATCTCTACCTCAAGCCAAAATGGAGTAACTGGGATCAGACTTATCCACCACTGTAATCAACTAGAAAACCAAGTAAAATATAAGAAACATGTGTTTTCAGACACTGAATAATGGGAAACAAAGTGACCCCTACTACTGCTCTGGCTTCCAGCAGGCACTTTCCAGACCACGATATACAGAGTGAGAAGTCAAGCAGAGCAAAGTGTCTCGCTGAGGTAAGGAGATAGCAACTGGAGTCCAAGGGAGTGGAGGTGGCCGGGATTTGAAAGAGAGAGAACCAGAGAGGAAGTCACACAGAAAAAGGGCTTCAGAAATCTGCAAAGGGCTGCTCTCATGTCTTTGCTGAATATGTTCACATCCACATAGGGTAAGATTCAAGAAGGCTGGGCAAAGGATGACCACATAGCTATAAGGTGAATAATTTCCAGAGCTCAGAGGACTAGGAAAACATTCTAGCTCTGATCAGCCAACACTCAGGCACTCAGCAGAGACCCCAGAAAGATCACGCCATACTAGTATGGCTAAAGCAGCCTTAGAGCAGTGTTTCTCAATAGGGGGAGATTCTGATCCCATCTCACAAGCACCTGGGACATTTGGCAATGTCTGGAGACATCTCTGATTGGCACACATAGTTGGGGGGAGGGAAGTGCTACAGATTTCTACTGGTTAGAGGCAAGGGATAAAAATCCTACAATGCACAGGACAACTTCCCCAGAAAAGAATTATCAGGTCCAAAATGTCAACAGTGCTGCAGCTGAGAACCGGACTTAAAGCTATTCTAACCCTGCTCCAACAAAGCTTAAAAACAAGCCCTGAAAGGATCAAAGTGATCTGCAAGTAACCCAACTACATGCCAGATAAAGCTTTTAAGGGAAGGCAACAAAATCCAGCACTCAGCAATGCAAATCTCCCAAAATACACAGCATCCAAATAAAAATTACTAGACATGCAAGGAAGGAAAATGGGACCCAGAACCAAGATAAAAATTAGTCAAGAGAACAAACCCAGAAAAGACAAAGGCAGTGGGAATAGAAGATAAGGATGTTAATAAAATAAATATAAATATGTTAACTATTTAAAGGAACACATGAATGTAAGAGAACAATGAAAGTTCTAAAAAAAGAATCAGAGGGAACTTTTAGAAATTAAAATTACAATGTCAGAAATGTGAAGTTCACTAGATAGGCTTACCAGCAGATTAGACACCACCAAAGAAAAATCAGTAAACCTAAAGACCTACTCAAGAAACTACCCATGTAATCACAGGTAAAGGGATGCACAAATTATGGGATGTGCCCACATGGAGTACTGCTCAGTAATAGAAAGGAATGAGCTCTTGATACACAGAACACTGTGGACAAAACTCAAAAGCACTGTGCTACAAAAAAGAAAGCAGGCACAAAAGAGTATAAACTGTATGATTTCACTTACTCAAAATTCTAGAAAAGGTAAATCTAATTTATATTGAAGAAAGCAGATCAGTGGGTTCCTAGGACCAGAGATATTGGGAGATTGACTATAAAGGGTCCTGAGGAAGTAGTTACAACTGTGTTTACATTTGTCAAAACCCAAGCAATACACTTCAAATGGGTGCATTCACTTTATATAAATCATACCTCAATAATGTTGATTAAAAATGGGATGATATGGCAAGGGGAGGGTATAGCTCAGTGGGAGAGCACTTGCTTAGCATGCATGAGGTCCTGGTTTCAATCCCCAGTACCCCCATTAAAATAATAAGTAAATAAGTAAAAATCTAATTACCTCCCCCCCAAATTAAAAAAATAAATAAAAATGGGATGATATGTGTACTCTTTTGTATGTATGATATGCTTTAAAAATAAATAAAGGGGTAACCTGTGGTGAAAAAGAATATGAAAGTGAATATATGTTCATGTATGACTGAAGCATTATGCTGTACACCAGAAATTGGCACAACATTGTGGAATGACTATACTTCAATAAAAAAATACATAAATAAAAATAAATAAAATGATAAAACCTAAATAAATAAATAAATAAATAAGACATTAATCCCTCCTCCTGTGCATGTTTCAGATTCTCCATTAAAAAATGTTTTTTAAATGGAAGAAAAATGCTGACTTTAAGTAGATGCTTCATTCTAAAATAATGCATTTTTAATAACTATGATGATAACCATAACCTCATCCCAGAAGCTTCTTTCATAAATCTTTCCACTCTGCTCTCCTGGTACTAGTGGTAGATGAAATGTCAGAAGTCTGATTCAAACTCGTAAACTATAAAAAATATTCTGAAAACCTGGAGAGGCCATGCTACACAGACAAATCTCTCACGATGGATGCTGAGGCAGGATTTCAGAACTAAGCAAACCTCTTTCTGCTATCTATTCCGTTTCATTTCTGTCTGATAAAACTTAAAACTCAGACTAAGCCACACAAGAATTTCAACTTATTTAAAGCAAAGGGAGGTTTCATTTGTTTGCATCACCACTGTTACACTTGATTACTTATTCCTGATTTGTTTTAACACACAGAGAAATACACTAACAGAAAAGTGCTTATTTTCAGACCATTATATGCTAAGGTCCCATTTCTCTGTGATTCTCTGGATACAGTTATTCCAGGAACTGGAATAAACCTTTTCCTCTCTCCTACAAACACAAGTAAAGCTTCTGACACAGGGATGTTGATCATACCTGGTCCTATGGTCACCTCAGTGGAATGCTTGTTGATAATCTTAATCTTATCACTGAAGCCATTTTTCTCTACAATCTTCACAGCAGCATCAGCCATAGGCTTGAAAACCTAAAAATTAGAGGCAAAACACAAGTAAAAATGAGCAAGAAATTAAATAACATCCTAACACCCAAAGTTAGCAAGGTATGCCTTGATTCCGGCCCTAAGATTTGAAATAAAAGAGGCCTCCAGTACAAAATTTCTTCCTGAATATACAAAATGCACCTTTGTTAGCATGTGGTATAGGCAAAATATTTCACTGGACTGGTTTGATGCAAATAAACAAAACTTCATCTATGTAACTTAAATACTTTATTCTCCAAGTATGTGTCATAGAAATGAATACAAAAGCATGACATTCCGCTGGGTTTAATTTGCAGCTACAAGTTTCTACTACATGCCAAGCACAGTGGAGATATGGGGTAGGGTGGAGGCCCAAGGAGGTTGCACTACCTGGTAGGAGGTCCTACCAGGACCTGCCTTTCTCATACTTAACACCTTCAAAATAAAATGCATTATCTTTCCCACGAAGTAAGGGATACCCCTTCCTCTGAGTTCCTCTTACCAATCAATGGCATCCCAGACACCCACACTAGAAAACTCACACACACACACACACTTGCAATCATACACACACACCCTCCCAACAAAGCTACCATTGTGGCATGAGCACCATACTTAGGAACTAAAAGACCAAAGCTCCCAATCTAGCTCCCCTACTTATTAACTTGTCTTTAATTTCTCTGGATCTTAGTTTCTTCATTTGTAAAGATAACCAAATCTACTTGAGGCTATCAAGGCAACCATCCTAATACACTGATTCCTTTGCATCAGCTCAAAAACCCTGATGACTCCCCCCAAGGCAAAGAAATAGCTCTTAATCATTTTAATGAAATCCTGAGACAACTGTACAGAATTCTCTCTCTCCCTCTCTCTCTCTCTCTCTCTCTCTCTCTCTCTCTCTCTCTCACACACACACACACTTATATACAACTTTTAGGACTTTCATAAAGACCTAAAGTCCATTATTCTTATCGCAGGTTAAGAACACCTAACTCAAGATATTAGAATTAAGTCTTTACTGTGACACTCAGGTCCTTCACATTTCTGGCTACAATCTACCTTTCTGGGTTTTTCTACCATGAAACCCTTTGCCATGACTCTGGATGACACCGTTACCCGAATACACCAAGGTATTTCCTCAGCCTAAAATGTCCACCTTCCTATACGATAAGCATGAAGGCCACCCTGTAGGCATGGGGGGTGAGGAGCTGGAAGGAGTCTAGGTAGAATAACCCATAGTGCTGACGTCTAGACTTTAGGTGAGAAAGCAAAAATCTTCTATCTGCTTAAACCACCAGTATCTTGGGACTTTTGTTATTTGCAACTCAGTCACCATATGAACCAAATTTTGTAGGGGTAAGTTTAAATACATGACCCCTTCCCCAAAATATATACCAAAATTTTAACCTTGAGTTAACACACTATTTTTATTTTATATTTACCGAATTTCCTATAATGATGCATGTTATTTACATTACCAGAAAAATAACATATGCTTAATGATTTAATAAAGGAAAAGAAATGACAGGTTGCCAAACTACTAGTAAATGGTAGCTGGCTCTGTGGTAATATTCTAGGTAGTAGATCTCAATCTTGGTGCACATTCAAAAATCTCAATGTCCAGGCCACATCCCAGAATAATAATTAATTAAAATTGGGTGGGGGTTGGATGGGTGGGGAACAACACTGACTAACTAGGTATTAGAATTTTTTAAAGCTCCTCAGTGATTCTGACGTGCAGCCAAGGCTTGAGAACCTCTGTTTTCAGGGGAGAAAATGAGCTCTGGAGGAAGGAATTGTGTCTGATTCACCTCTACGTCCTCAGAACCTGGCCCTGTGCTGGGCACGAAGGGAATACTCCATGAAAGTTTGTGAACAAACGGATGTGCAGAGTGCAAGGAACACTAGGACCTTTCCACACAAGATGCAGGACGCGCATCTGAAGAGTGTGGCTCACCTCAATGGCATAGCAGAAGTCAGCGCCTGCTGTGACTGCCATCATTGACAAGAGTCCAGTGCCAGTGCCAATGTCAAGAACCAAGGCCTTCTGTCCTCTGTCCTTCACCCTGCTCACAGCAGCCCGGATACCCTGGTAATATTTTATATTCTAAGAAAAAGGGAGAAATAGCTGTCATTTCACACCAGTTATTAGAAATCAGTTCTTTGTGAAGTTCTAGAGTCACAGCTGGTAGCAGTAGTGTACATCATGACCCTGCAGCTCTTCTGGCTCATCAAAGAACAGCATTGGCTGAGTCGGGCAGCACTCGCGAGGCTCCATGGGCACTGGGTCAGCTTCTTAAATGTACTAAGCAATTGTCTCTCCTCTCTACACCCACTCTTCTATACTCTGCTTAGAGCTGCTGGGACTGGGGCTCTCCAAACCACAGTGTCCTTTTTCCAGCTGGTATGACTGGGCAATGGGGGAACCAGAGGGTGACTGGAAGGTAGAAGGAAGGAGAAAGCTGGTTCTGTCCTGATTGGCTGCTCTCCTCAGGCCCCTCAGAGGAAGCAGCAGCAACTGAGCAGAGATCCCTCTCAGAGACCTGAGCACCAGCTCCACAGGAACTCTCCTCCACATGTCTCGATTCTGGAAACTCTAGTCTTTTCCCTTTGTTTGCCCAGCTCTTAGCAAGGTAACTGCTTTCTGCAATTACTAACTCTAGGGTACCTTGGTGTTACCCAGTCCTCCACACCTGGGTAACCAATTCCCCCTATTAAATCCCCTCTGTTGAAATATGTAATGTGGCTTTTGGTCTCTTTACTGAACTCTTAATTCATCCAGCTTCCTGGGATAAAAATTATTTTCCCCTCAGGAGATCATTTCTTTGTTTTCAGCTTAGGCCTTTAGTAGCTTAAACAGATATAATTTTCCTCCACAACAGTTTAGCTGAATAAGTACCCTGACCCTTCCGCTGAAAATAACTAAAAATGTCGGGGAAAATACCTGTTTAAATGCACTGATGGCTTTGCAACTTAGCAAGGAATATTAAGAGCCCAAATATCTAGAAGTAGATTCACCCTAGTTGACACTTAAGATGATACTCCTACCAGCTGATACTTTGATCACAAGAGATCTAGAGGCAGGGGACCCAAGCTAAGCTGAGCCCAGATTTCTGGCTCACAGAAACTGAGATAACAACTCTTTTAAGCCATTAAATTTTAGGATAATTTGTTATGCAATAAAAAATAACTAATACAGGACTGGATTTTGATACAGGACTAGTATCAAAAGGTCAGTATTCTCTGACCATAGTACAATCAAGCTAGAAATTTCAATAACAAAAATATAACTAAAGAAAAAAAGGTCTTTGAACATTAAGGAATTCTAAACTCACAGGTAAAAGACTAAATCAAAAGGGAATTAGAAAATACCTAGAACTGAATAATTTTTTAAATTATACATCAAAACTCCTGGGGATGGCTAAGGCAATATTTGGAGAGAAATGCATTAAAAAAGATAAAAGATGAGATAAGCATCTGTCTTAAAAAATGACAAAGAGGACTGCAAAACAAACTCCAAATGAGTAGATGAATAAAAATAATGAAGAACAAAAACTAATGAACTAGGAAAGAAATGTAAAATAGAGACCAACAAGGATAAAATTTAGTTATTTCAAAAGACTAAAAAATTAATGAACTTCTGGTAAGACTAGTTCAGAAAAAGAAAGAAAAAAAATGGTAAACAGGGAAAAGGAGTACAAGTAACCAAAAGCTAGGAATGAAGGGCAGGGGGTGATGAGGTTGTGGGTGATATTAGTATACATGCTGCAGACATTAAAGGAGAGAATAAAGGATATTATAAAGAGAGAGTAAAGGATATTATAAACCACCTTTAGTAAATAAATTCCAAAAAAATCAGATGATGCAAACACTATATTGGAGATTCTGCTCCACACTCTAGAGCAAGAAAAAATTCCAAATTAATCAATAAAAATCAATTGAAATTTTATATTATTATATATTATAATAATATATAAGGGGGGAGGTAATTAGGTTTATTTATTTATTTATTTTCATTTGTTAATGGAGGTACTGGGGATAGAACGCAGGACCTTGTGCATGCACTCTACCACTGAACTATACCCACCCCGCTCCGTTGCAAGGAGTTCGAGTGCTACCTCAAAAGCAGTGAGAAGCCACTGAAGGGTTTTAAGCAGAGGAGTAACATAGTCAGACTGGCATTTCAGAAAGACCCCTTGGGCTGCTATATAGAAGTAGGAAAAGAAGGGCCAACACCAGTCAATGAGGACTGAGCAGGCAGTGGGGTTTAAAGAACCATAGATCTTGATGACTGACTGCAGGCTCAGATAAGGAAAAGGGCACCACCTTTCTGGCTTGGCTGATTAGATGGATGACAATGCCATTTGTCTAAATTCCCTAGAAGCGAGGGCAAAAAGGACCCTCTCTGCAGATGACACTAAAATCAGAGAGGTTCACAGGCTCAAGAGTCCAAAGAGAAGTCAAGGCCATTAAACCACAGAGGATTAATCAAAAGCCAGGAACAATGTTTGTTCCACAATCTGTCACTCCCTAACAGCTCAGCAAAGGCTGATAATTAGGGCAGCACCTAGCCCCTTTGGTGTAGCCTACACACTAATGGTGCTTAAGGAGGTCCTTCTGTGATAGTGTTGCCAGGAAGCAGGCAAGCCGAGCAGTTAACCAGGGCTGGGTGAAGGAGATACCACCACCAACACAGCCTCGTAACCAGCCCTACCATGTGCTCTGATCCTTCCCCTGCCATGCACTGCTCAGTTTTAAAGTATGACCCTGTATCCTTCTTCTTCAAGCCTCCCAAGTTCTGAACCATCTGGATGAGGCTGACTAGTCAAGCACTCTGGTAGACCAGGAAATTCTGGGTTGCTAACCATCATAAGACCCGAACTGCAACATAATTCAAGGAAGGCAAAGAAAACTCAGATGAAACAAAAATGAAGAAGAAAAGCTGAAATATAATTGTGCAGTGAAAGCCAAATGTGCTTTATAAAATACAGTCTGCAGCGACCTCTAGAGATCCTTTTTTAAAATTACAAACTGACTATACAAGGTGAAATTGTGTAATGAGAGTATTTTTATCCAGAGATCCTGGAGATCAGCTAGTATAGACCACTCATTTTAAATTCTAATAAATGAGGTCCGCAGAGATCTCATGTCTTCTCCAAGGTCACACTGTGAGGTGAATAACACAACAGGAAGCAGGATCCAGACTCCTGATTTCCTGCCTACAACATAGTGCCTCCCTTCATCACTGTAACATCATGCCTCTAGGGGGAGTTTTTAACCGTGTAATGGAAGGTTTCAAATACCACATCAAGATAATGGTTTCCTTTTACACTTACCCTATCTTTGTCGTGCAGCATATCAGCATAGGATGATCTAAAAAAAATTAAAAGACAGGTCAGAAACATCTGCTAATAATGTTAAATATCAACATGTGAGAATATTCACATATATATATTTAATGCAGTCCTAAATCAGATGGGACAAACATCCAGGATCATTTTAAACTATTTTTAACAAAGTTATAAGCTGTCATTCTCCTGTATTGCAGAAAAAAATATGAAAAAAATCTGAGAAAAGTATTCTCAGTAAAGAATCTCAGACTAAAAATGCTCTGATTGTTAGCCCTGTCACAGTAATTCCATAGCCCTAGCACATTGATCACGTTATATAGCATACATTTATCCCCCTCAGGAACAATGCAGATGTGTCTAATACTTTACATAATCTTGCATACATTTGTACATGGGGATAATCACAAATTTAACACTGGGGAGAGGAATCGAGGAAAGGAAAGTGCATACCTGCTATTTATGTGGAAGGTATCATATCCAGCACTTTGCTTTATGTCATCAAGGATAACTAAAAGTGCACCAAACCACAGAGCTCACCAAACTACAGGGAGGAGAGCTGCTTATCCACATAATGGTAATGGTTGCTTACCATTTTCTAGTAATTCACAAACTTGAAAAATCTCTGGCAGGGTCAGGATAAGCCCCCAGAACTCAGCAGGCTCAGCCCAAAGATTCTTTCTGAGAGTTCCAGATGACAGCTAAGGCACTCTCACTAAACAGGGGACCTCCAGCTTCAGGTCAGCATCAGAATTAATGGAGACCTTATTTTAAATGCAGATTCCTATAATACATGCAAAGAGATTTTGATCTAGAAGATGAAGCTGGAGTCTGGAAATCTGCACTTGAACTGGTGCTCTAGGCAACTGACACAGTCAGTCCATACTCAACATTCTGAGGAGCACTGCACTAAAAGTATAAAGTTTTTTTAATGGCATACCTGAGTGTTCAGCTGAAATCTTGTCCTTTCTACCTTTCTCCACCTTATAAGAGGCATCTTCACTCCCCATCGTCCCTGTCCCATCACCCACTCACTCCCCACCAACTCCACTGACTTCACTCTCTCTAAGCACCACCAGCTCATTCACATCACTAACATCCAGGATTTCTCTGACCTTGCTGGAAACTCCGTCTTCCTGAAACATTGCCTTCCTTTCTACTCTCTGGCCATTCCCTCCTGGTTTCCTACCTCCTCAGCTATTCCAGGATTCCTTTTTCAGCCCTCTACCTTTCTCATCCCACATCCCCATCTCTGAAAGCCTGCATCTCTTTCAATTCAACTCTAACAACTGCCAACTGTCTCCAGATCCACATTTATCTGCCCACTGGCATTTCTATCTGGATGGCCAAATCTAGGTACCTAATCTCCATCACCTTCCCCTCCCCAACATCACCCATTCCCCCCGTGTTTTCCTCTCAGGAAATATCAGTTCCATCCACCTAGTCACTCTAACCAGAAATCTTGGTGCTTCTTGAATCTTCTCTCTCCTTCCATCATTGCATCCAATGAGTTATCAAAGTCAAACTCCCTCAAAGCTGTCTCCTCCTGTCTCCACCTTCACTGCCTCAGCTTGAGGTTGCAATATCCACCCAAGTGGTTTCTGTTCCCTCCAACCCACTTTCCCCATTATTCTCAGTGAATGTTCTAAAATGCCAACTAATCTCCCCCCCCCCATTTAATATCTCAATCATTCAGAAAATAAAGTCCAAAATCTTTAGAAATAAAATAGTATGTTTGAGCCCTTATTCTGTACCAAATATCATGTTTCACTCACTCAACAAACAACCCTAAGAGTATTTATTTCATGGTAAGATGTATATTATCACACTGATGCACATTATTATATTGTATATTACGGCATATATTATCATACTGAGGTTCAGAGAAATTAGGCTGGCCAATGTCAGAGTTAAGAAGTGGCAAATCCTGAACTTACACTCATGTTCCCCTTCCCACATTTTGTTACCACCAATTACAACCTGAGCCCTGCCTAGCTTTTCAGCATCCTCTCTCACCACTGCCCTACTTTTGCACCACACTCCAGCCACATTGAACTGCTAGCCACTTCCCACACTAGCTCATCGGGAAGTCTGCACATAATCCCTGCTGCTCAGAAAGCAATCTCCCAGCCTTTATATTTGCGAAATCACTCAAATATCACCCTCCCAGCCCAGGTGGTTCTTGCTGCTTCCATGAACTTTTGTGCCCATTTCCACTGGACTTTATCTCTTGGTGTCATAGTTTTTTATATGTCTATCTCTTCCATAAACCTGCATGTTTCTTGAGGATGGGAACCCTATCTCCTTCATTCTGGTATTTATGGCCCTAGCACAGTGTTGTATGCACTTAATGATTGTTAAGTAACAGTAACTTACTTACATACTTTTAAACACCCCTCCAAAGGAAAGAAAATGCACATTTTTTTCACCTTTTCCATTAAAAAGAATTTAACCATATGATAAATGTGTCACTGTTGTAGTGACACAAGTAAGTGATTAAATTTCATAAACTCTTCTATTTCCATTACTACTACTGAAACTTGGGTCCTCTTTGCTTGGGTCCCAGAAGGATCCTCTGGGACTCTGGTAAGGCTGCTACATGATACCTGACTCTCCACACAGGCCTGACTTTGCCTAACTCCCACACAAGCCTATCTGGCTGAAAAGACCTGCTGGTGATCAATACCTGCCCTGATCAGAAGCACTGGGTGACAACCTATTCCACACTCAGACTGGATTCCAAGGCATCTGCTTTGAGATAGAGCACCTGACCCAGCTACAGCCAACTGTGGAAAAACCCTCATTACCTTGCAATCTCCTGGTGGTAATCATAGTGCTCATCCTCCTCCAGCCACTCCATGGATCCCGTGGTTGGATTGGCACGCCCGCAGAAGACTTTCATGGTGCCAATCAGCTCCTCAGTTTTAGCATAGAAAAGCAGCCTTGCCCGGCTCACTTCTTGTGGACAAGTCTTATCATCACAAATCTATTCAAATCATAACGCCCAAAAATGTGGAGGAAAAAGAAATTTTAAGACAAGGGGAAGAAAAGAGGGGAAAAAAAATCAAGAAATAGACAAAAATGTCAGTGCCATTGAAAATATTTGTTAATGAGTATTTTAATCTTTCCAGCAAGAGTTACTTGGTTTTGTATTCAGCATTTAACATCAAAAACTATTAAGACAAAGACAAAGAAAAAAACAGAAAAAAAAAAACCCAAACAATTATTAAGACAAAAATTCAGAAAGCTATCTAGAAGCTTTAGGAGTCCTCAGTGATTCCAACAGCGTCCAAAGAGCCTCACAGGTACATCTGAGTGCAGCCTTAGGTGAAGGAAGGTGAGAAAGGAAATAAAGCAGAGGAAAGGGCTAAAAGGAAAGGAGAACAAAAAAGAAGTTACAGTGATCGTAAAGGAGTGCCATCAATAGTGCCTCAGAATATTAAACACTTGAGGAAAAATACAAAGATACAGCAATCAAACCAACTAGGAAAACCTTCATCCAAACAATAAATCACAGCTATATGCATCATTGAGGATAATCCCAGGAACATAATGTTGAACCAATAAAGAAGCAAATCACAGAATATATATCATTGTATTTATAATTATGCAACATAGGACAATATACTCTTCAGGGATCACACTAAAAAGCGTAGCAAGGAATGGGACAGTGGCTACCTCTCAATAGGGAAGGGAAAACGATGGAATCAACGAGGGTCTTACATGGCACTGCAAAAGTAACAGCATTGATTTTTTTCTAAAACTGGGTGGTGAGAATACAGGTGTTCATGATACTGTCATTCTTTATGCCTCACTACTTTTAACTATGATTACTTATCTACTCAATATTCAATTTTAAAAGCAATTTTTAAAAACCTTCCTTCATCTAAAAACAAATGTGCTTCAAATAAATAAAATGTCACTAGATTCATGTCTCATATGGCCTATTTCCCCGAAGAGATCTATTTCCAAGAGGCAACCCCCACAGCTCAAAGTCTGAAGGTACCTCTCAGCAGACATGGCCTGTCACAGTGCCCTCCCTCTTACCATTCAGAAAACAGCAAGTGTTCCACACTCCCCATCACTTCTTGATTGACACTGATCCATTTTCAGGAAATCTTAGTAAGAATGGCTCCTCCACAGGTCTCTAAACATTCCTAAGGCATTTTATTGGCCAGAGTTACTGATTTTACTTGGAAGTTACCTGAACTAAATAAACAATGAATTCTTATACTAGAGGAAGGAGAACAATCTTTTCTGAAAAGATTCAGGCAGTCATTGGCCTGGTTCAAAGTAGTCAATTTGTCCTTCAGTAAAACTTCTAACTCTACTTCAGCATATCTACTCTCTAATCTAGTGGCTCTCAAGCTTTCTGACAACCCCAGTAAGAAAAATACTTTACCTTGAGATAGGACACACACAAGTACATACAACTTGAAGTTTCACAAAACAATGTTTAGCCTTCCTATGGGCAAGGCCCTCTGATACAGTCTATTTAATTTTTATTTTTTATGCTGGTAATGATCCACTAACTTGATTTCGTAACTTACCAATGGGTTGCAACCTATAGTTTGAAAAGCACTGCTAGAATCAGCTCTGCACAGCTCATACACTAATATTTATTATTAAAGACAGAGTATCTAGAACTACCAGAATCTGTAATGTGCTTTAGAAAACCATGTGCAACAAATGCTACAGTAGAAATGACCACGTCTAACTGAATGTTCAGGAAAAGTTTAAAATATGGGTAGGATTTAAGTGGGCAAGGAGAGGGAGAAAGCACTTCACCAGATGAGAAAGGCTAGACATTCACGCACAGTGAATAAGTCAGTTTAGCTGATGTGAAACTGAACAAGGATTCAAACACGTTGGAGGAGTCCACATTGTGGCGGGTCCCGAAACTCTTATCCTGTGGTCCATGTAGAATCAACCATGAAGTCACTTAAAGGTTAAGAGTATAGTAAAGAACTCTAACCTGTGGAATTCCCTTTTCATCTGTGATGCTGCCAAGGCTGTATCTAGGACCACAATGCCTTTTCAGAACTGTAGAGAAGTCAGTGGTTTCACATGAACCTAAATAAATGCTAAAGGACAGAACACTACACATCTATGGATAAATCTTCTCACCTATGATTATGATTTGTTGTCTCCCAGAAGGAACCCACACTCTGGATTCAGGATACACTAACCTCCTCCTCATTCTCCAAAAGCTGTCATTTACCAGCAAGGAATGGAAATCACCATGCCAAGCCCTAATTGCACTACTAACCATATTTCAGAGCAGATGTCTGATTCATTCATTCAAAACTGATTTGGCACCTTCTGTATGTCAGGCACTGTTTTAGGACTGGAAGACTACCATAAATAAGACAGAAGAGGTCCATGTCCTCCAAGAATTTATAGACCATAATGGGAGAAAGAAAGAGTAAATAGAAACAATTCCAGAATACCTGAGAGCAAGAATGGAAACATACAGGGTACTATTAAAGAGAATAACAAAGTTATGGAGAGACTCTTCGGAGAAGACAGCATTTAAATTAAAGCCTGCTTGATAAGCCAGGTTAATGGATGTGGAAGTGCAGTGCTCACATTTCAGGAATCCTTACCCCAACTTTTCCAAGAAAAGGACGTAAGGTGTAACGGACTAAGCGCATAGTGACAAAAGCCTGAGTTACTGAAGCACTCTGAGCAGAAGAAAAGGTGGGAGATTAGGGCTGGACTTCTGCAAATCACACTGTGCTATGTTAGCTTTCGGGTTTTGTTCTAGATGCACTAGGTTAAAACGTTTTAAGCAAAAGACTATCTGCATTGGGTGTACCCTTTTATGGGGCCGCTCTGACCATGGTGGAGTAAACAGACCGGTTTCCAACTACTCAGAACACACTGACTGGGAAACACCATTGAATCAGAGAACCGTGGCCCAGCTGGAGAGCGATAGCTGGAGGTCGGTATGATTGCGATGCGGGTCTCTGTCGCTGAGGGGAGCCGCCAGGTACTCAGTACCCGTGGAGGTGCTCAGACACAGGCCCAGTTAGCAACAATCACCTGACTAGATGGCAGAGCGGGGTACCGCCTGGAACCCCGCTCTCCCGCCAGCCTGGGCGCTCTAAGTCGCCCCATGCAGACTCTAGAAGTCCCTCAAGAGTTCCGAAGAGACGTGTACCCCGGCGTCCGAGTACGTCCATACCAGACCCCTCCACCGAGGCCTTGGGCTGAGGACATGCTGGCTGCACCTGGGCCTCCAACCGCAACCCCACCTTCCCAACCTGCCCAGCGCCTCACCCGTCGTGGGTATCCCTCCATTCACTTCCGCCGCCGCCATCTTGCCGCGGCAGGCACGCAAGAGAGGGACTTCCCTGCGCGCGCTGAGCGTGTCGGGGGCGGGACCCAGAAGCGGAACTGGAAGTTTCTTCCGTCGCACCTCGCGCGTTCCCACAGTGCTCCTCGACAGCCGCTATGGATACTCGCGGGGCCGCTGTGGTCCGCGTGAAGAGAAAGCGCAGCGCGGAGCCCGCTGAGGCGCTCGTCCTCGCTTGTAAACGCCTCCGCTCCAGCGCAGATGAGTCGGGAACCCAGGAGACACCCCTAGAGGGTCTGGAGAGAGCAGCGGAAAACAATGTCTTCCAGTTGGTGGCTACTGTGCGCTCCCAGGTATTGGGCCGGGAGGGAGCCGATGTAAAGGGGATCTTAGGGCGCAGCTGGAGTGCAGTCTTATCCTTGACCCCCTTCACGAACCCCTGGTTCTCCTCTCCCAGGAGGAGCCCGTCCAGCCGCTTGTGCGGGCTGCTCTGCGCCCGTCCCTGGGCAGCCAGCAACGTATCCGCCATAATCTCCGCGCGTCGGCTCGGGAGTTCCAGCAGGAGGGTCGCTACAGGGTGGTTTCCAGCCGCCGATCCTCGGGGATTCCTTCTGGCGGCTTGGAGTCCGAGGACGCACCGAGAAACCCAGAGGCTGCCGTGGATGCAGGCTTCCAGTTATTGGACCTGGTACACGAGGAAGGAGACCCAGAGCCCGCCGCCGCGGTCTCCTACAAAGTGAGTACACGCCCTGAGTCGAGCGCTGGGCTTCTCCGGACAGACAGTGCGCAAAGTCTGCACAGAGTTAGAGAGGATTGACATGGCTTCGCTTTACAGATGGATGATTCATCCAGCTTGATAATCTCGTTTTACAGGTTAGGTTATCCACTCAAGTACTTACTCAGCGCCTGCTGTATGCCAGACATTGTTCTTAAATTCTGTGGCTACAGCAGTGAGGACCTAACATTCAGAGAAGAGAAACATTAAATTCAATGCCGGATGGTGATAGGGGATGTAAGGGGGAGGGGGAGTTAAAGCTTTCAGTGTCACTTTCACTTGAGTGAAAGTTCGAAGGAGGTGAGTGGCAGAGCACTAGGGGTATCCTGGGGAGAAGGATTCCAGACCAAGGACATGTAAGTGCAGAAGCCCTGAAGCCCAGTTTGGTGTTTTCTAGGTCAGTGTGCCTGGAGCCCAATGAGATGGGGGGGATAGTAAGGAATTTGGGAAGAAGATGCTTGTTAGACACTTTCAAGTAGGTACTTGCAAGGACACACTGCCTTTCACCCTGAGATGAAATCACTCGGGGTTTTGAGCAAGGTAAAGATAAAGGAGATGGAAAAACTCATTAAAGGGAGTTTAAAGCACTAGTCCTGAGTAGCATACCAAATTTGAGGCAGATTTAGGACTAGAATGCAAGTCTTCTCACATTTAATTCATTGTTACTTTCTACTAGTTACATTTAGTAAGTTTTTTACCTCACTTCCAAAAAACAAAGTAAGATGAAATAGAAAATTCTCAACCTAAAATATGCTCCATCTTGATAAACATTTTTCAGATGTTACTGCTTCTAATAGTTTTTGAAGTTTAAAAAAATGAAATTTTTATTCAAAATATATCAAGCAAAAAATATCTAATCATGGTGCTAGTATACCTGGACAATAATTTGGGCATGATGTCCATAGCCACCTCTTTTACCAAAACTAATTACAGACTGCTTCATGAGTTACACATTTTTAAAGTAACCAGTGTTCAGTAGAATCAACTCAATTAAATAACTCAATAATTCATACAAGAAAAACTAGTAGATAAGCTAGAAAGGATATAAGGACAAATTTTCCCAACAATGCAATACAAACTGCAAACGCATCAAAAATGTTTATACAGATTAATTATAAAAAACATAAATTTTAGCTGAAAGCAAACGAGGTTTTATGTCTACTAGGCTCTCAGGAAAAAGGTTGTTGATAGCACTGCTGGCAAGGCTATGATGAAAATTGTACATGATTGTAGTGCTTAAAATTGATGGAAGCCTTTGGGAAAACAGCAGGGCTTTATAGTAATATTAGGAACCCTAAAAATAGATTGAGGACTATTTTTAAACTTTTGTTGTTTGGACTCTAAAGCCATCCAGAAATCTAAAGAAACTTTAAAATTAGAGAGAGCGTTTTTATGCCACATTACATTGAGCTTCTTAAGTTGACATCTAAGTTTTTAAACAAAGTACTATTTGATAAGAAACCTGAAAAATTACAGTGGAAAAGTTCAGTTCATCTTATGCAGTAATCTCACCCCCAGGATTTATCCTATGGAAATAATTAAACAGAAGCAAACAGCTACGGTATTAAGAAAAGCTACTGCCGATTTACTAAGTTTTTAAGATTTACCTGTCAAATACTGTGCTAGGTACTTGTTATATTTTCTATTACTTTTAGCTCATTTTATCCTCATAAAAACCCTATGAGGTAGGTACTTTTATCCCCATTTTTTAAATACAAGAAATAACACATTCATTGCAGTGTTGTATATGGTGGCTAAAAATTATGTCTGAGAAATTGACACGTACAACTGTTTGGACCATTAAATTGATAACCATGAAGACTGGCATGATGGGAAAATACATATGTTTAACAGTAGAAAATGCTATATGTAGCATAGTTGAAAATATAGGTAAGCATGCACATAGACTTAAAAACAGTTTTTCTTTTATGAAAATTATATGTTCATTATAGGAGATTTGAAAAAATACAGCAAAATAAAAAATAAAGGGGGAAAAAAGTACCCATATTACCCCCATCCCAAAGATAACTGGAATTAGATTGGTTTATTTCCTTCTGAGTGTAAAATTCTATGTCTAGTGTTTTTCTGTATTGCTAGTCTTTTTAAATATTTTAATGGCTGAATAATTTTTTGAAATGAGTGTTGGGGGCTTATGAGTTGGAGCCAGAACTTTTCTTGTAAACAGCTTTGAAGTTGGTCAGGAGTCTTCACAAAAACTGACATCTCTAGTTCCTTTTGACTTTGGAGCAAGGAATTAATTCCCTTAGCCTGTGAGTAATGAGAACATTTGGTCTTTTATTTGCCTTGACCATTAGACACCCCTCCTACATATGAATGGTGTCTGATTTGAGCTGCACAGCTTCCCAGTGATGAACCTGTCAAGAGGAGTAACTTGTAGCATGTCCCTCTGGTTTCCACATTGGCCTGTGCTACCCTGGTTAATACAGCCTCTTGCCATTGGAGTAAATCACACCTGGGCAAGTTCTATTCTGGAGCAATACATCTCAAACTTTTGTACCAGAAAAAGGATTATAGGGAAGTTCACTCCTGGTTTGTGATGAAAGCAGGATGTCAGTGTCGGCAAGCCAGGTGGTAGGTGATGGCTGGCAGTAGTCACCAAGGTCCAGGAATCACCCTTTGGCCTCTATAGGAGGCCACACACAATGCAGACCTGTTTGGGGGTCAACTATAAAGGTGCTGCTGTAGGCCTGTGGATTCCCGAGGGGAGAACATCATACCAAAGGAACTCAGAAAAGACCTGCAGAAGCAGAGCTGGGATACTCTGGGAGACTCTTCCCCCAGTCCTCAAGCCAGTTTTCTCATGTGCTCTCTTGTGTCAGCCAAGCACCAAAGAGCAGGAGACTATCTTGTAGGCTCCCATTGTAAAAGAATACTATACTTAGTATTCTTAGTACTACACTTAGTTTTATAGACTTGATTTTTTAAATTTCATAGCTGAGAAGAGACTAGTAGGCCATGGAGTTAAGAATCTTGGATTCAACATAGAGAACTATAGGGAGGTTCCCTTCACCCAGCTTAGGTTCATTCTCTTGGAACACCCATGTTTTAGGTTATGCATATATCATCTTCTCTTCTCTTTACAGACATGTGATCCAGATGTGATCCTCTGCAATTCTGTAGAGTTGATCCGTGAGCGGTTAACTATATCTGAAGAAGGAGCAGTAGTCGGGCACCAGGAGGAACAGAAGGACGACTATGTGTATGACATTTACTATTTGGACAAGGCCACTCCAGGATGGATTGAGAATATCCTCTCCGTGCAGCCTTACAGCCAGGAGTGGGAGTTGGTAAGGAGGCCCATGAGAAAAGGGGGCATGAGGCAGCCTAAATTCATTTTATACAGTTGGCCCTCTGTATCTGCAGCTTCCATGGGCTCCACATCTGCAGATTCAACAAACCACAGGTGGAAAATATCTGGGGGGGATTCCAGAAAGTTCCAAAAAGCAAAAATTGAATATGCTGCACACTGGCAACTATTTACATAGTATTTACATGGTATTAGATACTACACATAATCTAGAGATGATTTAAAGTATGGGATACCTGTGATATGCATAGCTTATATGCAGATACTGAGCCATTTTGTGTAAGGGACTTGAGCATCTGCAGATTTTGGTATCCTCAGGGGGGTCCTGGAGTCATGGAATCAGTCTCCCATGGATATTGAAGGATACTGTATGTACCTACCCTCAGGAAGGAAAAATGTACGAGGGCAACATGAATGAGAACAAAAGTTTGGTTTTTTTTTTAATTGTATCTTAAAAGGTGGAAAACCTTGAATTAAGATAGCTAACACCCTGACGTTATTCTTAAATTCTAAAATGATTAATGAGAAAAGTTAAGGTGGTACCTGTCATACTCTTATTGAGAGAGAAGCATCTATCCCACACCTGCACTATAAGCATGGTCTTACAGTCAGGTACCCACCTGGGGCCATTGCATGGCCCCCCTCCTGCCTTTCTGCATCCTTCACACTTAGGTTTTGGTTCCAACCTTTGGTATCCCCTGTAATCCATGTAATCCCTCTCCTACCTGGCTGCCCTTCAGAAGTTTGAAGATCACTGTCATCACCTGCTCAGAGCTATGTCTCCTCCCCACCCTGGTGTGTTCCCTTCTGGTGGAGTTCAAACTATCCGGTCAGGAATGTGATTCCTGGAGCTGGACTCTGAATAGAGTAAGGCTATTATGTCCCTCTCATAGCCTAAGGTTACTATAGCCTCTAGCAAACTTAACTCCTAGGTTTTCACTTTTTCACACAGCACCCTTAAATGCCATCTCTCCAAATCAGTCTGTTAATAGCTTCCCCCAGAGCATAACCTTAGAGGTTTTGACTTATACTCATGTTTATGTTGAGATGTGCAGGTGAATGATGACCAGCAACCAGAGGACATTTATGAAGATGAAGATGATGAGAACAGTGAGAATAACTGGCGGAATGAGTATCCAGAGGAGGAGAACAGTGACGAAGATGAAGATTCCAGAGGTAGGTAGCAGCCCTGGATGGGGAGGGACTGGTGGGATCTAGGACTGAGGTGTGAGCACAGTTGACAGGTATAGCTTTACTGGCTTTCCTTCTCTACCATTTGAGCTTCACCATCTCAAACACAAACTGTTGCAGCTGTAGGAGATACAAGGACCACTGTTTCCAGGGGGGCTGCTGGAGGTATAATGTCAGTCAGACCTGGGTTCAAATCCTTTGTTCTGTTATTGCCTAGCAATTATCCCTTTCCCTTATGCTTTGAATAAAGTGTTGTAGAGATTTGCCAGTAGGAGTAGACCCAGGGTTTTCACAGATCTAGGAATTGCTGTATTTACAGGTGTTTTAAGAAAGGTACAACACAAACATGGTATCAGGGAGAAAAGGAAGGATGCTCTGGCATCACAGTTCCTACAATATCTTGGTGTTTGATAATGGAGCAACAGTTAATCAGACTATGAAATATTCTATTGGGGAAATGCTATAATACGTTAAAAGGAAAAAGGCAAGGTACAGAATTATACTTACAATACAACTGTTACAACCAAAAAAAATCCTGTACTTAGGGGAGAAATGACAAAACCCTCCAATGTTAAAGAACTTAGTGTACACAGTAGGAATTTTATTGCTTTTTAAAAAAAAATGTTCTATATTCTGAATTTTATTTATTGAGCAAGTATTTTATAATAATAGGGACCAAAAAAACCAAAAACAAAAACAGGCTTTTGGGAAGGGAAAAGGCTCTTGTGGTCATCTAGAAAACCATACAATTAAGGGCCTATTCCTGTTATCTCATTCTAGGCTCTGATGAATACAGCAGCCTCAGTGAAGAAGAAAGAGACCACAGTAGACCACAGATATGGAGCAAATACCCTCTGGATGTGCAGAAGGAGTTTGGCTATGACAGCCCCCATGACCTGAATTCAGACTGATGATCCTGTGATATCCATGAGGTTCTACCACAAGCCCCTGAGGGTTTTGTGAGTGCAGTGTCAGCCACCCTAGTAACATCCCCTCAGGTTCCCTAGTTTAACATGTGGAAGGAAAAAGCATACCCAAAAGCACTGTTCCACCATGGTGAAAACTTGCGCTAAAGGAGTGCATCTTTTCTACTAACTGTAGGGCCCCTTTGTTTTGATCAAAAGTGACTCTACAGTTGGGGATGGGGAGTGGAGGGAATGCTGTGAAAATGCAGCTCACTCACCCAAGCATTTTCCTGGCATTCCCATTCTCCTACCGGTAAGTGGAAGAGCTCCCCATTTTATCAGCACAGAGCCTTGGCTTTCCCAGGCCATGTGCTTCTAGTAAGAGCCTATTTCTTTTGGTAGAGGGAATGCAGAAGGGTTACAGTGGGTCCCTTGTAGCAGCACAGACTGAATGGTAATGGCCATTAAGAAAGGAAATAGAATCTGCTGCCTTTAAAATCTGAGTATCTTACATGTTTTCCTACTACCCTTCCTCTGCACCTCCCTGCTCCTTCTTCCCACTGCCGGGGGGTGGGAGGTGGTTAGTAAGTTTCAGACACTAAAGACTTAAGGCGACTGAGGAAAAGCAAAGCACATTCTAAACTTGGCTGTCCATTGAGAAATGTTTATTCACAGTACTCACCAAAAATAAACTGTCATCAATGGGATCAGTTTTGTTACCAGCACTGGTATCTCTTATAAGCAAACTGTCTCTACCCCTTTCCAAAGCACAAATGCTTAACGCTGACTGAGTTGGTATTTATTCTACAGTGACGAATATGTTCTGTATGTGCACTGTGCAGTAGTAGCCATTTAGCCACATACGGCTTTTGAGCACTTTGATTGGTACAACTGAGGAAGTGAATTTAAATTTTAACTTAAATAGCTACATATGGCTAGTAGCTACCATATTGGACAGTGCGGGTCTTGGAAAACAATACACAGAATGTTTGATGCAAGTGTGCCCTCTTGCCCTGTAGCAGACTTGCTATCACGTGGGAAAGTCAATTACTCAGGGAGCTGTCTTCCTGCAAATTCTAAGATTTCATAAGTATCTCTATTCTTCTATCCTACCTCCACCTATTTCACATTGTACTCTTTGTACATCTTTACCTATATATTCCTATCTATGTGGGTTGATAAATCTCCTAAAGTGATTAAATTCTGTGTGTATGTATACTCAGGCCTATTACTGCAGTTATAAAACCAGCAGACTTGGTTTCCCATCCGAACTATCCACAAAGGTGCAATTCAGTGCTGCAAGTAACAGGTGACAACTTACATGCCTATTACTGGTCATCTCAGTCTCCTGTAGGCATAGAAATGAAGGGTTGGAAACCCTTCTGCCATTATAATGTGCTCACTGCTATTTATGTACTCGTTAAGGTTTGCCAGCATGAAAGGTCTGACAGCTTCACAAACTGTACCCACTGCAAAGGGGATTAACTCACCAGGAGAACGATTCAAGGAGACGAACAACAAAGACCTGGAGGAAACTAATTCCACTACAAAGCTCGAGTGCTGGCTTCCCTCCCTTAGAAGGGTTCCCAGGAGAAGTCTGTATGCAGCATAGAGGGGAAGAATGCAGTTACCGTCCAGTAATGAGGAGGAGGACACGGCTCACTAAGCAAGTACTAGGGCACCTGGGGTGCGAGGTCCCTTGCTTCCCCCAAGAGTCACTGGGAGACAGCAAGTTCCTGAGATTAGCGGTCATTTACTTCAAGGTGGAAAGCCAGAGCCTGGGTCAGGGATCCTCGAGGCAAGCACACTCTGCTTGAAGGATTAGCTCCAGAGGATTCCTGGGATAGGTGCCAGCTTGGCTCAGACAGGAGTCATGTTTACATAGTCTGGGCAAATCAGCCTTTCCATAAGACTCCCTGTTGTCAGGCAAATCCCCAACCCATGACAGCAGGAATGTATCCCATGTTCTCACAGATGCATTTCCTGAACCAAAGGCAACTGAGCATGCTCCCCTAAACTGCATTTATTGAATAAGTATAACCAAGGTTACTCCCATGTCTGCAGTTGGGTCCAGTTTGGTGAAGAATGGTCAGAAAGGTAGATTGCCTCATAGTTCTTGTCTTTACCATTGATCAGTTTTAAAACCTAAGGACAGTAAGTCCACAGGGCATGCCAAGCCAGCAAGTTCTTCTGGGTCCAGGATGACCGTGTCTGGGAGCATCACAGGACAGTTGTCCAATCCAGTACAGCCATGCCGCCCACGAAGGAACATCCACTAGGCCAAACCTACTGCTCTGGCCCAACTTGGGTGCTCAAGCACAGCCTGAGCACCAGAATTAGCTGCTTCTGATCACAGTCTGCTGAAGAGCCTGATGGAGGCTGGAGTAGCCTTATTCCCAAAGTCTTCACTGATCTCCACAGAGAGAAAACAGAAGTCCCCACAGGTACCAAGCTCTTCCTGAGACTGCAGCCCCACCACACCTCAGCCAAGGGGAGGCAGGCAGGAGAGAAGTACATTGTCCCAGTGATCCACACCAAGGTGGCTCAGAGTGTAAACAAAGCCTGGTGTCAGGGACAGAAGAGGAGGAGGAGGATGCAGCCTGGTGTGAGGTTTTCAGAAAAAAGTGACCACTTCTAGCACCAAGGTGGGCTTGCGTGGGTCTGCACAGCAGCCCCTCACACTAGCCCTTACAGAAAGGAACAAGCTACTTGTTGGCTTGGGTCCAGGAGAAGTTCTCTAAGTCATTGACAGCTGAAAGAATTCAAGTGATTCACCCGAATTCCAGAAGTTTATGCCCTCTTATTAAAGTTCATACCATAAACCTGGAGGTTTGTTTTTTGTCACTAGAACAAAGACCTAAGGTCTCAAGTAAAATAATTATCCTTAAAGTAGCAGTATTACCAGACTTCTGACTCAGATTTGTTGTCATTGCTGAACTTGAGCCAGGTGCTTGTAACATGTGGCCTGTCTACACACTAAAGTGTAGTTGGCACATGAGTAAGAAATCTTTCGGTACATGAGTGAAAAAGTCTTTAAAGTTCACCACTGCCCGTGAGACTCAACAGGAGATTGTGCTAAAACTGAGCCAAAGATCTGTGGTCAGAGTCTGGCTTGCCACCACATAGACACCTCTAAGGGCAGAGGGATTCAGTTTGGGGTACTTGGAGTTTTTATACAGTCAGTCTGTTGCATCCTGTAGATGAATGAACACCAATGATTTGCTAGAATTGGTGTTCCAGATAAATTAATAATCAATAAATAATGGAATACAACCTCTCCCCAGGGAAAGATTTTAGCTAGAGCTTTTCAGGCTCTATAGTCAGGTGCTTCAACCTGGCCAGAGGAAAACTTCCCATAAAGCAGCCCCTTTGTAGAGACTCCTGATTCAAACAAATAACAGAATCAAAAACCACCAGCCACAGCTACTAACCTAGCACTCTTTTCCTCCAATGCAGCACCAAGTAAGTGTAAGGGCTGCACCTACTCACCAGGAACAAAACTAAACAATCATTTCCCTGCTACCCAAGCCCTCTCCCATCACCATCTGAAGTCCCCACCTTCAGACTGGCCCCAGACCCTGAGACTCCTCCCATAGCTTACCGACAAGAGACCACCTGAGAAGGCCATCAGCCCTGAGCCCCCTTCCATAATGTGGGCCAGCAGCCCCCTTTAGCACAAGAGGGTTGGGCCTACAGTCTTTTCATCTGGACTTTGGTAGCTGTGGCCACAGGTAGCAGCCTTCCAGGCCTCAGGGGATGTCACATCTGGCCTCTACTCAGTTTTCCTTTCAACCTTTCTCTCTTCAGCTACATCTAGCTCAGTCAGGACGCAAAAGCAAAGCTTCTGGGTGACTTTGGTGATAGCAGCTAAATGAAAATAGAAAACAGAATTTAGCACACTGACATTTAGCTACAGCCCCAATCTGAACACTACAAGGCTGATTAAAAGCATGTGGCTCTCTCCCCACCTGTCCCTTGGTTACCCTGTGCCAGGCTTTGCCCCTCACCCACAACAAACTTCATTGTCCTTTCCCATGCCCAACCAGAGTCCAATGTGTGAGTCTGCATCTTCCCACGTGGACTGCACTTTCAGGAGGGTTTTACCCCCAAAATAGGACTCTAAAGTTAGAATTAAAGTGATCATGTCAAGATCAAAAGAGAAGACATCCAGTTGGGCAGCCAGGTTCTCGTGGCCTCCAGTGTACCACTAGTATGGGGGAAGCTGCAAGCCGTGAGCACACCCACCTGTGCATGCATCTTTGTACACACATGCTCAAACACACAGCCAGTGAGTGATGGGCAAAGAGAAGCTTACCCAGGACATTCCGAATAAAGAGTGGCCTCTGGGACTCTGGCAGATAAACACCTAGGAAGTACACAGGGACCCCTGAGAGGGCAATCCCGATGCCAATGAGAGAATTGATGGTATCACCGAAGAGGGGCACAATCACCAGAAACACGGAGCATATGCAGAACATGACAGGAAAAAACAGGCTCAGCTGAAAGGAAGGGAGATGAGCTATTAGGTAAACTGGGATGGGGGAACAGAATAGGGTATGGGAAAGAAGCTCCTTGAGATGGCCCACCCCCCAAGTTTTCCCAGAGCCACTGACCTTGAGAGGACGGGGCCGTTCGGGCTCCTTCCAGCGAAGGTAGAGCTGTCCAGCGACAGACAGGCCCACAAAGAACCAGTAGCTGAAGCTGAAGTAGTTGATGAGCAGGAAGACATCCTCCACAGTGAGGTAGATGAGTGTCATGGTGCACTAGAGGGGGAATGGTCGGGGAGGAGGAATCCTTATCACCACCAACAGGCCAGCCAGGAGACTCCACCATCCAGCAGTCAGCACCAGGTCTTTTGACCGCTGATTTAGCCGGATTACCTCCAGTTATTTTCAATGACCGTTTGGCATCAGATAGGTCCATTCTCCACATTAGCCTTCAAGGTGGCATCTCTCCCGCTTCTGTTGGGGGCCCTTCCTACATTCAATGCCCCCCCTTCTTTCTTCAAGCACTTCAGGAGCAAGCCAGACTCCTAACCCCTGATGGCAGACAGTGAGGCCCTCCTCACCGCAATGCACCAACCACAACATGAATCCCGCTGGGCCCTTGGGAGACTTATACTTTGGTCCCAACTACCTCGCACACTAATGGAGGAAATGCCTCCAGAACTATCTCCCATTCTGGGGCCTTAGAAATGCAGATTAGCAAAATGGATCCACATCCCTGGAGAAAAGTATGGTGGAATTTGCCCCCTGGAACAAAAGAATCCTAGAAGACAGAGATAAGGAGCAGAGTCCTAGGACAAGGTTAGATTTGCTTAAACTTCCAGAATATGGAGTTCCTTCTATCTTTTTACCCAGATTATCAACAAAGGATTTAAAACAAAAAGCCCATTCTGGAGGGAGAAAAGGAACCCTGCACTGAGAAGAAAAAAGTGGGGTGGAATGTGATTAATTTAAAAGACATCAGATCTCCCTTAATTTATAAATGCAGTGCTATCCCAATCAAAATATTGAGAGGATTTTTTGTTACTTTGACAAAATGATACCAAGTTCATAAACAAACAGGTGAGAATTGTCAGGGAGATTCCAGGGGGATGAGGGGAACTAAAAAAGTACCCTCAGACCCTCTTTAGCTTTCAAATATTCAGTATAAAGCTAAATAAGGAAGCTTGGTGCTGATGGAAGGATGAGTTGAGGTAATGATACATTCAAGGGGCAAATAACTGTATTTGGCACATAATGAAGCACCCTAAAAAATTAGCTATTTTTATATAATTGAAAATTAGAAAACCATGGAAAATGGACTATTCAATCAATAACATTGGTATAGCTGGCTAGCTATTTGAGAAAAAAATTAAGTGAATCCCTACCTTGCTCCATAAAATAAAATACAAATTCCAGATGAATTAAAAAAAATGGGGGGTGGGTGAAGTAATTAGGTTTGTTTAATTATTTATTCTTGGAGGTGCCAGGGATTGAATGCAAGACCTCCTGCATGCCCAGCATACACTCTGCCACTTGAGCTATGCCCTCCCCCTCCAGATGAATCCAAAATTTAAAATTAAGTAATGAAACCATTAAAGAACTAAATGACAAAAAGGAAGAAAGAACTGGTTTTTTTGTTTGTTTTTGTTTTTCCTTTTTCAGTTTTAAAATGAATTGTTTTTTAAATCTTGGAGTAAGGCCTTTCTCAGGGTCCCCATTAACCTTTACATATATAATGCCTCAGTACAAATGAGAAAATAGTGGTCCTTCTTCAGGACTCCCTCCATCTGTCAGAATACTTCATAATTTACTGATTTGTTGGAATAAAACACTTTAATGCCATCTACTAAATATAAATGCATGATGTTTATGATATGAATAGAGGCCCCTAGGGTAGCTGGTGAAATTAAAAAAAAAAAAAAAAAGGAGCTAGGAGAAGGAGGAAAAAAGCCACTGACAGAAAAGATAGATAAATCTTACAAATTCATTTTTATGTTCTTTTGTAGCATCTGCTTCTCTAATATGACTATGTTTTACTTTTACATTATAAAAAAAATTTTAAGAAAGAATTAGAAATACTGTGAGGCTTGGGAAGTATCCCAAGAAACAAGAATTCCTCCCCTGAAGCAGTTTTCTCATAAAATCAGCATGAGTACCACACAGATACATCCAATCCCCACACTCCCCAGCAGAGCTTACGTTGAACAATAAAGCAGGGATGGGTGTAAAACGCTCGATGTGGATCATGGACAGAAGGTCTGGGAGGTGGCCCTCACGGGAGCCCACAAAGAACAACCTGGAAGCACAAGAAATGTGTCAGGAGGATCCCTGTACTTAGCATGCAGCGATACTCCTCACTCAGACAAACTAGCCTCAGCTCCAGAAAAAAAGAGGGTCATCTCTCAGGAACATCCTACATTCTCTATGCATGACTAAGCCAACCTATTCCTGCTTTACCCACAGATATCTCCCCATTACCCAAGAATGCATGACCCCACTGTCCCACTCGCACCCCCAGCTCTCAGCTGTGCAACCCACCATCACCCAATGGATGTCTCACCCTGCCACCACCCACCAGGACCCCAATCCACTCCTCCAGGAGATTCCCACTCTGCCCCACAAATTTCCTTCTTAACATAATGGCTTTTTAAAGTGCAGCCAGACTTCTGATTGTGCCCTCCATACACACTCTCTGAGCTCCTGATAAACGAAAGGCCAGGTCAAGCCTGAGGTCAACGAGACAACCCAGGCTTCCTCTCTGCTCCCACAGAGCCCTCCTGACTGGGAAACAGCAGCGGAGAAATGAACCACCACCCAGGGTAGTCAGCCGCAACATGGAGCACACAGCACTCACCAGGCTTGGGGGTGGGCTGGGGGAACAAAAAGCTTCACAAGAGATGACCACATCTGGGCTGGGAAGAAGAGTAGGGTTTTCCAGATGAGTGCTAGGTGTGGAAACAGCATGAGCAAAGGCAAAAGAGGCTTGGAGGCATGAAAGAGGGTAGCTTCTTTGAAGGTTGGTGCTAGAATGCCTGTAGTCCCAGGCTAAGTTGTGTGAGGAGTGCTGGGAAGAACCTGCTTCTGAGGCCACACTGTGGCATCTGACAAACACTGAGAGGCAGCTGTGGCTCTGAACCAGATGTGACACAGAGACTTGGGCAACATCATGACTAAAGCAGGCAGAGGCTAGGGTATGAGGGAAGGCCAGACAAGGTCATCCATGACAACTGTCCCTAAGAAAAGAGACCTGAATGAGGGTGGATGCCCTGGCTAAGGAGAAAACAAATGACAGATCTGAAAACCTCATTTAAATCTAGTGATCTGTGTGCATGTGCACACTGAGCTGGGAGATACGGGTGGGCACCAAGGGAAAAATCGAGGTCAAGAGGCCAAGTAAGGAGGACTCATGGACCACAACATCACAATTGGAGACAAAGCACATTTGGGTTGTGTGTTAAGTTTGAGATACTTATGGGCCTTCCAGGTGGAGCCATAGGAGCTGATGGTATCATCTGGAAGGGTGTTATAGGGCAAGATGTTGGAGTTGGCTTACAAGGTTAATAACCTGTACTAGATAGAGAAGAAATATGGTAGAGGGGATGCTGCAAGAGGATAATGTGTAGGTGAGACAAGGTGTCTAGACAAAGCCAATGACAGTGGCATGGGTAATAGAGGAAAAGTGAAGAAGGTAACACGGGCAGAAATAATTGTGCATCATCTTGACATTACTGCAGTCTCCTCTATGTGCTCCGAGTCCCCCATCCCCGCCGCTATCCTGTCAATGCCAGAAGATACCTGAGGAAGGTTAGAAGGTACCTATTATCTATTTTGGGACAATAAGCAGAGCCAATTAGGATGTCTTGAGCCTCAACAAGGGTGAGGCTATGGGAAATATCATCTTTGGGTGGGGCAACTTGTGAAGAGCCACATGGGGTGCAACGCTGGCCACACCAGGCTGCAGTGACGGAAGATGACACCATATTCTTTTATAATGCCTTGATCTTTCTATTACTCTGGTTGCCCCAGGGAGGCCCCAAGTTCATGGACCAGGGTGTCAAAATTAGTAAGAAGAAAGAAGAGGACAAAACCATTTCTTTCATTAATTTGTCCTCCTATCTGTTCATGTGGCAAACATTTATTGAATGCCTATAATATCCCTGGCCCTGGGGACAGCAACATTTATAGGGTGTGTGGAAGAGAAATCAGGAAAGAAGCCTTCCTCTCAGATATCAGAGTGTCACAGAAGCCACTGAAATAGTTTCAGAAGGAGAAGTGGTAAACATCTCTTGCTTTGGGGGTACAGAAGGGTAAGGACTAAAAGCAGGAGGTCACTGGTACCCTTGATAAGAACACTTTTTTGGTAGTAGAAGCCTACCTATGTGTAGAAAAATGAATGACTATCAAAACGCAAACCATTCCCTTGAGCAGTATATCCAGTAAGGAAGAGGGGAGATGAGAAATGCTATTCTGTGACTTCTACAAGTGGAGATGAGAGAAGTTTGTGCAAAGCTGGTGCTAATTAAACGTCCACCAAAGAGAAGGGCCAAGTGATGAAGCAAAATGCTGAAGAAGAGAGGAAGTGCCAGAATCCTGGAACCAGGTAGCAGAATCAGCCTGAAAAGGTAGAAACTGGTCCTCTCTCTGAAACAACAGGAAGGGCAGTGATCTTACAGGTAAGCTTCTGTGCAGAGAAAAGAGCAGGAGCCTACCCGTCAGCATCAGTGTTTCCTGTGACATGAGGGGCAGAGTCATCCTGTCCCCAGTACCTGATACACAGCATGTGCTCAACAACTATTTATTATAGGAATGAACCCCGGGGCTGCAGCATAACCCACAAGGAGCCTCGAGTCTGGTCCCTGACAGGATCGCTACTTTAGGCTACTGCCTTCCTTCCCTCTGCATCTTACCATCCTGTCCTTACCTCAGATGCAAACATGAGCTACCAGCACACATGTTTGCACAAAGGCAAGCGCACACATGCACACATGCCTATGCACACATACACACCCTGCACGTCCAAAAGAGGGAGAAGGGAAAGAAGAGCTCCCATGGATTCACCTAGTGCCTCAGAGAGTTAAACACTTCAGTCTGTTATTGGTGAAGCAGAGACACAGTACCTTGATGAAGCAAAGATAGACGCGTTGAGGCCCCCAAAGCAGGACAGGGCAACAGCAATGGGAATGGTCCAGCTGAACATGCCAAATGTCCGGTCAGCAAATGTCTGGGGGCAGAGCACAGAGGGGCACTCAGCACTGGACAGGGTCTCCACAGCCTCCTGCATCTACACTCTCCGGACAAACGCAGTCACTGCTGAGCAGCCCACCCCTGGCTTAGACCCATCACTTCGCCCTGCAGAGCTGAGTGATGAGGTCGAGCCACTCAGTAACCCAAGATGACGAGCAAATTGGGATCCCAAGAGACTCACCACGGCCACAGCATCACTGCCAAGGACATCTGAAATGCTCAGCACTGTGTAATAGGCCACGTTGGTCAGGATGTAGATGAGAGTCACAATTGGCATAGAAATCCCAATGGCCAGGGGCAAATTTCTGTCAGGACAAGTGAGTTAGGACTACCTGGAACCCACCTCTCCTTGGGGGTTAAACTTCACTCAGGGACTTTTCTGACATTTAATAGTTCCTTGGCCTCTGGGTCTTTGAGGCTGACTCCTCTTCCCCACATGGCCTAAGGGAGGTATGCATCCCACACCCCTGGGATCTTTCTACTGAAAGAGAGAGAAAGAGAGAGAGAGAGAGAGACTTCTCTGTGAAGATGGCTCATAATCAATACTTGATCCTCGCCCCTGTGGGACCACTGGGTCCCACTGAAGGAGGAGCAGTGTCCTCTAGAACTGGAGGCCAGGCTGGGAACCAGGCTGCCCAGAATAAGCTTCTGGCTCCCCAGGCTTCAGTGTCAGCAACAGAGTGCAAGGGCTTAACAACTCTGGGGATCCTCCAGTATGAACACAAGGCCAAGGAGCTAGGGGCTTTCCCACCTTCACTCATTCCCATCTGAGCCCCTAATCCCTCAGAGCTGGAGAAGGGGGAGTAGGGAGAAGAAGGGATGAGAGACAAAGTGAGGACGGGAGAGACGAGGGCAAGAGTGCCCACTATCAGCAGGAGTTCCAGCCAAGTTGGGGAGTGAGAATATGATCCCACCTTTACCTTTCTGGATTTTTGATTTCTTCTGTTACAAAATTAAGGGTGTCCCAACCTGAGTAAGAGAAGAGGGCAGAGTAGAGGGCGAGAGAGAGGTCTCCCATGTCCCAGGAGGAACCCTCAAAGGCATCCTGAAAGTGCTCAGAGTGTCCTGTGGGGGCAAAGGCAGGAGGAGGTGCAGAGAGAAGAAAGAGGAAGAAGAAGGAGAGGGGAGATGGAAGGTATAAAGAGAAGGGAAAGGATAAGGAGGGTCCATGAGAAAGAGGAAGGGAAGGTGGGAAAAAAAAAAAAAAGGAGAAAGCAAGAGGGTCAAGAAAAGAAGGGAAAAGCAAGAGGACAGTGAGAAGGAAAAAAAAATTTTAATACCAAAAGAACACGTCACCAGCTCCCTGCACTTTACCACTCCACCCACTCCCTCTGGACAGTTCATATTCCTTTAGTAGAACTAGACAATCTCAGAAAAACAAAGGCATTCCTGGCTGGCTTCTGAAGTGATAACACCTTTTCCAAAGCCCCAGTGGATTTCCATTTCCTGCAAGTGACCTCACAGCAGGCCACAGCTCTTCCTCCTATTTTTAGAAAGAACCCTTTTCATATAAAGGAGTCATTTTTCATTAACAACTAGATCTTCCTGTGGAACTACCTCTCTTGGCCCAGACCACTACACAATTTGGTCAAATAAATTTTTCTGAGGGGGAGGTAATTAGGTTTCTTCATTGATTTCCGCTTGGAGGAGGTGCCAGGGATTGAACCCGGAACCTCTTGGGTGCTGGGCATGCACTGTACCACTTGAGCTATATACCCTTCCCCCTTGAAAAAAAAAGTTTTTATATATATATATTTTTTTTTGGTGAGGGAAGGTAATAAGATTTGTTTGTTTGTTTGCTTGTTTTTCTTTAATGAATGTACTGGGGATTGAACCCAGGACCTCATGCATGCTAAGCATGTGCTCTACCACTTGAGCTATACCCTCCCTGTCAAATAGGTTTTTCAGTCCCACCAAGAGAATTCTGTTGCATACTTGCAGTGGCTATGGTTATGTGGGGAAGGAAATCACAGGCTATGTAGGAAATGGGATCTTAACTCTCTAAGCCTGGGCCACCTCCACCCTTTGAGAGCCAGCCTAGATATCTGTCATTCTCCTTGGAGGCCTCCAGAGACCACGGACTTGAAAACCAAAGGAGCAGCACCCAGCTGTCCAGAAGACCTTCTAGACATAGTGGAGGTTTTAAACAAGACCCAGACTTCTAAGGAAGCCTGCTGTCATCCCCTGCAGAAAGCCTAGACTCATCCCTCAATGTGGCAAAAAAGACTGGGTATGCAGCAAAGACAAGGGAAAACAGACTCCAGGAACGTCCAGATGGCTGGCGGTGCTAACTTGGCACACTTGCACAAAGATGCTGGACCAGCTCCCTAAGAGTCACCCAGGCCACTTCTTTAAAAAATACCTTTTTCAATTCCAAACCAATTGGAGTTGATCCAGTAGGTATGAGATGGGAGTCTCAGGTCCCCAAGTGATTGCAAACACAGCAAAATCTAGAGACAGATGATCTAGAGAACTGGATTTTCTAATGATTGACATCCTTGAAAAAGACACCTCAGGACTTCTCTAAGGGGTCAGGAGAATCTTGAGAGACCAGTTACCCTCACTGCCAATCAGCTCAGATCTGGGAATGAAAAGCTCTCTAAAGCCAACATGCAGGAAAGTCAGCACCAACTTCCCCATACCTTAATATTTTGCTGAGAGCTGACTTTGGAAGGGAATGTTAAATAAGAGCAAGTCCAGATGAAAGGTAAAGGCTACAAAATAACCACTCATTTTCAGGCCCCATCTTCCCACCACACACCTCCCACCCCTCTCAAGGAGGCCAAGTCTTCCTACTCACTGCCTGGCAGTCACAGACCAAAAGCAGGAGGCAGAGCAGGGCTCACTCTATCCTCACCTATCACTTTTATGACTCAATTACAACCCAGGTTTCAAAAGATCCTAGGCCCTCAGCTGGCTTCTTGCAATGCTCTCCTCCTCCACGAAGGGAAAGCAGCTCTGAGAGGAGGATCTAACTCATGTCCAGTTGGCCAAGCCAGCCTAACCCAAGAACAGAGTTCTTGCTCCCACTGACACAATCTAGCCTGTACATAGACAGGGCTGAGCAGTCAAGCTAAGAGTCCCCACGTCCTCCTCAGGGAATCCAGGGGACTCCCAGAGTCACCCACCCTCCTTCCCACCTTGGGCCCTTCTTACCCTGGCACAGTTTAACAAGGCCCATGACAATGATGGCAATGAGCGCTAGGACCTTGGCGTAAGTGAACGTGTCCTGCACACGTGTGCCCCACTTGACATAGGCACAGTTCACAAATGTCAGCAGACCTAGGAAGAAAACCATAAAATCAGTGGCAGGCTTGAGCTGAGGGCACGGGGGCTCAACCTCTCTTTACAAAGCACATCATTTCTATCCTGTCTGCCTAGGGCAAAGGGCCAATGGACCAGGAGAACCAGGAGAACAGGCAAATGGGGGAACATTCCCCCATGTGTAGAGCTGAGAACTCCTATGAACTTCCCATCACAAGATACAAAGGCACACATTAACACATATTCTGACAGCCAGAACCATATTTGGAAATTGCCCCCAGGCCCAGCAATGGTGGACTTCACCCACTCTTCCCCACTCAGACTCCCAAGGTTGCAAACCATCTGAGGCACAGACCTCTCCAAGGCCACATTAGAGAGTGGGGACAAGAGAGGCCTATCAACAAATAAAGTGAATTTGAATGCAGGTGGCAGATAACTTAGGATTTAGATAACCAATGTTCTGCATGTAAGTGTGGGGGAAAAAAAGCCTGTCATGTGCCTGACAATTTCATATACATCCTCTCAATTAATTCTCACAACCCCAAAATAGACATTCCTATTTCCATTTTATAGATGAGGGAACTGAGGTTGAGAGAGGCTAATTACAATTCCCAAGCTCACAGGGACTCCACTGTTCTCTCCCCACTTGCCTTCCTATCCAAACCTCCCAACTCTCAGTGAGGTCCGTGAAGAAGTAGGCTCATTCAGGCGTTCCCTGGGCTTGTGTCAGCACCACTGGCTTTATGTCCAGCTCCTCATGTACCTCAGTGATGTATGGGCCCTGTGTTGAGGGTCCCACCACCTTACCCCCGCTAAACAGGGACTGCTCTGATCCATGGGGAGGACACAGTAACAGTATCAGAGGGGCTCCAGAGTGACACCTCTAAGTACTACTGCTAGCCTGCAAAAACAGCTTTCGCATGAACCTCACGTTACTGCAAAATCTTTTGGGCTCATTCTCCAGGCTACCTCTACCAACTCCTGCCCATTTTTCACTCTCCTTCAAGCAGACTTTCTCCTTACTGATGCCAGATATACATGTAAAAGAAATGTCCTCCCCTCCTCCTCCTACCATAGCCAACAGCAACCCCTTTGAAAGTCCAACTCAGCGCCCACTTCCTCTGTAAAAGCTTCCCCAAATACACCAGCCAGCCCCACACTGAGCTCTCTCTCCTTGAACCCTACAGTATTCCCATTTCACAGCACAGCTTAGTATCTTGGCTATGGTCATATGGACATCTGTCTCAGGAAGGTGTCTCCCTCAGGCATTTGGGTGATACTTCCCCAAGGAGATCACACATTCTTAGGGGAAACCAAAGCACACTGTTTTCTTAAGCTTACTGCCAAGCAAAAAGAGGAACTGAGGAACCCTGGTTGGAATCAAGATGGTGATGATTTTCACTTAACCTCCGATCCCCTAGAGCAAGGCAACTGTAAGAAAGTTGGACATTCCTCCACTCAAAGAGGAGAGCCTAGGGCCAGCCTGTGGATATAAACACAGAGATGCCTCCACATCACTTTAAGAGCTTTCACTCAGTACTCTGGCAAATGACACAGGTGCTTACTAGTCAGTCATAAGAGGGGGAGGTTGCGGGGGGGCGGCATACACAGTATTAATGACCAAGAGGGAAGGGAGAGGCCAGAGGAATGCACACTGCTGGCAGGTCTTCCCGGGGACCTGCCCTGCTAATCAAAGCTTGCTGTGTGGAGCTAATCCTAGATCAACTAACATGAGGATAACCTAGTTAATAACCACCACTAATCCACAGGCCCCTGTGCAGTACAGTAAGCATACTCTGAAGTACCTGCCAGGCCCCTTCTTGGGAATTGCTCCCCCTGCCCTCTTATGGCTGACAGAGCCAGACAACGGACCCAAGCTGAGCCAATCTGATGATGTCTCCCAAGAGTAAGGAGTCGGGAATCAAGAGACTGGACCTGTCTAACAACAGCAGAGTCAGAAGCTGCAGCAAGTCGAAGTCACACACAAGCCCCTGTAACAGAGGAACAAAAGCCACAAGAAAGCAGAGGAAGGAAGCAGAATGACAAAAAGAAGCAAAGTGAGAGCAGCCTGTGAAAAAAAGACTGATGCAGAAATACTCAGAAGACAGAGGCAGAGGATAGACAAGAGACAAAGACAAGGAGGCAGAGACAAAGGATAAAAAGAGAGAAAGATGGACATACACACAGAGAAAGAGGCTGTCTCACAGCATCCTGGCTGTGCTCAAGGTGCTTCTGGTTTCGTAGCACCAAGATGTCGCTGCAAGATAGGGCAGAGAAGCTGACACTTCTCAACCCACCGACAGGCACTCCCTCCTTTCGCTTCTGTTCCTCTCCCCTGCTTCTTCCTGCTACGAACTGCCCCATGGCTTGGTCCTCCGTGCACACAGTGGGAATCAATGACTTTGTGCTGAAGGAATGAATGAAGGCTGTGCCTCCTGGAAGTCCCTGCAGAGCCCCTTCTCAAAGACCAGCTGGAAGGATACAAAAGAGCCTGGGCACAGTGGTTGCTTCTGGGAAGGCAGGAAGGCGGGGTGGACTAAAGCTCTGAGAGGGAGGAGACTTTCTCCACTGTACACCCTTTTAAACTTTGACTCATTTACCATGCACATATACTTCTTTCTCAATAAAAATTAAAATACTTAATTTAAAACAATGTGCAGCCAGAGAGTAGGACCAGGAATAGACTAAGGTGAGGAAGGTGCCTAAGGGACAAAATTTAAGGAGGCTCTCACTGTCAGGGGACAACCTGGCAAACCTGAGAATGAGTGCATACTTAAATGCTGGCGCCAGGCACCTTGCTTGCTTCACCCTACTCTCAGCCCTGCCAGAGAACAGAGAGCTTCCGGAACAGTCTACCAAGCAGAAGCCAAGTCCCTCGAATGTTTTCGTGATTCTAATTAAGAAACAAAATTTCACCATTTGATCCCCACCCCTCCAGGCCTCCCAGAACTCCCATCCTCACCTAGCACCAAAGACTATCAGCTCAAACACAAGACAACCAGGCTGAGCTTGGAGGCCAGGAGCTCAGGTTCAACTAACACAATTAAAACCTCTGAGCCTTCCCTCTTCCCTTAATCTCATTTCCTTGCTGGAAAACCTGCAACAATGAATGTGGGACCCATGTGAGGGTCTTCCAGGCTCTCTAGGGGCTTGTTGCTGACAAATACTCAAATAGCACATCCAGACCTAACCACAAAGCAGAAACAAATCCCCAAAGTTTCTCTGTGGCAAAGATGGCTACATATCTTCTAATATCTGTTCTTCCATCTTTCCTTAGTAATAAAAATTTTAGCTGGAGTCAGCTGCCCAAAGTCGACATTTCTTGCAGACAGACATGGCCAAGCAACTAAGTTCTTACCCCAGAAATGTAAGCAAAGTTTCACATAAATAAGACCTTAAAGGAGTATCTTTGAAGGGTGGGATGGGCCTTTCTTTGTCCTTGCCGTCAGCTGCAATGCAGACATGACAACTAGAGCTTGAGGAGCCATCCTGGCCCAGCAGCCAGGAGTCAAATGCTGAGGACAGCGGAGCAGTAAAACAGAAGGAAGGAACCTGGCTCCCTGAAGGATTATGAAGTCATCCTACCAGCCCCATACTGCCTACTTTTAACATGTGAGAAAAATAGACTGCAGTATGTTTGAGCCACGCTGCTTTCAGTTTTCAGTTGTTTGAAACCCAAACTAATACGGAATAATACATGTGCCCTCAGACAGAACTGCGCCTCTCATACCCTCTTTCTGATGAGGAGATGGTCTGGCAACCTGAAGTCGTAGTCCCAGTTATGCAGGGAGTCACAGCTTCCTCTTCTACAAGCAACAGCGAGAAGGAACCTTCCAATTCCTCCCACAAGCAGGCTGGGTATTACTAAGGGGCATTCAAGTACAAGGGAATGCAATCCTTAAGAACAACAAAGTGGGAAAATAAAAAGAAGGGGGAGAAACATCTACAAGCCTCTTAGGAGAAAACTGTTCTACAACAGTCCAGGAGAGGTAAACCCTTCCAAATGGAGATTCCAGAATCAGGAGACACCTCTTGGGATGTGTATGAACACATAATGTACATGTCTTTTTTAAAAGCCTCCTTGTTTTTCATTACACAAATATATACATTTAGTCTCATTATCAAAACATTCAAACTATATATAGGGTTAGAGTCCAGGGTCTTTGAGCAACTGTGGTCCAGACCAGTCCTCCTTAGACCTGTCACTGTCAGAACATGAAAGCCGTCTATTCATAGCAACAACTAACCAAAATAGGGGAGAAAATCCTTCCTACTCAGAATCCTGCCCAGGCATGAGTCCCAGGCAGTAAGAAGCAACAGGAAGCTATTCAGGCATCACGCAGTGTTTCTTCACTCCAGCCTCACCCTTGACAGTCTCCCTCCCCTCCCCCTGCCCTTCCTCCTACTCCCTGTCAGCATTACCAAACAAACCCTCAGGGACAATATTTCAGCTGTGAGCAGACCTCTGTTTTGATGCCACTGTGTCAGTGCTGACCTGACTTCCATGTCAAGTTTGAGGTTATGTAACAGACAGGTTTCCGCAAAGATAAATGGACCGCCAAGAGCTAAGCCAGAAAAACACACACTTCTACAGGCAAATTAAGTACTCTTTCTCACTCTGGGCCAGAGAAGGGTCCCATGGCCTCAAGAAGTGCCATTTTCCCCTATAGTCCCTTAAGAGCCCCTAAGCATACTGGGTTCAGTGGGCAGCCTGAGGCCCCACCCACCACAGAAGAGTCCAAGATCCCAGAATACAAATGAGCAGAATGCACCTTCAGGGCAGTTTCTCAGCCTCAGCACTACTGACACGTTGGGCCAGATGAGTCTGCTGCGCAGGGCTGGCCTGGGCACCACAGGATGTTCAGCAGCACCTCTGACCTCCACCTGCTAGATTCCAGTAGCACTCCTTCCTAGCAGTTGTGACAACCAAAAACTTCTCCAGACCTTGCCAAATGTCTCCTGGGAGGCAAACTCACCTCCAGTTGAGAAGCACTGTTCTGACATAATGAGTAGCTAACACAGCCTGAAATCCAAAAAAAAAAAAAAACCAACTGCTTAGATCCATCTCCCTGCTAGTATAACCTGAGACTGGGGTGGCAGGCTGCTGGCAGCCAGGATCTGGAAGAGCAAGGCCTTCACAGTCCAAGAAGGTAATATAAATTAGCAAAGACAAGAATGTCTGGATATAAAACAAGAGGGAGTCAGAGACTGGGGTGAACAGGAAAATATATGCTCCATTTAAAGGAGCTACCACTACTCAAATGTAGCTGATTGTGTCAGGCCAGCATATGGGTTCAAGTTTGCCAGAACTTCAGGTTTTTCAAGAAAAGGGCAAGTCCTGACTTTCAAATTTTGGCAAGTAATTAAAAATTATTTAGAACACTGTGCAGGCCCAACAAATATATCTGTGGGCCAAGTCGGGCCCGTGGGCCACCGGCTTGCAGCTCTGCCCTAGAGTTAGTTATACGGAGACTGCCTGGGCCCTTTCTTCTAGGATGGAACTTTAATTGCTTAGCCTGGCATGGCTATAACTTCTTTCGGCAGTCTCCCAGCTAACAACCTGAACCTCTCTCATGTCTCAGTTTCAAGACTAACTTAATTATCTTATCCTACCCAAGCCTCACCCTGGATTCAGTGCAGATCTTTGTTTTTTCCCTAATTATGACCTAATCGGTTTCTTCCAATTTATGTCTTTTGAGCCCAGGCTGCTCTCAGTGCCACCTGTCCAAGGAAACTCCCTCCCACACACTCCAGCTCTGTTGGATGACACATCTAATTCTATACCATAATTTCCAAGAAGAGAAGTAAAGTGAACCCTAAACCTAGTCTGTTGGGATGCACAGGTTTTTTGGCTTAAGTCCACCTCTGACAAGCTCCCACCCTCAGGCCTGCCTTATGGAACAGCCTTGGTTTCAGAGACAGGGGGTTTGCAGGATTTCAAATACTGAGTCATCTGGGTAAAAGTACATTTCAATGAAAGAAGTTATGAGATACCATGACTTTGCATTTCTAAGAGGTGAGGTCTCTCCTCCAATCAAAAGATCAGTTCCTGGTGTGGGAATAGGCTTCCTAAGCACAAAAAACAATGGGAAAAATCATAAAGGAAAAAAGATTTAACTAATAAAAATATTCATATGAAAAATTATGAACAGAGGTGCCATTTGACTTGGTTATTCTTGGAATTCATCCTAAGTCCATCCTGAGACCAGTGCACAGGCACTCTCAGGTGCTCAGATAAGAATGCAAACTCACAAAACCTTCTAGAAAGCAACTGGGTAAGATGAAGAAATTTACAACAATTTAATTGTTTAGACACAAGGATTTCTCTTGTATAATTCTATCCTAGTAAAATATGAAGAAATTCTGAAAACAATTTATACGCAAAGATTTCCACAGCAGCATTATTTTCAATAATAATATTACAGGGCACTTAATATGCCAGGCAGAGAGCAGTACTATACATGTATTGACTCATTTATTCCCTACAACAATGTACCTTTCCAGACAGGTACAATCAACAGTTCCATTTTACAAATGAGAAAACTAAGCAACAGTTAAGTAACTCCTCCAAGGTCAACAGCTACTCAGTGGTAAAGCTGAAGTCAAATCCAGTTCTGCATGGGAACCTATGATCTTAACCACTACGTTACACTGCCTGGAAACTGCTTATGTGTCCCAAACGATGTTTTCTAAGAATATCTGATGAAAGGGATTAAACATTAAAAAAATTTAAATGCAGTATACAAACCACAAAGAGTATGATCTCAAGGGTAATTTTTTGCTGTTGTTATTTTTCAAGGGTACTTTTTTTAAATGATGGACAAGCACAGAAGAAAAATACTATTAGGTATTTTGCACAAATAGTAATAACATTTGTGTGAGAGGTAAAAATCATGGGTGATTTTAACTTTTTTTTTTTTGCATTGTTCAAATCGTACAGTCTATGCATTACCTTTTAATTACAAAAAAGACATATATACTTCTTTTTAAAATGTTTCTTTTGAAGAACATTTCACAAAAAGGGGGAAAAATCCATGATAAACTAAGTTAAAAAGCAGAATATAAAGTTATGTGCAAAGTATGATTCCAATTCTGCAACAGAAATGAAGACATGACTAAACTACTAAAAGTACTCATCTCTTGGTGGTAGATTACAGGTGATTTGAGTCTAATTTTCTCTTTAATGATTGTATTTTATAATCAGAAAATTATCCCCTTTTTCGGAGAGCTCAATCAGGCCACAGCCCCCCAGGAGAAACCCTATCAGATACACAGCTGAGGACTTTCCTCCTCCCAGGGGTATCTGTGGAGCAATTCCATTTAACATCTGTCTTTAATAAATTCCTCAAAGTCAGGAGGGACAGCGTATTATACAATTCTTTATTGTTAACTCCAAGGTACTCTCAGTCTATTTTTAACACTATGGATAAACTGCACATACTGCCAGAGCTTTTGCAAGCAAGATATGGAAAGAACAGAGCATAACTAAGAGTCTCTGGCAGTACACTGCTAAGGAACACAGGGAATTCTGGGCCACTTCTCAGTCAAAACACTAGCTTTACTAGACTAAGTTCACAATAATCTTCTCTCCTTTTCAGTGATTTCACACAGAATTTCTCTTTACTCCCTCATAAGAGGAAAAGGAAAATAAAGAGAGATCCACTGGGATCTTTCAGCTTCTGTCCTCAGAAACCCAAATACGGGGTAGAAGCCACCTTCCTCATTGGCTGCAGACCGAGCTTGTTTACAAAGTCACTGAAAAGAAATTTGAAACACCAATGGGAAAAAGCCACTTTGGTGTGGTGCCTGCTGCTCAGAACAGGCTGCAGAGAGTGGCAGTGGCAGGAAAGAGTCGTCCTGTGGGCCCTAGGGACATAGTATCTTGGGACCGCCAGTCTAGAGAAGTCCATTTCCTCACTGATGGCTTTAAAATTGTTTAAGATTAAAACCTGAGAAGCAAATTTATTTTTTTTTTTTGAGCAGCAGAATAAAGACCTCAGCACTGCTGTTTTTTTCTGGGTTAAGTTACAACGAGCAATGTTGACTCCAATTTTAGTATATGTGCTGCCAAAGCGAGCACGAGCAATGTTGACTCCAATCAAAACACCTGACAAGACAAATGTAAGACATGCACCAACCTGTCACACAGATTGGGGAACAGAGGGACAGCCAAGAGTGGAAGGAATGTGAGGCACCAAAAGCCACAAACAGATTCAAACTTCCCCCTCAGGATCTTTCAGGATCAAATGACTTCGGTGAAACTACTTCTTCAAAGGTTAAAATGCCTCTCTTTCTCACAAAAGAGCAAAATATGCTGTTCAAATATAAAATATCATTGGCATTATTAAAGGAACCCACACCCCACACATAATCCCCCAGACTTACATATGCAGGCTGCAGCGAGGAGACGGCAGGCCAGGTACGGGGGCTCACAGGTGGGAAAGGAGGGCTGGATGATGTAGTTAGCGAAGGTGATGGCGATGATGGCCTGACTGGTGGGCTCAACAATTAGCAGGGAGGCCCAGAGGCGGATAAAGGCAATGAAGCCCCCAAAGGCCTCTAGAATATAAGCATAGCTGGCCCCTGACTTGGTGATGGTGGTCCCCAGTTCTGCATAGCAAAGGGCACCCACGACGGAGAAAAACCCACCAATGGCCCATATGACCAGCGACAACCCATAGGAGGCAGTGTATACCAGCACACCCTTGGGTGAGACAAAGATTCCTGAGCCGATCATGTTGCCCACCACCAGGCTGACGCCATTCAGCAGAGAGATCTCCTTCTTCAGCTGCATAGTTTCTGTGGACTGTTGAGGTAGCGTGCTGACATCCTCTTCTGCCCTGGGCTGGCTGGCCTCAGGAATGAGATGGTAAATGGGTGTGGGGCTCTCCAGTTCCCTGGTTTCCATGGCAAATGGTTCCTTCACACCTGTGTTTACTATGGCCTGCAAAGAACAGAAGTGTGTCAGTCTAGGGTAGGAGCTTGTAAGGCTCTAGTTTAGACCCGCAAGGCAGGCAGGTTTCCCTGTCCTCTTCTTTTGTAGGGACAGCATGACTCATACACAGATCGAAGTACATACAATGAGCCTGTCTCAGTTCCCACCGCAGGATACAAAGAAATGGAGGCAGGCTGACCTCCACTACTCCCCGAGAGACACCATGAGGGATCAGGCACAATGTGAGGGTGACTTACAACAAGAGACACCTGGCTTGATGCCCAGGTTAGGCTGGCATTTGGTTTATCTATAGCATGGATCCTCCCCGAGGTGTAGGTTATCCTCTGTTCTTACCAACTTAAAACCTGCAAACCTGCCCTGTAGAGAAGACAAGGATCCCAGTACCAGGTTCACAGCTCTAGCCAGTCTGATAGGCCTCTCACTGTCCACACCCACCCACCTCCACCCAAACATAAACAGGGACTTCTACAGTCACATAGGGAGAAGTCTGTAGCTACTCTCAGGCCAGCAAAGAACATAGCAGGTGGTGAGAAGGGCTAGGAAGATGCTAAAACAAGGGTATATCACTGTTGCAGAGACTGGACCAAGGAGAGAACCTTCGTGAAAATACACATCAGTGTCTCACTGTGTCCACACCACCACCTTACTTCCTACATTGCTGCTTGCCTATTCAATGCCTTTCTTTTTCCAAAGTGCCCAGAAGAGAGGAATAACATAAGAAGATTAGGTGGAGAAAGAACATCCAGCAGGCACTCTAAGGTGGGACTCATCTGCTATTGGCTTATTTGCTTCCCTCCTCAGCATGCCCCTTTGCACCTGGGGCTGCAAAGAGACTCCCCCCAAAACAGGACTCTTGACACCCAATCAAAGCTACAAGGCTTCTCTTATCCACAGGTCTGGCATTGAAAGGCATCCTGTTAGGAGATAGAACACGCAAGCGTGCTCACATAACACACACACACACACACACACACACACACACACACACACACACACACACACACACACACACACACACACACACACACACACACACACACACACACACACACACACCCCCTACTACTACCTTTGGATTAGAGTTAGGCCTCTCCAGAAATCCCAAGGACACTGGATTCCACACCAACCTACCTATGAAGGACCCAGAACCTGTCAGAGGAAGACGAGCACCTTCCTGATCCCACCCTCAGCAGGGCTTTCTCCCTTCCCCAGTTCCTGTGCCCCAGGAATCAGGAATTCAGATCCCCCACTCCTACCTCATCTTCCGGAGAAAGGAATCTAGTAGGTCATTTGATCCCCACCCAAGAGTCAGTCCTTTAAGGTCACAGAGATGATTTCCAGGGATAAGAACGGGATCAGCACGTCATCTTCCCAGAAGCTTCTCATCTAGTCAACAACAATGGACGTGCTGGAACCTTGCCTCATGGAGCTCAGAGCAAGGGAGCCGCAGGCACTCAAGAGTGAGTACTTCTCAGGGAAAACACCAATCTCCACAAGCCCCACCCAAAACTCCTGCCTCACCTGTCCCACTCCCCCTCCAGAGTTAGGCCTGAACCCAAGAGGAAAAAGCTCCCCTGCAGCACTAATAAGCCTTCCCCCACTCCCAGAAGAGTTGGGTGGGCCTACCCTGCTTATTAAGAGGCCTGGCTTTAAGGCAGCACCACTTTTCCTTTCACTCCTGGCACCAAGCCATGCAGGTTACTCTACACAGGCATGTGCGAAAATACTTCTTTTCACGTGTCTGTCAGGTGAGCCCAGGCACGCGTGAAAATAAAATCAGGAAACAGCTAAAGAGCCTGTATTGGCGCATAGGGGTCAGGTGCAGGCTGTTCATTGATCAGTGAGTGCTTTCATGTGCGTGATGGGCACATGTTTGCAAACTCACTTGTTTTTCTCTTGTTAATCTGTTTTTTTGCCAGTCTAATTGACAAGGCCTCAGCCAGAGAATATAAAATAGGTAGAGGAAAAGCCTTTTTCCCCTTACATTCCTTTAAAAGAAAAAAAGAGCAGGTGCAGAGACTTAGGTTGCCCTTTTCCACTCAACTCAACGAGGAAGCAAGCAGGAACTTGGCCCCAGTGGCTACTCTAGCCTCCACCTGTTCATCAGACCCTAGCTGGTGGGGAGGGGGGATCAGGCTACCAGGTATTCTTTTTGGACTTCTGACACTAGATGTGTGGGTTTTCTATATATCAAACAGTTCTGCAACAGCCAGCAGATCTGGTGTCTGCTACAAATTAATCAATTCTAATATTATCTACCTGGAGATGATAGCAACAGATTCCCCAGGTTAAGGGCTCAATTCTTTAAAAAAGCCGCCCCCGCCCCCGCCCACTCCCCACTTAAGATGCCAGTCACAAGGCCAGGTTGTTCCTGTGCTACTGACCAGCTGGCTATAAATCAGATGTTCCCACTACCCCCTCCTTGGGTTTAATTAATTTGCTAGAGCTGCTGATAGAACTCAGGAAAACAGTTGACTTACTAGATTACCTGTTTATTATAAAGGATATAACTCAGGAACAGCCAGATGGAAGAGACGCAGAGGGCAAGGTAGGGGGAAGGGGCCAGAACTTCCATGCCCTCTCTGGGTGCACTCTCCCAGCCACCTCCACATGTCCACCAACCTGAAAGCTCTCAAAATCCATTTTTTTGAGTTTCATATGGAGGCTTCATCACAAATGCATAAATAACTGAATAAATCATTGCCCCTGGTGATTGGTTCAACCTCCAGCCCCATCTCCCCTCCCAGGAGGTCAGGCCTGGACTGAAAATTCCAACCCTCTAATCACTGGCTTGGTCCCCCTGGCAAGCAGCACCCTATCCTTAAGAGGATCTAGATGCTTTGCAAAAATCGCCTCATTAAAATCAACTCAGGTGTGTTGAAAGGAGCTTGTTACATAAATAACAAAAGACATTCATTTTACCTTTATTGATATGGAGATATTTCAGGAACTGGGAACAAAATTAATACAACAAAAGATGACTCTACGGCTCGGCTCTTATTAGACAATTACAGGAGCTGTGTGACAGGGACAGTGGACAAAGACCAAATATATATTTAATCACAATATCACAGGGAGGGAAAAGAGGTAAGCTCATTTCGCTGGAAATTAAAAACAGTATAGGTCTTTTTCACTCCCTCATCTTCGGAGACGGCCCGCACTCTGTCTATGGAGTGTGTACCTACTTTTACTTTAACCTGAGCACATAACCCTCACACCTCGTGGCCTTTCTCTTGCCTTTTAAAATAGCCTATACTATGTATCTCTCTAAATAAATCTACCTTTACTCAAAAAAAAAAAAGTATAACATAAAATTTCCCTCACTTTTAACTTCCACTTAAGATGTAGAAAGCTGGAAAAAGTGTCCCTCCCACTCCAATGACAAGAAAAAGTCAGACAATCTACAAAACTTAACTTTTTTTTTTTAATTAAGTGAACAGCTGCTTTATTGCTCAGAAGGGGAAAAGGAAGGAAAGTGCTCAAGCAGGGAGAAGGGAAGAAAAAGCACTCAAGCTGGGAGCCGTCAGCCAAGATGGCAGGTACCAACAGCTCCCTTGAAGTCATTAAAGAGCTGAGGTTACAGGCCAACCAACCAGACAAATTTAAGGAAAAACAGGTATCTCCAAAAGAGATGCAAGTTCTAGCTTACCTGCAGTGGAGGGACAACAATGGAACCGCCATACAGGCAGGTAAGAAGAATTCAGGTACAACTTTTAATTAATTACTAAAGGTCAAGTGTGGGTTAGCAAGAGCCACAGACACTCAGAGGTTCTCCTCCAGTGAGACTTCAGTGGGTGTTCACAAGAATTACGAGGCCAGAGAAAGCCTCTGAGTAGTGCTGGCCTTAAGGAGGAAAGCAGTCACTGCTCTGGGAAAAGTACAAAGGTCCACCTGCTCCCTCTCTAAGGAATAAAAATCTTAAGCCCCTGGGAAAAGGGCAAATTCTATCACCCTCAAGGCAGCAGGGGACAGGCCAAAAAAAAAAAAAAAAAAAAAAAACCCTCTACACCTGCAAGGAGGGGCAGGAAATTCTGGTCCAGACCATCAGAGGTGGCAGGACCACCCAGAAAGATCCACCCACCCAGATCCAAGGAAACACGGCCTGCCTAAGACTGAGGTTGAACCAAGACAACAGAGAACCCCTCCATTCCTCACCACCAGGTTAGCAAGCACCCAGCAACAAAGCTGTGGGAGACTATGCACTGAAGCATATGTCCACAAAGAAGACCTAAAGCCCAGGGTTTACCCTTCAACAATCCAACCCTAAGGGCAAGGAAACACCAGAGGAATTTGAAACCACTGGTGCACCTACAGTAACCATAGCAACAAGAAAACACAAATGGTGGGGAGGGTATAGCTCAAGTGGTAGACCTCATGCTTATCATGCATGAGGTCCTGGGTTCAATTCCCAGTACCTCCTCCAAAAATAAGTAAAATAAACCTAATTACCTCGCCCCTACCAAAAAAAAAAAAAAAAAAAAACCCAAATCCAACTCATCTCCTAAAAAACTTCCACATTAACAGGCTAGCAAAAGAAGAGGTGCACCCATTTCCCAGAATAAAGACAATGTACCTCGGTCTCTACTATTCCCTGTATTACATCTGGCAATCAATAACAAATCACAAGCAATACAAAAAAGCAAGAACAACAATTAATACCACATGATATCATTTATATGTGGAATGTTTGAAAAAAAAAGACAAACGAACTTATTTACAAAACAGAAACAGACTCACAGACATAGAAAACAAACTTACGGTCATCAGGTGGGGAAGGGACTGGGAAGGGATAAATTGGGAGTTCGAGATTTGCAGATACTAATATATATAAAATAGATAAACAAGTTTATACTATATAGCACAGGAAACCATATTCAATATCTTGTAGTAATCTATGGTGAAGAAGAATATGAGAACAAATGTATGTATGTTCCTGTGTGACTGAAGTATTGTGCTGTACACCAGAAATTGACACAACATTGTAAACTGACTATACTTCAATAAAAATATATTTTAAAAAAAGAGGCAACTTAATCATCGACTTAGCGATGATCCAGATTTGGAACTATCAGGGAATTTAAAATAACTATGATTAATCACATTAAAGACTGATGAAAAAGTCGGACAGCACACAGGAACAGATATGGAATTTCAGCAGAGAAATGAAAACCATGAGTCAAAATGTGAAAAAAAATAGAACAGAGCATCTAAGAGTTGTAGAACAATATCAAATGGTCTAAGGTAAATATTAAAAAATGTATTTTTTGCTTACTTTTAATTGCTTTAAAATATTACAAACTGTCTAAAGCAAAAATAGTAGCAAAGCATTGTTAACTTATTGCATATATAAAAATAAAATGTGTGACAACAATAGCAAAGATAGGAAAGAAGAGTTGGAAGCTATACTGTGGTAAGGTTCTTATGTGTGAAAACGATGTGATATTAAAGGTAGACTGTGATTAACTAAAGATGTATACTGTGAAACTAGGGCAACCACTAAAAAAAATTAAAAGAGGTATAAATAATAAGCTAACAGAGGAGATAAAACATCATAAAAAATACTCAATTCAAAAATAGGCAGAAAAAGGAGCAAAGAACATATGAAACAAACAGAAAATAGAAAACAACTAGCAAAGTGGCAGATTCTAATCCAACCATATCAATAACATGAAATGTAAGTGATCTATACACAACAATTAAAAGATAGACATTGTTCAATCAGATAAAAATGCAAAACTCAACATATAATCTACAAGAAACCCACTTGAAATATAAAGACATAAATAGGTTACAGGTAAAAAGATGGTTAAAAAGCCACATAAACAATATTCAAAAGAAAGGGGGAGTAACTTAATATCAGACAAGAGACTTCATAATAATAAGTATTGCTAGGGATAAAAATGGACATTATATGTTGATAAAGAGGTCAATTCACCAAAAAGATAATTCTAAATGTGTACTTTCACCAACAGCATAGCATCAAAACACATGAAGCAAAAACGGATAGGTCTGAAAGGAAAAACAGTCAAATCCACAACTGTAGCTGACTCCAACACACCTCTCAGTCATCAATAGAACAAGTAGACATAAAATCACAAGGATCTAGAAGCTCTGAAAATGGAATGTCCCAACACAGTTCTTATCTAAGTAATTATGTGAATTTCAAGGAAAAAAAAATTGTCACCTACAAGAGGACCTACCTCCATGCAGGAAGTTGGGGGCAGATCAGCGTTGGGAGACAGCATTCCAACAGGGAAAAACGCTGCTTTGGCTCCTCTAGTTTCACAATAGAATATCAACCTTACTATCTGCTGGGTTGTTGGTATTAGAGCACATTTAGAAACCCTCCTTCAAGTGCTGCCTGAGGTCTTTGGGATCAATTCCAACCTTCTTAGCAGGGCCTTATCATTAGATCCCCTGCTGCATATAGTCCCACCCATGGTCCAGTCACACTGAATTTCTTGCAGTTTGCAGAACCTGGAGCAGTCCAAGGTTTCCACAGCCCATCAGACAAATACATCATTGCTCATGCTGCTTCTAACAACTTTTATCTTTTCTTCAACATCCTGGCTGCCATCATTCTCCAAATACCCCCTTGTGTCCCTCTGTGCGTGTCTCAGTCTCTCTCTCTCTATAACACACTGTCTCTAAAATCATTGTTGAAGACAATTTCCAATAAACAATTCTGCGTACCCTATAAGTTCCTATCTTGAAAAACTAGTGTTAAACCCCACTTGTGAGGACACAATGCAGCTTCCAAATAGGTTTTCACCCTATTTTCCAAACTCCTGCAGCAGATAATAAAGGAATTCACCAGACCACTAAAATCTCCTCATGAAAATTTCACCATGAAACTATCACATGCAATTTTCAAGGAAAAAAAAAAAAGGCTCTTTCAAAGTTCAATTATAAAGAATATTTTTACAATCCAGATTTTAAAACTTTTATAATTGATGACTATGGAAGAAAAATTCTCTTGAGAAATACACCAAAAATCTTATCTGTGGTGAAAACACAGAGGATTTTTTTCTTTTTTATACTTTGAGTTTTATAAAATTTCCACAGTGAATATGCATTAATTTTTAATGCTTAAACTTCATATATATATTTATTTATTGTACTTCTATCAAATAACAAAAACTATGTCACTCTTTACATTTGTCTTTTCACCTAGGATACCAGGAAATTCAAGATCAAATTCAGCTCCCAATCATACCCTCATTTTTCAACAGTAGTAGTCTTTTCTGTCACTTTAGTTTCCTTTCTTCTTAACAACCTCATTGCAAGTATCTTTAATTATAAACCACCACAATTACTCTTTAGAAAGAGATAAAATATAATAAATATATAATTTATATAATATAGTGTTACATAATTATTAATTACATGTGAGCCAATCTCTTTACTAGTATCATGTTCATACTGTACACAAATAACTAACTAAAACTCTTTAGAAATTGCAAAGATCCAAGAAAGCAAACAAAGAACAGAGCAATAATATTCACCTGAGCGGAAATGCATAAACATCACACTTTCATAAGCCACCCCATCGTAAATGGTCGGGTACAGAGAAGAAAATGAAGTATCCACAGCCAGGCCTAATTCCACTTCTCCGTCTTGGCCAGTTAATCTCTGCAACAAAGAGTGAGAGGCAACTTATCAAAAAATGAACCTACTAATCGGAAGGATGATATTTCCTTTTGTCAAATCTAATTTTTCCATGCCCGGCAGGGGTAGCACTCAATTACTGAGAAGTTCCATCACACCCACAGTGTAACTGAACATGTGTCAGAGAACTAGCCTGGTCATTTCAGATCATGCACATCTTGACAGCTGCTGCTCCCAGAGTCCCACATCCCATGAGCACCATTTGCCACTTGCGTCACTTTTAATAGAAAAGTATCCACACATCCTGGAGACTACAGCAGGAAGCACAGAGTGCAGAGGTCAGGAAATTTCCTGTACCAAGAAGTGCCAGGGAGATCGGTCACATAATTGGTATTTACTTTTGATCTGTAATAAAAATATGTCCACAGCCAGACAGGGAAGAAGGAAGACAGGAGAAAAATCAGGCTTATGGTTTTCCAACATGTTTGTCAGGAAACAAAAATCAAATGTAAGCACTTGGATGACAATCTGAGACCAAAGCTGGGAAACAAAAAAAGCACACAGCAGGACCTTAGCAAAGTCGGCAGCCTGGGCCGTTTCTTCAGGGGCCTCCCAGGAGGCAAAAGAAAGTTGAAAATGATCTCAGAAAGCACTCACAGGATTTCAAAAGTCTGCTCCTCCCAGATCTTCAAATCAGGGAGCAGCTCTCAGAGATAAGCACCAGATGGCTGAGTATTCTGAGAGCACAGGCGCTAGATTCGCTGGCAGTGCTTTTTTTCCCCCATCAAGGGCAGAAACTGAATTCTTTTCACCAAGCACACAGTCCAGTGCACACAAGAGGTACTCAAAAACAAATGTTAAATTTAATATCGATTCCTGCCTACAACTGACCATAACACACGTGGTGCCCAGCCTGTCTGCTCATTGCTTAGTGAAGAATTCTCAGAATGTTTCACCAGTATCTTTCCACTTACGGCAGGAGGCGATCAAACAAGATGACAGGATATGAAGACACTAAAAAGAATCTTAATAGCAGGAGCACACCATCCTCTCCCTCCAACAGGCCAGACTTCCAGCCCAGCACAAGACAGTCTCCCCAAGGGCCCAAGCTCTGCTCCTGTTCACACATATTCAGTCTTGAACCCTCGGTCTTTCTCTCTTTCAGAGTTTTACACGCAGCACAGGTTCTTTCTCACCAACAGACTCACATTGGAGTACCTCACACAGTCTCTCTCGCGTTCAGTGTCGCACTCAGGGCCACTCTGACCGCGGTCTCTCTCACACCCACGGACTCTCACAACCTCCCTCTGAGTCTCTCACTCCTGGAGGCCCCTCACGCTCATGGGCCCTCTCGCGCGCACAGCGTCCCTCTCGGGCACGCTCTCACCAGCAGCGTCTCTCACGTGGCCGTAGCCGCGGCCCGCACGCCCCGCACGCCCCGCATCCCGCGCTCGGCTGCAGTGCTGCTGCCCCTGTCCCGCTCCCCCGGCGCGGGCCCTGGTCCCCCGCCTCCGGCCCCGCGCCCCGGTGCTCCCGCCCGCGGCCCGTTACCTAGTGGTGGCCCAACGCCTCCAGGATGCTCCGTCGCGCTGCCGCTGCCGCTGCCCCCGCCGCGACCGCTCAGGCCCCGCCCCCTCCACGTCACCGACCGCCGGATCGCGACAGCGCGCGCCGCGTCGGGACAGGGCGCGCGGCCCCGCGGAGAGCCCGCGGGCGGCCGCCCTTCCGGGCCCCAGGGGGCCGCCCCGGCCTCTGCAGTCTCGACGGCCGGGCTCCGACGCCCACGTGTGCGGGGACAGCCTATACGCGCGCTTGGCGGCTAGCTCCCAAGGGGCCGCGACCTGGGCCCAGCCACCTCGCAGATTGGATGGCTGCTCCCCAACCCTGCAGTCTCGGGGCCTCCGAGGGAGGGGACGCTACCGCGGGGACCTCTAAATGCCCCCCCCCAATTCGTTTCCTCTGTGGCCCTTGGCCTGGGCCGCACACCCAGGGGAAACACATACATCTCAAAGAAAGAGCTCTAAAAAGCTTCCATATCCGTTTCACAGCCAACCCTCTGCCTAGAGACCCGAGAAAGACACAGACTCAGGACTCATCATCTCCGTTAGCTCAGGCCACCACACAAGCATTGAGGCCCCACAGACACAGGGACACTGTGGGGCTTCCAAAGCCAACTCCAGGCCTTCCTGGGGCTCAGGCTTGAGGAAGTTTTTCCGTCCTCATTCTGCCTGACCCATCCTGATGGAGCTACACCCTCCTTTCCTCTTCCTCTGGTTGTTCCTCCTCCATCTCCTTCTAGGAGTCCCCCTCTGCAACTCTTGAGACTCTGTGTAGGGCCTCCTGAACTCATTGGCAGCTGACCCATACCCTTTAGCTTCCTGTCCACACCTCAAGCCATGATTCTCTCCTGGGCCGTGGAGTAATTTCTCCCAGACATGTGTTCACTAAATCACACACAAAACCCTTCTCCCTGCCGCCCAGTGACTCAGCCAGAGATGGGCAGCACCCTTGACCCTTCCTCCTCCTGTCCACCCCCTAGGTCCTGCATCTCATGGCTTTCTTCTCCCCAGCTGTAATACCCTCCCAATCCCTGCTCCCTCTAACTCGTCCCCACAGGGTAGGAGGTCCCTCTAAAATACAGATTGAAATGACTTTGTATCTCCTCTGCCTCCATCCTCCACCCTATAGACCTGAGATGGTGATCCTTGAAGAGTCCTCACCAGTGCTGCCCTCTTTGTGCTGCTTGGAATATCTTCCCTAACTGTGAATGAGAGTACAGGCATACCTTATGTCTTATTGCTCTTCCCTTTATTACATTTTTTTACAAATAGAAGGTTTATAGCAACTTGTGTTATCAGATGATGGTTAGCATTTTTTGGCAATAAAGTACTTTTTAAATTAAGGTACATTATTTTTAGACATAGTGCTATTGCACACATGATAGGCTACAGCATAGTGTAAACAACTTTTAGATTCACTGGGAAACAAAAAAATTCAGATGACTCACTTTACTGCAGTATTTGCTTTGTTGTGGTGGTCTGGAATCAAACTGGCAATATCTCTGAGGTATGTCTGCATGTATATACTTGGAGTCATTAGCGTCTAACGCTTTGCCCCTGGATCAGTTCCTCCTGCCTCCCTGGCCTGGCAGAGAAAGGGCTCTGGACACCTGTGTCACTCAATGGCAGCCAGGCCACTTGTCTTTGTAACAGCAGCATATATGACCTGCCAGCTCAGAGAACCTCTGGCTTCACTGTCTCACATCCAGTTATAGCAGCCTGCTGGCAGAAAACCCACCATGAACCAAGCACTGAATTAGATATTCTCAAATACCACCAATATTCCTCAGGACCACCCTGCACGGTATATTTATTCATCACTGTTCTTCAGATGAGCAGTCTGAGGCTCCGGGAGGTCAGGAGACTCCCCAGGCTACTTGGCTGGAGCTGGTAGAGCTAAGACTTGAACCTCAGTCTGCTGGTCCTGAGGCCTGATGGCTCCATGTCCTTTCACTGCAGCTGTAAAATCAAGAATGAAAGTAGGGCTGAAATGGGTCAAAGGTGAGAAGGTGGCTGCAAGGCCATCAATAAGGGTAGCATGAGTGGGTAGGTGTCAGGGCAGAGCTAAGAGTCAGGCTCATCAGGACCTAGGGAACCCAGGGATAAGGGTTCACTTCCTTTCACGCTGTCATCCTTTTTCCAAGGCCAGCGATGTGACTGGATCTATGTATTCCTAGGCAACTTCACCCTCTCTGGGCCACCCATTCTTCCAGGTTTGGCCAATAACTTGTGCAGTGAGTAGGTTTGGAGTGCCTTCTAGTGGCCCAGAGTGTATTGGCACCTGAAGCCCAGGCTGGCCAGGCTTCTGTGGAGGAGGCAGGAACTGGGGCTCCCATCACCCTCACTGGCCCCCAGCTCTGGGCTCTGCACCACAAAATTCAGTCCTGGATCCCATCCCTATGCATGCTTCCTGTCTTGGACTCTGTTTCTCCATTTATCCATCTCCATTTGGTCCCCAGTCTCAGTCCCTCTCTCTGCCCATCTTGGTCTCCCTCTGTCAGTCTCACTCTGTCCTCAAAAAGGGACAGATGGTGGGTACTGACAAAGCAAAGTAGAAGGGTGGCATCCTAAAAAGAACTCTGGGTTAAAAGGATGCTGAGACCTGCAAGCTGAAGGAGGACAGAAGGCTGGGAAGGGGAGTCCTGTGGGATTGTCCTTGGCCCCTAGCTCTGGGGTGGCATTTAGGGCCTGTTGACCAGATGGGAGAAGAGGGAGGGGGGAGCTTCACTCCAATGGGAATGTTTCAGGTCCTGGTTCTTAGTCCCAGGAGAGGAACTAGATTCCAGGAAAGGAGGCAGGAGGATGAAGCCCATAGAAGTACACAGGAGCCATGCTTTGGTGCTGAGAACCTATCAGGGTCCCAGGAAAGGTCAGGGTCTAGCCCCTGATTTCCTGCCTCTCTAGCCCCCTCACTCTTCTCATGCTTAGAGCAGAGGCTAAGCCAGAGGATTTTACAGCATCTGAAATACTTTTATTGCCAGAATTGAGGTACAGCCTGCTCAGAGCCCCATGTGGGGCCCACAACTCAAGAACAAAGGGAGAGACAGATGCTGGGTATGAATGCAACAGAGAAACCTTGTTTCCACTCCACAGAAACCTTGAAGGACAGCAGCACAGTCCAGCCTGACTGTGGCTTTGGAGCCCCACCCTAGAAGCTAGACCCAAGTCTTGGCCTATAGCCATTGCCCACTTGGAGACCACTGCCACCAAGGCAGATCCAGATTCTCCATCCCTGCTATGCACAGATCCATGCAGCACCTCTGGAGCAGAAAGAAAACCCCCAAGGGACCCCCAAGGCACCTGGCTCTCAGGGGCCTACTCAAGTTTCTGGGCTAGTCCCTGCTGACAAAACACCACTGAGCTGCCTGGTGGGGACAAGTGCTGGGCAGAGTAGGAAAGAGTCCTACCTCCTCTCAGCCCTGTGCCAGCCCACTTGAGCAGAGTGGGACTGTAGTGGTGGGTTACCAAGAAGGCAGCTCATGGCAGCTCGGAATGGCCCTGGCTGCTTCCTTGAGTTCTCTTTCTTCATGAATACCCAAAGGGCCATGGCACTGGGCCCTGCTCTCCTGCTTGAACCACAGTCCCAGGGCGAAGGGAGCCAGCATCAGTCTTGTGGGCAACAGCCCAATGAAGGAGATCAGGGCTCCTGGGACACAGCCCCCAGAACCAGGGACCACCTGCTGCCCAATCTGAGCTAGGCTGTTCTAAGAGGTAAAGGAGGTAGGAGTGAATGCCCCAGGGCCTGGAATCCATGGAGAACACAACAACCCACCCCTGCCTGCAGGGGGAACTGGGCTGCCCCTAGAAAGCCATAGTCAGCCTATCTGAGCAGCTAGGCCACGAGGAAGCCAATAGCTCCAGTCACCCATGGCCAGCAGCAGGCTGACCTGTGGCCAGTGTGTGAGAAGGTTCACCCTAGGGACAACAAGCCCATCTTAGGGGCCACAGTTCAGTAATACCCCTCATAGGAAGGTTGAGGAGCCAGGGCCTGGTGAGCAAGTGTGAAAAGGCCACAGGGGTAGGAGGAACATATGGCCCTAGAGCTGGGGATTGGGGCTAGGTGCCAGCCAATCCACCTGCAGAGCCAGTCCTGAGGTCACAATTCCACCATCAGCAGCATTCTTTCTATCAAGGGTCCCTCAAGTAAGTCCAGACTACTTCTATCTTCCTCACTCGCAGAGAGGAAGGATAAGAAATAGCATGTCCCCGTGGCAGGCGTTTCACCACCCAAGATCCAAGGCCTTAGACGGTCAGTCATAAACTGCTAAACTCACGGGCCATGGTAGCCCCGCAAGCCAAGAGAGCAGCGGTGGCCGAGCCATCCCACAGCCCCACCTGGCACAGAAATCAGGGCTCAAAGAGCACGCGTTTCAGATAGGCCAGGGTAGTGGCGTTGGCCAGCATTGCAATGTGCTCACTGCCTGGCAGTGCCTGAAATGACACTTCGTGCTCCTGGCGACTGTGCCAGGCCTGGCACTGGAGGGCACTCTGCAAGTTCACAGTGCCATCACCATCACCAAAGCAGATTTTAGGGTCACGGTCCGGGAAGCTCTCATAGTAGAAGGAGTCTGGCGTGGGGACACCAGTGCCATAGAGGCAGTGCAGCCGCACGCCAGGTGGCACCATGGCTTCAACCAGCCCCTCTGTGTCCTGTCGCATGAGCCAGCCGTCTTCGAAGCTGATGTCCTGGAAGAACCTGTGATAGTCCTGCAGCGTATAGTTGGCTGTGGGTGTGCGCACGAAGACCTTTTCAGATGACCAGGTAGAGTTGTAGGGCAGCAGCCAGCTGGTGGAGACGGCAGACCGCTGCTGCTCCCGGATCTTCAGGCGCCCAATGACTGGGATCCGGTTATTGTCTCCTGCAAGGGGAGGGCTCCCGTCAGTCTGTGCTCGGGAATGAATGCAAGCTGGCAAGGCAGCATATTCCCCTGCCAGACCCCAGCCAGCACCCCAGCATCTCTCCACTGTTAATGCCCTTACAGCTTCCCTGTTTCCCCGTATCTTTGCTCTATCTGGGAAGCACTCAACTAAGACTTGTTTTTTCCTTTTGCATTTTGTCACCAGGGATTTAAGCAACATATACCCACAGCGTGATTTATGATACCCTCCTCAGGGCACTTCTTACCCGGCCTGTGGGCACTGACCTTGTCAAAGGTGAATCAGCAGGTTGGCAGCCCAGAAAGGTCCTCTTAATCTTTTATTACATTGAGCTATGTAAACATTTTTCTCTTCCTAGGCTCAGACTTCTGGCCAGCCAGCCCTGGCCTCATCCCAGGCACTGACCTGGGCTGCCAGCCCTGCAGGAGACAGGGGAGGAGGGGAGGCTGCAGAAAGTGAGTCTTTCTCACAAAGGAATGCCAACAACATGAACATACCCACCAGCCTGTGAGACCTCTGGGGGATGAGCTGGAACTTGGGAACAGGGGCCCTCTGCCCTGCTCAGGACCCATAGCCAGCCATCACCCCATCTCTCTGACTGCAAGCCTTCAGCTCTGCTGGATGGGGCCTGGTTCTAAGACCCCTGAGGAAAGAGAATTCCCTAGCTAGGGGTTCATGACTACCATCCCTCCTGCCCCAACCCCACTCCAGGACTGCCAGGGCCAGACAGCAGCTTCCCGGAATCTGAGCCAAAGCTCTAAGGGGTTCATGGGGAAGCTCTGAAAGGGCCGAGACCTGAACTCCACCATGGCAACCTGTCTCAAACTCAGGGGATGCCCTTTCTGGTCTAGGCTGGACAGAGTGGGTGGCTGTGATGAGTCTTCACTATAACTAGATTCACTGTCCAGCCGATCCAGAGTCACTACTGGGAGAGGCACTGGGTCTGACCTGATCACAACGATCAGGTGACCAATAAGTAGGTCAGGCAGTGTTGGTGACTTAAGGAAGAAAGCTCATCAGACGCTTGGCACAGCCCTGGATCACAGCTCCTGAAGTGAAGGTCCTTGGGGTTCACACTCAGTCCTGGCAGAGGGAGGAAAGCCCTAAGGCTACAGCTGGCAGGTTCTAACAGCCGTGAAAAGGCAGATGGATTGGAGAGGAACAGGGAAGGAGGTGGCTTTCCCAACTACCAAGCAAGCAGGCCAGACAACTCTGCACCTGCTTCCTCCCTACGTTGCCCCCAGAGGCTCCCCACGGCCACAGAGGGAGGCGTAACTCATAAACAGGAAATCATAGCCCAAACTTCCTTCTCTGCGGCAAAGGTGGGGATGAAGAAGTGAGGATGGGGGTAAGGAGAAGGCTCCTTCAAAGAACTTTGAGTCAAACCAAATTAGGCCAGCTGGGCCCCTGCACACTGCGTGTGTGTACATTTGTGCACTGTATGACCGACAGTTATGCCACACCATGTACATGCTGTAAGAAACTTAACACAGATAACCAGGGACATCAAATGGAGAGGTGAATTTAGAAGTAGTGTTAGATTCTTCTTTGGAAAGAGATGTTTGGAAAAGACCCTGGAGAAGGAAGGGTCCTGCCCCAAGAGAAGAGACATGAGTGTGGCCCAGGAGGACATGGTAGAGAGAAAGAGAGGGCTCCATCCCCAACACCAGCCCCCGTCCCCCCACACTGGGCCAGGCAGGGTCTTACCTGAGGCCAGGACGCGCAGGGTCTTGGCCACGCCCCCCCAGGGCGCACCCAGTGCCACAAAGGCACGGATATACTTGTCCTTCCAGGCCTGCGGCTGCCGCTGCAGAAAGTAGAGCGTGTACATGTTGCCCATACTGTGGGCAACCAGCACCACGGGGCCCCCATACAGCTGGTGCATCTCCTCGATCATCTCGCGGAGGGCCAGGAAGTAGGGCCCATTTTCATCTGCAGGCCAGAGCCAGGCAGGGGTCAGGCAGGCAGGGTCCTGGGGTCTGAACCACGGCCTGTGTCTCAGGCCAGACCCAGGACTAGGTGGGTGGGGAGAGTGCTAAAATCCAAGTGGGAGGGGTCTGGTTCCTCCTCAGTTTCCATGAAGAGAGGAAACAAAGGAGCTCCTTTTCCCTTCCTCAGCCTCATTATCTTTCCCCAGGGCTCAGAGGCCCAGAAATCCTGGGGTGAGGGTGGGGGGAGGACCAGACAGATAGACCAGGGGTGGTAGCTGTGACTTTTGGGCTAGATGCCAGAGATTCAATTGGGAGTAGGGGAAAGCCCGGGGCCTGTGGTTGTGATCTCCTCGTCCCCACCTCCCAAGACCTCAGGGAGGAAATGAGGGCAACCACTTACTTGGAGCTCGGCGCCAGTCGTAGGGGGCCCCCCGGACATCCTCACCTCGTGTGTAGCCCCAGCCCACAAGGCTCTCCACCATGGTGTAGAAATAGGAACCTGTAGACAGAAATGCACAGGATTAGAGAGAGTACAGTCATCGTCGGCCACCCACACCACACCTGCCAAGGAGACTGTGACATCTACTTCAGACAGCTCTCCTGAGGCTTGTTATCATTATGGGGCTCTGTGCTCACACTGATCAGAGACAGTTTGCAGGCTACCCCTTCAAACAAGAGGGATCTTCCCACTCTAGGAGTCCATCGGAACCTCTATCCCCCTTCCTGGAGGGCACGAGGAAGGACTACATACCCACGCTGCTTTTGCTGGGGTCCAGGAACTCCAGTGAGAAGGTCTTCCCGAAGCCAGGGACACGCACATCCACACCATCAGGAAACTGGGTGGCACGGGAAGTCCTGTTGTAAATCAGCCTGTCAGGAGGGAATATTGAGCCAGTGACCCAGAGGTGACACTGAACTTGCTGTGTCCCAGTACTGCCCTGTATCCTGAGCCATATTGCCTTCCCGTTCTCAGATCTGGTCAGATCTATAGGGGAGAACAAAAAGTATCAGAGCAAGTTTATAAAAAACGGGGGAGGGTATAGCTTAGCATGCACAAGGTCCTGGGTCCAATCCCCAGTACCTCCAAATTTTAAAAAAATTATTAAAAAAAAAAGTTTGTAAAGCACAGATCAGAGTAACTACATCCAAATGAGGACTCCCACCAAGGCTCACAATATTCCCTTCTCCTCAGTGTCACCCACACCAGAATGAAGATCCAGTTGGGAGAGGGACGTGCCAGGTCTGGCTGTGCCATGAACATTGCACTTGACCCCAAAAGGGAGGCAGCCTAACTGTGCAGGCTCCCATCACCCCATCTCCATGAATCCAGCTCCTGTCACCCACCATAACACAACACAGGGCAAAGGAGATGGAGAATGCAACACACAACAGAGAAACCCCCACCTCTGGGCCTGAGCACCTGTGACTGCTATGTGAGGGGGTGGGCAAGGCCTATAGAAATGATGGGGACAGGGTGGTGGGAGATGGGAGGAAAGCCTTGTGCCTGGCTAGGAACCCTGCTCTGGCCTTCCCTTATACTAAGGAGGCAAATGTGCCCACGAAAACAGGCTAGACCTTCACTCCTCAGGCAATCCTCAGTGGTCCTGAGTCCCACCCACCCTTAAAGATCAGCCACAGAAAGCTGACAAGATACCCAGCACTGGCTCAAATAATAAATCCTGGGGACCCACTCTCTCCAGGGTAATCTACAGACCATCTCAATGGCCACTAAGCAAAGTTCTGGAAGCCAAAGCAGTCTGTGCTGGATGCAAGTCTAAGCAGGTCAGAGGACCAACGAAGACAGACAAGGCCCTCTTGGTATCAGCCTGCACCTCCAACTGGCAGTACCTGAGACCATGTCTCTGCTACAAAAATAGAAATGCAGATCAACAGCCCAGAAATAACCCTGATCGCACACAGAGGAAAGAGTCAACAAAATAGGCATCATAAACAAAGACAGGGTGCCTGGAGAACCAACTAGAACCAGCTAGTGTGCCTCCAGAGGAAAAAATCTTAATTTGTGAGACTCTATTCAGCTCAAATATTTATTGAACACTAATTGTGTTTCTGGCCCTACAGCTATAAAGATAAAAGAGATACAGTCCCTGCCTTCAAGGAGCTCAGTGTGGGAAGGAACCTTAGCTCTGGGTCACACAACTCTGGGTTCAAATCTTAGTTCCGCTACTTATTAGCAGAGTGACCCTAAGCAATTTTGTCACCTTTTTGAGCTTCCAGATTTCCTCATCTGTAAAACAGGTTTAAAAACAGCACTTATTTCACAGGGTTGCTGTAAGCCTAAATGTAAGAAAGTATGTAAAATGTATAGTGTCCAGGGGGAGGGTATAGCTCAAGTGGTAGAGCACATGCTTAGCATGCACAAGGTCCTCAGTTCAATCCCCAGTGCCTCCTCTATAAATCAATCTATCAGTCAATCTAAGGACCTCCCTCCCCCCACCAAAAAAAAATAAAGCATAGTGTCTGTATTCAATAAGCAGTAATTCTGATTATATGATTATCTCATTACGGGGAAAACATCCTTTGGAAACAATGTTTGGCAGGCATGGAATGGGGGTTAGAGAAAACAGGCCGGGGGAAGAAGAGGTTAACAGCTCTGGGGAGTGGCAGGGAGACTTCATGAAGAGTGAGTGGGAGGGGATTTTTCAGGCAAAGGTACAGAGGTAGATTCCAGGCTGAAAGAACAGCATGTGCAAAGCTGGAAACTTGGCATATCCCAGGAAGCACAAGCAGCTGGAGGGGCAGGTGTGGCCAAGTCAGAGGCAAGGGAAGGGGTGGAGGCCACAGTGAGGCTAACCACATATAGGGAATGAGCACATAGAGGGGAATGAGCACATAGAGGGCATGCGGCACTGGGACATGAGCAGCAGAAAAGGGAAGAAAGTTCTCTCTGGGAGAGTACAGAGGTGGTGCCAACCAGACTGAAGAAATGGGAAGGGAGAGAGGTCAGCGACTTCCAGGTCTCTTGAGTTGCAGATGACATGGAAATGGGCTCTGGAGGCCTCTTTAGGCTGGGTCAGTGAGCGGCACCCCCACCTGATGTTGTCAATCCAGCAGTCAATGATGACAGGAAGCAGCAGTTCGAGGTTCAGCCAGAGTGTGAAGTAGCTGTCCGTCCTCTTGGAGCAGAGGTAATGCACGACTGTTGGCTTGTCCAGCTTTGCCTCCAGCTGGTTGCCCAAATCACCGGGCACTGCAGGGGGACACAGAGCATGTATGAGGCCCTGGGCCTGCAAGGCTGGAGACCCAGAGGCCTTCTACACAGAGCTGTCCCGGGCCGTGGAGTAGGCAGAGTCTTGTATACCCTGAAAGAAGCATCAGGAAACAGGATGGAGTAGTGGGCCACTGAACCAGCCAAAACTGACTCCACAGAAGGCAATCTGGGACAGGCTTGTGAAGGGGGACAATGAACAGAAACACATTTGAGAGAAGCTCATACTGGCACCTACTGGCCTACAGAGGTCCCCAGGCCTGGCTCAAAGCCAGAGCCTGTGGGCTGCTAAACCTTGCTAAAAGTTTCAGAGGGCAGATCATCTGGAGGGCCCTAGCATCCTCGCACATCTGGACGCTGTGCTGGCTATCCTGAAGCAACATGCCATTCCAGCCACAGCCCAGCAGGGGTGGGTGTGACCAGACCCCAAGGATGACGTCTCTCTACCTGAGCTGGTCTATTCGGTCCATAGAGCCCTGGGGCCCTAGTGACACTTCCCCCATTTCTTCACTACCCAACATTCATGGCCCCTCACAGTCTATTTACTCTCAGTGACCTTTTAGGCCTCACTTGCTCCCACCTGCCATGCTCTTAACACTTTCCAAACATATCCCCATTTAGGATCCATGATCACTAAGTGGACACCAAGCTCAGCTCTCCTGGGCAACTGGGCTCCAGCTGTGAACCCAGCCCTGCAGAGGGCTCACCCTACCTGTGCACCACCCCACAGGGTCCTCAGGGCAGCCACAGGAGGCAGGTGTGGCAACTGCAGAAGTGGGGAGTACTTCTGGATGACATGCCTGTGGACTAGGCAGGGCAGTGTAGAGACCCTGGTCACCAAAGAGGAAGCAGATGAAAGAGGAAGTCACCAGATCTGCTTTGCCTGAATGTCCTTCGCCCTGGCCAGGCTGTGGCCTCTAAAAATAGCAGTGGTCACTTCCTGAGCCCCTTTGTGCATAGAATTAAGACAAGAGCCAGCCACGTGCTTTTCACCTCAAATAACACTGGGAGAGAATAGCCTCATTATGGCTACTTTACAGATAAGGAGACTGAGGCTGGAAGAGGTAGAAATGGCTTGCTACAGTCCCTTCCCACTTCCCAGGGTCTTCTTCTGTATCTCTTCTCTGGCCTCTGCTTCTTCTACCACCAATGTGGGTCCCACCCATAGGGACCAGTCACCATTGGATGCTGATCCTCTGATAGCCAAGGCCAGGTCCCTGCTCTGTGCCCAGCAGCAGTGTGTCTGCAGCCCATCATGGGCTTTCCCAGGATAATGCCAACAGCCTCATTCTCTGAGAAGCTGGGCAGGTTAGGATTTCAGTTGCTCTGTGCCCCTAGGTGATTCCTGAGGCTTCTCTTCTGTGATCTAGGATGATCAAAAGTGGAATGAATTAAGGGGTGCAGTTAGTACCAATCCAGGTGAAAAGGCCTGGGACCAGTCCAGTCAGGGACCACATACTTCCCAATACCACACCCTTCATACTCACAACTCTTTAGGCCCACACATGCCTCCCTGCAGGCTTCCAGGATAAAGTCCAGATGACCCAAACAGTCACGAGATCAGCACAATCCACTCCTTCCCCCACTCCATTCCACACAGCCTGAACTGCTTAGCTCCCTCCCTCTGATATGTAGTTCCCTCTGCCTGGAACTCTTTCCTGGCCTCAGCTCCAGCTGCATACTTCAGGAAGCCTTCCCTAACTGGGTGGTGGATTCTCTGTGCTTGCCCAGCATAGACTTCACCTCTGGGTGTCATCCTGCAAGCTTGGGGAGGAAAGCCAGGGCCAAATCTGCCCAAATCCCATGGGGAACCTGGGCCCAGCATACCCCAGAGCATGGACTGGCCCAGAGCTCCTGGTGGAGGACCTCCTGGGACCACACTGCCTGCCAACTCTACCCTTCTGTGATCTGCATCATTCCCATTAAAATATTCCCAGCAGGTAGAGCATGGAGTGTCATGCTGCAGCAGAAGGTAATGTATACCTCAGCATGCCTCTGCCTTCAGGAATCCTAGCTGACCAACAAAGTAGTTCAGGGCGGCAGTGGTGGGGTGGGGGTGGGGGGGTGAGTGACAGCGTGAACTAGGCATTCAAGGCCCCCAGGACAGAGGTCTTATCCTTGCCCACCGCCAACACAACAAAATACTGTGACTCCTGTACAATTGCCAGAGTCAGGACTAAGGAGGTAGGCAGGGGAGGTCACCTCGCCCCAACATAGCATAGTTCAAGTAGGTCTGGCAGGTTAAGGGTGAAGTCTGACATCTGTTCATAACCACTGTCTCAACCTCTCTCTGTTTATAGCCATCCTAAGATTCTCTTGGGCCTCCTTCCTCAGGCCCAATCCCACCCATGGATAAGTTAGGGGGGAGACTTGGTGGCAGGCTAGGAGAGCAGCAATCTTTTCCCCAAAGAGCTTCCTTTCAGTAATGCCCTCTGAAACGTGTAGGGGCTGGAAGGGTGGAGGGAGACAGCTTCCTAGCCAAGCCCAAGTCAACGCTGAGTCCCCTGAGAGCCAACTCCAAGGCCACCCTACCTCCTACCAGACCTCGGTCTTTCCAGCTAAAAAATGCGGATCCGGCGAGGCAAGGCTTGGGACTGACATGAACAGGCGGACCGATGCACAAACGAACGGTAACCCTCCCATTTACCCCCATATTCTACTGGAGAAGACGGCAAGAGGTTGACCACACCCGCGCCCAGCATAGCGAAAAGTGGACAGACTGACTCAGGTGACGAGACAGTCATACGCTCCTGCATCCCGTGCTTGGAGCAGATGCATAACTAACTGGAAGACAGCCCCGCCCGCAACCCACCAAGCTGCACGCACGAGCGAACGGACCCACGACTGGACGCGCGCCTCACCCAGTACCACCGGTGGGGGACGTCCGGCCGGGAGCGCCGGGTCTGCGAGCATCAGGAGGAACAGGAGGCCACTCGGGAGCAGTGCGGCGCGGTAGGGGCAGAGGCGGAGGCCCATGGCAGCGACCGCAGCTCCAGGTCTGAGGTGCAGATTCAGCTCCCCGGGCCCGCGCCTAGGCCGGAGCAGCGGCGACGCGCTTAACCCCGCCGCTCGCAGACTTCCACAGCGGTCAGGCCAATCAGGGTCTGCCTCCTGCAAACGGCCTGCCAATAGAGACTCGCCGCTGGGGAGTCCCTCCCAGTCGGAGCTCACCGCCCCGCCCCTGCCCATCCCTGGCCAACTCCATTAACCGCGTTGCACGCCGAGCGCATCGATCCACTGAGGTTCAGCCTGGTTTCCACGATCTCAGCTCATTGGACCCAGTCCACCGCTGCTGGGTACCCAGGACAGCCCTTGGCACCCTAAATCCACGCCGCGCAGCCCTCATCCTCGATTCCTGGCTCCTCCCTGACCAGGGATCTAGAATGCCCCGGACCGACTGGTAATTCAGGGTCCAGTGCTCACCGTTGCTGAGCGTCCCCGGTCAAAACAAGGAGAATAAGGGGGGTTGGGGGTATAGCTCAGTGGTAAAGTGCGTGTTTTGCATGTGCGAGGTGCTGGGTTCAATATCCAGTACCTCCATTAAATTTAAAAAATTATAATTAATAAACAAACAAAAAACCAAGAATAAGGAGAGAAGCCAGTCCCGGGCAGTTCTTGAGCCTGAGGGGCCCAGGAGCTGACGAGGACCTTCGTGCAACTTTCAAACCGGTTCTTCGCACACTACCCTGAGGGCACCTGGGTTCAGGCAACCCTGGCCCAGGGACCCCCTGCCGTCTACCAGGGGCAGGGATGTGAGTAGGACGAGTAGAGACCAGGTCAGCGAGTTTCGCTTCCGAGTGAGAGTTCTGTCCGCCTGTTTCAGGGGCTTGCAGTGTGGAGTAACTCTAGACCCAGCAGTTCCCGCGCCTGAGAGTGGGCTTGAGCCTCGGCCCTGTGCCCGTTGGCGAGTTCCCCCGAAGAACGGGAGGGGTCTTGGGACTTCATGTCTCCCCTCCCCAAAATCCTACCCCACACAACCCTGGGATCCGGAGAGGACACAGACTCCCTGCACCAGGGATCAATTGAGAGCGAATAAAGTGGGCAAAGACTTGACAGCCAATAATATTTTGGTACCTTGCATCACTCAGGAACAGAGGGGCCAGCATGTTTGGAGACTGGAGGTCTTGATCCTTCACACACCTCCTCATGAAGACCAGACAACACCCTGATCATCCCTGGCTGGTCCCAAGACCAACATCCAAGAGCTTTATCCTGCCCCTTCCCTCACTCCCTCCTTCCTTCCTTCCTCTTGGTCTATGGCTGACCCTTTCCAGCATCTCTGGAGTCCCCCTCAATGAATCTACTCACGATCTTGGCTTGCCCCTCCTGTGTTCTTATAGTGAAAAACTTTGATGGTTGGGGTACCCTCCTCTCTTAAGGTCCAACTATCTCCCACCTCAGGCCCAGGCCCAAGGACCCCCTTCCAAAACCCCTCCTTCCTCACTACCATCCCAGGCCCCAGCAAGGGGGTGCTGAAGACCCATCTGGTGCAGGTCCTGTGTGAGTTACCATAGACACCTTTCTGCCAGGGCTAGGGACAGGCAAGAGTCTAGAGCCAAGGGTTAAGTGGGGGAAGGGGAGGGATCAGGACTGCCTGGGCCCCCCTGAACTCTGGCCACAGTCAGAATGTCTTGTCAGCTCAGCAGCCTCAAGTGACCATGGGCCCCTTAAAGGGTGACCTTGTCCTTGGGAGTTCCCTGGTTCCCTGGTGCCCCACTCCCATAGGCCCTGCAGTTGATAGGACCATGGCCATTCCAGGAGGGGATACCAAGGCCTGGTCAGCAATAACCCATGCTGGCACTGTGGAGAGGGGTCAAAAAGTGAGGGTCTTCCATATTCACAATGACCCCACCATCCACATGATCCCCCTAGCTGCAGAGCTGGGGACATCCTGGACTCTAGAAATCTCCCTCTCAGACCCACAATCAGGTGGTCACCAAGTTTTGCAAGCTCCACCCTCCCAAAGTCAAACTACTGTCATCCCCATAGTAGCCTCCTCACTGATGTCTCAATTTCTGCTCTTATTCCATGACATTAAACAGTAACTCAGGCTCATGACTGTCCACTTCACTCCACTCATGACCCTCCCACTGCATACCTTGTATGCATCTCACCCACACTGAGTGAAGACCCTGCAGGATATTCTGGCTGGTTCCCCCAACTTCCACTCCTGCTCTTCTCCCAGCTGTCTAATCTCCAGCCTCAGTGGCTTCCTTGCTGCCTAGAACAGGACAACCTCATTTTCCCTCAGGACTTCTGCAATTGTTGCACTGGGATCACTCTGCAACCCCCACTTTTGGGAATTCAGCTGAGCTCTGCGTTTAGGTCTCAGCCCAGGCATGACCACTGACTTTGAAGCAGCCCCCACCTAGTTCCCGTTAGAATATAATCACCAGAAGAGCAAGCCTCTCATTTCCTAATACTGTAGCCTCCTCAGGTAACTAGTGTTACCACCAGCACAGACCCTGGCACACAGCAGGTGCTTAACATGTTGAATGAATGCATGATGAACCCCCTTCTCTACAACCCTCCCCATTTCCAGGATAGGGTCCTGGTGCCTGTCAGAACTAGAGAAAGAGATAAGGGACTGAGAGGCCCACATGGTTGGATGTAAGTTCTGAGAAAGACTGGGAAAGAGAGAGGGTGTTCCTGTGGAGCAGAACATTCTCAGCAAAGGCTGAAGGTGGGAAAAAAAAAAAACCCAGAGACTGAGGAGCCAGGCCAACTGTGGCATCTTCCTCAGGTGAGAATCCAGCCAGCATCCTCTGCACCCCCTGTGTAACTGGGCCCTTTGCATTCCCTCTCCCTCATCCAAGCGCCAAGCTCCCCTACCTGGACCAGATGGGTGGCTGGGCTTGGGGCAACTCAGTCAAGACCAGGGCCTCTCAGCAGGTTTGGTAGCCAGAGCTGGAGCCAGAAATGAGTCTATTTAGAGGCTGTTTCTCACTAAAGCTCACAGCTCAGTAGGCTCCTGCCCCTCTGCTGCCAGAGCCTCCCAGAAGTCAGGAGAGGCCAAACAGTGACCTGATCATGACAGAACCCTAGGGCATGGGGCCCAGAACAGGGCCTCTAATCTGGCCTAGGCATCAAAGTAGGCTGCCTCGTGGAAGAATTATTAGAACTGGGTCTTGAAGGATATAGTAGGAGTTTCCCAGGAAAACAAAGGGATGAGTAGGTAGGTGGCTGTTCCAGGCAGGGAGCTTAGCATGTGCAGCAGCCTAGAGACCAGAAGAATCACAGCAGTGCGTCTGGATCACGTAGTTGTTGAGAATGGAACAGAGAGGTTTGAGGGTCCTGAAAACCAAGCTTAAAAATTTAGCCTAAGTCCAGGGAGCCAGGGGCCTCAAAGATTCTCAAGCAGGAGGGAAGCGGCCTGGGGCGCAGCGTCAAGGGTTTCCGGTTTCACCTCAAGACCTGTGGCTTTCTCTGGGGGGAGCCCTCCAAGGCACGCTCCTCCTCTCTGTCCCCCCGCAATACCTGGTTCATTCGACGGAGTCAGTGCGCCCTCTGGTGGGTACTCAGCGACTATCCGGCTGTGAAGGCGCGGAGATGCGAACCCCGAGGGGTACGGTTCTAGCCCCAGTGCGCCTGCTACTCTGGAGGCCTGGGAGGTAAGGAAGGGTCACAACTGGCTCAGCTGGGGGTCACTGTGCTGCTGAGGATGGGGAAGGGCCTGGGCCAACGAGTGTGGATCGACGCGGTGGTCCTAAGCAGGTACCCAAGGTCGAATCCTCTTCCACTGTGGGATATCTCCCGGGAGGGACAGGGGAGGGTGATTTTACACAACTCTTAGACGCCCTGGAGGTCCACGAAAACACCCACACTCCCCAAGTGAGGAAGCCCACCCTGTATCTGCCCGGACCTTCACGTATCCACGGCTGGAGTGCTGGCTGCCTTCGTGGCAGGCCTCCAAGGGCTGAAGCGAGGGTGGGATTCCACGAGCTTGGAGTACTGTTTAGGAAAGAAATCTGGCTGTGCCATTGGAGCCTTGCTATGCCGACCCCCCTCACGTACCTTATGTCAGATTCATTCATTCGTGATTCGTGAACACTAGCTAATGGCCGGGTAGGGATGCGGGGTATTTATCAGTGAAATACAGAAATCTCAAACCACAGTGCGGACTCCAGCGATGGAGGGAGGTGCCTTGAGAAGGGAAAATCTGGAGGGAGAGCAGAGGTTACCTAGGGCATGGGCGGGTTGGGAAGGGATGAAAGAGCACAAATGAGACTCTAGTGCAAAGTCCCTGTGACCCCAGGGAAGGTTATTGTTGAGGGAATACGGGAAGAGTGCTTAGACAACCATGCATTCATTCAGTCTTGAGCCACTAGTGTGCCAGACAGGCTCAGTGATGGGCTCTGAGGATGAGCTCGTCCTCGAGGATGTGATGTGCTCGCGGGTGGGTGGGTGGTTGGATGGGGAGACAAAAAACGATTTATTGCGTTACAAGTTGATTTTGTGCTGGGGGAACGGAGATGTGAGAGCCGGTTCGGGGACAGGAGTGTGGGTTTAGTATCAATGGGGTGACTCAACTATAGATGAGTAAGGGAACTCAGCAAAGCTGGGGATCTAACGTGATTTTAACAAACTTAGTTTTCCAAGAAGAGTCCAAACATTGCAAATTGTCATGTGGGTGGGGGCGGTCGGACAGGCCCAAGGGGATTTGGGGGAACCACCCCACGCTTTGGTTCAGTACCCGCCGGGGACCTGTACACTCATGAAAGCGTCTCCAATCAGAATGAGCTCGGGATGGATGTGGAGAGGGCATTTTTCTCATTTAAGGAAAAACAGAGAAGGGCCTGGCACGAAGATCTAGAGGTTGAATGGATGGGGGCTCCAGGAAGTGTGAGGCTGAGATCAAGTAAAGCCCGGATGGCCCGGCGGGGATGCCAGGGCTCTGTCCTGCAGCAGCAGAGCCCAGACTGGAGCCCGACAAGGGGCGATGCATGCCAGAAGTTTTAGGAGAGGCTGAGATGCTGTTGGGGTGGAATATAATTAACTGAAAGGGCGTGGCGCCGAGGAAGGTCCAACTTAGCCTGGCGCACGCGCGCTCCTGTCTGGATGGGGGAAGGGCCTCACCTCGCTGTTGTGCCCTGCCTTCCGAACAAATATTTGACATTCCAGGCTTATCTGGAGGGGGCAGGGCTAAAGAGCCACATTGCTTCTTCTCCCCGGGCCTGATTGGCTTAGCGCTTCCGGGGGGGGGGGGGGGAATCAAGAGGGCCGGCAGCGGTTGGTGGAATAGGAAGGGCCGCGGCGCTCAGGCACTTGCCTACATCCTAAGGGGAATCGCTGGTTGCCCGAAGCTGCTGGAAGACCTGGCTATTTCTCTCTCCCTGCCGACAGCCGTGTCCCGGCGCGAGTCACTAACGTCCCGGGCAACTCAATCTCTTTATTCGTCAAGTGGGTACGAGCTGCAGCGTGGAATTAGTAAGCATGGCCTTGGAGGCGCCCCACCTCTACGCCGGACTATTTCGCTCTCTCAGTTTCCGAAGGTCCGAACGCAGTGCCCAGCTTTTTCGAGTGAGGTGCGGCTCCCGCCCCAGTTTCGGCTCCGGCTTGGCAACCCCATGCCTCTGCTCCTGCCGCGCTGGACTCCCTTCTTCCCGCCGGATTTTTCAGTTCCTCAGTCACATAAATGGGAGAGCCTGGGCAAGTCCGGGCGGTCTGAAAACTTGCTGTAAAAAGCCTCACCAAGCCAGACGAGGCGAAAGAGTTCCAGGAGCCCTCCACGAGGGACTATCCGAATTGGAGAAGGATCTGCGGCCTCCTCGCGCACATTACACTTTCGCCGCTAGCCCCCACTGACCAGCACACCCACAGGCAACAGGCCTCTTGTCAAGGCGGGAAGGCAAAAACAGGCAGCAGTCCCCACGTCGGGTAGGGGTGAGGCTCCGTGCCCAGACCATCAGGCTCAGAGCCGTCTAGAGTGCAGCTCTCAGGAGCAGGTGCCCGGGGTCGGGGAGACGCGCTTCTTCCTGGTCCAGCACCCAAGCCTGCAAACCTCCGACCGCGTTTTGGCATGGCGGGCACTTCCCAGAGCCAGACTAAGGCCCGGCCTTCCCACCTGTGTGGACAAGCCCTTCCCAATGATCTCTGGTGACACCTACCCCCAGAAGAGCTCTAATGACTTCTGGTGCTCCTTGCCACCCTCCCCTTCCCTTAGTCGACTTCAGGCCTTTGGGTGATACCCGGTAACTCTCACAGCAGCCTTTGACCCTGGGTGACTTATATTACCCCTCCAGACTGGCTGTCGTGACCCCCACAGCCTCTAGACTGACTCCTGGTGATTTTCACAAGTCCAATGGACACTTACGGACTGAAGAAGGTCCCTGGTTTTGCACTTGGCCTCGTGGGTGGGTGGGTGTGAGGAGGATGGGGTCGCCTCAGGAGTCAGGCAGGGCCCTCTGAGAGAGTGGGACTTGAGCGCCCGCCAGGCCGGGCGTGAGAGCGCGCGTGCCCAGGGCTAGGTTCTAGCGGCCCTCCCTCACGGTTCCCAAGGCCGCCCTCTGTCACGTGGCCTGCGGGGCAGACAGGTAACTCGCCCACAAAGGGCGGTGGCCAGTTGCCGCCCCGCCCCGCGGAGCGCCGCGGGCGGGTCTCAGCAGAGCCCACTGCGCCAGCCGGGCCGCAGGTGCCGCCCCCAACACAGGGTGTCCCGCCCAAGCCGATCCGCGTCTGCCGTCGGCCGGTGCGTGCGTGCGCTTCGTCGATCCGCGTGTGTCGGGCCAAGCGCCCCCTTCCTCTGCGGCCATGACTCCGCCGCCACCCCAGCCACCGCCCCCAGGTCCGATCCCCACCGCAGACTCCGCTGCTGACCCCCGTCCCGGTCCTGGACCACTGGTCGTACTGTTCGGGGCCACGGCCGGAGCGCTGGGGCCGGACCTGGGCTCCGACGAAACTGACTTAATCCTCCTAGTCTGGCAAGTTGTGGAGCCGCGGAGCCGCCAGGTAGGGTGGAAACGCGGCGGTGGGGTCTCCAGGGAGCTTCAGGATCCAAGGGGCGCAGTGATTGAGCTGTTTCTCCCGCCGCTTGCAGGTGGGGACATTGCATAAGTCACTGGTTCGCGCTGAGGTGGTCGCACTGAGCCCGCAGTGCCGCGAGGCGAGCGGCCTGAGTGCCGACAGTCTGGCGCAGGCCGAGCCGCTGGACAAGGTGCTGCAGCAGGTGAGCTCCGGGGCCGGGGTGACTGAAGGCACAGCCGGGCCACAGGAACATTTCTCTGCGGAAGAGGCGGCAGGAGGCGAGGCCTGGCGCGCCACAACCAACTGGCCCAGGCGGTAGGACGGGTTCCTGTTGTTTGAAACTTTCAGCGACTCCCTCGTGTGCGGGCCATTCCTGGGGGGCGTCTTTTCTGACTTCTCATTGATCCACTCCTACTGAGGGGGTGGAGATGGAGGCTGAGAGACCCCTCCCAGAGTACCCGGCATGCCGGGGCACTACGCTGAGACGCCTCTGGGAACCTGCCTGGCCAGGTGTCCCTGAACAGCAGCAGGAAGAAGAAAGGGACAAGGGGCCCAGACTTGGCCATAGGTCACTGTCTCTGCAGCTTGCGTCCTCGACCCACCCACCCGCCTGGGAGACGCTGGAGCGGGGGTGTAGGGCGGTGTCTGCCCCAGAGGCAGACGCCGCCAGGTGTAAGCTGCTCGTCCAGGCCTGTCCCGGCCGGCTGGCCAGGCGTGGGCGCTGTCCGGACTGCGCCTGGAGGCTACCTGCCTTCTGAGTGCAAAGGCCTGGGGTGCCTCCCTGCTCTGGCTGGAGTGGGAGGCGGTTCCCATTGCTATTTTCTTATCTTCCCTACCGCGTTCACCCTGTGCCTGACTCTTGAGTAGAATGAGTGAAAGTGCCAAAGCCTTTAATCTTCCAACAATTCTGGTGGTTCCTGATGAGGAAACAGAGACATAAAGATGTTGAATCTGAATCTGTTCCAGGAGCACTCCCAAACTAGCCCCCACTTGGAGAGTGTGCTGGGCTGCCTTGCTCTGCCAGGCTCAGATTGTAAAGCTGGGGTTGGGGGAGGGTTTTGGGCCTGTGGTTAGTGCTTATACCTGTTCTCCAGCAGGGACAGAGGATGGGGGAGGGGCCGGGCAGCTTCCCACTCTAAGAGCAAATAGGTCAGTGCCAGCCAGTCGATATGGTCTGGGTCAAAGCTCATGCTGCCCCTGGCGTCCAGGTGTGGAGCTCTGTCCTTGGAGTTTCTCTGCTCCTTGGTTGGTCAGACCTAGGGGCGGGGTTGCCATTGACCATGAGCAGGCTGGGCCTCAGGCAGGACTGGGCCTCCCCCACCTGTATGAGTTAGTGCCTGGTCAGGGACAGGTTTAACCTGCTTTGCCCCACCCCTTCCCACCTGCTTGTCCCACTCCACCAGGTGTTTGCTCTGGCCCCACTCCAGACTCCTGGAGTGTGTGTGATGGGGGCTCGGGTGATATAGGACTGCCCCCTTTTGGCCTGGAGAAAGATGACAGTGGACTGGGAGAGAAGGAGGACACTGAGCCAGGCCCAGCAGGTGTGGCCACCTCCTCCTCAGGCAGGAAAGGGCTGAACATCTAGCTGAACCAGCTTTGCAAGCCTTCCCTCCCACCCCGCTGCCTAGCTGTGAGTCTGTCTGTCTCCTTCCCCACTCCCTATTCCCAGTTCTCACAGCTGGTGAGCGGGGATGTGGCTCTGCTGGGCGGGGGCCCCTACACGCTCTGTACTGATGGGCAGCAGCTGCTTCGACAGGTCCTGCATCCTGAAGCCTCCAGGAAGGTACGTCACCACTGAGGGCACAACAGGGGGTAGGGTTCCCAGGACCCCCATTGTCACAGGGGTGGGGCAGGGCAGCTCAGTTCCCCCCATTCATGCCCATTCCCGTGTGCCCCCAGAACTTGGTGCTCCCCGACACCTTCTTCTCCTTCTACGACCTTCGCAGAGAGTTCCATGTGCAGTACCCGAGCGCCCGCCCTGCCAGGGACCTCACCGTGGCTACCATGGCACAGGGTATCTGTGACCCAGCAGGGTTAGGAGGGAGGGTCGGTTGTAGGCTGAACGTGAGTATGTGCATGCTGGTGGGTTATATGAACACACTCAAGTTTATATTACCTGCTGAATCCTTGAGTGCATGTCTCTGTCTATGTTGGGGCACATTTGGAATGTGGGCATACATCTACATATGTCAGGGCTGCAAAACTGTAAGGGCATACATGAGCTAGGCCAAAACAAGTGTGTTTGCTAGGATTCTGCATGTCTATGTAGGGAACTTGAGTCTAGGTGGGACAAGGATTAGTGCTCATGCTAGTTGCCCTCTCATGCTGGGATTTCCTCATTGTTATTTCTCTGCTCATAGACTTGGGACTGGAAACAGATGCCACAGAGGATGATTTTGGGGTCTGGGAAGTGAAGACAATGGTAGCTGTCATCCTCTACCTGCTCGAAGGGCCCAGTGGTAAGGTTCCCCTCACCACCTGTCACCTGTTCTCAGGGATGGGTGAATGCCTACCTGTTACTTCCTCAAAGTTCCCCTCCCCATTTGTTACCTTCTCTGAGAGGCCACAAGATGAAAGCCCCTTTGTCACCTCCTTCTCCTTCAACTGTCCTCTTTTTGCAGAGCTTGGTGGGGAGAACCCCCTCCACCAGACCCTGCTGACCCCCATGCCATCTCCTCTCAGGTCAATTGTTTTCGAAGCCCGAAGTGGTAAAGCAGAAATATGAGACAGGGCCTTGGTGAGTGTGAGGGCAGTGGTGGGGGTGTCAATAGCTGGACAGCTCTGACTCTGTGCCCTGCCCCTACAGTAGCAAGGCTGACATGGTGGACAGTGAGACTGTGGTTCGGGCCCGAGGGCTGCCCTGGCAGTCATCAGACCAGGACGTGGCTAGATTCTTCAAAGGGCTCAACATCGCCAGGTGGGTACAGCAGGATGGGTGGGTGGGCCCAAGAGGGCAGGCCTACTCAGGAGGCACTAACACAACACTGGCTCTGCAGGGGCGGTGTAGCACTGTGCCTGAACGCCCAGGGCCGCAGAAATGGTGAGGCCCTCATCCGCTTTGTGGACAGCGAGCAGAGGGACCTAGCACTGCAGAGACACAAGCACCACATGGGTGTCCGCTATATCGAGGTGGGGCTCTGGGCTTGGGAGTGGAGCAGGGCAGAGCTGAGGTGGGGCAGGCCAGAGACCCATGTGCTGCCCCTGCTGCCCCTACAGGTGTATAAAGCAACAGGAGAGGAGTTTGTAAAGATCGCAGGGGGTGAGTGTGCTCCTAACAGCACTTAGCTCCCCTTGGTTCTTGATCCAGGTCCTGCTTCCCCAATGCCCTTTGCCTTTCTCCTCCCCTGCGTGCCAGGTGTGGGTGGGTATTTGGAAAGGCACAAATGAAGTCAGAAGGTGACTTCCACGCCCCCCAACAAGGCACATCACTAGAGGTGGCTCGTTTCCTGTCACGGGAAGACCAAGTGATCCTGCGGCTGCGGGGACTGCCTTTCTCGGCTGGGCCAGCAGATGTGCTAGGCTTCCTGGGGCCAGAGTGTCCAGTGACTGGGGGTGCTGATGGGCTGCTCTTTGTGCGCCACCCTGACGGCCGGCCCACTGGTGATGCCTTTGCCCTCTTTGCCTGTGAGGAGCTGGCACAGGCTGCACTACGCAGGCATAAGGGCATGCTGGGTAAGCGATACATTGAACTCTTTCGGAGCACTGCAGCCGAGGTGCAGCAGGTGAGCACCCAGGGCTCCCCTTACCCCCATGCCCTTCTTCAGGATGCCCCTTCCATCCTCTACTTGGCATGACCAGCCTGTTGCTGCCTTCCTTACTAGGTCCTGAACCGCTATGCATCCAGCCCACTCCTTCCCACACTGACTGCTCCGCTGCTGCCCATCCCCTTCCCATTGGCCCCTGGAACTGGGAGAGATTGTGTACGCCTCCGAGGCCTGCCCTACACAGCCACCATCGAAGACATCCTGAGCTTTCTGGGGGAGGCAGCGGCTGACATTCGGCCCCATGGTGTGCACATGGTACTCAACCAGCAGGTAAAGCTGCTGCCAGAGGGGAGGAATGCTTAGTTTGGGAGGGGTCTGTGGTTGGGAGTAAGGCACTCTTGCATACAATAGACTGTTTACAAGATGGTGTGCACAGGGCCGGCCATCAGGTGATGCCTTCATCCAGATGACATCAGCAGAGCGGGCCCTAGCTGCTGCTCAGCGTTGCCATAAGAAAGCAATGAAGGAACGTTATGTGGAGGTGGTCCCCTGCTCCACAGAGGAGATGAGCCGAGTGCTGATGGGTGGCACCTTGGGCCGCAGTGGCATGTCCCCTCCACCCTGCAAGCTGCCCTGTGAGTGTCCCAGGGGCTGAGGAAGAAGGAGGCACGTGGGGACCAAGCTGTTATAACCCTCACTTTCTGTGTTGGGGACTCTTTCTGGCTGCCCCACCCAGGGCAGTGCTGGGCTCCCTGCAGATATACTCTCTACTTCTGCCTTTAGGCCTCTCACCGCCTGTCTACGCCACCTTCCAGGCCACCCCAACACTCATTCCCACTGAGACGGCAGCTCTGTATCCCTCTTCAGCACTGCTCCCGGCTGCTAGGGTGCCCGCTGCCCCCACCCCTGTTGCCTACTACCCAGGGCCAGCCACTCAACTCTACATGAACTACACAGCTTACTACCCCAGGTACCGTGCTAAGAGAACTTCATAGTCTTGCCTCCTTGTCCTGGTTTGGGAGTGGGGTGGTCATGATCCCCTTTCTGGGCCAGATGACCCAAGGTCTGTTGTGGCTTGGACTTTATTTTGAGACAACAAGGGAGTGATGGGCTGACTGATGCCATCTACAAACTAGAAAAGAGATGACTCTGTAGAGACTGGGGTTTTAGGGAAGAGGAAAGAAGAGGCAGGAAAGTCTTGGTCTAGGCCATAGGTGGGACTGCACTACTAAATCCCTGCCTCTCCCACCCCAGCCCCCCAGTCTCTCCCACCACTGTGGGCTACCTCACCACACCCTCTGCTGCCTTGGCCTCTGCTCCCACCTCAGTGTTGTCTCAGCCAGGAGCCCTGGTCCGTATGCAGAGTGTCCCGTACACAGCTGGTATGAAGGATCTGCTCAGCGTCTTCCAGGCCTACCAGGTGAGGTGTGGCTGGAGGGCTTGGGAAACTGGCCAAGTCTGGAGCTCCCTGCCCTAAATCTCTTTCACTTCTGCAGCTAGCCCCTGATGACTACACCAGTCTGATGCCGGTTGTTGACCCACCTCGCACTGTGCTACAGGCCCCCAAAGAATGGGTGTGTTTGTAGGTGAGGGATCCAGGAGGTAAGAGCTGGCTGATGTCCTCAGCTAACAGGTCTCTCCTGCATCCAGAGAACCAGGACCCTCAACCTGGTGGCTTCTTTCTGGCTTGTCAAAATTCTCAGAAGGCACCATGAGGAGCTCAAGCCCCAGCTCCATTCCCCACTTACTGCCCTACCTGTTTACCGCAAAGATGATGGCTGGACCCTGCATGCAGGGCTTGGGGTGGAATGGCGCTACCCTGCTCCCAGTGGTCTGATCTGGGCCTCTTAGGTAGAACCCAGAGAGCCATTGGTCTGTTCTGGCTATGGCCCATGCCTACAGAATCTGTAGGGCTGATGTCCACAGCAGGCTTGCTTTCTTTTTAAAAATGTGAGCCCTGGTGCCTTCAATGTATGACTCCAGGGAGCTTCTGAGTAAAGATCCCAATGTTCTACCTTCCCCTGTCCTTTCTGGTGGGGGACAGGGAGGCAGAGAGTGCTGGCCCCAGCCCCCATGATACTTGGATCTCGGTGGCCACATTGTGCCAGAGATGGCCCCACCTGAGGATGCTAGCCCTCCAGCTTGGCACAAGGAGTTATCAGATGGCAAAATCACAGGCTGTTTTGATGGACTGTACTGCAGTATCCCCAGAGGACACTAGGGGGCAGGAGGCCCTCACAAAAAAACTCAGGCTTGACTTAAAGGGGATTTTCTGCCTACTTTTCATGCACACCTTGGGCAGGCCAGTTGTCCTGAACTCAGCAGACACCTTGGAATGCCCTTTGCACTCATTAGAGGGTGCAGAACTGAAGCTTCTGAAGGAATTTGGAACTCTACCCTCTCCTCCGTAAAATAAACAAAGGTTCCTAACCAAGTGGACTTTTTAAAAGCCAAAGTGCCCTTCACTTTGGCTCAGAGTGAGGGGCTCCACACCAGCCCCAGGCAGAGGAAAACTCAGGCAGATTTCAAGAAGATTGTTGACCTGTCACCGTTTATTATTTCAGCACTGTAACTGAGGAGCCTGAATTGCTGGCTCTTCTTCCCTTTGTATTTGTGTAAGGAGCACTGTACTCCTATAAAAGGTTTTAAAATACAGACTGTACAAGAAAACACAATCTTAAGTGCTGTAAACATAACTGAGAACCAGTTCCTTAACACCATCCATTTTACAAAATACAAGGTTTCAACTTGAGCCCTTCTGAGCCTTACGGATAACCATCTGTTCTGAGTATCAAAGCCAGGCTTTACAGCCAGACCCAGCAGAGCTCTGGTGATAGTGGCTAGCCCTAGACAGGAGTGGGATGCACCCTGGGCAGCAGCACCACACGCAAACCCAAAGACATCTGTTCCTTTAAAAGCTGTTTTCAGCCATGTTTCTCTGTGCATCTCCAGTATATAGAAGGCTACTCATCCCATTCCTCAACCCAAGATCTATCCCGGGTTGAAGGGAGAAGGGGTAGGTGCTAGCACATGCCCAGTTGCTCAGTGCTGTTACTAGAAATCCATTTGCATAGTCCAATGGATGTGTGCTTTAACATCACTATGTTGCACAAAAATTAAGGTCTTTATCTACAAAGCCAAAAAATACTGACTCTTACACCAAAGCTTTTACAAAGCTGATACAAAACTGCTTATGTAGTATACAAAGCTCTATTTTAAAATTTAACTTTTATTTTAAATAGGAAAGCATTTCTAGTGCTACAGGCATCAAGGTATTTAAAAGGCATCAAAATTTGGTGCATAGCAACTCTGGATCGTAGAGGCTTTTGTTTTTGAGGGCGGCAGAGCAACCCCCAAAGGGTCTTGCAAGGGGAGCTCTTGCAAGAACCCCATGTGAGGCAGCTACACCGGGGACAAGAGGGTGGAGGCAAGTCTGGCCAGTTCTCTGGAACTTCATCCCAGGGGCCAGCCCCCTACAACCCCTCCAAAGGAAGCTCTGGGCTTCCAACCACAGGCCCTGAAACAAGTCTCACTACCTACACTCCATGACACAACTCTCTTGCAAAGAAAATAAGAAAACATTGGGCTCCAAGAGGGATTAGAGTGATCTGCTGAAGGACAGGCATTTTTCTCTAACTAGTTTTAGGGAGAAATCTAAAACAACATGGTTTAAAGGAAAAGAAAACATACTTCTTCATTCTGGGTCAACAGCTCCTACCTGGCTGACTAGAGGTGGTGGGCAATGATGAGCTGGCTCCCTCCATTCAGGCCTTGCTTGGCCTCAGTAGAGAGTACTGGCATCTAGGACCCACAGTCCCCTGGAATAACCACATCAAGTCTTTGACCAGCCCAGCACACTGTAGGCACTCAAAAAATTTGCTTCCTGAATTAAAGTACATTTGAAAATATACTGCAAACTTCAGGGGTTTTGAAGAAGGACCAAACCTTGGACTAGGATATCAATCCCATTAAGGAGAGGGGCAAGGGCAGGGTTTGAGAAAAGCACCCAACTTGGGCACCTCCTTTGGTAGACAGCAGGCTGGAGTTTCTTGCTGGCCCCACGTTAGGCACAGCAGCAGCACCAGGGCATCTTTGGTGTTAAGGGTCAGGTCTATGATGCTACCTCATTTTTGGATTTGCCTCAAAGCCTTTTGGAAAAGGCCATGCAGATGGGGCAGGGTAGGCCAGAATCATTTTAGGCTGTAAACAGAATGAGGGGAAAGCCTTCTATGCCAGTGTGAATCTTACAAGCTTCCCATCTTAAAAGCTTCCTGCATGTTCTCTGCTCCTGTCCTGAAGCAGAGCTCATTGTGCTTAGCTTCTAACACAGCTTGGCCTCTATAGATAAGCTAGAACCAGCAAAATTGCCTAAACCATTATGAGACTCATGAGACTGTGGCTTCAAAAGTTACAGAGGAGCCAAATGCAGATGCTCCCACTTGGAAAACGTCTGGGCAAGAGGACACGAAAGGGAAGAGTACTCCACAGCCTACCTATTTATAGGATGGCAGGAAATTAAAGCTACCAAGCTAAAAAACCCCACCTTCCAAAGTCACCTTACATGTAGTTATCTTACCCAAGGCCCTGAGGGAAAAAAGCAGTTTCAACATGGAGACAGTACAGAGAGATTGCAGGAAGATTACTTAGAAAGTTACAAAAAGGCTATGCTCTGGAATGTCGTTTTATATTCCAACACTTCAATGATTGGAATGGTCTCTTCTCTTTTATCTAACAGTTTACTTTTATAAAGAGGTATGAGCTACATTTGGCTTTATTTCCTATGAATCTATGAAAGGCTTCAGGACACATGCTGAGTTTTTGAGGCAAAGGTGTAGGCTTGGGAGTTTTTTTTTTTCTTTTATATTTGCTTCTGGAAGGTTTTATCAAAAGTTTCTACTTTAAAAATATCATCAAAGCTAAAGGGTCCTTTAAATGACCACAAAGCAGTACAAATCACCAATCCTAGCTAAGCAACCAGGTCACCTGCAAAAGCAGCACCTCTGAAATGAGAGCCTGCTGCATTCACACTCAAAGCACCCATCATATAAAAGTATCCTATTTAAATATAAAAAGCAAAGCTCATTTTCCCAAAGCTCAAACAGCCTGTGCTGCTGCTATTCTTTTACAAAATCTACCCAAGGCCTGAGTTGGAGGAATGCTGCTTTCCCCACATAAGGTGATCCCAACTCCTGGCTCCATCCTGAAGGTCGCAGAGTTGGAAACCCAAGGTCCAAGGAGAGAAACATGAGAAGTATGTGAAGGTGGACACAAGGCTGCAGTGAGCACTGTTAGAGCCCGTCGGATCTTCCTAAATCCAGGGAATCGGGACCTGGGAGGGGAGCCTGCCTGCTCACCCCTGTTCCTTGGGAAACAGAAATCTGGGACATGTCTCTCCCAATTATCTCGTTCACTGAAAAACAAGAAAAGGGAGAGCAATTAGTGACCTCTGTATGACTGACCATATGATGCTCAATGCCAAGCTCTACTTCAAAGACATCTTTTCCCTTTCCATGGCTTCCTATAAAGGTAAAGGCAGTGCTTGAAGCCTGCTCTTGAACTGAATGGAAACATCATTCCAAAAGTTCCAGACCGCCCTCCTTCTCTCCCTTTCAGTTCAATTTTGGTTGGAAGGAGGACGACTGAGAGAAAAGGGAAACATTCTTATTGTCACTCTAAAGGCTCATGCTCTAGAGCAGAGGGTAGGATACTTTTGAAATGTGTTATCTTAATCTAACATCTGACTTTTCCTTAATTTGCATCCCTTTAGGAGAGTTTTCCCTTTCTTATTCCTGCAGTGTACCTTGTATATAAAGTGAATAAAAATAAATGCTTTGGTGAGAGTAAACCACTGAGATTTGGGGGTTTTGTTACTCTATGCTAATATGAGCATCCTTTAGTATGTGGGGGCATTTGTATTGTTTCTGATCCTTTCAGAAAAGACTCTTGATTTTGTTGGTTTCTATGATGTGCCAAGCATCTCAGGGAGCATAGTGTTCTGTGAGGTCCAGTGCAAATAATTTCAATCCTAAAGAACTAATATGGAAATGAACACCCCAAATGCCTCAAATAAGAAACTTCAGTTCTCTCACCATTCGCTTTGAAATGAAAATTCTTTGCTTTATCAACTAAAGAGTCTATACTAATTCTAACTCCTAGTCCTATACTCAAGAGAACTGAAAACATATATCCACATAAAAACTTGTACTCAAATGTTCAACAGAATTATTCATAATAGCCCCAAAGTGGAAACAACCTAACTGTCTATCAAGTGATGAATGGATAAACAAAATGTGGTCTATTCCAGAGTGAAATGTTAGTCAGCTCTAAAAAGGAAAGAAGTTCTAATATATGCCACAACACGGATGAACCTTGAAAACATGCTAAGTCAAAGAAGCCAAACACAGAAGGTCATATATTGATTCCATTTGTATAAAATGGCCAGAACAGGCCAATCCACGCTGACAGAAAATAGGTGGTTGGTTGGTTGGTTGCCAGGCAATACGGGAAGGAAGGAAAGAGGGGAGTAACTGCTAAGGGGAATGGGGTTTCTTTCTGGAGTAATGAAAATGTTCTAAAATTAGATAGTGGTGATGGTTGCACAACTCTATGAATATACTAAAAACCACTGAATTGTGTATTTTCAAGGATGAATTTCATAGTAATGAATTATATCTCAACACAGCTGTTATAAGCAAAAATAGACCAAGACAAACATTTTTTATAATTAGCATGTGAAGTGGTCATAGAGCAAAGGACACACTAACCATAGCTTAGAAAAAAAATCTTCATGTATTAATATCTTATCTTTTATAGTTTAGATAGTTAAGAAAAAAATTCTTCAAACTCATATACTTGTTACGGCTGTAAGGAGAACGGAACTAACATTCATTCCACAAATATTTATTGAGCATCCATGGGTTAAACTTTACAATGGAGAATTTATATCTTATTTCAATTAATCTTGATGATATTTTACGATCATTACTACCCCACTTTACAGATCAGTTAACAGAGGCTTTGCCAGTTCACACAATTTGCTTAGCAAATGGTGAAATCAGTTTCAAAAATACCTGTTACTTCTTGAAAACCAAAAGAGTAGAAAGAGCAAGGAAATCATTTAGACAAAGAAAATGCAAAGGACCTGACAAATGTGATAGCAGGGGAAGGAGAGTGAGTATGGTGACAGTAAGAAGAGGGCAAGAGGGAAGGAGGACTGATTCACCACTACCACCAAGGTTTTAAGTCGAGGAAGAATAGTGCTGTCACTATTGGAAATAAGCTGAGGAGGAATTTAGAGGACAAAAGTGGTAGCTTAGGTCTGGAATGGGATTTGGAAATGAGAACACTTAAATGAAAAATCCTGTGGGTAAGGGACTACAGTGAATAGTCAGAGCAAGAAGAGATTTAGGCACCTCCTAACTAAAGACCTAGAAGTATGAGAGAAGTTTCACAGTTCACTGAGGAGAAGAAGGCTGAAAAAAAAAAAGTGGGAGTAGCCTTGCGATCTGATAAGAAAATAAGACCTGAGAAAGCAAATATGTAAGCAGGAGAGTGGCCTAGAAATTAGGTTTGGTTTGAATACACGCTTTGCCACTAACTCCATGTGTGTCGCTGGACAAGTTACTTCATATATCTAGGACTCCATTTCCTTATCTATATAATGATGGTGTTAACCTAGTAAGGTCTCCTTCAACTGTAGAAATCTGTGGTTTTACTTCAACAGACAAATTTCCAAGTGGCAGCACTCAGAGGGGCAAAGAAATGAAGGATTAAGATTTGCCTTGACTGTGCTCAGTATTTAGTAGAGAATAGTAAAGTAAGGACTAGAAGCTAAAGGACTCTAACTACAAAAGGTTGAATATTAATCAGTACTGGCAAGCTCTATCACTAATTGAGGTCAATTTTTGAAGGTCACTGGTACAGACTTATGAAGGTCTTTGTCAGAGAGAGGATGCTTTTTTAGTAAACCTGCCAGGCTACGATTTATTGACCAATCATGATGGTTTGCAAAGAAGAATGGAATTAATCGAAACCTACTCCTGACTGCTAGAAATAACTCACTGGAATAGTTTCTATGTAAATGAAAAGTTATGGGGATGCTTTGCATGACAATACATTTTCTCTTCAGTTTCCTCCTAAGTATAATGGAGGTTTTAAAAACCCTCTTATATAGTATATAAAGTGAGAGTATAAAGGGACATAAATAGACAAGGCAGCCTGTGGCACTCTGTCATAACAAGCAAGGAACAGTGTTTCCAGTGTGGATTCTATGTGTAGGGTCATCTCATGCTAAGAGGGAGCACAAGGATGGCCCGTGATCTCTGTGCATGGCCTCTAACACTATTCAGCACATTAGATTATCAGTAGGCATCAGTATTATCTATCTCTCAAATAGCCTGGGAGCTCCTGAAGGACAAGGACCTTACTACTGAGAAAACATCAATTTCCAATGACTGAATAAACTGATCTTAGTTCAATACAATCACTTGGAAGGTATCTGGAACTAGTACACTGAAAATTCACTAGGTGGTGGGGTAGGAGAGGGACCAGAAGAATGTTATTAAGACAAACACAAGGCATCTGATTTTGATTTTGATCACTGTCTATTTTAGATAGGTCTCACAGCAGAGGCAAAAAGCCAAATATAGAAGCAAGTACCCAGGTCACATTCAAGTAATCTTTCCCTGTCGCTTACTCCTTCCAAAATGGTAATTTCAGAGATGTTCTAGGCTGCTATGAAACACACCTTTTTCAATTATTATCTCATTGTTCAAGTTTTAAAACTACAAATGATTTTAAATGGTGTTTTATCATTATCAAAAACCAATTATATATTGTTTTCCAATGTCTTTATGAGGAAGTCAGTATTTATGCTTTCTTGAGAATGAGGGTCTATTACCATCACTCTCCACCCAGTTACCAAGTACACTCTGATGATTAGGATAAACATATCCTTTTCTAAAGTAGCCAGGTGACGTCCTTTACAGAAAACGCCTGATGGAAGCTGTGTTATTTCTCTTCCCTCTTACCAAAGTTCTGCTGTTCTTTTGCCTGGTGTGCCTAACCTCACTTAGCTGACACAACCTGGAAAGTTCTTGACAGTTCAGGATTTTAGACTATGATAAAGCCAAGAAGATTTTCCACAAAGATTCACTCAAGGTGACCATACTGAAATATACTTTAATATATAATATTAATATACAATAATTAGTAGATTTAAGTTCCAATAGGGCAGAGAACTTGTCTATTTTGTTCTCCATTGAATCTTTAGTGCTGAATAGTGCTAAATACTGAGTGTTGAATAAAATTACGTGCCAATTGAATCTTTAATATAATCTGAGAACTTGGTAAAACAACCACAAAAATTATTTCCAAATAACAGCTATTGAATATGAATTTTAGGACAGGCAGTCAGAACTACAAAAAAGCAGTCCTTTCACCATCCTTTAGCAGTAACTTGAGCACAGTGTGGTGTACAAGTCCACTGCTCTCCTCTGCCCTTCACTTCTTCCTTAGGCTGAGGGCTCTGGGCTCCAGCTCCCACCTCTGGGTTCCTGCGATATCCTTCTAAAGTGACTGGACAAAATTTGCGTGTCAAGCAGATGAAAAGCATTACTGGTAAACAAATCTATAATGTAATTTATATATAAATCATTAGCAATTTTGATAAACATACTTCGGTTATTTCTTAAAAATACTAATGCTTGCAATTTCATTTTCATTTCCTTTTGAATGTATATATGCATGAATTTATTGATTTATTTAACCCCTAGTCCATTAAGTATGTGAGGTGACTTTATTTTTTTTCCCTCCAGTTTAGAGTATAACTAGTTGTTTATGCCCCTCCTGTACAATGTTATCATTTCCCCCTGTAAAGAGTAAAGTGAATTAAATGCCTAGAACAAGAGTCAACAGCCCTCAACGCCCATGGTAACGGCTTATGTAGGTCACAGCATTTGGCCCACATGTGGCAGCCACCATCCCTGACTCCCACTACCCCAACACCTGGCCTGCCGGTGCCACCACAACGGAAGTTGGCAGAGAGCCACTAGCAATTTTTGCTGTAAGAAAAAACAACTTAATCCAAGAAATGTTCAAGCTAGTAGTGCACTGGAATGCTATTTCCACACACAAGAATGAAGTGTTTTGAGTAACAACAGGCCTCTTATTTAGAACTACTTCCAATGCTTAAGGATTCAGAGTTCAAGCTGGCAAGCACGGTATGGTATGAAATCTCACCACCAGGTGTAGGGGCAGGTAACCCAGGATACTGCCTCTGAAGTAGGTGGATGTATTCTGTCATAGGGCCTTAAAACTAGCATCTGAGCATCTTGGTCATTTTTGTAAAGGATTTTTTGTGTGTAATCAAACTCCATTTATATACGTTATTTTGTCATAAAGCTGCAATGAACATTTATCAAAGTTTGGCAAATTCATCTTTTCTTCCTTTCCCTATATCCCAAGATTAAAGGTATAAAGCATTCTCTTGGTGAACAATTTTATAGAGATACTATTTTTTATAAAATGAAGGCTATATATAGGTGTAATCATTTTCTGAATTTCACTTGAAATGAAGAAATAAGAGAAATCTTGATGTAAAGGAATAGAAAGTGATTTTAAATGGATGAGAAACCCAGTATTATTTTAAATACATAAAATACTGAATTCAGCTATTTATGCTATGAGATGAAAAATTAGTTTGCATTTATCAAATCTGACTAATTTACCTTTTCAAGCTAAAGACAGAAAACAGTTTCTGAAAATTTAGAAGGTATATATGGTAGAAAGCTAACTGTCCTAATTCATTCTTCTCTATTAATTGAGGTTAACTAGTCACATGGCCACTCAGCTACAGACTACATTTCCTTCCTTCCTTTTATAGCTAGGTATGACCGTGTAACTTGCTTTCTCCAAAGGAATGCAAGCAAAAGTGATATGTGCATCTTCCTCCACACTAGCTCAGTAACCTCTCCTCCTACTTCTCCCACTCCTTGCTTTGGGTGAAGACTCACTCAAAATGGTGACTATGCTTTGACAATACCTAAGGAGGTAGAGGAACAATTAAACGAAACAGGACTCCTATCTCTGAATTACCATAAGGTGTGAGAGAAAATTTCAGTGTGATTAAGCTATTGTATTTTGGGATTTCTTTTATAGTAACCTAGCTTATATTATAAACAAAAATAAAACTCACCATCAAAGAGGTAACACAAAAAGAAGATTTAAGTATTTTAAGCAAGAACCAAGATAACCAGCTTGAGCTGTCCCATACCAAATTTTAAACTAAGTTATTTTAAATTTCACACTGAACTCTAGATGGCTTCCATCCACAGAACAGATTGAAAATACATGCACAATGATCAGAAGATACCCTTCACTTTTAACATTAGCTTTAATACTAGTAAAGGGAAATGATGATTTTTTTTTCCACAACTGACTAATTAGGGGGAGATCGGTCAGTTATTAAGGGTCCTTTCTTTCTAAGAAATCTCTTACATTCTGCAAAGACAAACATTACATTACTAGCTGAGTAAACAGTACACAGGTATTTGAAGGTAAATTCAAATATTAGCATGTATGTTTTTGTATCAGCAAAAACTGAAATATAGGGGGGGGGCCCCCAAACAAAAGTCACATGGTCACTCAGTTACAGACTACATTCTTTTCAATTTGGGTTAAGATGTGGGATTCTGAATTTCAGGCTTATAAGAAGATTCTGTCCTTTTTCTTATTTTTTTTCACTTTGTACATTTTCTCTGAATAATGCTGTTCATTTCTAAATACTGCTGACTCTCCAGGGGCCAAACCTGAGCTCCAGACCCATAAACCCACACGACTCATTCTACATGCTTCCCTCTTCAAGACCTTGCTCCATCAACTTTCTTCCTTCTTCCATCTCTTTAATTAGTCTATCTGCTCATCTTCTCCTCCTGGATTCTTCTCATCATTGTTTAAACATGGTAAGTCTCTGCCTCAAAGAAGCAAGCAAGCAAACAAATAAAAACCTCAGATCCCACACAGACTTCTATATCTAATTTTTTCTTTCATTGTTTATCTTAAAGGGTTATCTACACTGCCTGTTGTTTCTATGTTCTTACCTCCTGTTTATTCCTTAGTCATCCACTGATCCCTTCACTCCACAGAAATAATTTTTACCAAGATCACTAGTGACCAACCTGTTGCTTCACACACAAGAAGGGCAATGGGGTTGACACTGAAAGAAATAAGCTTTAGTTTTGGTTCAGCTGTGATGTGACTAGAACAACTTAATCTTTCTTCAACTGATTTTCTCAACCATAATATGAAGAAATTCATTTAAATCCTTTACAGATATGTAGAACTTAGTTGCCAAGGATATGAGACCAGGGTAGGCTGGCCCAGCTTCTGGGAGAAGCCAGGGTTAAGGTGCCTTGTCTGATCAGAAGGCTTTAGTATCCTAAATATAAAGATTTGGTAGTGGACATGTTTTCTAAGTCCCCTTTCAAATCTAAATTCATTAAAATGAAATTCAAATGGCATTTTGAGAATTATAATCTGTACATTTATAATTTCTGTCACATATTTTCTCACGTGGCTCTGAGAGTCTTTGAAGAAAGGAGCTATATGACACTGAGGGAGGGCTATGGTTCATTGCTGAGGTAGGAAGGCCTGAGGCCTAGCCCCCTCCCTCACAAGGACTGACTCCACTTCTATGGACTCCTTCCAAATGGAACTCCAGATGAACTACCAGGAGTGCAAACATGGGCCTAAAGGTCAGGCTCAAGGGTAAATGATCCAGGTTGCCTCTGGTAAATGGATAACATTTCCTGCTTAATTTCCATTCCATACTGCCTCACATCAAAACTTAAAAGAGTACTTGACCAGAAATGAGTAGGCTTACACATCTGATCAGCAATGAAATTTACTCAGCACCGAAGCCATAGATTTCATATAGACGGGCCTCTCTCTGTTTTGGTTTAATAAATCCAATTAAACACTTGTCTTTTATTCAAACCCAGACTACAATTATGAGTACAAGTGTGACAGCCTGAGTATGGTCAGATTTAAAAAGCAGAGTCTTATAGTCAAAGTGTAGCTCCAAAGATAATGAATGGGCCCCTACCAAGAAGGTGCCCATGTATAGCCCCTCCTCTGTAGCACATGCAAATCCAGCCACAGCATGCAAATATCAAACTTGGGCACAAAAACAACGACACATTTCAATCAACACTCACCCTCTAGATTCTCCAGAAAGGAGCTGGACATGAGAGCTCACTGTGGGTAGGCCATTTCTCTGCTGAACCTGATGGCTGGTGTTTCAAGTCAGACATAAACTGGTCTGTGTCAAAGAAGACAATATCACTACTGAATGGAACAAACCAGAATGTAACTTAATCTACTACATGCCCAGCTTGTTTTTTCCTATAATCAAGAGGAATTTAGTTGTCCTTTATCTGTCAATCACTGCATAAAATGGCTCCTCATGTTTTATTATATAATAAGAATACTGCAGTCCAGAGAGTTTCGATTAACAGCTGATTTATTTTCTCAATTTAAAAGGGCAATGATTTTTAAAAGTTACAATGATGGCTTTCAGTGATTTTAAGGGATAGATTTAGTTTTAAATAAACTGGCTTTTATTAGATTATATCTATTAGTAGTTTTCAAATACTTGTCTATGATTGTATCAGTTACCTGGGCATTTAATAAAAAAAAAGACTCCTGGGCTGTGTTACAGAGCACAGAATCAAGGAGGGCAGTATAGCTCAGTGGTAGAGCACATACTTGGCATGTACAAGGTCCTGGGTTCAATCCCCAATGCCTCTATTAAAAAAAATAAGAAATGAGCACAGAATCAAAATGTCTAAGGGTAGGAGCACAGAGCACCATATGCATAGGTAAATTTGGGGGTCATGGAGGAATATTTTTTAAACTAAAGTTGACATCCATTAACAGGTTATGAAATCATTTCAGTGAGTTTAAATCAGTATTTAAAAAAAAACGGGGGGTATAGCTCAGGGGTAGAGTGCATGCCTAGCATGCACAAGGTCCCGGGTTTAATCCCCAGTACCTCTGTTAAAAATAAATAAATAAATAAACCTAATTATCTCCCTCCCCCCACCACAAAAAATTTTTTTAAAAAAGAAAAATTTTAAAGAAATAGAACAAAATAGAAGACAGGCTGCATTTTCTTTAATAAAAGTTAAGAATTGGTTTGTGAGATGTTCACATTAGTTGTATATATATTTTTGTTTGTTATGTATTGGGTCATGCTATAAAACACTTCTTATTGTGGGCAGCTGTCAAAAATGTTTGAGAGTTATTGCATTAAAGAAGAAAACTGCTCACTATGAGCAGTTTCGTGAAAATGGCTGACATACTCAGTTAAAGAGTCTAAAATGCAGTGAGGCAAACCCCCCTCCTTTGGTCTATAAGGAATTATTTTTGGTCTTTGCTGTACAACTTCAAACAAAAGAACCTAACCTTTTAGGTTCTTAGAAGGACGCTTATTATATCTTGGAAGAGAATAATCTGTGTGTAGTCTCCATGAACTAATTAATATCCTCATTTTAGGCAGATAAAAGAGGGAAAACAAAGGAGGAGCAAACCCATGCAAAATGCAGCCTCACTAAAGGGGTTCAAAACAAAACACAAAAAAAACCAAATTCTTGGTGGTTCAGCAAAATTTTTCTACCTTAAGCTTTTTTATTACTAAATTTGAGATCGCTCACCTAGCTTCCAGGAGGGATTTAAGGATTACAGTATATGTGGAGTATTTTAAAAACTCTAGATATTGTCAAAAGTCTCCTTTCTGAAGTTGCCCAATCTTCACAACTGAATTCTTCAAAACAGACCCTAAGGTATAGAACATGTGATTCAGGTAAATCAGCACATAAATCAGAAGAAAGAAGCCCAGGAACAAAAGTAAGAGGACAACAGACACTGGGAGCTTTTGTGAGTTGGGTGAAGCAGTGGTAATTTCAGACTGTGCTTATGGAAAATTACAGTCCTCAAGATATTTTTCTAGTTCCTTGAAACGTGGTTCTAAAAAATACCTGATTTATTTCTTCCTATCACACAAACTCTGACCAGACACTTAAAGAATTAACATTTTCTATTTCATTCTAAGGCCAGCACTACCCTGATATCAAGGCCAAACAAAAACACTACAAGAAGAAAACTACAGAATACCCCTATGAATATAGATGTAAAAATCCTTAACAAAAATACTACCAAACTTAGTTCAGCAGCATAATAAAAGAATTACCTCATGACTAAGTGAGATTTATTCCCAATTATCCAAGAATAATTCAACATATGAAAATCAACAAATGCAATTAATATACTATACATTACTAGAATGAAGGGGAAAAAACCCATATGATCATCTCAATTAATGCAGAAGAAGCATTTGACAAATTTCAACGCTCTTTCAATATAAGAAGCACCCAATAAACTAGGAATAGAAGGAAACTTCCTCAATATGACAAAGGCTATAAATGAAAAATCCATACTCATTGGTTAGAGACTGAAAGCTTTTCCCCTAAGATCAAGAACATGACAAGGATGTTCACTTTTGCCACTTCTATTCAACATAGTACTGCAAGTTCTAGCCAGAGCGATTAGGCTAAAGAAATAAAAGGCATCCAAATTAGAAAGGAAAAGGTAAAATGATCTTTGTTTACAAATGATATGATCTTATACATAGAAAGCTCTAAGAACTGACATACAAAAATGTTAGCACTAATAAATTAAGTCAGAAATTATAGGATATAAAATCAATACACAAAATTTAGTTGTATTCTAGATGCTTTCAATGAACAATCCAAAAAGGAAATTTATATATCAATTCCATTTACAATAGCATCAGAAAGAATTAAAAATTTAGGAATTAATCGAGGAGGTGTAAGATTTGTATACTGAAAATTACACATTGTTGAAGGAAACTTAAGATATAAATAAATGGAAAACATCCTATGTTCATGGTTTGGAAGACTTAATATTGTTAAGATGATAATACTACCCAAAGCAATATACGGATTCAATGCACTCTCTATCAAAATCCCAACAGTGTTTTTGTACAAACAAAAACCCATCTTGAAATTCACATTGAATCTCAAAGGACCCTGAAGGGCCAGAACCATCTTAAATAAGAACAAAGATGGGGGACTCACACTTCTTGATTTCAAAACTTACTACAAAGCTACAATAATCAAAACCGGGTGATGTTGACATAAGGACAGACATACAGACCAAAGGAATAAAATAGAGAGCCCAGAAGCAAACCCTCACAATATATGGTCAATTCATTTTCACTTTCAAACAAGGCTACTGTGTGGACATCCACATGCAAAAGAATGTTAGTTGGAGTTCTCCCTCACATCATATACAAAGTTAACTCAAGATGGATCAAAGACTTAAACATAAGAGCTAAAATTATAAAATTCTTAGATGAATAAAACACAGGGCAAATCTTCATGACCTTAGATTGGGCAATAATTTCTTAAGTATGATACTAAAAGCATATACAACAAAAGAAAAAATAGATAAGTTGGATTTCATCAAAGTTAAAAACATCAAAGGAAACTACTGAGAAAGTGAAAAGACAACCCACAGAATGGGAGAAAATATTTGCAAATAATGTATCTGATAAGGGTTTTACTATCAGAAATATAAAAAGAACTCCTACAACTCAACACAAAAACCAAAGTCAACCCCCAAAAAATCGGCAAAAGATTTGAGACATTTATACAGAGAAGATAAACAAATGATCAATAAACCCATGAAAAGATGTCCAATATTATTAGTCATTAGAGAAATGTAAACCAAAACCATAATGATACCACTTCACACCCATTTGAGGTGGCTTTTTTAAAAAAATTTTTAAAAGGGTACAGTCATTTTTAAAAAATAATTTTAAAAAATGTTAATGGAGGTACTGGGGATTGAACCCAGGACCTTGTGCATGCTAAGCATGTACTCTACCACTGAGCTATTCCCACCCCTGAGGATGGTTTTTTTTTTGTTTTTTTTTTTTTTTAATGAAAAATAGGTGTTGGCAAAGATGTGGAGAAACTGGAACCCTCATGCACTGTAAATGTAAAATGGTGCAGCCACTGTGGGAAAAACACCAGTTTGGCAGTTCCTCAAAAAGTTGAACAAAGAATTTCCGTATGATCCAGCAATTCCACTCCTAGAATATCCAACAGAATTGAAAACAGAGACTGAAACAGATATCCATACTCCAATAGTCATAGCATCATTATTCATAATAGCCAAAAGGTGGGGAAAAAAAATGCCTTTCAACAGATGAATGGATAGACAAAATACAATGGAATTATTATTCAGCCATAAATAGAAATGAAATTCTGATACATGCTTATAACATGGCTGAACCTTGGAAACATTATGCTAAGTTTATAAGCCAGACAGAAAGGACAAATGTTGTATGATTCCATTTATATGAGATATCTTGAGTAGGGAAAGTCACAGAAATAGAAAGCAGAACAGAGGTACCATAGGCTGGGTTAAGGGGAGAGAATGGACAGTTATTGCTTAATGGGTACAGAGTTGTTGTTTGGGGTGATGAAAAAGTTATCAAAATAGACTGTAGTGATGGCCACACAATACTGTGAATGTACTTAATGTCACTGAACTGTACATTTAAAACAGTTAACATTTTATGTTATGTATATTTTACTAAATTTAAAAAATTTCAAAAATGAACTTTGGGTTTTCTTGTGGGAGAACACTGTATGAAATGACTGAACTAGGTGTTCACAGCTCTAACCATTAACTCAAAGCAACAGCTGGAGGGCTTTTGTAAATCCCTCTTAAAATTTATAAATCTTGGCTATAGAATTTATTCCTTTTATATCAAAGTTTAAAAAAATTAGTTAAATATTTTTAAATCCTGAAATATATCTGTGGGGAGATAAGCGAAATTTCTCTACTTGTCCAAACTGCCTCCCCATTTGACCAAGATGCTTACTTTAGCCACCTTATCAATATATAGATGTTTCTGGTTTATACAAACAACTGAATGATCTGGTGGGTGGGTAAATGAAAATAAAGGCTTTAGAATCCTAATGTCATCACTTATTGGACTGGTGACCTAAGAAGTTGTTTAACTCTTGTGAATCTGCCTACTTATTTACTCAAAGAGGATAGTGTCCCCTGAAATGTATGTGTAGGCACTCTGTAACACTTTATAGAAATGCAATCATTATTACCTAAATTGATAAAGGCAGGACAATTAATTGATCACTTAAAGACCTCATCAAGTGGCTTTAAATACCACATGCATGCCAACAACTCTCAAATTTCTATCTTCAGTCTATAACTCACTTCAGAACTCTAGACTTGTTCATCCAACAGATTACTTTATATCCCTACTTGAATGTTCAATAGATACTACATCCAAAACTGAACACCAGATCTTTCTCCAAGACCTGCTTCATCCACAGCCTTCTCCACCTTTGCTGACAGCAACTCCTTCTAGTCGCCTAATGTCATTTTTTAAAAAATTATCTTTAATGGAGGTACTGGGGATTGAAGCCAGGACCTCATGCATGCTAGGCATGCACTTTACCACTGAGCTATAACCTCCCCTCTGCTTGGTGTCATCTTTAATTTCTTTCACATCTTCCATGGAATCTGTTAGGAAATGCTATTGGCTCTACCTTTAAAATACATTCAAAATCAGACCATTTCTTAGCCCGTTCATTGTTACCACCAAACCATCACTTCTGGCATAGATTACTGTAACAGTATCTTAACGGGTCTCCCTCTTTCTATCCTTGCCTCCCTACCCAGCAGCCAGAGTAACCAAATCAGATTATGACTCATCTGTTTAAAACCTTACAACGATGGCCTACAAGACCCTATATATGAGTCCTTAAAGTGTGATCAGGGACACATGGGGTCCCCTAAGAACTATTAAGGGAGCCTTCAAGGTCAAAACTACCTTTATAATAATACTAAGAGTTTTTTGCCTTTTTCATTATCATCCTCTCCTGAGTTTACAGTGGAGTTTTCCAATGGAAAATATCATGTGTATGTGACTTTATTGCTGTGATGGGTAATGGAAAAGCTCTCAGTTTTAACTTCTAATACAGTAAATACTGATACATAGAAGCCACCTAAATAAAAGTTCTTGGGGATCCTCAATAATTTTTAAGATTATAAAGGAGTCCTGAGACCACAAAGTTTGAGAACTGTTGCCCTACATGTTCTGGCTCTCCATCACCTCCTTGACTACATCTACTACTACTACCTTCCCTCTAGATCCATCTTGTTCCAGCTACACTGGCCTCTTTGATCTTCTTCAATAAACCAGACGTGCTATCACCTTAGGTCTTTCTTCTGCCTGTCCCTTTTGCCTAGATTACTCTTCTCACAGTTAGTCACACTGGTAATTTTCTCATCTTCAAGTTTTTGTTCAAATGTTACCTCACTAAAGACATTTATTTACTCTATCTAAAATTGCAATTTGCTCCCAACTTTACCCTTCACAGCACTCCAAATACCCTTCACCTTACTCTTTTTCTTTCTTTATAACACTTATTACCTCTCAATATATTGTACAATTTACTTATTGTGTCTATTTTGTATTGCCTCTCTCCACTAGAATGCCAGCTGTGATGGCAAAGATCTGTTTTATTCACTAGGGCCTACAATAGTGCTTAGCATATATCAGGCACTTGATAAATGCTGTTTGAATGAATAAATTAATACAGATTAATTCAAACTGCAGGCAAACAATACAGAAGTTAATGTGATCAATGTAAATTAATCATTTATAAACTATATTTACAACAATTAATGTTGAAAAATAAATCAATGTTACATTGTAAAAAGCACTAAAAACATTATAAAGAAGATGACAACAAGGTTATGTGTTGTTTCACCCACACTACTGGATTTCTGATGCAAAGTAAAAGATTTAAAATTAAGATTTCCAATTATGAGAAGGCCCAGAGATACATCCACATATAGAAAGAAATTAAGTATAAGTTGGTATTTTAAATCAAAGGAGAAAGATACGGTTTTTTAATAAACAATGTTTGGACAACTGGGTAGCCGTTTGAAAAATTAAAATTGGATCCATTCCTCATACATTCCACCAAAGTAAATTCCTGATGGATCAAAGATTTACAAAATTGGAAACCATAAGCAAAACAAAATGACAACCTATGGAATGGGAGAAAATTCTTGCAAATGATGAAACCGACAAAGGCTTGATCTCCAGAATATATAAGCAGCTCATATGACTTAATAAGAGAAAAACAAACAACCCAATCCAAAAATGGGCAGAAGACCTAAACAAGCAATTCTCCAAGGAAGAAATATAAATGATCAATAGGCACATGAAAAAATGCTCAATATCACTAATTATCAGAGAAATGCAAATCAAAACTACAGTGAGGTATCACCTTACACCAGTCAGAATGGCCATCATTCAAAACTCCACAAATGACAAATATGGAGAGGCTGTAGAGAAAAGGGAACCCTCCTACTCTGCTGGTAGGAATGCAGTTTGGTGCAGCCACTGTGGAGAACAGTATGGAGATTCCTCAAAAGACTAGGAATAGACTTACCATATGACCCAGTAATCCCACTCCTGGGTATATCCAGAAGGAACCCTACTTCAAAAAGACACCATAGCAGCACTACTTACAATAGCCAAGACATGGAAACAGCCTAAATGTCCATCAACAGATGACTGGATAAAGAAGATGTGGTATATTTATACAATGGAATACTATTCAGCCATAAAAACTGACAGCATAATGCCATTTGCAGCAACATGGATGTCCCTGGAGAATGTCATTCTAAGTGAAGTAAGTCAGAAAGAGAAAGAAAAATACCATATGAGATCGCTCATATGTGGAATCTAAAAAAAGAAAAGAAAAGAAAAGAAAAGAAAAGAAAAGAAAAGAAAAGAAAAGAAAAGAAAAGAAAAGAGAAAGAAAGAAAGAAAGAAAGAAAGAAAGAAAGAAAGAAAGAAAGAAAGAAAGAAAGAAAGAAAGAAAGAAAGAACAGAAACAGACTCATAGACATAGAATACAAACTTGTGGTTGCCAAGGGGGCAGGGGGTGGGAAGGGACAGACTAGGATTTCAAAATGTAGAACAGATAAACAAGATTATACTGTACAGCACAGGGAAATACATACAATATCTTGTGGTAGCTCACAGCGGAAAAAAAATGTGACAATGAATATATGTATGTTCATGTATAACTGAAAAATTGTGCTCTACACTGGAATTTGACACAACATTGTAAAATGACTGTAACTCAATAAAAAAAAGTTTAATAAAAAAAGACGCAAAAAAGAAAAGCAAAAAAAAAAAGTAAAGGAGATCAAATGTTAAAAAAAAAAGATTTACAGAATCGTAAAAGTAACAGATGCCATGGGAGATAAAAGATTCATAAGTTACATAATATAAAGGTAAAAAAAATTCTTCATGGCAAAAATCACATATTGGGGGAAAATCTGTAACTTATAGCTCAATGAGCTAATAAACTTATCAATAAAAGATTTTATATTTTATAAATAATAAGAAAAGGATCATAATCTAATAGAAAAACAAGCAACTATCAGCAGAGGTCATGGATTTGTGACAAAGATTTTCTCTTAAGCAAATGAAAAGGTACACAACCTTACTCCTAAGTGAAATACAAATTAAAATTATACTGAGAAGCTATTTTCCACCCATCCCACTGGCAAATAATAAGATACAAGGTAACAGAATGTGCTGATGAAGGAATGAGAGAAACAGGTACTCTCTTACAATGCCAGTGGCAATGTAGATTGATACAACCTTTATGGAGGACAATTTGGCAATCTTTCTCAAAATACTGGTCAAGCAATCTTACTTCTAGGAATTTATCATATATACACACACATATACAGATGTCTATAAAATGGTGGGAAATGACATTTGTAAAATGTTATTCATGGTATGTGTTGAACAGATAAAGGTACAGCTATATAATGGAAAAACTGATACAATTTTATGAAATATTCTATTAAAAGATCTTCCAAGGAAGTTCTTTTATGTTAAGCATAGAAAATTTTCCAAGATTTAATACATGGAAATAGCAAAATGCTTAAAGTATACATAATATGCCAGTAAAAATATGGAAAAAATATATGCAATTGCTTATAGATGCATAAAATAGCTCTCAACTAACAGTCAAGAAACCGCTAAATCCAGCTGCTCATTGAGAGAACAACTGGGTACCTAAGAGAAATTTTTCACTATGTACTTTCTTGTACCTTTAATATTTTTAACATATGAGTGTATGACATTTTTCAAAACTAAGGATTATCTTAAGAAACCCAGATAAAGTAAAATTTAAAAAAACTTGTTCTACACAAAATCATCTACAGATACTTCCCCCCCCCTTTTTTTTTGTAGGGGGGGAGAATTAGGTTTATTTACTTATTTATTTATTAATGGGGGTACTAGGGATTAAACCCAGGACCTCATGCATGCTAAATAAGCATGTACTCTACCACTGAGCTATATAACCTGCTCCTCCAACGGATGCTTTTAAACAAACAAAATAATTATAGGGGACTTAATATGTTCCACATTCTTACAGATGTAAGGCTAGAATGCTAGAAACCATCACTCTCAACCCTACCCTATCTTCTACAACTTAAGAGTTTCAGGGGAGGGTATAGTTCAGTGGTAGAGGGCCAGCTTAACATTCATGAGGTCCTGCGTTTGATCCCCGGTACTTCTATTAAATAAATAAACAAAGAAAAATAAACCTAATTGCCTCCCTCTCCCCGAAAAAAAATTTTTTAAAAAAGTTTCATACTTTTCCCTCCTGTGCAGATAGACAAGCTAATGAATAGTAGGCTTTAGAACTGTACAAAAGAAAGAGAAAGGAAGGAAGGAAGGAAGGAAGGAAGGAAGGAAGGAAGGAAGGAAGGAAGGAAGGAAGGAAGGAAGGAAGGAAGGAGAAAGAAAAAGGAAAAAAAAAATCAGGTATCTTCAAACCGAAAAGAGCTACTTGGTATATTTATCTAAGTTCCATCAAAAGCCAAGATGCCTGACAAGAGGTAATCTTGTAATCAAAGCCAGAGAACTGCCACCAAACCACAAAAGCTGAACTGGTGAGCCTAATTTAAAATATTTTTGTTCCTGTGAATGATTCATTTCCAAAGGAACTCAAAAACAGGATATGAATTTTAAAATAGAATACACCTTTAGACACTGGCTTTGTATCTTACACATGGCAGACATCAGAAAATTACTATGTTTACTGTGTTTATAGACGTTAGATTATATAAAGTAATCAATTATAGCTATTTCAGAAACCACTAAACACATGCACGGTGATCTAAAGTTCAGACAGACCTGAATTCAAATGCCAGTGCCACATCATATGATATTTGTCTTTCTCTGTCTGACTTACTTCACTTATTATCATAATCTCTAGGTCCATCCATGTTAGAAAAGAAAGATACAACTTTTATTTACAAATCAGAAATAGACCTGTGGACACAGAAAACAAGCTATGGTTACCAGAGGGGAAGGTAGGGGTGGAGAGAGTAACAGATTAGGAGTTGGGATTAGCCGACACACACTACTATCTGTAAAATAGATAAACAACAAGGACCTTCTGTATAGCACAGGGAACTATATTCAGTTTCTCGTAATGAGCTGTAATGGAAAAGAATCTGAAAAAAATATATATGTATACGTACAACTGAATCGCTCTGCTATATACATGAAACTAACATTGTAAATCAAATACACTTCAATAAAAAATAAGAAAAAAAAATGTCAGTCCCAGTGTTTCTCACCATATAACACTGGTTAAGTGAAGCTCTCTGAGTCATATCTCTAAAAATAAGGCTAATAATTCACTTTTCATAGATTGTTGGGAAGAACTAATGAGCTACTAGCAAAGTGTCTACCACAGTGCTCCAAAAAAAGTTATATTATCAAGAAACAGTAACCATAATTCACTAATTATTTTAAAATATACTTTCTTTAGTGAACTTATTTTGAAGACTTAACGATATGCTGTGATATGCTGGCTATTTAGTGGTAACCTCTCTTGGATTTTTCACAGTTTATGTATAGATTTTAGTATCAAGCTGATTCAAAGAAACATTTTTGCTCAAATGGGGTACAATTAATGTGTCCATATGAGAAACACAGACACACTTGATATAAGAAATAAAAGATCTTCTCAAATGCTTACCCCTGCTTCACTGGGTCTGAAAATTAAATTTTCTTATTATACATCAAAAAGTGGTTTTATCTCAGGCCCCTAATCCCTGTCATGATCTGTTCTGCATGAGGCATGATTCAAAACCTACATGGGTATTATCTGTGGGAACTTTCTGCCTCTGGAATTATTCATCATAAATACGTTTGAGGCTGGATGGTACATGTACGTCTCCTGAAAGAAGATTCATAACTTATTGAGAGTCCCAGTTAAAAGAGAAAGGTCAGTTTTATCTACCTCCCTCCCTTACTGTGTCCCTCAGGGATTCAACACCTCATTTGTGACCCACTCTCATCATTGGCTATGCCTGGCTTTCTTTTGTTTTATTTATTTAAATACAATAAACACCAGTAAAACGAGTATCCAAAAGGTGGAATAGAACACTGATAGTAATATTTACCTCTGCTCTTCCATACCAGCCTCCTGATTCCCCCATCCAAGTTAACCAACTGAAATGTGTGTTTATCAGTCCTTTGCTACTTGAAAGCAAGCTCTTCTGCTTGTCACCTATATACAAAACTGCTGAGGTCACATCTAGAGTCCCTGTTTACAGTCAAATTAGCAATTGCCCTACATTGAGGATCAGCATGTTACTGCACAGAGCCTGCAAGTGGCAGTGTCAGTTTTCACCACAGCAGCAGGTCAGGCTATATTTAACATGTATCCTCTCCTCCGCCGAAGAGCTGCAGCTGCGGCTCTGTTAGTTTGTGAACAAAGGAGGACAAGAGGGAAATGAGGGACTCCAATGGAAAGTTGTAACTGGATTCAGCTCAATCACAAATTAAATGGGCCTCTATTTAAAAGTCTAAGACAGAGTAGTTTAAGAATACTATAATTTTAATTAAAACGCTTAAAACACAGTGGTGACAATTTCAATATTTCTGTACTGTTTTAATGTATATTACTTGGTGCAAAAACTGGGACATATACCCTATAATGCACAAAAATGTTTAGGAAAAGTTATAGTTCCCCGTATACAAATTTTAACATCTGAGTAAAAACTAACTTATTGATAATTTTATAGATGTAGCATACTTTTCAAGCGGGGCAATGGTACATCTAAGTAGAAAAGAAAAAGTAGCAAAAGAGTTTTGAACAATACTCTAATTGGCTGAATATGTACACATCACAGCCTTCCAAGGGGACTGCTTGAAAGAGAACATCACCTGGTAAAGGTCAGCATTCTGCTGTGACTATTACCCCAAGAAGTATTCCTCCTGAGGAGGGAGCCAGATTACTCTGAAACAGAGAAATGGTTCTGGGTCTCTTTTGAGCTTGGAAGACTGAAATGAGGGGCTAAAATAACCTCAATGAACTGAACAAGGATAGCTGTAAAGTTTAGTTTTGGGTTCCAAAAACAGCATATATAAAAACCCATGGTAGCAGGTGGGGGTGAAGGTGAGGAGAGTGGGGAGACAATGGGATGTGATTTAGTTATGACTAATGATTAGTACTCACAACTCACTAAATTAACAGCAACAGGAAGCTAAGAAGACCCCCTGGCATCACACTGTACTGATAAAATAGTCTTCTGAACAAGGAAGGTGATGGTTCCAATCCACTCTGAGCTGGCTAGAGTGTGTTCCCTTCTGGATATTGCACTATGAAAAGGAACTAAACACCAAGGTTCAAACAAAAGGGAACTACCTACCATGTCAGTGAGGGTGAGGGAAGGAGAACATTGCTGGAGTGTTTTTAAGACTTGGGAAAGAGATCAAGATTTCACACACGTGAAGGGCTATTACAGAAGGATTACATTTGTTCTGTGTGATTTCAGAGGCATCAGAGCCCAAATAAAACAAGGGTGGCTGGAACTCAAAAGGCCCTGAGATGTTCCAAAGAAGCTGGAGAGGAAGAGACCAACAGGAATATAATATCACTAGGGACACCAGAGTAGGAATTCCAGAGTGAAAAAGGACAGAGTCGAGAGCCTTTAAAACTTCATCTATAGTGAGAATCTATATTCTTAAAATTACACTGGCTTCTCCCACAAACCAAGGCACTGTGGAGAAAACAGCATTTTCTTTCATCTATTCTGCTTCGTCTACATCTGGAGTCTCAACTCACAACTGATGAGAAACATGACTGTAGATACTGGAAAAACTCCTAGAGCACTGAATTAGGAGTCAGGAGACTTGGGTTTTAGTCTTTACTCTGCTATTAACTCAGTGTTACAGTGTTACCCTGGACGAATACCTTAAGTTCTGTAAAACTCAGATCCTTTATCTATAAAACGAAGGAGCCATATTAGAGTATTTTTAGTTCTATAAGTCTTGAATTTCTGAGCGGAGGTGCACCAATATCTTCTCTCTATTAAATGTCACTGAATTTATAATAAAAATTTTAGGTGTTGGGGGTAGGGGTATAGCTCAGAGGTAGAGCATGTGTACTTGGCATCCATGAGGTTTTGGGTTCAATCCCTAAGTGCCTCCGTTAAGGGGAAAATAAAATTAAATAATTAAGGTGTTGATGTCTGTATTTCTAAAAGTAACAGTCAAGTAATACTTGAATGATTCTTGACAGACTCCATCTTAATTAAAAACTTCAAAAATAAAAAGGATATTTTATGTACTAATATTTAATTTGATATAAAAGAAAGGGGGGTAAATATAAAACAAATAGGATTAACAAAAAGTTATTAGGATTAGGTACATACATTTAACTAGTATAACACATATTTAAAAATTTACTTGTGTCTTCTAGGTGTAAAGTGGAAATTACTTTGTACTTAATACGCATCACAATATAGAAAAGTTAAAATAAAACCTGGGCTTGAGCTAACTGCAAAGTTCACTTTAAGTACTTCTAATCCTTTTTGGCATGTTTTATGGCTTACTGTTAAAGTTTAGCAGAAAGGGGACATTAAAGTACTATGGAGTTCAAATATGATGGAGTTCAAGGCCTATATGTTGTCATTTTTTAATTAATTTATATTAAAACTCTGTAGAACTGTAGGATTTTCTAAGTACCTAGAAGTTTACCTTCAAAGGGAAATCCATGTAACATAATGAATGAGTCAGGAGGCAAATATCAAAAATTCATTTTAGAATTCAAGTAAAGCACTAAAATGTACCTTGCAAAAAATTTACATCAAATAATCTGAGATGCCCAGGAGTGTATTTTACTTTTTCCCCCTCTTAAATTACTGCTAGCACCACTGAGCATCTATCAAGTCTCCTGATAGGTGGCAATGAGGGAATTCAGTAGCTAGTCCCTGTCCTCTTGGGGCTACAATCTGGGAACTTTGCTTGACTGTGAATGGAACAAAAATGAAGTGGCTTTTATATTTGCCATCATAGATCTCATCTTTCCAGATTCTCTGTTTTTGCAACACATCTTCACAAATTCAAAAGATGAAATAAATACAGTTTTCATAAAACCTTCCTAGAAGTTCCAATTTGCAGTCCTCCCCCAAAATCACTTAATTTGTGGTAAATTAGAAAGAGGAGGTTCCAGTTTTGGTCTCTCTTTAAAAAGAAAAATGTCTTCATTTGGAAAGAAAATGAACTGAAACACCCCATGAGACCAGCTTAATAAATCTTATGTCTTCAGTGCCATCACAAATGGGTGGTAGGTTATTACTTAAGGTCATATCTTTTGTTTCAGGGATCAAGGATTAAAATTCTAAATATAAATCTTAAAAACACTATGAATATTTACCCAAAAACTGCCAAAAGAATGAATAGGTAACATTTTCATAGCCTATGTATATTTTGAAAAGCCTGAAGCTATTTCAAATCTGTTTTGCATCAAAGTAGTAGCCTCCTCTCTATCTGGTATCCATCACTATTTAAGTAGGCAGTGACACGTACACCAGCTATGCGTAAAGAGAACAGCCAGACACCAGGGCCCTCAAGTACTCCCAATACAAGTATGACAGATCAGATACAGTTGTGAACGTATATTCATGCAGTGAAATTCTGCACACGCATTCCTGGAGAATGTTTCACTATTCTCTAGGAATTAAAGAAAGCTTGAGGGATCCCCTGTAGCACAGAGTTCAAACCACCATGGCCTGTTGTTGCTAGGAGGCAGCTATAGTGCTGCAAGAAAGAGACTACACTGAAAGATCTGATTCCAGTCTGAACTCTGATACTTATCATTTGTGTGACCTTCAGAAAGTCTAATTCTCTAAACATAGCTATCTAGCAGATCAGTAAGGGTCAAGTTAGAAAACAAATTTAATCGGTGAATCTGCTATACAAATTGTAGGTGTTCCTTCAGTTTACAAATATACCTTCTGTTTACACACAAATGACCTGGCATAACCTCTTGTGGCTTTGAAGGCCATTCTTTACTATGCCATCTGCCCTCCAGCTACAGATAATCATGCTTTCCCAAAGCTCTGTGTTTCTGCTTATGTTGTCTGACTTTCCCTTTGATCCTCATTTCTGATACTACACTTGAAAAAAGCCAAGTGATTGACCCTCATTTACTGAAAACATATATTCATCCTCCAGGACCGGCTCAAACGTCATCTCCTCAAGGAAGCCTTGCTGAATTCTTATAGAATCTCTCTTATCCCTCTGCTGATCTCCCAGTGTGCTTATTTTATATCTTGGTTGTAAGTGACTAAGACCTACTGCATTGCATAGTCATGTACTGATCTGATAGTAAAGTCCTGGCAGGGGAAGGCAGCAGAGGCAGTTGCCATATTTTATTTACCTTCCTTTCCCCTTATGTCTAGAATTTGTAATTTAATACAAGCTTTGCAACTAAGTAGTAAACTCAACCTCTCCAGATATATAAAGAAAATGGCTGATCTACAGTTACTTTTCTATAGATTAATACAGAATCAGAGAGAGAACTAAAATTCTATATCCATGTTTCAAAATTTTCATATTGGACAACAGTTACAGGTAGCTTTCACCGAATCCCTATATAGACAAAATTTCACTACCATATAAATGACAAAGCCAATAAATTCTAAAATTATTATATAAAAATCCTATCTTGGGGGCATTTTAAATTATTGAAATAACTAATATTCCAGACTGCAGTCCAATTTATTGATTTCATAAAAACGGGTCTACATACCAACTTGCTACATTTATATAAATAGCTTCTTTTTATCATGGTGCCAACAGCTGTACCAGCAGCAGCAAACCAGTCTGGTCTTGTACCATCACCACTATCTGACTCAGCAAGCTGGCAGGGCCACAGAGAAGTAGGCTCTTTACTTGTGTGAGTCTCTTCAAGGACAGGAACTCTGTCCTAATACACTGCTGGTATTTCTAGCATCTAACTCTGTGCCTTGCAAATGGATGGCATTCAGCAATGTTTACTAAATTAACACTTCTAAATTCCATTCTCTAGACACTGTGACCTCATATATGTTCTGAAAGAAAAAATGCCCACTAAATCTATCTTCAGTTCCATCACAAATGAGTGGTAGGTTATCACTCAAAGCCTCACCCTTTGCAATAGATATTAGTGGTAAAATAAACTTTAAAGCACATATGTTCATTTCTATTCTCAGAGTCATATATTAACATATTTCTAGTAACAACTTATTAAAAAGCCCAACCATATGCCAAGAAGCAATCCACGGTAACTTATGACTCTTAAGAGAAGGAAGTTCCTGGATCTTCACTGCTTTAAGAACACAGACATGAACTTACCATCATCTAAAGTGATGTCCTGCAGACCAATTGTTGAAAAGTTAGGTTCCTGCTCTTCAGGTTCAGGTTTAATGTTCACAGTTGCCTCATCAGGTGGAAATGAAGCTGGATCACACAAATTGTGACATAATAAAGATGAAGGTGCTGAAAGACCTCCCTGGCCTGTATTTTGTGCTTGAGTTGAGTGCTGTCCAGAATGCATTCTGGTGGCTAGAGACGGTGATGAGGCAGTTCCTGAGCTAGGAGACTGGTAAGGCATAGGCTGTAGCTGAGGAGATGGTGGCCCAGAAAGTGGTGAACTGGCCAGGGGATGAGAGGCTGCTGGGGAAGCTGCTGTAGCAGACCCTGAAGGTGAAGGACCATACGTAATGGGCTGTAATTGAGGGGAAGGCTGACTTGTGACCTGGTCGGCCACTGGAGAAGAAAGAGATCTTTGTCCTGTGTTTGAACAATGGTATCCCATTGACTGCAGATGAGGCAGGGTCTGCACAGACTGAGGTGTGTGGGCTAAGAGATGTCCTGTTGAGCCTGAATTTGAAGAATGAAATGGTATGGATGACGGTGGTTGACAGCCAAGATTTATTAAAGTAGGAAGCGCTGCATCCTGCTGAAACAAAACTGGATCAAATTCTTGACTAGAGGCAGCATTAACAGGAAGACAAGTTGGTCCATTGAATACAACATTAGTTTGCATAGGCTGATAGGAAGACCCCACAGGAGGTGTTGGTGTGACTTGAAAAGGCTGGTGGAGGACTGAAGAAGGTATCATATGCTGTTCTTTACCAGCACTCTCATCCCTACACTGCAGCTGTGGCAGATGGGATGAGGTTACCATGGATGCATATGTTTGCTGGATGGGACAAACCAAGCTTCTCTGTGCTGACAGTACACTGTCATGTAGGTGTCCTGTATCTGAGGAAGGCCTCTTGGTCTGGGCAGGATGAGGCATAGGCAATGATGGAACTGAAGACAAGTCAATCTCTTCTCTGTGTTCTTGCTTCATCAAAACTGAAAAGGAAATGATTAAAATAAATGTAATTACATAACACATAAGATAATTACGAAAGGCCTTCATTCTAGGGTGCACAACTGCAGCACACATCCAAGCTAGGGGTTGAAAACTCAAATGTCTTCAGGGAAGGCAGATACCATAAATATATGAAGTCAGTAAACTATAAGACAACAGGGAGTGGCTCTTGCTCTAAATATATTCAAGTTAAAAAAGAAACAATACCATATAGAACTCTATTATAAAGTAATGTTGGAAAGATCTCTAAGATATGTTGCTAAGTAACAAAAAAAACTGAACTACAGTACATAAAATGCTGTGTGTATATATACATATGTATACAGACATACATGTTTTTGCTTATATACATATAAATATCTCTGGAAAGATACACATGAAACTGATAACTGCTAGATTTACTGCTGGAAAGGGAAACTAGGTGACTAGGGGATAGGAGAATGAAGGAGATTTACTTCTTACTGTGTAAGTTTTTGGGTCTTTTGAATGTTTTCACTATATATATATATATAAAACCTATTTAAAAATAAGTAATTTTTTAATGAAATCCCAAAATCCTATGGCTAATAAAAGCCTTAAATTGAGATCTTTGATCTAAAACTTACCAATCACCTGGTTTTACATGTTACAACTGTGAGATAATAGAAAATATATATTGGTCTTTGCCGCTGGTTCCTGCCACAGAATTCTTAAAACCTTTGCAATTTCCTGGGTGAGAGGAGTGTTTCTGGTTCTAATGAGGTGAGTGGGTGGGCTCTTGGATGACAGCTAGTCACCAGAAACATCAAGCCATGGTTCATTAGAAGCTTGGAATTTTCAGCTTCGCCCCTCATTCTCTTGAGAAGGAGAAGGGCTGAAAATGGTGTTAATGATTTATCATATCCTCATGATGAAGCTTCCATAAAAGTCCCAAAAGTATGGGGTTCGGAGAGTTTCCAGGTTGATGAAGTGTCCCTTCACATATACCTTGCCCTATGCATCTCTTCCATTTGGTAGTTCATCTGTATCCTTTAATAAACTTAATAAACATATCTTTTAATAAACTGGTAAATGTAAGTAAGTGTTTCCCTGAGTTCTGTGGAACCTCAGATTTTTAGCTGGTTGGTCAGAAGCATAGGTGACCAGAAGCTGGGGGATTGGGGACGGGATGTGTGGGGCAAATCTTGTGGGACTGAGCCTTTAACTGTGGGATATGACACTATCTCCAGGTAGGTAGTGTTACAATTGAGTTAAATTGTAGGACACTTGGCTGGTGTCAGAGAATTACTTGTGAGGAAAAAACCTTCAGATGGTGACTAGTAGTGTGAGAAGTAAAGTGTTCTGTGTGAGTAATAAAGGAGACTCCCAGGAGGGAAACCCAGTAGGGAAGAACTGGGTTTTTCCCTACAGAGGGAGGAAAAAAACCCCTGAGTTTTAGTCCTTTACAGCATTATATACTGGAAATCATGAATCTGACATTCATAAAGCTTCTAGTTTATAATGGTTTTCATGTGTAACTCATTTGATCCTCAACCATCATCAGATTCATATTACAAGATGAATAATGGGGGATCAAAAGAAGTACTAGACTCCACAAAAAACCCAGAAGAGCTAATAAACAATTTAATAATGCTGCAGGATACAAAATCAACATGCAAAAATGAGTTGTATTTCTATAAACGAGTAATGAACAATCCAAAAAGGAAATCAAGAAAACAATTCCATTTACAATAGCATCAAAAATAAAATACTTAGGAATAAATTTAACCAAGGAGTGTAAGGCTTTACACTGAAAACTATAAAAGACTACAAAAGAAATTAAAGAAGATAAATAAATAGAAAGATATCTTGGATTCATGAATTGGAAGACTTAATTATTTGCTAAGAACATAGTACTTTCCGAAGCAATTTTCTGTTTCAGTGAAATCCCTATCAAATTCCCAATGGCATTTTTGGGCAGAAATAGAAAAATCCATCCTAAAATTCATATGTAATCTCAAGGGACCCCAAATAGCCAAAACAATCTTGAAAAAGAACAAAGACAGAGGACTCACACTTCCTAGTTTCTAAACTTACAACAAAGCATAAGGATAGACCTACAGACCATAAGGATAGATCAATGGAATAAAACAGAAAGTCCAGAAACAAACCTTTACATATATAATCACTGCTCTTCAAACAAGGGGTGCCAAGACCATTGAACAGGGCAAGAACAGTCTACTCAACCAACAGTGCTAGGACAACTGGATATCACATTCAAAATAATAAAGATGTAACCTTATTTGACATCATGTATAAAAATTAACTCAAGTGGATCAAACACCTAACACAGAGCTAAAACTACAAAATTCTTAGAACAAAGGGCAAAAGCTTTATGACATTGGATGTGGCAGTGGTTTCCTAAGTAGGATACCAAAAGCATAGGCAACAAAAGAAAAACAGATAAACTGAACTTCAAAACTGAAAACTTCTGAACATCAAAGAAACACTATCAATAGGTGAAAAGATAACCCACAGAATGGAAAATGTATTTGCAAATAATATTTCTGAAAAGGATTGAATATTTAGAATACATAAGGAACTACAACTCAACAGGAGTTGGGGGGTTGGTTTACCAGTTCTCTTCTCTAGGATTGGTAATTACAGAGATGAAACAAAGCTAGAGATGCTATATGGTGAAAGCCTGCCTGAGAGTAAAGCCAACAGAAAGAAAAGCAGAGTTAAGATGAAGAGAAAGCCTAAGCCCTGAGACAACACTGCTTGAGCTGAAGCATGTCTGAAGCCAGCATTCCAGTTAATCTTCCAGTTATATGAGCCAATAAATTCTTTTTTGTTAAGCTAGCTTGAATTGGGTTTCTGTTACTTGCAACTGAAAGTCCTAATTTACTTCAAAACAATTTTTATGAAGTAGGGATTATTATTATCCCTGCCTTATAGAAGAGTATACTGAAAAGGAGATTAAAGACACTAAGATTTCACAGCAGCTAAGTGGTATCATAAGGACCTGAAGACAAGTTTTTCTCCCTCCAAAGTCCATGCTTTTAATCACTGCAGTATATTTTATTACCAAGAAGGTTCCATTTCACCATTCCATCAAGCAAGCAGAAGCTACGAACACCAATCATCAACCTTTCTGACATGAGAAAAAGTAGCAGATCCATGATTTAGGATGAATCTGCTTGATGAATGAAATGCTTAAGGTAGGAATCAATGTATTTTGCTTACTTTACTTAATATGCTTATCAAAGTAGAAAAGAATCATTAATTTATTATGTCAAAACAACTGGTTTCTCTTGGCAAGCACTTCAGCCCACTAAAAATTATCTACTTTACCTTCCTATTGAAGTGCTACAACTCATTTAAAAATAATTTTCCTAAATTCACATCTCATTGTTCTTTCCAAGTTTTGAATTAGTTTACTACTAATTAACATAATTAAAATTTTCATGACCTTCACAACGTGTAAGAACTTCATTTTATGTCAAAAGAAGGTAACAGTGATACCCAAAGCAAGGTCTAATCTCATCTGACCATTTATCTAACCTCTGCCATGTACATAAGCACTATATCAATCTGAGAAAATAAAGGTAAGAATTTAGACAGCCTTGCTTTTTAAAAAAGACAGCCCTGATAGTATTATTTTACTGTAGAAGAGGTGATTAATGGAGTGTTTGTTTGGGGGTGCTTTTGAGTTCTACACTTTACTCTGGTTTCCTAGCAAGAAAAGAATGGGTTCATTATTCATCTGCTTTAGCTTTTCAATCTGGCAACTGGTGAGCCCACCCCTAACAATGAGACAACAACTCCAATCTTCTTGTTGCTTCTGTCACAACGTTCATTTTCTTGACCCAGGCTTCCATCCAGTTTCCGATTCTTGCTCAAGTATTTCATTTCAGGTCCACTGTGTTTACTGGCTCCTGACTTCTCTAATGTCTTGATATACTTACTTTTCTTCTGACTTTGGGAGAACTAGAACTTTGTCCCTGGCCTACTGGATTTTTTTCGTCTTCTACTTTGGCTCCTACTCGGGTCCCAGGAAAGCCATGGTGAACCCTATACCCAGAGTCATATTACCACATAAGAAAGGAAAATATCCAAGAAAGTCTGATTAACCCTGGGTGGAGCAGGTGGGGCCCTTGGTTACATAAGTAATTGGTTATCATGTATGAAAAATGAGACAGAGGGACTGAAAACTACAGCATAATATCAATCTTTTTTGCATAATCCAATCCTTGTTTCTATGTTCCTGACCCACATCTGGGTACCCAGACTAATAGTTCTGCTCTACTAAATTGAACGTACATCCACCCTACCAAATCAAGTACCACTCTTTTTGTCTATAAGAGATTCAGACTCCAACCTGACCAAACCATAAGAAGTGCCTACTGCTGGCCTATGGTAATTTATTCTTGTTTGGAGGGAAATACAGTTAAACAGACCTTACAATATCTGGAATGAGATGACTTTCAGAAACAGATTAATTTTATCTTTTGTATTATATATGCTCATTCTCATGTTTAGAATATTGATGAATGGAGTGATCCAGCAAAAAAAAATCAACTGTTGTAGTGGTTTTCAAACCATGAGAAGCCTCACAACTCTTCTTTAAGTAATAGATGTGTAAAAACAGGATCCAGAGTTAGAGCTCTGGATTTCCTGTTACAGTATAAACCGAGCACCCAAGCTAGCTTTCATCCTTTTTTATATATTTGCTTTTTGCATAAGACTTTATTTGAAGAATAAAACCATTTAAACAATTTGAAAACCACTGCATGAGTATTATACCCTCATTTTATGGAGGTTAATCAGTAGTAGTTACAGTCTGTGTCAGAGCTGAGATCTGATCTCCTGACTATAAGGCAGGCTTTTTCCCCCAATCAAAACAACCACAATCCAAAAGTCAGTCTGTCTAGTCAACTATTTGGAACATGGAATATACCTTCCCACAGGCAAAATATTACACGAGAGTTTAGCTCTAATGCTGCTTAGAAAAATCCCCATAATTCTAAAAACCAGAGCTAGGTGGTACTTCCAAGTACAAATAACTTCTGCTGGGCTTCAGAGGGAGAAACAGTTCCTCAACAGCTTCAGGGGTGCTAGGGTTGGGGTATGGCCCCCTATCTCAGAAGTTCTAAAGCTAGAGGTTAGGCAGAAGTTCAGGCAGTACCGCTAAGGAAGGGCTGTGTGCTCCCTTACCAATTGCTGTAATTTGTGAATCATACACATTATGCTGAAAACTGACTTCATTCTATAAAGTGAATGGATTGTGGGACAAATAATGTTAAACATATTTTCTTTTTTTTTTTAGATAAACACATTTTCTAATTTAAACAAACACCTTTTTAAAAAATAAGGCATTTGCAGTTAGTGACTATTCTTCCATTGGATATTGGTCAGATCCCTATTGCTAAGGGGTTGCCAAAAAGGAAACAAATCAACAAATCCCTTAATAAAAAACAAGCAACTTATGAATATCTAAAATTTTTATAAGTAAAATTTAAAAAGGAATTATTTGCCACACCATAAACAAATGGCAAAAATCTCTAAAGAACTCATTCAAATTAATAAAACAAATACAACTCGAACATAACAAAGACAGGGTCATTCAATAGACTTCTAAGAAACTATTAAAATTCTGTAAAAATATCCACTGATGAGGAAAAATAAAAATGTTCAGGTTACAAAATTAGTATATATAGTATGGTTCCATTTCTATTTTTAAAAAGATTTATCTATACATGGCTCAAAAAGATCTAGAAGGATAGAATGACAGTTTCAGAGTAGATATTTTAAAGTATTTTTTCAACTTGTTTTTCTAAAAAAACCCCCACAGTAATGTATTTGCTTTTGTAAAACTTTTAATCATAATTTTTTTAGAAAAACAAAAAAGCCAAATGTTATAAGGAAAGGTAGTAATCAACCAGAATAAGGACTATCCAAACACTCCTGTGTCCATTCTTCCTTCTGTTGGTGTGTACCACCTGATCTGTATTCTGTCAACCACAAGGCCAGTAGTGATGACAGCTGCAGTCCAATCCAATATTCTCTCAGCACTCTGGGGCCCCACTGATTTCCATTTTCATATGTAATACCCTCTAGGACTCTGCCTTTATACTGTCCTCCCAATTCAAGAGCTGATAATGTAAAGGCATTACATTTGCTCCTTTCTGTTTGCCTGTTGCCACCACTATGATGGTAGTAATCAACACCTCTAATCTGCTGACCCTACTGTTGTATTTTTCCCTCAATCTTGGAAGCCCTGTCCCTTCTTATCCAAGTTAGATTATATAATCCCTCATCTCAATAGCGTTTGATAACATTCTTGGACCATGGGTCTTTAGTAAATCTTACCCTGGAGGAGCCCTACTATACATATTTTACCCCCTGCCCTAAAGAAGCTGCTTAAGATAGAGCTAATGGAGTTCTGCAGTAGAGCTAATCAGTATCTATAAATTCATCAATATCAACATCAAAGGTGCTCTTTGATCATGCCTAGAATCCTATTAGGTTTCTGGGAAAACTTACTTTCCCTCTTCACTTTATAACAACTTTTCCAAACTTTTCCATTCTTAAACTGCCAGATCACCCACAATCTCTTCCTTCTGCTCACAACAGGAGAATTCATGTGATTCTTTTCAGAAATAAAATTGAAGTTATCATATGGAAACTCCCTAAACTCTCCATTACTAAATCTATAAAACTTTCATTTCTTCTTTTTTTAACATTTTGTATTGATTTATAATAATTTTACAAGGTTGTGTCAAATTCCAGTGTAGAGCACAATTTTTCAATTATACATGAACATATATATATTGTCACATTTTTTTTCTCTGTGAGCTACCATAAGATCTTGTATATATTTCCCTGTGCTATATAGTATAATCTTGTTTATCTATTCTACATTTTGAAATCCCAGTCTATCCCTTCCCACCCCCCACCCCCTTGGCAACCACAAGTTTGTATTCTATGTCTATGAGTCTGTTTCTGTTCTGTATTTATGTTTTATTTGTTTTGTTTGTTTTTGTTTTAGTTTTTTTCAGATTCCACACATGAGCGATCTCATATGGTATTTTTCTTTTTCTTTCTGGCTTACTTCACTTAGAATGACATTCTCCAGGAGCATCCATGTTGCTGCAAATGGCATTATGTTGTCGGTTTTTACGGCTGAATAGTATTCCACTGTATAAATACACCACATCTTCTTTATCCAGTTATCTGTTGATGGACATTTAGGCTGCTTCCATGTCTTGGCTATTGTAAATAGTGCTGCTATGAACACTGGGGTGCTGGTGTCATTTTGGAGTAGGGTTCCTTCTGGATATATGCCCAGGAGCGGGTATAAAACTTTCTAATGTACAACCATCTTGTTCATTTACTTTACCTTCCCCTCCTGTTCCTTCTCCCATTTAAGGTCCATTCCAATTTGCATATTTAAAATCCTTTCCTCTCCTATCCTTCTCAGAAACCTGATATTCTTTATCACCACTGATGCTCTCTGCCCTATACATTCCAAACACTCTAGCTGTTTGAATCACCTTTTTAACCTTCCTGAGTCTCTCCCATATAAACCTGACACTCCACAATTAGTAATTTGAGAGAAGACTAAACTGGTCATTAACATCTTATAAAGAGACATAAGAAAAATTATTTTTGAAATACAAGTCTGATCATATCACCTCTCTGTTAAAGCTCACTTCTTACAACTCTTGTAATACCCTATGATCCAATCAACCACAGGCCTTTGCATATGCTGCTGCCTTTATCTGGAATGTTCTCCCACACTTTATCTAACATCGTAATTAACAGTATAGACTTTATGGCCATATTACTTGGATTCAAATCTCACCTCTGCCCTTATTAGCTGTGACCTCAGTTCACTCATTTGCAAAATGGGGAGAACAACAGTACCTACCTTATAGGGTTATGGGAGTATAAATGAGTAATTATGAATAAACTGCTTAGAATAGCACCTGGCACACACTAAATGCTCTGTATGTTTGCTGTATAAATGAACAAACAGATGTAGTCTAGCATAACAGTCAGGAGCCCAGACTCTGGAACTAGACTGCCTGTGTATGACGTTTGGCTCTAAGACACATGCTGTGAGACCTTGGGCATATTACTTAACCACTCAGTATCTTCATTTGTAAAATAAGGTAATAACCTATCCCATATGTCTATTATGAGGCTTAAATGAATCAATATAGAAAGTGCCTAGAACAGTACTAAGAACATAGTAAATGTTATATAATCATAAAGTATTACTATTATTTTCCAGTTATCAACTGAAGTATCAGTTCCTTATGAAAGTCTTTTCTCAATCAGCCTAGGCAAGGGTCCCTCTGTTATTTTCACCCACAGCATTGTTTACTTTTCCTTCATCGTCTTTATCTCAGTTCCTAATTACAAATTTGTAGTTCATTTATTTAGTGATTTATTAGCTCCTATTTGTTCCACTAGATTATATGTTCCACGAGAGAAGAAGCTGAGATAGGTTGTGCCCACATAAATGTGCCCTTAAATACTTAGGGAATTGGGGGAGGGTATAGCTCAGTGGTACAGCACATGCTTAGCATGCATTAGGTCCTGGGTTCAATTCCCAGTACCTCCATTAAAACAAACAAACAAACAAACAAACCTAACTAACTCCCCACCAAAAAAAATTAGTGAATTAATGGGTAAATGAAATGGCTAACCAAAATCTTTAGTTTTCAAAGATTTGTATTCTATTTGAAAATTAGCTGAAGTATTTTATTACCAAATAATGTATTACCATAATCAAGTAATATTAATTTTCAGACTCTGGAATATAAGTGGTCTTTAGAGGCTATAAATGATATACAGTCAGGCTTTAAAAAATATGATAACTTTGACACAACATTGTAAAATGATTATAAATCAATAAAAAATGTTAAAAAAAATATGATGACAAATGAATGACCACTAATAACCAGCACCCTTTCAAATTCAAGCATTTATTCTTTTCATTTACTATAAACGATTTAAAAGTTTTTGCAAGAATAAGTTTTGGATAGTAAGGTTCACTACGATTTTTTATCATCATATGCCCTGGTGACTAACATGGCACCTAGCAGAGAAGACTTCTACAAATATTTGTTCTTTAAGTATGTAGACATCAGCATGAATTACTGCATAAAATATTTATGTGTCACAATCAAGACCTGGAAACTTATAGCACTTAACTGCTGCAAAAAGAGGTGTGGAGGCCTCCTTTGTTAGGGTGTATCTATAAAATCAGAAATTCTGCCATCAACTTTATATCCTCCATAGCCCATAATATGCTACAGTTGCTGCTTGGTAAATGAAAATTTAATGAGAGATTTTTCCATCTGATTGAAGTGGGATGAGATGAAGACACTATGAAACAGGCACACTGCATACAGTCCTAAAGGCACAAGGGGAGTTCACACATATTCACAAAGACTTGCCCTTCCTATAATGCTGGTGATTCTTGGTAGCTCCTGAAAAACCAACTTCAAATCTACATTCAATCTTATGATTTCCTTACAATAAATGACTACAAAATAACAACTGACAGCAGATCTAATATTTAAAGTCAACACAAACTTTACAGATTAGGCATATGCTGGGATTTTTATTGGTTATAAGCACCCTACCTTAAACATTCCAATCCAATCCAATCCAATAGGATTCATTAAACAACTTTTTATTCATTACAAAAGAGAGTTTTATAGTAAACCATCACAACACCACCTCATACCTGGTGTATAAGTAAAACGTTGAGACTGGCTTTTTTTCCTCTTGCCATTGCAAAGATAAAAGTGCACCTGCACTGCAGCTGTAACTGCTGGGTTATGATATGGAGGAACTTCAAGGACAATGTGAGCCTAAGGAGCATGGAAAGCAAGATTGTGTTACACTCAGAACTAAAAATGAAATGCACCTGCTAAACTCAACACAGCTCATAAGTCTTAACTACTCATGCTCTTCCATCATAGATCATTATACACATCAATTGGTCATGTAAGTCATCTGGAGATTTACTCTATGGATACTTCAGTCTTAACAGAGAAAGGTCTTTCAAGTAAATCATTAAAGAAGAAATTGCTTTCCAATCACTCAACTGGGTTTCTAGTTGTAGCAGAAATAAAAAGTCTTATATACTATATAGTCAGATACTTTTTTCTAGTAAATACTACATTAGACATCTTAACTGGAAGTCTGCTCCAGTTTTTAATCAAGTTTAATATTTCCCAAGTTGTGTTACAGTTTAGAGTTCTTATCCTAAATTTTATATTCAAAATGTTCTACATTGGCAATACACAAAATCTGTATCCATATCAACAATAATTTTACACAAGCAGGATGAAAACCTTTAGCCCCAAACCAATTGTAATCCTTAACCTAATTTCTCCAGGTGTTTGGAGAGCATTGTGGGAAGTGGTGTTGTCTATCCCAGAGAAAATTCTGTCTCTATTTTGACCAGGATGATGGAACCACGGCTTGCAGTGTTGAATCCGGGAAGGCTTAATTGGAGGAGTTGGGAATAGTGTATTAAATACACAAACCCCTGAGGATTGTCCTCCTATTTTTTGCCAACTATGTATAGCCTTCACTGAACTTGTTTGATTTCTTCACTGAATTCAGGGAAATAAATTAATGATAACTTCAGTAAGAACCTTCCAATAACCTTTCATTTCTAATTTCTCCTTTCCTGTACACAAAAAAAGGAGAAAAAAAGACACCAACTGTTAGAAAGATACCTTCTTAAACTTTAATTTTAGTATCAGGAAAGTATCTTTCATCCAAACTTCTAAAAATTCTAGTTTACTTTTCTGTTACTCAAAAGAAAAAAGACTCCTCATCTATACCATAAGGTAGCATTATCCAATTTTCTCATTAAGCTTCTTACACATTTCTAAAGAAATAAGGTAAACTTCTCACCCCTTGACATTTTTCCTTGATTATTTTCCCTTCTACTTCCCACTGAGGTCGCCCATCTGTTGAAAAAAAACAATTTACAGTTAAAAGTAATTAAAGTCAGAAAGCACATAAACAAAATCTAATGTATCTAGTGTCACAAATTTATTGGCAAAAGGAATCTTTATCTCATTGACTTCTGTTATGAAAATAAAATGTGTATTTCAAGGGGGAAAATGTGGAGAAAGATCTTGGGCTGCCTGAGTTTGGAGGCCCCACAATTTTATTCTACTAAGTGATGTTTGAAAATCTTCTGAGATTACTTCCACCAAGTGGCCAACTTCTGCTTGTATGCCTTAAGCAACAGGAAACTCACTCCCTAACCAACTAACCCACTTCATCTTTGGATAATAATTGCCGCTGAAAGCTCTTCATGATAGATGACATCTGTCTCCTTCTAGTATCCAGCCTCTGGTCTAAGTACTACTCCTTGCAGTCACCCCACAAAAATCCTGAGTGCTTCTCTGAGAGATTAATATTTCAGATGTTTAAAGGTAGATATGTTTGCCTGTGTCTCCTTTTCTGCTGGCTAGTATCCCCAGTTCTCCATGTATCCCTAAACAACAGTTTAGCTCTCCTGATCATTCTTCTTGAACATTGCTGCAGTGTGACAACCTCCCTCTAAATGCATCAGGCCAAGGACTGAATAGCCCAGCTGAGAAATGATCCAGCATGACAGAGAGTGACTGAGGCGCTTGCCATTTTATATGGAGATGTTCTCTCTCTGTTAATAGAAGTTTACTGGGGCAGCTACACCATGCTGACTCTTACACTTAGTGTTTGGCCAGCAAGTGTTCCTCAGTCTGCCACATTTTCCTACTACCAAGCTCAAGTGCCCACACTGTGAAATTACACAGTTGTTTTTTTTTTTAACCCCTAACCCTTGTTATGTTCATTTCTCCCTACTAGACTTCACCTTCTAGTATTGCGTGGCTTGTCAAGATCTTTTTACTGTATAGCACAGGGAAATGTATTCAAAATCTTGTAGCAACTCATGGTGAAAAAGAATATGAAAATGAATGTATGTATATTCATATATGACTGAAAAATTGTGTTGTACACCAGAAAATGACACATTGTAAACCGACTACAACTCAATTTAAAAAAGAGAGAGAAAACTAATTAGCACAGCTTCTAGGTAGCCCTAAAAACATTAGTGTTAACAGGACTGTTAAACATTTAACTACTGCATCAATTAAACGTGTATAATTTCTTTAACAAAAAAAGATCTTTTTAGATACTGATGGTCTTCTGAGCTATTTGCTAGGCTTTCCAGATTTCTGTCACTTTAAAGATCTGGCCAGCACATTTTCTGTCTCTTCATCCCAAGTGAACTGTTTACCTGGGGAGAGCCCTACCTGCTACTACAGCTCTCACTCCAGTCTGATGTACAGCTATCCTAAAGCATTCTTTTTATATCATGGGCAGTCACCCAGTGACTAACTCATACAAATATCTTCAAAGCCAGCATGACTTCTTCATCTGGTCTGTGAAGATACCGGGAAAGACCCAATGAAATGCCTTCTAGACTGTGACTATCACTTTCCAATCCTATTTGCAGTCTCATTACTAGATAATAGTTACCCTTGTGCACAAGAGACACTATAGACAAATGCTATGCCTACTCAGAATTATAGTTCAATTCAACAATCACTTGTTGGGTCTCAACATGCCAGGCACTTTGAGTTGCTGAGATAATGGAGACAGGATATCCTGCCTTCAATCTGTGGATGAAAGGCAATATAAACAATTCACTATAATGAAACATCATGGTTATAATAACTAATAAAGGTACATTCTGGATATACTAAGAGCACAGAGGTCAGGGTCCTTAACCTAGCCTTGGGGTAGGAGTATGAGACAAGGAAAGCTACTTGAGAAGTTCTTGAACTAAGTCTTAAAGATAAGGTTGAACCACAATGATGTTGAGGGGAAGGGTAATCTAGGCAGAAGACATAGTATGAACAAAGGCAAGATGGGAAGAAACCACATGATATAGGGAACCATAAGCAGCCGTGCTGGTAGAGTACAAAGGAAGAAAGAGGGAGCAGTAAGAAATGAGGCTGAAAAGATAGGCAACTCATACACCTATAGTCAATCTTTGACAAAGGAGGCAATAATATACAATGGAGAAAAGACAGTTTCTTCAGCAAGTGGTGTCGGGAAAGCTGTACAGCCACGTGTAAATCAATGAAGTTAGAACACTCACACCATACACAAAAATAAACTCAAAATGGCTTAAAGACTTAAGCATAAAACAGGATACCATAAATCTCCTAGAAGAAAACAAAAGCAAAACATTCTCTGACATAAATCGTAGCAATGTTTTCCTAGGTCAGTCTCCCAAGGCAAAAGACATAAAAGCAAAAGTAAACAAATGGGACCTAATTAAACTTACAAGCAAAGGAAACAATAAACAAAATGAACAGACAACCTTCAGACTGGGAAAAAATATTTGCAAATGATGTGACTGACAAGGGCTTAACTTCCAGAATATATAAACAGCACATACAACTCAATAACAAAAAAACCAAACAACCCAATCCAAAATGGGCAAAAGACCTAAACAGACATTTCTCCAATGAAGATATACAGATGGCCAATAGGCACATGAAAAGATGCTCAATATCGCTAATTATCAGAGAAATACAAATCAAAACTACAATAAGACATCACCTCACACCAGTCAGAATGGCCACCATAAAGTTCACAAACAATAAATGATGAAGAGGCTGTGGAGAAAAGGGAACCCTCTTACACTGTTGATGGGAATGTAATTTGGTGCAGCCATTATGAAAAATAGTATGAAGATTCCTTAAGAAACTAAAAACAGAGTTACCATATGATCCAGCAATCCTACTCCTGGGTATGTATCCGGAGAAAACTCTAATTCAAAAAGATACATGCACCTCAGTGTTCACAGCAGCACTATTTACAACAGCCAAGACATGGAAGCAACCTAAATGTCCAACAACAGATGAATGGTTAAAGAAGTTGTGGATTTAGCCATAAAAAGGAAGGAAACAATGCCATTTGCAGCAACTTGGATGGACCAAGAGGTTATCATACTAAGTGAAGTCACACAGAGAAAGAAAAGTATCATATGATATCACTTATATGTGCAATCTAAAAAAATGATAAAAAAGAACTTATTTATAAAATACAGAAACAGACTCACAGACATAGAAAACAAACTTACAGTTACCGAAGATGAAAGGGCGGGGAAGGAAAAATTAGGAGTTTGGGATTAGCAAATACAAACTACTATACATAAAACAGATAAACCACAAGGTTCTACGGTATAGCACATCACAATGGATGCTGAATTTTGTCGAATGCTTTTTTTAATCATATGATTCATCCTTCATTTTGTTAATGTGTGACTGATTTGCAAATATTGAATCATTTTTGTATCTCTGGAACAAATCTCACTTGATCATGGTATATGATCATTTTAAAGTACTGAATTTGGTTTGCTAATATTTTGTTAAGGATTTCTGTATCTACGTTCATCAGGAATACTGGCCTGTAATTTTCTTTTCCTGTGGCATCCTTGTCTGGTTTTGGTATCAGGGTAATGCTGGCCTTGTAAAATGTTTGAAAAGTTCCCTCCTCTCGTATTTTTGTAAGAATTTGGTATTAATTCTTCCTTGAATTTTGAATTAATTGCTCCTTGAATTTTGGTATTAATTCTTCCTTGAATGTTAGAATTCACCAGTGAAATTGTCTGATCCCGGATTTTTGTTTGTTGGGAGGTTTTGATTACTGATTCAATCTCCTTTCTAGTATTCATTCAGTCTGCTCAGATTTTCTATTTCATCATGATTCAGTCTTTAGTAGGTTGTATGTTTCTAGGAATTTACCCATTTCCCCCCCTAGATTGTCCAATTTGTTGGCATTTAATTGTTCACAGTAGTCTCTTATGATCCTCTGTATTTCTGTGGTATCAGCTGTAATATCTCCTCTTTCATTTCTGATTTTATGAGTCCTCTCGTTTTTTCTTGGTGAATCTAGTTAGTCAATTTTGTTTCTTTTTTCAAAGAACTACTCATAGTTTCATTGATTTTTTCTACTGTCCTTTTAATCTCTATTTCACTTATTTCTGCTCTAATCTTGGTTATTTCCTTCCTTCTACTAACTTTTGACTTCATTTGTTCTTTTTCTAGTTCTTTGATGTGTAAAGTTAGGATGTTTGAGATTTTTCTTGTTTTGAGGTAGCCTTCTGTTGCTATGAACTTCCCTCTTAGAACTGTTTTTGCTGCAGCCCATAAATGTTGGTTTGTTACATTTCCATTTCCATTTGTCTCAAGGTATTTTTTAATTTCTCTTTTGACTTCTTCTTTGACCCATTGGTTGTTCAGTAATATGTTATTTAAGATCCACATATTTGTGAATTTTTCAGTTTTATGTAATTCATTTCTGGTTTCATACCATTGTAGTCAGAAAAGATCCCTGATAGGATTTCAGTCCTCTTAAACTTATTAAGACTTGTTTTGTGGAGTAACATACAACCTATCTTGGAAAATGTTCCATGTACACCTGAGAAGAATGTGTATTCTGTTGCTGTTGGATGAAATGTTCTGTAAATATCTGTTAAGTCCATCTGGTCTAACATGTTGTTTCAGGCCAATATTTCCTTATTGATTTTCTATCTGGATGATCTATCCATTGATGTAAGCAGGATACTAAAGTCCCCTACTATTATAGCATTACTGCCTATTTCTCCCTTTAGGTCTGTTATATGCTTCTTGTTTTGCTTAAAATCTGACCTCTGCAGAAAGACATTCCTTGACCACCAGATATAAATAGTTCACTATTCAGTCACTATCACTTTACCCTCTTACTTCATAGCACTTTTGTCTACAATTATCTTGTTCACTTATTTGTTTATATGTTTATTGTCTGTTCCCCCACTAGAATGTAGGTTCTATCAAAGCAGGCAACCCAAATGTCTAGTGTCTATAACATAGCAGTTGCTTCATAAATAACTGATGAATTCATAATTGTGAAACAAAATTGGTATTTCTTGAAGACAGCCAGGTACTAGTCAGGGTTGAAAGGGCTGGAAGGAAGTGAGTTTTAAGGAAGAAGAAGACAGATGGAAAAATGGTTTCTAGTCCAAGTAGAAGGTTTTGACAATGAGATGACAGTGAGATGAACTGGTTTGTGAAGTCTGATATTTTAGTATCAGTGGGACCTTTATGTAGCAATATTCATTGGGTACTTTCAAGCACAGGTTAGAAGTTTAGGAGAAATCTACAGATAGAGATTTGGTAACTGATGAAATCTACCAGAACAAAGGAATACAATGAAAAGAAAGCTAAATGTAAAACCTTGGGAAACAGCTATATTTAAGGGCCAAAAAGACTGATAAAAAGATGAGTGGGAATAGTTAAAGATGTGTTAGAATCAGGTATGTATAATTACACAAAAGCCAAGAAAGAAAAGGCCATCAAGGAGAGTGAATAGCTGATTCTCAGATTTTTAGGAGGTTATGATTTCAATATAGTGAAAGACAAAGACTAAACAGTAAGTAGTACGTAAGACAATAAAGGTAGATGACAGATTACTTTCCTCAGGTTGAATGATAAATGAAAGAGAAATAAAATAGCTTATGAGGGTGACAGAGTCAAGGGACAGAGAATGTTTAGGATGAAAAGATCTAAACATATTTAAACTCTAAGAAAAAAATTCAGTGGAAAAAGTACTGGAGTTACAAGAGATGGTGCAATTTATGAGATAGTACAATATGAGATTGTGGAGGTGGAGGGTATAGCTCAAGTGGTAGAGTGCATGATTAGCATGCACAAGGTCCTGGGTTCAATCCCCAGTACCTTCTCTAAAGGTAAATAAGCCTAATTACCTCCTCCCTTCCCCCCCCCAAAAAAAAACAATAATAAATATGAGATAGTGGAGTTACAAGAGATAGTGCAATTTATTAAGAGATGGGGCAATTTATAACCATAAATAATAAAGTTTTAAAAAGATGAAAGGATGAAAACAAATGCAGTAAGCATTTAAATTAAGAAAAAGAACATATTAAGCTGAAAAAAGTATAAAGAAGAAAAAATACAGAAATCAGGGAAATAGAAAACAAAGACACAACTGAAAGGATCAATAAAGCCAAGTACTCTGGAAAAACTGACTTAAAAACCAGAGATGGCACAAATAAAAACAGCAGAAATAGATTTTTTAGAAGTGCTATAACTCTAGATGCAGAGAGAGAAATATTATGAGCAAATTAATGTTAATAAATCTGAAAACTTAGGTGAAATAAATAAAATCCTGGTGTGAAATAACAGAAAAAAATATACATTGGTCTTTGGCTCCGGTTTCTTGTATAGAGTGTCTATGGAATTTCCTGGGTGACGGAAGTATCTTTTTGTTCTAAGGGGGTGACCTGGCAGGCTCCTGGATAAAGGCTGGTCACTACAAAGACCAAGCCATAATCAGAAGCTTAGAATTTTCCATCCCACCCCCAATTCTCCAGAGAGGAAAGAGAGGCTGGAAATGGAATAATCAACCATGCTTATGTGATGAAGCCCCATAAAAATCCTAACAGTATCGGGGAGCTTCTAGGTTACTGAACATAAGGTGGTACTGGAAGAGTGGCAAACCCATAGTGGGCACAGAAGCTCCATGCCTGTTCCCACATAACTTGCTCTGTGTATCTCTTCCATTTGGATGCTCATCTGTATCCTTTATATCCTTTATTATAAAGTGAAAAAAACCAAAACACCTTTTTATATATATTTAAAGATTCTCTGAGCTGTCCTACCAAAGGATCGAATCCAAGAAGGGGCTCATGAGAACCTCTGATTTGTACCCAAGTTGAGCAGAAGTTGTGGTACCTAGGAACTTACTACTTTTAATTGGCATCTGAAGTGGGGGGCAGTCTTATGGGACTGAACCCATAACCAGTGGTGTCTGCACTAACTACAGTTAGAGTCAGAATTGAATTAAATTGAATTCAGGACACCTAGTTGGTGTTGAAGAATTGCTTGATGTGTGGGAAACCCACATATCTAGTGTCAGAATTGTTGTGAGCGTGGTAGTATTGTGAGAATAAAGGAGAAACACTGAAGTGTGTTTGTCTATTCACCTGGAAAAATACAAATAACCAAAACTAACTCCAGAAGATATAAACTTAAATGATCCTATAACCTTGAACAGAATTATATCAGATATTAATAGTTTCCCACAAAGACAGCTCCCAGCCCAGAAGGTTTCAAAGGTGAGTTTTGTCACATGTTCAAAAGGAGGTAAGGCTACCACATAGATATTTTTAAACAGTGGAGAAAGTTGGGACACATCCCCAAATCACTTTGATATACAGAATACATAGAGAACTCTGTAAGTCAATAAGAAAATGAAAATTGACTCAATGGGAAAAAAACGGGCAAAGACACAAACAGGTATTGCACAAAAAAGTAAACATGAATGCCCATAACCACCTCAATAGTTACCAGGGAAATTCAAAACTAAAGTTCAAGATACTAATTTACACCTAATGGATTAACAAAAGTTAAGGATTATCACCTTCTTATCTATGTCCACCAGGTGATAAGAACTCGAATGTTCACAGCAGCATTGTTAGCTATTGCTTGGTAGTGCCAAAAACTGGACACAGCCCAAATACCCAGTGAGAGAACAGATAATAAAGTGTATAGTGAACATATAGTGAAACTGTATAGTAGTGAAAGTGAAAGATCTTCAGTTTTATGGACCAATCTTAAAACATTAATACTGACTTCTAAAAAAAGCAATTTTCAGAAGAATACATGCAATATTATATAAAGTCCAAAAACAGGGTAAAATATATAAACTAAAACTATAAAGAAAAGCAAAGACTGTTTCAGGAGAGGGATCCATTGGGAAGGGGCACCAAGAGGCCATCGGAGGTAAATGTCCTACTACTTCAACTGGGTAGTAGGTTATGAGTATTTGTTAAAGTATTCTTATAAGAATGGTACTTTACACATCTTTAAATGTTTAAAAAAATGAGAGAGGAAGTAATTGATAGAAATATGTTTTAAATAGCTAAAATCAAATGCCCTGACAGACACAGGATTCTCCCACTTTTCTAAAAATGAATATATAATTATATAATTATAACATAATATTCATTCTTGTATAGAATACAATTCAGAGGTTTTTAGTACATTCACTGTGCTGTATGATCATCACTGTTAATTCCATAAATCCTGCACCCATTAACAGTCACACTCCATTGACAGCTCCTTCCAACCCCTGGAATCCTCTAAGGATTGCTGTTTTTGGACATTTTGTGCTGGCTTCTTTCATTTAGCACAATGCTTCTAAGGGTAATCCATACTGTAATATGAATCAGTTCTTTATTCTTTTTTATGGCTAATATCCCATTGTATGGCCATACCACATTTTATTTATCAGTTGATGATCCTTTGCACTGTTGCCATTTTTGTCTATTATCTAAATAATGCTGCTAAAAGCATTTGTATTCAAATTTCTGTGTGACCTGTATTTTCAATTCTTTTGAAAACCCACACATACATGCACACACAGCCCTAGAAGTAGAAATACTAGGGGATTCTTCTACTTTTGAGACATTCTTAGTGAAAACTTAATATTTATATGAAAATTTAATAAATGTTTGCTTTACAGTAAAATCTGTGTAAATGATGCCTACAGCTTTAGGAAAACTATTTTGTGATTAATGTTAGTAAAATGTCTGAATAATTCACTTTACCCTTTTGCACCTTAGTCTGAGGTCAGTCAACTCAAATCTTATCTTATTTACCTTGTCCTTTTTCAAGGAAGATGATTTTGGATTCTGGAAGAAAATTAGATCCAGTAACAATCATTTCATGACCGCCAGTTACAGAGCAACTGTTGATGCTATACTTTTCAATATGAGGAAGTTCTTGAGCAGATCGCTGGGCTGTTTTTCATTTTTTAAGAGTTGAAAAGAAACAAAATATTAGTTTATAGTCTTTAATACATAGATGAAAAATTCTAGCTATAAAAGAAGCAAACTCTGGGTTTTTTAAATGCAAGACAATGGTAATAATACCCACTAAAATAACTACGCTATTTAGAAAACAAAGTAGATTTATTATATTCATGTGATTTCTAAATTACTTTCTTAGACCATAACTGTAGAGAAACTAATAAAGAGAAATTAATTAATGCCTGCAACTTGATATTAACCCCAACACATTTATCTCATTTGCCTTTCTCTTTTAGTGTAAGTTTTTTAATACATTTCTTTCCTACAACTTGTCTATTAAAATTGATAAATCTAATTATAAAAAGCAAATTAAATCAAAAGATGCACAATTATATTGCATACAATTAAAATAAGACAAGTTTCTAAAGGACAAACACCAAACAACCCTTTCATCAAGAAATTATCTGGATCGTCATTAAGACATCAGAATTACATTTTGGACAATTTTCTAAAAAACAACTGAAGTATACATAAAGTACACATTTCAATACTGAATTTTAAACTAGCAACTTTTCCTTGGTGCCACCTTTTTCTGATATTGACTGATTCCAAGTTGTTATATTTTTTGGAGATCCCATTTCTAGCTTTTCTTCTCTTTCCTTTTTAAAAAAAAAAAATGCATGAGTTTCAAGCTATAGATTACACTTCTTTTGACTGTTTAGGTTCCCTAAGGGTTGATCCCTGCCAAACGTCTAAATTCTCTCTGGATTAAAGCAAATTTTAAAAAGTCTGGGTTATACTTCCTTCTTCACATTTTGGAAACAGGTCTACTTTTAGTCCTACAACATGGGTGGAAAATTGGTGGCTCTGGGGGTCAGCTGTGTTTTGCTTGGCCAGAACAACATTTTAAAGAAATTTAAACTTGAACGCCTTTACAAAGCATGCACTTCCAACTATTTAATACCCAGCCGCAAAAAGTATGTGAATTGGGATCCCTGCCCCATTCAAAGAGAATGGTAGAACAGACCCCTGCATAGGGAATGGGTCTGGAATTCAGGGTGAACTACGACTTAAGAAGCACCATACACCAACCTAGATCTCAGAAAATACTTATGTTCCAAATGGCTCACAAAAAGGGGCATAAAAACAAGCACAGACTAGCCTAGGGAGTAGACTAATACAAGTTTTAGATACTTATGTTGGAAACTGGCCATCACAGGTACATTCAAAGTAACAGCAAAAACGTGTTCAACAAGTGACACTAAAATATTATGCATGTGTTAAAAGTATTTTTAAGAATATTTAACAATGAGAAAATGTCCACTGTAAGTGAAAATACCAAATATTATATATTTATGCATAGACAAAAAAAGAAAAAAAAAAGAAAAGCCAAAAAAAAGTTAATAGTCACTATTTTGGAGAAGTGATTTACAAAAAATTTTAATACTACTCTCTGTAGCATTCTGCATTTTCCAGTCTCAACAATAATCACATATTAATTTAATAAACTAAAAGAAAAAACAGAAAATCATTTTAGAGTAAATTCATCTCAAAAACTCAAACTACTTTATGAACTTAAATATTTAAAATATGTTGCTAAAGAAGAGAGAAATATATGTTTATATGGGCATTGAATACTCTGCTACGGTAACAGATTCTGGCAATGATAGCTGCTTCTAAGAAGGGGAACTAGCTTACTCAAAAATCTACTTTTCACTCTTTCATTCTTTTTGAATTTTGCACCATGTACCTGTATTATCTATTAAAAATTAATATAAAAATTACTTCCACAATGAATTTGCTCAGTGATTCCCATGCTCAACTGACAGATAAAGTATTACTCCAATTCAGCAAACAGCAAAAGGAGGCATAGAAAAGTAAAACAGGTATGATCCCAAATTAAGAATGCATATGGCGTTGGTGGTATGCTGGTGAGCATAGCTGCCTTCCAAGAATGCATGTGGTTAACAAAAATACAATGGTATAATATAATCCAAAGAATATTAAGAAAACCTGTTTTAGGCACAGCTCTGTTACTAACAAGCAAATAATTTTGGGGGAGCCCTTAAGATATTTGTGCCCCAGTTTCCTCCTACACAAAACTAAGACACAGAATTAGAACACTTCTAAGTCTAAAGACCTACGCTAAAGGTGTAACTCAGTCTCAGTATTTCACTTCTATCAGCTATCCTACCAGAGGTCCACAGTCCTCCAGGGCTTGAGCAGATAGAAGGTTCTAGGGCCTTTTCTCATTTCTTGGCTTTGGGGGAAAAGAATTCACCTTCTCAATCTGGTGTTGTAAGTGAATTTATGGTAAAACACCAAAAACAAAATCCTGTAAGTCCTTATTTAGCTGAAGTGTCACACAGAGACAGGCATCATCCATCATGAAGGCTGACATTTTAATGAAACAAAGCTGACCAAGTAACAGTATCAGAATCACAGCTTCATGATTTGGTCCTCAGGCATAATCAAGCCCACCTTCCTCATTTACAGATAAGAAAACTGTGGTCAAGAGAATGTCTATAGCCACATAGCTATCTAAGATCAAATTATAATGACAAGTCATTTTCTAACTGCAAGATCAGTACTCCTCCCACCTAAATATGTAGCTTATTTCCATATAAAAAAATCACACCAGCTATCCAGACTCTATACTTCAGTTACTTTACAGATCCAGACATTACATTATAAGCAAAACAGAAAATGACCTATTATAAACAAAATTTTAAAATATCATCACAAGCTCACTTACAGCATTCAACAGGTATAGAAGCTGTCTGCAGAGAAAGGACTTTTCCATTGGGCTGTGGGATGTGTACACGAAACACAAGTCGTACTCTAGTATTCTTTCTGCCAATATCAGTTTCTCCTTTTCGAAGTTCTATATCTGAATTGCGGAGTTTCAAAATGCCTGCACAGTCAATACTAGAGAAAAAATATACAAATTTTATTTGCTTACTGAAAATTAGTTCTAAACAACTCAGTTGAACAGTTATTGGTAATTTGGCAGGGAAAAGCTATCACTGCCTAAAATCAGGTCACAAAAGAAAGATATGATTGCTCTTTTCTGCTATTTAAATTTTGGGATTAAAAATGTTTTTGTATGACAAAAGTGTAATAGTAAGTGTGGCATATTGTCTGTAAAGAGGACTGTTAATAATGCCTCCCCATTCCTGTACTCACATGCTACCTCTCCCATTAAGAGGTGGAGTAACTATGTCCCTTCCACTTGAGAGCTGGCCTTATGATTTGTTTTGACAAACAGAATGTGACTAGGTGATGCTGTGTAAGTTATGAGCCTAGCACTGAAGAAGCCTTGTAACTTCCACTTTTGTTGTCTAGGAGCCATAAGCCACTATGAAGAAATCCAACTAGTGTGCTGGAGAGAAAGGCCCAGACAATCCTCAACTACTTGAGTCACCCCAGAGGAACTCCCAGCTGAATTCAGGTGCACCACATGAATGGACCAACTGGGTCCGGCCAACAAAAAAGAATCATAAAAAATAATAAACAGTTATTATTTTAAGCCAATTAATTTTGGGAGTGGTTTGTTTCCAGAACTCGGTAAGTGAAATATAAAGTAAAAAGACTGTTTAATTCTATACATGTAACTGGGTCAGAAAAGATTAACTTATAGGACTATAAATAAGTCATTAATAATATACTTAAACTTTTATAGTGATACATTTATTAATAAAAACAATCCATCATGCTTGTCTTTCTAAAGAATACACATGTAAGATTAAATTTTTGGCATTTAAGGTCTAACATTTCATCATCCTTCAAAATTTTTTACTAAGTATAGCGGCTTATGACACAATCATGGTAGGAAACGACAGTACCTATAACATATCTTTGTTATTCACATGTTGAAAGAATAAAGCAAGAGATAGCTACTTGATCAAATATTCGAGTTAAAGTTAACGCTCTCCTATGGCATTCCTTGTTATCTGCCCTCTTACTTTATCTACCAATGGTTCCAACTCTAATGCTCACTGCCCAGAGACTGCAGAAATCACTTTGAAGGACAATATATGTTATAGAACTAGGTTGTCAGGATAAGGACCAGTAAAGCACAAGGAAGAATCTGAAAAATACAATATTTTCAACTTCAGAAAGACAAAGGAAAAGAAATTTTTTAAAAAGTAAATACTTTTGAAGAAAAATTTTCCATTTATGGATAACAAACTATATTTAACTAATAATGAAAAACTGCACTTTAGCTCAGAGCAGTATTGATCAAATTGTATCAAGGTAATGATTATTCATGTCAACATGCCAACATGAGTATTTAGAAGGAAATACCAGAGGAATACCAGAGATCATCCATTTTACTGAGTTTATTTTATTTATTTATTCATAGTTTATTATATTTATTTTATATATTTATTTATATATCATATATTATATATTTAAATTTTAAATATATTATATATTTAAATATATTATATATATTTTATAATATATTTTATAATATATATTATATTGTATATAATATATTATTTATATACATTGTATTTGTGTATTTATTATTTTTATTTATTATTGAGTTATTTATTTTAGCAGAGAGTTAAGTTTCTAACAGAAGATTTGGAGTAAGAGCATCAGAAATGATAATCTTAAAACTTTGGCTAAGAAATGAAAAAAAAGAAAAAACCAAACCAATAAAAAACCCAACATATATGTAAGAATGAAAATAACATTTAATTCTGTTTATAATACAAATATATTTTAGATCAGAGTGTAACATTGCCACATTCACATTCATCTAGTTTTTAAAACAGAGAGGAGTTATGAATAGGGTAAGGCAATGAATACTGGTATATTTAAAGTATCTTATAGGGTGGCTCTATAGTTTTTGGGTTAGTATACTGATCTTAAAAAAAGGATCTTACACATCCAAGATAGATTAGGCTTGAAATGAACAGTCTGTGGGATAGCAGGCAAAACAAGGGGAATAGTGATCAATCCTTCCCACCTTACTGCTTTTAGAGAACAGTGGAGCCTTTTAATACACACCTACAACTCACCTGGGCATAAATTATTTTGAAAAATGGTCTTATCTATCATTCACAAGTTTTTTTATTTATCACTATCTGAAACTATACTATATTCAGTCACTACAGTTTATCTTAGTAATTAGTTCCTGGTAAAAACAGGCTTATTTGGCATTAACTGCTGTTATGTAAGGTATCTGGAAAAGATTTCTTAGATTTGGGTAACTTCCTAATTGTTCTTACTCAGCCCTTTCTTGGACACACACAATGCTGTCACAAATCTAAGTTCCTACAGAATTCCTGTTCTCCAATCTAACAGTCTAGAGTAGATAGATGGTCAGAGAAGCTTCAGGTGTGTGCATAGCAGGGCAGGGTAGGATGAAGGCGCTATGCTGCTTGCAACTAGTAACAGTGGTATTTCCACAGCTTTGTTCTTTCTGGTCTGATCCAAGCAAGCAGTATAATATGTCAGGTCTGGTTAGGGAAGAGACATGAATCTTGACCACCACCTCTGTTCCATGTGAAAAGGAGGAGGCAGATATGTTTAGATCCTACTGTTCCATTTTTTTATACTATTCCATATGTAAGACTTTCCCAATTTCTTGAGAATCTATCTTAGGAACTCATGTACTCCTTTTTCTTTAATTTATTGATTTATAGATTATTTTTAGAAAGGATATGAGGCATTTTACAACACAAATACAAATAAGGTCAAGAAGAAGGAAATAGAAAAAAATTTTATAGAAAGAACAGGAAATAAATATATCCCAAATCTAGGCTTATATGAATTTCTATGACCATAATTGAGCTTAACCATGAACTTCCAGAAGAAGCCAAGGCCAAAAGCAAAGGTGATAAAGTTTTTATAGGTCTCCTTGGTAAAGCAAAATCTATCATGTCATCAGGAAATACCAACTTTCTCCCTTTAACCTGAAAGGAGAGAGTGAGAGAGAGAGAGAGAGAGAGAGAGAGAGAGAGAGAGAGAGAGAGAGTGTGTGTGTGTGTGTGTGTGTGTTAATAACCTAAGAGATAATAAAATAATCTGAGATAAAATCTTTAACAGTAGTTTTCCAGATTATGAAGAAATATTTAATTCATATAGCTATTTCTTAAACTGTCCTTTAAGCAAAGATATGACACATAATAAGCTTCTTGATGATTTTCTATTTAACTTGATTCAAGTCTACTTCTCTGAACATCCAGAAAAATGAATGGAAATAAGGCCTGCAAAGTGCCACCTAGGGACCAATTTTATGAGTTCTTAGAAAAAGATAGTTCAAAGCTGAGTTTCATATTCCCCTCTGCAGCTGAATAACCATATATTCATATCCTTTTGACTCTAGATTAAAAAAATAGGATCCCAGAGTAAAGGGGTAGTCTACTTGCATTATCATTCAGAGGCTGGCCACCTCACCTTAATTGAAAATGGGTCAGTAGGATGCCTGTAGACAGGGTCAACGCTTTTCTTACAAAAGAACTTTGCTCAAGTGCCTGAGAATCCAAATTTCTTTTTATATTACAGAACAAAGAAAGTTAAGAGTAGAGATTATCAGCTAGCTGTCTGTCTTTGCCGTAAAAGAACTCTGTAGTAGCCTGTGTAATGACTTTGGGGGGTTGGGTTCTATTCATCTGAACAAAGGAGGCAAAGATAGTTTTATTCAAGTTTATATTGATTCATCTTTCCTGGTGATAAGTAGGTAACAGGCAATTCTTATTTTATAAATAATACTATTATATCATAAATTGCTATGTCCTTGGGGATATATTCAGTTTACTTAAAAAGTTATTTAAATATAAATTTAAAAGAAGAGTGAAATATGACTTTAATAGAACTGTTCTTGCAATAGCCTGAAATAGAAGTCACTGCCATTTTAAAAAAGGTCTATATTATAGTTTGAAGCAATTTCTGTAACAAACTTCACTGTAAGGTTCACATCCCTGGTTGTGGCAGATTAATAGCTGCCTACTAAATATTCTTTGCTCTATTTTTCTTAGTAAGAGACCCTATATGTTGTTAGAAGTGGCAATGCACTCAGGTAAAAAACATATTCAGGTCTTCCTTTATATACAAGGATGACCAATGAGATGTAGTAAAGGTGTTCAGTAAGTTCCTGGGAAAAGCTTTTTAAAGTGGCCTGACTCTTTAATCCTTCCTCCTACCCCTTCTTCCTTATTCCTTCCAGGATAATAGCTGTGATGGTTATAGGCCCAGAAGCCACTGCGGATCAAGAGGCATCTTGAGGATATTAATCACATGCTAAAAATAGCAGAGAGAAAAAAAAAGAAGGAGCTTGGGGCCCCAATGACTTATGGAGCCACTGTGCGCTAGCTCTAAACTGTCGGAGTATTTCTTTTATGGAATAATAAATTAAACCTCTAACTGTTTAAGCAACTGCACTTCAGGTTTCTATTACAGGTACTATATATATTCCTAACTAATATATTGAATAAAACTCTTTTTGCATTCTCATTCAGAAGTTGGTTAGCTCATTTTATTTGGAAATGGGTCAAATGGGACACCAGGAAGTTTTCCTTAAGGAAAAGTTTTCCTTAAGGAAACTTAACAATCATAATTGTATTGCAATTATTTATTGTCTACCCCATTAGAATGTGAGTGACTTGAAAAAAAGTCCATATATTTTTGTCTCTATTACCTAGCATGATGTTTGGCTGGTACTACATGGTCATAAACATTTGCTGAATTGAATTTTTTCAATGGAAACATGGTACCAATCTTAGCAAATGTACTATAATTATTTACATAATGTTGTTCAGTTAATTTAGAACACTGAATATTTTATTCTGTCCTATAAAAAGTCTTATCTGAAAGTTGTTTTAGGAAAAGAAAAAAGCAGTCAATTTTGTGGCATGTTTCAAGATACCTGGCTGACATATTATTTTCAGGAAGAAGTGGAATTTCCAGAACCTTTGTGCTGGCAATTATTATCTCTTGGCTTGCTGTAGCAACTGTCTTCCCAGTGATTCGATGCACCTGGTAAAATGCATGAGGCCGTAAATATCGATCATCTGCTGTTCCAATAAACATCTGCAGATTTATCGGCTTTTCACTATAGCCCAGGAGCTAATTTGGAAAAGCAAACAGAAAAACACAATTCATTATCCATGCATTTTACAATAATCACACAACAGTAAGTCTATTATATCTATATTATATATTATTTATACATAAAATGTTATTTCAAAAATAACAGAAATAAAAAAGTTAAAAAGTAATAAGTGAACAGCCCTCCAAACTTCAGAAATATTTTAAGAGTTGTAAAATGCTGGAATATATTACAAAGGGGTGGAGCGGCATTTTTTTTTTTTTGGATTAATATCTAGATCAACTTAAATTTTGAAAAGCGTTGGTTAAGAGTGCTGTGGAGAACACAAAAGAAATGTTGATTCTGTGCTCCAGGGAGCATTAACTATCCAGACCAGACCTAAAGAATGGGATGTGTGGGAAAGTCCTCTAACAAAATGTTAAAATCAGAGACACTTTGTTTTAGTAGAAAAGATGTGAAAAACCCTATTTGGTGTTTCCAACTTAGAATTTCAACTGATTTAATAAGCTGGGTGCAACTTGACTTTTTTTGGTATCTTTCACTATTGCTAAGGCTATTATAAGATTGATAAGGGAGATGACCAGGAACTGCTGGAGGCAAAAACAGTGACCACAAGAAAGGAAACAAAGCAAAGAAACACAGCCTAAGGCACTTAGGAAGACTCCAATGTCCAGTCTGATGGCTGAGTAGCACCCATCTAACCCACCATCATGCAGGTAGCAACCACAAACGGGAAAAAATATAAAGAATGACTTTAACAGATGGTAAGTACCAAAGGAAGATACTGGAAGCAACCTGACACACATAAGAAGAGAATAACAAAAGGTGTGTTTCCTGTTTTTATGGTTTTTAACCTGAGAAAAAGCCAGCCCACGCCTCACAGTGTGGCTCCAACTACCAAAGAAAATCTACAGTCTGAAGGGTTTGAAGAACTGAGGACAAAGTCTGACACAATCACAACTTCTGGAAAGTAAGAGGGAAACCCCAGAAAAGAGATAGTGAGAGAGGGGAAGCTCCAAATTATATATATAAACCCTGTCCAATCCTCTGGCTGACCTGTAACCATTCATGAACTGGGGCAGATCCAAACAGCCTAAGGCTAAAATAGCTGAAATGAGCTTATGAGCTACCACCAACCACAGGGAGATAGGTTTTACAGAGGTTGACTCCAACCAACTTAAGTGTCTGTTTAAACAAAAGAATTCAACATTCTTTTGGGAGTGCACATGCAGGTGCATATATATTTGTTTTGACATTGAGCTGGAGTTCTTTATACATTCTGAATATTAATCCCTTGCAGATATATAATATGTAAATATTACCTCCCATTCTGCAGGTTGCCTTTTCACTTTCCTGGTAGTGTCCTTTGATGCACAAAAGTTTTTAAAATTTTGATAGAATCCAATTTATTTATTTTTCTTTTGTTGCCAATGTAGTGATTTGTTTTCACTACAGCAAAACTAGATAGAGTGGCTGGATGCTGTTCTAGGCCACATAGCTTCTAAACCTGAGATTTTATGAGCTACCTAATAACGTTAAAAATTCTCGTTTCTGTATAAAGTATCCTGACACATGATAGCAGATACAGAGTGCCTAGTACAGTGTCTGACATGTAGCTAACAAATGTTAATTAGCTATTAGAATGCATCCAGATTCTAAGTATGGAATCTAGCCAGAGTTTCAAATGTGTAAGAGTTTTATTTGATTATGTAGTCCCCTCAGGTGAGTGCTTTACTCCCCACTGCTTGTCACTCCCTGGCTTTATAGTGGAGTTTGTAATCATGCAACATCATAGTTTATTGATTGTCCTCCTCTACCCAGGAAAGGACATGAAGACTTTTGCCCATTATCAGATAAAATAATTTACCCAGGATGGTTTTCAGTCCTGTAACATTTATAGAGAAGCAAATAAAGCTTGAACCATTGCAATAGCCTTAAAACTGCTTTCTTTGTTTTCATTCTTGCTCCCCTACAGCCTATTCTCTGTCCAGGAGCCAGAACAAACTTGTAACATTAACCGGGTAACTTTATCTCCCTGCTCAGAACTCTCTAATGGCCTCCTTCCACACTCAGAACTAAATTCAAATGCGCTATGATGATTTACAAGTCCTGTGTGATTTGGGCTCTGGCTAACTTGTTGCCTTACCTTCTCCTACTCTCTCCCTTCCAGTCTGCTTTGGCCATCTTGGCCTTATTGCATAAACCACCCAAGCTCATTCTTAACCTCAGGACATTCACACTTAATATTTTATGCCTGTGGAATATTCTTTCCTCTGATCTTCATACTACCTTACTCCTTCAGCTGTACACTCAAAGGTCAGCTTCTTAAAGAAAAGCACCCATCTCAAATATCACATCTTTACCACCTCATCCTGTTTTATTACACTTCATAGTACCGGTCACTAACAAAAGTATATTATACATTTGTTTACATCTGTTTTCCTCAGTACCCCATAAGTTCCAAAAAGACAGAAAACTTGTCCTATTCACCACTCTACTCTTTCTTCTTTTTATTGAGGATCTATTATGGAAATATCTACAACATATGACACTGCTCCAGGCAGTATTACATAGGTGACACTAAAATAAAGAACAAAGTGGCAGGTATTAAATTCATGGAGAACAAAAATAGAAAATAGGAATAAAAAGGATAAATACAATAAATCTTTCCTATGAGACCCTAAAGAGATTTTTTTTTTAGTTGACTACATATAGAATAATTAAGAGAAGGAAACAAAGAAAAGAGAAGTTCTGAGCTTCAATACCCAAGAGAATGGTGCTATCACTAGCAAATAAAATGAAGAAGTCACTGATTTAGAACAGTTTAGAGGAAGATTAGGTAATGTTTTCAATGCTAGTCATGCTGTATTCAAGGTAACAGTGAGACATCTAGATGGAAATGTGAGACTATACACACATACATTCTTTTAGCCCAGCCATAGTGTTATTACACAACAACAAAATAATCCAGTCTACGGTGCCTTAAAAGGATGACATTTGAAATCCTCTTTCCTTTTCTTGTTTTGACATGATGACAATGAGGATAACACAATAATGACATAATGAGTATGCATCATAAAAGTTTCAGAACACTAATACTCAGAGCACTTGAAAGATCATTAACTGCGTATCACTGTGATTTGCAGAATCAGTGTGAAGATATGAGAGTGCCAATATGCTCTCTATCTTAACTACTCTTCCATCGTTGCACAAAAATAGCCATGGTCAATTTATAAATGAATGAGTATGGCAACATGATCAGTGAAGGGCACTGAGGGCATTTAATGAAAAAGAGCCAGAGATTCAAATTCCTATCAATACATGAAATAATCATTTTTCTTCAAAGAACAGAACTAGTCTAGTTGCAAAGAATTTCAGAACATCCCATCATATATATTTAGATATACAGAAGTTTATGAACTTGGGACCCAACTCCTTAGTCTATATAAATACCCCTCAAATTGCAGTTTTAACACATATAAATTTCTCATGAATGCAACTATCACATAAGTTGAGGAAAACTTTAGCAAGAGTTCATCACTTCAGAAAATCGTATCACTGCCAGTAATGCCATTCACCCATTGATTTTAGGTTGCTGATCAATACACCTGCCTACAAGCATCTAACTACTCCATTGTGTCTTCTATACAACATATCTTTTCATTATAATTAGTTTTGGAAATTTGTTTCCTTTTAATATTAAAGCATTATATTGATATTTTAAAAAGTATATCTATAAGTTGATTATATTGTCTTTGCATTTCCTTTTCAGGTTAATGAAGTAGTATTATAAAATATTTGTTTAAAATAAAAAGAGTGGGAATGGGTCTGATAGGGTTGAGAATCACTAGTCTAGAAGATCTGCAAGAGACATGTAAGTATTTTATCTTGGACCAGTTTGCCTAAAGGCAAATCCTCCAGTCTCCTGTTAAGGGAGCATAAACCTACTGAAAGTATTTTTGGGAGTTAAGAGGAGTCAGGGGTCTCCTTATTCAGTATACGGACTTTCATTAGCCTCCCCTTGCATCCCCATCCCATTTTCTGTACAGATCCTCAAGCCTGCCTTCAGTTATTCTAGAACCTAGAATCTCTATTTCACTCCTTCAAAAGAGTAACTCTCCAATATTCTCTCATGGTAAGCCAGTGGTTATCACTTGGTTATACCACATATGGGAGAAAATCTGGGAAGTCTGCTTCTTTTATAGACTTTCAACCAATCCTTCTATTTCCGGCTCCACTTCACATCCCACTTTCAGAGACACCAGTGCCTCAAACCCCTTGAGAGCCTTCCCAAGGTTCTTTTTTTCTCTTTTTTTCCAAGGTTCTTTGGTGTAAAATGATTTGTGATTATTTCTTGGTTCTTTCTCTCCAACAAACAAGCTTAAGTTGTAGTTCTTTAGTATCTAATGAAGGTAAACATACGTCTTCAATCTACTATATTTAACTGGAAATTGCAGTTTTCTGTAAATATTTATGTAGTCAAAAAATCTATCAATATTTTCAGTTGTGATTTCCTTTTTACATATTTTGGTATAAGCAAGTTAATAAATTTTAAAGCTTTAACTGAATGGAAAATAATTCCATTAAAAAAATAAAATGCCAATATGATTATAGTAAAAAAAAAAAAAAAGCCTAAATAAAACAACTAAAGGAGAAATAGCAAAAGTGTGGGCATATGTGTGCATATGCACATAAATAAAGTTCACCTATTTTTCCCTTTTTTTTTTAATTTCATTTTATTTTTAGCTTTTTTTTCTTTTTATTTTCTTTTTTTTAATTGAAGGTACTGGGGATTAAACCCAGGACCTTGTGCATGCTAAGCATGTGCTCTACCACTGAGCTATATCCACCCCACCTACTTTTGGTTTGTATGGAGGCAGATAGGGTAAGTGATAACGTAAAATAGTCATCCACATTTGTATACAGAGGTGAAAAAGTGAAGGTAGAGAATGGTGATATACTTTAACTAAATTAGTTCATTTAATCCTAAAATTCCTATGGGGTACATGTCACTTTTTTCCAGTTTACAGATGAAAAATCTTAAGCAAAGAAAGATTAGGCAACTCATGACAAGTAAGTGATTAACCATTCTTTTCTGCTATATCTGTTGCTCTTTCAAATTTAATCCCACATTGAACAAATTATTCTATAGAACCAACGGTTCATGTAGTGGAGGAAGAAATCCTAACAACTTTACCACTTGCCTCAAAGTGTCGTGAAGCGGACAGCATCTATTTTGCTATCTCCAGAGCATAGTATAGTATCTATCATGTTACAGGGATTTAATCATTGCTGAATGAATGAATTTTGGAATGAGACTGTACAATTTGGTGGAGCAAAATAACACATGAGGTTAGTCAAGAGAATTATTTAAATAAGAATTATAGCCACTAAAGTAGCCGCTCAAAATGAAGAAATAAAATCTAAAATAGAAAATACAAATAAAAAATTTTATTGCTTCTATTAAGTTACCCAAATATCACATAACGTTCCAGTAAGTACCATATTCCAAAGTATCCTTGTCATATTAGATGACTCACAAAAATACCAGCTTGGCAAAGACATAAGCCACCTGTCCTTTATACTTTGATAGTAAAATGAACCAGTGATGGGGGAAGGTAATCACGCATATAAGATTTCAAAGGGGATATATTTCATAACACATATTTCAGCCAACTTCTGCTCCAAGCATATAGACTATAGCATAAGAAAAACAGGGCTTTTCCTTTGCATTTCAGGGATTTTAAAAGAACATCAAGTAAGTTAGACTATCACCCCATTCCATTTCCAGAGCAGCATTATGTTGTAGGCAATAAACAAATTATTGCTACTATTAATACTACTCACTAAAAACTTTCAACTAGTATCAGTATACTTCTCTTCAGGCTACTTTCTGCTTTGTAGAAGAAAGTAAGTCAAGTTGTTTGTTATGTCTCTGTATCGTTTCCATAGCAAAGCTTAATTTAACTAAAGCTGGAGGGTTAAAGCCCGAAGGTCACTATAGGACAGACTAGAGCAGCTTCAATAAGAGCAGTTCTATTAACAGTTCTGCTAAATTACTTGGGATGGGGATTTGAATATATTAGAAATATGACAACACAATGTAGAGATACTAAAAATACACAATTAAATCTCCATAATATAAATTGCTTCAAACTGAAAATGTGCATGTAACAACATTAAATAGAAAATCATCACCTTGAAATAATCTTGGCATATGATGAAATACTAAGTCTAATCATGAAAAAAATAATACAATCCCCATTTTAAATGTCAGTAACTTTGGGATAAGATTCAAATATTTATTCCTAACAGTCTAGATCTAAAACTCTTCCATTACCAGAATGGAACTCTCTTGTGCCATCCCTTTATACCCACAACCTTTAATCAGTTCCTGTTCCCTGGCAACCACTAATCTAGTCTTCATCTCTACAGCTTTACCATTTTGAGAATGTTACATACATAAATGGAATCGTACAGTATGTAACCATTTGAGATTGCCTTTTTTTCCACTCAGCATATTTCCATGGAGAACCATCCAACTTACTGTCTGTATCAATAGTTTGTTCCTTTTTATTGCTGAGTGGTAGTGTGTTGTATGGATATACTAGAGTCTGTTTAACTATTCATCCATTTGGGTTGTTTCTAATTTCTGACTATGAAAAATGATGCCACTATAAGCTTCACAGGTTATTGTGTGAACAAGTTTTTATTTCTCTGTGATAAATTTCGAGTGCAATTGCTGGGTCACATGGCAAGTGCAAGTTTAGTTTTTTTAAGAACATGACAAACTGTTTTCCAGAGTGGCTGTACATTTTACGTTCTAAACAGCAGATCAGGTGGGATCACGTTTCTTGGCATCCTTGCCAGCATTTAGTATTATCACTATTTTTTATTTTAACTGCTCTAGTAGGTTTATAGTGGTATCTTACTGTGGTTTTAATTTGCATTTTTCTAATGTTTGTCCCTTTGTAACTGAATTGTTTTTGACTGCTGGCTTTTGAGAGTTTTTTATATATTCTAGATACAAGATCTTTGTCAGATATGTAGTTTGCAAATGTTTTGTATCTACAGCCTGTCTTTTCCACCCTCTTAATAGGCTCTTTCACAGACTTAAAGCTTTTAATTTTGATAAAGTCCAATTTATCCATTTTTTCTTCTAGTAACAAGCTTTTGGTATCATGTTCTAGAACTCTTCTCATAATTTGAGGTTCTGAAGATTTTCTTCTATGTTTTCTTCTAAAAGTTTTATGGTTTTACAATTCACATTTAAATTCATAATCCATCTTGAATTAATTTTTGTATAAGTGTGAGGTTTAGGTTTGGTTACTTTTTTTGCTTATAGATGTCCAATTGCTCCAGCAACATTTGTTAAAAAGCCAATGTAGCCATTAGCCGCAGTGACTACCAAACCTTGAAGTGATGTTAATGTAACTGAAGAACTGAATTTTTAATTTTTGTTAATTTAAATTTAAATGTGGCTAGTGGCTACTGGATTGGACTGTGTAGCTCTAAAACCTTTCTATGCTTAATACTTTCCCTTCCTTAGTATTTACCTTTCCCCTGAGTAATGTTTGTTTATTAACTAGCTAGTAACTTTCCTCAAATAAGTGGTACCTGATTCAACCCTTTCATCTGGATTTCAGGTTGTTATTCACTCTCATAGAGATCTGAATTTCCTCCAATAATCCTTTATCATACTCTTGTTATTAACTCATTTCATAAGCAAGCCTCACGGAACCATAAACTTCATGGAAGTAGAAAATGTGTCTGATTCCACACCCTTCCCCTAATCCTCAGCTACAAAACAAACTACCTTGAATGTATTAAATATCTGTGGACTATATTAATGAATAAGATTATTTACTTTGAATAAAAGAAAAAGTTAATTTATTAGTTGGCTAGAATGTAGGTGGTGTATTTCAACAGCTTCATAGTTTGAGTTTTTAAAATTTTAAGAAACATATACTTCTCTTAGCTTTTAATGTATATTTATATTGAGAATATCTGAAATTATCCTTTGGTGAATACCAGAAAGATTTCTAGAATTGGTGCTTAAGTGCCCTTACTCTTTTCTTTTTGACATAACACTATCCCATGGAATACAACACAAACACAACTCTTTCAAATGACGGTAATCAATCAAGCTGAATTCTAAGATGCCAAGGTAGATATCTTATTATGCTACATTTTCTTCACTGGGGTTGAGAGTATTGATCAAGCTGCTCAAAGAAGCCTAAGTAATAATATCAGATAATATTTACTGAGCATTTAATATGTTCTTTACATGCAATGCTTCATTTAATCCTCACATCAGCTCTTAGGTATATGATAGTATTATTCTCATTTTACAAAAAAGGAACTGGAAGTAAAGTTCCCTCCATAATTAGCCTCTATTACATCACATTCTAATTTCCAATATAGCACTTAATACATTCTAGTACTATTTTATTTGCTCATTGTTTCTTCTCAGTATAATGTAAGAAAGGCCCATGAGGGCAGGGACCTTGTCTGTACTGTTCATCTCTGGATCCTCAGCATCTACAATACTGTCTATAACGTAGTGAGCAATCAAAAAATATTTATTGAATGAGTGAAAGGACTGATGGATGAATAAACTGAGCAATGAATGAGTCAAGGTCTAGAAAAGTAAAAGTCTAGAAAAGTTAAGGTCTATACGGTCTAGAAAACTTAAACTGCTTGGCCAAAGATACAGTACAGCTCAGGATTCAAACTGAAGCAGTCTGGCTGCAGAGCTCATATCTGTCACTTAGCTACTACTCACTCCTGAATGTACCTAAAGACTGAGACTGTACAGGGAATGAGGCAGAGAAGGCATGCTGACCACCAAAGAGTCACATACAGAACTGTATAGTACAGTACAGAGCATAGAGCTGTTTCTGAGAAAAGGCAGTACAGCCAGGGACTATCTTTCCCAGTCCCCTTGTGTTTAAGTAGGGTCGCATGATTACTTCTGGCCTGAGGACAGTGAGTGGTAATAACTGGTAGTAGGGGGGAGGGTATAGCTTTAGCTCAAGTGGTAGAGTGCATGTTTAGCATGCATGAGGTCCTGGGTTCAATCCCCAGTATCTCCTCTAAAAATAAACAAATTAATTAATTACACCCCCCCCAAAGTTTTTTTAAGACAATAATTGGTAGTAATTTCCAGGTTCATGTATCTTATGCGCCTTCTCTATACTCTCCTCATTTTCCTAGGGATCATGGAGGCTGTGTGTTGAACATGACTGTATCACAAGACAGACAAGACTTCGGACTCGTGAGTGACAACTGAAAAGAAAGTAAAAATAAACTTTTTTTGTCCTAAGCTACTGAGGACTAGGGATTATTAGTCATGGTAGTTAGCCTACCATGAATCCAAAACAGCTTCAACTACAATAATGGTAAACAAGGTCTAAGATTTTTATCAAGGCTCTAAAGGCTGTAAAGACAGCACCGTACTTTAAGTCAAAGACCAGGTTTTCTAAAAAGGCTTATTTGAAGAATTAAGTGAGATAATGTCAAAGTACTTTATAAAATGAAAAGTACTATGAAATTATGAGGTAACTATAAGAGACAACATGGTACAGTGGAAAGAGGAACAGCAGAGTCAAAAGACCTGAGTTTAAGATCTCTGCTAACTACATTAAGTGTAATCTTAAATCATCTGTGCAAAGTACTTGCCTTGCCCTTTTCAAAGAACTTTTGTGAATATTAAATATAAACTCTGAGAAAAATTTTGTAAACTATGAAGAACTACAAAAAATCAATTCTTGCAATTAGCAGCAGAACAAATATACAAAATGTCACTAAATTTGGCAATTTAAGTAGCATGTTGTCTTCTAGCACTTCTTGGATAAATGTCAACATTAAATCAAATTCTTTTAAAATGATTTGTTCTAAAACTTAAACATTATTCTACAAGATACAGAAAACCTGTATCATGTTAAACCATCTAAAACAAAATTTAGAAAGTTAAGATCTGCAAAAGTATCTTTGAATCCTAGTGACTGAAAATATGTTATTTTCATTAGAGAACTCCAATACAAGCTACTGACTTCAATTAAACAGACAAATCTCTTAAATTTGGATAAGAAAAATAACCTGATTAAATACTCATTATAGACTATGCTAATTTTGTTAAATGTTAATTTCCTGGCAACAGGTAAACAAGTTAGTTTCATTTTAGATTAAACTGCATCATTTCTGAATTGTGCTTGTACATTCTGAAAGCCCTATAGACAATTTTTACCCCAACACAAAAACACTGTGGATTGTGTATACAAAAAAAACCACTGGGAACTTGGAAGAAGTTTCTTAACAGTGCTGCATAATTCTACAGTCCCCAACCATAAACTATAAAAAGAAATGAGACTATATATATCTTTCATCTATCAGCGCAATTTGATAATAAAAGAACATTCAGTTTCTACTTTGCACTCTCCATTTATGAATTCATCAGGTTACAGAAGATACATGAAGTAGACATTGGCTGTATAGTTCTTCTAATATCTTTGAAATAGAAAACATTTCTGTAAGAAAAAATATTTAATAATACTTAACACCTGTTTGTTATTTAAAATAAACAAAAAAGAAAAATAAAAATGTGCTAGCAAATTAGGATAAAGGAACATCCTCAATCTGATAAAAGGTATGTTTAAAACAAAAAACACACAGAAAGTCTATAGCTAACAAATTACTTAATGGCACACTTATGAAGGCTTTTCCACTGAGTTTGGGAAAAAGACAATGTCTATCACTTTAATTTGACAATGTACAAGGGGGATTAGTCAATGCAATAAAGGAAAATTAAGAGAGGATACCAGAAAGATGGCAGAGTAGGAAGCAGCAGGAATCTGTCTCCCTACCTAGACAGCAACTGCACTGGCAGAATCTGTTTGATACAACTCTTTCAAAACTCCAGAGGCTATTGAAGACTTGCAATTTCCAAGGGAAGGCTTGAAGGATAAACTGCAACAAACTCTGGCCAATTTCAGCTATTAGCACAGTAGCAGCAACTCAGTCATGTGGCATGTTTCAAGCAGCTTGTGGGAGCCAGAGTGGGCAAAAAGAATCCTGTGCTCTAAATATCAGTGATCTGTTTTCTGATCACTGATTGCTGCTTCTGACAAGAGAGGTGCAGACAGAGGTAAGCAGCCATTGTTGTTGCACCTCCCTCATTGCTGTAAGCTCTGTCCCCTCTGGCTGAAGTGACTTCCAGGGGATAGTGCTGGCACCCCCACCTCATTTTCCTTTTTCCTCTTCTGGAAGTCACAACATTAAAGACTAAGATACTAAAAACCACTGTATCTATGGGGGAAATTAGAAAACAACCACCCACACCCAGGGAAATGTCAGAAAAGATCAGAGAAGACCTGAAGTTGACACCTCAGACTGATCCTTGGCAAAGAAATAGCCTACGACAATCAAAAAGCCAAAAACAATAACAGAAAACAGCAAACCCTGTGGAAGGGGCAGAATCTGATTTCCAGTTGTGAATTCACAACTTTACAACTTAAGAAAAAGAAGAATAAACTAAACCTAAAGCTAGCAGAAGGAAGAAAGTAATAAAGATTAGCATAGAGGTAAATGAAATAGTAAACAGAAAAACAACAGAGAAAATCAATGAAACCAAAAGTTGGTTCTTTGAAAAGATAAAAACTGACAAACTTTTAGCTAAATGGACTAAGAAAAAAGGAGAAGATTTGAATTACTAAAATCAGAAATGAAAGTGAGAACAATACTACCAATTCTACAGAAATGAAAAGGATTATAAGAGAGTACTATGAACAATCATATACCAGCAAATTGGACAGCCTACATAAAATGGATAAATTCCTAGAAATACAAACCCTTAAAACTAAATCATGAAGAAACAGACAATATGAATATTCCTGTAACTAGTAAGAAGACTGAATCAGTAATAAAAAAAATCTCCCGACAAAGGAAAGCCCTGGACCCTGTGAATTCAATTAAATATTTAAAGAACTAATACTAATCTTCCTCAAGCTTTCAAATAAACTAAAGAGAAGGGAACACTTCCTAACTCATTCCATGAAGTCAGCATTACCCGAATACCAAAGCTAGAAAAAGACAAAACAAGAAAACTACAGATCAATATCTCTTATGAACACTGATGTAAAAAATCCTCAACAAAATACTGGCAAACCAAATTCTGCACCATATTTGAAGAATTATATACCACAATCAAGTGGGATGTATTCTCAAAATGCAAGAATGGCTCAAAATATGAACATCAATTAATGTAATAAACCACACGATTATCTTAATTGGTTCAGAAAAAACATTTCGCAAAATTGAATACCCTTTCATGACAAAAACACTCAATAAACTAGGAATAGAAGGAACATAATAAAATCCATATATGAAAAACTCATAGCAAACAATCATACTCAAAGTGAAAGACTGAGAGCTTTTCCTCTAAAATCAGGAACGAGTTAATGATGCTTGCTTTCACCATTTCTTTTCAACATAGTACTGGAAGTTCTACCTAGAGCAATTAGGTAAAAAAAGAAATAAGAGGTACCCAAATTGGAAAGGAAGAAGTAAAATTATCTCTGTTCTCAGATGGTATAATCCTATATATAAAAAACCTAACAATTCTACCAAAAAAACCCCGAAAAGCAAAAAAAGTGCCAGAGCTAACAAATGACTTCAACAAAGTAGTGGGACACAAAGTGAATACATAAAAATCAGTTGCATTTCTATACATACACAATGAACAATCTGAAAAGGAAATTATGAAAATAGTTCCATTACAATAGCATTAAAAAAATCCTCTAGGAATTAACTAAATCAAGGAGGTGAAAGAATTAGACAATGAAAACTACAAAACATTGCTGAAAGAAATTAAAGACATAAATAAATGAAAAAAATCCCACATCCACGGATTGGAAGATTTATTATTGTTAAGATGCCATACTGAAGAAACCCACAGATTCAATGCAATCTGCATCAAAATCCCAGACGTTTTTTTGCAGAAATAGAAAAATCCATTCCAAAAGTCATATGGAATCTCAAAGGACCCTGAATAGCCAAAACAATCTTCAAAAACAAAGAACAAAGCTAGAAGATTCCCACTTCCAGATTTCAAAACTTACTACAAAGCTACCATAATCAAAACACCGTGGGACTGGCCTAAAGACAGACATATGGACCAATGGAACAGAACAGAAAGCCTAGAAATAAACCCTTGCACATTGAATCAAATGATTTTTGACAATGATGTCAAGACCATTCAATGAGGAAAAGATAGTCTTTTCAACAAGTTATTCTGGGAAATCATTCTACATGCAAAAGAATAAAGTTGGACCCTTAATTAACACCATATACAAAAATTAACTCAAATGGAGAAAAGACCTAAATGTATGACTTAAACTACAAAACAAACTACAAAACTCCTATATAATCTTAATCAACATCCCAGCAGGATTTTTTTTTCTAAGCAGGGTTTTTTAATTGGGGGGGGGGGTGGAGACTGACAAACTAAATCTAAAATTCATACAGAAATGCAAAGGACCTAGAATAGTCAAAACAATCTTTAAAAAAAAGGAGAGTCACAATACAAGTATCAAAATTTACTATGAAGCCATTGTAACTAAGACAATGTAGTGATGGTAACCTAAGATAGACCAAATAGTTCAATGACATGGAATGAAGAATTAAGAAAGAGAGCCACAGATACATGGCCGACCATCTGATTTATGACAAAGGCACCATTGTAGTACAGTAGAAAAATGATGGACTTTTCAGTAATAGTACTGGATCAAATTCTATCCATAAGAAAAAAAGCACCTAATCTTTACCTTTACATCATATACAAACATTAATTTGAGACAGATCATAGACCTATAGGTAAAAGGTAAAGCAATAAAGTTTCCAAAATAAAACACAGGAAACTATCTTCATAACCTCAAGTAAGCAAAGGTTATTGAACAGGATATCAAAACACAATCCATGGAAAAGGATGATAATTTGGATTTCATTAAAGTTTTAAGTCCATTCATCAAAAGACAATTAAGAAAGTGAAAAAGCAAGCAATAGACTAGGAGAAGAAATTTCATTTGCAATACATGTATCTGACAAAGGGCTTATATCCAAAATATTAAAAAATTCTACAAATCAATAAGAAAAAGAGACAATTTACAACATTGGTCAAGAAATGAGAATAGGTACTTCATAAAAAAGGATAGCCAAATGTCTGATAAACATATGAAAAGATATTCAGTATCACTGGTTATCTGGAAACCACAAATTAAAACCAGTGTGATACGTATGCATCCCTACCAGAATGGTTAAAATTAAAACTAGTAACTATGTAAATCAACTATACTTCATTTAAAAAAAAACTTCTATCTTCTTATGAAAAAAAACTAATAACCAAGTGTTGGTATTGGTGAGGATGTGGAGTAACTGGAAACTTCATATATGGCTGGCTAGAGGTAAAAACTGGTACAACTACTTTGAAAAACCAGTAATTCCACTCCTGAACATATAACATATACCAAAAAAAGTGAATGCTTTGTCTATCGAAAGATATATGTGGAAAAAAAAACCACATAGCAGCTTTATTCATAATAGTCAAAAACTGTACACAAACCAAGTGTCAATGAACAGGATGACAAATAAATTACGGCAAATTCATACAATGGAATACTATTCAGCAATTTTTAAAAAATACTACAAAAAAACCCCAAACTGGATGAATTTCAGTCATGTGTTGAATAAAAGCAGCTAGACAGAAAACAGAACATACTGTATGATTCCATTTATTAGAAATTCAAGAAAAAAAAAAACTATGAAACATTATGCTATATATACTAGAAATTGACAAAACATTGTAAAAAGACTACACTTCAATAAAAAAAAAAAAGGAAAAAAACCTAATCTATGCTAATGATTAAGAGGTCAAAAGCATAACTACCTTTGGATGGAGGACACAAACTGGGATGGGCATAAGGGAGCCTCCTGGGGTGCTTAAAACATTCTATATCGTAACCTGTGTGGTAATTTTATGGATATGTGTGTGTGTGTGTGTATGTATGAAAAATTTACTGAGCTATACATATTAAAATCCATGTACTTTAATGATGTATATTCTTATACAGCAATAAAATATGTGTTTGTTGTTTTTTTTAAAAAAGGCAGTACTAATAGAATATAGTCAAGACACTTGTCCCAGTCTTAAGAACCAAGCACACCACTCTTATGTGTGATGGTCAGACCCGGTCTGGAATGGAAATTGATGTTGTCTTCTTTCTCTTTCTGAGTATTAAAAAATTATCAGAATAGTGGAGAAATTGTACAAATATTCTTCTTAGTTCCTGGAGAAGGGCCACCTGTGTTTTTGGGGAAACGAAGGTACTCTTAGAAGTGGGCACATACAAATGAAGTGGTGCATATGAAGCACATAACCTTGTAAGTGTGCTAGAGTATGTACAATTAAGCATGTTTCATTTCCAATTTGAGATGACCTGTTCTCATCATGTAGTGCTTATTTTCTCTTGATATTAGAAAAAGAAAAAAAGTCTTTATCTTTGGATTTAAAGACTATGGAATAAAGTAATATCACAATCTCATTCCCCTAATACATAACAAGATAAACAAAATGGGAGGTGCAGGGTGGTGGAGGTGCAGTGCCAGGTATGGAAATAGCCAAAAATCTACTAGTAATAACCAGAAAAACAAATAACAACTTTGAGCTATAAACTTTAAAAGGGGGAGGGAGTGGTGAGTGTGAAACAGAAGATTCTGATGTAGTGAGGCAGAGCTGCTAACCACTCTATACCCTAATCCACCAGGAATGGTAATAAGGAAAAGTGAGTAAATAAAATTAAAGAGTAAATTAATGGAATAAAAGTAATAAAGTGGGAAAATAAAATAGCAGATAATGCTAACTATTTTGTAGCAAAGTAGATCAAAGTTCTAAGTAGACAGCTCTGAGGAGAGTCAAGGAAAAACTTTCCCAAAAGAACAGAGTAAAAGTTCCTACAATCTGCTCCAGGGCCTCTGGCAGAGGCAAAAAAGGTCAGGAATGCTTATCATCTTCCAGAACTCTGTGTTGTACTAGAGGAACAAGCAAAGCTCATGAAAATATGATACATACTAGAGTTCTGGGAGTGGGCCATATACACGATACTGTCCACTCTCTTGAGCCAAACCCAACAAGGCCTACGTAAATTAATTCTCTACCTCTTTATCCCAATTGCCTCAGGACATGGACCAAGCTCTCAAACAAAATGAGAGGAAAAGGAATGGGAATTAGGCAATCATAATATACATTTTTGTTTTGTTTTTATTTAATGAAAAAAGGAACAAATTATGCAAAAGACAGTTGAAAAATACAATAAAAATGAAAACAAAACCTCCCCTCAACAATACACACACATAGCAAAACACAGAAATTGAATGCTCCACACTAAAAAATTTAAGAATATAAATTCAATAAATCATGAGGCCAAGTATAATGATAAAACATCAAATGGGTGGAAAGTAGACCCAAGGAACTAAGTTAATATTCACTTCACAATTGCAGATCTAAAAGCTAAATTAGAAACAGCAAATGACAAACATACCAAAAACATGGGGGTAAGGCTTAAAAAAAATCAGATTTAATGATTTTTAAAAAGACATTAAAGTATCCAGAGAAAAGAACAGACAAAAATAAGTCAACATTTGAATAGTTGGGAGGCGGGAGGGTATAGCTCAAGTGGTAGAGCTAAGTTCAATACCAAGTACCTCCCCGAAGAATAAATAAATAAATAAACCTAATTACCTCCCCTCACCAAAAAAAAAAAAAAAATCTGAATAGTAACTGGAGTCTCTGAAGTAAAGGATAAAACAAATGGAACAGGATATGTATAGAGATTCATAATGTAGTTAATTTTTCTTGCAGGAAGGAAGAAACTCAGATTGAAAGGGGCAGGGAGCATATCATAGGTACTGGGAAAGACTGATAAAGCACCATCAACATCCAGACATAGTCTGGTTAAGTCAATAATTTCAAGTACAAGGAATAATAATTCTTTAAGAAACAAGTAAGAAAAAAAAATAAGGCACTCACAAGGAGAATATAAAACATTGATGATATCCAAAATGAGTCTCCCCTTTGCCAGGGAATCATTTTTTATAAAGGAATACTGTAGAAACAAATCACCTGGACTCCCAAAAGATTTTTGTTCATTTAAGCACTTGTAAATAATGTATTTCCTGATAAGAAAAGTCAAAGATACAAGAAATGAAGCAAAGAATCTTCTTCCTTAACTGAACCGAAATTAAACTCATTTAAGAGCAAAATATAATTCCAATAACAAATGGCAAATAACAATTCCTATGTTGAGTTTTCCTGATCTTTCTTCTTTTTTTTTTCTTTCAGTGTTATTGAACTAGTTAACTGTACAACACTCTGTAAGTTTAAGGTATGCTGCATAAATACCTGATTTACATATATTGTGAACTGATCACCATAATAAATTTAATTAACATCCATCACCTCATAGTTACAAGAGAGAGAAAGAGAAGATGTTTTTGCCCTGTGATGAGAACATTCAGGATCAACTACTTTCTTAGCAACTTTCAAATAGACCATAAATACAACAGTATTAATGACAGTCAACATGTATATTACATCCCACAATTTATTTATCTTATAACTAGAAATTTGTCCCTTTTGACTACCTTCATCCAGTTCTCCCACTCCCTGGCCCCTGCCTCTGGTAACCACAAATCTGATCTATTTTTCTATAACTGACATTTCTTGCTACAAGTCATATAAAATCCCACCTAAAATGTAAAGCTTTGTTTGTCAAGAAATATAAAATATGTTTAATTAAAGACAATAAATCACAAAACATGGCTGGTATAGGAAATAATAGCTCATAAACTGTATTTGTTCAAATTCACTTCAGGTAGAATTAATTTTGCAACACACAATGCTGTAAGACAAGTTCCAAGAGAGAAAATGGGTGACTCAAGATTATTACATATGGCCATTCTGATGTTTAAGTATATAAAAGCAACAAACAAAACATTCTCAAATGTGAAAGAATCCAAAGCAAACAAAAACACTTTAAAAAGAAAGAAATAAAAAAGAATTAGTAGTAATCACTGAATCCAACTAGATACAGGATTAAGCTCAACAACAGGAGTAGTAGGACATGAGGCAGGGAGATGACTGTAGATCTGAAAGGGAGAATAATATCAACAAAATTCAGGAGACAAGGTAGCACGGGGGAAGAAGTTTAAGAGAGACAATTACCTCATTTTTCAGAGCAGGGAGCAATTTATACCATCTAAATCTAAAACAATAATTCAGTCTTGCAATAACTTATTTAATCTCTTTGACCTTAGAAAGATCTTTTAGGACCTTTTAGAGTGAAGAACAATAGCCAAGATTCAGTAGTTCATATAGTTTTGTTTCATTTTTAAATGTTTCATTTATGTAAAATTAAAAAAAAAAACTTTTCTGTACAACTTATTTAATTAATTAATTTTAGTAGGGGAGGTAATTAGGTTTCTTTCATTCTTTTTTAACAGAGGTCATGGGAATTGAACACAGGGCCTCATGCACGCTAAGCATATACTCTACCACTGAGCTATATACCCTTCCCCCTCATTCAAGTAAAATTAAAGTTAATATTCAACTGTTATTATTCCAAATTTACATATTATATTTCATACACTCAAATATTATGTAATTTTAATAATTTCACTTTAGTTTTATTTTCTTCCAATAAATTCAGATAAAATAAATTTAGTTACAAAGATATTCAATATAATCCTATCCTTAAAAAAATTCATTCATTTTTCTAGTCACCCATCCAGTCTTCCACTAAACATACACAAAGAGAATTATTTAGAATATTAATCAAATGTTAACAACTGCTTATTCCTGAGGGGTTTAGATTTTAGGTAATTTATCACTTCATTCCTTCTACTTTTTTGTATTACTTAGATTTTAAACACACATGTATTATACTTAAAAACATAACAGTCATTCTTCTAAAATCAGAAAAACAACTATTTAACTACTATAATCTTTCCCCAGAGTTTCCCCAGCTGGAGAGTCAGTCCAGAAAGAATATCTTTAAGCCCAGCCAAACAGAAACAAAAACAAAAGCAAAAACAAAAAAATAATGTGAAAGTGCTGTCATATCAACAAGGATACAAAACCTTAATAGAAGCTTTCTAGGTTTAAAAATTTTCTCTTTAGGCTCAGCAGTACCTGACTGAACAGACTCTATGATTAACAGATGTGTGGTGTCTGCAAAACACACCCCCAAAATTTCATACCTTCACAACAGGATGTCCCCCAGTAGATGCTTTTACAGCTCCTCGGCTACCTTCAGTTTCATAATGGGCTCGATGATGGGTTTTAGGTTGCACTTCTATTTTCAGTTCACATTGTCCAAAATGAGTTGGTAAAGGCCAGTCTAGCGGAGGTAATGAAGATGTGCTATAAACAAAACACACAAAGATGTATTTCACCATGCTATTATTGCCAAGCAATGATTCAAATTGCTTCTTTGAAAGGACCAACATTTCTTCCCGTGCTCTTTGAAGCAAAGTAAAAATGAAATGTCACTTAATAAGTTATAACATTGGATATGGTGGGTACTTAAGAAATAATTCTTTAAATTGAAGAATAAAATCAATTTTATCTGATTTTTGGTTTCCTGTTTTTTTTTAAAAGGACAAATTCTAACATTTTATAAAACTGTATATGCATATATAATTACTAAAACAATAAATAATAAGTTGATTTCCTAAAGCAAAAAATGCGCATCTCTATGTATGTCTATCAGCATCTCTCCACAGATCCAAAAACCCCTATGTCTCAGTATATATATCTCCCACTCCGGTGTAGTTATAGAAGTCAGTATATTGTACATGCTGCTTCCCCTATTTCCTCCCTATTGCTTTTCCCCCTCTCTTTGAAATATTGCTTATAATCAGCAATATATTGCAATTTAAGGTAAAAATTTAATTTCAGTACATGGTTGGAAAAATATAAGGCCTATCACTGCAGCATCTCGAAATGTCAATTGCTCAATAAGATAGTTTAAATAGCTTAGTGCTACAGGTTCATTTAGACATATTAATATTGAAACTATGGAATTAGAAAAGAAAAAACTTCTATGTTTATAGGTTAAATATTAATGGACCCAAAGCTAGCATGATTTGTATTAAAAAGTAATATCTTCTTAATGATTGGTGAAATGAGACTTTTAAGGTCTCTTTAACCTTTGAAATGCTATCATGCCACAGTAAATTTCTAAATTATTTCATTATTTCCTTGAATGTCCTCAGCTTAGCTTTACTAGCTATTGTGAAGCTCAAAGGGATTAATTTTCATTAGTCTGAAACAACTCAACTTCATCAACTCTCAGCCAGTTTCTGCACTTGTTCAAGCAAATCCCTAAAAAAGATTAACATAATTTTCAGAAGCAAAGTGATAAGCTCAAAGAAATCTTCAAAACTACATATTTTTCTAAAGATCTGGATCCAGAAATAAACATTCATACCAATAAAAAAGCATTTAAAAAAAAAGTAAATGGACCCAACTCCATGTGAGGATTTAATACATGATAAAAGTCATCTCTTCTAATCAATTATAGACTAGATTGAGTCTATAAATGGCATTGTGACAACTAATGACTTTATTTTCTAGTAAAGTCATTACAATAGACTTCACTCCAGTCCTTAGCTGAAGTCAAGATTCAAGCATACATAGAATAGAAATACAAATACTATACATGTTACATACATATTATAAGTTATATATATAAAAATTTTGCTGAAAACATGTGAAAATTAGATTTTTTGTTTATTTTTAATTATTTTGCAGAGGGGTAGGCCTTCAAATATAACACAAAACCCCAAAGCCATAAAGGAAAAGATAAATTTGAATACACAAAGTTTAAAAATTTCTCTACAACAAAAAAAATCACTAACTTATAAAGTCAATAGACAAAAAATTATGAAAAAAACCATGTCACATAAAAAGGCAAATTTCATTTATATACTGAGCTCTTAAAAATATAAATGTCTATTCCAATTAGTTTCACTAGTAATTTAATTCATACTATAATCAATTTTTTAGATAAAAAAATTCCTTCTAGAGATTTTTTAATGTAATTTATCACTATCTACTATTCATTATACACTTTTAAAATTATAACTTCAGCCTATCTAAAGACATTTTTATGACTAAAAGAAAAATAAATGTAGACTTTAAGTTATTTATCTGGAAGAAAGTAGGGCGAAAAAAGGAGGAAGAGGAAAAAATGGCCAAATCATTCTATACAGTGTAGTTACATACCAACAATAACCCATAAACATGAAAATGACCATCAGCCATTTCCATCAACTCACCGAAATATAGGGGTATGACCAGGCTTTGGTTTGCTCCAGGTAAAGGGTGAAGGAACTGAAAGAAATTGGTCACCAGATGAATCTTTCTTTAAAGGATACTGAGATCCAAGGCCATCATCTATTGAAGTTTCCCGAGATGGTGATAGATTCCCTTGGTCATCTGAACAGAGCTCTAATTTTCCTGGTACTATGGTAGCTTGATCTTCAGAAGTCTTCCTTGTTTTCAGAGGGATATCAGTCTCTACACAGTACTGAAATGGAAAAAGTGCAGGGCCAAGGCCTGATCCACCCTGGACAGAAGCACTGAGCCAGGTATCTTCTGTTACACTTCCCCTGGGGGAGTGGCCAGGAGAAGGAACAGGTGAGTGATGAGGTGAAAGGGACCCAGCATAACAAACCTCAGCACTAGAGTGCCGCCGTTTCCCACAGGGGGAAGTAGGCCTTGATGAGGGTCCTGAGGCTGGCCTGGGGCTCAGCCAATTCTCATCAGTGATACTAGATCTCGGGGAGTGGCAAGGAGATTGCCTGGGTGACAAGGAGTATCCAAGTCCATACTGTTGATGCCAGGACTCTTCTCCAGGGCAGCCTCCTGGAGAACCACCAGGAGAAGTCAGAGGGGATCCAAGAGTAAATCGAGCAGCAGCTTCATTCAACTCTGAATCCACATCATCATAAATATGTGAAAGAGATTCACAAGAAGACGCATCTGAGAACCAGCTCCTAGAAGAGATGCTGCTGGCGGGACTAGGACTAAGGGAAGACTCCCGGTAGGATGGCTCAAGAGGAAGATAGAGATGATCTCTAGAAGGCCTTTCCAAATATTCCCTTTCTGGGTCATTTATGTGTAGGTCATCTTCATGAGCATCAATTTCTTGATGACAGTTAGGAGAGATGGATGTAATTTGAATACTTGGGCACTCAAAGGGTTTGGGACCACCTAATGGGCTGTATTTAGATTCAGGAATCTCACAAGTTCCTTCATAGCTTTTGTGACCTTGGAGCGGATACGGTGGTGACAAAACAGAAGAGTGAGACGGTAATCCATGATGTGGTAAGCAAAGTGGTGAGTTTAAAGTAGATGGAGGTGGATCTACATTAAAGATGTAAATGGATGCACAATCATCTGGCTCAAGATCTATGGAGGGGAAAGCAAAAAAGAAAAAAAAAATCAACAAAACAAGAAATTAGAAAATTTAGATGTATAAATTATTAGATGAGAAAGTAAATAATAATCTTGAGAGGAAAAAGCAGGACATAAAATGTACACCATTAGCTCCACTAAAGAGTGGCCTGTGTGTGGGTTTTTTAAATGTATCTAATTATTTCTGCAGATATACATCATTACGTATTTACATATGTAATGTATAATTTTTCTTTTTCCGTATTTCCACATTTTCTAAAATGAGAATCTCAAAACAATAAATGTTTTTATAAAAGAAATAATCATATCCATAATTCTTAAAAATATTCACAGGATTATATAACGATATAATCATACAAATTCTGCCTCCTCTGGGGTTAAAATGGAGTAAAGGATAAAAGAGAGTCTTTGAAAGGTTTTCAGTTGTAAGAACACACACTATTTTATTTATGGAAAGGATTATAGACTCAAATTCAGGAGATCTAGACACTGGTCTACCTCTGCTGTTAACTGTGAGCTCTTAGTCACATCTTTTAACCTCTCCAAGGTCTCAGTTTCCTTGCGTTAAAATTCAGAACTTTTCATTTCGTTAAGTAAAGATTTATGATTAACAGAAACAGCTTTTTCCTTCACAGCCACATCTTCAAGAACTCATATCTTTGATCATGGCAAACCAGGTTACAGAAGCCACAAAAATACAAAACATGTTGGCACCCTAGTTCAAAGCAAGACAGCAGCACCCAACTATACAGTTACTGAATTCTTCACCACCATACATGTGTAGTTAAAAAAAATTCAATTTTACTTAGAAATGTACTTGATAAGTAGCAAAAATTATTAATTTATTAAATCGCAATACTCTGAGGGGGAAAAAAGAGTAGGGGAGAAGGGAAGAAATTCACCCTGGAAGATATAGCTTCATTCAAGTGTAATTATTGTACCAATGCCTTTTTGTGTTGAATAATGCTGAAATTCAAACCCTTCCCCCAAATAAACTGTAGATGAAGCAAACACATTCTACATCAGAATGATGTCATAAAGCATTGCAGAGATCTGAATACAAAATTTGGGGGAGTGCTGTTTCATCTTTTTCCTAAGTGTCACCAAAGCTCTGGAAATGATACAAGTGACTACTACAACCTCACTATGATAAACAGTCCTAAGTCTAAATTTCCAACTCTAAAATTCTCAAATTCATGGTCCTTCAGAAATTTGACCATCTCAAGACTTATTTGCCCCCTTCAGCCACCAGAGGGCTCCAGGCAAGCATGCAGTAATCTGGGCAACACAGGTTGCCTATGAGTGTCTTTAAACGAAAAAGCAGGGGTTGGGAAAATAAAGCTCACAGGCCAAATCTGGTCTCCCACCTGTTTCTGCACAGCCTACAAGCTAAGACTGGTTTTAAATGGTTGGATAAAAAATCAAAATAATACTGTTTAATGACTTTAAAATGATGTGAAATTCAAATTCTAGTATCCACAAATAAAGCTTTATTGGAACATAGCCATATTGGTTCATGTACAGCCTATGGTTACATTCATACAATAAGAGCAGAGCTGAGTAACTGTGAGATAATGCTTCCCACTGTTACTTGGTGCACTAATGCACTAACAAATTGCAGTGACACAGTTCTAACTTGACAATATTCTAACTTGACAACATTGAGTGCAATGCATATTGATGTATTGCAAAATTTTTGAAACTTCCCAGTGCATACCTATTACTTCCAAACAGGAAAGAAAAAAGTGGCCTTCGAATTGAATGTCATGCTTTTAAGGCACAGTGGAGTGTGGGTTATTCTGTTATCAAATTAGATGTTTATTGAGCAGTAACATTATGGCTGTGCTATAAGAATAACGTATACACCAGCATTACCAATAAGCATTCATCACAATACTCCCAACTCACAGGAAAACAAAAGAAAAATCAGGAAAAAAAACCCAGAATACTTTACCACAGCAGGATTTCTTCACAAGAAGATAAAATTAAAATGACGCTTCAACCAAAGAAAGTTTCTAAATGGTTCATTTGTTAGCCAAGCAAAAAAAGCCATTTATGAATGGTGATTTACTTAAGTTGTAGCTGATTGCAGCAACTGAAAAAACTTCATAGAAAATAAACTTGTATAAGACTATTAGCAAGAATGGTTGGTTGAAAAATTAAGGACCAATCAATAGCCAGTTACAAAACAAGGCAAATGCTTTCAAGGTTTTCCTTGGTTCCTGATACAACCAGGAACCAGATGTTATTGTATAACCAGATGTTACTGATTCTGCTCACTTATTGTTTACTTCAAGAGTCAATGCAGAGTTTAAAGTGATTTAAGAATTAGCCTCCTACGAATAGTCTACATAGAACAATTTCAAGTAAGACAATTTTCGAAGAAGTTGAAAAAACAATAGTTTACAACCTAAGTGGACTCTGTTGGGATGTGTTATAACTGGTGTTGGTAAAAATATGTATGAGAATGCTATAATAAAATACTAGGAACAACTGTACACCACCAAATTAGACAATCTATAAGAAATGAGCAAATTCTTATAAACACACAAATTAACAAAACTCAGAAGAAACAGAAATCTCCAGACCTATATACCAAGTGGAGACTGAATAAACAGCCAAAAAACCTCCCAACAGAGAAAGTCCAGGACAACATGGCTTCACTGGTGAATTGTAACAAACATTCAGAGAAGAATTAACAGCAATCTTTCTCAAACTCCTCCACAAAATAGAAGAGTACAGAACACTTCCTAACACATTCAATGAGGATAGCTTTACCCTAATACCAAAGGAAGACAAAAATACCACAAGAAAACTACAGGCCAGTATCTCTTATGAATATAGACACAAAAATTCTCAACAAAATAGTAACCAAACCACATTAAAATGACCAAATGGAATTTATCCCAGGAACGTAAGGGTGGTTCAATATATGAAAATCAATTACCTCATTATAAAAATGAAGGAAAAAAACCACATGATCATCTGAATTGACAGAGATAAAGTATTTGACAGAACTCAATACCCTATCATGATGGGAAAAAAAAAAACAACTCAGCAAACTAGGACTAGAAGGAAATTTCCTTAAAATGATTAAGGGTATTTATGAAAAACTCATGGCTAACATCATACCTAATGGTGAAAAACTGAAAGCTTTCCTCTAAAGATCAGGAACAAGACAAAGATGTCCACTTTCAACACTGATACTCACACTGTACTGAAAGTTATAGCCAGAGCAATTAATTAGACAATAAAAAGAAATAGAAAGCATCCAAATTGGAAAGGAAGAAGTAAAACTATCTCTACTTGCCAATGACATTACTTTATATATAGAAAATCTCATAGAAGCCACAAAATACAACTAGAGCTAAAAAATAATTTCAGGAAAGTTGCAGGGTAGATGATTAACATTTAAAATCCAGTTGTGTTTCTATATGCTGCAAATGCTGCAACAAACAATCCGAAAAGGAAAAGAGAATTCTATTTATAATAGCTCCAAAAGAATATAATACTTAGAAATAAATTTAACCAATGAAATAAAATACTTGTACACTAAAAACTACAAAATATTGCTAAAAGAAATTAGAGAAGACCTAAATAAAGGGTAAGAGATTTCCCTTATTCACGGCTTAGAACACTTAATATTGTTAACATTGCAATACTCCACAAAGCAATTGCAGGTCAATGCCATCTCTACCAAAATTTCCATAGCTTTTCCTGCAGAAATGGAAAGACTAATCCTTAAATTTATATGGAACTGAAAGGGGCCTAGAACAATCAAAATAATATTGAAAAAGAAAAGCAAAGCAGGATTCACACTTCACAATTCAAAACTTACTACAAAGCAACAGTAATCAGAACAGTGTGGTATTGGCATAAGGAAAGACATATAAACTAATGGAACAAACAGAACTGAGAGTCTAGAAATAAACCCAAAACATGGCCAATTGATTTTTTTTTTTTTTGACCAACTGATTTTTGACAAGGGTACTAAGATGACTCAATGGGTAAATAATCCCTTCAATAAATGGTGCTGAGACAACTGAATAACCACATACAAAAGAATGAAGTTGAGCCCCACCTTACACCATACACAAAAATAAACTCAAAATGGACTGATGACCTACTAGAGCTAAAACCATAAAACTCTTAAAAGGAAACATAGGTGTGTGCCTTCATGACCTCAGATTTGGCAATGGATTCTTAGATTCGACACTAAAAGTCTGAGCAACAAAAGAAAAATTAGGTGAAATAGACTTCATAAAAATTTAAAACTTTTATGCTTCAAAAGATACTGTCAAAGTGAAGACAACTCAGAATATGGGAGAAAATATTTGCAAATCATGTATCTGATAAGGGTCTCGTATCCACAATATATAAAGAACTCTTTACACCTCAACAACAAAAAGACAACCAATTTAAAGAACGAGCAAAGGACCTGAATAGATATTTTTCCATAGAAGAAATACATACTGCCAATAAGCACATGAAAAGATATTCAATGTCACTGGTCATTAAGAAAATGCACATCAAAACCACTGTGAGATACTGTTTCAGGCCCACTAAGTTGGCTTTAATTTAAAAACAAAAACAAGAAACAAAAACAGGAAAAAAGAAAAGAAAAGGGGAAAATGGAAATAAAAAAAGAAATTCAGAAAATAACAAATGTTGTGTTAATGAAGATGAGGAAAAATAGGAATCCTCATACTTTAATAGAGACTAAGTAAAATGGTGCAGATATTGTAGAAAACAGATAGACATTGCCTCAAAAAGTTAAACATAAAATTGCCACAGGACTTGGCAATTCTACCTCTAGGTATATACTCAAGAGAATGCAAATAGACGTCTCCACAGAAGCTTGTACACAAATGTTGATGGCAACAGTATTCATAATAGTCAAAAGGTAGAAACAATGCAAATGACCATCAATGAATGAATGGGGCTGCAAATTATGGTACACACATACAATGGAATATTATTCAGCCATAAAAGGAGCAAAGTATTAAACAGATGCTGTAACCTGAATGAACTTGGAAAATATTATGCTGAAGGAAAGCCAGACAAAAAAAGTCACAAATTGCATGATGTCTTTTATATATTTCCAGAATAAGCAAAAGCAGATTAGAGGTTACCAACAATGGGGGGTGGGGAGGAAATGGGGAGTGATTTGGTATGGGGTGTTTTTAAGGAGTGATTAAAAAGTTTTGAAACTAGGGAAAGCTGATAGTTTCACAACACTATAAACACACTAAAAACCACTTAACTGTATTCTTTAAAATGGTTAATTGTATGTTTTGTAAATTTTACCTCAATCAAAAACAAAAACAAATTGAAAGAACTTCCAGAGTATTAAAAACACACATTTTCCCATTTCCTATTGAAACTCCACTAAATGATAGTAAAAGGATTTTTTAAAGAGTGTAAACTCCTAAGAACAAACAAACAAACAAACAAAACAGGAGATGAAACATGGCAACAAAACTTTTAGAAGCTGGAATGCAGGACATGTGAAACAGATTTAGCACCTGAAAAAGCTAAAACTTAAGCCAACAGTGAAAAGAAAACTGATTTCCAAGAAAGAACTCCAAACACTCAGGAAATGCACTACCTGGTGAAGGCAAAGCTGAAAACAAGATTGGCCCAAAATTTGCTTAGTGAGTAACCACCTTCCCAATTTCTAAGCCATGGTAACCATACTGAAAACAGAATGATGAAATAAAAAGTCTCTCTAAAACTCTCCAGCACTTTTCCCTCCCCTGTCACAGTATAATGGGCTTATACACAGGCAATAGACTACATCACGGTTAACCCAGTAAAACTCCTACAAAGTGAGGCCTGCAGTTAGCAAGTGCCACTTCTGATCACAGATTAAGATTTTGGTATTCCATTTTAAAAAATAAGCAGATAGCCAAAGACTATTAAAGATCCAAGAGAAGCTTCAACGTTAAAGACAAAGGCAAAAAGAGAAGAAAAGAAGGTGGAAGAAAAAGATTATGCAGTAAGATGGAAACCTCAACAATAAAACCAAAACCTATCCTCAATAACCTGAGAGAAAAAAGAAAGATATTGCAACTCTGAAACAAGAACATATGCTTACTTAAAAAGATAAAAACAAGAAAGAATCCCTAGATATTAAAAATAACAAATGAAAGGCCCCCAAAATTTTGAAAGATCAAGTTGAAGAAACTTCCCAAAGAATTCAGCAAAAAGACAAATAAGAAATGGGAGAGAATATTAGAATCTGCCCAGGAGTCCCAATAGTTGAAACTTTAAAAGCTACTGGAAGACGAGAATAGAAAATGAAGAGGAATAAATAAAGGATCACTGAGGGTCCAGCACAATGATGAAAATAGATCCATACTGATACACATCATGAAATTTCAGAATACAGAGGACAAAGGAAAACCTAAAAAACTGTGAGGAAGGGAACAGGTTATACATAAACAATGGAGAATTTGCATGTTATCAGACTTCTCAAAAGCAACCCTTCAAGCTACAAGAAAATGGAGAGCAAGAAATACCTTAAAATTTTTGAGAAAAATTATATCTAATCTAGATTTCTCCAATCAGCCATAATTGTGAGGGGAGAATAAAGACATTTTTAAATATGTAAAGTCTCAAATATTTACCTCCCATTACCTTCAGTAAACTACTGCGAGTAAATACTCAACCAAATGAATGTAAAGTAACCAAGCAAAAGGAGGACATGTGACATGTATCCAAGAAACAGGTGATCCAACACAACAAAAAGGCAAAGGGACTCTTCAAGATGACAGAGAAGGGAGATCTCAAATTGACACATGTAAAGAGCCCAGGTAACAACCAGTCCAGATTGGAGAAGTTTAGAAGGCTCTAAGAGACAAGTCTCCAAGAAAATAAAATTGACAGACTAACTGATGTGTTTGAAAGGGTTGAGATGAGATTCAGGATCCAGTTAAAAAAGTGCTGAGATGAGATTCAGATTCAGGAGGAGACTTCAGGAATGAACTAGTTTAAGTACATAGAACAATAACAACAGGCATTTAGAAACAATAACAAACTGCACAAGGAAGGAAAAATAATACTATATAACTTAGCTATTAATAGCATAATATGAAGTTATAATAATATAAACAATATTAATCTAACCACAATTATGATACAAGTTTCCTCCGTGATCCTAAAGTGAGCAACCCTAAAGTGAGCGTTCCTATGAAAACTTTCCTAAGCCAAAATGGCATAAAGCAAAGTAGCAACTACCTTTGGATGCATCTTGCTAACAGATGCACAAAATAAACTGAGATGAAGCACAGATGCTCACACACACACTTCAAAGCTATGGTGGCTGGATGCTGATGTTGAGCGCAGCTCCCGAGGCAGGAGCTTGGCAGTGCTACTCTGGCAGCTGTAAGTATGCACTGCTTCTATATTGGCTCACTTCAAAACAAATGCTGAACACCATTTTTGCTTTTCTTCTTTTCTTTTAAAAACAAAAATCCTTTTCAAACTTCTTTCAATTAGCCCAAAACAGTTATTAAATGTAGGTCTTTTCATAAAAGTGAAGCGGCATCAAGTGAATTTTCAAAAAGCGGGGGATACCCTTATAACCATAGTGGGGAAGGAGAAATGTGCCTGTCTGTAATTGAGAGTGACAGTGTGCTAAAATCTCATTTTTCATGATGGGAGTCAACAGATAATAGCTAAAATGAAAAATCAATAAATGTTATCTAGAGATTTGAAGGTAATTACCAAAAGAAACTGCTAAAAGAACTGAAAGCAGCTGCCTTAGGCAGGGGGAAAAGGAAGGTGAGGTAGACAGTCAAGGAAATACTTTTTCCAAAATAAGCTTTACTGAATGATTTGCTTCTTTAAACAAAGGCATGTATAACTTTGATAATACTTATATTAACTAAAAAAAATAGTACTTTGTGAAAAAAAATCAGAGTTAACAAGCTATCAGTTGGCTAAATTCAAAACAATTCAGGAGTGAGGGGTAATACATCAGTGGTAGAGTGCATGCTTAGCAGTATGCACGAGGTCCTGAGTTCAATCCCCAGTACCTCCATTAAAATAAATAAATAAATAAATAACCCAATTACCTCCTCCCACCAAAAAAAAAATTCAGAAACTTAGAAAGAAAAATTAGAACATTACTAAAAAAGGAGTAATAAAAAAGGAAAGTTATGTGGAAAGTGAGATTATACTAGCATAGCTAGAATCTGAAAAAATAATGCAATAAAGACGCAAGAGAAAGTGAACTAATTTATACCCTAAATTCATTAAGCAAAGGAAATCCATTTCATTCAAGATCATTCAAGATCATATTAAGAAGCAGTGTTCTAGAGTAAGTGTGGAATTTCACACAGGTACTCAATTCCATTATATCCCACCAAAGCAGAGAGAAAATGCTTCCTGAGGAGATTTTTTAAAAAGCAAGGGATTCCACCGTCTTTAGGTTCTATCAATACTGAAAAATAATAATAATAAACATTGATCAAAGAAATGCTCACACAGAAAGAAAAAAACAGGAGAGTCATTTGGTAACCATTTACTTAGCACTACTGTACTTGATTGTAGGGACAAAGTCAATAGCACAGAAATGGTGCTGCATTCATAGCTTAACATCCACATGTAGGAAAAAATAAATGAGATCAATTTACAGTCATCTATAGAATATTTACTAGTCTGATTTAGTTATTTAAAAAAGTCAGAACAATTTTCCCCTAAGATAGCCATTATAGTGGCCTACAAGGAGAAAACAATCAAGAAAATTAAATCTACCTAGATTATAATAAGCCTTTGAGCCCACTCCATGTGACACTGCCATGAACAAGGCAAGAAATCATGGTAGTAATTAGGTAGGTAAATTGTTTGAAAACAGAGACATGGATATCAGCATTCAGAACTAATCCTTTTCAAGTTACTTATGAATATACAATATAAAGATATCAAATATATGTTCATGTTTCCAAACATTATACTATTTGTATGGAGCTACTATGGAAGACAAAATTCAAAATGACCATGAGAAGCTGGGGAAAAATCCCTAAAAAGCTGAGAGAAAACAACAAAGTGGTCTTACTACGATTCCCAGACAAATACAGAATACAGTAAGACCACACTAGACAAAAATTGGATTGTGTGTCATATTTGGGAGGTAGTGTGGAATAACATAACAAGCCCAAGGGAGGGAATAAAAGGAGAAAAATGCAATGGAGAACAGTGACTTCGGAAACAAATACACCACTTACTAGCTGTTTTATTTTTATCAAGTTAATCTGAGTTTCAATTACTTTATCTGTAAATTAAGGATAATATCTACACTGAAAGGCTGTTGCGAGAACTCATCATATTTGAAATAGACATCAAATAAATATTATGTATAACATTTAACAGAACAGAAACAAATCTGGGTCTACATATTACTATTGACTATAATTTTTAAGTCAACAGTAGAGTTCTGTTACTTAAACTAACAGCATATTATCATATAATAATAAAAGCATAATACAAGAATTTATTGCTGGGAAAACTGGACAGCTACCTGTAAAAGACTGAAATTATAACATGAGAACACTCTCTAACACCATGTACAAAAATAAATTCAAAATAGATTAAAGACCTAAATGTAAGACCTGATACTATAAAACTATACTATAAAACTCCTATGGGAAAACATAGGCAGAACACTCGTGGACATACATTACAGCAATATATTTTTTGAACCAGCTCCTGGAGTATTGGAAATAAAAGCAAAAATAAACAAAATGGGATCTAATTAAACTTAACAGCTTTTGCACAGCTAAGGATACCATCAACAAAACAAAAAAGACAACCTACAGAATGGGAGAAAATATTTGCAAATGATGTGACTGACAAGGGACTAATTTCCAAAATATACAAACAGCTCATACACCTTAATATCAAAGAAACAAGCAACCCAATCCAAAAACAGGCAGAAGACCTAAACAAGCAATTCTCCAATGAAGACATACAAGGCCAATAGGCACATGAAAAAATGCTCAGCATCGCTAATTGTCAGAGAAATGCAGATCAAAACTACAATGAGATATCACCTCACACCAGCCAGAATGGCCATCATTGAAAAGTCTACAAATGATAGCTGCTGGAGAGGGTGTGGAAAAAAAGGAACACTTCTACAGTGTTGGTGGGAGTACAGATTGGTGCAGTCACTATGGAGGCTTCTTAAAAAACTGAAAATAGACTTACCATGTGATCCAACAATCCCATTCCTGGGCAATATATACGGAGAAAACTAAAAGTCAAAAAGATACATGCACCCCAATGTTCATAGCAGTACTATTTACAATAGCCAGGAGATGGAAACAACGCAAATGTCCAACAACAGATGACTGGATAAAGATGAGGTACATATATACAAAGGAACACTACTCAGCCATTAAAAAGAATAAAATAATGCCATTTGCAGCAACATAGATGGACATGAAGATTGTCATTCTAAGTGAAGTGGGCCAGAAAGAGAAAGAAAAATGCCACATGACATAATTTATATGAGGAATCTAAAAATAATAACAATAAGGACACAAATGAACTATTATTTTGATTTCTTGAATATGTGTAAGCACATTTGACTGTCCTTTACGATTGGATTACCACATTCTGTTGATTCTTATTTTGCAGCTGGCTTTATTCCTTTGATAACTATGTAAGTTTAAAAAGCTAAAGATCTAATCTGTTCTTAGAAACAATAATTAGTACATATGTATAAACTAAAAAAAGTGCAGTATACTGTATACATGTATTTACATGCAATATAATGTGTATGTGCAGTCAAACTGTAATAATTCTACCTAATAAAACGGAAAAAGGAGGAAAAAAACAATTTAAAAAGTAGTCCTCTAAATCACACCAGTTAAGTCCTTTACTACAGTGATTTGAATACTAATCCTTATGCTTTCAATGAGTGTACGAGAACCATGGTTTCTAGAAAGAAATGTCATGTAATATAACCCCTCCATTTCTTCTAAATCCAGCATTCTCTTTTAGATCCTATTTCTTCTCTTACTCCTTATTACTCCATACTTTTCCCCTGGGCTTCAGGCTACTAACAAGGATGACTCCTCCCACCTGACTCCTCTCTTCTCTCAGTCTCTTAACAGGAGACTCCTTCCATCCCTATCTCTCAGATTTGAAGCTGGTTCTCGTAAGGACACTCCTTCTCTGGAAGTCATTTTAATGTGTGGCTTCTCATCCAAATTCGTACTCTGGGGCCAAAAGACAGAGTCAGTACTCTTTCAAATACTCCTACACACCTCTCTCAGCTTTTGGAACATTTTTTCCAGTCTTTGGAAAGCCCACACCATCCAGCTAAATCACTTTCCATTTGTTATTACCAATACTTAATTTCATCTAGGTCACTGCCATCTGGCACAGGTTTCCTCTGCACTCCAAGTCTACTTGACTCTAGGTGTCTTCAACCATGTCCTTCACCCTCACTTCACTTCAACATCCAACTCCCAGGGACCTAACTTGAACCTTGACACTGCCAGGGTCCATTTAACTTCCATAATCTTAAAACTGAAGTTCCTATCTCTGAACACTTATCCTAACTATCCATCATTCTCTTCTCTTATTTCATTATACCCACTGTGTTACCTTATCTAGATGCACAGTCTTTTAACCCCTCCCTTTTCTCTCAATCTGTCTTTCATCTCCTGGCTTTACTTCCTTACTTATCTAGTCTATATCTCAAATTCCATCACTTCAACTGCTTTCTTCCTGGCAGCTCATTTCCATCCACTCTCTGACCTTCCTTCTACCCAGCAAATTTCAGCCCAGAATAAATCCCATCATCTGTCTTCTCTGTCATTACACCTAAACAGTCAAATACTGCTGTGGGGATAAAGGGGACAGTACAACATCCAGACTAGTAGAAACACAAATCTTCAAAATGCCTACTGAGCTGAGCTCTGAATGCCACTCAGTAATGTTTTTGCTTTTTTCTGTTCAGCTCCCTCTCCTATTTCCCATATCCCAAACCTTCTCTAATCTCTTCAATTATCCTGTCCATAGTGACACCCCACTTAGCAAGGGATCTTGACCCTACTTGACAAAGACAGCAGAGAGCCATATGCCCTATATCACCCTCAAAAATATATGTATCTCTACAAATTCTACATTTATCCTTTTCTTTTCCTTTCTCAAAAAACAAAAAGTGACTCACCTTAGATAAAAAGCTAATCTCTCCATCTGTGATCTAAATTCCATTCTCCAGTTCCATCAGTTACCTTCTTGTTCATAAATTCAACCTTCTCCTTCTCTGACTACTTCCTCCAATCTGTCACTTCCTTTAAAAGCATCCCTGAGAGCTGAGCTCTTCTTTACAGTCTTCTCTCTCCTCCTTCCTCTAAAACACTGGTTTTCAACTGTGGGCAATTTTGCTTCCTAAGGAACATCTGACAATGTCTAGAGGCATTTTTGGTTGTCACAGCTAGAGGGATACAACTGGCATATAGCGAGTAGGTGCCAGGGATGCTGCTAAACAACTTACAATACACAACTCAGCCCCCTAAAACAAAGAATTATCTAGTCCAAAGTGTCAATAATGCCAAAGTTGAGAGACTTTGCTCTAAAAACTAAATTTCTAGAAAGAGTAGTGTACTGTCTTACTTCCTCCCTCTTCAGTGTTATCTGGCTTCGGGTCTCATCTATCTACTACACCTCTATCAATCTCCTTGAAGAAGCAGATCTTAATCACTCTTCCTTCTTAAAATTCTTTACTTGAAAGGCAATAATAAAGATGAAAGCAGAAAACAGATAAAACAGATAACAAACAGATAAAACAGAAAACAATAGAGAAAAATTAATGACATCAAAACATGATTCTGAGAAGACCAAGTAAATTAAAAACTTATGTTCACATAAAAACCTGTATGCAACTCTTTACAGCAGATTTATTCATAATTGCCAAATATCAAGAGGAACCAAATCATCCTTCAACAGGTAAATGGATAAACTAACTGTGGTACATCCATTTAAAGGAATACTTTATAGCAATAAAAAGTTACTCATTCATACAATGACATGAATGAATCTTAAAATACATTTTGCAAGGTGAAAGAAACGAGACAAAATGGGAAGAGGGAGCGGTGTCTACAAAAGGGCGCCCATGGGAGAGTCTGAGGGATTCCAAGATGGAATGAACACAAAGTGAAAACAATGTACCGTGCTACAAGCATATGATATAATCTCAAGTAAGTATCCAGAATACCAGAATATATAAAGAACTCTTAAGACAACAACAAAAAGTCAAACTGCCTAATTAAAAAAATGCAACTATTTTTAGGACTTGAATTTCAGCAAAGAAGATATAAAAATAGCCAGTAAACACACGAAAAGATTCTCAACAATATTAGTCATTAGAGAAAAGCAAATCAAAACCACAGTGAGAGAATAAAATCAAAAAAATAACAAGAATTAGAAAGGACGTGGAGAAACTGGAATTCTTGTACACTGCTAATGGGAATGTAAAATGGTGCAGCCAGTCTGGAAAACATTTTGGCAGTTCCTCAAAAGGTTAAACACAGAATTAACATATGATCCAGCAATTCCACTCTTAGTCATATACCCGAAAGAAATGAAAACAAATGTCCACACACAAACTTTGTACATGAAATGTTCACAGCAACATTTACAGTAGCATCAAAAAATATTAACTACATAAGAAAAAAACTATGTAAGGATAAATCTGACAGAAGGATAAGACCTGTACACTAAAAACTACAAAATAGTGCTGACAGAAATTAAATAATAGCGATATACAATAAGATAATAATGTTTAATAAAACAATAAAATAAATGAAGATATTTTATTCACAGGTCGGAAAACTCAATATTAGTATCAGTTCTCCCAAAACTGGTCTATAGAGAGTCAATATAATCTTAATCAAAATTTCAGTAGGCATTTTTGATAGAAACTGACAAGTGGATTCTAAAATGTATATGGAAAGGCAAAGGATTTAGAATGCCCAAAACACCTTGGAAAAGAACAAAGTTGGAAAAGTGACACTAGCTGATTTTAAGAGTTACTGTAAAGGTACAGCAATCGTAACAGTATAATATTAGTAAAGGACAGACATACAGCTCAACACATAACAGAGTCCAAAAATAAACTCACACATACATGGTCAACTGATTTTTGACAAAGATGTAAAGGCAATACAGTAAAGAAAGAATGGCTTTTTCAACAAATGGGGCTGCAAAAATTGGATATCCATATGTAAAAACAATGAACTTGGGTCCACATCTTACACCATACACTCACAAAAAAGCTCAAAATAGATCATAGACTTAAATATAATACCCTAAACTATAAAACCTCCAAAAGAAAGGCTAGGGGTAAATCTTTGTGAATGTAGGTTAAGCAAAGATGTCTTCATTTTTTGCAATTTATTTTATTTCATTTTTAAAGGTTATACTTCATTTATAGTTATTGTAAAATATTGGCCATATTCCCTGTGTTGTACAATATATACTTGTAGCTTATTTTCAACCTAATATTTGTACCTGTTAATCCCTTACCTCTATATTGCCTCTCACTCTCTCCCTCTCTCCACTGGTAACCAGTACTTTGTTCTCTCTGTGAGTCTGCTTCTTTTTTGTTATATAGGTTAGGCAACAATTTTTAGCCTTTAACATCAAAAGCACAGTCCATAAAAGAGAAAATTGATAAACAAATTTCATCAAAACTAAAAACTTCCAGGAAAAAAAACTATTAATGAAAAGACAAACCATAGATTAGGAGAAACTCTGCAAAGCATATATCTGATAAAGGACTTATGTCTGAAAAAAGTGAAAAACTCTCAAAACTCAACAAGAAGAAAACAATTTTAAAATAGGCAAAGACTTGAACAAACACTTGACCAAAAATGATACACAGATGATAAAAAGAGGCTTAACAGTGTATGTCATTAGGGGAATACAAGTTAAAACCATATGAGATATTGCTACAAACACATCAGAATGGCTAAAATAAGAAATAATAAAACCAAATGCTGTCTAAAATGTGGAGAAACTGAGTAACCAATGCACTGCTGGTGGGAATGTAAAAGTTTGACAACTTCTTATAAAACTTAATTCACATTTTGTAGGTTGAGAGGCAACTACACTTTTTCTCATTTATACTAGAGAAATGAAAGTTTATATTCACACAAAAACCTGCACACAAATGTTCACAGTAACTTTATTCAAAACAGCCAATAATTGGAAATAACCAAGTGTCTTTCAATGGGTAAAAGGTTAAACAAATTATAATACGCCCATATCATGGAATGCTACTCAATAATTTAAAGGAACAAACTTAATATACATAATAACTTGGAAGGATCACCAGGGAATTATACTGAGTGACAAAAGCCGATCTCAAAAGGTTAAATACTATATGATTCAATTTATATAACATTTTCTTGAAGTAAAATTATAGAGATGGAGAACAGATCAGTGGTTACCAGGAATTAGATACTGGAGTGGGGAGGTGGGAAGGAAGCGGGGTAGCTATAAAGGGGTTAGTGAGATGGAATTTTGTGGTAATGAATAGTTCTGTATCTTGACTGTGGTAGGAATTACACCAACCTATACATGTGATAAATTGCACAGAACTACACACAGACACAGACACACACCAGAGCATGTAAAAATGATGACATCTGAATAAATTTGGTGGACTGTAGCAATGTCATTTTCTTGGTTTCGATATTATACTACAGTTATACGGGATGCCTTCACTGGGAGAAACTAAGTAAAGGATACCCAGAAACTCTCTCTCTATATATAATTTCTTGCAATTTTCTGTGAATCTATGATTATTTCAAAATAAAAAGCTGTTTAAATAGGCAAAAGACTCAGGCAGTTCACCAAAAAAGATACACAGATGGCAAAAAGCACATAAAAAGACGCTCAACAGCATTAGTCATTAGGGAAATATTAGAATGGCTAAAATTAAAAAGACTGACCAGGTTGGCAGAAAATGTGGAAATGTATATTTCTTCTGCTAGTAAGGAATGTGAAATCATACATCCTCTTTGGAAAACAGTTTGTCAGTTTCTCAAAAAGTTAAACTTAAATCTACCATAGGATCCAACCATTCCATTCCTAGGTATTTATTCAAGGGTAAAGGAAATATGTGTCCACACAAAGACGTGATGTTTATAGCAGCTTTATTTGTACGCCAAAAGTCCAACAAAAGGTAAATGGATAAACAAATTGTGGGATACACATATAAGGGAAACTACTCTCCAGTAAGAATAAATGACCTACTGACATGATTATTAACATAGATGAATCTCAGAATAACAGTGCCAAATGAAAGAAGCTGGACAAAAAAAGACTATATACTTCATGATTCCATTTATATGTTTTCTATAGTGATTTCAGTGACCCTCTGGGAAAAGGAGAAAGATGAGTTGGAATGATTACAAAGGACAGAAGGAAACTTTTGGGGGTGATGGGTATGTTCACTATCTTTAATGTGATAAAATTACATGGGTCAAAACTTATCAAACTGTACGCTTCAAATAAATTATTACTGAAGGGGCTCACAATATGCTACCCCAAAATATGCCTCTTTGGCATGAGGATTATGTGAGCTGAAAACAGCAGACAGGAAGAACTCTCTGCCCTCTCCTTTTCTGCCCAAAAACAGGGCATAAATTTGCCTTTGTAAAGGTGTTCCCCTCTCCTGTACCAGGAAGAGGAGAACTACTCTTATCTGCATAACAAATCTTACTGAACAATCCTTACTTATCATACATTTCCTAGTCACCTTTCCACAACTTACACCCTACCAGATGCCCAAACCCCCTTTTTACTCTGTCCAGTCTCTTCTCCACACTTGATCACTCTTTGGTAAAATGGTATATAAGCCTTCCAGACTTTTCATAACACCTGGCACATTTTACTAAAATGAATCATCTTTCCCTCTTCCCTACCTCCAAATCTGCTTTTATCATAACTGATTCAAATTTTAAAAACAGAAATAATCCCAGCTTCCTTCCTCTCCTTCCTCAACTGATACCAGATCTATCGATTTCTTTCCCCTAAATCTATCTCAGCTTTATTTCCACCTTGCCATCTCAACTCTTCTGTCCATATAATTTCTCAGATACAACATTGCCCTTACCGCCATTCCTGCCTTACTCAACCCATTATCTACAGTGTAGCAGAGTGATCTAAGCCACAAATCTAACATTCTTGCCCAGCTTGGAATCCTTTGACAGCTCCCTGCTGTCTTCAATCTAAAATCCAAACTTAATACAGCAGGCTGTCCTTCTCCAGCCACATTTGGATACCACAGCCTGATCTTCACCCTTCCAAAATGAAAGGACCTTGCTCTCTAACTTGTGTTTCTGGGAGTGGTCTACCTAGGGAAATCACCCTATTGGATTCAATTCAATTATAACCTCTTCTGTGACCTCTCAAAGTTAAGTTCTTTGTCATTTATGCACTCAGAGGCCTTGTCTGTACCTGTATTAATGCTGTATTTTATTGTATGTCCACTCCAATAAACTTCATCATATTCATACATAATAATATTGACACAATAAGTTGTATTAAAAGATTGAATGGTTTAGTATATTCACTCAGCTAACGGTACTGAGGTACTCTCAGATCTTACACAATGTTCCTGCCTGGTTTCTACTTTCTCTTCCCTGTGCATACCTTTCTAGTTCATCCTTCAACAAACGCTAGTTACTTTTGGACTAGCCTGAAAGACAAAGAGCGGAATAAAACATTTTAAAAACACTTTATAATATCTATTTTTAAAAATCAGGGCTGGCTTAACTGGAAGACTCTGTCTTTATGTTTCCAAGCCTGTAAGACCATCTGAGTCCGCTTAAACCATACAAAGAACATGAATTTGGTGCCCCACATATCCCACCCACTAGACACCAAGACCACTATTCACAGAAATCTACTGGCCATACTTCATTCTCTTTCTCTGCACTTATATAAGCTCCATGTCCACCCCAAGAACTTTGACAAAGTAAGAGAAAATGCAAGTGCCAGTAAAAGTAATTGCATAGTAAAAGTTACACTTACATTTTAAAGTTCCTCAACTGCTAGATACCATGGACATAAAGTATAGAGTATTCTTTTAGATGATCTCTCAACCACCAACCCCCAGCATCCATTTCTTCCCAGTAGATTTTCTTCCATGTATTCACTTCTCTCCTGTGCAGCCATGAATTCCATTCATCTTTACCAGTCACTAATTTTGGAAAGGGAATGCAACCCAATTTTGGTCAATGAAAAGAAAGGTTACATTTGCTGTAGGCTTCCAGAAGTCTTTCTCCATGCTTAAAAAGAAAAGAAGCCAGTGTTTGTGTCTCTTCCCCTCCCCGCATCAAATATCAATCCCAAATATATATATTTTATACATGTTTAAACTAGAAAATTAAAAGTATTACTATTTCTTTCAATAGCAATCAGATGATTAAAAAGTCAAGGAAAGTTTCAAAACAGTGATCAATCAACATTTACTAGGTTAAGAACAAAAGAGCCTTCTTGCCTTTAATCCGAAAGGAGAGGTCTGGTAAAGCTCAAAGACAACTGGGTATGCGTGAAAAGTAATAGGTAGTAGATAAAGAGAAGCCCAAAAGGCAGTACCGATCTTAGGAGATAATAAGTGGCAGATGGCAAACTGATCAAAATATCAAGAAAAAAAAATGTGTGTCAGCATTAGTGGTTATAGAAGGTAGAGTAGTTATACTTGGGCTCTAAATTCAACTAAAGAAATAAATGGTACTCATATATCTTTTGTAACATGTGAAAGCAAAACATTAACTTAAAAAATAAAAAGACTGCCCTACCTAGTAATTCAGCATTTTTTTAAATTCTGAACTTTTAATCTAATTGAGGTTTAGGGGAATTTTGACAACAAATCTAAAAATGTTTTAAATTTTAGTAAGTGCAAAATTGCCTGCAAAGGCCACAAATCAGACCCTGTGCTTTTTAGCAATGTAACACAACTAATAATAGATATGAACTTAGAGCCCAGACCTAGTTCGGTAATGCCTCAAAACAGTGTTTCTAAATTGCCTCAAAAGAGAAAGACAATGAAATAATATGTGAATGGCAGAGGCAGTTCAGACAAACGGGTGGAGGGAAAAGTTTCACAGTGAGACTGAAAAAAGATCAATAAAATTAAAGATGATAACCTTGATATTAATGTACAGAGTAAGGGATACAAAAAAGGTAAAAGCACAGTGAGGAAAACCAGTGAGGAGGAGGTTACAGACTCAAGAGCACAGGAATCAAAAATGATGTTAGCTATGACTTTCAAAACTGAATTGAGGGGAATAAAATATGAAGAGAAAATTACACAAATCCAAACAGGAGGTAACCAAGACTTGATTTTGGCCAAAGAGCAGAGAGAAAGGGGGAGATAAAACTCACTTTCAGGAAGTGGCAAAATTTAGCAACCAACTGACCCAATAAAAAGATAGCAACAAGCTAATTCAATAAAAAATAATTTATTAAAAATGTATTAAAGAACTACAGACATGGTTTGAACAACAAGAACTTGTCAATGACCTAATAGTTTTAATAAAATCAGAACTATGAAACCATCTCCCACAGCTCTGTTTTTCAAACTGAAGGTAGTGATCTATTTAGGGAGTCACGCCCAACAATGTTTTCAAATAATGAAAAAGAAAATATCAGGGTGATGCCAGAGTAAAGGTAAATGCCGTTTTTTTGAAACTTCTATCTCAGTTTTCTGTGTTTAAACATCTGTGTGTGTGTTGGCTTGAAAAATATAAAATGTATTTCTTACTCTGCATCATGGTTAAAAGATTTCAAAACTCTGTATTGTGGAAATTTGCAAACATAAAGTAGAGAATATAGTGTAACAAGTTCCCATATATTTTTCATCTAGCTTCAACAGTTTCTTAATGTCATTCTTTTCCTGAATGTCACTCATTGAACAACCTTTACTGAAAGGAAGTGAAATCTATAAAGAAGTGTTGATGGCAAAGAACCTATCAAGTTTCCTTAAAACTCTTATGTGGCAATAAAAAATTAAAAAGTAACATTTAGATAAAATTTTCTGTATTTTCCCCAAAGACTTTCTTTATATAAAGGACAAGGTTAAAATCTGTATTCCTTTAGTACTCAAAATGATCCTACAAATGGCAAAATGTTAAGATAAAAATTTCAGAACTTCTCTGCTCTAAAATGTTCACAAATCAAAAGGATTAATATGCGTATTATTTTTGTGAGTTAATCTCTACCAATTATATAGTAAGATTAAAAATCTAGTCTTAAAATTAAGATCAAGTTCTCTAGTTTCATTTCATCATAGATTTAAAAGTTCAAGTGAATGACAGTACTTAAAACGTTAGCCTGATGGATTCAAGCAACATGATCAAACATTAAAATTTTTTAAATAATTTTAAGCCCTTAAATCATTAAACAGTAAGTGAATTTTTCTAACCCCATATACTTAGAAAATACTTCAAAAAATTTAAAATACCTACTTAAAAGTGTATCATAAGATCAGTTTACTTCCTATTTATGTACACCACAAACCTTACCATCCCACCACTAATACTACCCAAAGAGAGAAATGGGTTCTATAAATCAGACATACTATAATTAATTTTTATTTTATTTGTTAAACCAGTTTTTTAAAAAAATTACATGCAACAAGTTCTATTAACCTCACAATGCTATTTTTTTAAAGTGAACATTTTTCCTATCCTAAATCTAGAAACCTAAAGAGCTTGAGTAGTTTTTTATTGTCATTTTTAAAACTTTTTATTATGGAAATTTAAAAACATACACAAAAGTACAACGAATATTATAATGAATTTCTATATACCTATCATCTAGCTTCAACAATTTCAGAATGTCATTTTTCTCCTGAATGCCATTTTTATTTAACAACCTTTTTATTTTAAAGAAATACTGAAAAAATTCACATTTAAGTATAACTCACAAACTGTCCATTGAACTGTTCTGACCAATGATGTGAAAAAATGTTTTTAGAAATATTTTTACATGTGATAGAAATCAACATTATTGAAAAAAGTTATAATTTCAAAACCTATTTTCTAATTAAACAGCAAAGCTGATGAAAATTTAACAGAATTAAGAAATATAAAAACTTCAAGACACTGAAAACATTTTAAAATATTAAAAATCTCACTTGCTTCTGTGACATAAGACACACTGAAACTGCAAATTTTGTAGGAAAATGAAGCCTTCAAATGACTTCTCCAGTGTACCTGAGATTTTCAGACTTTCATAAAGATGTACTTCCATCACAAACAGAATACCAATATGTTAACTGTCCCAACAATTAAATTTCAGCTATAAATTCATAGGCAAATTATAGACCATTCTGCTTAAATCTTTCAGGTCCAGTTGTCCCTCTTCTAAAGTTTACTGAATTCAGGCAAAAAGATGAGAGTCATGCAATATAATTATGTAAACATTATCAGAAATGCTGAAATATATGCAGACCTATATTACGTTTGAGTTAAAATTATGGCTGTTAAAAAACGTGCTACTGCTTGTGACTCTCCTAAGCCTCCCTGAACAAACTCACTCCTCTTAAATTCCACTGTTACTTGAACCTCATATGGCATGCCTGGACAAATTTGATGACTTGGATTTTGTTTTAGAAGTCAGGCTTACTGCCAAGTCTGCTGTGTCTACTCCCCTGATCCACCAGGACTGCTTTAAACAACACCTCCCTTATTTATGTTACTGCTGTGAGCAGTCAAACTACTGCTTACTATCAAATGAGGCTCAACCTACTCAGGTTTCTTATCTCTTAAGAGTAATGCAATTGACTTCATTGTATTATGGCTTCCTCAACCCTACCTCGTATTTAAAATAAAACATCACCATATTGAATCATCAACTACTCAATACTAAGAGAAAGTAAAGGACATATTAAACTTCACAATTAGTAACACAACTCATTTATTCTATTAAAACATTTCCATTTTATAGATTAGTATATTATTACTTTCTCAAAGGAACAATGAACTCCACATTTTCTTACTAAAAATGATCTCATGATCACACATCATTGAAAAAAATAAATAGAGCAAAACTCAAAAGCAGAATTTGGGATATGCCTCAGTAAAAATATACATAGTAATTTTAGGTTAAGTTTACTGATTGCCACAGAACGGCACGTCATAATAAGAAGTTGATTCTACAACTTACCTCAAGTTAGTATCTTAAATGCCCTTCAATGCTTAAGACTCAGGCCTTTCTAGACCCCCACAATTTCTGGGCATTGTATGTAATACCCAAGTTTTAATTTTTATATCATCTAATAAAACCACTAAAGTATTACCTCTGTTAATAGAAGATATGCCAAAATATCCCTTTTGTATTGGCAAATGGGAAAGTCTAAGAAAGCACAGGCATAGCAGTGCTCTTACGATGACAGAGTTGCAACAAAACAACATGACGATGACTTTTTTTTCCTGGCTGTGGTTTCCCCATAGCTACTAGAACACATTTATTCACTAACCTCCATCACAAAATTCTGCTAATACTCCCGGGAGCATCCTATACCCTTATCAGGAAAAGTGTCAAGGGAACAGAATATTATATTATTCTTCCAAGTGTAATGGTGAAATGTTTATCACTGACTCAATCACCTAACTTATCCTCCTCACATTCGAGTATAAAGAAAAGGCTGACCTATATGAAAGTAAGGTTCAGCAGTAATCCTTTACATTACCTAATGCACCATGCAAACACACCATTAATTTTTACAGGAAACCATACAAGCAACTTCCCTTTTTTCATGCTGATTTAAATATCCAATTATACTTAGTATGGTTAGCAAATCCATCTTTCACACCATACTGAGCCGGTAACAACTTAATTCAAGAAAGCAGAAAACACAATTAAAAGCAAATGTACTTATATTTAATAAGATATGACAAAGGAGATAACAGTGAAAAGAATAATAGAATTAAGAGGGAAAAATTTAAGTATCTAAGACAACTAATCCAACTCGTCTAAGTAAGGCTTACTGACTAGATCTCCCATCTGCCCCTAATCTCTCTCAGTGTTTTAGTTTAGTGTAGGAAAAGGGTCTAGGGAAGAGGAGGATGTAAAAAATAACCTATCCTCAGTTTTTTTGTTTTTTCTAAAGAAATGTTAACTACCACCACTTAAAGAGTACCACAGGGCCAAGGACCATGCTAAGAACTTTAAAAACATTATCTCTACTAAAACAAGGTAAAACAAAAACGTTAAGTAAAAATTATCAATAAAAACTAGAAAGAGAAAAAAATACTATCCAAGAAACAGTAAATTATTAAGAACACGTGAATCAGATGTTCAAACACTAAATTAAGCAGAACACTACAGGTTAAAGACTAGGACAATAATCTAGGAAAAGTTCCTTAACTTTACACATGAAAAAGTTGTATATTAAAGTGATATATGACAAAACTACACATATCTTATCACAAAGTAAATTTCTTATAAACATACATATTGTATCTAAGATATTTCTCCCCCTTTAAAAAGTAGCAAGTAGATAAGACATAACACACCTATAGCACACACTCCTCCCAGCGACTTTCATTCAGGACTAGAAAGTCAATATTTAGTAATGAACAAACCCTGAGAATGAAACTTTGAATGTGAAACATAAATATTATTATAACACCAAACTAAACTAGAGATATACAATCAGCACACTAAAATAGAGCACCAGAAGCTGCCCTTTATAACGGCAAATAATGTTAATGAAATACATTAAACTTACCAATTTTGAATTCTTTATTTACTACTGAGGTATTTTGTCATTTTGAAACTAGGTATTAAGCAAAAGAAATTTAAACATAATAGCCTGACTCATTTTTAACTAGAAAAAAAAAAAAAAAAGCTAGCACCATCCTCATATTTAAAAAAAAAAAAAAAGCTAATGACTCTAGGGTCTTAAATTTTCTTTAATGGAAAAACCTCAAAACAACTCATAAGCAATCATCTAAAGAAAAGTCCGTCACAATGTATCCAGCATTATCAAGTGGCAAATCATCTAATTTGTACTTTGACAAGTTCGCTTAGGACATTCACTAAATACAGCCCTTCAGTCTCCATCCACTATCCCCCACTTCAAATATTTTTCAAAAATCTTCTGTATGGAAATTTAGATGTGATACAAGTACTCTCAAACCTTTAGAGAGAAGGAAAATCTGCTGCCCAAAATTACCAAGATCTGCTGTCGTATGGAATTGACCAATAAAAGTCAAAGAACTGAAACAAGTCTCATCAACTTCCCCTACCCCAAAAAAAAAAAAAAAAAAGCAAGCACTGACTCAACTTCAGAGGTACTTATTCATTAACTGAACAAATATTGGTTGCCTACTAGCTTAAAGGCACTGTGCTAGGCACTGATAATACATCTATGAACAAGATACAGACACTACCCTTGCCCTCATGGAATGTTCCATTCCAGTAAGGAAGATAATCCAGAAACAAGTAAACTCACTGATAATGACCCAATACTGATCTGAATTCTACCAAGCAATTTTATTCTCATGGCCCACTTTACCACATATTATCATTCAAAAAGCATGCCACTTAATCCACTTACTTCCTTCAAACTACACACTCAATTATGCTTACTAAAAGAAAAACTAAATTGTGAACAAATAATTTTGAAATCTGTTTTGAATATATAACATCCTTCTCAATAGAATTTAAAAATCATCTCCTGAGTGTTCCTAACAGCACTACTTGCAATAGCCAAAAAGTAGAAACAGCCCAAGTCCAACAATGGATGAATGGATAAACAAATTGGGGTATATATACAGTAGAATATGATTCAGTCATAGAAAGATATGAAGTACTGCTATATCTGTAACATGGATGAACCACAAAAACACTATGCTAAGTGAAACAAGCCAAACACAAAAGGTCACATGTGTATGATTTTACTTATATGAAATATCCAGAAGAAACAAATCCATAGAGAAAAATCCTAGATTAGGGACTAAGCTACCAAGGACTGGGAGGAGGTAAGGGAGAATGAAGAGCAACTGCTTAATGGGTTCGAGGTTTCCTTTTGGGGTGATGAAAATGTTTTGGAACTAGATAGAAAATGGTGGTTCTACAACATTGTGAATGCACTAAATGCCACTGAATTAATCACTTTTAAATGGTTTGTGTCATGTATATTTCACTCAAATTTTTAAAAACTTAAAAAAATAGCTACTAGAATATTTTAAAGTGACTTTTTGTCACAAGTAAAACTGCTCAAGTTTAACTGGGAATTTCAGTTATAAATCAAGTTTTAAACCTTAAATCCTTCTATACCATTTTAATATTAAAATGGTTTTTGCAGGGTTTATGGCAAAAATAATTTCTTAAAAAGCTGTTTTCATAGCTTTTAAGTGTTGCTTAATGTTTTGAATGTACATACAACTCCTACTCACATGATGATACTCCTTTATTCCTCATATGCTTGGTTAATATCTTTATTGATTATACTTTTGGTATATAATGTGCAATAACTAAGTTTGTACCCAATAAACACTCAACTGTTATTTCATTAAATCCCAATAATCTAAGTACAACTTAATACAATTCCCACCACAAATGCCACTTTTTCCCTGTTTCTACCTCTATTATAATATGCACCACCTTCAGTCAGCCTAGTAGCACAGTTATTTGGGTTTTGTGCCCCACATCCCATTTCCCAAGCTCCTTTAGGGACCTCAGTCCTTTCTGCATCCATCATAACACTACAAAGCACCTAGTAGTATCTTCAACATGATAGGTGCTCAAATGACGTCAGTAAAATTGAAATAAACACAGTCAACAAATAACTATTGTAAATTATTTATTATGTTGAAAAAGACATCTAATATATAAAGACTAATAGGACTGATCATACAAATACCTCCCAGAGAATCCTTATGCCTTACATTCAGATATGTTTTTCAGTGCAAGCCTACAGAACAGTCTGTCGAACATCAATATGAACATGAAGTAATTCACCTAATACCCGGAAAGAATAAACGGGGATTAATTTTATCCATCTCCCTTTTGAAGTTCGCCTGCATATGTAATAGGGAAACTGAACTTAATGAACCACACAGTATTCCAAACCAGGTCACAGGAGAGCTCTAAGTCCCCAGCCATTCTGTTTCTATTTCTTGACTGCTCTGACCTCCAAGCACTATGGTGCCCAACCTTCCCAATTCACGATCTTCTTTAAAACATCTTCCGAGGTGAGCTTTTTCCTAAAATAAAAATCGACTTCCAGAACTTTCTAGGTGAGTTACGAACAAGGGCACCCCACTTTCAAAAATCTTCCGAAACAAAGCAAAGGCTCAAGAAAGAAGCCCAGTTTTCACGAAAGTCCCGTTATGACTACACTTCGAATTAAATGTGGGCCATAAACTTGCACAAGTGGAAGTTAACATTATAGCATTACTCTCCTAGCAAAGTAATTTATACAGACATGTGCACGAATTTTAGGGCGCTCCCACACTTCAAGAATGCGCATCCTTCAAATAAAGATTTAAAAAAAAAAAAACAGCCTAGGATAAACGAAAAACCAAGGCTGCTTACACTTCACAGAGACAACATTTCCTCCGCACCTCGCTGGCAAAAAAGCGACAACCAGATGCCACTTGGGCAGCGGCTCCGACCCTCGGCCTCCAAACCCCGGGCGTCCACTGGCCACAGGCGTCCTGGAGTCGTTCCCTACTAATTTGCTTCTAGCCAAGCCCGCGGCCACTTCCACGTCGCTGCGACCCACACGCCTCCTCAGCGGTTTAAATCCGCTCTTCACTCACAACACACACACTCAACACACACACACACACACACGACGGTGTTAATCCGCTCTTCACTCACAACACACACACACACACACACACTCAACACACACACACACACACACACACACACACGACGGTGTTACCGGACCGGGGACAGCCAAAGCACCAGAGAGGGGGCGAGCTCTTGCGAGCGAGGAGAGAAGCGGACGCTTCTCGGTCCCGCCCCGCCCGGCACCCACCTGCAGGCCGCGAGCCCGGGGGCGGCGGCGCCGGCGCCCCGTCCTCGCCAAAGACGAGTTTAAAGTCGAGCTCGTCGTGGGCGCCACAGTTTGCAGTAGTCATCGGCGTGGCCCAGGGTGCTGCCGCTCCTCCTCAGGCGGCGGCGGCGGCTCCTCAGTGCCGCTTCATGCCGGGCCGCGCGGGCCAGGAGGTCGCAGCTCCGCAGCAAACTTTCCGGGCAGGGACTGCGACGCCAAGCGTTCGGTTCCGAACTCTAATACTGGCTGCGCGCGGAACCGCACCAGGAGCCGCCGCCACTGCCAGTCGATGGTGCCCAAGCTGCCACGGTCGCCTTATCCGATATTCCCCGCCCCCCCTAACAGCCGCCACCACCGGCGCGCTCCCGCGCCGTACCGCGCGCCCGGCCCCGCCCCCTACCGGGCGCCCATCTGACCTGGCAGCCCATAGGCCACCGGCGCCGCGGGCTAGCCCGATGGCCCCGCCCTCTCACCGGTCTACCGCGTGATTCCCTCTCGCGGAGACGGAAGTCACGTGAATACGGATAGCTGGATAGCCCTGCTACCTCTTGGGAGTTGTAGTTTGGGCTCTATTATCTCAACTCCTTCTAAACCAGGACCCGGGACCGGGGTGTGGGGTTGCCCTTAAATTGGATTGAGGGGGCCACCACGGCCAATCGGAGACTCCTTTTCTTATTGGACGGACCCCACGTCCGGAAAGGTGCGCCAGAGCTTTGAGGTTATGGGTCCGGTGACGGGTGCCTGCATTGTTACTCCTGCTGGCTAGGTTTGGGGAAATTAGCGTCCGGAAGGAATATATGGACGCCCCTCACACCCTCATCTCTTCACCTCAACCTTAATGGCGGAGTGTCGAGAGGGCGGGGACTGGACTGCGCTTCCAGCTAAGGTGGAGCGGAGCCAGTGGAGACTTTGGTGGCGGGACGAGAACCAAGTCTGGGCTAACTGTCGCTGCAAACCCACCCCTGATAGGCAGAGCCCGCACTTATCTGGCTGAGCCTTTGTCTGCCCCCAGGAGCCTGCCTGGCAGCTTTTCCCTGGAGGACAGCCTTCGCATTTGAGGCCTCTGCAAAGCCCGATGAGCAGGGTCTGTCCCCTGCTGGAAATCAGGAAGACTGAATGGAGAAAGCCCGTCGTGAATTCGAGCCACACAAAGGGCTCTGTGACCTCTGCATCCCGATGCACAATGAAAGGATGGGAGGGATGTGCTACCCAAACTGAGTGGCTGATAGTGGGAAGGAAGTGACACTGTGTCTGAAGACAGTTTTCGCTTTTGGCCCCTCCCCAGCGGGCCTGTCTTCCCCATCTTCCCCAGAGCCGACCCAGGACGCCTTCTGGGACCTGGGGTAGAGGCCGTGCCCAGAGACACTGAGCCTGGCTTGTTTACACAGGGTTCCTCCAAGGCACAGGATGGACCAACAGCTGGGAGAGATGCTGGTGACCAACTCCCCTAGCTCCAGGCCCCAAAAGACATAGCATCCCTAGAAGTTAAGTTGCCACAGGAACCAGGGTGCTATGTCTCAGAACCTTGGGTGCAGGTGCAAGGGCCCAGTCACATCCCACACTGCCCACAAAAGCCCCCGGGAGAAGAGGGCAAGGTGGTGCATCCTGCCGAGATGTCTCAGTATCTGGACTGACAACCTGAAGTCCCAGGGGGCCCTAGGGAGAGCCCAACTAGGGCTAGGGTCAGGAGGAGGGAACATCCAGAGAAGTTGAGATGTTTATCTTTTTTTTTTTTTTTTTTTTGAGACAGTTATCTTGGATTGGTTCATTCCTGAGGTCAGAAAACTTTTCCTGCCCTGTGGTCTGTACCCATACCTGTGCTAGACCTGGGGACGCAGAGATAAATTAATCTCCCTTCAGGCTTCGGAGAGAGGAGGCCAGCAAATCTATAATCATTGTGCAAATAGATTAGGGCTATGCCAAGAGCTCAAAGAAAGTTCTTAATCCCCCTGGCTGTAGGTGTCTACAGGGCTAACTAGGAATTGGAAAAATAGGCAAGAAGTGAGAAAGATGGTTCCAGGCAGAGAAAAGGTTTCCAAAGACTTGGAGACCAGAAAGTTACATGCAGTGAACAGAAGCCAAAGGTAAGGCTAGATGAATGGGCAGAGTGCTGCAGCCCACTGCAAGGTATCTGGACTTTATCCTGAGGGCAGTAGGGAGCCACAAAAGGGTTTAGAGCAGGAGACTTACATGTTCAGATTTCTGGATGAAACACTGGATTGGAGTGGAGGAGTAGAAGGTTAGAGGCAGGAGAAGATAATAACAGTTAAGGAGAGGAAGCAAATGGCATTAGGTGGATGAAACATCCTTTCAGTAAGCTGGCCAACCTTCAAAGGATCTCTGACCTTGAGGGCCTAAGTGTGGAATTTAAAGCCCAAACATCACAGTAAGCTTGCAGCCTTCTGCCCCAGGCAGATGGCTGGTCTGCCAACTAGTACTACATATAACATGACACTTAATATAGTAAAAGGCCCCAGAAGCTTGGCCAGCTCACCTCCCCCTCCTCATAAAACAATGCAGTTTCAGGATGTGTCTCCCTGCCCCCACACACATACTTCCCAGGTTACCACCTGGATCGAGAAAATCTAACCCCTCTGCCCTCCAAACATGACTACCTGAACCAGAGGTTCAGGCCAGCCAGGCCAGCCAGGCCACGGGGAAGGCAAGAAGGAGACCCTGGGCCTGTCAGCCCACCACTGGGAAGGGACCACAGAAGCTAGATGGCTTGAAAAACTCACCCATTCATCAAATGCTCAGCAATGCATCTGTGTTCCCAACCACTGTGCACCTGGAGAATGCTTAAAAGGGGTTGTGTCTTGGGGAAGGTTTCTGCTCTGGAGGTAACTGAGAACCCTAACCTGGAGTGATGAAGGCTGGGGCAGGGGTGGGCACCAACCGCAGGAAGAGTGTCACCACCTTTGTAAGAAAGGCAGAAACAGCTGGGAGCAGGCTGTGATGGAGGCCTGCCTTCCCACACACTTCAATACATGAACTCTCTCCACCCCTTTTCCTTAGCTAGGGCCAGGACCTCCCCCATGAGCTGTTCCTCAGGCCATCTCCAAAGCTCTCTCAGCTGCCATCTGACCCACTTCTGGCCTTCTGATAGCCCTGTGAAACCAGGAGGCCCAAGAACCCAGTGCAATAGATAGAAACCCAGACTGGGCCAGGCTGGTGGACAAGGACTGTGTGGATCCCCGTACACCCTCTCCCTCCTGTGTGAATGCCAGCCGGGCCTGAGATTGAGGGAAAACCAACACTTTCATCTACCACAGGCCTGGCCCTGAGCCCCCATTGTTGAAGGCTCTCCTGTGGCCTCTGAGCCACGGGATGATATAGCTTAGCTCAGTCCAACCGCCTTGTTCCATGTTAAGGGAAATAGGAGCCTTGGAGGAAAGTCAGAGTTAAGAAAGTTCTTCCTTTCCACGCCACACATGCCCCCCACCCCAACAAGCTCTTGTTTGATTTTTCTTCTGTGCCTGCTCCCCACCCCCATGCCCACGCTGGTCAGAGGGGACACAGGGACTGTGGGCGAAGGAGATAAGACCAGCCAACTACAATCGAAGAAAGTTAGTTGCTGAAGTCAGCACAGGGTGTCAAGAAGACAGGGTCAGCACTTTGTCCTCAAATGCTAGGCTGAGGAGTTTGGACCAGATCCAGAGTGCAATGGAGAGCCATGGAAGAATTCTGAGTCAGAGTGACACCTGGAAGGAACTGAGCATGCAGGACTGCAGGGGTAAAAGATTCCCTACTCATCTGTGCACCAAGTCCAGTCTGCTTGCTGTGGCCTTCGGAAGATTTCTCCAGGCTTATCCCTTCCTCTGTGCTCATATCAAAACCATTTGTCCCCAAAATGTGATGAGCCAAGAGGAAGTCCTCAATCAAGGTGGCTGGAATGGATGGGTAAGTGTGGTGGCCACTAATCCAGAGAGGGGTTTGGGCATCCATGTGGCCTTAGTTTAAGGTGGGCAAGGTAAGAACAGTGGATGGAGCTTTCAGACCTGACTGGGTCCTTCCAATTGGTCCCAGGTCTTAGGCAGGTCACTCTGAGACCAGGGTAGGCGTCACTAAGGTGTGCTAAAGTGAGACCATTTGAGGTCCAACACATTCAATCAGGATTTTGCCAAACATCCTCAGTCAAGGAACACACACTAGCCCCATCCTACCTGCTCCCCTGTGAATGACCCTCTCCCCAGTACTTTTCCTGGGCCCTCAAAGTCCCCACACCCTAGCCTCTATCTTAGCAGCTTATCACTACCCCTGCCTCTCCTTCCCCATTGTCCACAAATGAACCTAACCCCTCCAGAGAAGGGGCTTCCCCAGAGAAATCACATTGGTGGAAGAAGAGGTCTGAGGACAGAGTCCAACCCCACTGGGGAAGTGGATCTTAACAGTTGGTACCTGGCCCACAGAGACAGGGTCTTCCGACCAGCTCTGACTAACTCAGGATGCCGGAGGGATCCACTGGGGCCTCTCTGGCTGTCCTGTTTCACTTGGTGTATGAGGAAAGACAACGTGGACATTTTGATTAAAACAGTTTTTTGCAAGAGAAATCAGAAATAAAAGCTTAATGGCTGAGACTGGACCACGTCTCAGTCTCTCTCCTGGATGGGGCCCCTTCTCTGGGAACAGTGGTCTGGGAAATTAGTTAGGACAGCTTTGGTATGGAGTGACCCCATGCGCTGCATAGTGCCTTATCACAGGACTAGCCTGTTTATCCTCCAGACACCCTCAAGCAGGGAGAGAACAGCTGATCCCACTATCAGAGAAGAACCCTTGGGCCCAGCAAGGACTAGAAGTGACTTGCCTAAGGTCAGACAGTGATGAGTTCCAAGAAGCCACTGGTACTATACCTGCATTCAGAAGAGCAAGTGTGGGTGTACGGAGGGGCAGCTCCGGGACTGAGCTCAGGGGCCTCACCCACCCAACCCTTGACTCAGGTCAACAGGGCCAGGGGTGCTGTGGCACCGGGGCTTGACCCTGAGGAGATAGGAGGAACATGGCCTTGGCCCAGAGGGGAATCCCCCCTCCCCGCAGAGCTTTGAAAAGGGGAGGAGAAGCAGCCTGTTTACAGCTGAGGAAGCAGGGGCGGTGCTGGGCAGGGACCTTTGGTCAGAACGCCCCTCCCAGTAAGCGGGGGAGGCCCCACAAGATGTGGTAGTTTGTTTGCTTCTCACTGCCAGGAGGAAATTAAAGAGAATCTGCCACTTCCTTCCGGCGCAAACGGGATGGTGGGGGCAGAAGGTGGGGGGAAAGGGGCGTGGGCGGGTAATTACAAGAGCCCCAAATTGCTGTCATCAGCAGTCTCCAGTATCCTCTGCTCAGAGCAGGTACCTCATAGGTCTGAGCTCCAGCCAGCTGGACCCAGTACCCACTACTTGCCTGAGCTGGTCCCTTGCTGGTCCCTCAAATTCCATGTCACTTCTCATCAGGAAAGCCATTTGAGGGCCAGTGCCTTGGGTTTACCATCAGTAGAACAGGCTTCTTGGGCTCTCCTGGCTCAACTCAAATCCAGTGAGCATTAAAGGTGATACCCATCTCCCACCTCCATCTAGACTCACAAAGATGGGTAGAAGAAATGCTTTAGGAAGCCCCAGCTCTGCACAGAGGGTGGGAGTAGAATAATTATGCCAGGACATCAGTCCATGTGTGAAGATGCCAAGGCTGAAGCAGCCAGCCGTGGGTAAGGGTGGAGGTGTCTTTATTGCACTGGACCAATGTCAGGTTGGGGAGGTGCTACCTGAAAAGCTTCTGTTTTCAAAGAAAATATTGAGGTTGCTGGGAACTTGGCCATGCTATTCAGACCCACCAAGGGAGATGGGCACTCTGGGCACCCCTTGGCCCATGCTCTAGGCTGATGGCCCATGCCAGAACCTCTTAATTCCTGCCAAGCAGGGGCAGCAAATTGTCCAATGGCATCTGACTGATGCTTTGCACCCACAGCCATCTTAGGGCCAGGCCCAGGGAGGGAGTGACCAGGATAGGGACAGTGGTCACCAGCCTTCCAGTGGGCTCTCTTTACCACTTGCCAAGGCTACAAAGGGCTTCTTGCACAGCTCCCCAGGCCTGGATGGCTCCTGAGCTCTGAGGTCCCCAGGGTCTTGGTCAAGGGCCTCCCGCTTGCGCTTGTGCAAGGAGGGGCTCTCCTCACCCAGCCGACCCTCATGGAGGCCCTGGCTCCGCAGACAGACGATGGCTGCAGCCTGCTCCGCCAGTTTCTTGGACTTGTCCCTGGGCAGACGAGGCATGGAGCAATAAGGCAGGGAGGCAGGCAGACTGGTTACAGGCCTAGAGGCTGAGAGACCTGACTCTACATACCCTTGGCAAAGATTCTGACAAAACTGAGGAAGGGGTGTCACCCAGGGATGCCACTGCTCAGATATACCATCCCCCCAACCCTCCCAGGCCATGCTGGGATCAGGCCCCCCACCCCAAGCCTCATGCCCACTGATGGGGAAACTCACCACAAGGTGGACTGGTACTTTTGTTCAGCAACAGTGACAACAGAACAGAAGAGGCGATCCAGGGGACGTTGAACCTGGTGCAGAGAGAGCAAAGGCATAGGGATGGCCACATGAGGGCAGGGGGAATGAGCCCTAGAGGCTTATCTGCCGGGGTCATGACAAAGGCAAATGAAACGAAGTACTTCCCACCTAAGTCACATGAAGGCTACCTGTATCACATGTTCCTCCCCAGCAGAAGTGCCTGGTGCATATTCCAGGGAAGAAAGCCAGATACACAAACAGACAGTGACATCCCAGTGTGTCAGGAGTTCTGTCATGGACCTAAGCAAAGGGCCATTAGAGGCCTTAGCTGCGTGTGACTGTGGAGTTTCCTCCTATTGACATTTGGATGGGCCAAGTTCCCCCAGATGAGTTCACCACATGGCAAAGGGGTGAGAGGGGACAAGGACTGGAGCAAAGAAGGTACACCTGGCAAGACGACCAGGTGATGTGGCGGACAGAGAGCTGAGCAGATGAGACCTGAAGTTGAAAGACACATGGGGGTCTCATGCTCTGTGCTGAGGTAGTAGGGCTTGATCCCAAAGGCTCTCGGGAGCTGATGAGGACTTGAACAAGGGAGACAGAGGTCAGATTTTGTTTTGGAAAAGTCACTCTGGCAAAGGGGAACACAGGCCCAGAAGGTACAAGCTTGGAGGTCAGAAGGCCAATCCAGAAGAGACAGAGCAACCTAAACAGGCATGATCATAAGGACCCAAGGAAGTGAAGCAATACGGCCTCAAAGTTTCCACTGAGGGGCCCAGATATGGGGCACAGAATTGGGTGGTCCAAAAGTATGTCAATCTGACTTAGGTTTGAGCATCCTTCCTAAGCTAATTGGCCTTTCCTAGAGAAGTCTCCCTTGCCTAAGCAATGCCACTGGAAGGGACTGGCCCAAGCAGCCCTTTTGTTTGGTCTCTGGTTTAGTTTTATGAAAGTGGCCTGAACTAGACAACAGACCCATTGTCAAAGGGAAGGAGCTAACAGCAACTGGCCCAGTCACCAGCAACTGTTACTGGCCCACAGAGGGCAGAGCCAGGCTCCAGCCAAGCAGTTTGGAGTTCAGGTACGAGCTGTGGGTGTGCTGGGGGCGATGGCACCAGCTGTGGGAGTGTCATGGGCTGGATGAAAGGCAGGCCACAGCTAGGGACTCACCGTTTCATACACAGGCTGTGCCAACTTCTCCCTCCGGCACCATTCCAGCAGGCACATCTTGGGGGTGATCTGTGGTGAGTATGCTCTCCTGGGGAAAGGAGGGGAAGGAGTCAGGGCCCACCTACTAACACCATTCCATTCCTCAGCAGGGGCTCTACTCAGTTCCTGGTAGGAGCTGCAGGAACTGAGACATCACACTGCTGCCTTAAGTATCCTGTACCTATTCCCCCGAGATCCCATTTCTGCCCCACCAGTGGCTTGGAGCATGGGTTCTATCTAAAGGGAAGATGGGCTCCAGCTGCTTGGGGAATTGGGATTGGAACTGAACTCTAAGAACTCTGAGCTCCAGCCTGGAAAACAGCCTTCAACAGCCAAGAAGAAAGGTCCAGTTTGCCTCTCAAGACAAGATGAGGAGGGAGTGGGTTGGGGTGGAGAACATAGGTGGCCACACAATGGTCTCAGGATCTAGCTCAGCACCCATCCTGACTCTGTCTGCTGAGTGTCAGGATGATCAGCTGCTTCCCTGGACACAGTGGACTCTGGTGGCAGTCAGTCAGTGACAGGGTGGTAAGTGCCATGTTCCAGCTTCCTACCAGGAGCTCTCCCTGGATATGACTTCCCAACCCAGCTGTATCCACCTCCCTCCTCCCAAGTCCTTGCCAGACAAAACTGACTACCGGTCTGAGCCTGGGGACCAAGAAAGGCTCAGATCCTAGATTGCAGAGGACAAGGATGAGGGCCTCATTCAAAGCTAAGTCACAGTCTGAGGCAATAAGTGGCCTGAGGCTACTTCTGCCTAGAAAGGGCACCACAGGGCTAGAGAGGGGCAGTGAGGGTAGGTTTCTCAGCTAGACCCGTGAGGTTTAGGGTCCTGTTGCTGTTGGGGAGCTCCTTATAGGCATCTAGTTCCTCAGGAAACTGGGGAAAGGAGGGGAAAAAGCACAGATTTTCAGGAATGGAAGAAGTCCCCCCAGCCTGAGTTGTGGAAGGGGATGGGTCAGTAAAAAGGTGTCCAGTCACCCTTGGAACAACATGCACACCCCTGACAGCACTGCCTGGGCTTTCAGGGACTATCTTCTCTACAGTGCATTCTTTGGATTGCCAAAAATTAAGAACAAGTGTCCAAACCAAGGAGACCTGTGGTCCTCAAGCTTAGCATTAACCATGTACAGCAGCCAGCTTGCTGGCCCAATCAGACAGGAGGGCACTGCCCCTGGACCAAGCCAAGGCCAAGCTGGAGACCTACCTGTCAAACTTGACCGCCATCTTAATGACACCAGAGGTGTCTTCAGCTGGCTCCTCTGCCTCCTCTGGGCTCCTGGCCAAGAGTTTGGCCCGTCGAGTGTCCAGCTCTCGTGTGGTCTCTTCGTAGAAGGCACCAAGGCCAAAGGCCTCACTATGAAGGGACAGGCAGAGGAGGGCAAGCCTCTTAGTGGAGCCAGCATTCAGGAAACTATTGAATAGCCCAGGGCCCCACCACTGAGAAATGCCCCACACACACACCAGACCACCACCAGGGCCTAGCCATCAGAAGGTGCTTCCTACTCATCCCTGGGATCAGCTTGAACTGACAGATGGAGAGTGAATGTGGGCTCCTGAAGGTGAGCACTAGATGGGTGGCTGGGCTGGGTGGAAAAGATTCTGAAGGTCACCTGCACCACCTAAGCCAAGCCTCTCTTCTGGGGAAGAACCCACAGGCAGGAGTCTCCAGCCAGTGGTGAGTAAGTTGACCTACACTGACCAAGCACAGGGGTATACATAGCCTCACCCTCATGCGCACCCATGGGAGGAAGACACAGAGGCCTGACCACTGACTGGTTCCCCACTTCCTGTCCTGGCCACAAACAGGCCAAGCCTAAACTGAGGTAACACCCAGAGCTACAGAGAGCTACTCTTGAGAGTCACCCTCTTGAGCTCACAAGATACCTGAGTCAAGCTGGTTAAGCTATGTAGGGTAGGGACAGAATGAACGCCACAGGCCCAAGGTGGGGAGGAAGGTTCTGGCAAGGCTCTTCCCTTCTAGGAAGCATCTTGAGGGCTGGAGGATATTCATGAAGATGGATGCCTGAGGGCGAGCATGGTTCAGAAAGGCTTCTCTGGAGGAGAGAGGACATAGACAGCCAACTTTGGGGGGAGACAGCGTTCAGGCAGGAGACCCAGCACAAGCACAGGTCAACGGGGAGCTGTGAGAACAGGCATGAGGCCAGGTTGTAAGGGGCCCCAGATGTCAACCACTGAGCTGGAACTCTACCAGATCTAGAGGACCAAGGGGTGGCTTCTCAGACTGCAGAATGATGGGGTGTGGGTGCAGGCTCAGGCCGGGGGCTCCATTCTACAAACCCAACTCTCCTAACGTTTGGATCTTGGTGGCCTGGCATGTGACATATCTGTTACTAGGAAAGCCCCTTCTTCCCCAGGAATTCCCAAGCTCAGCCCTCACATTCCTCCATCCTGCTAGTGCTCTAGTTCCCAAAATTCTGCCCCCGAGATCAGTCCAGAGCTAGAAAGTTCTAAAGCTTTGTTAAGTCCAACCTCCTTCTGTGAGGCAAAGCCATTCCACCTCCCCACTCCAGCACATCCACCTCTAGGAGCTGTGCCCCGGGTCCCTTGGTAGAGTCAGCTTAGGGCTTAGGGTCAAGTCTGGATAATGTCTGCAAGGACAGATAAGCAGCCCATTGCCCCTCTCACCAGATTTCCCGGGAAGACTGGGCAGCATGGAGCAACCTTCCCTGGGGCGATTCCAGCTGTTCTCGCAGCATCTGGCACAAGCAGTACTTGGTGTTGGTATAGTGGTTGTCATACTGCACAGCCTGAGAGAAGAACTGTCATGAGCCCCCTTGCTGCCTGGGCAGGCTTTGAGGCCAGGGCTATGCTCTGATAGCAGGGAAAGGGCCCTGAGGGGGCATTAGAGGTGTCCCTGAGACCGAGGCAGTGTGACCCCATAAAAGAGCTATCTCCATCCTGGCCGTCTACTCTTCCAGTTAGTGGTACAATGCTTGAGGGTCACACCGAGGCCCACGGTCAGGAGCACACCCTGCTGGACAGTCTGACTAAGGTCCAGATGTGTAGGAAGTTCCTCCTACTTCAGCCACCATTGGCTACCACAGAGGACCTGCGGCCAAGCATCTTCCAAGGCGGGGAGGGGGAATAGCCAAATTCTGCTGTGACAGGACCAGCCCCGGGACAGGGGTGTGACTCTTCTATTCCTTATCTTAAATAGCCTGTCTCTAATTTCCCCCTTCATGGGAAAAGCAAAGCACCATCACCAAGCATGTTCGCATGTGTTACCTGTCATTTCACTGAGCTAGACAAGTGTGAGGTGCAGATGTTACCACTACTCAGATTGGGAAATGCAGACTCAGGGCGGCAGGACGACTGCCCAGGGATACCCACTGAAGCCCACCTGGCTGAGGCAGGCAGGAGAGCACTGGGTGAAGGGTGCCCCAGCCCTCCAGAACCCCCGCCCCCCTCACCCCCTACGCTCTTCTAATGCTCCATCTAGGCCTATGTCTTCAGTGTTTTGGAGGTGCCACAGCACACTCAGGAAAAGCAAGGACACCTGAGTAAGCCCCGGCCAGCGGCAAGGCCTTGATTTGGCTTGTTTGGGACAGAAGGCACCTGGCTGGACCAAAAGCAGCCCTGCTTATGCTTGAAAGCCACTCCCTTTCTCTGGCCCAACACACCCTCTTCAGCTGCCAAGGGAGGGCTTGAGCAGGAATAATAACATCACCTTTCACCCAGTGAGCAAGCTCGGCACTACTGAACATGCCTTCTTTGCCACAGACTTGCCAGCCGGCTGATCTAGGCTGAGGCAAGCCCCCTGTGCCTCTGGCTGACCCAGATCATTGGAGAACCCAGTGGTCACCAACCTGCCCAACAGGACACCCTAAGCCAAGAGGATGAGGGCTGCAGCATCAAGCAGAGGAGGCTCTGGAACAGAGGCTGCGCAGCTCTGGACATAGGCCTCAGGGCCTCCGACCATCCCCAGCTTGCACAGCCTTGGAGACACCCACATGTCATGGCAGCCACAACTGCCCAGGCATGGTCATGGCTTGAAGGGGGCACAGGCAGTCTGAGGATCTAAGAAGCTTCTGACTCCTCAGGTGGGTGAGAGCTCCAGGACTGAAGAGGAGGGTGGAAGTCTGCTCTGGGTGAGGGCTGAGCTCTCTTCTCAGGCCCAACTCACTGATGAATTTGAGGACCACTCACTGTCTCTGCCTATAGATATGCACAGCTGATCACAGAGTTCCAGGGTTGTGCCAAGGGGATAGAACAGGTGTCAAAAAAAACTACCTTACAGGGAAATGCCTCTGGCACCATCATCAAGCTCCCAGTGAGAAGAGAAAGCTATTGCCTGAAAAGAGGGTTAAAGTTAGGCTACTTCCTAAGATCATAGTTAAAGTATTCTAAGAATTAGCAAGAGAAGAGTTTTAGAAGGGATTGTGACTGATGATCAGGTGACATGTCTTTACGGAGAGAATTTGTCCTCAACAACAGCTACAATGGCTCCTCCTGGCTGTGGCTGCTCCAGTGCCAACCTATTGGCACAAGTGTCTTCAGGGACACAGACGCCACTGTCATTGTGAACGGGTGTGTATGTGTAGGGGGTAGAAGTGTGAGAGAGAAAAAGAAAAATATCATGTGCTTGGGGTCCCAATAGCATCCTGGATCCAGAAGTCCTTGCTATGAGCCCCCACATCTTGGAAGCTTTAGAAGAGGGTGGTGGTAGGGGCACGACTCCCCAGCACCCTCTCTGTTCACACTGCAGCCAGGGAGAACCCATGCTACACTACAAGAACTACAAAGAAAAGGAAACAGACACAGGCTACTGAGGGCTGGGGGCTCACCCAAAGCACTTTCTGCAGGAATGTGATGGACAGAGAAAATGTTTTGTTTTGAAAAACTGCGTAGACGTACGTATCTGATGTACTTCTGCATGACCTCCTCCAAGGGCTGTGGACCCTCCTTGAGAAAAATGGATGGGTTCCACATGGCTGCTCGGGCCACCATCACTGAAGAGGCTGCCGTGGCTTGTCTAAAGTCTTCTATATCCAAAAACCCTTGGATGTGGTCGTGAGATCCTCCACTGAAAAGCAACAGAGGGGGTGAGAGGTATCCCCATCCTGGTATCCCCATCCTCATACTAGCATTTTAAGAAAGCAACTCCCAGATCTGCTGCTCATTAAGTGACTTTGGCCAAGTCCTTCAGCTATGAGAGTTTCGAGAGACTGGAGATTACAACACATACCCCGCTATGGGGTCAGAAGCACCAAGTGAGATAATACAGTCAAGCAGCCCAAACCATGCCTGGCACTTAACAGGTACTCCGGAAATTTTACGTTCCTTCCCCCTCATCCTGAACAGTGGCTAAAGTCAGCCCACATCTGAGGGACAGGGGTCATGCATACTGGGATCACAGGAAAATCCTCAGGCTTGGGCACCTATGTGCCCACTAACTGCTAGATCAAAACCCTGGGTAGGGAACAGACGCAGTGGTGGTTATGAGAGGAAGGAAGGAGGCGCGGTTTAGTTGCAATTTCCCTTCCTGCCACCCTGTGGCCCCAAGGGCCCCCTTGGAAACTGCTCCGTCTTTGTTCCATTAGCAGCCGGGAAGCAGCCTCCATCCTGAGACAGCATTGCATGTGGGGATGGGAGTAGAGGGGCACCCCCTTCAAGTGGCAGCAGTAGCAACAGGGCCCAGGGTCTTGAGTAGCCCTGTCCTCTCTCTAAGCCACGCCTAAAACTCCCTGGCCTGGGGAAGGCCAGGCCTGGCTACCACCCCACCCTTAGCTCTCTCTCTTCCTCCAGCCAGGCATGCATTTTGTTGGGGCTTCAGGGTTTTTGAACTTCTTTGTTCCCATCCTGCCATCAGGCAGATACAAGGCTGAGCTGAATTCCCAACTGGCCTACACAGGCCAGCTCCCCAGTGGCAACAGGACACTGCTGTCTTACTGCTAAGCCTTTAGGCTGGTCATTGGTACCTCACACCTGCCAGTCTAGGTTCCTGGTCCTGCCGCTGCCTAGAATGCTCATCCAGGCTTTGGACTATGATCTGCCTCATGTTCCCTGAGCCATGGCTCTATGTGCTCTGGCTTGGGACTCCTCACCCCACACTCTGCCCACCTGACTCTGGTGTGATCGCCTTCTCCTGGGCCTGTTTCAGCAGTCACTTTCCTGCTCTCCCTGAACACTCCCACCTCAACCAGTCCACCAAAACACCCTGGTCCACTGCCTACCACATACCTACAGTGGCCACTCACCAGAGGCCAAGAGACATGACAAGCACTCCACAGCCTCATTCCCAATTTCATTTTTTGTCACACCCTTTTTTTTCTTTTCCTTTAGGGTCATTTTTTGATGCTATCTCATTCCATTTTCTATATGCCACCTCAAATCCCTTCTGGGTGAGATGAGACATAAAAAAATAAATGAGGAGGAAGGAAGGCTTACTTGGCTATGACAGGAATGGAGAGGGTTTCAGCGATGGCTTTGATGACTTCACAGCTGACAGGGTGCTGAGGTCGCTCCTCCCGCTTCCTTGGAGATGACAGAAAAAAGAAGGCTGAGGGCTCAGTGTGAAAGGGCATGTCACAGTTAGCACAGGGCCACATTAGCCAAACCCTACTGTCCTCCCTACTAAACCTCAGGAAGGCCATGTAGCAGCAAGGATGGGGGTCTGGGCTATAGGGGATGGCTCTCCCTGACCTTTGAGAGTACACAAGCTCATGCTGAGAAGGCAAGTCCAGCCCTCGGAGGCCTGCAGGTGGGGCATGGCTGCAGGGGGCTGATGTGGGTGGTCATACTGCTATTCCCTGGCTTCCCCTCGCCTCTGCCAGAGATGAGAGACAGTGCCTTAAGAATGCTGCCTCTACTGTCCGAGTCTTGCCCTCCCCTAGGGACTAGGAACAGCTGCCGCAGCTCAGACTGGCCACTCCCACACAGCTGCCTGTGCTGAGGCCAAGTTGGGCAGCTGATCCTGGGGAGAAGCACCTGGCACAGGGTAGGCCCAGCAACCAGGGCAGGCCACAGACCATGGCTGTCATGAAGAACCACAGGGGAGGCAGGACCACAAGCTGGGGCTCCTGCTTCCACGGTCAACTGCAAGAGTTCTTGTGTATGAGTGAGTGAGTCTCAGGGATGCTGAGGTAAGCCCTGACCTGAGGTGTGCTCAGGAACAAGCAAGAGAGGTGGTCGCCCAGACAGCCCTTACCCAGGTCCTGCCTGAGTGTGTCCCCTCTGCTAAACTCCTCAATAAAAGGGTCAGGGGCCACAAGGCCTTAGAAAGTCTGGTCAACCCCCAGCCTCCATCTCCACCTCCCCACACACCCAGCAGCCCAGTGCTAGCCCATCCTCAACAGCTTTGATGGCCAGAAAGTCCCTCCTTAAACTCACCCAAATCTTTCTTCCTAGTGTTTCCAACTAGTGGGGGAAAAGAATAGCTTTATTTATTTAGAGAACACTATATGCTAGGCACCACGCCAAGACTGTATACTTATAACCTCATTAAGAGCCTCATGACAACCCAATAAAGCAGAAATTATCTTAATTTGAGGACTTAAAATGAGGTCTATGATGCTCAAAGAGGTCAAATGAGTTGTCCAAGGATACACAACCAACAAACAGCAGAGCTGGGATTTGAAACTAGGCAGTCTGAGCCCAGAGCCTGCTGTCTCAGGAAGGGGCATGTGTGTACACATGCGTGGCCTTTCACCTCCTTCTACTGGCTTAAACACACACAGCTCTGATCTCAGTGGTAGAGCATTTGACTTGCAACACACACAGCTCTGATTTTCTGTTTTATATGTTGGAGTTCTGGGTTCCCTTCTCTGAAAATGCTGTAATAGACACAACCAGCAAAAAATGGGCTGTTCCAACAAGACGCCTGAACTCAAAAGGAACATCACTAAGAAGAGAAGTCACTCTGGCCAAAGTCGGCTGACCTGGGATTATGTACAAAAGTACATCCTGGACACAGGGAGCATGTTTGGCTGGGAAACCAAGGGTAGCCTTCAGCAACACCTCAGCTCCTAGTAAAGAGGTCATTAGCTACAGATACAAGGACTGTTTAGTCATTGTGACAGCTGGCAGTCCAACAAGGGCAGATAAAATAGGTAATGTCTTTAAAAGAACAGCAATCTGCCTGGGGTCATTCGAGGGAGAAGCTATTGCTGAATGTAGTGGAAAGAAAATGACACTCAGCTACAATTCCACCACTTCCTGACTGCATAAAATTTTGAGCAAATCACTCATCCTGAGGGAGAAGTGTTTCTCCTCCTTCTTGGTCTCTTTATATCACCAAAGTTCAGTGCAGTGCCTACCACAGTACATGCTCAAAGAATGAAACAAAGGAAAATGCAACCACATAAAGGGTATGACCTTCCTGAGAACTTACAAGATGTCAAAGAGCTAGGCAGACCTAGGCTGCATACACAGAAGTTGGTAGTCACCTGGGGTCTTATAAAAAAACATTAAGATGGCTGAGGACCTCCCTGCAAGTCAGTCACTAGAAAGGCAACTACTCACCTCCCATGAACAGCAATGGCAGCGATGCCAGTCCTCTCTATCCGCTTCACAAGGTTCAGGGTATCTTCCAGCTGAGGGAGGGGACCACACAGGGTGGTTACTGAAGCCACAGAGGGAGTAGCTTCCAGCTCCTCAAGTGGGTTCAGCCCTACCCTCTTCTCCAAACCTTCTCCGGCCTCTCAAGAGTCATTCACACCTCCGTATTACATCTCCAGAGAAAATGGGCCTTCAGATGTAACACAACATCCTTACCGATGGCAGGATGCGAATCTTGCAGGTCACAGGTCTACATGTCCCTTTTACAAGAGTGCTGAGGATCTGCAGAGAGGAGAACACAAGAGCATCTGCCTCTTCTGGAACAAACAACTGCAACTGCTTGTACTAATTAATTCTGCTCCAGACCTGTGCGGCCCACTGGCATGGACACGCCTATCTCCATGTATGTGTCCATGTGAATGTGTCTGTTACATAAGCTCCATGAGGGAAAGGATTCATCTTTTTTATTTTGTTTTGTTTTGTTTGTTTGGGGGGAGGAGGTCATTAGGTCTATTTGTTCATTTATTATTAGTTTTATTGTTTTGTTTTGTTTTTAAATGGAGGTACTGGGATCCAAACCCAGGACTTCGTGCATGCTAAGCATGTACTCTACCATTTGAGCTATACCCACCCTCCTTTTTCTATGCTGAACCCCCAGCACCAGTAGCCCCTTGCCTAGGATGCAGTGGCATACAAATATTTGGTGAATGAATGAATGAGTGAATGAATGAGTGAATACACGCATAAGTGGATCTGCATGCGTGCCTCTTTAGAACACAGTGATTCTTTGCCAGGGCAAACATCAGAATCACCTGGAGAGCTTAAGAAATACAGAATCTTAGATTCTACCTCATATTTCCTGAATGAGTCTCTAGGGGCAGGGTTTAAGAATATGTGTTTCCCAAAGGCTCTGCCCAGCACACTCTCTCCTCAAAATGGTTCTAAGGCCTAACGCTGGTTGAGAACACACAGCTCACGGCTCCATTCCTGTCTGAAAGCAATGTTCCCTGAGTGCTGTTTCGTGATCTGGCAAGGGAGGGAGCAGGAAAGCTTTAACAGAACCCGGACCCTGTCCTCAAGTACCCCTTTCTTTAGGGGAGTTGGATATACAGGAATGAAACTGGTAAGAGAAAAGACAACATAGTCAACATATTAAAAAGTGTTTATTTTGCATAGTAATTGCAAAGGACTCCAAAGAAAAATCAAGAAAGTCATACAGAAAAGTGTCAGGTCAGTAGCAAACCAGACCATATGAGAGTCAGAGATCAAGAAAGTGTAGATGACATTTTAAGTCTGTGGCCTTGCTATCTTCTTCCCTCACCAAAAAATTCGGGCCAGGCAAGCCAAGGGGAAGGTGATCCCAAGAGCCCTCTTCCAAAAACTGGATCCCTATCCAGCAGAGCAAGGGGACATCCAGGCAGTGGCTGCCAGTTTTGGTTCTAGACAGGTGGGGGCAGCAGAGAGCCGGATTATAAGAACCAGTGAAAGAGGCCTTTCTCTCAGGGACAGGCTAGGGCAGGCCTCTCCAGGAGACATCAGACCAAGAGGCTGGGTTGATAGGCAGCTAGACAGATCATAGGCAAGACATGGCCTGCTGGCCCAGGCACAACTGCCAGAGAGTGGCAGGAAGGAACTGTCCCCAGGTGCTGCTGCAGGAGGCTGACTGGGCCTGAAGTCCTAGGATCACTTTGGCAGGCCTTAAAGGGGCACCTACCCTTTAAGAGGGGAGGGTGGGTATTGTTATCCATCAAGATACACAATAAAAAATTCTCTGACAGAGACACTAATCCTTTCCCTCAGGCTGACAGTACCATCTCTGGAAGGTTCCTTTGTAAGTGCTGACTTAGAATTCTCTGATGTTTGGTAATTTCAGAAATATCAGCTGGTTTGATCCAATTCTCTGTTCTGCAGAATTTCCTTTTGGTGTATTTTATCCAAGCAGCTCTAAGCATCTTTTTCAGTATTTCTGTTCATTTCATGTGCATGTTCAGGACCAAGAAGGAAATTAGTAACCAAAAGTCCTAGCTACTTTCAAGAGTCACATGGGAGGGGTAAGGCCAACTGGAGTTTGTCTTCTGGTCACACTCTATCTGAACCTCTCCTGGATCCAACTCTCCCAGATCCAAGCCACACCTCATGTCTCTGTGGTGTGAAAGTCTGTGGGGGAAAAGGCCCCAAGACAGGCCCAGATCTGAGCAGGTAACAGGATTTACTTTAGAAAGGAAATTACCCTACAAATGGTAAAGATACATTATAGGCACATTAGAAATACATTACCTGTGCCTTTTTGCCCATGGAAAAAATGAGAAGGCACTTAGCCTACAAACACGCTGTCTTCCTAGATCCCAGAGACAGTAGAGGGTGGAGGAATATACAGAGTTGGGCTACTGACCCAGCAATGGCAGCTCTAATGGGTGGTGCCTTATCCCAAGTTGCTCTACCCTGTGGGAGACACTAGGATGCTTAAAGCCCAGACAGGAAAATGGGGATAGAGAATGAAAAGGAAATCAAAGGAGCTAAGAGAAGTGATAAGGAAAAAGCCAGTGGAATAAGAAGAAACTAAAAGGTGTATATGGTGTGGCAGAAAATGTCACTCCCTCATGCCCTGGCAGCTCACAACATGGGGTGGCAAACATCAACCTGTCCCCAGGGCCTCATGAAGCTGGCCACCAGAATCATCAAGAGAAGGGAATCAGAGGAAGCTAACTTCAGCTTACCTCACATGTCCCTAGCCTGGCTGCTCTCAAAGGCGGATGGTGGACTCTATCTCATCAAGCCCCCTAGGAAAGGCCAGTCCCATCACCTGAAACACACAGCCACTGAGCCCATCCACAACCCACAGACAGCCTGGCCTACATTCTCATGATCTTCTCAGAAGGGAGAGAGGCAATACAGAGGTGGTTTTAAATGAGTCCTCAGGTCCCCTGGCTCTCGGTTGACACGTCCCTAGCCTTGGGCTTCTAAGAACTCCAAGGCTGCTGTAGGCTAGCTCAGGGGTTCCTGAACCTGCCTGCATGTCAAAATCATTGGGAAGCCTTTAAAAAAATGTCCAGACTCCCAGGTGGAGTGACTGATCCCCTAAATCTGGGGAAGGCAAGGGAGAGGTGTTCCACGGAACTCAAGTTCACAGGCATGTTTAAGGACCTCTGCTTTCACTCATGCAGGACTTACCTTCTCAATCTTGTCAGGATCTGACAGCAGAGCAGCTCCCATTCCACCCTAAGGAAAAGCACACAGAGAGGCTTCTTACAGCTGGAGAAGGGTGGCTCCTCCCCGTGGTATGGCAACCTGGCAGCACCCCAGTACTTGCCTCCAAGGGACCAAGTTAAAATCAGCACTTCTCCTAAGCATGCAGAAAAGCAGCTGCATCTGTGCCCACAATCTCAGGGATCAGAGTTTGATGAACTATAAATGTCATCAGTCCGATCCTCTTAGCAAGACCCACAGATCTATCTAGAAGTAGGTTCTAAAAAAACATTTTCAGGACTGCCCATTCCCTACCCAGGGTCTCAGTGTCTTAATAAACTAAACCCCACCATCTGTCAAGTTCTTAAAAAAACAATAGATCATTCTTCCTTTGAAATGAGATCAAATGCATCTTCTTCTGATCCTTAACATCACTTCCTTTGACACCACCACCTCCAGCAAAGCTACTCAAAGGCACATCACCTGCAACCCTTGTCCACGACAATGGCCCACCCAGTTCTGAGCGCCCAGACAAATGTCAGACTCTAACAAAAGCCACAGCTAATGGAAACCAACAGCCTATGGAACCACTTAAATCTTGACGTTAGTAACAGTGGTTGTCCCTTGATGGTGGGATTACTGGTGATTTTCCTGCTCTTTTTTGTACTTTTCTACATTATCCAAGTTTTGTACAATGGTATGAATTACTTAAATAATCAGAGGAGTGGGAAATGTAAAAAAACAAATCCAATAAATATATGGTGTTAGTATACAGACTGCATACTAATGAATGCTCACAGGATATGCTCAGAAGGTTTTTGTTCAGTTATTAGAGTTTAATTTCATGTTTAAGGGTGACAGATTAGAACCAGAGAGAACACTAAACCAGCAAAGACTGAGCCTGCATTTCAGAGGAGAAAGAGAAGATCAGAGGAGCTCCTAGCCCTGGACCCTCAGCTACAAACCTTAGAGGACTTAAGGAAGCCCTGGCCACTCAACCCTGGCTCTGTATGTCCTTCACCTCACACATGCAATCCGGCCCTTCCTTGTAGAATCACAGGATCTAAAATCCAGTCTCACTGGCCCTTCCACAACAATGGTTTCTCAATTGGTATTTCCTTCCTTCCTTTCTATTTAACTTATTTATTTGCTTTTTTGAATAGGCAACACATTAAAAATCTTAAAAGTTCAAAAGGATAAAGAGTAAGAACTCTCCATCCCTGAGATTTGATTTATTTTTTTAATATGACTTCAATTTTTGAACTATGAGAAGAGAGCGATATTCAGCTGGTATGCATTGGTATGACATACTAGGAGGTATCTGTCCTGACTGGTCAGTGCCAGTGCTGTGACAGTTATTAATTATTTTAAGTAGCACCCTGCAATGGGGATTTAGTCCCTATGCAAAACCAAATAAAAACTTAGTTTCCTTCCCTGGGGGAAACCAGTGTCACTAGTTTCTTCTGTGTCTTTCCAAATATATTCTATGAGTAGAGAAGTAAACATATATATATGTTATATATATATTCATTCCCCCTCCCCCATATATAAATGGTGGTACACCATATACAATTCTGTTTCTTGCTTTTTTCACTCCACGATCTCAGGGAGAATATTCCAGCAATTTCAACTCTGCTCCATATGCAACTCAGGGGCATCCAAGAGTAATTAGAAGGTAGCAAAAGATAACCTGACATTCTCAACTTCTTACAGACAATTTCAAACCTCCACAATTCCTTGAAGCAGCTGTCCAGAAGGCCCTCTGGTTTTCAAGCATCCAAACGGCCTTTCCCTCAGGCAGCCTTCAGTCTCCTGGCCTAAAGCAAAGGTCCCCAGGACAAGTAACTCCTGAGAGCAGAGCAGCTGCCTCTGGGCGCCTGACCCTGACCTCACACCCTGTGGTAAGGTTCCCAGGGACAGCCCCGCAGGAGTCCCTCTGGTACCCCACATTCAGCCAATCCCAAGCAGTCCTTGTTTTCCGATCCAAACATCCTTTCCCTCTAGCTGTCCCAGTGGCATTGACGACCAACAGTCCTCCAGGCTGCCAGTCTTTCCTCCACCTACCGCCACCACTCATCCCACCTCTCCAGTCCAATCATTTGCCAGCCAAGTCCTGTCAAATTCTGCTCTAGTTTGGCTTCTCTTCTCTCCATCCCTGGTCTTTCCTGTGGACCCAAGACTTTCATCTCCCATACTTGTGTCCTGACCTCTGGCCTCTTCCCACTCGAATCCACTCAAATCCACTAGACACATGACTTCCAGATTAGTATGTCTAAATATTTCTATATATAGAATATATTTGGAAAGATACACAAGAAACCAGTAACACTGGTTCCCCTTGGGGAAGGAAACTACATTTCTGATCACATGCCTTCTCTGTTCAAAAAAGGTCAGGGAGATCTCAAGTCAAAGTTCAGCTAATCTGGTCCCAATCCAGATTTTCAATCCTGTGTTCCTCAGCTTCCTCTTTGTTTCCCACTCCCCAACCCTCTGGTCAAATCAAGGTTCTCTGCCTCTACTTCATGTTGGCCTCTAGGTCCCTGCTTGTGTCCCTCCCTCCGCCTTCAGGGTCCCAAACCTCCTCACCAAGGCCCACATTTCCGCACAGGATCCTTAGTTTAAAGCGCTGCCTTTCTGCTCCTTTCTCTGCGTTTCCATAGCAGTCATGTCTGATCTCTTGTGATGACAATGGGGATACACGTATTACATCCTCTATTTTTTTGTAACATATGTCTTGGTTTTATTCAAGAAAAGGCAAAGCCCTGTTCACATGATTCTTTCTTTTAACATTTACATCATTTGTTTTATTACTTGAGCACAAGTGTTCTGTGTGTGTATTTATTTATGTATGTATGTATACATGTGTATGCACATATAAAATTTTTCCTGAACCATTTGAGGGTAATTACATACATCATAGCCTTTGGCCTTTAAATATTTCAGTGTATATTTTCTAAGAACAGGGATAGTCTTACATAACCACAGAAGTTATCAACTTTATATATTTACGTTGATACAGTAATTTTAGCTAATCTACCATAATCTATATTCTACTCTTGCCAGTAGATTTAATAATATCCTTTGGAGCACTTTGCCCATTAGTACAGGATCTAGAACAGAGTCAGGGACTGTACTTCATTGTCATGTCCTGTCAGTCTCCCTTAATCTGCACCCTGTATTAGTAACGAGTATAAAGAAATCAGTTTACCTTGGTGGAATACTCTTTTGGACATCCCATGTTGACGTCAATACCAGCCACATCATTTTCACTGGAAAAACATGAAGGAGAAAAGGTAATAAATGCTCAACTTGAGAGTAGCACAGAGTCAAAGGCATGGGTCTGAGCTCATGAAACTTTTACAGTGTCCCTAGCCCTCTGAAACACACCAACCCTCAGTGACAGAAGGTGAAAAATCCTGTCTCTAAAATGTGCAACTGGCTCCCCTGAGCAGAGCTCCAGAGGAAGAATATAACACACTCGCACATGAGGGAAGGGCTAGCGTAGAGGACTTTGCTAGTTTCAAGTTGTATCGGGTAAGTCGAATACAGAATGACAGCCACGCTGCACAAGATCCCAGAGTTCCAGTTCTAACTGTGTGGTGAAAGCCCTTTGTCAATACACAAAAGTGACAGGAGCATAAGAGCCCTTTTTCAGGGCACTGGTTCTGGTGGAAGCTGCAGGGCAGTCTTTGTGTGCTAGGCTGCACAGGTGGCTTCCGGAAAACAATTCTCAGACATAGTCCCTCATCTTCTGGTACATACACAGTTAACAGTCTGTAACCAGCAGCAACTACTGCCTGGGTACCTTCTCACCCTGGTTGTAATTAATAACAATAGCTAGCACTTAGTAAGCGCTCACTGTGTGCCACACACTGCAAGACACTTACATGCATCATTTTGTTTACCTTTCCCTGTAATGCCAGAGGGAGGTAGTACTATTGGTCTTATTCTATAGATGAGGAAACTAAGTTCTCTGTGAGGTTAAGTAACTTACCTAAAGTCCCACAGTCAGCAAGCAGCGAAGTATCAAAGTATCAAAAATGAATTAACACTAAAAAATAGGCCCTCATTCAGAGATTCTCTGGGGTCCAGACACAATAGGTACACATGAGGCCCAGGGCAGGCCTTGGACGGCACAAATAGAGAAGGAAACCGGACACTCTTAACCAGGAAACAGAAGGCAGTGGACTGGGAAGCAGAACTGGGAAGCAGGAAGATGTCACCTCCAAGGTCACCAGGAATAGTAAGACCACACAGCCCATGGGAGAGGCAAAGGCAGTCCCAAAGAGAGAAGAACTTACACAAGCCTGGCCACAGCAAGGGCTCGCTCTGCATCTGAAGTCCCCTGGAACATAAGAGGTTGCATCAACTGCTGCCCTGACACAAGTACACATGCACAGAAAGGACACCCAGGCACGGCCACACACACACCCACACACCCACACACCCACACCCACACACACACACCCCAGCAAGTGAAGTCCAGCTGGCTTTCTCTTTAACAGCTAGCCCACCAGACTAGCTCACTGGTGGAGACCAAAAGTAGACCTGGAGGGCTGAGAAAGTGTTATCAATGGTGCGATTACTTTAAAACATAAAAAAAATTGGAAAAGTTTTAGCGTGAACATTCATATACCCATCACTTAGATTCTACAATTAACATTTTTCTATATTTGCTTTATCATATGTCTACTCATTGTTATCAATTTTTTAAAAACCTAAACATCATTCAAGAGGTATCTCTGAAAAGGGACAAAGAAATGCCCAAAATGAGAGAACAGAGTTACAGAATCACTACTCAACTCTAATACAAATCTTAACTACTCTTGAGGAAACCTCATTTCTTTTTATGGGAAATAGATACAGACTATACAAAACAAAGACCATGATCTGAATAGCCAATGCCAGGGAATAAAAATATATAAATCATGCCAAACAGATAATCCCTGCGATGAAGGAAATTAAATTTGAGACTGGAAGCATATAATAGACTGCTAGAGCTCGATTTCCATAAACCATCTTCAACAGTGTAATCGCTCATGAGCAGATCTTTGAAAACCGTCAAAGTAGGGTCTTCAGCAAGACTGAAGACCACTGTGCAGTGGAACCCAGGCATTTAGTACTGTCTCGGCATGGGGCACGAGCGGGGAATGCACTCAGCCCTGGGATCCCGTACCATCTGGAAGACAACCCTGCTCTGTTCTCTTTCGCAGGTGCGGAAGACCACTCGGTCGTCAGGAGCGACAAAGTCCACTGTGCTGAGCACCTCTGCAAGAAAACACAAACACATGGCGCCACCTGGTGAAGAAGCAGGTTCAACCCAGCCTAATCCCTAGAAGAAGACACAGGAAAAGTATCACCCTGAAGGGAAAAATGGAATGCTGGAAATATACTATTCTTGAAAGAAATCAGTGCATACCTGGGAGACTTCTCAGGTGCTGATGATGGTCTACTCTCTCACCTAGAGATGGTTAGTTACATGACTGCTCGCTTTAGTTATTTGTTAAACTGCATGCTTGTGTCTTATGCACTTTCTCTGTATGGTGTTTACAATTCTCAATTTTTTTAACTTTGACAGAAAGTGTACATACGAAGAACCTTATCTGTGTTTCAGATTTTGTCCATATCTTCCCAAAAGATGTCATTCTGAAATTCAGCAAAGTTGCTATTTCTTTTTTTTTTTTCATTTTGGGGAGAGGTAATTAGGTTTTAATTAACTAATTAATTAATTTTAGTGGAAGTTCTGGGGATTGAACCCAGGACTTCATGCATGTTAAGCATGTGATCTACCACTGAGCTATATACCCTCCCCCAAAGTTGCTGTTTCTTAATTACTTACCTATCATGTGCATTGTGTATTGTGAGTGGAGATTTATGATATCACAGGAAATCCTCATAATTTGCAGTTGTGTATCTGCAAATATGTCTGCTTGCTAAAATTTATTTGTAACCCCCTAATCAAAACTTGTGGCATTTTCATGGCCATTCACAGACATGCATAGAACTGCAAAAAATGCAGTCACCAACACACACATTCCCAGCTGAAGTCAAACAAGGTAACGCTCTGCCTTCTTCTTTCAGCTTTCGTCCTGTAAACAAGGGTCTTTACAACGGTGTATTTATTTAATGCCACTTTCTTTGCATTTTGGGGCTTTTTGTTGGTGATCTCACCATCTACAATGGCCCTAAGCACAGTGCTGAAGTGCTACCTAGTGCTCCTAAGCATAAGAAGGTGGTAACATGCCTTACAGAAAAAATACATGTGTTAGATAAAGCATGAAATCATAGTGCTGTTTATTCAGGCATGAAATCATAGTGCTATTGGCTGTGAGTTCAGTTTAATGAATCAACACTATATATTAAATAATGTGTCTTTACACAGAAACACACATAAAACAAGGTTATGTACTGATCTGTTAACGAAATAGTGTGACCAAAGTCTCGCAGGAATCTAACCCTGTATTTCCCCCAGGAGCAATGGTTCAGTATTTGCTAATTTGGTGTTTGCAGCAACTTTATAGAACATAACTACTGCAAACAACAAATCTCACATGCTCTTCTTAATGAAGTTCTGCAGTAGGTACTATCATTACTAGCTTTCAAAGATGACTACCACATGGAAGAGACCCAAAGTGGCAGACGGGAGAACACACCTACCTCAAAGGCTTTTCTGAGCAATAACGGAGATCTTTAATACACATAAAGCTCGTCCACAAAGGGAAGTTGTTAGTATCGTCCCAGCACTGAGCAGATTAGAAGGTTAAAAAGGTGGGGTAAAGGCAATGGCATGTGGGGAGAAGTCATCGAAGTGATCCCCAACAGCACATTGATCATGACTGGCAGTAAGAAGTCTAAGAGAAAAACCACAAAAACTTAGTGTTTACACTATAGCTTTATGTTTAACATCAGAATACTGAAACCCCTGTTAAAGCGCTGGTGAAATCCATTCTGACATAGTCATTTATAGGTACTAACATGGGAAAATATCCTAACAGAAAAGTAAGTAGCAAAACATGTAGCATGATCCACATCTGTGTATAAGGGGGAGAGTATATATAAATATGTCATATTTTTATACACACATTTCACTACACATATAAAAAAGTACATGTTATTTCTCTTTGTGATCACTTTTCAAGTATGGGATGATGGGGGATTTTCATTTTTTAAGTTGTATACATCTATAACATTGAATTTTTCATAACACAAAGAAAATATAAATCTAAAACAATTAAAGACAAAATTAAGTCATAACTTCTAGTGAACTTACATTAAGATTTCACAACATGTATACATTTCAAAAACCTCAGACAATACCACAACTCTAAGCAGAATCAGCCTCATCAATAAAGTATAAGCAAAACCACAATTCAGCACAGTTCACCACTTCCATTTGCGAAGTACTTACGTGTACCTTATCTTATATGATCCTCACATTCCAATCCTATGATTTAAATAAAGCGTGGATTATAACTTTCATTTTACAGCTAAAGGAACTGAGGCAGAGAGGTCATGTGACTTGCCTAAGGACACAGTTAGCAAGTGGCAGAACCAGGACCAGTGCTGAAGCCATCCTGACCCTAAGCATCCCTCCTGTGCAGTGACATCTGGTGATTTACATGCTAGCAAGTCTGTGGGTAGAAGGCATCCTCTGCCTGTTTCACATCTGGCTATTTGTCACAGTCTCTGAAGAGCAGGGACTGTTCTCAAGGGAGCATGTGATCCATCAAATTACACAGCCAGGCAAGGAGCACCCTGGAGGACACTGTCACCAGGGCAAGGGCAGTGGTAGCACAGTTTGGCTGTGATCGGGCACACACACAGTCCTGGGACCAGAGTTGCACTCACCATTGACAACTCTCTTGCACTGAAGCATCTTGAGGTCGATCAGCTCCTACAGAGGAACCAAACAGCACATGTCAGTCCTGGACACATATGTGCCCTAGGCATAGGGGGAAGGCCTTCATCACACACCTGATGGGGGTCAATTGGCCTGTCACCCAACTACCAACATCAAATCATGGCTTTTTGGATATGTAGTGCTGTCCTCCCCAACAAAGCCTGGCAAGCAGGGGCTTGAGTCAGCTCCTGTCAGTGAGCTCCTCTTCCCAGGGACCTTAGAGATGTCTGGGGCCTAGAAGGGGTGAGCCACTCAGGGAGTCAGAGAGAAGACAACAGCTTAAGATGTGGACACCTGGACTTTCCTCATCTACTAGTCTCAGCTCCAGCCCATCCCCTCAAAGAACTTCCCACCTCATCCCTATGCAAACAGCAAGCAGTGAAGGGCTCCCAGGAAACATCCAAGGACAAAAGTGAGACCACTGAACAGGAGCACAGGGAGGAAGACCTGAGATCAACATAGGAAAGAAAAATTTAAAATTCTATCCAACATAGGTCACGCTATGAGGAAATGAAAGGGATGAGGCCCTCAGCTCTGGGGATATTCAAGCAGATTCAGGAAAGAAAGGAAAAGGGGGGTTCTTCAAAATCAGGATCAGAAAAGATGAAGGGAAAGCTCATGTGTCCTGAAGGGTTGAGATTCTCTACCTCTTGGTGGGAGACAAGACTGCTCTGCTTTGTTTGGTGGTCATTTCAACAGATGTGGAAGATAAATCTGAAGGGCTAGGCACCCATCACACTGCCCAGAAGCTCACATCTAGGAGTTGTGGAGGTCCAGAAGAAGACGGGGAGAAACTCTCAGCCCTGGAACTCAGGCTCACGCTGACTTGCTTTGAACCTCGGCATGTCACAACCCCAGCCAGGTGGACACAATGGCCTTTGCTCCCTCATGTGGCACGTAGGGCTAAAGTGGCCAAACAGGCCCTCTGGCATTCACAGGCCCCTCCCCACCATATCTATCATCCAGGTTAATACGCACTCTAGGTATTTCTCTGGCTATTCTTTCCAGGTTGTGTCCAGGTCATCAAGTATCTGATGCTCACCAGGCCTGACCAAATAAATCACTACCTCAAAGCAGTATGGATATACGGTTGGCATCCAAGCCCCAAGAATCAGTGCGGTGTCCCAAGGCACAGACAGACCCCAACACAGAGCTCCCATAGCCAGTGATCCTGGTTGCAGGGCAGGCAAGAAGGCAAGAGGACAAGTGGGCAGCACCTAGTGGCCTGTGCTTATAAAAACAAGGTCTACAGCCAGGCTGAGCTGCAGCTGGGAAAGGGCAGGGCAAAGCAAAGCCAGCCCCGCAATAGTAACTTGTCCTCCTCAGGATTCCCCAAAGCCCCTGCAGAGTCCACCTTGACAGCCTTATCGCTTCTTTGTATGCTAGTTACGGATGCAACTGTTGTACCTTTACCATTAGACAGTGAACTTCCTGAGGAGGGTTCGGTCCACACAAAGGTGGGCTTTGAGGACCCTGACCAGGTAGCCTGAGACCCAAGGGAAGGAGCTGAGGCAAAATGGCCCTTGAAACATCTTACCTTCTTTTCTGTCTCCAGACTACACCAAAAGAGCCTTTGGGACCTGGACACAGTTTCAATCATCTTCGTATTACTAGCCTCTAGCACGTTGTAAGTGCTCACTAAACATCTGCTGAAGTTGGCTTCAATACCTTACACACAGCAGATGCTCCGCTTTTGTTAAATGGAGAAATTAATTTAAACTGTTACCAATAAAACCACAAGTGTACGCCTGCTCACCCACACACACTTAACACTACTGTTAATAAATTTTATTCATTTTTAGTTAATTCTATGGGTACAGAGTAGAACCTCATATTTTTTTTCAGTGTATTTTCTTAATTGGTGAAAACAAACTAAATTGTTTTTCCATGTGGTTGAGATTATCATCTGTGCATCCTGATATCAAACTGCCTTTTATATCTACACAAGTTGTGTGGGAAAAAAAGGCTATTCGTGGTCAAATTGGATATTGCTTTTCTGTCTCAATTATCACAAATGTTTTTCTGATACCAATATCACTTTCTCAATTTTTATCATACATAACATTTTATTTTTATAGAGGAGACTACTCCAACTTTGCCACAAACAATGCCTTCTAGTTCCCAAATCTATCTTCATCACATAGTTAATAATATAATTTTAATTGGTTTTTCCTTCTTTTTAAAATTAACTTAGCTTTTTAACTTATCTGAAAATTAAGCCCATTCATAAGTCACTTTTTAGTCATATGGCTACCTAATACCTGAATAGCATTTAATTTTAAAGTGTCTTATCATGTATGGGTTTACTCTTCCTTGTCTGTTATGTGTTACATTCCTGTATCTGAACTATATCCTGCTACCGTTACCTCCTCCATTCCACTTGGCTAGCTTACTCTGTCTGAGCTGATCTTTACAGTTTATCACCAGTGTTTCTTAATGCCACCTTTCCACCCTCACCTCTGGCATATCCTCATACTCTTTCAGTCTCTAGCTTGGCTAAAGAATCATGAGATTTATCTCTTGTTTTCAGAAACACAAATATACTCAGATTGATAAACCATGTAATTCCCCCCTCAAAAAAAAAAGGGGGTCACTGCCAAAATGAATAATGGGAGTTCCATAAGGAGAGAGAAGGGGTAGAAAGAATACTTGAAGAAATAATGGCAGAAAATTTCCCAAATTTGATGAAAAAGATTAATCTACACATCCAAGAATCTCAACAAACTTCAAGTAGAATAAACTTAAAGAGATCCACACCTAGACACATTGCAATCAAACTGCTGAAAATCAAAGACAATTGATCTTGAAAGCAGCACAAGAGAAGTGACTTATCATGTGCAAGTGACTCTCAATAAGATTAACAACTGATTTCTCACGAGAAGCAATGAAGGCCAGAAACCAAGGAGGTGGAAGACTTGTACGCTAAAAACTACAAAACATTGTTGACAGAAATTCAAGGAGACTTCAATAAATAAAAAGATACCTCACATTCAAGGAATGGAAGATTTAATACTGTTAAGATGGCAATATTCCCCAAACTGATCTATACATTCAACACAAATACTGTCAAAATCCTAGCTGCTTTTTTTGAAGAATTGACAAGCTGATCCTAAAACTCATGAGGAACCCAGAACAAACAAAACAATCTTGAAAGAGAAGAATAAAGTTGGAGGAGTCATACTTCCTAAACTCAAAACTCACTACCAAACTACAATAATCAAGACTGTGTGGTACTGGCATAGAGATAGACATATAGACCAAAGGAATAGACCTGAGAGTCCAGATACAAACCAAAACAACTATGATCAATTGATTTTTGACAGGGGTATCAAGACAATATACTGGGGGAAGAATTATCTTTTTAGTGCTCGCTTTGGCAGCACATATACTAGAATTGTCTTTTTAACAAATGGTGCTGGGACAACTGGATATCCACATGCAAGAAAATGAATCTTGATTCCTACCTCATATCATATACAAAACTTAATTCAAAATGTATCAAAGACCTAGATGTAAGAGCCAAAGCTATAAAATTTATGGACGAAAACACAGGTATAAATCTTTGTGACCTTAGATTAAGCAATAATTTCTTAGAGATGATACTAAAAGCACAAACAAAAGAAAAAGTTAGATAAATTGGACTTCATCAAAATTAAAAGTTTTTGTGCATCAAAGGACACTATCAAGAAAATGAAAAGACAACCCACAGAATGGGAGAAAATATTTGCAAATCATATATCTGATAAAGGTCCAGTATCCAGAATACATAAAGAACTTTACAACTCCTAGAATAAAAAGACAAACAACTCAATTTAAAAATGGGTATTCCTAATTATCCCCCCTCAAAAGTGGGCACAGGATATGAACAGACATTTCTCAAAAAAAGATACATAAATGGACAATAAACATAAGGAAAATGCCCAACATCATTATTCATTAGGGAAATGCAAATCAAAACCATAATGAGATACCACTAAGATGGCTATAATCAAAAAGACAAGTAATAAGTGTTGGCAAGGATATGGAGAAACTGGAAACTTTATATACCACTAATGAGAATGGAAAATGGTACAGTTGCTTTGGAAAACAATCTGGCAGTCCCTCAATGGTTAAGCATAAAGTTACCATATGGTCCAGCAATTCCACTCTAGGTATATATACCCAAGAGGAATGAAAACATGTCCACACAGAAACTTGTACACTCATGTTCACAGCATCATGGTTCTTAACAGCCAAAAGGTAGAGATAATTCAAGTGGCCATCAATTGATGAATGGATAAACAAATTGCTGTCTCTATATACAACTGATCATTAATCAGTCATTAAAAGGAATGAAGTACTGATACAGGCAATGATATGGGTGAATTTTGAAAATATTATGTTAAGTGACAGAAACCAGACACAAAATGCCAAATATCATATGATTCCATTTACATGAAATTTCCAAAACAGGGAAATCCACAGAGACAGAAAGTAGATTAGTGGTTGCCAGGGACGGGGGGAGGGAGAAGTTGGGGAGTGATTGTTAATGCATATGAGGTTTCTTTTTGGTATGATGAAAATGTTCAAAAATTGATTGTGGGCATAGATACACATTCTGTAGATATACTAAAAGCCACTGAATTGTATACTTTACATTGGTGATTTATATGTTATATGAAACATATCTCAATAAAGATGTTAAAAAATGCTTGGAGAAACAATTTTGGGTCAATTGACAAAACCAGAATATGGAAGGTAGATTAGAAAAATGTATTGTAACAATTAAATTTGCTGAAGATGATGGCTGTATAATCATACAGAAGAATGACTTTATTCTTAGAAAATATCAATAAAGTATTTGAGAAGTAAAAAAATCATAGTGTATGAAACTTACTCTCAAATAGTTAGGCAGAAAATACATATTAGAGAGAGCACAAATTATAAAACAAATCAAGCAAAATGTTGACAATAGGTCAATCTGGGTAGGGGTATATGTATGTTCTTTGTCTATTCCTGAAACTTTTTCCATAAATTGAATTTTTTTAAGTTTTAAAAAGTTATCCATTCTCTTCAAAAGACTTGAAATGTCCTCAAAGATGTACACTGCTGGCAAAGAAGCACATGAAAACATGCTCAACATCACTAATCATCAGAGAAATGCAAATCAAAACCACAATGAGCTATCACCTCACACCCATTAGCATGGCTACTATCAAAACACAGAAAATAAAAGTGTTAGCAAAGATGTGGAGAAACTGCACTGTCGTTAGGACCATAAAATGGTGTAACTCACAGGGAAACAGTAGGGAGGTTCCTCAAAAAATTAAAAATAGAACTAACATGATCCAGCAAATCCTACTTCTGGGTATATATATCCCAAAGAATTGAAAACAGGATCTCAAAGAGGTATTTGCACACTTACATTCATAGCAGCACTATTCAAAACAGCCAAGAGATAAAAGCAACCCAAATGTCCATTGACAGATGAATGGATGAGCAAAATGTAGTACACATACAATGGAATATTGTTCAGCCTAAAAATGGAAGGAAATCCTATCACATAGTACAGGATGTGTACTATGTATCCTCATGGATGAACCTTGAGGATACTATGCTAAGTGAAATTAGCCAATCATAAAAAGACAAATATGCATATTTCCACATATAGGAAGTCTCTAAAGTATTCAAATTCATATAAACAGAAAGTAGAATGGTGGTTACCAGGGGCTGCACGGCGGGGGGAGAAAAGGGAGTTGCTGTTTAAAGGGTATAGAGTTTCAGTTTTACAAGATGAAAAGGTTCTGGAGATCTGTTTCACAATTAAGTGAATGTACTTACTACTGAACTGTACACTTAAAAATGATTAACATGACAAATTTTATGTTATGTGTTTTTACCACAATTTAACAAAATTTCTTTTAAGTACCCATTCTGGTAATCAGGACCTCTTAAGAACACTGCCTTCTCCCTTCATCCTACTTATTAAAAGGTTTAAGTCCTCTCTAGGTGGCCTCTCACAGTCTGGATCACTGGAGTCCCATTGCTCCTTTGTTTTTGTATATATATTTTTATTGATGTATAGTCATTTTACAATGTTGTATCAATTTCTGGTGTACAGCATATAATGCTGCAGTCATACAGGAACATACATATATTTGTTTTCATATTCTTTTTCACCATAAGTTACTATAAGATACTGAATATAGTTCCCTGAGCTATACAGTATGAACTTGTTGTTTATTTTATATATATTAGTACCTGCAAATCTCGAACTTCCAATTTGTCCCTTCCCACCCTCTTCCCCCCTGTAACCATAAGTTTGTTTTCTAGGTCTGTGAGTCTGTTTCTGTTTTGTAAATAATTTGTCTTTTTTTTTTAGATTCCACATATAATTGATATCAGATGGTATTTTTCTTTCTCTTTCTGGCTTACTTCACTTAGAATGACAATCTCCCGGTCTATCCATGTTGCTGCAAATGGCATTATTATATTATTTTTTTATGGCTGGGTAGTATTCCACTGTATACATACACCACAACTTCTTTATCCAGTCATCTGTCGATGGACATTTAGGTTGTTTCCATGTCTTGACTACTGTAAATAGTGCTGCTACGAACACTGGGGTGCATGTATCTTTTTGATAAGGTTTCCTCTGAATGTATGCCCAGGAGTGGGACTGCTGGATCATATGGAAAGTCTAATTTTAGTCTTTTAAGGAGTCTCCATACTGTTTTTCATAATGGTTGCACCAAATTGCATTTCCCCCCAACAGTGTAGGAGGGTTCCCTTCTCTCCACACCCTTTCCAGCATTTATCGTTTGTGGACTTCTGAATGATGGTCATTCTGACTGGTGTGAGGTTACACCGCATTGTAGTTTTGATTTGAGTTTCTCTGATAATTAGCAATATTGAGCATTTTTTTCATGTGCTTATTGGCCATTTGTATGTCTTCATTGGAGAATTGCTTGTTTAGGTCTTGTGCCCATTTTTGGATTAGGTTGTTTATTTTTTTATTATTAAGTTGTATGAGCTGTTTATATATTCTGGAAGTTAAGCCCTTGTCAGTCTCACCTTTTGCAAATATTTTCTCCCATTCCGTAGGTTGTCTTTCTGTTTTGCTTATGGTTTCTGTTGCTGTGTAAAAGCTTATAAGTTTAATTAGGTCCCATTTGTTTAGTTTTGCTTTTATTTCTATTGCCTGGGTAGACTGCCCTAGAAGAACACTGCTAAGATTTATGTCAGATAATTTTTTGCCTATATTTTCTTCTAAGAGGTTTACAGTTTCTTGTCTTATGTTTAAGTCTTTAAGCCATTTTGAGTTTATTTTTGTGTATGGTTTGAGGGAATATTCTAACTTCACTGATTTACATGCAGCTGTCCAATTATACCAACATCATTGTTCTTATAAAAAGGAATAGGTACATGAGACCTGATGAACTCCTGGAAAACTCTGTCAATAGGGCAGAACTTTGTAGGGAAGGAGGCCATTGCTCCCTTGACTTTTGCTGAACTGGTTCATCCTTTCTTCACCTCCAACTAATGACGGCTTTGCAGGGCTTTTAAGAAGGTGTCTGCATGCCTGGTATGCCCTCTGTCCTGAGAGGTGGAGCGGGTGGTTTGACCATCTAATCCCACAGATTGGTCATGTCATATAAAATTATCTACACAGCTGGACTGCAGGGCAACTCTGGATCCACCAGGGGGCAGTACCCTTCCCAGTACTTGGCCCAGTTCCCAGTGACCTATTCACATCAAGCTGGGGCCAGTTGTCCTGCCTATCTCTGCTCTCCACAGGAGCTAGGTCTGGTTAAAGAGCCTAGGCCTCCTCCAGCAAAGGCTCTTAGTTTGTTCATAAGCCATGTTGCCTCTCCCAGAGCAAGTGCCCATCAAACATACAAAGTGCTTTAATCAGAATTTCCTCTGCTCCAAACTCAAGCAGAGCCCTGGAGGAAAGGATTAGTTACAATCATTAGGAAAATCAAGCTTTGATCAATTAGGAGGGCCACCTTCTGATGTCATCACATAAATCCTAGGACCATGACTACCCAAGTACTTGAAAACAACCCTAAGAATTCTCAACAAAGCAGCTGATGGAGCATCTGGAATCTGGTGGGTCAGCTCTGTTTCCCACTACCCAGCTTCCGTGACCCCCATCATACAGACCAATTCCCCCAGGGCTATAAATACATTGAGGCTATCAGCAACAGGCACTGTGCTCTCATGCAAACACTCCATTCTGTCCTGGTGATTCACTCGACATTGTCTCAAGTGAATACAACTGCACTTTCTGGGGTCCCAGAAAAATGCTGCTTGCACAGAAGTGAAGTCCAATGGGGCTGAATATATTAATACTACTGCCTTTTCCTCAATTTTAGCAACCCTCAGAATCTTGCCCCACAATAAGTTAGAGCCCAGGTGATCTGGTTAAAGGCCTGAAGCCCTAACCACCACTTGGTCCAATGGAAGAAACCAGTAGGATGGCCATGGTGGAGATATTAAGTGAATTTGAAAATAAAAGCTTAGCACTCAATGGATCAACTCTTACTTTTCATGAAGGCACAAGATTAGGGAGAGAAGGGAAATGGAGCATCATAAGAATATCATCAGAATAAGCAAATAATTAATGGAGACAGTATGCAAAGCATGGGCAGAGAGGAGAGGGACACCCTATACCCTAGGCCTTGAAGCAATCATGGGGAAGGTATGGCTGGACAGAAATGGTGTTGGGGCAACAGGGAAGAAGCAAGGGGCTTCATCCTTGAGTCTGAGTCATCCCACAGGGCCCTATTGGTAAATATGGACTAAGTGGACAAAGAGCTAGCATGTCCCTCTCTGTTATCATCCTGGGGAGGAGGGGAATCAAAACCAATGAAAGATACCAGCTGTTCTCTGGGATTTGGTCTTTTTTGGTCTCCAGACTTCAGAATCTGAGCCTCTGTTTCCCCACAGTTCCTCCTCCCAATCCCCTTCCAAATTCAAGAGGTTTTTTCTGGAGGCTGAGGAGGGTGCTGGCCAAGAAAGGCTATACCTAACCCAAGGCTGACCACCCGGGGGCCAGAGTGTGGGCTCAAGGGATGAGTCACCAGATTAATACTGCCTAGCACACCACCATATTCCCCTGGGACTAGCCCCTGGGAACAGGCTCCTCCCTGCCTTCCGTATGTTCTGGCAGCCTGGAAGGCTTATGGGTGTACACAAACAGCCCAGATCACATTATTAGGGCCTCCTCACCTCCACTTCAACAAACGACTTAAAAGTTAGGTCTTGGGCCTCTGTGACCCTGAACTCTGGAAACTCCCTTTCTGATTCCCACCTCTAAACAACACATACTCCCTCCTTCCCATTTCACCTGGCCAGCACCCTAGATGCCTCTGCCCCTGCCCAGGTACTGGCATTCCAATTCCCAGTCATGGGCATCCTCCTGCCAGGCTTCCCAGCTCTCCTTCCCATAAAGCTACAAACCAGTATCACTATGCACACCTGCTGGTGAGGTTCACCACCCACTACCCATTCCCCATGGGAACAGGACCAAGACATCTTCACTTCCTTTGCTCTGGTCCCTACCCACTCCTGCCACCCTTATTTCCAACAAAAGACTGGCTTCTTATAAAACAAGTCTCTCAGGCAAAACCCCTCAGCTTCCCTCCCCTTCATCATCCTCTCCCTCTCCTCCTTGCCCTATCTCAGAGGGAGGCAGGTACCACCACCTCGTCAAGAATCCTGTCCCTTCCAAACCTGGCCCTACAAATCCCCCCTAATCCCACAAATATTCAGACCTCTCCTTATTGTTAAATCCTTCCTCTTATGGTACAAACAAGAAAGTTGCCAAAAATCAACTCCCTTCACCTCCAGCTACCTGCCTGTACACTTCCTCTCTTCACCTCTTGAATACCTGGGGGGTAGTCAGCAAGCCCTATTTCTACTTCCTCATTTTGCTGCCCATTCCTCAACCTATTAATCCCACAAGTGTTCCCATCTACATGCCACAGCTGTCCTCCAGTCACCTAACTTTCAAATCAAATACCTTTTTTGTCTTTTTGCAATTAGATTTCTCTGCATTGTCTGACATAGTGAAAAGGCCTGACTTTTGCCTTCCCTGACACTATACTCTTCTTAATTTGCCAATTTCTCTCACTCTTTAACTTTTCTATCATTAACCCCAACCACACACATGCACACATAAGCCCAGTACATAAGGGTATATTCTCCCCAAATCCCCTCTTAAGCTTTCCCTTCCCTCTACTTTAGTGCTTTTTTGTATGTGCTTTCTTTTTAATTAAACTTTTTATTTTGAAATAACTGGATGTTCACATACAATTGTTAAGAATGTGAGATCCTATGTACCTTTTGCCCAATCTCTCCCCATCTTGCAAAACTGTGGTACAACATTGCAACTAGGATGCTGACATTGATCAAGTTAAGACACAGAATACTTTCATCACCACAAGGATCTCTTGTGTTGCCCTTTTATAGCCACAATCCCCACCTCACCACCACTAGCTTTTAAAGACCAAAATATCAGAAGCACTTGAATAGCTTCCCCTAATGCTTATACCCACTAGGGGGACATATCAGGACTGGGGATTTCGGGGGAAGTTGCCCAGATAATTATGATACATCACCAATTGAGAACTACTGCTCACACTCCCTATCCAATATTAGGTATTCCTATAACTCTATTTTTCCTAGAAGATGCTTTCCAAACCTAGGTCTGAAGTCCTAATATTCTCCACAGCAGCCGGCAAGTGCTACTGCCACCAGAAAATCCTACAGCTCCCCACACCAACCCCAGCCAGCCAGCTTCCCTGGCCTGAATCTGGTCCTTTTCCTCCTCTTCCTAACCCTGAGTTCATTGCTTTAAGTACTGAAGCTCCTACAGGGGCCAGGGCAGTGGTTGACATGATGCTCATCTACCCACCTGACCCAGGTGTCCCACAATGCCTCCATGCTCCCCAGGCTCCTCAGGGAACTCCTCAGTGTCATGAGTGTTTATCTTCTGCTCCCTTTAGTGAGCACCTGTGAAGTGAGAGCCCATTCTGCCTCCTCTAAATCCTGACTACTTCCACCCACAGATGGGAAGGCTTCACTTGTGGAAAAGATCTCCAGGAAAATTGGGAGCCCCTTACCTCACAGTACACAATGTCTGCTCCATAGTCCAGAGCCAGCAGCCGCATTGGGAGAGTCCCTACCCGAACCATAGGGGCTAAGATGAGTTTGTTGTGGTAGCACAATGAGATGCTGTTCACAATCATTCCTCCCCTGCTACAGCCTGGAAAGGGAAAACAAGAGTCAGAAAATGGAGAAAATCTCTTCTGCTATCCAGGGCTAGCTTTCCTTCTTCCTTCCAACACACAGTACTTTGTTTCCCTTTTCTCTGATCATAAAAACAATGCATGCTCATCATTCATCCAACAAATATTTATTAAATGCCTAGTCTGCGCCAGTCACTGTCCCAGTCTTTTGGGATACATTAGTTAAAAAACAAAACAAAACAAAACAAAAAACAGACAGATTCCTGCTCTGATAGAGTTTTCATTCCAGTGGGGGAACACAGGCAAAAAACAATAAACATAATGAATAAATTATATAGTATGCTGGAAAATTGGTAGTGCTATAGAGTAAAAAAGAGCAGGGAGAAAGGAGATTGAAAATGCTGAGGATGGGTTAAAATTTTTTTCCAGTTTTATTGAGATATAATTGATATATAACATTGTATTAGTTTAGGGTATACAACATAATGATTTGACATATGTATATATCACAAAATAATTACCACAGTTAGCTAACATTTATTAACTCACATCATTTTTTTCTTATGAGGACCTTTAAGACCTACTCTCTTAGCACCTTTCATATGTACATACAATATTACTAACTATAATCGCCATGCTGTACCTTACATCCCCAGAATGTATTTCTCTTACAGCTGGAAGTTTGCCACCTCTGACCGACCACCTTCACCCATTTCTCCCCTGCTCTGACCCTCCCACCCTGACAGGTTAAAATTTTAGAGCAGCCCAGATAGGCTTCAATGAGAATTTAAGCAAAGATTTAAATCAGCCAAGTTGGTATGTAGTGGAAGAGTGCACAGCAGAGGAAACAGCTAGTGCAAAGGCCCTGGGGCAGGTGTGTTAGAGAAACAGTAAGGAGGCCAGTGTGATTGGAGCACAGAAAGGAGAAGAGAGTAGTGGAAGTCAGATACACGACGTATGTGAGAGCAGTAAGCAGATAGGACACAGTGGTCAGATCCCGTATGGCCTTGTAGGACGCTCCACAGAGCTTGTTAGCTCTTCATGAAATAGGAGCCATTGAAGGATTTTCAGTAGAGGAGTGGTATAACTGATCACATTTTCCCATGATTATGGTGACTGCTGTAGGAAGAGCAGACTATTGGGGGCCAGGATAGACACAGGGAGCCCAGTTACAAGGCTCTTCAGTCACTGACGTGTGAAATGATGGCAGCTCAGGATGGGGAGATAGTTGTGGAGATGGTGAAAAGTGGTCATGTTCTAAAAATACTTTGAAAGTAGAGCCAACTAGGGTAAAAAAGAAGAACATCAAAACCCACTGTACCAGAGATAATTGTTTATGTTAATTTATTTATTCCAAGCAAAAATGGTCCCCTCTAAAATATCACGAAGCCAGCCAAGGATGCTCTTCTCAGAGGTAATAACACTGTTTCCACCTTTTACTCCTCAGCCCACTCCAGCCTAACCTCTCCCTCCACCACTCTACCAAAACTGTTCTGATTAAAGTCACCAGTTACCTCGAAGTTGCTTAATTTACTAGACCTCACCTGTCCTCAATCTTGTTTCACTAGCAGAACATGGCACAGTTGAGCCTTCCCTCTTCCTTAATCTCTCTCCTCCCTGGGCTTCCCCACCCAACCCCACACTCTCCCACATTTTCTCCCACCTGTCTGCCCCTACTTTTCAGTCTCTTTTGCTGGTTTCACCTCCTCTCCTCACATGCTGAGGTTCCTCGTTAGACCTGGGCCTTCTTCCCTCCTAATTCCGTTCATTCTCCCCCACAAATTTATTCACTCCCATGGCTTAAAATATTGGCCACGGTGACCTCCAAACCTCACACCAACCATTCAAAACACATCCCCACTGGGATGTATTAAGGGCATCTTCCACTAAATATGTACAAAACAATGTCATGATCTTCTCTCCTAAGCCTCATCCTCTGTCTTCAATTATTCATTCAGTAGACATTCATTGAGCCCCTGCCTGGGCAGGTTAATTAACCCAGTCAAGGCACAGCTTCTCCCTGTGGAATATGAGGCTCCAATAAATCTATGTCAGGTAGGATGCTGTGAAGAGTCAATTTTCTGATGCACAACATTTCTCAGCACACCGTAAGGGCTTAATGAGTGTTAACTGCTCTCATTATCAGGTTTTTACACCTTCAACACACTTTAAGTCTATTGTTATATCAATAAACATCTACCACTTCTTTGAGGGTCAAGGCAATGTGTGAGGTGCTGAAGGTAAAGAAATGGAAAGAACTAAGCCCTTGACCTCAAGGAGTTTCATGGTTTTTGCCACTGTCACCGTCTATCAGCTGAACCATGGCAACAGCCTCTAAGCCAGTCTGTCCAGACCCATCATGTCCAATCCATGCCCCTTCCAGCAGGCAGAGGTGTCTTCCTGAACACAAATCAGAACATGACATTCTCATTCCCCAAAACCTTCCCCACTGCCCTTAGAATTAAGTCTTAAGCTCTAACATAACAAACTAGATCTGCTCCCTGCCTTCCATGGAAGCCCCATCCTTCATCACTTGCCCTCTGCCCTCTTAACTACCCCTACCAAGCGTCAGCTATTTTGAAGTATTTCTAGTTCCCCAAACTGGCTTGCTCTCTCTCAGTCTGGAGTCTCCAAACGAGTTTGCCCTGCCTAACAGCCACACTCCTATTCCTCCTCCTAGATGACTTCCACTGGCCTTTCAGAACCTCAGTACTGATGTCACCTCCTCCAAGAAGCCTTCCCTGACCCACATCCCCCAAACACAGGGTAATGGCTCCTCCTCTGAGTTTGCTCCTGTCCTGGCATGGCACATATTCTTGTAATCACAAGAGCAACTGTCAATCTGCCTCACTCATCATAAGGTGAAGGCAAGCAGAGTGCCTGGTCATCACTAGATCCTCACCACAAACACACAATCTGGCCAAAAAGTAGGTGCTTAGTGTTTGTTATAAAAAGAAGTTAACAGGCCAAGGGGCAACAAGAGTTATGATACAGTTCACACTCAGCCACAGAAGAGCTCTATCCATAGACAAACTGCATTTAAAGTGCTGTGCCACACGTCAAATCTGGTTATAGAGCAAATGACTACCCCACTCCCTCGCTTACCCAGTAAAGGACGACAATCCCTTTATGCAACTTGCATGGGAGCCACCACTTGAATGAGTAAGATTCAGGTAAGGAAGCAATAGGAGATGAAGGTGAGGCCAGATTCTGGACAGTGATTAGGAGATAGTCTGCAGGCAAACAGGATCCATGCACGGCTTTTAAGTCAAGGGGTGACACGGCCATGGCTGTGCTTTAGTAAGATTACTCAGGCAACAGATGATGGGCTGAAAGGTGAAAGACAGGAAGGAGGTAGGGTGTTGGGTTACAAAGAGAGAGAAGGAATCTAGGCATACAGTGAAAGGGCTAAAAGAAAATGACCAGCACTTATACAACGGTCTGATGCAGGTAGGAAAATGGAGGAGTAGTGAAGGAACACTAATAGCCACATTTTACTTTTGCAATACCTTGCAGTTCCCAAAGTGCTTCACTTATAACTGTGATTCTCAAACCTAGGCGTACATTAGAATCATCTGGAGAGCTTTTTTTTTTTAAAATACCAGTGCCTAAAGGGCTTAATTTCCAAAATATACAAACAGCACATACAGCTCGATATCAAAAATACAAACAACCCAATCAAAAAATGGGCAGAAGACCTAAAAAGACATTTCTCCAAAGAAGACATACAGATGGCCAGCAGGCACATGAAAAGATGCTCAATATCGCTTTTTATCAGAGAAATGCAAATCAAAACCACAATGAGGTATCACCTCACACCGGTCAGAATGGCCATCATCAAAAAGTCTACAGAGGGGGAGGGGAGGGTATAGCTCAAGTGGTAGAGTGCATGTTTAGCATGCACAAGGTCCTGGGTTCAATCCCCAGTACCTCCTCTAAAAAATAAATAAATAAGCCTAACTACCTCCCCTACTCAAAAAAAAAAAAGTCTACAAATAATAAATGCTGGAGAGGGTATGGAGAAAAGGGAACCCTCCTATGCAGTTGGTGGGAATGTAAATTGGTGCAGCCACTATGGAGAACAGTGCGGAGGTTCCTTGTAAAACTAAAAATAGAGTTATATAATCCAGCAATCCCACTCCTGGACATATATCCAGAGAAAACCCTAATTTGAAAAGATACATGTTCATAGCAGCACTATTTACAATAGTCAAGACACAGGAGCAACCTAAGTGTCCATCAATAAATGACTGGATAAAGAAGTTGTGGTGTACACACACACACACACGAATATTACTCAGCCATAAAAAATGAAACAGCAACATGGATGGACCTAGAGCTTATCATACTAAATGAAGTAAGTCAGAGAAAGACAAATATATGATATCCCTTATATGTGGAATCTAAAAAACTGATACAAATGAACTTATTTACAAAACAGAAACAGACTCACAGACATAGAAAACAAACTTGTGGTTATCAAAGGGAAAAGGGGTGAGGAGAAGAATAAATTAGGAATTTAGGATCAGCACATACAAACTATTATATATAAAATAGATAAATAACGAGGTCTTACTGTAGAGCACAGGGAACTATATTAAATATCTTATAATAAACTATAACAGAAAAAAATCTGAAAAAGAATATATGTATAACTGAATCACTTTGCTGTACACCAGAAACTAATACAACATTGTTAATCAACTATACTTCAGTAAATAAATAAAATTTAAAAAACAGTGTCCATGCCTTACCCCAAACCAATTAAATCAGAATATAAACTCCATGAGAGCAGGAATTTTGTCTGTTTTGCTCACTGTGCATTTGAAAAGTACCTGGCACATATATGGTCCTCAGAAAATATTTATTGAGTGAATAAATGAATGAATGAACGTACCTATCACCTGAGATCCAAGGAACAATTCTTTTTAAAACTTAAGGAGTAACCAGGCAACGTAAGGTACTATGGCAGCCCTGGGAAAAATACTATCAAGTGAGGCCACAAATCCCAGGAGCTTATGTTTTTTCCACAATAAGTAAACCTTTCTTACTTCTAAAGCACTATACTGTAAGACATATATCTCAATAACAACTAGATGTAACTCAATGTCTGCTGTGAGCAGGAGGAAAAGAAAGGGGCCTTATGCAGTATCTAAAGAAATGAAGAGAAGAAATTAGATAGCAGAGATAGAGACAGACTCAGACAGGCTCCAATCCCTATGACATTCTGAGGTCACATTTAAGGGCTCAAGCACTGAGAAAGCAGCCACTAATCAGCTACCTTCCCTATATATTTGGACAAAGTACAAATGCAAATACATACCTATGTATTATTCTTTTCTGATAATTCTTTCAATATCTCCGTTCTGGATTGTTGCAAAACAATTATTTGTTTTATATCTGAAAAAACAGTGGCACATGTATATGGGTGAAACCTGTCAGATCAGACATCCAAGGAGCTTCAGCTAAGGAACAAGGAGCCCTGATTTCTTGGAAAGAATAATAGAAGTAGTGTAAAGTCACAGTATCTTAGAGCATCTCCTTTGTATCAACTCCCCTCTATCATATTACCAATCAGTAGTCATCAGCCTATATATGAACTTTTCAGTGACAGAAAACCCAGCACTTTCAAAGCAGCTCTGGGCATTTCTAGTTGCTACAGCAGTCTTTATATCAAATTCAGACTCTGACTCCTTGTCGTGCATTGGTCTCAGTCTGCCTTCTGGGACGATACACAGCACAACTCATCTCTTTCCCATCTGGCACATTCCCCAAACCCATGAGAACAATTTTGTTCTCCCTAAACTTCTCTTCTGCAGCATCACCCTCTTGAACCACTCCTTCCTGTGTTTATGACTTTCAGGGGCCCCAAGGTTTCCTGATCCCAAGGGCATAACAAGCAATGGCATTAGTGTGCCTGCTACAGATTCTGGGGAAGGAGCAGGGCCAGCACAAGAGTCTGGCAAATATGACTACCTGAAATGACAGTACACACGGTAACCTCAGCCTCACTTCAGTCCTCACCCTCCATCAAGCGTTTCTCAACAGCATTTGGGACCAGATAATTCTTTTTTTGGGGGGAGCATTGTTCAATACCTAGCAGCATCCCTGACCTCTACCACTAGGTGCCAGTAGTACCTCCCCAGATGTGACAACTAAAAATGTCTCCAGCCATTGTCAAATGTCCTGGGGGAAGAGTGGGGCAAAATCACTCTCACTCCAATGACTCTGTTCACCTGTCACTACTCAAAACTCTCTCCTCTGCTGGTTTAACACGTTAACTCTCCAGAAAGTCTGCTCCTGTATCAAAATGGTATTCAAAATTGAATAGTATTTATCTTTGTGGCAGTATTTGATGAAACTAAAACTCTTTCTCCAGATGTTAAGAACCTCCCAGGTGGTTAATCCACATTTACCTTATCTCCTACCCCAGGCAATGGGGACTTAGAACAGATCTGACACCCATTTTCTGGATTTGTTCAAGAAATTCGAACACTGTAGGGTTCGGGGTTTTTTTTTGCCATGTGGACAACTGGATTCAAGTAAAACATTCTCCTTGACCATGGGTTTGTGAGACAAGCCACATACCTGGAGCAGGACCCTCCTCACTACTATTCAAGTAATTTAGGTATCTGACTGGGAAGCCAGGGGAGGTGAGCTGGCCAAAAAAGTAGTGGGTTCAGGATGCGAGACTGGGAAGGGTGACAAGGGAGTGGAGAATGAGTTTCAGCTAAAAAAGAAGGAAAAAATTACGAAGAGCTGAGTACTCTTGAAATAAAGCCTCAAGATCTAACCACTTCATAGAGAGGATAAACTAAAGATCACCAGCTCACCCTCTGGGTCCTCATCTCAGCGGGGGCGGGAGGGTAGGGTGGCGGTGGTGGTGGGATATCCTAGATCTACGACACTTAGCCCTTGTCCCTTGGCCCCCAGGCCTGACCATTCATTCAGATTCTCAGTAAATACCTGTATTAAAAGACCTTACACGAGGACCACATCTGAGAAAACAGTGCCGCGCACCCTTGGAGTTTACAAGGGGAGACCAGAACTGGACAAGCCATCACAGGAACTGTGAGGGCGACAAAAGAGAATCGCAGGGATCGGACATGGGATCGTCAGAAGCTCTCCGCCCTCCTGGTTCATAATGCCAGGGCCCCATTGCCGTGTATCGCTAGACCCCGGTCCTGCCTCCATCGCGCACCCTTCCCAAACGTTGGCCGGGGCCTGGACGTCACCATCCCCTGTTCGGACCTACAGACCTCGCGGCTGCTGAACTCTACAGATCTTCCCTCCTTCCTCACAGTTCACCAATTCCGCACGCGTTACTGAGCCGCGCCAGCCACCGTCCGCTAGGCCTCGGCGCGCCCATGACGTCACTGCTGTGCGCCTCTCCCTCGCCAAAAGGAATATGGCTCTAACATGGTCGCTGCGGCTGTTGTCGCTCGGGGCTCGGTTGCTTTCAGCTCCTCGACGGTACCTGACGGTCTGCGGTCCCGAAGAGCCCCTGCCTGTGGTGCGCATCCCGCGGGCTTTACAGCGGCGGCAGCAACAGCGGCAGAGCGGGCAGCAGAGCCCCACAGTGCTGGTGCGACCTGGCCCGCTGCTAATCTCGGCACGGCGGCCAGAGTTGAACCAGCCGGCGCGCCTCACGCTGGGCCGTTGGGAGCCCGCACCACTCGCCTCCCGTGGCTGGAAGAATCGGCAGGCCCACCGGGATCACTTCTCCATCGAGCGCGCGCAACATGAGACCCCAGCGCTGCGGAACCTCTCGTCCAAGGGGAGCTTTGCCGATCTGGGTCTGGAGCCCAGCGTGCTGAGCGCACTGCGAGAGGCTGCTCCCGAAGTCGTTCGGCCCACAACCGTGCAGTCGAGCACCATTCCACCACTACTTCGCGGTCGCCACATCCTCTGCGCGGCGGAAACCGGCAGTGGCAAGACTCTTGGCTACATACTACCTCTGCTTCAGCGGCTCTTGAGCCAGCCAAACCTGGACTCCTGTCGTATCCCTGCTCCTCGAGGTTTGGTCCTTGTTCCTTCGAGAGAATTAGCCGAACAGGTTCGGGCCGTGGCCCAGCCCTTGGGCAGCTCCTTGGGCCTCCAGGTGCAGGAGTTAGGTGGAGGCCATGGCATGAGGAGGATCAGGCTGCAACTGTCCAAACAACCTCCAGCAGATGTAGTAGTGGCCACTCCGGGGGCTCTGTGGAAGGCCCTGAAAAGTCAACTGATCATCCTAGAGCAGCTCTCCTTCTTGGTTTTGGATGAGGCAGACACACTGTTAGATGAAAGCTTCCTGGATCTGGTGGACTACATCTTGGAGAAGAGCCACATAGCAGAAGGCCCAGCTGACTTAAAAGACCCCTTCAATCCCAAAGCGCAGTTAGTGCTGGTGGGCGCCACGTTTCCCGAAGGTGTAGGCCAACTGCTGAGTAAAATTGGCAGCATAGACTCTCTAACCACCATCACTAGTTCCAAGCTTCACTGCATCATGCCTCATGTCAGACAGACATTCATGAGGCTGAAGGGAGCAGAGAAGGTGACTGAGTTGGTGCAGCTCCTCAAACAGCATGGCAAAGCATATAGGACTGGCACCTCAGGAACTGTTCTGGTGTTCTGTAATAGTTCTAGTACTGTGAATTGGCTGGGATATATTCTGAATGACCACAAAATCCAACACTTAAGACTACAAGGACAAATGCCAGCCTCAATGAGGGTAGGTATCTTCCAATCCTTCCAGAAGGGCTCCCGAGACATACTTCTCTGCACAGACATCGCCTCTCGGGGCCTGGACAGCACTCAGGTGGAGCTAGTTATCAATTATGATTTCCCTCTCACCCTGCAAGACTACATCCATAGAACAGGGAGAGTGGGCCGTGTGGGGAGCAAGGTACCAGGCACCGTTATCAGCTTTGTGACCCATCCCTGGGATGTGAACCTGGTTCAGAAGATTGAGCTGGCAGCTCGCCGGAAGCGAAGCCTTCCAGGACTCGGGTCCTCAGTGAGAGAGCCTTTGTGCCAGTCAACCTGATTGCAGCTGGCTTAAATGTGATGCTGTAACAGGGATCATTCTTTGTGTGCTGGGTGGGTGAACACTTGTCAGTAGGATGCTTGGGGCGCCTATTCACCTTCCTGAAGGCCTGGTTAGCTGCTGTCTGGCTTCAGAAGACAAGCTGCTGGCCAGCATTGGAGAGTGACCTGCTGAGCATGGCTCTCTATAGTCTTTCACATAATAAAAAATAAAGTCGATTTTGGCTTTGTATTATGTCATGATTTCTAAAAATAAGTGATGTTGCTGTGGTTGTCCCCTAATAATACTTTCCATTGGGGCAGAATTCCCTGGATTCTGAGAAGATTCCAACTCCAAATTACCACACCTAGGATTAGGGCTCTTTCATTAAATTGATGTTTTAATTTAGATTTTATTTAGATCTTATTTCTTGCCCCTAAAACATCCATTAGGCCCCCAGGAGAATAGAAAAGGATTGTGACTAACAGTAGAGAGAAATTTTCTTCACCAACAGTGGCCGTGACAAGCTTAGGCACTTAGTGAAATCTATCTGGGAAGTACTGGCAAAAGAATAAATGGCAGACTGACAGAAGTATTGTTTATTGTGCATTTCCAGTCTGTGCCTTCTATCCAAGCTCTTGGTGGCAAAGGAAGAGGAGAGAAGGTTAAACTTCTTAACAAAACTGGCCAAATATGCATATAGCATCCTCTCATTATCTCCGAGTTTCTAGTCTGCAGCATTATATAAGCTTTGCCTAAGGTAATGAACAATTGAAAGTCATATATGATACTTCACAAAACAACTTAAAGATACTTGCACACTGAAAAGGATTAAGTGGCAGAGAACAGAAATGGGCCCAGAGCAACCTTTGCCAAAAGAGAATATAGGGCTAAATGTACAATCATAGCTCTTTTCCATATGAAGAAACAAAATCAGAAGGATAAAAGAACTTGCTCAAAATCACACAGATTTTGGGACAGAATCTGGGCTGTCTGTCCTAAGAGTTGTGTTCTTATAACCACCATGCTAGCTTTTCTCAAATGTGATTCATGCATAGAATAACTATACATCCCTGTCTTGAACATTCCTTGTTTACATCTATTGGATGGTGCAGTTTTTAATATTGCCCACTGACTCAAAAGTGTCACTATCCATGGACCACTATGGTAGAACTGCCCAGGAAGCTTGTTCAAAGTGTAGATTCCTGAGCTCCATTCCAGATCTGGATATGTTTTCCAAGTGTTGGCCCAAAAATCCATGTACAAGTCTTTTTAAGTTGTTTTGTGGAATCCCTGGCTGAGTCTCAAGCCCTTTTAAGTTGATAAGCCGTTTATTCTTCCTTCCCCAGAAGCCCAGCACAGTCCTGGTAAGGTATCAGTACCGCCACCACATCAAAGGGATGCTTCCAGACAAGTAATTTCTGGAGCCTTGGAGAAACTGAGTGGTCTTATGCTGGCCCTGCCAGGACAAACCTCCAGAGCCTGCCCCTTAACATTTTACCTCCTACCACTCCCAAAGGCAGTCTGCTCTAATTAGGCCTGACTTCATCTGTCCTAACACGTACCACGTTAATTCAAGCAATTTAGAAGTAGAGAGAAGGTGCTACGATTCTCAACCAGGGTTCCAGACAGTAGCCCAAGAAGCCTTTACCTCCTGGGCACATCCCCTCTGCAACAGCCTCAGTAAACAAATGTCCCATCTCTGCTTATTCAAGGTCAGTGACAAGGCACCACCTCCTAAGGAAGGTTCTCTCTCATGGCCACACTGTATCAAAGGCTGCCCCAAATATGGTTCCTTCCTGTAAGCCTGGACTAAGGGCAGAGTTGTCTCTTTCTTCTCTTAGTTGGACCAAATTATCTTTTAGTAACACCTCTTCAGTGTTAACCCACGTTTCTCACCTAGGCTGCTGCTAAGTCTACATCTCATCCTTTCATGGTGGTGGGAGAGAGGGGTGTAATGATTTTTACTTCTAGGGGAGAGGGGATTATAGTGATTAGGTATTATTATATCATGTTGTCATGAATTTGTTTTGAATTTCATATTAAAATGGGCCCATCATTCCCACTTCGTGAAGTCATTCAGGACCCTCATTTTGCACCTTTAATCTCTCGCAGTGTCACTTTGAAATGTGAAGAGCTGTAAATCTGGAGCTCCCACATGAATCTACCATTGAGCAGAACACCTCTCCACTACCTGTGTAACCTGGGTAGGCCCCTTAACTTCTTGGTTTTTTGAGTCCTCAGTTATAAAAATGAGGGTTCTATGAAGTTATATTTGGGGTAGGACAAGGTCGAAAAGAGCGTGTCTTTGCTCTTATTCTTTCAAACAGGAATGTCTTCCCTCTTCTCTCCATGAGTCAAAATCTAACTTGTCCTTCAGGCCCCCTGCCAAGGACACACAAGGATTCCCGAGTCCACACAAATCTCAGCCTCTCCAACTTAGGGTCAGTGCCATACAACCTGACTATCTCTTAGGCTAATCTTGCCTCTCAAGCCAGTCTCAGAATGTGAGCTTCTCTTGCCCTCCTGTGGCCCCTGGGGTTGTGCCAGTCAGCAGGTATGCTCCACAGGGAGTGGCTACTTGACTAGGGTGTGGGTGGGGTGGCCCAGGTGTGAGAGGCCAGGCAAGGTATCTTCCTACCTCCACCCTGCTCTCCTCTACAAAACCCCAAGAGCCTAAAGCCTGCCCCTCGAGTCACAGATTCCTTATGTGACCTCACTGGGAATGATGACCTCACAGGCCTTCTCACAGTTTCCATGGCAGTGTGACTACGCAAACGTGCTGCTCTCGGAGAAACTTCCCTACAAGTTCTTCACCAGATACCAATCTCTTTGGTTGCCTGAGAGAGAATGTCTGATCGGATCTTCTATATTCACTCTAACTTGTCCTCTGTCCCCTGGGAGGGCAGCACAGCAGGTAGGCATCCATACAAGAGGCATGGTATACACACAGCCTCACCTGGCTGCCACATGTTCCCTTTGGGCTTGCCCACCACACATACCTCAGCACTTTCCCAGCTGTAAGTAATACCAGTGGCCTGGGGTCCCCTCAGGGACCCACAGTGCTGACTGCTGAGGACAAGTGAAATGCCATCCCTGGGTAAGGATACAGAAAGATTCTAATCTTTATAAATGTAGTCTTCGCCTTTGAGCTACAGGATACTTCCATTCAGACCCTTTCCTGATTGGCCTTTTAACAAAAGTCAAGTGCATTTTTGTTGGCAAATGATAGATGGAGCAGTTTGAGAAAGATGGCCACTCTTGAACCTCACCTTCAAACCCAGGCACCTTCATGCTGTGATGCAGACATCTACATGGGCCCCCTCAGACACATCCCAGACTGAGCTGCTGAGTACTGAGGGAAAGAGTGGTGCCATATTGATGAGAAGAACAGCAGAACCAAGGGGAGTGATGAAGTGATAATGAGACTGCAGGACTGAGGAAATGGCCCAGGAGGTTGGGTGATGTGAGCCTAGACCTGGTACCCAGAATCTGATTCTGAACCTCCTGGTCACTCTGCCTCAGCATTTGGCTTTTTTCTTATCTATATGAAAGGATCAGAGGGCAAGAGTTCAGTGTGGTTGAAATAGGCAGTATGAATGGGGCCCAAGAGAAGTTGTCAAGGTAGGAAGGGTTCTTAACCAATTTATATTAGATTCTTTTTTTTCCAAAATCTGAGAGGCATTTCCATTAAAGCCTTAGAAGTGGCAGGCCTTAAGAAAATTTTCTCTGTTGTGGAAGGGGGAGATTGAGGGCATCCTGAATGCAATTATTTTAGGGTTCTACTGTTTTCCGTGGGAATGGGAAACAAATTTCCTGGTCTGCTGCAGCCATAGGCTCCAGGGTTTGCTTTTGCAGCCAGTGTCCCTTCTCTAGGGACTCATAGAGGTGATGGGCCAAGGCTGCGTTTTGGATGTCAAGCAGATTAAAGGGCTTCAGCCAGAAACTGGGAGGGACATGAGAGAGGGGAGGTTCTGTCAGGAAACTACATACAGTAGAAGTGACTGATCCAGTCTGATTTTCTTTCCATCAGCAGTGGCTCCCATTTCTCCTCCTACACCTGGTCACTACCATGTCCTCTATCGAGGGTGTGGAGAAACCCAGGTGGGCTGGCATGGGGAGACATACTGCCTGGTTGGTGGCTACCGGGCCTATGGTGATGCTCCTGTGGCCACCCCTGCAAAGGTGGAAGCAGAGAAGCCAGTCCCCAGCCACACTCCCAAGAGACGGCGAACTCTGGCAGAGTCGGACAAAGACCTAGGTTGCTCCAGCCCCAAAATTCGGCAATTGCAGCACAGTGGCAGAAGGTTAACCCGACAGAAGCTCGCTGGTTGAGCCACTCTTTAGAGAGGGCAAACGTCAAACTGCCTACGTCAGCTAATGCCTCTTCCTGCAGTGACCCCTACTGCCCACTACTGGAGATTAGAACCTGTGCTGTTCTGTCTGAGACTTCCTCAACCAGGAGCTTCTTTCCATACTAATTAGCCATAAGCAAGGAGCCTCAGAAACAGATCTGAAATGAGAGTCTGCTCTGAACATCCCCGGGCTGAAGCTGGCCTGGAAGAAAACCTGATGTTCTTCTGCTCAATCCTGGGGAGTCCCTTCTCGGGCAGAAGAAAGAAAAGTCTGCAAGCTGAGGAGGATCCAGGAGTAGAGAGAGGGTGCACAGTGGTCTTAGCAGGGCCCAGTCTACCACTGGGGCTCCTGCCCTGAGTCATTGCCAGTGACCACCAATACAAACCAAGGGAAGCCGGGCTTTTTGAAACTAAAAGAAGCAATCAGTGGCTACCCAAGGAGCCTCCTGCCTCAAGAGGAAATATGAAGAGACCCAGAAAGACCTGCTCCCTGGAGCAAGAACAGGATAGAGAGTGGAGCAGCACCCACCCCACCCCACCCTGTCCTGAGGCTCATGTGTTCCTTTATTCCCAGCCCTTTCTGGCCCATGTGGGGTCCCTTATGGCTCAATAAAATGTTTTTCTTTGACAGTGTTTGGCTTGAAATCCAGCTTGTCCAAGGCACAGGCCCCAAACCTCCCTGTTCCCTTTAAATATATTCCCACATTCCCATATTCCCACTTCTGCTTCTAGAAAGGACCTTTGGAGGGAGTTTCTAACTGTGTGGCTCCTGCAGTAACACCTGTGCAAACTGGGGCAGGACATAGGCAGGTTCTTTAAGAAATGCAGAGCCTGATGAGTAATATGTGTGTGTGTGTGTGTGTGTGTGTGTGTGTTTAAGGAGAGGAGAGGCAGGACTAAGAAGATGCTGTTCCATCTACCAATCCACCCATCCATCAATCCATTTATTCAACAAATATTTACTGAACACAAGTTACATACCAGCCACTGTGCTAGTTGCTTGGGATATTTCAGTGAATGAGATGATCGAAGCCCCTCTCCTCACGGCACCCACAAACTAAAGAAAGGGACAAATACTATAATTTCAAGTAATTGTAATTGCTACCAAAAAAAGTAAAATAGGATAAGAAGACAGAATGATAAGGGGTTTCTATGTTACACAAGGTAGTCAGGGAAGGCTTCTTTGAGGAGGTGATATTTCAGTGGAGATGTTGAGTGGGAGTCATGTGAGGAGATGAAAGAAGAGTATTCCTGGAGGAGGAAATGGCAAGTATAAAGACCCTGAGGTAGGAATGAAGCCAGCCTATTCTAAGACCAGCAGAAAGGCCAGTGTGACCAGGGAGGAGAAAGAATGAAAGATGTGGTTAGAGGAGTAGGAATGGGCCAGACCACAGCAGCCCTTTTGGCCATGGTGAAGAGTGTGATGGGAAGTCATGGGAGGGGTTTGAGCAGGGTAATAAAGTGATATGATGTAGATGCTAAAAAGACTACTCTGACTTCTGTGTGCCATGGTAGTGAGGGGCTGGCTGGCTGTTACCAGTGGAACGTCTCTCTCAGCAGTTAAGGGGACAGTTGGTCCTGGGGGAGTGGGGGTGGGGGAATATCAGGAGAGAGAGGGGAAGAGCACAGGATCTGGGTCTGTGTTCCCAGGCCCACCTGCCTCATCAGCCCGTAACAGAAGGGGGCACTATCAGCAGCTCTTTGTCCCCAGGCCCAGGTGAAGCCACCCATCCTGTGGACAGCACACTTGTCCTCAGGGGCCACATCAGGAAGACTATTGCTCCTTCCCCCAACACTTTGAAGGCTAGGAAAGGTCCCGCTAACTTAGGAAGTTTCCTTGACCTGGGTTGGAGGATTGAGACACAGGCCTTGGGGCTTCCAGAAAATGTGCACTATGAGTCTCAGTTAACCCACGAAAGATAGCTAATACCTCTTCCTGCAGTGACTCCCACTGCCCACCACTGGAAATTAGAACTGTAGTATTGCTCTCTGATACTTGGTGTGACTGAAGCAGACTTGTGGTTACTGGCAGAGTCAGATAGGTTGTCAATTCCCAAACAGGCAAACAGACCCCACCTGGGGTTTTTAGGAAAATTAGAGACTTCCAGCACCCACAACAGTTCTACTGAATATGTTTTTAGGGTGGAGTCTGGAAATTTGCAGTTTTAAAAGCTTCCCTTAACAACCAGCTTATAGGAAATACAAGGGACAGAGGAACATACGAAATGAAAGCATGGGCTACAATCAGCAAATTCCAAAACAGAAAACTCCAAAGGACAGAGGATGTTATTTTCCAACAAATAAATTGCAAGGAAGGAAAAAGAGGAGCCCAGAGGTTAAGAGACAAAATGACCAAATGCAATATGGGGGGAGGGTCTTATCTATGCTGTAATTTAAATGAATTATTTAAAAATTAGGCAATCAGGGAAATTTGAACATGATAGATAATTTATGGTATTAAGGAAGTATTGTTTACTTTTTTAGGTGCCATAATAGTATGGTGGTCTGTATTTTTAAAAATTATTTTTATTTAGGTATAGTAGATATATAACATTATATTAGCTTCAGGTATACAACATAATGATCCACTATTCGTGTATATTGTAAAATGATCACTACAAGAACTCTAGTTAACATCTGTCACCATATATGATTACAAATTTTTTTCCTTGTGATGAGAACTTTTCAGATATACTCTCTCAGCAATTTTCAACTATGTAATACATTATTATTAACTACAGTCACCATGCTCTACATTGATTCCCCATGACTTATTTATTTGTAACTGGAAGTTTGTCCCTTTTGACCCTCTTTACCCCACCATTCCCCAACCCCGCCTCTGGCAACCACTAATATAGTCTCTGTATAAGTTTTGGGGGATTTTTTTTAGATTTCATATATAAATGAGATCATGTGGTATTTGTCTTTCTCTGACTTATTTCACTTAGCATAATGCCCTCAAGGTCCATCCATACTGTCTCAAGTGGCAAGATTTCCTTCTTTTTCATGGCTCAGTAATATGCCATTGTATGCATATACTACATTTTCTTTATCCATTCATCCACTGATGGACACTTAGATGGCTTCCATATCTTGGCTATTGAAAATAATGCTGCAATGAACATGGGGGTGCATATATCTTTTTGAGTTATTGTTTTTATTTTCTTTGGATAAATGCCCAGAAGTGGAATTGATAGATCATATGGTAGTTCTATTATTAATTTTTAGAGGAAACTCCAAAATATTTTCCATAGTGGCTGCACCAGTTTACATTTCCACCAACAGTGTGCAAAATTTCCTTTTCCTTCACATCCTCACTAACACTTATTTCTTGGTTTTTTGATAATAGCCATTCTAACAGGAGTGAGATGACAACTCATTGTGGTTTCCATTTGCATTTCCCTAATAATTACTGATGTTGAGCACATTTTCACGTACCTGTTGGCCATCCGGTATGCCTTCTTTGGGAAAATGTCTATTCAGATCCTCTGCCATGATTTGACTTTTAAAAAGATCCCTGTCTTTTAGAGATGCAATCTTAAATATGGATGAAATAAATGTTTGATTTGCTTTAAAATATTCTATAGAAGCAAGATGGCCAATAGGCACGTGAAAAGATGCTCAACATCACTAATTATCCGAGAAATACAAGTCAAAACTACAGTGAGGTACCACCTCACACCAGTCAGAATGGCCATTATTAAAACTCCACAAAAGATAAATGCTGGAGAGAGTATGGCCAAAAGGGAATCCACCTACACTGTTAGTGGGAATGTAATTTGTTGCAGCCATTATGGAAAACACTAAGCAGATTCTTCAAAAAACTAAACACAGAGTTACCATATGATCCAGCAATCCCACTCCTGGGCATATATCCAGAGAAAACTCTAATTTGAAAAAATACACACACACCAGGGTTCATAGCAGCACTATTTACAATAGCCAAGACATGGAAGCAACCTAAATGTCCATTGACAGATGATTGCGTAGAGAAGATGTGGTATATATGTACAACGGAATACCACTCAGCCATAAAAAAGAGTAAAATAATACCATTTGCAGCAACGTGGATGGGCCTGGAGATTATCATTATCATATTAAGTGAAGTTAAGTCAAAGACAAATATTATATGATATCACTTATATATGGAATCTAAAAGATGATACAAATGAACCTATTTACAAAACAGAAACAGACTCACAGACATAGAAAACAAATGATGGTTACCAAAGGGAAAAGGGAAGAGAGGGATAAGTTAGGAATCTGGGGTTAGCAGACACAAACTATTAGATATAAAATAGATAAACAACAAGGTCCTATTGTATAGCACAGAGAACTATACTCAATATCTTGTAATAACCTATAATGAAAAAGAATATGTGTGTGTGTATATGTATATATGTAAATATATATATTATATTATATACTTATATATATGTAAGTATATATATAAAACTGAATCACCACTCTGTACACCAGAAACTAACACAACATTGTAAATCAAGTACACTTCAATAAAAAATAGTTCTTAGTTGCCCATTGGGCCCAATAAGGGCCGACTGATTAATTAAAAGGAGGGAGAGAAAAATGGGTAAGGTATAATGAAACAAGATGAGCCACCAGTTGATAACTGTTGAAGCTGGACAAAGAGTACATAGGGATTCATTATACTCTTCTCTCTACTTTTTTATATGTTGGAAAAATTTCCCTAATAAGTTAAAAGAAATAAAAATAAAAGCTTCTCAGGTGCAGTCTGACATTTGGCCATATCTGGAATCAGTGAGGGCTCAGGTGGTCACCTTCAGAGAGTAAACTAGTTTGAGCAAGCCATGGAAGCCAGGCAATGGAGGGCAGGATTCCCATATAGAAACAGGAAGCAGGGCAGGCTCTGGAGCAGGGTGTAGTGTGTGGAGCATGGTGTTGCAGAGGACAGGTCTAAGAGGCCTCAAAGATGAGCAGGCTGGGTTGAACAAGAGACAGCAAGTCTGAACTTGAGGCTAAATGAGAAATCATATATGTCGTGGATTAACATTTGCTTGATCAGGGCTGACTCTCAGCACCTGGAGCCCCCACAGCCCAGTCTTCTGTGTGCTTATGCTGGCACCATGGGATGGAGAACTGGAGATTTGTCCAGCCCCTTCACTGCACACCCCAGCAAAGGGCCAGCACCAACAGGGGATCAGTAAAGGATATCTGGACAAATAGATGGATGTAAGGATGTCCTGGAATTCAAGAAGTCCAAGGAACCCCTGTATGAAACTTGGCCAGGAGGACACCACTGTGAGCAATTGCCTGTCCAGCAGCTGGTCTCCCCACACCTGTCCTCCGTCTCAGCCAGGTTTAAGGAGAGTTCTGTCCCAGGGCCAGTGGGCTACTGTCCCTACCACTGCTGTCTTCATCAGATGCCTTCCTTACATCCCATGAACCCTCCTCACTGAAGAAGGGCCAACCCTGATGGGCCTGGCAGTACTGAAGAGGTGAGGGGGCATGTGCAGAAGCAGACAGGGCAGACTTTGTCAAGCAGCTGGCAGTCATTCTCCAAAGCTCTGCCCCCTAGGGCCTGGAGCACCCATAGGGAAGAGCCAAAAGAGACAAAGACCGTGTCTGAGTGGGTCTGGACTGGGGTCCCAGAGAGCCCCAGACAACAGAGACCTAAGTGTATTTCTCCTCCACAAAATCTCAGTCCCATTGTCCTCACAGACTGCCCCCAAATTCAGGAATTCTGCTGCCCAGCATTCCACATTTGTATTCAGGGAGGCCTCCAGACAGAGGGGAACAGAGGTCGAGGAAAAGGCATCCATCAGCTAGGCAACTGCTTTGAACCTGGGGTGGTCATAGAGGGAGAATGGAATTAGAAGCAAAGCTTGAAAGATCTGGGCATAAGGGAATTTCAGTTTCAGATTCCAGCTAAACTTGCCAGCTCTTGGGTAAAAAAGTTAAGTTCATCTAGCAGAATCTCAATTTTTCCACATAGAAAACTTACCTTGTGGGCTATTGTGAAGACTGAATGTACTGTGTGCCACTAACAGTTAGCACCACTTCAGGCACACAGTAACTTCAGCTTCTCTGACACATCATCACTGTTGGCATATGCCCTTGTCCTGGGAAGGAAGGGAAGGCAGCAGCCCCCTGAACATCAAGTCAACTCGCTTTTCAACAAATGCTGGTTAAGCACCTGCTGGTTGAGTGCAGGTTGTGGGGCCAGGTGCTGGGATATGGTGGTCGTGGCCTCATTGAGTTCACTTGCTTAGGGGCATGGGAGCACTCATACCCAAGGAGAAAGCAGATTTTAACCAAAAGAGTGGCCTGTCCTCCCCTTGACCTCACCCAAGGCCATCTCTGTGCCCTGCCCCTGAGTCTAAGTATAAGGATCTGGATGTATCTGTGTTTCTGTGATCGTCATTATATGGTCACCTCAAGGCCACGGCCAGCAGTGCCAGCTTGTTTAAGGACTGAAGCTGAATGTTATAGAAAATTTGCTGGTACCCACCTTCTCTAGCTCAACACAGCCTATCTCTAGGGTGTTGTTAGACATCCAGTCCCTGGAAAAAAAGCTAAAAAAAAAAAAAAAGCTAAAAAAAAGCTAAATTCTCTCTTCCCATACTTCTGTTAGCAGCTGCCATTTATTTGTCCGCACTCCCTGGGGGGCTACCAAGAGTGGAACAAACAAGCTATTTATCCCCAAGCCCATGTTTTTGGCCTCAAAACCAGGAGATCCAAGAGCTTCTCCTCCCTCTCCCTACTTGGCAGCAAGAGTGACTGTGGCGGCTTCTGGCCAGCCGGGGCACGGGGTGGCTGTGGAGGAAAGAGAGCCAGGTCTGAGTTTAGGTGCCCAAGCCACCTAGGGTAGGGATACACCCTGCTGTTCTCTGAAGCAGAGCCCAAAGGGACTCACGCCCTGCAGTGGGGCTGCCTAGAGAACCCTCCAGCTGCAGTAAGCAGGGAGTAGACCCACCTCCAGCACAGTGCCAGTGGTTTGCCCTTCTTCTGGCCTGCAAGCACAAAGGTCAAATGCATAGCCCCTCAAATACACACAAGCTCAGATCCTTCCCCTTCTGGGTAGCCCAGGATTTCTAGTCCCTCTAGAAGAGTTTTACTCATTTCATTTTTAGGGAGGTTTCTAGGGTCTCCAAGGCTCAGACTTAGGTCACTACCCCTGTGCTAGTCACTCCTGACACCTGGAAAAGGTTCCAAAGGTGGAACAGCTCAGGGGGTGCCAAGGATCAGAGTGGATCCTTGAGAGGCTGGGGATGAAGGAGTTTGGGCAAAGTCCCTGAAACATCTCAGTGGTGGAGCTTCTGTGAGAAGGCATAGTATGTGTGTGTATGTGTGTATGTTGGTGTGTGCATGTGTGTGTGTGTGGTGGCAGGGGACTGTTCCTAGAGGAGGAAGTTAGGGTGAGGGCCTGAGGCTGGAAATGGCAATGGGGTGGGGCCTCCAAGCAAGGACAGGAAGTTGGTCTTTGAGGTTTCTGGGAGAGCCAGAACCATAAGAGCCACAAAATAAGGTGGGTATAGTCTCAGAACCCAGGTGCCAGGCCTCTCCTCAGGACCCCTACTTCTGACCTCAATGAGGCCGGGCCTTCAACACTAAGGTAGGAGGGATCCTGGCCAGCAGGTCAGCCAGTAGTTCAGGAGAAAGGTTGCTGGGATGGGGGTTCTGCTGCCACTTCATTTTCTTCCATTCAAATAGTCTGCTCTGTGTTTCTGCTCTGCTGTGTAAAAGGTCACTGACTCTCCCTAGATGATTGCTCAGTTCACATCCCTAAACTCTCTCTATTTGGGCCCTAGGGAGGTGTAGCAACTCCTGAGGGAGCTTGTTCTTGAGGCTGACTGGGTAAGAGGAGAAAATGGTGCCTCTGACAGTTCCCAGTTGCTGGCTGGAGTCCCAGGGAAACAGTAATACAGGCAAAGGAGTAAAGTAGGGGAAGAGAGAAGGGTAGGGGCAGGGAAGAATCCAGAATCCAGAATCCACAACATTAATTCCCCATTTCAAGAAACTCTCTCCTCCCCCACACCCACCCGATGTGGCTCAGCACCAGGAAACCAAAAGCCCAGAGCACTGTGGCCACAGAGACACTCGCACGCAGCCCTCGGGGTGGGCAGGACAGGCTGCAGGCAGATGAGGACAAGATGTGATCTGAAGAGGCCTTGTGGCTTAAGGCCACTATTGGAGAGAGAGAGAGAGAGTCGGCCAGACTCTCGGACAGCAAGGTTAGAGGCGGGTGCGGGAGAGCAATCTGGGGTGGACCCCTCGGAGCAGTGTGGGTGGGGAGAGGGTCAGGGGCTGAGGGAACCCGCGATGGGAGGCGAGTGGGCTCGTGGGGGAGGCCTGCGATCCCTGTAGCAGCTCCATCTTAGCGGATGGCCAGAGGGCAGTGCCGCCCCCTGGAGGTCGTGCTTCGCGGAACGCGGCTCTCAGCGCACGGTTCGCAGGGTCCTGTGACTCGTTGCCCGCTCCTCTCCCAGCTATACGCGCCACCGAGTGGCCTGTGTAGACCCCACTGCCCGCCCCTCAGGCTCTCGATAGCGGCCCTTACCCTGCGAAGCATGTGGCCCAGTGGTCTTGAGGTTCCCGGTGCGCTCAGCCAGTGGCTGCTTTTGCTCCTCCTGTGGCTGCTGATGGGACCAGTAACTGGCGCCCCGACCACGCCGGACACCTCCAGCGCCCCAAGTCTGCGGGAGCGCGCACGGGCCCTGATGCGGGACTTCCCGCTCGTGGACGGGTGCGTAGGTTCGGGGTAGAGACTAGCGGGGACTGGTGGGGGCCAAGCTTAACCTTGGGCAGGGACGGAGGTCCGGAGCATGCGGGGCTAGTGAGGAGACTCCCTGACATCAACCTAGATGTCCTCTCCCATCATCCATGGGTGCGCTTCCCCTCCTGTCATCCCCTCTGGTGGGAACCCCTCAACCCAGGCTTCAGCGGATCCTAGTATGGTCTGTGTGACGGTATGGGGTGGGGGACCCCTGGGCTGGCCTAGGCCAGGCAACATGTCCTGCCTGATCCCAAGGCCTAAGGAACCCAATTATTTGCTTTGACTTCCCTCCAGACACAACGACATGCCCCTGGTCGTGAGGCAGTTTTACCACAATGGGCTACAGGATGTTAATCTGCACAATTTCAGCCACGGCCAGACCAGCCTGAACAGGCTTAGAGATGGTCTCGTGGGTGCCCAGGTACCACAGGGATACCCAAGGTGCCCCCACGGCTGCTGAGGAATGCAGGGGGCTGGGGTGTGGGGGCCTCAGAGACCACAAGTTAGTCACATTGGAACTCAGTTACTATAGTGACCTAAAAAGTGCCATGACATGGATGCTGGGGGCTGCAGAGGTCACAGTGGGCCAACTTGATGGGCATCCAAGTACCACAGAACAAGCAAAGCATTACATGTGACTTGTGGGCACAGTGAGTGCTATGCCAGCTGTGGAGTCTATGAGAAGCCCAAGGAGTTCCAAAGCAATCCCTGTTCAAGCCAACCCCTGGCTTTTTCCTAGTTCTGGTCAGCCTACGTCCCATGCCAGACCCAGGAACGGGATGCTGTGCGCCTTACCCTGGAGCAAATTGATCTCATCCAGCGCATGTGTGCCTCCTATGCTGAGCTGGAGCTTGTGACCTCGGTTGAAGGTAGGTGGGCTGGTGGTGGTGGGTACTAGAGACTTGACTGAGCTACCTAAGCCTCTGAAAATGATCATGTGACCTATCTGCCCCAGCTCTGAACAGTACCCAGAAATTGGCTTGCCTCATTGGTGTGGAAGGCGGCCACTCACTGGACAGTAGCCTCTCCGTCTTGCGAACCTTCTACGTGCTGGGTGTGCGCTACCTGACACTCACCCACACTTGCAACACACCCTGGTGAGCACAGTGCAGATGGTATGGCCCTACAGAGGCAGGAATCTGCCCAAGATCACACTGGGGCCCAAACCAAGCTTTACCCCTGGGATCTGTCCCTGAACCTGGAATAGGGAGGGGAGCTGGGATTTGCAGAGCAAGACTGGATCCCCAGAAGGCCCTCTTACTGCCAGGCACAGCCAAGCTTGGGTCCCTGCTCTCACACCAGTGAGTTGCAGGTATAGAAGGTCCAGTAGGGCTTCTAGCTAGGCTTTTATGGCCAAGTCATGGCCACCAGTCAGATTGCCTCCTGGCCATCCAACAGGGCAGAGAGCTCGGCTAAGGGTATCCACCCCTTCTACAACAATGTGAGCGGGCTGACCAGCTTTGGTGAGGTAAGGACCCTGGTTCCATACCCTGCCCCACATGAATGTATGTGCCCAATCAGTTCCCTACAGATAAATGCACACAAGATAAATGCACACAAGATAAATGCAGCCCTGATGCTGTCTCCCCAACCTGCCCCTGCAGAAGGTGGTGGCAGAAATGAACCGTCTGGGAATGATGGTAGACTTGTCCCATGTCTCAGACGCCGTGGCACAGCGAGCCCTAGAAGTGTCACAGGCACCCGTGATCTTCTCCCACTCAGCTGCCCGGGGCGTGTGCAGGGACACTCGGAATGTTCCTGATGATATCCTGCAGCTTCTGGTGAGAGACTACCCTGGCCGTGAAACCTAAAGCAAGAGGTTCAAGCTAGGAGCCCTTGAACCTGAGTTCCTGTTCCCTCAACTTCCCCAAACCCCAGGTGGAGCATCTTCTGCCCCACAAACCCACAGCCCACAGCCCCTGAACTCTTAAACCCTAGGTGGGATTCTAGGTGGTAAATATTCCTCCAAACCCACAAACCCAGAGCCAAAACACCACGCAGACCAGGGCTGAGACTCCTCCATTCACACAAACCCAGAGAGAAGTCTCTTCTGACCTCAAAGCCAGGGCTGAACACCGTCCTCATAGGAGCCGAGAGAGTGAACAGGCGGGCAGTAGTGCTGGAGGGCGAAGCTGAGTGTCCATTTGTCCACCTGGCAGAAGAAGAATGGTGGCATTGTGATGGTGTCCTTGTCAGTGGGGGTGCTGCAGTGCAACCTGTTAGCCAACGTGTCTACTGTGGCAGGTAAGCCTCACCTTGGGCTCTCTGAAGCTCTGATTTAGATGTGAATCTGGGTCCAAAATTGGGGACAACCTCACAACAGCCCCAGTGGTTTGATCCACCTGTTGGCAATAGGCTCAGCTCCTTCCAAAACCCAGTAATGGAGAGTAAACAGCATCTTGGTGCCATGTGGAACTAGAGACACAGCATTGAAACTGTGATATTGATACACATAAGTGAGGCAATCAGGCACAGAGCCCAAGTGCCAACCATCTGCGCCTCTTCAGGGACTCTGAAAGTGCCTTGCCCCTGCCTCTGGCCAGTGAATTGGACAGCTCCTTAAGTCTCTGACAATCTTTGTCGGTTGTACTCTTGTCCCTCGTTCATCCTCCACACCCATGGAAAGGAGCACCCACAGTTTCTCAAGGAGACTGTGAAGCAGAGTGAACCTTGGATGGGAAATGGCCCAAATGGGTGGCTCTGGGGTCCACTCCAGATCTGAAGTCCAGTCTGGGGCCAGTTGGAACCACTTCAGATCAACCCTCAGAGCTGTCAAGTTGGTATCCTGGGTGCCAGGCCATGAAGGAACTGGCCTGTGTGGCATACAGGCTGCAAGAAGGGGAATCTGTAACAGAGTCCAGTCCCCACTCCCACCCCTGTCCAGGAAGCCCCACACCACTGACTCTCCATCCTTCAGATCATTTCGACCACATCAGGGCAGTCATTGGATCCAAGTTTATTGGGATTGGTGGAGATTATGATGGAGCTGGCCGGTAAGTGCTTCCCTGTGGCTTGACGTGGGCTGACTGTGCAGCAGGGGGGCTTTCACAGCCACCAGGCCCACCACACTGTGGTCTTTATGGCCTTGACCACAGACTCAGGTCTGCTGGCCCAGCTGGCATCTCTCCTCTCCCAGGGTCTGTTTCCTGGGCTTTCCTGTCTATGTATAGCCCACTGGACCTACTCAAGGTCATCACATTTGGTCAAACCACCAGACAGAGCTCATCTGCCCAGCATCTGCACCCATTCAGTGCTGGCAGGCCCAAGGCCCTGGAGCAGACTTTTAGCAAGGTATGGTGTGGACTGACTGTCTTCTCTGCCTGCAGCTGGGTCTGTGTGTGCAGGGGATCAACCTAGTTCTTAAAAAGGTTTTCTTCTATTTGTAAATAGAGGAAAATTTTGCATTCAGTAAAAGGCATAGATCTTAGTACAATTCAGTGAGTTCTGATGAATATTCAAGGAGCTTTTGCAGCCTCCTTCTGATGGATGAAGAGCAGGGGTGAATCATTTACTCTCTCCAAGTCTCCATTTCCCATATCTGACCAGGGGTGGGGTTCAGTGGACCCTGGATGCATAGGGCTGAGGTTCTGACTCAGGACCAGGGAACAGGGCTGAGGCCCAACAGCTGGCTGGCTGGCGGCCACACAGGTTCCCTCAGGGGCTGGAGGACGTGTCCACATACCCAGTACTGATAGAGGAGTTGCTGAGTCGTGGCTGGAGTGAGGAAGAGCTTCAGGGTGTCCTTCGAGGAAACCTGCTGCGAGTCTTCAGACAGGTGGAACAGGTATGCTGGGCTGGGCAAAAGAGGAGCTCAGGGGTCTGAGCAGGTGGATGGTTGGGGTAGCTGTGGGAGCTGCTGCCCACTGACTGCCGCTTCCAGGTACGGGAGGAAAACAAGGGGCAGAGTCCCTTGGAGGACGAGTTCCCGGATGAGCAGCTGGGCAGCTCTTGCCGCTCCGTCCTCCCACATCCTCATCAAAGACAGAATCTGGCTCCAGACCAGAAACTAACCGAGACTCCAGTGCATGGGAAACTCATTTTGTCACCTAAGTGGTCATTCTCAAAATTCCACCCCTACATGGCCCCAGGCCTCAAAGTTATTGCTGCCTTCCCAGTCCTCATTCTGTGGCTCTGGTGATCCAGTTAATCCTGTCAGATGTCATTTTGGCAGCTGCAGACAACCCACAAAGTTCCCTCACATGCAAGCACAAACATTTCCTGAAAATAAATGTTTCACACATGGAATCAGCATGAGTGTCCTTCTCTGTGGTGGGGTCTGGTGATGCAGGCTCCCAATACTGGTGATGTTTGGTGGGGGATCCTGCAGTTCAACCACCAGATACTCAAGGAAGAGCTGCTGGCAGTGGTCTGAGGAAACTCAGGTGTTTGGGCTCTGCCTGGAAGAGGACAGAGCCACAATGAGTGGCTCTGGCTGCGTGAGGGTGGACCTTACTTGGATCCCTCTGAGTAACTAACTTCAATCCACATCCTGACCCACTGACCACCACCTGGGGATCTTTCAGGGAATTCTGGTTCAGATTCCCAAGAAGAGAACCTGCCTGGATCACATATGATCTTTGTTCCTATTAGGACAGAGCCCAGAATGTCAGCCTCCTTAATGGGCCATGGATCTCCAATGGCTGGACTGCTCCAGATGTGGGCCCAGCTCCTTCTCTGCTCCTTAGCCACTTCCTTTCTGAGAACTACCCCATCCTGCTCCCAGTCCATTAATGATAATAGCAACTGAATAGCCAGAATTAAGAGTTAATACATTAAGGGTTAGTACATTGCATTAATAATAAGAGCTAATAATACATAACATGATAATAATAGATAATGACTAATAAAAATAATAGTTAATACTGATAATCTACACATATTCCATGACTGAGCAATTTCACCTCAGGTATAAATCCAAGAGGAATGCATAATATGTTCCCAAAAGGCATATGAAATAATATTTATAGCAGCCCTATTCATAATAATGCAAATGCACTTCAAAGTCAAACTTCAAGGAGCCAAAGATGAAAGATTACCTTAAAAGCTGCCATATTAAAACAAATCATATTAACGAGGAACAACAATAAAACTGACAACTGAATTTTCAACAGAAATAATGGAAATCCACACACAGTGGAATACCTTTAACCTGATGAATGAAAGTAACTACCAATGTTGAAGTCTGTGGACAGTGAAAATATTCTTCAAAAATGAAGGAAAGTAAATACATTTTCAGACCAACAAAAGTAGAGAGAGAAACTGGAAATATATAAACCACCTAATGGAAATATCAATTGTTATGGGAAAGTGCATATCAAAAAGAAATTAAGGAGACTAGAGATGCCCTATTTTCACATTTGAAATGGAAGTATAAAAATTTAAACAGGGTCTTCAGATTTTGAATTTTTAACTGCAGAAAAGTTATGTTCTATGAATACATCTGATTTGTCAAAAGCAGACATTGATTTGGTGCTAATAAATTCTGAAATTTTAAGTTCTGTAGAAGTTCCAACGGACAGTTTTAAGGAACCTGCAATACTGATGCTTTGTAATAGAAAATCAGCATTGTGTTTGGATCTTTTAAAATTGATTCACAAATTTTGCTTAGTGGAATCTTATCCAAATTTGGCAATAGCCAGCCTTGAAAAAAATTTTAACTATGCTAGTCACAGTAGCATCCTGTAATTAAGAAGTCTCGGTAAGCTGTAGTTATTTTAAAAGTATTTGTATTTGAGATTGTCAGTTAGTCAAGAGAAATTGTCAAACATGTACCCTCTCAATAGAAAATGAGCTAAGCAAAGAGGTTTTAAAAATATTATTCATGAGTGTGCTTTCATTAAACCCAGGAAAGTAAAATTATAATTCTGGTTTGAGTATAAATAAAATATAGAAATATAAAATAACATTGTGAGTTTTAATACACATACTTTTTGGTTCTTTAATATTTTTCAACTATTTTAACGTTCTGGAAAAATTAACCATTAAATAATACATTAAAATGTGTGTAAGAGAGAAAGAAAAATACCATATGATATCACTCACATGAGGAATCTAAAAAAAAAAGGAAAAGACATAAGTTAACTTATTTACAAAACAGAAACAGACTCACAGACATGGAAAACAAACTTATGGTTACCAGAAAGGAAAGAGGGTGGGAAAGGATAAATTACGAGTTTGAGATTTGCAGATACTAACTACTGTATATAAAAAACAAGTTTCTTCTGCATAGCTAAGGGAACTATATTTAATATCTTGTAGTAACCTATAATGAAAAAGAATATGAAAATAAATATATGTATATATATGTATGACTGAAACATTATGCTGTACACCAGAAATTGATACAACACTGTAAACTGACTATACTACAATAAAAAAAACTAGACAATTAAATACTATAATATAGTAAAAATATGTGTGTAGGAGTACCCATTTTTCCTCTTGCCTCAGGGTCCAAGTTGGCTGGTCTCTGCATCATTACTCAGAAATGCTTTCTGCAACAACATGAATGGACCTGGAGATTGTTATACAAAGTGAAGTAAGTCAGAAAAAGAAAGAAAAATAACATATGATATCACTTACTTGTGGAATCTAAAAAAATGACACAAGTGAATTTATTTACAAAACAGAAACAGACTCACAAGCATAGAAAACAAACTTATGGTTACCATGGGGGAAAAGGTGGGGTGTGGAGGGAAAAAGTGGTACCTCAGGATTTGTAGATACTAACTACTATATATAAAATAAACAGACAAGGTCCTACTGTATAGCACAGGGTACTATATTCAATACCCTGTAATAGCCTATAATGACAGAGAATACAAAAAGGAATATCTATATATATACATATCTGAATCACTATGCTGTACCCCAGAAAGTAACATACTATAAACTGACTAAACTTCAATTTAAAAAAATGTGTTCCGTTCATTTCACCTGTTCTCTCCTTTCTTGACTCCTTTTGGATTGATTGAGTAGTGCTCTAAGATCACCTGAATCCCATTTCAGATCCTTCCAAGCCGAGCTGATCCAGCTCAGAGTCCATTTACGGGAAATGGGAAGAGGCGGAGGTTACCAAAAGACAGCTGAGAGAAGGGCCCTGTGTTGCTGGGCCTCAGGCCTCTGAATTCGGGGCTCTGCTCTGGCGGACAGCGGTTCTGCGTGGGCATGGCGGGGCTGCTCTATGATGGCCAGAAGAGGTTGGAGGTCACAGCCAACTGCCACTGCTGGAGCAGCACTGAAAGGAACAGGAAAAACTGGAGAGACTTTCCTCTTTTCTTCTCCTGCCTTTCCATTTCCTTTTCTCCAGTGACTCCTATTGGCAGAATGTAATAGGAAGCCAGCTGGGCAGCTCGGAAATATGGTTTCAAGAGTTCAGTCCCCAGCCTCACAGTGTAGAGAATAACTGAAGGCTGGATCTGAAGTTGAAAGACAATTTCTTGAGTAACCAGGATTGCTGAAGCCTGAATCACTCTTTCCCCTAGGGTGGGTTCTTTTGTGTTCTAACTCCTCAGGGTTCTCCCTTAACCCTGGTGGACCCTGGATGCTAATCTGTATTCCTCCCTAATGGAAGAAACCACCCAAAGGCTGGGCCCACCTCTGGATTTCCACCCTCCCTGGATCCTAGACAAGTCATTTTTCAATACCTTGTTAACTCCCTGATGCCTTTAAGAAGATCCATTTTATATTTTACCCAACTTTTCAAAGTTGGTTGACTAGTTATTGTCAGGAGGGATATAACTTTGATTTACTTAGTCAACCAAAACCAGACATTTGAAACTGTTTATGCATTAATTTGATAATATTTAAAAATTAACTATAAACATTATGACCTCTCCTTTCACCCTTTCACTTAAGACTAAAATAGGAAACAGCTGTATGTGAAATTCTTCTGCACTTTTGATAAACTATTAGCAAAGTTATCATTCATTATGTTGCTTAACCTCACTTAAATGAAGACCTCCATGGCAGGTTGGCTCAGATGTATGAAAAACCAGAATATAAAGATATTCTCTCCCTCCCTCCATCTCTCTCTCTCTCTCTGTCCTTCCTGAGCTGAGGAAGGCAAGCTGGAGGCAGCTGAGTCAGACTTGGTCCTTAACCCCAGGCATGAGAAAGGGGCAGTAATGGACAGGGGGCAGTGGTCACCAGAGACTAAGGCCCTTCGGGCACCCAGAGGGGAGGCCTACTTATCAGGGAGCCCCAGAGGGAGAACAGGAGATAGATGCAGGTACCAACCAGGGCACAATTCAGATTAGATTTTGGTCCGTGCTGTGGGCCTCTCTCAGCCTAGTAGAACCTGATGCACACCCAGAAGGCTCAGATGCCACGCAAATGCAGTTCTGAGATCAGCCTAAACCTAAACCATGACTTTTTCTGCAGAAAAAAATTAATTTTACTGTCCAGGCCGCTGACCAGCCTGGAAACCACCTTGTATTGAAGGAGGATTTCTGCCCCAGGTAGTCATGTGTCAGACTAAGCTCTCATGCTACTAGCACCAAGGGGCCTAACCACACCTTGTCTTCCTACTCACTGCCTTGGAAGGTCTTCTAGCTCCTCCACTACAGCACAGTCATCTGGCTCAGACCAGACCTTTGCCTGGGCTATTGGCCAACCTAGGATGCCCTTTCCACTCCTGTGCCAGACACAAGCCCCATCCTTTCAAGGCTCAGCTGCTGGTCTGATGCCTCCACAAATCTCTTACCACCTTGGCCAGCCCTTGCCAGTACAGCCTTTGACTTCCCTCAGCCAAAGATGACTATATTACAGAAAAAGATGAGTTATAAATTAACCACAGAGTGCTGAAACAAAATGGTGTCCCAAAAATATTCTTCTTGAATTTCATTTCTATTAAAAATACATAGGGAATCGTTTTTTGTCAGTCAAAACATACAGATCTAATTCACTCTTCTGAATTCTAATTCTTCTTTCTAGAATTCATGGAATATTTAACCAGTTGGAGGGCGGGGCACATCCCTGCAACTAAAACCCCACGTGGACCTGCGATCTGTCTGGTTAGAGGTGAAATTAGGAAGATTCCTGGACCGGTCTCATTCCCCGCGCTGACCTCCTCCGGGAATCAGTAGGACCACGGAGCTCGCAGAGGATGGATGCAGGGCCGGAAGCAGGGGCGGAGGGCCCGCGATGCGTCGCTAGTGGGCGCTCGCGCAGAGGCCGGCTTGGCCTGCTGGGACGCCCTCCTAGTTGGTGCGGGACGGGCCTACCGTCCCCCTGGCGGCCGTGCTGTGCGGCGGCATTGCGGATTCCCGTGCGTCTGTGGAGCGTCCTGACTCCAGCCCTCTCCTCACGAGGCCTCACTGCTGGGGCACCTACATCGACGGTCGGGACCCCATCGTCTCCCTCTATCCCTGGCCTGCCTCTCTCAGGCACTGGAGACTGGCATCTGCCCGCCTCCCTAGCCCCGCGCAGCATGCGGACCATAGGCCTTGATGGTCCCTACGCGCTCGGCCGGTGGCCTCTCCTGTGTCTGCTGCTCCTGCTGTGTCTGCTGCTGCGGCCGGTAACCCAAGTCCAGACCACGCCGGGTGCCCCCAGCACCCTGACCATGTTGGAAACCCCTAGCGCCTCCACCAGGCCCGTCACCTCCAGCGCGCCGACAGCTCCAGGCACCCCCAGAGCCCCGAGTCTGCGGGAGCGCACTCTGGCCCTGATGCGGGTCTTCCGGCTGGTGGATGGGTGCGTAGGTGCAGTGTGCCGGCTGGTGGGGCTGAATTTGCCCCTGGGCATGGAAGGAGGTCCTGAGTGTGAATGGCTAGTGAGAAGGCCCCCTCACCACCACTCCTCTCTCTTCCTTTCCTGCCATTTCCCTGTTGCTGGTGGAACCCCCGACCTAAAAACTGCGCCTCAGGACCATCATCTGTATGAGGCGGGGAGGTGGGCTGGGAAAGGACACGACGCCCAGGCATGCTGACATGTCCTGCCTGACCTGGAGGCCATATCCCCTCTCTAACTTTGTCTTGATACCCTCAGCCACAATCACCTGCCCATGCTTCTAAAGGAGATTCTCCAGAACAAGCTGCAAAATGTCAACCTACGCAATTTCAGTCTTGGCCAGACCAACCTGGACAGGCTTAGGGATGGCCTCGTGGGTGCACAGGTACTGCAGGGACACATAATGACCCCTGAGGAAGGGGGGGGGGGCACAGGAACCTGGGTGCATGAGCCATGGGTGACTATGATAGGAGGCAATGTGCCATCCTGTGGCTGCTGGGGGATGGGGAGTGTTGGAGATCAAGACAGGCCAGCTGCATGGGTGTCCAGGTTCTGTGGAGACACACAGAAAGTGATCAGAAAATCCCTGGTGAGTGTGGAGGCTGCTGGAACCACAAAGGATATGGTGGATTGGCCTTGGGCACTCACACAGCACATGGACCAACAGCAGGCAATGATGTGTCACGATTCTAGTTGGGCCTCTGGTAGCAAGCTGAATAGTCATCAGAGAACCTTGGGTCACGTAGTGCCTCAGTCAAGGCCACTGACCCAAATGAATACCTTGGTGGGTGAGGAGGAGTGGCAGGCCAAGGGCAATGGAGACCACCCTGATCTCATTCTGGAACCCTGGGCCAACCCCTAGTTCTGGTCAGCCTACACCCCATGCCAGGACGAGGATGCTGTGCGCCTCACTCTGGAGCAGATTGACCTCATTCATCGCATGTGTGCCTCCTACTCTGAACTGGAGCTTGTGACCTCAGCCACAGGTGAGCTGGGGAACAGGAGGGTAGTCAGGGACTCACTCCAATGGTTCTGGCCCTGAGGTCTGACCACTCAATTCTCCACCCTCTTGTTAGGTCTGAACAGTACTCAAAAGCTGGCGTGCCTTATTGGCGTGGAGGGTGGTCACTCAATAGACAGCAGCCTCTCTGTGCTACGCAGTTTCTATCTGCTGGGAGTACGCTACCTGACACTCACCTTCACCTGCAGCACGCCCTGGTGAGCAGAGTGCCTGGCCAGGGTGGAATGGTAGACAGCATGGTGGGGAAACTGCCAAATTGGTGAGGAGAGACAGGTCCACAGAAGGAAGCTTGGACTCCCAGCGGGTCCCACACACTTCCAGAAAGCAGCTGGTCTGGATCCTCCCCCTGTTCTGGAGGTGGGATGGATGGACAAAGAGCCTGGATATCCAGGCTTTGTTGGCCAAGGTGTAGCCTGCTAGATTGCCATCCTCTGGCTGTCCTGCAGGGCAGAGAGTTCCACCAAGTTTAAACACCACTTCTACACCAACATCAGTGGATTGACAAGCTTTGGTGAGGTAATGACTCCTGTTCCATACCCTACCCCACCCATTCCCTACAGATATGCACACATTCCTGCATCCCTCCTGATCCCTGCCCCCTCAAAAAAAAAACCAAAAAACTGTCCCTGCAGAAGGTAATAGGGGAAATGAACCGCCTGGGCATGATGGTGGACTTGTCCTATGGGTCGGACACCTTGATGCGGCAAGCCCTGAAGGTGTCAAGGGCTCCTGTGATCTTCTCCCACTCAGCTGCCAGGGCTGTATGTGACAATATGCTGAATGTTCCTGATGACATCCTGCAACTCCTGGTGAGCAGCCATCCTAGCCCTCAAACCCAGGGCTGGGCATGCTTCATCCAAAGTTCCTTGACCCTGAACAAAGCTACCCACCCAGGCCTCACTTACCCCTGGACCCAAGGCTGGTTAACCCTCCCCCATCCCTGAAACTCAAGGCCAAAATTTCCACCCAAGGACCCACAGAGGTGAAGCCTTTCCCAATCCCTGAAGCGAAGACTGAGCACTTGTCCTACGAGGGCCCCCAGGGCATAGGTGGCAGGCCATCAGGCCAGTAAGGCCAAGCTGAGTGTCCATTCATTTATCCTTGTAGAAGAATAACGGTGGCATTGTGATGGTGTCGCTGTCCCTGGGGGTGCTGCAGTGTAACCTGTTTGCTGATGTGTCCACTGTGGCAGGTGAGCCCCACTTCAACCCCTTGGGCAGTTCTAGCTTGGCCTGTGACTGCTGGGACCCTCAGGACAGCTCAAGCCATCTAGCACACCTGCTGGGCTCTGGGCAGGCCTTCCAACAGCCCAGGGGAGCAGATACAGCTCTTCACTGCTACCTAGATCTGGGGCCACAATCAGTGCTGATGCATTTGGGGGCAGCAACAGCCTGTGCCTCTGAGTCTCACTTTTGCTCCCACATCTCTGGACTAGGACAGGCAGAGCACTGGCCAGGCTCTTAAGGAACCCAGAGGAAGGGTGGCTTCTGGGCAGGAAAAGGGCCAAAGGAGTGGGTGTCTCTGAGTTTCACTCTAGGTCCAGTGTCTAGCCTTGGTCACTCCAGAACTCACAACAGGCCAGGAGTTCTGTGGAGTTGGCTGCTATGTCCTGGAGTGCTGTGGGCAAGGGAATTGGCCAGGCTGAGCTTCCCCAGAGCAGAGCTGGTCCCAGGGTCTAACTCCAGCCTTGTGCTGCCCACCACTAACCCTCACCCCCTAGATCACTTTGACCACATCAGGGCAGTCATTGGATCTGAGTTCATCGGGATTAGTGGAAATTATGATGGATCTGGCCGGTAAGTGTTTCCCTGGGGTTTGTCTTGGGCCAGGGTACAGTGGGGAATCCTTTAGTCTCAGTTCCCCATCCCATGATCCTCCCATTCTTCCCGCCTCCACCACAAGGTCTGGTCTTTCAACCCACCTGACATCTCCCCACTCACAGGGCCTGTTTCCCAGACTCTCCCTGTCCCTCCTGTGGCCCCGTGCACACCCATTCCCACTCCAGGTCATAACAGTTGTTAAGTAACCAACCCTCTTCCATGAGAGCTTGTCCGCCCAGCACATGTTCCACTCCCAGCCCAGCAGATCTGCTGTGGGCAGAGCATCTGCTCAGCGGGTAGTTGCTGCAGAGTTCCAGTCTGCAAGGAGCTTCCAAAGCTGCATTCAGTAGCCTGAAGAACATGGCCCTTAATTTCCCATATGTGGTTGGGGCTGATGCTACAGTGGGACCTAGGCCACGACTGGGGCAGAGGTTCCACAGCTAGCCAGCTGACAGCCACACAGGTTCCCTCAGGGGCTGGAGGACGTATCCACATACCCAGTACTGATAGAGGAGTTGCTGAGACGAGGCTGGAGGGAAGAAGAGCTTCAGGGTGTCCTTCGTGGAAATCTGCTGCGGGTCTTCAGACAAGTGGAACAGGTATGCTGGGCTGGGCAAAAGGATGGATCAGAGGTTTGAGCAGGTGAGGGGTATGGGTGCTGTGGAAGCCACCAACTGCTGACTTCCACCCCCAGGTGAGAGAGGAAAGCAGTGGCCAGAGCCCTCGGGAGGATGAATTTCCCAACAGGCAGAAGGGCAGGTCCTGCCACTCCCACCTCCCGACTCAGCCTCAGAGTGAACACCTGGTCTCACACCCAGAGATGAACAAGTGGCCGGCCAATCAAGCCCTCCAAAGGCCCTCCAAAGCCTCCCCACACTTCATCCTAGGCCTGGTAGCTGCTGCCACCTTCTCAGTCCTCGTCCTGTGGCCCTAGTGACCTGGCCAGTCCCCACAAAGGTCACTGTGGCTAAATCCCCCGAAGTTCCCCTCCTAGTCATCCCGGCACAAGCACATGCTGAGAATAAACATTTTGGGTAGGAACCAGGTGTGAGTGTTCTTCCTTCTTCACAGGGAGAGGGATTGGGTCTGGTAGACTCTTGGTTGGTAAGGGGTCTTGTGTTCTAGCCCCAGCTGCTCAAGATGGGTGGTTCCTATTGGCGTCCAGCTTTGTCTGTCTCAGGAAGGGCAGAGGCATCTTACCATATTCTTATGCCAGAAGCCTGAGCCCACAGAAAAGAACAAAGGAATCACATTCAGATCTGATCCTATCATGGAGTGTGATGCTGGATACCAATCTCTCTCTGAAAGGTTAAATTTTTTTTTAAGAAGGTGATACCTTTTATAGGATGAACTAACTTGTTTGGAAATATCAAGAGAGAAAGTTTGTAAAGATTTTAGATTTTTCACATAAGATCCTCTGACTTTTTGTTAAACTGATTTTTTAGAGGAGGAGAGGGGAAATCAAATCTTAAAAAAAAAAAAAAAAAAAGGAAACTAGTGCCATTTGCTCAGCTTTCTACAGACCCTCCATCTTTAGCCACTTTCCTCTCCCAAACCACAAGGGTGGGCCAGAGACAGATCTAAGTTACTTCCATGGGAACCTGAAATTGGGAGAGAGATTACAGTGCCACCTATGTTATAAATTGTGTCCATATATGTGTGAGTCTGTCTGAATTCTGTTCCATTTATTTGGGCTATTTGTTTATTCTAGTACCAATACCGCAATATCTTAATTACAGCAACTTTAAAAAAAAGTCTTGGTATCTAGTAGAGTAAGTTTTCCCACTTTAAGAGTATCATATCAGTCTGATCAGATAAATAGATCCACAGTGAAGATATAAAATAAGAGATTTACAGGGATTAGACTTTATGCACATGTCGGAGACAATGGAAAAGGCTGTCACCTGTGCATCTGGTGTTGGGTCTTAAATCTGTACAGGTAAGCTGGGCCAGAGTTAAGAAGGAGAGCTGAATATGGGGTGGAGTAGAACAAGGATGAACCCATAAGGACAAACTGTGACAAATGCATATCCATTTGGAAAAAAAAAAATATTGACCCCTAGCTCACACCATGCTGAATACAACATAGAAAATAAAATTAATTTGAAAATGTTTTTGATCCAAATGCAAAAGACAAAAGTATAAAACTCTTAGAAGCTAGTGTAGGAAAATATATTTGTAACCTCAGCATAGGGACACTGGACATAAAAGCATTAATGACACAGGAGAAGACTGATAAATTGGATTGCATTAGAATTAATTTATGTTTATCACTCACCATGTTGTACAACCACCCCTCTATCTAGTTCCAAAATATTTCAGCCACCCTAAAAGAAACCCTATACCCATTAAGCAGTTACTCCCCATTTCCTTGTCCCCCCTAAACACCAATCTGTTTTCTGTCTCTATGGATTTACCTATTCTGGATATTTCTTACAATGGAATCATATAATATGTGACCATTGTATCTGGCTTCTTATAGTTAGCTTAATGTTGTCATGATTCATTCATGTTATACTTTTTCTCCATCTTTATTTTATTATTTTTCTGGGATTCCTATTGTGCAGACATTAGAACTTCTATTTCTATCCTCCATAATTTGGGGAATTATATTATCATAAGGAATTTTGGGAGAATTTCTCAGTTTGGCCTTTCCAATTTACCAATTCATTCTGTTATAACTTTCTGCTATTATATCACCTATTGTGTTCTTTGTTTCAGATATTATTGTGGTAATTTTAATACATGGTTCTGTATTTCTTTGATTCCTTTCCCTCCAGAGATGGGCTCTATATCTCCCCACCCCTTGAATCTGGGCTCTGTAACTGATTTACCAGCAAAATATGGCAGAAGTGATGCTGCACTTGTTTCCAGGCCTAGTTCTAGAGAAACTGCCAGCTTCCACTTCCTGCTTCTTAGGATACTTACTCATGGACTGTAGCCACTATACTATGAGGAAGCCAAGCAGCCCAGCAAGAGGTTCACATGCAGAGGACTCAATGCCCTGGTCCACAGCCCTACTGAGCTCTTAACCTACAGCCCGTAGTAACAACTTGCTAGTCATGTTCAATGAGTCATCTTGAAAGAGAATCCTCTGACTTCAACTGAAGCTGTGTGGAGCTTTTGTTGACCTGCAAATTTGTGAGCAAATAAATGTTTTTGTTGATTGTTGTTTTGGGATAATTTGTTATGTAGCAATAGATCACTAGAATAATTGTATTTGTCTCTACCTTGTATTTCTGCTTGTTCTTGTTTGTATTTTCTCGTTTCATATTGCTAATATTCTACCTTGTCTTTTCTAATATGTTTGTTAAACGAATTTGAATTTTTGACCCATGCATTCTAATCATTTTCCTGATAGATGTTTTCTTTGGAAATGTCTGTGTTTCTTAAATGTCTGTTTCCTTTTGCCTGTTAAGTTATTTTTGCCTGATGGTGCAGGCTACTTGATCAGTCAATAGCATCGGGAAGCTGTACCCCAGCCAGAGTCCCTCAGAGCCTCAGCTTGTCAGTTGGGCCATAGTCACCTATCTTCCTCACACAGCACCTGATACCACCCCTGAGGAGACAGGCCACATGTAGGGGCTGGGTGGGAACTACGGGGGACCTTTGCAGAGCTTCAGGGAAGACCAAACAGGGGGCACCTGTTCATTCTTTATTCAAAAAACGTGTTGGGGCTAGGGACTGAGACTACCAAGGTGATGAGACTGAAACGGTTCTACCCATGCAAAATCCACAGTCTAGTGGGCATGAAAAACATTAAAAATCCCCACCAACACATTTCTCCCTGAAGTGGGTCCTCTGAAAGTGCCCCAGGGGAACCCAACCCAGGGGAGAGTGAGGTGGGGTGGTGGGGAGGTGGGGTGTGTATCAGAGAAGTCTTCTGTGGGGGAGGTGGTACTCCAAGCTGAGACCTCCTCCATACAGAGGAGTGGTGAGGGCAGATGGTAGAAAAGCACTCTGTCAGAGTGAACAGAAACTCCTTAAAGTTTGGGAAAGTGAAAGGGGCCAGAGAGGCTTAGGCTGGGGAGGAGGATGGGGAGAGATACAGCTAGAGAGGTTGGAGGGGCCAGTTGGGGCAGGGCCTTTTGGGCCAAGAGAAGAGCCTGAGATTTCTCTTCAGAAGAGATGGCTCTACCATGAGCAGGGAGTCCACTGGGAAGGCTGCTGCTGTGGGCAACTGAAGGTGGCGTTAAGGACAGGTCAAGTCAGCAGGCCCTGTCTGGGATGACTGTAGGGTAGTGGGCAGAATGGTGGTCAGTTCTGAGGTCCTCCTGCAGGGCCCAGTGACTCTGTTCCCTGAATCCACCTCAGAGCTGGAGGCTCAGAGTGTGAGGCAGGTTGGGAAGATACCACTAGTTCTGATATTCTAAAGCCCTCTGAGTCATAAAAGGGAGAAAAATGGAGACAGAGGTGGGCTCTGGGGTTTTCTGATAGAGAAACAGCTGAAAGGATAACCTTGAAAGATAAAGATGTTAAAGTAAAGCCAACTGGATAAGTTACCTGAAGCAGTGGAGTAGAAAGTGAAAGAAAAGTTAAAGGCAAAAAAATAAATTGCTTGGGTAAAGGAACCCTCAGGAGGTGAGACAGTAAAAGATAACATTAAGATGAAAGAACTAAGCTGAAGAATCCAATGCAGTGTCCAAAGAGGCAAATGGGGCCAGGCAAGAGGGATGGGTGTCCTTCCTACCGAGGAGGAAGCAGCCTCTAGTGAAAGGGCAGGAATCCCCCGCACTGGAGGGTACGGGGGATGGGACAGGACCTTTCCGGGGGTTCAGCTTCCAGAGACGCGGAGAAAAGGTATGAGACAGAGATAATGAAAATGGGGAGGGATACCCAGGAATAGCGGGAGGCCCTGGGCAGGACTGAAATGACCTCTGCGGTCCTGACTACCTTTCCCGTCCTTAAATAACAGAATTGTCACTGAGCGCTCACTAGGCACAGAGCGTAGAGCCAGCGCGCCCCATCTCACGGAGAAGCCCCAAGAGGTGGAAGTGCCATTTTCCCATTTTACAAGTACTGCAACTGAGGCTCAGAGAGGGCAGCTCACTACCCAAGGTCACACAGGAATTGGCCCTCCCCAGGGCATAGAGCGAGTAGTACTCCTGCCTCCGGGGGGAGGGCTTCACTCCGCCTGGGCCCCTCTTAGGGAGGAGCCCGCTGAGCCCCTCCTGCTCCCCGCCTCCGAGGGGCGGCCCGGGGGGCGGGCGGAGGAAGTGAGCACAGCAGGGAGGAATGCGAACGGGCGGGGCGCGCGGGCCTGGGGCGGCGGGGACAGCCGAGCAGGCGGCAGGGGCGGCAGACGCGGCAGGGCCGAGAGCGCGCGTGATGCCTCACTTCACCGTGGTGCCGGTGGACGGGCCGCGGCGCGGCGACTATGACAACCTCGAGGGTCTCAGTTGGGTGGACTACGGGGAGCGCGCCGAGCGGGAGGACTCGGATGGTGAGGGAGCCCCGGGAGGGTTCACTGGCTGGGTCCTTGGCGGGGGCGGGGGCAGGGGAGCCGGCCACGCGGGGCCCGCACTCACGCCCGGCTGTGCGCGCACACGTCGATGCGGTCCCAACTTTTCTTAGACTGCGTCTCCACCACCAGTCCCTCGCTCCGCGCACAGACCCGATTTTCCTGGGCCCCTGGCGCCCGCGGTCGGGCCGCCCTCCCCGCCCCTCCCCTTGCGGGCCGCGGGCGGGGGCTGCGGACGTGGCCGACGGAGGCCAGGCTAGCGGTGCAGCCTGGGACGGGAATAGCGTCGAACCTCCATCTCTGCCCCTTACCGGCTGGAAGCAACAGCGGCAGCCCGGACCCCAACTCTTTCACCTCCTGTGAACTGCCTCCAGCCTCTTGTCTCGCCTACACTTTTGCGCTCCAGCGTCTCTATCCCTGAGACTACCCTCTCTCCTCTCCCCTCCCCTCTTCTCCCCTGTCCTCCAGGTGCCTCCAGTACTTGGGCCTTGGAGAGAAGGCTCTGCCTGCCTGAGGGGGTCTGTGGGTAACTGGCTGTGGATCACTTACGTTGATCCCAGGTTACCTCTAGGTACAGTGGGCATCTGGAACACTCATACGGGACCAGGCTTGTCTAGGCGCTTTACGTGAATTAACTCGTTTATCCCTCCCAATTTCCCCTATGGGATAAGTACCTGTTACTCACACTTAGGAAGGAGTGAATTGAGGCATGGAGTGGTTATGTAACTTGCTCCAGGAGATTCAAATCCAAGGTTGGAGACTCCAGAGCCCTAACTTTTAACCTAAATGTTAGAACTGGGCCAGAACGTAAACCCCTCCTCCCTTCTAGGTTCTTTCCTCTCTCGGTGCCCCTTTCTCTATCTTCTCCCCCAGGAAGCCCACAGGGGATTGTCCTTGCCAGGGCTCACTCATGGAGTGTGAACATTGCCAACCAAGAACATGTGTCTGTATGTGTAGCAGCATATACACATGTAATTTTGCTGTGCATGTGTACATGCTGTGGGGTACCACAGAGTGAAGGTGGGTTCAGGATAGCACATTCTCATGGGCCACTGGGCCACTTTTTCCTGCAGGGTTGTCAGTTGGGATAGATTTGATGACAAATGCTTAATGTCTGTGACTGACCAAGATGGAGATATGCAGGGAATGTGTGTGTTGGTGGCATGTGTCAGGTGATATGATCTTGACTTGACTCTGATCTGTCTGTGATGGTGACATGACTGAGGTGATCCATGCCTGACGTAGGTGATGGCTATATGTGTGTCACTTGACTGCTGTATGTGGAGATGGCACAGGATGGTGGCATGGGCTGCTGGACATCATGGAGATTTTAAGGCTTGATTTTACAGCTGTGTGGTTACATACACCTCAACCCTTACCCCAAGCCATCACCTGCCCCTGGCCTTGTTCCAGTGGTTAGAGCAGGAGCCAGCATCCATCCCTCCTCCTCTGTTAGCCCTTGGAGTCCCTCTCTCCCCAGAGGCTGGGCTGGTCTACATCCCTAAGATCAGCCTGGACCACTAAGCCAGCAGAGCTGAGCCCAGCCTCTGGCCCCGCCTTGGCCTCTCACAGGGTGACTACAGGGACCTGAAGCCACATTGGCTGAGTCTTGCCAGGTCCCTTCAGACTCAGCCAGCTCCTCCCACTATCCTCCCCACCCTTTCCTCCTCTTACTCCTTTTCAGCCAGACCTTGACTGCGTCTGTGGTATGGGGGACACTCCGCACCCTGGTGAGTGATTATGATCCTTTTTGGTGGGGACTGCAAAGGGTCAGGGGCACAGAAACAGTGACCCTCAGGCCCATCTCATGGGGGGCTCCTAGCCTGGTATCTGAATCTCTCAAGGCCCATATTTCTGCTTTAAGGGTGCAGATTGGCCTGTTCATACAGCCCACTGTGGCCTGTGGGTGAAAAGGTTCTAGAAGGGTACCCCTGGCAGATACCTGTGAGCACAGAAATCAGGAATGTCACCTGGATCCCCACTTGCAGCTGGTGTGTTCACAGCTGGATGCAGGAACACACATATATGTGTATCTCACAGGCAGCCCCCAGGCCCAGCCTCCATGCTCTGGTTCACCAGGGGTTTCAGGTGGTATCTGAGCAGCTTTGGCCTGCCAGGCATGCCCAGACCTGCCCTGGAATTTTTGGAATAGCTGAGGGCAGTACAGACATCCAGGCACTGCTTAGACAACTCCCACCCCCAATTCCCACAATCCTATGGGAGTTGTCCTTAAAGGAGGTTTTGGGGAACTCCATGGAATGCCTGCTGGTTGTCTGGCACCATACTATCCCTTTTCTGTTGTATCTGGGCAATTGGAAGAATGGGTGTTACTTAGCTCTACTGCATAGAAAAGGAAACCAAAGTGGCACAGAGAAGGTGAGCAGGTTGCCCTGGGTCAGGGCACGCAAGCTAGATTGCTAGCCACTGATCACCAAGAGCCTTGAATATGCATACCCTTGCCAAACTGCAAACTCTTCTCTAGTTAAAGGCTTGTACTGCACCCTGGGGTGCCTCCTGGGTTGGATGGGGGACCAAAATAGGAGTAGGGAACCTACAGCCCAGCTCCCACCTGGCTCTGGTGGATCCTGGGACCCAGGTTTGGCCTTCTCACTGTGCGACCTTGCTTCTGAATCTCTCTGAGCTTTCCTTTCCTTGTTATTAGAAGGAGGTAAATGATACCTACTGGAGTGTTGCTGTGAGGACTAGAGGTAACCCTTGAAAGGGCTCTGAGCTTCCCTGGAGCCATAGGATTGGTTGGGTCTTGGAGGACCATCCATAGGCAGTTTTGGGGAACTGCTGTGTACTCAGCTCTGTGTTTTTTTGATACTAGTGCAATCCTCAGAGAGACAAGGCAACAATGGTGGGGCAGGCTGCAGTGCATGAGTTTAGAATAATTTATAATTTACTTTCAACCTACTTCTACAAAAGGTTGAAAAGAGATATGCAACACAAATGTCCCCTCAAAGGATTTTTAGTGTTAGAAAGATCAAAACCATGTAGAGAAAATGGGCAAGGACTCTGGGATGAAGCAGATGGTGACTGCGTCTAAGGAATAAATTTAGCTTGGAGACTCCTGGCAGCCAAGGCAGAAAGGGAAATAAGATGAATTCTATAATTGCCATTTTCTGACAAAATGAAGTCTCTAAGTTATTTAGGGGAAGTGCTCTCTTTTTTTTTTTTTTTCTTTTTTTTGTCACAAAAATCCAAGAGTACTTTTCAGAAGCTTCTCACTGAAGGGCTGTCAGTGTAATGGGCAGCGTTAACTGGGTTTTCAGATTTTCCTTATGGCTCCTTGTCCTGATCCTAAATAAGCATCAGGGGCACAGCAAATGTCATAGGGTTTCTGAGCTACATGACCCCACAAGGCTTTAACATGGTTCATTAGGCTGACAACCTCCCACTACCTTTGTGCTGTTGGCATTGACCTACACACAGACATGTAGCTCTTAGGACTGAACTGCTTGGCTCACTTAGCTAGTGCAGGTTCCTAGATGAGGTGATATACCACTTTTACATGATGTGGGAAGGAACTTTGCTCCAGAAATTGTCATCAGCATGCTTTACCTGTCAGTCTCCTTGGGCAATAAAGAATCCACAGTGCAGGACCTGCTGAGTGATTGTTGGCTCAGAGAAGGCAAGTTAAGTCTCATACATACAAGAGGATGTATCAGATGGAGGAGGATGCATCATTCAGCATTCTTACCTATAAAGAAGAGAATTAGATTGTGGGCTATTTAACCAGAGAAAGTTAGCAGGTAGCTCTCACAAAACCAGGCATGGTCAGAATACCCCACTAGTCTGGATTGGTGAAGACACTTCTGTTGCCACCTCCATCGATGGACACCAGGGCCACACTGCTGCCACAGTCATTGCCATTAAACACCAATGTGGCTTCTTTGAATCAAGATGTCAGCTTCCTGTTTGCTGTGAAGCCTCCAGCCACTGCCACCTCAGCTGCCAGACTGTCTGGAGGGGGAGAAAAAAAAACACTTAACAAGTAGAAAAGGAATACTTGATGTCTTCAGCCTGCTTGATGGAAAGTTGGGAATGTCACCCACCGAGACTCACAAAGGACACAGTCTGGAAAATAGGGAAGCGTGTCAATGCTGAGTGGCCAGAAAAAGCAGCCAAGCTTTGAGAACTGAGGCAGGCTTATTTTAAAAAGGTGCATCTAGGGGGCGGGTATAGCTCAAGCGGTAGAGCACAGCTTAGCATGCAGGACCTGGGTTCAACTCCCAGTACCTTTAAAAATAAGTAAGTAGACTTAATTACCTCCCCCCTCGAAAACAAAAACAAGTGCACCTCGCTCCTTTCTGTGAGGCTTCCTTGGAGCTGAGGCACTGTCTCAGCCTGGCGGGTAGGTGGAAGCCAAGATTGACCATGAACCTAGTCTGGGCAAGTGACCGGGATCTAGGGGCTGGGAGGTCAACAAGCAGATCCTAACAAGCAGTCCCTGCTCGGTCCCATACCCACACCCTCCAGTTTTTGTAGAGCTTTCCCCGACCTTGCGCTCACTTCCGCTCTCCAGTCTCCTGCTTGCCCCTCCTCCCAGGAAGCCTCGGGGCTGCGACCCAGGACGTCCCCGCGCGGTGCATGGTGGGGTAGCTAGTAGGTAGCCGGCTGGCCATGGGCGCAGAAGGAACCCTGTGTGGCTTCATCTATCTGGAGGGCAGCACCAGGGGAGGCCCTGAAGACACAGAGCCTTTGGCACTGAGCACACTGGGTATTCCAGATAGCCCTGGGAAAACGGGAGTATCTGTGTGTTTTGGGTGGTGGTGGGGATCTGAAGGCGGACCCTGGCTGGGCCCCGCCCCTCCCGGCAGGCCCCGCCCCTCGATGTTAACACGTGCTGAGCTAGTGCATCTGGCCCTTCACACCTGTTCCCTCTGCTAGATGAGTTTAGGCGCTGCCAATTCTGGTCCTTTCAAGGAGGCTGGCAGGGTGTGACGGGGAGACAGGCCTAGCATAGTAACACTGGCCCCCAAAGTGTTCCACAGAGATGATGGCTGGTTTGCTGGGGAGGGGTGCAGGCTAGGGGCTCAGAAGGCAGCCCCTGACTGGGATTCTGTTCCTCTCTCTCCACAGGACATGGCAACCACAAAGAGAACAGCCCTTTCCTTTGTCCCATGGAGGCTTCCAGAGGAAGTGACTACTATGACAGGAACCTTGCACTGTTTGAGGTAGCTGAGGAGCCATTCTGGGCCACAGGTGTGGCAGGCAGGGGAGACAGGGCAGGGACATGTCAGGACTCAAGCCTTAGCTAAGCAAGCAGGCTGGATGTTGTGCCTCCTATGTCTCAGCTCCTCCTCCTCCAGTCTCTCCTTGTCTGTCTCGCTCCGTTGGCAGTCAGACTGCGGTCCCCTCATCCCTTTGAACTGAAACTGCTTTCCCTCCCTGAGGCCACTCACAAACCTACCTCATCACCACGTCCAGGGGGGTTCACTTTTGACTAACATGCAGCCCCTCAACAAGTTACCACCTCTCAGGATTTCTTACCTCAGGATATCCCTTTGTCCTCTTCACTCCTAGGACTTCTCACAGTCCATAATTCTTCCCTCTTCTGTGAACTTTTCCTCATCCTTCATGGTTGACTCCTCATACTCTGTCCCCATCAAGGTCACTGAGGCCTGGTCTTTCTCACTAGATCTGCCCCCATCTCTCCACATCTGCAACCTCAGTGGACTCCTCTGTGGAAACAGTCCCAATTTTGTACCTTTGAACTTGAATAACATCATTTTCAGATTCAAGCTCAGAGTTTGATCTGGATGGAAGTCATGGTTTAGGCCCCTAAATTCTGACTCACTCATTCAGTTGACCCATGGAAGCTTTGTAGGCTCCTCAATCTCCATTTACCCCAAAGACCCACATTCATTTCTCACTCCAAACTAGATTGTCCTTGTGTGTAGGGTCAGAAGGGAGCTGACAGACAGGGAAAGACTAAACATGGCAAGAGGCAGGTGGAGGCACAGTGCTGGGTAGGTCGCAGGAACAAGGAAAGCCTAGACCCAGTAGGGGAGCTTGAGCCCTGGGATGCCTCCTGACCTGGAAAAGCAGCAACTTTCTGCAGCAAAGTCCTTGACCTGGCCCCACCTGCAGATGGTGTAGGAGGTCAGGATCCCATGGGGATTGAGGTGGGTTACTCACAGGGCCTGGGGCCTGGTGGAGAAGCTCATCTGGGAGGATCAGGGTTTGGGCAGATAAGAGACACTTCACCTGTCCCTCTTTAGACTTCCTTGGTTCCCTGGGGTGATTGGGGTGGCTTTTTTGTGGGAGAGTAGAAGGAAGATATGGGTCCCAGAGGCCCACTCATTGCTGAGAGGTGGCCAGGCAGAAGAAGCAGCATGAAGTGTGCCATTTGCCTGTCTGCCAGCCGTGCCCTGCCCAACCCTCCACCTTGAGGCAGGTAGTTTTCACAGATGGGCTGGTAGTGATTGTAGCCAAGGTGGGGCAGAGAGAAACAGCTTCTGAGTGCACATGCTGGGGTGTGGCACCCACACCTGCCCAGTCAGCTGGCTTGGGCTTCCCCAGGCAAGAGCCCAGGCCTGCCTCAGGGCTTGGCAAGGGGCCAGAGGCCAGGCTGTTGGCTCCACACAGGTAGCCTGGTGCCAGCTGGGCCCACTGCCAGATTGCCCTGTGGCTCTGTTTACAGGAAGAGCTGGACATCCGCCCAAAGGTATCATCTCTTCTGGGCAAGCTTGTCAGCTATACCAACCTCACACAGGGTGCCAAGGAGCATGAGGAGGCTGAGAGTGGGGAAGGCACCCGCCGGAGAGCAGCCAAGGTGAGCTGGTCAGGGGCAGTAGAACAGCCATTCCCAGGAAGACAGATTCAACACCATGGAACTGACAGTTTCCCCACATAGCTGTGAGCATCCCAGGGGGATTGGGTGCCAGATGTGGCAAGTGTGGAGGATGGGCACTGAGTGCTTTGGGCTCAAGGAGGCTGCAAGGGGTGGGTTAAGCTCCTCAAGGTGTAGGGCCAGGGAGGCCCTCAAAATTAACAGTGAGAGTGACCAGCTGCCTCTACTTAGCCCTCTCTGTGTGTGAGGCATCGTGCTAAGCAGTGGGCCTGGGTTCTTGCTTGTTATCTTCACCACAAAGCTGTGAGGCAGATGCTATTATCATCCCCATTTTACAGATGAGGAAACTGAAGGTTAGGGGTGTTAAGTAACTTACCTAAAGGGAGTTACCTTACCTTGTAACAATCAATGTATAACACTGGGAGACAGATTTGTGGATTTATTGTGAGGCATATGATTATGTAGAATGCCAGATCACTGTATCCCATCAGGATGGATAAGGGTTCCTTTGGAACCAGGAACCTGGTTATCCCTTGGGGCTGTGTGACCTAGAGCAAGTGACTAAACCCTTCTGCCCTTACTGTATTGGCTCCATTGGCAGACCCCTCTGACAGCCCCTGGGTTCCTTGAGCACCAGAGTCAGGGGTGTTAGGAGCATAACATTGCGTCTTGGGGCTTCCCCTTCCCTCTCCTGGTCCTACCTGTGGTTGCTGTCTAAGCCTCAGGCCCTCCAGCCCTCCTCTTTCTTCAGAATGACTTTGCACATCCTTGCTTAGCTCCCATGTTTGATGGGATTTGGTTTAACTGAAGGGTGTTTTTTTTTTTCCTACATTTTTGATTTGGTGGCAAGGAGCCTTCCCTCCACATCTCCTGACTCCCTGAGGTTTGAGAAGCAGGTGTAATTTGGAAGAAGCTTGGGCCTGACACTAGCTGTAGTATTCTTGCTGGTGGTCAACACAGGCAGGAGGAGCTCTTGTTTGGGATAAGCTTGATCCCCAACCTCAGACCTGCTCATAAGATTTGGACCTTACTGAGGTGGGCCAAGGAGAGAGGGTAGACTAGGCTGTTGTACACTCATCACATTGCCCTTCCAGGAGGCAAACCAGCCCACACTTCAGAGAGGACACACAGAAATCTCACACACACCTGAAATCTTGAGGTCACATAGACCTCACCCCTACCCTATCCTGCTTATTGTGATTTTGCTGGTATTTTCTAGACTGCAGTTAGCAGAGGACCCTGACTATCCCTGGCTGTCCCTGTTCAGCCCTGCAGGGGATTCTCAGCCTCTGAGAGTGCTAACTGCAGTGGGTGGTGGGATCCTTGGGTAAGATCCTCTTCCCTGTCCTTTCAGGCCAAGTCTAGGGAACTGGTAGCTGAGAGTAAAAAGGTCCTTAAGAAAGGCTGATGTACAACTCAACAAGGTGCGAGAAGAAATTCTGGGTTGCTGAAGGACCATGATCTCTTGGTCTTATGAGAAGCTTATGAGGGTGCTGGGGTCCAGCCTCAGCTTACCTCTCCAGCTCACCTGGCCCTAGGCTAAAGATGTGAGAGGGTGGCTAAGTGTCCCAGCTCCAATAGCTTTTCTGTGGAGGAAAGAGGAGCCTGGTCAAGCCCACAGTGAGTCTGTAGGAAGCTGGGGAGCTGGGTCCACCAAGCTGTGTTCCTCAACCAGGGGGTTCTGAGCAGGGGCCTCAGAAGAGGAAAGCTTAAAGCAGGAAAAGGCGGTCCTCCAACCAGATCATGCCAAGACTATGCCTCTCATGGCAGCCACTCCGGCTCAGGCCTGGTGACCTTCTAAGGCTGCCAGAAGTTATTTGGAGATGCAGAAAGCATTTCCGGCCTTGCCGTTTCCCACACTGCCCTTTTCCCAGAGTGACTCAGCCTAGAATGGGGGTGGGGGCTGGGAGCTGCCACTGTCCAGTGGGTGGTCCAGGGCCTCCCACAGACAGAGCCCAGATGAGGTATATCTGTCGCCTACACTGTGCAGGACAGTTTAAGGGACCATTTGTTCTTACTCAGGCCCTTTCAGGCCCTTCTGAGCTCCTTTAGGCTACACACAGATCCTGTCCCGCCTGGAGCTATGGCCACATCATTCTCTCTCCCACCCCAGCTCCAAGGCAGCAGGCTTTGCTGGGACTCTGGTGGAAGCCCACTACCCTAGGCTGCACTCATGTGGGGCTCAATTCTTAAGAAGGCACCAGCCCTGCCTCTGTGCTTCAGCCTCTGTCGTGGCCTCCCAGCTGGCCCCTACTCTGCCCTTAGTTGAGAAATCCAGCCTGGATATGCCCATTAGACCTTCCTTACCTACCCTTCAGCCTGAGTCTCTACTCTCTATGTAGGATTTTCCTGGCAGGTTATCCCAGAAGCCTGAGGCACCACTTACTGAGCTCAGGAGCACCTTTTGAGTACCTGTAGGGCCTGCTGGTGATAGAACAGTAAGCAAGCCAAGTCTACCCCAGTGTGGTCATGACCCATTCACATAAACAGTTACCGTGACCTGTCTGTGACCACTATGATGGAAGGATATAGCAGATGCTGAGGGGATGCAAGAAGAAGTACCAACTCCACCTAAGGCAACCTAGGGGGACTTCCTGGAAGAGGCAACAGTTAAGTCTCCTAAAGGTTTAACTGAAGAGTTTGACAGGCATTGAGGCAGGGGTGACCCTCCCAGGCAGAGCCCAGCATATGCCCTGCTTCAGAGGCTCTGAGGGACCAATGTCATCAGGACTGAGGCTAACAAAGAAGGTGATGAGGCACACCTGGTAGTCCAAGTCAAGGAGCCTGGCTCACACTGTGGATTACAGGATAGACAATGCAGAGGGTTCTTAGAGACCTGCTCTGGCAGCAGAGTGGGTTGGAGTGTGGAGAGGCACAGAAGGCACCATCCAGGGACCCCAGGAGTAGTGCCCTAGTTTCAAGGGACTAAGGCTAAGGCAGGGCAGGCTGATCTCAGGGCAGCTTGAGAGGCAGACTGAGCAGGACTCAGTGTCCACAGGACTGGAGTCAGGGATTGGAGAGAAGGAGGGTCAGGAACAACTTCTTGGACTCTAGCTTGGGTGACATGGGGCCTGCTGGGTGAGAAGGTAAGGATCTGAGCAGACCTCACTTTCCAGAAGTCTCACAGAAGAGAGGAAGGGAAGGGGGCAGTACCTTGAGGGTGAGGTGAGGCCCAAAAGCTCACACATAGGGTTTTGAAAAAAATCAGGTATTATACTTTCCCAGGCTTAAACTGTTTCTTCACATATGAAAGTCAAGATAGACATCCTGTCACCTCACCCCCTGCACTCCCCCAGACTCCATCCAGGATGCCCCTCTCTAACTTGTTCTCTGGTAGAACACCCTGAGGGTGTGGAACTGCTGAGTGACTAGGAGCTGGCTTTCTGTCTACCCCCTCCCTCCTGCTCCACAGGCACCCAGCATGGGCACCCTCATGGGGGTGTACCTGCCCTGCCTGCAGAATATCTTCGGTGTTATCCTCTTCCTGCGCCTGACCTGGATGGTGGGCACGGCCGGTGTGCTGCAGGCCCTCCTCATCGTGCTCATCTGCTGCTGCTGTGTGAGTATCTCAGCTGAGGCAGGGGCCACGACCCCCCTCCCGAGCCCGCCCAGTTGAGCTGCTCACCTAGGCCCTCCTTCTCACAGACCTTGCTGACGGCCATCTCCATGAGTGCCATCGCCACCAACGGTGTGGTTCCAGGTGGGTGAGTGCCACTCAGGCCTGAGGGAGGAAATGGGCCCAGAATCCACCTTGACATGTCTGGGAATCCTCAGTGCCCCAACACACACCTCCCCCCAAAGCAGTTCTCTTGTGGGTCTTAGTCCTTGACTCCATGGCAGTACCACCACTTAGGAGCATCTTTGCTTGATGGAGTTTGAGGTTGCTATTGCTTTGTGTTTTGTTCGTGACGGAGTTTGAGGTTGCTATTGCTTTGCGTTTTGTTTGTTTGGGGTTTTGTTTTATTTTTTCTTTTTTAGTGTAAAGGTAATTTTTTTAATAAAGAAAACTAGGGCTGATAAAGAAGGTGATGGGTCACACCTGGTGGCAGAGTCTGGACCACACTGTGGATTACAGGATAGACAATGCAGAGGGTTTTCAGCCAGAATGATGAGACTGCACTTGGTTTTCAGTTACCCCCATTTATTTATTTATTCAACCATGTATTTATATCACTATGGACTTTGGAAGTTTATTGTATGCTTTAGTTTGTTGCTCTAGCTGTTCCACTTTGGCTATTTGGCTACTCAGGTTGGCTCCCAGGTTTGAATTATTTTATATTTTATTTTTCAAATAACAGCTTTATTGGTATTAGTATAAAAGTAATAGGGGGGAAAACGCAATATATGTTTACCATAAGAGAGTTTGAAAATGCAGAAAAATGTAGAAAAGAAAATTGAAAGTACCCATAATCCCACTGTCTGAGTTCATAACTATTAGCATTTTGGTACATGATCTTAGGGTCTTGTAAAGTATTGGTATATATTGTTTTCCCCAAACTCTGTGTGTGTGTGTGTGTGTGTGTGTGTGTGTGTGTGTGTTGTTCCTAAATGCTGCAGTTTTTTTTTAAAACAGGATTGATATCACTTAATTTAGGTGATTATTCTCCTACTCTTGGGTTCTACTTTTTCACTATTGTAAGCATCATTGTCTAGAACAGCCTTGCACATGGATCTCTGTTCACCCCTGGCAATTAGGAGAGGGTCCTAGAGGTGGAAATATAACATGAAAGGGATTAGCCTTTTTAAAGTTTCTTGATCCCTGTTGCCAGATTTTTCACCAGAGAAGTTTCTACAGGGAAAATGGGATCACTCTTGTCCCCTGCACCCTCCCTGGGCCCAGGGCCCAGTGTTGACTCTGACAGTCTTGCCAGGGCTGTTAGACTCTGATGGAGGCACAGATTCAGGGCAGGAGAGTCAGCCATGGACATTCACCTGGTGGCCAGCCCTAGGGACAAAAAAACTGGATAAGACAAGCCCTGCCCTGGTCTGAAGGGGTCAGACTAACAGACACAGCCCTTGGGAGGGGTGAGGCATGATGAGAGAGGACACACCCAGCCAGAGGAGGCTGTGGGACTGACCTAACTGTAGGGAGTTGGGGGACACTGGGCCACTTAGGCTTTGCTGTGGATATAGAGCTGCCCCAGCAGAGTAGTCATTTCATTGGCCCATGCTGGGTGTTGGAGTCAGATGGAAATGAGGTCCAACCCCAGCCTGGCCACTTACTAACCATGCAGCCTTAGGCAACCCTTCTGCTCATCGGTAAATGGGAAAAGCAGTCCCTGTCCCTTAGGGTGGTTGTGAGGGGTTGTCATGGGGGAGGCCACCTTGAAAAAGAACCAGTCTTGACCTGTGTACACACTCTCTGTTGTAGCTGGGGGCTCCTATTTCATGATCTCCCGCTCACTGGGGCCAGAATTTGGAGGAGCTGTGGGCCTGTGCTTCTACCTGGGAACAACATTTGCAGCAGCCATGTACATCCTGGGGGCCATTGAGATCTTGCTGGTGAGTCAGGCTAAGTCCTAGCCAATTCTGGTCTTGTCCGAACGGTCCCTTTCCCACAGGCTCATGCTCCCCTCACTTCTGGTCAGGGTCTGGGGAATGTAGGAAGCCTCCTCAAGGGAAAAAGATCTTTGTTCCAGCAAGTCTCCCCTTCAACCCTCTGCCAGTTTCGGCCAGGCAGGGAAGAGGCCTGGCTATTTTCACCTTGGCTCTGTATGTTCCATCCACCCGGGCACCATTTCAGCTGTGGTAGATGATCTGTGAACTACTGTATTTAACTCAGTGACAGATCATGGTGGTGATGCAGAGCCTGCCTTCTGGGCTCCTGTGGGCTCTGGCCAGCTCTGTCTCCCCCAGGCCTCTATGCCAAAGCCTTTCAGATCCATCTTATCCTCATCCCTAAATCAGGGTGAACAGCCACAGGACCTTGATTGGAGGTTGGTACCCACTCCGTGGGCCCCATGTGTGCTCTGACTCAGCTTCTGGCTCCCCACTGAACTGCCCTGGCAGTGGGAGAAGGGGGAGGGGTAGAAGGAAGCACAGGGTAACGAGTACCCACCCCTGCGCATCCAGACAGTAGGAGATGTTTAGAGGAACTGCCTGGTTATTCCCACCTCCAGTTCCTCTGCCTGTAGTGTGGACCCTGCTTCTGGATCTTCTGGGGTTTTTGGGGTTTTTTTGTTTTCCTGTTTCCCACATTCCTACATTTATTGTTTGGATTTCTTCTATGAGGACATTTGCCCTCTTTTCATTTGTTTATTTATTCCACTATGTATTTATATCAATATGCACTCCTAGATATTTATTTTATTCTTTGGCTCACAATCCTATACTATCATTATTTATTTTGTTGCTTCTCAAACTGTTCCACCTTGGCTATTTAGCTATTCAGGTCAACTCTTATGTCTGGGTCCTTTTTTTTTTTTTTTTTTTAAATAATAGCTTTATTAAGATACAATTCACATACCATACAATCCACTACCCATTTAAAGTACACAATTTGATGGTTTTTAGTATATTCACAGAGTTGTGTAACTATTATCCCCAGTCAATTTTAGAACATTTTCATCACCCCAAGAAGAAACTCCATAGTCATTAATGGTCACTCTCCATACCCCCAGCCCTAGGCATCCGTTAATCTGCTTTCTGTCTTCAATAGGATTTTATCAAGTTTACCTATTCTGTACATGTCATATAAAAATGGTCTCATACAATATACAATCTTTGGATACTGGATACTCTTTTAAACAGAAAACCAAGATGATATTTCCCTCTCCAAATAGGGAGATTGAACCTTCTTTGTCTTCTTGTTTCAGACCTACATTGCCCCGTCAGCTGCCATTTTTTACCCAACAGGCACTCATGACATGTCAAGTGCCACCTTAAACAATATGCGGGTATATGGGACCATTTTTCTGACTTTCATGACCTTGGTGGTATTTGTTGGTGTGAAGTACGTGAACAAATTTGCCTCGCTCTTCCTGGCCTGTGTGATTATCTCCATCCTCTCCATCTATGCTGGGGGCATCAAGTCTATTTTTGACCCTCCTGTGTTTCCGTAAGTAACCTGGGAATACATCTAGGCATTGCATGGACATCCCTCCCATGTAGGTGGCCCTTGATGCCCTGAGTTGTAGAGGCTGCAGGGTGGGAAAGGCTGGGGTCTCCAGCTGAGCAAGTGCTGATGCTTTTGCCCCCCACCCCCAACAGAGTATGTATGCTGGGCAACAGGACCCTGTCCCGGGACCAGTTTGATGTCTGTGCCAAGACGACTGTGGTGGACAATGAGACAGTGGCCACGCGACTATGGAGCCTCTTCTGCCACAGCCCCAACCTCACCACTGACTCCTGCGACCCCTACTTCCTGCTCAACAATGTGACTGAGATCCCTGGCATCCCCGGTGCAGCTGCTGGCGTGCTTCAGGGTGCGTCCTCCCTCCTGTCCTCCTGCTCCTGACCCCCAGGCTGAGCAGGAGTCAGGGAATGAGCACGGAAGGACAGTGGAGCACAGAGCCATCCTTGTGTGGCCAGCTCAGGAATGGGGGGTAGGTCTGGCTGCCTTCCCGGCCCAGCAGTGTCCTCTCAGCCTGGCTCCTGGCAGCTAGGTTTTGGGTGAATGGAGCCTGTTTGGCCCATGTCCCAGGCCCACAGCAGTCCCCAGAAAGTTCTGGCAGCCCCTCTCTCCCCAGCCACCATCCCCTGACCCTGCCTGGGATTGTTCTCATAGGAGCCATAAAGGGCCTTTGTCGAGGAGGCAGGCAGTGGTGGGGCTCTGGCTGATGGTGGTTCAGCCATCTCTGCCTGTAAGACTTCTCACCAAAGAGCTCCATCCCCCTGGCCAGGGCAGCCCTGTGGCTGACACCATAGCCATTGTGCTGAAGTTGCCCCACTGAACCCCCAGAGCCTTGTAGCCTCTGGCTTTGCCACCCAAACGTCCTTGGGAAGTAGGTGGGGCTATAGTGGTGATGCTGCTGCCCCCACAGAAAACCTGTGGAGCACCTACCTGGAGAAGGGTGAGGTGGTGGAGAAGCACGAGCTGCCCTCCACGGACGCCGTTGGCCTGAAGGAGAGCCTGCCCCTGTACGTGGTGGCTGACATCGCCACCTCCTTCACCGTGCTCGTTGGCATCTTCTTCCCCTCCGTAACAGGTGAGCCCTCTTGCCTGCCCACCCAACCCGCCCCTGCTCCCAGGGAGCCCCTGAGGGAGTCTTGTTGTTTTTGGAGGCATAATGGCTGGCTCAAACCGCTCCGGGGACCTCCGAGACGCACAGAAGTCCATTCCAGTGGGGACCATTCTGGCCATTGTTACAACCTCCCTTGTGTGTATCCTTCCCAGGCCTGGGGTGGGTGGGGAGGGAGACAGGAGGCTCTTGCCTGCCTAGCAGTCACAGGCTGGCTCACACAGACACACCACACGTGCATTCACATATACTTTACCCCTCTCATGCTCGAGGGGTGTATGCACAACACAAAACCCTCAGCTGTGGGTGTCCCAGCTGAGTCGGCTGGCTAAGGCTCAGGTGGGTGCTGTGTGGGAAATGAGCCGGGGCAGCAGTGGCGGTGGAGGGCTAACTTTCCTTAACACAGCTGCAGACTTCAGCAGTGTGGTTCTCTTTGGCGCCTGCATCGAGGGTGTGGTACTCCGGGACAAGTAAGTGAACTGGGCCCCTCCCTGTGGCAGTGGGGTCAGCTTTTGCCTGCCCTGACACTGGCCCCCTTCGCACACGTGGTCCCCACACATGTCTTCAGGCTGCTAGTTGCCAGTGGTGGTCTGTGCTACCAGGTGGGTCAGGCCCCATGAGGGACTTTTGCTTCTGAGAGGACAGTGACTTTAGGATCAGGACTGGGCCGAGGGGAAAGGATAGAGGCTGGTGAACTAGCCTCTGCTAAGGGGCCAGAGCTCTGTCCACCAAAGCCATCCTTCCTGACCCCTGCCATTCCTCACTCTGGGCGGCCCTACCCAGGGTTTGGGGGGCTCCTTGCATGGAACATGGCCTGAGCCCAGCCCCTGCAGGTATGGTGATGGCGTCAGCAGGAACCTGGTGGTGGGCACGTTAGCCTGGCCTTCGCCCTGGGTCATTGTCATCGGCTCCTTCTTCTCAACTTGTGGCGCCGGCCTTCAGAGCCTCACTGGGGCACCACGCCTGTTGCAGGCCATCGCCAAGGACAACATCATCCCCTTCCTCCGGGTAGGCCTTCTGCCCTAGCCCATAGCCTGGGTGCTCCTGGCCCCTCACACTGGCTAGGGGAGAGGGGTAGGGGGTATGGGTACATTTTATCCAGCTGGTGTCTATATTGGCTCCAGGGCCACGTAGCCATCCATGGAGAGTTGCTGAGAGCTGCCCTTGCTGCTCTGCTGTTGGCAGAGCTGCTTGGGTCCAGAATCCTCAGAGCCTCTCTATGGCTCATTAACAGCAGAGGCCTGGAGAGTTGAAGAAAAGAGAAACTTATGGTACCTATTGGGATAGGCATGGGTGTGGCCTAAGCCCAGAGGGATTTGGGGATGATGGAGGCCAGGCTGTGACTTGTGGCCTAAGGTGTGGCATGAGAGCAGTGGGACCAGCTTCTTCCCTTGCTGACCCCATTGACCCTGGTGCATGCAGGTTTTTGGCCATGGGAAAGCAAATGGTGAACCAACGTGGGCACTCCTCCTGACGGCACTCATCGCTGAGCTGGGCATCCTCATTGCCTCCCTTGACATGGTGGCCCCCATTTTATCCATGTGAGCTGGGAGCCAGGGCAGGGCAGGGGGTGGGATTGGGGAAGGTTCCTCACACTCTCAGCACCCTTCAGCCTGGGGCCCCAGGCAACTCCCTGTGACCCCATCTGGTGTTGATGGCACAGCTGGGAGATGTATCAGGCTACATGGGGAGACGTTTATCTGGTAGAGTTCAGCCTACCTCTGCCTTCAGGAGTGAGTCTGGCACTTACACATAAGTTTTTAATTTTTTTTTTAATTTTGGGGGGGAGGTAATTCGGTTTATTTATTTATTTATTTATTTTAATGGAGGTAGTGGGGATTGAACTCAGGACCTCGTGCATGCTAAGCACGTGCTCTACCTTTGAGCTATACCCTCCCACCTTGGCACTTAACACAGAAGTTTTCAAGAGACTAGTAGATCCCATGTGCCTCTGTGGGAGACCCAGAGCAGAAACAGGGCAAGCACCCAGTCCCTGGCACCTTAAGGAAGCCACCACTGCCCTGTACACCTGTTTTCAAAGTGGTTTGCTTTTAATGTTCTGCAATCAGCTGGGCATTTGAATCTACCAGTGCCCTGCAGGGGGCGGTCAGCACATGGTAATTTCCAGGGGTCCCAGAGGCAGAGCTCGTGTTGTTACTGTGTTTACCTCCGCTGGTGTGTGGCCCACTCCACCTCCTCACACATCTTGCTCCACTGTCGGTGCTCCCTCTTGCTTGTTCAAGTTATGACCCTTCACTGTCCCACTCATCCTGTGGGGCTGACAGGACCCCCTTTCCTGCCCAAAACAGCCACCCAGTCACAGCCAGGCCTGCAGGAGTCAGTGCTTTCTTACCTCCGCCCGTTACTGCCCAGCTCCCTCCCACAGCATATACCTGAAACCATTCTTGCCAGTCGTCTTGAGTGATGACTCCTCACTGCCCATGCCAGAGGATGTATCTTAGCCTTTATGACGTGGTTCCTCCTGGCAGCCCTAAAGGGACTGACCACTCCCACCTCATGGGGGTCCCTGCCCCCTGGCATGCCCTCTCTAATAAGTCCTCCTGACTTCCTGTCTGCCCTTCCTCTCCTCCAGCTGAGGGTGGAGGTTGGCACCCCCTCCCCTCAGCCCTCTTCTCTGGAGGGCTCACCTGGTAGGCCTCCCCTGTCCCAGTCTCTCCCATTCACCATGGTGTCTAATTCAGTGATTCTAAATGGCCCTTGTCATCTTCTGACCTGCTTCTCCCCACATTCATGACAACTAGTCACCCAGGCCAGAGTTCTGACCTCCTCGCCACCATCCCCTTCCACAGCTACACTCAGGGTTCCGCCTGCTTGCAGCCCCCTCCCCTCCACTGCCTGTGAACACCCGCCCACCCTCTAAGACCTGGCTCTGAGGACACTGCTCCAGTGTCCCATCTGCATCAGCATCATGCCATGGGAGCGGGTGCTGTGAGGCTGAGAAGACCTGCCTGAGTGCATGCAGGGCAGGGCTATGACGTGTCCAAGTTCCTTGTCTAGGCCCAGCCCAAGGAAGGGCAGGGACATCAGGTCTCTGGCTGCCAAGGAGACTGCTCTGTACCAACCACTCCCTGTGCTGCAGGTTCTTTCTGATGTGTTACCTGTTTGTGAACCTGGCCTGTGCTGTGCAGACGCTCCTGAGGACCCCCAACTGGCGGCCTCGGTTCAAGTACTATCACTGGTACGTGGCAGCTGGGCCCCTGAGCCAGGTCCTCAGACATAGGAGCTATTGGGGAGGCCAGGAGCCCCATTCTGGATGGAATTTGAGTTTCCTGGTTCGCACTTAGTGAGAGACTGGGGGCTGGAGGGCTTGGCTTGGGGCTGTATTGTTCTTTCCTGATTCTGGCCTTTTCCCACTCTCTGGCCCAGGGCGCTGTCCTTCCTGGGCATGAGCCTTTGCCTGGCTCTTATGTTTGTCTCCTCCTGGTACTATGCCCTGGTCGCCATGCTCATTGCAGGCATGATCTACAAGTACATTGAGTACCAAGGGTGAGTGAAGGGCTGCCGTCTGCTCAGGGTAGTTGGGGTGGTCTGTGTGCTGGGCTAGGGGCTGAGACATCCTTTGTTAGCCACTGTGGGCATCGGGGCTGGGAAGCTGTGACTCTGGGCCTGGCCCTCCTCTATTTCACATACACACAGACACAACAGTTGGGTGGGACCAGGGGCTCACCAACTTGTGGTGGCCTCTGCAGAGCTGAAAAGGAGTGGGGTGACGGGATCCGAGGCCTATCCCTGAGCGCTGCCCGCTATGCGCTGTTGCGGCTGGAGGAGGGGCCTCCTCACACCAAGAACTGGCGGTGAGTCATGCCCAGCCTGGAGGGGGCCATTCTAGGCTCTCGGGGCACCGTGAGGGTGGGAGTGTCAAGAGGTGCTGGCTCCCCCTTCCTAGTCTGTGTTCCCCCTTCCTAGTCTGTGTTCCCCATCCCAGGGGCACCCTCCTGCTTTTTGGGCCTTTGGATCTCCACTACCCAAACCTCTGGGGGCCTGTGAACTGAGAAGGGAAGGAGAGGGGCTCCCTGGAAACCTCTGACCCTGATCTCAGACTGTCTCCCCATTTGGCCACCGCAGGCCTCAGCTGCTGGTGCTACTGAAGCTGGATGAGGACCTTCACGTGAAGTACCCACGGCTCCTGACTTTTGCCTCCCAGCTTAAGGCTGGCAAGGGCCTGACTATCGTTGGTTCTGTCATCCAGGGTAGCTTCTTGGAGAGCTATGGCGAGGCCCAAGCAGCTGAGCAGGTGCCTGCTGTGGGGTGTGGGGGCACTGAACCAGACTAGAGATGTCTGGGCTACAGCTGCCACACAGGGGAGAGGACCAATCAATCCTGACCAGCCAGGTGTTCAGCGCTGCTGCCACCTGAGAGCTGGAACAAGGCGGGTATGACTATCCCATCTTGAAAACATGGCCTCTGGGTGGGTAGCTTGCCCCCATCCCTAGGGGACATTGTGGGGAGCCCCGCAGAGGGGATGCTGATGGTCTGGCCTTCTGACCTGGTATGGTCCCCACAGACAATCAAGAACATGATGGAGATTGAGAAGGTGAAGGGCTTCTGCCAGGTGGTGGTAGCCAGCAAGGTGCGTGAGGGGCTGGCCCACCTCATCCAGTCCTGCGGCCTGGGCGGCATGAGGCATAACTCCGTGGTGTTGGGCTGGCCCTACGGCTGGCGACAGAGCGAGGATCCACGTGCCTGGAAGACCTTTATTGGTGCGAGAGGGTCAGGGCCTGGGCTCAACCATATGGGACAGGGGCCAGGGTTCAAGTGAGGACAGAGACCAGAGGGCCACAGGCTGGCAGTCAACAGTGCCCCTCCTCCCCAGATACCGTGCGCTGCACCACGGCTGCCCACCTGGCCCTGCTTGTGCCCAAGAACATCGCCTTCTACCCCAGCAACCACGAACGCTACCTGGAGGGCCACATCGACGTGTGGTGGATCGTCCATGACGGTGGCATGCTCATGCTCTTGCCCTTCCTGCTGCGCCAGCACAAGGTGGGCCAGGTGGATGGACCCCGTGACGGGGACTGGGCCCTTGGAGGGGTGGGGTATGAATGAACCACCAGCTGCTGTCGCCACAGGTTTGGAGGAAGTGCCGGATGCGTATCTTCACGGTGGCCCAGATGGACGACAACAGCATCCAGATGAAGAAAGATCTGGCCGTCTTCCTATACCACCTGCGCCTTGAAGCAGAGGTGGAGGTGGTGGAGATGGTGAGCCACCTGCCCTGATGTGGCCCCGTGGATATCCTGCCCCACGTAGCCCAGTCCTCACAGCTCACCCTTTCCCCAGCATAACAGTGACATCTCCGCATATACCTACGAGCGGACACTGATGATGGAACAGCGATCCCAGATGCTCCGGCAGATGAGGCTGACCAAGACTGAACGGGAGCGAGAAGTCAGTGGCCTTCTTGGTTCAGGGGGCAGGGGCGGATGGCAGGGTCAGGCCTTTGGAGACACCATCAGGTGGGGGCATCAGGATGACCTACCCCAGCCCCACCCATTTCCCTGAGGCTGGATGATCATGTTGGGCCAGTCAGGACCCCCTTTCCCATGGCACCAAGGCAACCTCTTCACATTGTCCTCAGGCCCAGCTGGTTAAGGATCGGCACTCAGCCCTGCGGCTGGAGAGCCTGTACTCAGATGAGGAGGACGAGTCTGCAGCTGGGACTGACAAGATCCAGATGACATGGACACGGGACAAGTACACGGCAGCTGAACCCTGGGACCCCAGCCATGCCCCTGACAACTTCCGGGAACTGGTGCATATTAAGCCGTGAGTGCAGCAAAAAAAAAAAATGGACCCAGTCACATTGGTGGGGGGGGGGCAGGCAAGCTCTGTGGGTGGGTTGGAGGAGGGGGGCTGTGATCAACTGCATTATCTGCAGGGACCAATCAAATGTGCGGCGCATGCACACGGCTGTGAAGCTCAATGAAGTCATTGTCACACGCTCCCACGATGCCCGTTTGGTCCTACTGAACATGCCTGGACCACCCAAAAACAGTGAGGGTGACGAGAACTGTATCCCTTTGTGCAGAGGCAGTCAGTGGGGAGGTGGACAGTGTGAGGTCAGGCCAAGAGCTCCCCTCCCCTCCCTAGCACCTGGGGGGGTGCTAGGTTACCTCACTCTTACTGATGAGCTAAATTTCCCTGGGTGCCCCTTGGTCCTCGTGCTGCCTCCTTGACCAGATGCCCTACAGACATGGAGTTCCTGGAGGTACTGACAGAGGGCCTCGAGCGGGTGCTGTTGGTACGTGGTGGTGGCCGTGAAGTCATCACCATCTACTCCTGAGCCCAATACAGACTTGCGGCCTAGAGTGGAGAAGTCCAGGGTAACAAACAGCCCCCTTCCAGCATCCACCCACCAGCCCTGCTTTGCCCAGCCCTGCCCTGGGCCCAAATTTGCTAGGTCTCCTTGGAGACTGGGCCCAGGCCTGGCAATGGAGATGGACCCAAGGTCCTACAGGATCCTGAGCGGTTTGGGGACTTTCCTGTTCAGCACCCCAGGAGGCTGGCCCTGGCTGGAGAAGACTGGTGGGGGCTGACGTGGGGTTTGAAGGCAGCTGTGCCAGGAGCACTATTTATTGCATATTTATTGTTCGGATGTCACCAACAGAGAGGAGGGAAAGGGCAACAAGGGAGGGGTCTGGCCCAGCCTGCCTGCAGGAAGATCTGGCTCAGGCTACTGTGGGCAGGGACCCCCGCCAAGCCGAGCTGAATGGAGCTAGCCAGCTGAAGCCTGACTTTTTTCAATAAAACATTGTTTACTTCTGGGCCTCCTGCTGCCCCGGCTCTGTTTCCCCTGGCGCCAAGGGAAGAAGGCGGAACTGAACTCAGGCCCAGAGCTGGCTCCCTAAGGCTGTGCCCCTTTCCAGCAACCTCTGGCTGCCCCTATTGGCCAGGCTGTCCCTCCCACTGGCCCTGGGGCCCCTCCCACCACTACTCTAGATAAGGCCAGCCCAGAACTGCTTCACTGGGCAATAGGCACTAGGACTGGAATGGGGCTGCCCGGCTCCCTACGGCAGTGGGTCCTACTGCTGCTTGGGCTGCTGGTCCCCCCTGCCGCCCCCTTCTGGCTCCTCAATGTGCTCTTCCCCCCGCACACCACGCCCAAGGCTGAGCTCAGTAACCATACACGGCCCGTCATTCTCGGTAAGCCCCCGCCAGGCCCCTGGTACACCAGGCCAGACCTTGGGGAACCTGGGTCCTAGCCCCTGGTAGCAGAGCCTGCCAAAGCCCTTCTGCCCCTGCATTAGCCCTGATCCCGGCCTCAGTATTCGGAGGGGCCAAAGGCTTTTCCTGCAGAGAAATCAACCCCTTCCCACACCACACTGTCCCTGTGTCTCTGAGTTGTCAGCCCCAGGTGGGTGGAGTGGAGGGTAGGTGTGCCTGAGGGCTTGGCCAGGGCATTACAAGCTATAATGAGCTGCAGCCACCAGACCCTAGGCCAAGCCCCACCACTCCTTCCTCAGCTCCCACCCCAGCAGGGACAAGATATCCAGCCTAGGAAAGTAGGAGAGGATCATCAAGTCCTGCCCTCTACCCCCAGGTCCAGCCCCCTCTCCCCCATACTATTTGTTCTCCCCTTGGACTTTGGCAGTAATGGAGAGCCACACTAGATGTTTGCTTTGTGGGGGCAGGGGTCAGCGGCCTTGGCCCCTGCACCTTCTCTGCCTGAGGGGAACCTGGGCTTTCGGGGGATAGAGCAGGGGATGTGATCAGAAAGAGGATCTTGTCCTTAGTCCTGGCAGTTGAGGGTGTGGGAGATGAAGGGGCAGGGTTGTCATTGCAGTGTCTGGGTGGTGAGACTGGGGTGGGGTCCACTGTGGGGAGGGTCCGCTATAGGGAAATCAGAGGAATCCAGAGTGAAGGCTAGTGCCCACAGTGCCTGGCTGCCTGGGGAATCAGCTGGAAGCCAAGCTGGATAAACCAGATGTGGTGAACTGGATGTGCTACCGCAAGACAGAGGACTTTTTCACCATCTGGCTGGACCTCAATATGTTCCTACCCCTTGGGGTAGACTGCTGGATCGATAACACCAGGTTCGTGCCATCCCCTCTGGCCCAGCCCCAACACCCTACTCCTTGGCTGCTGGTCTGCTGAATGTCCCACCATCCCCAGGGTTGTCTACAACCGCAGCTCTGGGCGCGTCTCCAATGCCCCTGGTGTACAGATCCGTGTCCCCGGCTTTGGCAAGACCTACTCTGTTGAGTACCTGGACAACAGCAAGTTGGCAGGTGTGTGTATGAGGGGAAGGCTGGGGCTCTAGACTGTGGCGGGCCTGCAGGAGCCATGGCCAGAGCCCCCAGTGCCACTGCTTCCCCTACAGGTTATCTGCACACACTGGTACAGAACCTGGTCAACAATGGGTATGTGCGGGATGAGACAGTACGGGCCGCGCCCTATGACTGGCGGCTGGAGCCCAGTGAGTGCCTCTGTGTATGGGGGGCTTGGGGCAGGGCAGGTGGCCATTAACTCCCACTGCCCTGACCCATCCATCCCTCTGCAGGCCAGCAGGAGGAGTACTACCTGAAGCTTGCTGGGCTGGTGGAGGAAATGCACGCTACTTACGGAAAGCCCGTCTTCCTTATTGGGCACAGCCTCGGCTGCCTGCATGTGCTTTACTTCTTGCTGCGCCAGCCCCAGGCCTGGAAGGACCGCTTCATCGATGGTTTCATCTCTCTTGGGGCTCCCTGGGGTGGCTCCGTCAAGCCCATGTTAGTCTTGGCCTCAGGTGAGAGGGCCTCTGATCACTTGTATCCTGTAAGGAGGTGGGGGGGGTGGAATGAAGCTGACTGTGGGCCTGCCCTCACCATTTCTTCTCACAGTGCCAGGCTGGGGGTGTTGTCTCCCACATCTGGGGCACAGCCCCTTTCACTGGCCCTCCGAGAGCAGTGAGCCTGGCCTGGATCATTAGAATGGCTCCTGACAGAGTCTGTCTCAGCAATGACAAAGGGAAAGTAAACAGGAAGTGAACCCCAGCAAACTGACTCATTGCTGAATCTGACTGAATTCTGTTTCTTATGGCCTCAGGTCCTGCCTACCCAGCTTTTCAGCTCTTTTCTGCTCCCAGGAGCCCCTCTGCCCAGAGATCTGCCCTACTGAGGACAGATCTGCCAAAGCCAGGGCCAGACCCTAGGAGCCCCTCCTGCCCCTCCCCAAGGAGAGGCAGCTACCTCCTGTCGAGCACAGCCAAGGAGCTCAAGGTCTGGGGAGGAAACACTCCTCATACTACAACAGAGCTCTGTCTCATTTCATCCTTGCCAGAACACAGCTCTGAGCCCTGTGCAGCACAGGCCACAGGGGCAGACAGATGCTTGCCTGAGGGAGAACCGCCAGCATCATCCCCCACCATTCACACACACACTCCCATCCTCAGGAAACCCCTCCCTGCTCTCCTCTTGAGGTCTTACAGCTCTGCCTCATAGAGGTGTCATTGGGGCTTCTCACTTTACAAGCACACACGGAACTCCTACTGAATGCCAGGCCTGTTCTAGTCTATGACTTGGAGTCGATGTTTGGAGTTGGCAAGGACAAGACCATCCAGTTGAGCTTGGGTTGGGGGCAAGTTGTGGGCTGGGGGTATCCCCACCTTCCTCTGTGTCCACAGGTGACAACCAGGGCATCCCAATCATGTCCAGCATCAAGCTTAAAGAGGAGCAGCGCATGACCACAACCTCCCCCTGGATGTTTCCCTCCAGCCAGGTGTGGCCCAAGGACCATGTGTTCATTTCCACCCCTAGCTTCAACTACACGATCCATGACTTTCAGCGCTTCTTTGCAGACCTGCACTTTGAGGAAGGCTGGTACATGTGGCTACAGTCACGTGACCTGCTGGCAGGACTCCCAGCGCCTGGTGTGGAAGTATACTGTCTGTATGGTGTGGGCCTGCCCACGCCCAGCACCTACATCTTTGACCACGGCTTCCCCTACACGGACCCCGTGGGTGTGCTCTACGAGGATGGTGATGACACTGTGGCCACACGCAGCACAGAGCTCTGTGCCCGCTGGCAGGGCCGCCAGCCGCAGCCTGTGCACCTGCTGCCTCTGCCTGGGACACAGCACCTCAATATGGTCTTCAGCAACCATACACTGGAGCACATCAATGCCATCCTGCTGGGTACCTATCGAAATAGCACCCCCATACCCTCAGCTGCCAGCCCAGCGCTCCTGCCCCCTGAATAAAGACTTCCTCTGCTGCTATAAGCCCTGACTTGTGTATTGTGGGGTGAGAGGGAGGCACTAGGTGCCACACACCAGGATTCACTCATCAGGAGCTGCAGGCCTGGTGCTTTGTGGAGCACAGGACAAGGTGGGCTTTCCTAAAGCCTGGGATTGAACAGGGCACCTTGACAGTACAGCTTCTCACTCTCCTGGTTGAGTTGTTTAGATAGCCTGCCTTGTGCCTGCCTCTGCTAGGGGCATGGGGACTGGAGGAGCTGCACACACAGCTGTGGAATAGGGCTACATGGAGCCAAGGGTGCAGGATGGGGAAGATCAGAGCTGTTCCTCCTAGCTCCCAAAAGGGCAGGCGAGACCCCACCTCTAGATAGGCCTTTTGAGTGCTAGGTGGGTGACAGAAGCACAAGAATTTAGAATCTGGGAGGGTGATAGCCACTAAACAAGTCATTTCACTACTGAAGGTTTAACTTTAATTGATGGAACTAAGTAGTCTGAGAACAGAGTTTGTGGAGCAACAGGGAGGTGGGTCTTGTGGGTCGGGGTAGGCTCCCCCAGAGGAGGCGGTGCCTATGCTGAGACCAGGAGAATGAGTAACATGGGCCTCTGTAAAGACTGGTTTGAGCCTAAGAGCAGTGTACAGCTGCTGAAGGGTTTAACCAGGGAAAGTGTGACCAGATTTTCAATCTAGAAAAGCATCTCTGAAAGGTAGAGTGTAGCCTGGGGTGGGGGATGTGAGGCAAAAGTTGTGGGGAAGCCAGGGAGGCCAGGGCAATATCCAGGGGAGAGAGTATGCCAGCTGAGACAAGGGGTAATGAGAAAGATGTGGATTAAAAAAAAAGTTCACTTGGGAGGTGAAATAAGGCTTGGCCCTGGGTAGAGCTCAGCATGCCTACGGGCCACCAGATGGACAGCCACAGTTCCCCTCTTGACAGAGGGAAGACAGCACCTGAGACAAGGAAGATGGAAGGGTCAGCACCACTTTGGCTGAGGATTGAGCTTTGGTGTTTGAGGTTTCAGGGAGAAGGCAAAGGCAACAAAAGAGAGACAGGAGTCAGGAGGTGGGTGACAAAGGACAAAAGGCAGCCATGCCTGATGCTTTTTGAAGGCCAGTAACGATGAGAACAGAGACCTGGTCAGTGTGACAGCCTTAGGGCATTGAGACTTGAGGTTAGGACTGGTGTCAGGGTATGCAGAGCTCAGGGCTCAGTCTGGACAATGGCCAGAAGGGAGAGATTTGTCCCTCTGTTCAGACGGGGCTGGGAAGGGAGAGCCAGGCAAAGGACATCTTCTCCAGCCCAAGCTGCCGAGGACCAGAGGTGAAAGTGAAAGAGAAGGTGCAGAAAGGGGCCAGCATGCTTTGAGGAAAGGTGAAAGCGAAAGGGGAAGCATCAGACGTAGAGCCCACAGAGGACAAGGCTGCCGCCTTCCCGGCTCGGTGCTGATTCCACTCGTCTGACCATCGACCCCCAGTCCCTTGGACTGCCCTGCCCACCTGGAGATGCAGAAGAAGGCGCTAGAGCCCCGAGGGGGCTTCTCCTTCGATAACTGCCAGAGGTCAGTTAGGGGATGGTTGGTCCCGAATGCTGTAAGGGCGTCCAGGAATGGGAGTCCCAGAGCCTTTAAAATTACTGGGGCAAGTATGGGGGAGGGTACGTGTGTGGTAAGACTTGGATTCCCAGGCCTTCCCCAGATGAGGGAGACCAGGAAGGAGTCGAGGGATGTGACGGGGTCCCAGAAGAACTGAAACCTGGGCCACTCTCTTCCGTTTTCAGAAACGCATCCTTGGAACGTGCCCTCCCGGGGCTCCGGGTCCCTCATGCACGCAAGACCGGGACCACCATCGCAGGCCTTATGTTCCAAGTAAGCAGGGAATTGGACTGTGGGGCTTAGTGGGGCGGCCGGCAATGGGAGGTGGGCACTGAGCCAACGGCTCCTCCTCTTCGCCCCTCTCCCCAGGACGGGGTCATACTGGGCGCGGATACGCGGGCCACTGACGATTCAGTCGTGGCGGACAAGAGCTGCGAAAAAATCCACTTCATCGCCCCCAAAATCTAGTGAGAATTCCCGGGCCTGGTTCCCCCACTCAAGAACCACCCCATCGTCCCCATCCCGAGTCCCCGCACATCCTAGCCCCGCCCATACTGACCCTCCCTTCACCCTCAGCTGCTGTGGGGCTGGAGTAGCCGCGGACGCCGAGATGACCACGCGGATGGCGGCGTCCAACATAGAGCTACACACGCTGTCCACGGGCAGGGAGCCCCGAGTGGCCACGGTCACGCGCATCCTGCGCCAGACGCTCTTCCGGTACTGGGGCGGGACTAAGATGACTCTGGGGAGGGGCAGTTGCGGGGAGGGCGGGGCTGAGGAGGTAAGCCAGGAAAAAGGGCCAGGCTGCGAGGGTCTGGGAGACCGGAAGAGGCGGGCCTAAGAGGAGCTAAGAGAGCAACAGGAAGAAGCGATGCTGGTCATGGGGCGCCAGACCACGGGAAGGGGCGGGGCTCGGTTCAGGGGTGGAATAGTGGAGAGGCGGGACCTGGATCCGTGTGCGTTCGGCTGACTGCGCCCACTCCGCGAAAAGGTACCGTGGCTACGTCGGGGCTTCGCTGATCGTGGGTGGCGTAGACTTCACAGGGCCGCAGCTCTACAGCGTGCACCCCCATGGCTCTTACAGCCGTCTGCCCTTCACGGCCCTGGGTAAGCACTTCCGCCCCTTCCCCACGAACCCCACCCATGTTTGTCCTGGCCTCACGTTTGTCCCGCGACGGGGCGGCCGAGGCTAACCTCAGACACCCCTCCTGCCTGCAGGCTCCGGCCAAGACGCAGCCCTAGCAGTGCTGGAGGACCGGTTCCAGCCGAACATGACGGTGAGCGACACCCGCCCCCCACTATGCGTGCATTGGTGGGACGTACCCCCGGGAGCTGGGGAAACACAGAGGTACCCCGGCCTAGTCTGGAAGTCGGGAAGGGCTTCTGGGAGGTGACGACTAAGTGGAGACTGAGGGGCCAGTGGAGTGATGGTGGAGAAGTGCTAGTCCAGCAGACCACCGTCAGTGCCAAAGCTTGGACTGCCCCCGAGAAGTCGAAAGTCAGAGAGAACCATTTGGAGCTGAGGGAGGAGGTAACAGCAGGTGGGGGCTGGTGGGTTTTGTTTGTGGTGGATGGAAGCAGAAGACGTTGCTTCAAAGCTGTCTAAGGCCCAGAAAGAAAAAGGCAGTGAGCCGGGGACCGGGGGCTAAGACCACCTTGAGTGGGTGGACAGGCAAGAGCCATATCTGTGACTCAGAGTAGTTTGTGAAGACAGGGGGCAGTGGGAACACAGGGTCTCTGGAGAGAAGGAAACCTAAAACAAAGGAAGAGGAGCTTGGGGTGGAGACGGGGGTGTACAGGAAGAGAAGGGTTTGGGTGTGAGCAAATGGCAAATAGTCCAGGCTTAAAGATTAACAAAGTCTCAAGGTTGTAGCCTGAGGGTGATACCAGAAGGGTCCACCCAGCCTCATATACACACACATTACAGCTGGAGGCAGCACAGGTGCTGCTAGTGGAAGCCATCACTGCAGGGATCCTGGGTGACCTGGGCTCTGGGGGCAGTGTGGATGCATGTGTGATCACGGGGACTAGTGCCAAGCTGCTGAGAACACTGAGCTCTCCCACAAAGCCCATAGAAAGGTAGGAGCATGGAGATGGGGGACCACAGGGGAGGATGGGGTGGTAGCAAGGGAGATAGGGGGCTGCAAAGAGAGGATGGGCCACGTGATGGGCCCATGTTGCGAGGTCATCCCTTCTCCTTCCCAGGTCCAGCCAGTACCGCTTTGTCCCTGGGACCACAGCCGTCCTGTCTGAAACAGTGATGCCACTGACCCTGGAGCTCTTGGAGGAAACGGTGCAGGCCATGGATGTGGAGTGATGCTGGCAGAGGCTTAGAGATTGGAACAAGGAAGAATAAACCCAAAGAACGCAAACACCTAAACACATGGCTGTATCGTTCTTGGGTGGAGGGGGACAAGCAGCCAGCAGGACTCTGTGGCTAAGGTATCCCTCCAGGGACGACTCCCTCCCATGGCTTCAGTGCCTGACCTAAGAGGTGTCCTTCACCCGTCACCAAAGGCATCTATCTACCTTTCCAGAATCCCAGCCCTGGCAAGCACTGAAGACTCAAGGTGTAAAGCCCCCTCCTGACTCTCCACACCCACTCCCATGCCCTCTAGTCCACTGGGAACTGTTATAAAACCCAAAAGGCCCTATGTACTGCCCCCACCAAAGCCTTTACCTGGCTCATCAATGGCCCAGGATAAAGCTCACACCTCTCAGTCGGGCCCCGCTGCCCCCACGAATGGCTAAAATGCTAATGGAGGAGCTGCTTCCTGACTCCAAGGGCAAGTTCTCACAGGTACACTCCTCACCCCTGCAACGCCTTTATCTGTGAAACCCCTCCGATGACCAGGCACACCTGAGGTGCTAACACAACACTGGGCATCTGTTTACACACGCTGGGCTGTGAATAGGGGAATTGACTCCAAGTTTTCTGTGCTGACAGGGGTCACAAGGCTCATGTGGGGAGAGATGACACGACACATTTATCCAGTAGACTTTTGTTCAGCATCCACCGGGTGCCATCCCAGGTGCTCGGTGCTGACAGAAGCATCCTGTCCTGGCAGAGAATGGCTGAGCTCCACTGGAGCTTTGGACCTGTTAAAGTCTTCCCAACCTCTGGGGAGGGTCTATTCCAGACTGGACATCTCTGGGACCCTGACTGTGCTTTTTTCTCCAGTATTTTATTACGAAGATTTTTAAACATAAAGGTTGAAAGAATTGTACATTGATCACCTTTATATCCACCACAGACTTTACAATTAGTATGCTGTTATATTTGTTTTATCACTGATTTATCCATCCATTCCTCTAATCGACAATTAACTAATTTTTTTGGGCTGATAACGTTCTTGAATCATTCAAAGCCCTCATACCCCTTGAAGGAGGCCAGCCAACTTACCTATTGCAGCTTTGTAGACAGGAGCGTCTTCTCTCCCTCAGTTCAGGCTCAGCCTGGAACTCTACAGTGAATGGGCTGTAGATAGCAGGGGCTTGTCCATGGGAACCCCAAGGCCTGGAAGCTGTCAAAGATTTGATGGCTGTCACCCTTCCACCTGTGACCCCCATCCAGTGTTGAGCATCACACCTTGCCCTCCTGTACACCAGGCCCCTTCCAGGTATCATCTCATCACGAAGAGTGTGGGCTTCGGAGCAAGGCAGATAAAGGTTTGGGTCCAAATGAACATTGTAGTGGGAGAGTCACCATCTCTAAGCAAACTGTGACTCCTGTTCCAAACTGATGAGGAATCACTGAAATGATATATTAGGATATGCAACCTGCCAGAACCCCCGACCTGGCCACATGGCCCTGGCCCTCAACAGTGGAGCGGGTAACAGCTGGAGTTTCCTTCCACCAGTCAGAACACCCCTGGGTGCTCAGCAGGCTTCTCTGAGTCTGGTGTCCCTGATAGCCTGGGAGACTTTCCTGATCCCAGCCACCAGGTAGTCACTGTAAGTCTAACCTTAATTCCTTGGTAACTGGTGCTCAGTACTTAGGATGTGAGGTGGTTCTAGGAGCCAATAATAGGCCAGGCTTTAGGGGAGTGAAGGAGATGGGAACCTCACACCTGGACTCCAGTAAGTCAGGGCCTGGGTCAAGGACCTCGGCCTAAAGAGACCCTCCTCCTGACTAGAGCATGGGAGGGGGCTGAACCTACACAGCTGGCTTGGCCTTAGGCCCAAGGACAAGGAATGCCATAAAGCCAGGCCCAGTTCTCAGCCTCATGCCTATCACAATGTTGCTGCTCAGACTGACCCTTGGCCCCTCAGCTGGCTCGAAGGAAAGCAGGTAGACAGAATGGGCAAAGGAAAAAGGATGTGCCAGGGCTGGGAGGAGGCAAGAGGTAGGCAATCCTACAAATGGGACAGGAGCTTGGGCCAGGCCCAGGGGGAGGGTTTAGGAGGCTGAGAAGCAATGGTTGGACCTGTAGTTTAGGAAGAGCCCTTAACCTGCATGCAGGGTATGGATCATTGAAATCTGGAGTGGGTGGAGAGGCTAGGGAGGAGACTATCCCAGGGATCAGGGAGAAAGATGGCCTGGGCTGGGGGGTCGGGGTGGAGTTGAGAAATGGTAGGGAGTAGGTTGGAGAGATGTGGGAGAATGGACAGAACCTGGAGGCTAGGGATGCAGGCAGCTGAGATAGCTACAGGCCCAGAGGTGCTAAGGGTGAGAAGGGGTAATGAGTCTTCTCGATTTGGACCCCTCTGGGGGGCTTACCCTGGGGACACCCAGGAGGAGGTGAGAGGTAGGTTGGGATGTGGGAAACAAGTCCTCACCAGCCCAATGGCAGGCTGCGGTGTTCCTGACATCAAACCGGTGCTGAGCTTCAGCTAGAGTGCTGTCAATGGGGAGAAGGTAGTGCTGGGCTCCTGGCCCTGCCAGGTATCCCTGCAGGTACATGCACCCTGGGGGTGGGGCAAGATCCCAGGTGCTTCATGCCTAGGCATAGCCTGAGTGCACCGTATGTCTGACCCCTGAACCCAGGACAGCAAAGGCTTTCACTTCTGTGGTGGTTCCCTCATCAGCCAGGCCTGGATGGTCATTGCTGCCTACTGCAATGTTGTATGAGTGCTTCCCCTCTACCTGCCCCACCCCAGTCCCCACCTCCTCAACTCCTTTGTCCTGGATGCCCCTCTCTTGTCACTCTGCCCTCCCTGCGGCTGCCCAATCCCACTCTTACTGCAGCCACTTTGTCATCCTGGGCGAGTAAGACCCATCATCCAGTGCTGAGACTTTGCAGGTTCTGTCCATCTCTCGGGTGAGTCCCTGGGCTGCAGATAGGGAAGGAAGAGTGGGTGGTGCAGGTGTGTGGGCTCTGGGGATGAGGAATTCAGGACATGCCTAGCCTAGCCTCCTCAGCACCCATTACCTGGGGGCCTGTGCCCACTCCCATCCTACATGGCCCCTTCCTGGCTCCACAGGCCATCACGCACCCCTCCTGGAACCCCACCACCATCAATAATGATCTTACACTACTGAAGCTCGCCTCCCCAGCCCAGTATACAACATATATCTCACCAGTTTGCCTGGCTTCCTCAAATGAGGTGCTGCCTGAAGGCCTCATGTTGTCACCACTGGCTGGGGCCGCCTCAGTGGCATGAGTAGGAACTTGGATCAAAAATCTGGATGGGAGTGTAGGGTGGGGACAAGTCATCTGGGGGCTAACCACCCCCTCTTGGCCCATAGGCAATGTGACTCCGGCATGCCTGCAGCAGGTGGTTCTGCCCCTGGTCACCGTCAGTCAATGCCAGCAGTACTGGGGCTCACATATCACCAACTCCATGATCTGTGCAAGTGCTTCAAGGGCCTTCTTGTGCCAGGTGAGCACCAGCACCCCATCCTGTACTCTGCACCTCGTGGCACCCTGCACCCCCCACGCTGACTTCGCCCTTCTTCCCCTCAGGAATGACTCCAGAGGTCCTCTTATCAGCCAGAATGGGAATGGGTGGGTGCTTACTAGTATTGTTTCCCGGGGCACCAGTGACTGCAATGTGTGTGCACCTGCCACGTACACTCGGGTTAGCAAGTTCAGCACCTGGGTCAATCAGGCATAGCTTACAACTGAGCCCACCAGAGGCCCTCTCCCCATCTCAGTCCAGTAAAGACCCCAGGCTATGTCCTCTCGTATATTCCTGTCTGTCTTCCTGGCTCAGGGAAAAGGAGAGGCTCTTGGGGGTCCCACTCCACACACTGACTTTGTCTTCTGGCATGGCAGGTGTTGAGGAGTCAGGATCCTCCCAGACTAGCCACGACCAGGTTGGGCTCCCCCACCTCCTTGGCAACCCCTTGGTCCACAGCAAGGAGACTGGGCTGTCAGAACGAATGGGCAGCCTTCCCTGGGGAAGGCAGCCTGTTTATTGAGTATGGAGGATACATTTACAAACTGAGTACACAAAATAAATAACTGCACATTCTCCATCCACAGTCTGTAGCATACAGGCCCAAGTCTCCAAACTCCCTCTGTCTTATCCTCAGGACCAGGTCCACCCTGGCCGACAGGAAATAAATCCCCAGGCCTTTAGGCCCCAGAGGCACTTTGGGAAATAGGAGGAATTCTGAGGCCATGGGGCTTTGGCTTTCCACTGCCTGGTGCTGGGAGCACTGGGGACAGAAGGAAGGGGTATATAAGGCACAGTTGACTTGGCCCAGAGTGGTCTCTTTTAGCTTGGTTTCCCACTGGAGATGGCACATGCAAAAAGAGGAGGGCCTCCCTCAAGGGTACCCACTGAGAGGAACTGAGGGCTAAACCCTCCCTGCTGGCAGGGGCCCTGCAATCCTGCTAAGGCTATAGCTGGGCCCTGGCTCCTTCCCACCCACAGAAAGTAGCTGTGGAGGGAGGGGGCTTGAGTTCCAGCCCTGCTTGTGGTGGGAGGAGGCACTGTGGCTGATAGGGGGATGGTCTGGCTCAGGCCTCTGGGAAAGAGGCCACCTAATTCCACCCACCTCTTGCAGGGGCTCCCTCCAGTCTGAGATTCAGCAGGGCCCCGACTGGAAGAGTAATGCTATGAAAACAAGCGGGGACAGGCTGGACCAGGCAAGGCCACCTGTGAAAAGGCCGGTGCCCCAGGCACTCAGGGTTCAGAGGCAGGTCACACAGTATGGCTAAGTTCCAGGGGAAGCTGCACAGAAGCTCAGCAGAAGGGGAGAGAACTGAGCAGCCCTGGGACCCTCCCTCAGTGCAGCAGCTCCTTCCTCCCCACTTCCTCTTAGAGGACGAAAGGTGAGCAAGGTGGTCATTCCTAGGCTGCCCATACTTGTGCCAGACACTAGATGGCACCTTCATGCAGCTGCAGAAGAGAGAACATCAGAGCTGAAGGGAGAGGCAGTGGGCAATACCAAGTGTGAAACCAGGGCTGACACTGGAATCCTGATGAGGCTCTCCCTGGGAAGCCCCTGCCCTTTGCTTTGGCCCAGGTGCCCCCACCCCCAGGTGCCCCCACCCTCCAGGTAGCAGCAGTGGGGCTCCTTTTAGTCCCCCCACAGTTGGGAAGGAGGCACCTGGGGAACAGAATGGGCACCCAAGGGGTAGAGGGAGGTGATGGTAGGCTCTGTAAAGCAGGCACTGAGAGCAGTAGGCTGGTGGGCAGAAACTCTCTCATAGACGGAGAGGTTGGAGCCTGGAGCAAGCCTGCTATCAACACAGCCACACAGTCCAGAGGGCCAAGGACCATTCCATGGCCTTACCACCAGAGAGCCTGACAAGTCCTAGGGCCAGAGGAGGGGTCCCTGGGGGCACCATGAAGCAAGATAGGTCTTGGCTGGGAGGTGGAGGGCTGTTTAGACTTAGCCAGGGATTGAGAGTCCAGCCAAGGCACAAGCTGTGTGCCTCCCTGGGCCTCTCACCAGAGCATAATCATAAGGATCAGGATGCCATGGAATATGGGGGGGTGGACAAGGGGGAAGAGTCAGGGAGGAAGGCCTGGTGGAGGAAAGGCGGGTTCCAGAAGTAACTGTCCCAAAGAGTCCTGGGACCAGAGGACACCGTCTACCTGGCATTGCATGCTCCTCTGGTCTGGGGAAGAGCCAAGAAGTGAGACCAAAGGCCAGGGCTTGCCCTTTCCCTAACTGGTACCAGAGTAGTTGCCCACCAAAAGTCGCATCCGTGCCAGGCCAGGCTCCCAGTTCACCAGGCTCAGGCCCAGGGTGAAGATGGGGGCTGCTGAAGGCACAGAGAAGGGGTTGGGGCCATTCACCTACCACCGGCCATACAAGCCCATCTCTAGAGAGGGCACTGGGCCCAGATGGCACAGCAATGTGTGGCCAGGCTGGGACCATGCCATGTCTGCAGCCCAGCCAGGTGGCTCAGCCATTGTACTGCTGCTGGTAGCGCAGGTTAAGCTCCCGCAGCTCTCGCTCCCGCACACGGCGTGACTTGTTGGAGCGTGTAGAGCGGCTGGAACGTGTGGACTGGGCAGATTTGGTGCTCTGGCAGCGCGATGAGGCACGTTTGAGGAGGTTTTGGGAGATGGAGCGGTGCAGATTCTTCATAGATGAAGAGGCTGCCATGCTCACCACCCATGGATGCCTCAGGGCCTGCAGTGCAGTCATTCGAGCGCCGGGGTCCACTGTCAGCAGGCGGTCAATGAAGTCCTTGGCCAGGTTGGACACGCTGGGCCAGGGCTAGAGGCCAACGACAAGTATTAGAGTGAGTGCATTTAACACTGCCCTCCCCATCCTGACGATGTCACCACCACAGCACTCAGACCTGTCCAGCAGCCCTGCTGCATTCTCCTCCTAGAGAGAGGCGCTGCCTGGCTCCTCCCATGTAGAATGTTCTAGGCTTCCCCTTCCCGCCAATGCTGGCCCAGGCTGCCGAGCAGAGGTTGCTCTCTGGGTGAGGAGTCTGACAAGGGAGAAAGACCTGCTCCCTCCCCAAGGAGCAAACTTCTAAGGTGCCCGGGACTCAGAGTCTGGCTCAGGAAAGTGGCCCCTGTCAAGACCACCCAACCTACCCTTGGACCAGTATAACTCAGAGAAATTTAATGAGAATGGTCCAAACCTTCCACCATATCTTGAGCCAGACTTAAGCTCCCACCCCTGAATGCCCATATCAAGCCACTTCCTAGTTCTTAAAGACAAAGTCCACCCTCCTTCCAACTGACAAAGTGGTCAAAATGACCACTGCATTCTCTACATCAGCCTCAGCCTCTCAGCCATGGGGAGAAAAGGAAACAATTCAAGGCAACTAGATTTCTCCATCTGCTGAGAGGGCAGGGGGGACATGGGACCCTGGCAGGGACCAGGACCCTTCTCAGGGCACTTCTCCAGTCTGCATGACATCTCTAAGCCACACAGTGGCTCCTGGCAGTGCCCTGTGCTAGCCTCATTTTAGTATGTGCTGTCCTCACAGAGGAGCTGATCAAAGCCTGCTCTGCTACATGTACCCACAGCTGCTTTGTCTCAGCCAGACACCAAGCAGCCATCCATCTCCAGCCCTCAGCCTGCACAGCTTGTCACTGGGCTGAATCTCAGGTCCTCAGGGTAAAGGACACTCACTCATATTTCCCTGCAGGCCTGTGTAGCTCAGGGCTCTGGTAATGAGGCCGACCTGCAGGGTGACTGAATTGGTCAGGCACATAGTAGCTTTTGGCTCACAGTTCAAGAAAACCCCATGGCTTGCTGCTGCCACCTGAACACAAAGAGCCATTATGAGGGGCCAGCCAACCTAGACCACAGACACTCACTGTGGCCCCTGTCATTCATCTGAGAGATGGAAAGAAGCAGGCATAATGGGGCCACTGATAGCCACAGCAAACCTAAAGCTGGAACAGGTTGGGTCATGAGAATACTGTGCTGCCCTGCCAGCTTTTATGGTCTCCAAGAAAAGGAGAAATCACTGGGGAGCACACTGCAGCTCAGCCTGGCCTGTTGGTGGGGCAGCTCCAAACAGAGCTGGCAGCCCAGGCTAGCCAAACAGGGCTGGGACATGGATTCTGCTCCTGGCCCTTGCTCCAGTCAAGAGAGAAGAGGGGCAACTCCTCTGCAGATGACAAAATAAATAGAGGCAAAGCTGGACTCACAAGTCAGGAACCTGAATATGGATGGATCAGAGGCATCCTCACTTCACATCCATACCCAGCCAAACCAAGGCCCCCTGCAGCTCCAGTGCAGTCTTAGATGGGCCTCTCACCAGACTTGCACCACGGCTTAAGCATCTGCATCTCCAGAGTGACACAGGCTCACACTAGGCATCAACCCCTGCTGCTTGTTGCCATTAGCGCCAAAGTGAGCCAGACTGATCTGCCCCTCCTCCTCCCCTAGACACTCGCCTCTCCAATTACTGTGTACCTGCAGCTGTGTGCAGAATGCCAACGGGCTCATTAGTTGGAGGGCCAGCCTACCCTCTCTGGCAGGCCCCAGATCTCCCCATGTTTGAAGAGCTGTGAGCAGCTAGACCAGGTGGGTCCCCTAAGCCAGTGTGACTCAGCGTCCTGACCTGAGAACCGGGCTGTGCAATGGTACCCAGCCTCACCCTCACACACTGAGGAACACACTGACTTGCAGCAGGAAGTCAAACAGGCTGAACATAGGAAGGTGGTCTTCAAGCCAGCCCACTGACATCAGGGCAGGGACTTATGTTGACCTCCAGAACAGTGGCCCCTGGGAGCCCAGCTGAGGCCTCAAACAGGGCTCAAAAAGGAAAAACAAGGCTTTCCACACTCACCCATGGCCTTGATTCTGGCTAAGTCCATTCAGTACCTCCTAAGAAAGCAGTCAACTCCTGCAGACCAACCCATCTCCTTCCCCAACATATGCGGGTCTCTGGAGCCACAAGAGCACAAGAGTATGTCTGGGAGCCTATGACTAACTGGCCAGGTAGCTTTCTGTTCCTCACAGGCAGCCAAGTGAGGGAAAAAAAATAGGTATGAGAAGAAGAAAAATGGTCAACTGTCATGTCCTTCGGCTCCTAACTGCAGGCTGTGGGTAAAGGACAGAACCCTTGCCCCAGTATACTTGGGCCCAGATCAGGGACACATGTGGATCACAGGTGGCTGACAAAAGGGACAGGCCCCAGGTACCACCTGGCCGGTCTCCCAGAGGCTTCCACCTGTTTTTGGGCTGGCATGGAACATGGAAGGGAATGTTAAAATGTCAGGCTGCTTTGCCTCCAGACACTCAGGTCTCCCTCTGCTGTGTGATCAGAGGACAGCTGCAACACCCAGGGTGACAGCCCATACCCTCCTGGCCACAAATCTCTGAGCTGTGTGAGTAAGCAGCTGGGTTCTGCCCAGAGGACAAGGAGAGGCTATGGGAGAAAGGGTATCACCTCCCCACTGTTTCTGACCATCAAACTGGCTGCCTTTCTCCCTAGCCTGTAACCCCTAGAGTCCTTGCATTTTGAGTATGTACTTCTGATGCTGTAACAGCAGAGAAGCCAACAGGGTAGAGGAAAAACCTCCCCCATGAGCACTTCCTTATCAACTTCACCCTCTTTATCCCTCTGCTTCTGTGGGACTAGTCATTCCTCAGCAGCAGAATCTAACTCTCCCTTCAGAGGGAGGCACCAGACCAGAAGGGGCTTTCCATTTCAGCTCAGAGGACACACTTCCTTCTGCCCCAGCCCCATTTACTTGCTCTAATGGCATAAGGGCCTGGCAATAACATTACTCAAGTCACTACCATTGTCCTGCCTTGAGTCCAAGGGCTAAGGGAACAAAGGCTGGAACCAACTCTCTTGGCCTAGGCTGCAGAGGGAGGAGGAAGCTGCCTCCTTCTAACAGCAAACTCAGCTCACAGGGCTTGCCCTAGACAGGCCTGACCACTTGCAAGTGAGGGGAGAAAAAGGCATTGTGTTTCTTCTGGATGGCATCTGGGTGACAGATTAAGTGTTGGGCTGCAAGCCCAATGACCTGCATTCTAGGTCTACCTTCTCTGTTGACCATAGAGAAATCACAGCCTCCTCACTTAATATTAATGCAATGAATTCTAAGTCTCTTCTAGTTTCTAAAGTCCTGGATTCTAAAAAGATGGTTCCCCATCTTTCTTCCTCACTTGGCTGCATGTGAGGAACACGTAACATTTCAGCTGACTTGACCTCTTGACCTCTATGGATTCTTTTCCAGCCCATGATGATTCTGGGGAAGGTTCTCTGGCAGAGAAGGAAGCCCCAGCAAAGAGCTGCTAGAAGAAGGAAGGGAGGAAAAAAGCCTGGGCTCTGCTCCCATGACTCAGTTCTTCCCTCAGCTTTGTCTCAAGATGTGTTCTCAGACCCAGCATTCCCACCCTCATAGGCTTCCTTCCTGTACTTACGTGGGCCTAAATGAGAGCAGAGAAAAGGGCACAGAGGAAATTCTGGGAAATGGAGCTTCAGGTTTACTCGGGAGAGCAGAATGATCAGTATGACAAGAACAGCACACTCTGATGTTGACCATGAGGAAAAGTGCTTTGAAAAAATAAGCAGAATTAGACACTGTGTGCTGGTGGAGCCAGCATCCCCTCCTCTGGTTAAGATACTCACCCTCCTGGTGTCTGGACTTCTAACACCAGACAGAATCCACCACCCTGGGACCTGGCAGGGAATGGGTGGGGGTCTGAGCAGCAGAAAAGAAAAGGATGTTGGGGGAGAGAGCATGAGAGGAGAAAAAGAAGGAAGATAATAGTTTGTACAAGAGGCAGAGAATGAAGATAAAAATGAGAAAAGGTGCGACAACTTAAAGGTTAATAGACCTGTATTCTAAAACTTGAGGTGAATAACCAAATGAAATCTTGCACCCCACCTGTCCCTGCCCAGAGTCCACAAAGTGAAGGACAAGGACATGAGGGAGTGGGGTACAACTCAAGAGTCAGGAAGGATGCTGTGTGCTTGCTTTGGAATCAGAGATGTTGGCAACCTATGCCAGCAACTGAGTAATGTCTGCTTTAACAATGTCCTGGAGCAGCCCTAGAAGGTTCTGCATTTCAGAGCCAGCTGCATGGTGTTCTTTTCTGTCTCCATTCAAGGGTTCTGCTGAAGTGAGGTGATTTCCAGGACTCAACCTGGCTCTTTTTTTTTTTTTAAACTTCCTCTCATTCTAATTTCTGAGACAATTTGCATCCCTGGTGGCTGTTAGCAGGTCACCCATACTGTGGCCTCTGTCCCCAGAGGTCTGTGTTCCTGGAACCCTTGGTACAGGACTCAGCTCAGGGCAGGCACTTGGTCTCCATGGGATGGCAAGATGAGTGAAGAAATGAAGGTGACTCAGCCTTGTGCCCCAAGCCAGCCAAGCCATGCAGGAGCAACATTCAGGTCTGGGCACTACACTTGCACTGGGAGGCAGAGAAACCTAGGCCAGGAAGACACGCACAAGAAGGGTGACCTTGTGTGAAGGAGGCTAGAGAGGCACAGTTGGTGGGGTGTGGTTGGATCAGGTCACCCTCAACCACCTCAGTGGGGACAGGAGGGGGATAATGTGGAAGGCCAGCAGCAGATTTAAAGAGGTCAGAATGTGGGAGAAACAGCAGCCCCAGCAGCTCCCAGAGGAACTTGAAGGCCTAGACGCAACAGAAGCAAGAGCAACTCTGAAAGGGCAGAGCTACCCAGGTGGAGACAGACAATGAGAAGAGTACGAGAGGGAGGGGACGGATGGGACACTGGGAGCTGCCTGAATACAACCCACGATACACCACTTTGTTGGAGAGGCCTCAGCAGAGCTGGGAAATAGCAGTGATGAAAGGAGGCTCTGACCCTGTGTTAACGAGATGCCGTAGGTAGTCAGAGCAAGGTGCTTCGATAAAAATAGCTAAATGCAGCAATGTGGGGAGGTGGGCATCTGTCTCTGCAACCAGGACAGCAACAGCAGAGGGATGCCTATAGGACAGGGCTCCAGGAAGCCAAGAGGTGGCCCAAGGGTGGCACATGAGGGGGCTGCTGCCCCTCTCCACTCAGAGCCTGCCTCCTGCACCGATGAAGAGAGAGCTGCCCCACCTTCCTCCAAGAGGTCTCCAACCACAGTGACCAGTGAGGGTCCACTGCCCACACCCAGTGGACCAAACCATGCTACCTCCGAGTGACCAGTCAGGGATCTGGACTGAGGGTGTCTGCTCCCTCAGTAAATGAGGGAGACTTATTTGTTGAACATCCACTGGGTACCAGCTTTGGTGAGGTAGAGATGGCCATTCCAGAGGGAACCTTCCTGGACAAGTTATGGGGGCATCTACTTGGCCTCTTGGGATCCTCACATAGAGCCAGCATTACCATCCAGCACTTAACACCTGGCAGCCACCAGCAGGCAGGCAAGGAAGAAGAGCTTCATAGGAAAGAATTCTAAAATCAGTCTGTTTTCTTGTGCTGTCAGCTATTGACACAGATACGGGAAAGCCATCCTCTGACTTACTAGGGGTGGGCAGCAAGAGAAGAGTGGTGAACTGATGGTCCACCACAACCCCCATCCACACTGGAGGTGGGAACATGAGACAATTAAAGGCATCCGGCAGAAGCCAAGCACGAGCCTGGAAACATGCCACCTGCCTCCCTGCATTCCACTCTGCTGCCTGCACACATCCGGTCTCCAGCTCTCCCACACCCATGGGGTATTCGTCCCCATGGCTCTGGGGCAAGGTCCTATCCCTGCTCACCCAGCTGCTCCTGTCAGAGTACACGAACGAGGTTGCACGTCCAGTCCCCACAGGTGCTAGCCCCCTTCACCTGGAGAGCACTGGGACACACTACACTCGCTGAACCTCATTTTATCTTCAACAAGTGTCAGAGTCACTTTAAGGACTGGGGAAGAGCTGGGATGGGAATGTGAATGTCAGCTCTGGCTCTGGGCACTCATCCTACTGCAGGGCTATCAGAACTACCAGACAGTATAACTCACTGCCCCAAGCAAGTGCCCCTTGGCCCAAATGGATGGATGGTCAGCTTGCAGCCTGGAGAGCCACTCCTGGAAAGCCACCTCCCACCAACCCAATACTCCGGGAAGTGGCAGATCAGCCCTGCAGGTGGGCTTCTTCTCCCACCAGGATTCTGTACCCTGCCCAGCAGCACTTACTCTCCTGAATAAGGTTTGGTGAGAACCTTTGCCCAAGCCCACTTGTTCCTGGTACAGTCACCTGGGCTCGCCCACAGCTCAGAGACTACTCAAGCAGAGGAGGGTGACAATTAAAGGTTCCTAAACGTGGCAGACAGCAAAGCTACTGATGGCATCACTCTGTCATCAATCCCACAAGGGCCCCTTCATCCATCCTGCCTCTAGGAATAGAACTCTTGACAAAAGCAATGACATTAGGCCCACAACGTCACATTTCATGTCAAGTGAATCACAGAATTTCCAAGTTGATGGGACCATAACAGTCCTCTAGGAGGGTACAAAGATGGTGACTCACCTCCTGTGTCATTCCTCTAGAAGCAGCTGCTCCAGACCTCCCAGGGCCTCCTATGACAGGAAGCTCCCTCTTTCAAGGTGACTCTGTGTCTACAAATTGTTCTCACACTCACACAGGCCTTCCTCACATCTGGCCAACATATGTCTCCCCATCACTTCCAATACGACCCTAGCTTGGCTCTCTCCCCTCCAGCACCTCTGGTCACTGGGTAAAATTTCAGATTTCTCTTCTCAAAATCATTTGTCACAGCCTTCTCCTTTCCAGCACTCTCTTCTCTTCCAAGATTCCTGCATTTCCTTCTAAGCAGGCCTGGCCAGCAGCCCCTAAGTACATCTCTAGCAGGCGTCCCACTTCTTGGATTCCAGCTCCCAGAAGAGAACATTCCCAGCCAGCAGGAGCAGCCCCGTCTGCTTGACAGCTATTTACTTCTGGGTCCTTCCCAGGGCATCACCAATAACCACTGGTGCTTCACTTAGGAAAAGGAGGAGAAAGTACTGGGAGCATATGTATTAATACACATGCTGTCCTCAAGGAACTTACAGGCTGGGGAGGAGAGTTATGTCCACAGACAATAGCCTGGGAAAGTGCTGAAACAGACCCCAGCAACACAGTGAGGAATGTGTGTCAGGGAAAGTAGACTGTGGGGATGGAAAGGCCAAGAACTCTGAAGCCAAGATGGCCTGAATTCAAATCCCAGGCCTGCCTCCCTCTCTGTGAGACCCTGGACAAATTACTTAACCTCACTGGCCTCAGTTTACTCATCTGTAAAATGGGGGGGATTACACCCACTGGGAAGATTATTGTAGAGATTAGACATGTTGGGTGTAGAACCCTCAGATCTGTGCCTGGTACTCAGTAGAACTACACAATGGCAGCGGTTGGCATTATGTTTAATGGAAGCAATCTTGAATTGGATGGTTTAAAGCTGGTCAAATTTCTAAGGCTGACATTGGGAACAGAGGGAAAAGCCTGAGCAAAAGCATAGAGTGGGGAGTGAAAGGAGCAAACATCTCAGGCCTACGGTATGTAGGGAATGGGGTGGAGTGTGGGGCCAGAGCTAGGGGTTAGAGTACTAGAATGTTGCGCTTATAGGGCAGGTGCTGAAGGAGGCCCCACTTCTGTGCTTCCCTCCACCGCTGGTCCCCATGCAGGGACATCAGGCAGGACTGTACACACTCTCTGGGTCAGAGGGCAGCCTGAAGTCCTCTCCCAATCTGCCTCATAAGCTGATGCTCCTCCTGCAAAGCTGCAAGAGCATTCTGTGCCCCACTCTGTTTCTCCCTCAGCTGTGGCTCACATGTACCATGTGGAGCTCAGTCTCTGGAATTCCCCATCTGCCCCAAACATCCCCAGGATACCAGGCTCCTCCATCCCAAAATTGGATTACTCCAACAGCCCCCAGTTAGCCTTCCCCCGCTAGTCTTCTGCAACAGTTCCTGCTACATTTCCCCTTCACTATCAAGAACCCAGAGGGCTCCCTCCCACCTAATGCTTTGATTTCCCAAATAATCCCTGGCACCACAGAGCTCCCAGAACCAAATACCAGGCCTGGTCCAACCTCATTAACCTCTGCTCCATTACTCCCAAACAATCTGTTTATTCTGGAGCACAGTTAGCGATATTGCCTTCTCTGAGCCTCCTCCTTCCCAAAGCCCACCCCCTCCAGGAAGCCCTCCATTCAAGTCCACAGAAATCATAGAAGGCTACATGGACAGAACCCTTGAGAAATAAGCACGCTGGATAGGGCCTGGTGTATATGAGACACCACTATAAGCGGGCAAGGTGCCTATGAGAAAGGCACTGAGTGCCAGAGGACTTACTGTTGGTGAAGAATGCATACCTCCAAACCTTGATGAGCTCAAAGTTGGCACAAACTTTGCGCAAGAAACTAGATAGAAACAGCCCCCGCAATCCAGCATGCTCTCAGATAGGTTTTCTGGCAGGGCCTTGCTCACTTAGATGGCTCTCATAAGGGTAAATGACCATCACACAGAAGACAGATGGCTGGAGGAGGGAGGGGACAGAGCCCAACCCTAAGAAGGGGGGCCAGTCCAGCCACCTGCCCCAAGCCCCATGGCCCACGTTCCAGATCACCCAGGCCTGCGCTGGCATGTGCCTGCCAACAAGGGTTCATTCTGTGGCCATTTCCTATTCCTAGTCCTTTCTCCCAGACAATCTCAAGTTTCATGGGGATGGGGAATAGGCCTTCATGTCTCTCTGCATCTTCCTCAGGTGCACTTACAGGTAGACAATGACCAGCAAAACAGAAAGACAGACGCCTGGTCTCCAGCTCAAAGAGCCTGATTTAATGATATCTCCTCACCCAGGAAACACCCCAAACAAACTCTTCCCAATCAGAGCTCTCTGCAGATGGTGGTAGAATCTGCTCTTGGGGTCAACCAAGCTCCTGGTAACAGACAGGTGCCGTCAGTGCTGGTCAGGGATTTGACTCTGGGACTGGGAACTGAGGCTTTCAACTTCAAGTGAAGGGTAGTGGGCTCCAAATGCTGGGCAGTGCCCATCCCCTACACTGGGAGCCCCAGACTCATGCCACATGATTCTAGCAGAGGAAGAAGCAGAGTCTCAGGACCCAGTCTGTGGCCACAACAGGAGCAAGAAGCCTGAGTCCATTCCCTATCCCATTCATTTGTCATTCTCTCACCCTCAGATAATCAATAACCAGTTAGCAAGACTCTGCAAGCTCCAATGAGATAAACTGCCTGATCAACAATTGCCAGAATCAGGAACTCGTGAGCCAATCTACAGACTTTTGGAAAGAGTCTTCCTTTGTCAGCATCTCTTGGGAAACTTCCCTCCCTCCCTCCCTCCCACAGATAAGCTACACCACACATAGCTCCAAGGGCAAGTCACACAGGGCCCTGGCACAACACTGCCTGTGAGGTGAATTCTGTGCGTTCTGACCATGATGAAACCCAGCCCAGAGGGTGAGCAGGACAGTGTCCTCTGTGACCATCCCATTACAGCCCAGGCATCTCAGCCAGTCAGTGTTTGTTTTATTGAATCCCATTTGGAGCAAGGAAGAAAACATAAAAACCTTTAGGGGAGAGCTGGAGAATGTCCCAGGTTCTCCTTCACCTGTAGTCTCAGCACAGAGCTGGCCTGAAGAGGAAGGCTTCCCTCCCTTCTTCACACCATCCTGAAGCGCATGACCTGGCACATGATGCCAGCCCCCATCCCCATGGGAGGGAAGTCCTTGGCTGACCACACAACGGTGCCCTGAAACTGACAGGGAGGATGATGGTGCACAGGATCTCAAGCACTAAAGGTACTTTGCCTTCATGAGACTTTGGGTGACTCCTGTAGGAAACACTGCTCTGGGCCAGTTGACTGAGGCCAGGGAGGGCCCAGCCCAAAAATCCCTGGGAGGAAAGCTGGGTTGCAGAAGTAAGCTAGTCCCAAAGCTCCTTCTCCTCTGCATGGGCTATTCAGGAGGCAAGGACAGCAGGCCTGAGAGGAACACTGTGGGGAGCACTCTGCAGGGGGCACTTGGGGAGGGGCCCTTGCTGTCTTGGCAGAATCCTGTCATCCTGCAAAGCTCACCTCACCTCCCACATAAAGCTGTCACCCATTCTTTCTTCACAACCTCCCCAAGCACACCACTATATTCCAGCTTGCAGTGCTTACCATTTCTGTAGTTAGCCTCATCTCCAACCCAGTCAGCATTCTGGCTAAGAATCAACCAGTTCTTACTTTTTCTGTACCTTCCTTTGGCTCCCAGCAGTGCTGAAACCTAACAGATCTTTTCAGGCATCAGGGCTATCAATGGATCCAAAGACACAAACTGATGGCCTGCCGGTTGAATTAGGCCCGCAGGTAAGCATTTTGTTGGGTTAAGTACAAGATATTGCTTAAGTATGTGAATTATATTCCAATATTTTAATATCAGATTTTCTGGCTTCTTTTTAAAAAACTGGAATGTCTGGGTGCATGGAGTCCTCTCTGCTGTGTGTCAAAACTGGGCAGAGATGAGAAGCAACTGTTCCTTTAGACAGGGCATCGTCACTAGACTGCCCTAGCACTCATGAGCAGATGTTGTGGACTCCCTGCCCCCACTTCCTCTCAGCCCATCTCTGAGCTCGCCTGCAGTTGTGGTGCTCCTGTGCAAGCGGACAGCTTCACACTGCTGCATCTCTCTGCCTCTTTGCCTGAGGACTTTCTCCAGCGCTAGGTGGCATTCAGCACAGCCCAAAAGTGCCAGAGATTTAATGACCCCCCTCACCTCGAAGAAATTCTCAACTCATACTAGAGCCAGATTAAGCCCACCCACTTTCCCGCCTCTCAGTGGTATGATTCTGAGGTATGTTCCACATGATTATTCACAGGGTCCCCAGTGGGACTGAGTTCCAGTGGCCCACAGTAGCAGTCCACTCCTTCATATACCCCTTATTGTCTTCTTTTCTGTCTCACTTTCCCCACTCTTCACTTATGCTTACTGGAATCACAATTAAACTATCTAGTCCCAAGTCCTTGTCTCAGGCTTCACTTTTGAGAGAACCCAAACTAAGATACTCTACTAGTCTCACTTCATCATTTTTACATTATCTGCCTGGTCCCACGAACACGGCCTTCAGAGCACATCCCCCTGATTGAAGGCTGCAGGATAGAACCCCACACACCACACACACACAGGGGCCTCTCAGCATCCTGGGACGGGCAGACTCACCTCCCCCGAGTAACTGTACTTGCCCCTGAGGATCTGCCGGTACAGCCGGGTGCGGTTGTCATCCTCAAAGGGCATGGTGCCACTGAGCAGGATGTAGGCAATAACACCCAGGGCCCACATGTCGACTGAGTTGGTGTAGGGCTTGCGGACCAGGACCTCAGGGGCAATGTACTCGGGTGTGCCACAGGTGGTCTTCATCAGACAGTCGTCACCCTTCTTGCGGGCACTGGCCAGACCAAAGTCGGTGATGATGATCTTGGAGTCAGTGCCTGGGTGGTAGTAGAGCAGATTCTCAGGCTTGAGGTCTCGGTGTGTGATGCCCAGTGCATGCAGATATCGGACGCCATCCAGTACCATCTGCAGTACCCGCGTGGCATCACGCTCAGTGAAAGAACCCTTGGCGATGATGCGGTCAAAGAGCTCTCCACCAGTGGCCAACTCCATCACCATGTACACGCGCTCCTGTGTCTCAAACACCTCCACCAGCTGGATGATGTTGGCGTGGCGCACCCGGCGCAGTACACGCAGCTCTGATTCACAGACCTCCCGTCCCTCCCGGTACTTAGTCTCAATCATCTTAATGGCGTATGGCTGCCGGGTTGCCCGGTGCTCTACACGTACCACTCGGCTGAAGCTGCCTCGGCCAATCAGGGCTTTGATGTCATACTTGGCTGTCACACGTGGGTCAAACTTGGCCCTGTACTTAGCTACCCTGGCCCTGCGTGGTGGTTCTGAGGGAGGCTCTGTGTGGCCAGTAGGGGGCACACTAGGGAATGGATTTGCACACTGACTGGCTGCTGGGAAACCAGCTTTGAGGGGGCCAACACTGTCCACCTCTGTGATGAAGTGCTTGTATACATCGCTCTTAGTGCCACTGAAGGGCTCCACCTTCTTGACCAGATCCAGCTGGACATCCTTGGGCGGCTCAGGAAGGACTTTGCTTGTCCCACAGCCCATCACGGACACGGGGGCATCCTTCCTAGTGAGGCTGGCAGGACCTGCTCTGCAGGCAGTGCCCCATCTACACCTATACAGACAGAAGAAAGGACAACTCAGCAATGCCAGGGACACTTCTGAAGGGATACCAGCCACCTTCCTCAACCCCAACCCCTTACCCCTAGATAAACCTAGCCTGAAGACCTGCCTCTAACATAGTTCCCTGTAAGGGAGAATGGCTTTCCCCTCTGAGAGCTTAGGGTCCAGGTACCATGGAGGATCTAGATGAAAGACTGGGTCTGAGCTCCAGGCTTTTGATTCATGTTTCCCTGGATCTGACTTTCATGCTGCTCTTCAACTCCGAAGAGGGGCAGGAACATGCACCATGCTCAGCTGTCACTATCCCCACCCTCCTCCCTACTCTGCCAGGGTCCCTTATCCTAGTTGAATTCCTGTATTTTTTAAAGGTTAAAATCATTCCTCTTATTACTCTAACTCATCTTTTCTGAAATGGAGGTGTGGAGTGTTAGAGGCCCATTTCCAACACTATCACCCACCAAGGCTCAGAAGGCCACTTCTCCAAGGTTTCCCCGCTCATGGATATCTTCCTGGCCCTCTAGGCTTCCTGCAGGGGTTGATGCTCCCCCTGCAACAACCATCACCACTACACACTGCCCTGGGTCTTTGCCCTAACCTCACTCTTTCTGGATGGCTCCCATTAACTTTGCTAATGCATCATCTTCACCCTGGCAGTTTAACACCCTTTTCCAGGGTCTCCCACTTACCCAGTTTACCACATAGATAACTAAAATGCCACACAAATCCCGGAATGGCTAAAATCAATCCCAGTGAACTTGGGAGCACAAGCCTTAGCACGCTACCACCAGGTAGCCACCAAACTAACCTGGGCTTCACTTAAGAGGCAGAGGGGGCCTTGAGCACAGAAAGGACACAAGCAGCTTCACCCAGATGAGACTCATGCTGTGGATCAGGGTATGCTGCTTCTTCGGGATGAGGATCCAGGGGCCTTCCCCATTTGTTTCCCAAAGATGTTCTGACTTAATTAATACCTTGTGGCTGGTGGAGCCCTGGACAAGGTGACGTGATGAAGTACTGCTTTCCAGAGGTCATTTCTATCTAGGATGCCCTTCTCTAACTCTATCTGAGGGCCCGAAGGGTGAAAGAAGAGAGCTTAGAATTTCCTATTATGACATACAGAAATGGGGATAAAATAAGTAATTCAGATCAAACGTTTACTGAACATCTACTAGGGATACAGGAATGAATAAGACATCCAGTGCTGGTTATGTTTTAACATATACACACACAAAAAAACAGGCAAAACATGGTCAATAAACTCATAATCTAAATGATGAGCAAAGCATAAAGACAGGTAATTGCAATATAGCAAGGTAAGTGTTAGGCTTGAGAAAATAAGAGTAAATGTGTAAAATGATGCAGGGATTACGGAAAGCTTCCTGGAGGAGGGGACTCCCACGCTGAGTTTGAAGTAAGAATAAGTGGATGGGGAAAAGTGGAATGGCATTTCAGGCAGAGACAATAACGCACTCAAAGGCCCAGAGGAGCACCCTGTGCCTGCAAAAGGGGAATTTTGGCAATATGAAGACAGGACTGGGGGCTGAAGTGTTGGGAAGTTAGTAGGAACTAGGTTGTGGAGAGCAGCACAAAGTTACGGTGAGGAGTCAGGACCTTCCTAGGAGGTGACAGGAAGCACCAAAGGGTTTATAAGGAGAGGCAATTCTGTGTTTAGAAAGAAGTACAAGGCTGAGGGTCAAAAACTGACAGGGTGAGTGAGGAGGGTGGAGTGAAGAGAGGTCAGCTGGGGAATGTACTGCCGGAGAATGGAGGCATGATATAAGGGGTGAAAGGGAGGAGAAAGTGGCACTCCAGTCCCTTGCTCAAGTTCCTGGGCAGAGGGTCAGCAGTGCAGCAGGAGGGACAGGTTTGGGAAACAATGGGGAAAGTTTAGTTCTGGATACATTGTGGTGGGGTGGCCGGCTGTAGAATCTAACGGTTGAAAAGAGCTGGTCAGAGATTCCATGGCCGCCCAAGGGTGGTACTTGGGACCAAGGGACAACACCAACGCCAACTCCTATCCCCACCCCCTTGCAAAGCCAGCAAAAGATCCCATGAAAGGCAGCAGAGGGAGACCCAAAGAGGTTTTGCTAGGGCATCTTGAGGGTCACAGAGAACCCACACAGAGACCCTCAGATTCCAGGGAGTCAACGGCCTGAATTCAAGACGGTAATAACTGACCAATGTGGCCAACTCTTCCAAGGAATAAGCTCACCTCTGAAACATACACAAGACCTTGATTACCAATCCATCAGATAAAAAGATCAATGATTAAGGGCTTAGGTTTTAATCAGTATGTAAATATGACTCTCAGCAGGATGAGGTTTATCTTTCTTTATATGAGAAGAAAAGATTCCTCCACTAACACAAGGCTCTTCAGAACTTGCCGCAGTTCTCACCCAAATGCTCAGGAGATCCCACATAGCAGCTTAGGAAATCATGTTTAAACAACGGCATTTAGAAACAAGGTTCCTTTTCACAGAGGCCAAAGATTAGAACTGTGGACTTTGGAATTTTGCAGACTCATCTCTTCTTTCAGGGAAAATACAAGACTCAATATGGTAAAAGGCTGCAGCCCAGGAAAAAAAATAGCTCTTGGGCCAGGTTTCCTGAGGCAGAACAAAGGCCCTGATCCCTAAGACCACACTGTAAGCAACGCCTACGATTCAAAGAGAAGACAAATTGCATGGGTGACCCAGCACAGCTACTCAGATGTCACTTCTTCCTGGTGAAAAGGTAGAACCCTAGATCCACAAAATAAATAACTGTCTCCAGGTATACTCAATGGCTCTTTTTCTTTAAATGTGCATACCTAGTCTGGTCCTGATGAGAAAAACTAAGGTTTACAAAGAAAAGGCCTGAGCTCTCACTTTAAACAAAGCCTGAGCAAGGTTCTCAAGTCAGCAGTAAGAGAGCCAAGGATTACCCCTCTCTGACCTCTCTGACCTGGGACACAGTTTCTCTTACATTTGTTTCAGTTAGAAACTCTTCAAAGACAGGCTGAAGCTGGTACTCCACCTTCCCAACTACAGACCGAGAGTGGAGGAGAGAGGGTGCCAGCTTGGGATGGGGGGTGGGGGGTAGGGAGAGACAGCTGATAACTCCAGGTGATCATAGCTGCTCCACACTCCCGTTGTATCAGTTAAATCTCTTTCCACATCAGTTAGGTAAAAAAGCAAACATAGAGACAAGGGAGGCAGCTGGCAAAACTCCTTCTGGGAAGAAAGGAAACGTGTTTTCCTGTCATCAGCTCTCCTGGGTGTGTCCCAGCAGAGTGACCAGGGTCGGTGAGGATGAATGAGGAAGCCTCAGGAAGAGACCTCCTAGGAGGGTCATGCTATGCCAGCTATGACAAATCACCATTCCATTTCACCACACCAATTCTGCCACATCTTACAGAAAGTACTGAGCTCTCTAGAGTCAGCCTCCACACCCTCAACTCCTAGTCTGATCCAAAGCACTCCTCAAAGAAGGTAAATGTGGTAGACAGAGTGCAGCAGTGGGTGTGAGCACTCAGAACTTCTGTCCTCACTAACACTCTATAGAAACAACAGGCCAAAAAGGTAGAAACTTGTTCAAAGACACTCGGATAGTGACGGCCAAGCACAAACCCAAATCTCCTGGTTCTCCATTCAGAGCTCCAGAAGTGCCTGGAGCCTGGCAGAATTCAGCCTCACCAGGTAAAGGCCTCAATCCTTCCTCATACACTTAGTTGGTAAATTAATGAAACTTTACTGAGGATCTTTTCTGAAGGGCATGTCTTCTGAAACCTCCATTCCAAGCACAGTCCGGGTCACGCTGCTCACTACTATAATCTAGACTGCTTTTGATCACCAGAGCGGTCAGCCTCTTGAGGGAAGGGGCCACTTCTCAAGTTTCTAGATCTCTCTGGCTCCTGGCAAAATGCTGAGCTCAGAGCAGTCATTCAATGTTTGTTAACAATGAACGAAAGGTGGTCTGGCTGGCTCTTGAATTTCTTTTTTGCTGCAGGGCAACAATCCCAGAACCTCAGAAATTTTCAAGTGGCAGGAAGAGGCCAGGCTGGTGGTTAAATCAGAGCAACACAAAGGAAGCTGGAGCTCTTGGGCCTTTTGGGTATTACAGATTGTTATCTGAACTCCAAAGCAAGTTTGTCCACAAGCTGCCAGATCCATCTGCAGGGAGGCCAGGGGCCCAGGAAAGAGGGAACAGGATGGATCCTGAAACAATTTCCTGGCCACAGAAGTCTGTGGATGTCGCCAGGCAGGGTGCCAGTAGGCACTCAGCTCTCTCCAATAACACCTCCTAAGATTGTTCCCTACGGCAAAGCTTTACAACCTTTAGTTTTCAAAGACCTCTATATTCTGCTCCCGTGTTTTGAAAGACTGTCTATCAAAATGAAGTAGGCAGTAATCACTCAGGAATCCCAGAAATAATTAACTGCAAAATAGCACTTCTAACCAACCTGATGCAATTAAGGAAAACGGGCAAAGAAGTCTGTCATTTTAGACAAAACCCTCGAACAAGGACCTCTGCAACCTTAGGGGGAACAGCAGGATTTTGCTTTCTGAAATAGGGAAACTGACATGAGACAAAGCGATTTCATTTTCAGAAATAATTCTACAAAACCACTTCCACAAGTATGCAAAGATATATCTGTACAAGCAAGTTCATGAAAACATTCTTTATAATAATAAAAAGAAAGTGGAAACAACCCAAATATCCATCAGTAAGGAAATAAATGAATAAACTATGGTATATTCATGTAATGGAATGCTCTACAGCTATTGAAATGAATGAGGTAAATCCATATATACTGACAAAGAAAAGTATCAGTCAAGTTTATTGAGTAGCTTTGTCCTGGGATCCATGTTTCTGATGTAGCAAGTATTTTAAAATAGTATGTGAAGCTTATGTCCAATGAGGGATTAAAAAAAGGTATAGACATATATATGGAAGAAAAATATCCTGGAAAGGTAGAAGAGAAATTGTTGACAGTAACTACCTCTACGGTGTGGGAATGTGGAGGGAACAGGTGGAAGGAAGGAAGGAAGGGGGACTTTTACTTCTCACTTTACACACTTCTGTGCCACTGCTGTATTTTTAAATCATCACCACATATTTCATTTTTGAAGTTAAAAATATATATAGTATAGAAATGTATAGACTAGTACATGCAATAAGAAAAAATCTGGAGGAATACACACCAATTATTGCACCAAATTTTAGGAATATACACCAAATTATTAAAAATGATTAATGTGTCTCTAATTTGAAAAGATACCTGCATCTCAATAATTACAGCAGCACTATTTACAACAGCCAAGACATGAAAGCAACCAAAGTGTCCATCGACAGATGAATGGATAAAGATGTGGTATATATACAATCATATATACAATAGAATACTACTCAGCCATAAAAAAGAATGAAATATCATTTGCAGCAACATGGATGGACCTAGAGATTATACTAAATGAAGTAACTCAGAGAAAGACAAATATCATATGATACCACTTATATATGGAATCTAAAATATGATACAAATTAATTTATTTACAAAACAGAATCACAGACATAGAAGACAAACTTATGGTTACCAAAGGGAAAGGGGGCTGGGGGAGGGATACATTAGAAGTCTGGGATTAGCAGATACAAACTACTACATATAAAACAGATAAACAACAAGGTCCCACTGTATAGCACTGGGAACTATATTCAGTATCGTATAATAAACCATAATGGAAAGGAATATGAAAAAGAATGTACATATGTATAACTGAATCATTTTGCTGTACACAACATTGTAAATCAACTGTACTTCAATTAAAAAAATGATTAGTGTTTGTATCTAAAGACATGGTGCACTATTCACTTCTGTAATGTTTTAACTTATAATATTATTTTGTAATAAAAATTGTTATGACTTCTTTTTGGAATATAGTAGCTCAAGACCTTACTTCTCAAGAGCTCCAGCTATGCACCACTGCTCTACATGGTAATATTTGGTAAGCACAGACTTCTGCCTTAGAGCTGAGAGAGGGAGAGAAGTTCAAAAGTTTGTTGTGTCCTCATCATTTTATCCTGATCCCAACTCCATCTGAGACATCCCACCTACAGCCCATTCCATAATCAGAAATACAGACTCTGGCAATGTACCTGAAGTTCTCCTTCCAAAATCCCAAAGTACAACCCACAAATAAATTTACTGAGCTCCTGTTGTGGGCCAGGAACTCTGCCAGGGGCTGTGACAGACAAAAAGAAAGCAGTTATAATCTCTGCTCTCAAGGAACTTAACAGCCCAGATGGTTCTACACCGAGAGTCCCCTGATCCATTTCTCTTATGATGCTAAGTGAGGCTGCTTCAAGGCTGGCAGTCTGGAAGGGGTCCAACTTAGATAATTTGCCCCCAGCAAATGAAAACAGCACATTCTTTTTTACTTCAGCATCACATGGGACGCCATGGCAACAGGGGTTTGTACCAAGAATTAGCTCAGTGATGACCTAGCCAACACAAATCAGCTTAATACTCACTGAGTAAGATTCTTGGAAGGAAAGAAAGTTCAAATAAGTAAATCTTTCTCCAGCTCTCAACAAGCAGAATTGTTTCCCTTCTTCCAGGGCTGTTCTCAAATTTTTCTGTGTACTCTGGGATCAATGAAGACAGCTGTTCTCAGTTATCAGAAAGCTTAAGAGTCAATACTTAAACACACCTATAACCAATTCACATCAGACAGCTAGGAAGCGCTGAATAGGATCAAATTTGCTCACACAACATGCTCATACTTACAAAGTAAAACAGAAGGCCAAACTAAAGTCTCACTCATTTAACTATGAACTTGTGAGTGACAGAAAATCCCAGTATCTAGTTCAGATTTCACAGTCACTAGCATCTTCAGGGATATTACATTCCAAGTGAGGCACAGCTCTAGCTCAGTGTGAAAGGCAAAGAGGTTTCCTGAAAGCTGCACTTTCTCTAGCTCATTTATACAACCTAACAAGCACAGGAATGGCAAATTAGACCTGGACAATGTTTGCTGAATACAGCAAACCCACCCTCCAATGAGTCAGCAATCCACATAACTTCTAGGAGAATAGCCAACTGCAACTGCCCTGAGAAGAAGCATAGTTTTGTCAGAGCTTTCCCTGATGATTAGAAATTACCTCAAGGAAATTACATTACATCAGGTAGCTTCCTACACAAGGTTCAGTTTGAAGAGGGAGCAGGCTTTTGACAAGGGATACACTGTGGGAAGAATGGCCATTAGTAATAACAGTGGCTTCCATTTCCTGAGTTCCAACTAAGTGTTTTATATGCATTCTCACTCCTCTCTGCAACCACATAAAGTAGGCATGATTATTCCTATTATGGGACGAGCAAACTAGGACTCAAAGAACCTCAAGATCTCATAAAAGCCAAGAACTGAATCTAAGTCTTTCCAACTCCAAAGCCCATACTTCTAACCACCAAATCATACTGCCTTCCCAAGGTATGGGCAATGAGACTGCAACAGCTGTGTGCCACAGGGCATAGCCAGCCTTTCCCATCGGACAAAGACACAACAGTTTTCTGGAGCAATGATCTTCAACCAGGGAGCACAGTAAAGTCACCTGAGAGTTTTTTAAAAAATACAGATTTCTACCAGATTCCAGATATTCTGAATCAAAATCTCAGACAGTGAGACTCTTGAATTTGTATTTTGAAAAACCACCCCAGGAGAATTTAGACCATCAAAGTTGACAAGGCTGCACCACTTACCACACGCATACGTGTGCATGTGCAAACAGGATATACACATTTGCTCTGCTCATCTCAGGTCCTGGCCCATGACAGGTACTCAACAATATAGTTGATTCTGTATCCATTCTTAAGCCAGCAACCTATCCCAGCCGATTCACCTCCTATTTTATGCCAGGCACAGAGCCAGACACTCAGATGCAAACAAAAATAACACAATCCCCAGACCCACTATCAGGTGATATAACACAATATACTCCAAAAGTAGTAGCAAGAATAAAAGTACAAAGGAGTCAGCGGTTACATGTGAAGGGAGGCTTTTCCAAAGAAATGAAATCCAAGGTATTTTTTAAAGGAGAGATGTAAATTTTCCATACTGGTGGGTGGAGGTAGGGGATAAAAGAGTATTACAAAGTGAGAAAACTGCGTATCTAAAGCAAAAAGGTATTAAAACACAGAGCTAAAGGCAAATTCACATATCCCCAACAAACTATGTAAACAGGAGACAAAAGTGCCCAGGTTTTGACTTCGGGCTATGTTTCTACCCAGTTATGAAGAGCCCTGAACGCCTTGCTATGAAGCTTGGCCTTTATCCTGTAGGTAGCAAGGAGTCAGTTTTAGACAATGAAGGACTTAATTCAGATTTTTAAGTGGAAATGATCAATTTATCGCTTCGTGGAAGGGGAGTGAATGTGGAGAGCTGGGCTGCCCCTTATCAAAGCAGAGGGATAACTGGCTTGCGAAGCAGGTGGACTCAGGCCCGCTTTTTTCCCCGCCTGAACAAGGAAGCGACCAGCTGCCCCACTGACCCCTGGCGTTCAGTCGCAAAGTAGAGGGTGTAGAGTAGGTGCCGGACAAGAGAAGACAGTGAGGACACCGGATTAGTTCACCCTGACCGATGCCGACTTGCTGAACATGAGGCAGGACAGCTGACCACGTCCACCTGGCCCTTGCGGCCTCAGATACGGGTTACCCAGCACAGCAGCACGTTTCGAGGCCAATTAACACTTGGACACCGGGGACCCCGAGCTGCAATCGCCTGGCCTGCCCCTCAGTCCCGTAGGCCCCGGAACACCGGGCACGGGCCGAAGTATGGGCAGGAACGGGCCCTGTGCTCCAGAAAGTGACCGTGGCCTCTCCTCAGCCCCTCCTGCCCGTCAGACCGTCGCCGTGGGCAGGGCCGCCTCACCTCGCGCGGACGGCGGGCTCTTCGGCGTCTGGGCGACTGTGCTGACCCCCTTCGGGTCGCAGCCACGGCCGCCGCCGCCGCAGCCGCCATCCTCAGGCGTCAGCGTCGTGGCGTCATCACAGCGCGCGCTTGACGCCAAAACAAATCCGGGCCGCCCACGGGGCGGTACGGGGGTGGACTCTCGGAAGAGCCGGGCTGTCCAGTTGGCGGCGCTCTGAGAGTGGCTTGCCAATCAACGCCTTCAGGGCGGGACCGGGCTTTCTCCAGGAGTAGAGAGTGTTAAGTGTTGCTCCAAATGTTTCCACCTTAGGTTTAGGCAGACACTGTGGATAGTAGGGAGAAAGTTTCTAGATTCAAATTAGGGTGGGAGAGCGCTTTATAGTGCCAAGTGGGGGATGTAGTGCATTTCAACAGAGGTTTCTGAAACTCCGCAAAGGATCGGTTTAAATTAACAAATCTATTAAAACTGCAATTAAAATAATTCAGACAGTCAGCTGTGTTGAAGCTTGAGGATCGGTGATATTAGTTTGGGCCAGCTTTGGCGTAACGGTTTTTTGTCTGTTTTAAGGGTTGTTATTGTTACTAAATATAAATACATCCTGAGACTGCAAAGCAAGTAGATTAAAGAAAAATTGTTACCATTAACGATTCCGCTTTAGATTCATAATTATCTCACTACTTTGCCCAGATTGCAGGGTGGAGGGGAATAGATGACTCAAGAAATAAGGAGATTGTAATCTCCATTCCATCTTCCTCATTTCAGTCTGTTCATTTATTAAAATCTTTATTGGGAACTTCATATATGAAATTGTCTTTAACTGACTATAAGATAATGTTATTTTTTAACATTTTTTATTGATTTATAATCATTTTACAATGTTGTGTCAAATTCCAGTGTTCAGCACAATTTTTCAGTCATTCATGGACATATACACACTCATTGTCACATTTTTTTCTCTGTGAGTTATCATAACATTTTGTGTATATTTCCCTGTGAAGATAATGTTATGTTTTAACCCTAAAAATGTATTAACACCAATAAAACACCACCTGTTTTATGCAGTAGGGTTTCAAGAAAGATTTTATTTAAAAAAAAAACCTAAAAATTACTTCCATATATCTAGTGTGATTAAGGGAATGGACTTAGGGGCCAAACAAACTTGGGATCATATCCCAACTCTGACACTTCCATAGTTATGTGACCTTAAGCAAGATATCTCCCTTCCTTAAGCCTCATGTTTCTTATCTGTACAATGGGGATCGTAATTTTGACCCCACAGTTATTGTGAGGATTGAAAATAATATAGAATCCAGGGTTGATGGGGCTTAGAAATCCACACAACACCTCTACTTTACTGACATTCAGCAAATTAATTCAAGAAATATTTATTGAGTCCTTGCTATGGGCAGGTGCTGGTCTGGGCTCTGGTGAAGAACACCAGACCCCAAGATGGAGAGGTATATTGATGCAGAAGGGACTGGGTTCAGGACGTCCAGCCCCCAGGCTCTCCCCTGAACAATAAGCTATTCCATGTCTGCAGAGCTGTGAATGTGAGAACCATCACCATGATGCTCTGGCCTGGGCAGCTGTGTCTAGCTAGGGCCCAGTCCATTTGGCTGTCAGCCCAACCCTCTCCTCCAGCTCTGGGATAAAACAGACAAAGCTCTTAAGCCCCTGGCCAGAGAGCAGATTCTGTCCCCACCCCCATACACAAAACACACTCCAGGTCACTCATTTCCAGGGAAGAGCAGGGACTTAGGGAGCAAAAACCAGGGGAAAGTAGGTCACAGCAGGAGGATTGGTAATCTCCCTGATGGCTGGCCAACACAGTCAGGCCCCTGCTTCTGAAAGCAGGCTGCTCCTGGCCATCCATCAAGAATGGCTCTGGGAAGACTTTTGGAGTTTGGAGCCCTGGCACCATCCCTCCCAACAATATATGCCCAGGTTAAGGGGGCTGTGCCAAGAAGACACGTTCTCCAACTCATTCTCAGTCCAAGCTCTTGCTATCTGTAACAGTTTCTATAAAAATAAGTTCTATTTTTCATTCCACACACTCCCACAAGTGCACTCTTTGTATCCAGCCCTAGCTTGGGTGCTAGACACACAAACAGGACCCTCAGGGAATCCACAGTGGGGAATTCTGACCTGGACCCAGACAGTAACAAGCCAGTGAGCCAGTGCTCAGTACTGAGGCAGGAGAAAGTCCTGGAGCTGTGTGTACCTGAGGCTTCTGATTCAGCTTGGAGTCAAGGTTAGGGAGGAGAGGACATTAAACAAGAAGTAGGAGTTCACCAGGAAGAAATGGGGAAGGATAGTCTGAGTACAGAAAATAAATATGTAAAGATCTAGAGGAATAAAACTCTGGCCTTCCCTTCTGGAAGATACCGATGGTCCAATGGGGCAGATCTGGGAGTGTTTGTCTCCTGAACTTTCTCCTTCAGGTGATGTGAGAAGATGGTTAATGAATGGTTGGCAGAGAGAAGCGGGAATAAAAGTACAGGTGAATGAAGCACAGGAGCAACGATAGGGCAGAGAGTGAGTTAACTGAGGTGTCTTAGCTAACCGGAATGGCAGGGTGTTTGGGAAGCACTGATGAAGTAGGGCTCCCACATATATGGTTGGAAGTCTCTGGAGGCACCTGTCACCCTAGAGCCTAAGAAATGGTCCTATCAGGCCTGATTGTGTCCTGAGAGCAACAGCCTCCCAGCATGGGCTTTAGTGTAAACCTGGCCTGCCAAGTTCTATACTAGCTCAACCCCTCCCAGCTGATCCCTTGGGCCTCTCTTATAAAGTCCTCTCCAACTCAGCCCCACTTCTCCTCCACCATTTGTAAATCTTGCATCCTTACCTCTATCACCACCTACTGTCCTCCTTCTCTGAAGCCTCCCCTTACCCCAAGGACTGAGTAGGTAGATCACTCCTCTGTGCTCCTACAGAGAAGAGTTGAAGGAATAGACTGAATAAACTGTCCTACATACAAACACAGCTGGCTTATGTAGGGTCTTGTAGACAATGGCAAGGAACTTAATATCAGGATCAATTTGTCAATTTAGAAAATAGAAAATAAAGAGGAAGAAGGGAGAGTAGAAGCCAGTTAGGAGGTCATGGCAGTGCCCACAGAAGCCGTGGCATGGTGGCTTGGAAGAGGGTCCCAGCAGTGGTGGTAGAGGACGATCAAGAGGGTCTCATCTTCTCTGAGGCCTCCTTCTTCCGTCAGGATTTTGCCCATGTTGATTTTTGCTCTTCCTCTCCACCAGGATGAACAGGGGCTCTGTACACAGCACACACTCATTCCGTGCTCATAGAAAGTCTTCTGGGATTGTTTTTAATTCATACTGCTCAAAGAACAAGCTTGTGGAGAGCAAAGGACAGAGGAACCCTCATTGTGACCCATTTCTACAGCTCCAGCTCACCTCAGGGACTTGAATGTAGGCTCTAACAGGGTCTCCCCACCTTCTGGAACAGACTACCCTCAGATGGACCAGGACTCCAGAGAAGGAGAGGAAAGAGCACTTAATCTGAACTGTGTCTTGAAGGCTAAGGTGGTAGTTCAGCAGAGGGAAGAGGAGGTGAGAGGATCAGGAGCCTGGATGATAGTATGAACCTGGGGATAAGGGGAGGGACACTACCAGGGGCCAGGACAGGAGGAACAGGCAGAGCTAGGAGTGCCAACCCAGGAGGACAGAGAAAGACGTGCATTCCTGCACATCTCTGGTCACCACCAGGACTCATGGAAACTGCTAGCAATGGAAAGCTCTGCCCCACCCCTGGGAAATGAGTGTTTGTGAGGAGTAAGACTGAGTCCCCTGTGGCTGCCTACCGCCCCACCCGTCTCTTCCTGAGGATCATATTCTCTGCCCCAGCCAAGTGGCCACAGCCAAAAGAAAGGAAGGAGATTAATACAAATATAAATACCTTTAATGAAAGCCAAGCACACTCTGCAGAGCCCCAACTGCAGCCACTAGAGCAGGGCTGGGGGCAAGGGCGCTGCTACCTGACCAGACTGGACTGGCTAGGCCAGGGGTCCCAGGAGGCAGGCAAGCGCCAGAGCAGCAGTCAGCAGCACCGGCGAGGGGGCCGGGGTGAGTGCAGGTGCAGCTGCCCGCAGCGTCTCCTGGTTGGTCTCGGTGCCAGCGCCTCGCTCCTGAACACGCACAGGGGTGCCACACAGGGTGTGCAAGTTATCTGGGTGCGGGGCCTGGTGAGCTTCTTGCTGTAGTGACTCCCACACAGCGGCTGCTTCTTCTGGGCAGCCCAACAGGACTCGAGAGGCACAGTTGTGGAAGTCATTCCAAGACCTGTTAAGGGTGTGGGGTTAGGGGAATTAGGTGGGGTGAGGGGGCTTTGGAATGGGAAGAAAGAGGTTCAGACCCCAAGGGTGGCAGGGTTGGGCTACTGCCCTTGCACTTGCCCATACCTGCAGACGGTCTCTAGCTCGCCTCCGCGGCCCATGCTGTCCCCCAAGCGGATGAGACATTCGGCAAAGCCCTGGTATATGGTGTCACAGCGGCCTGGGCCTACAGTGGCTGCTGCCAGGGGAGATACAAGGACTGCAGGTAGGGATGGAGAATGGTTGATAGAATGATCCAGCGAACCCGTCTTTTCCCCTCCGCAACCCCCAGGGACTTGTTTACCAGGGAGCTCTCTGGGGATATGACTCAGCGTGAAAGGGATGCCCCAGGGAACTAAGAGGCATATCTAGGGACCACCTGCCTCAGCCCCCTTCTAGGCAGAACAAGACAGGATAGGTGGGGGTGGAGAAAGTGGATGTCATGTCCTAGGGGTTGGCTCTTCTTCCGAGCTCCTGGACCCTAGGAGTGGTAGGAATGTTCCAAATGAAGGAGGTCATGGTGAAGGGGGTCAGGCGGGCAGGGCTCCCAGCAGCATCATTTCTCTGCAGCCTAGAAAAGCTTTGCTTGGCCTTTCCATCTTGCCCCCAAAGACAAGTGTTTTTGGATGGGTAGGGAAGGATAGAGGGTGCTGGGATCCAGGCCTGACACTAACAGAGGACCTCAGAGATCCCATGGTTGGTCTGGGAGTCCTGCAACAGTCCAAGTCTCCCCTTATCAGAATGAGGGCTGCAGAAATGAGGGGTCCTTCCCCCAAAACTAGGGTTAAGTTCACACCCCTCACTTTATAACCTGAAGCCACTGGCACACATTATCCCCTCCCAGGAGCCCTCTCACCTCCTCTCCACCCTTTCTCTCAGCGCTCAGGAAGGCTGGGCCTCAGCTCCCACACAATCTATACCCAGCCTGGGGAGAGAATGTGCAGCCCGGGCAGGGTCCAGCACAACGGCACTCACCAAAGGACGGCAGCAGCAGCAACAGCAACAGCCCCAGGGCACGGGGCGGTTGCTGGCGGTGGCGATAGGGGCAGCAGCAGCAACAGCGCATCATCCCCAGCTGGGAGCCTAGTGCCAGAGCTAGCAGCTTGGAGTACAGCCCTTCGGCCCAGCCCCCGAAAGAAGGGACTGTGATTGGATGGGAGTTGGGGGCAGGGCTCCAAAGACAGCTGGCGGCCCCGCCCCCAGCTCCCAGCTAGGCAAAGGATGAAGGGAGGGACTCCAGAGAGGAGAACCCAGGGGCACAGGGTGGTGCTGAGCTGATCCCAGGGCCCTTGCCTGAAATATGGAGACAGGAGGCCTGGGAAGACAGCTGTGTAGATGAGTGTGGGTGTCCAGGCCCCTGGCGTGGGTTGGGCTAGGCCAAGCTCCACAATGGGAGAAGGGAGGGGGCAGGTAACAGAAGGCAGTTATCAAAGTCACTCCAAAGACACATGAAAAGCACACATGTACTCCATTTTATTCCAAAAGCATTTAATTGAATTTCTCAATGTTTTTCAAAAACAAAAAGATCCAAATTGGAGGTAAAAAGGAACATGGAAAATTTAACACAAGTGATGTCACAATCTCGGGGGTCATGCTCCAGGCATGGCAGAACCCAAGAAGGCACAATGCCCACCCTGGGCCCAGCCTAAACCTGCTGGCTACCACAACCTATAGACCATAGCCAGTGCTACCCCTGTCAAACACCCAAGAGGTGGGAGCCTGAGCAGGTAAAAGGCAGACATGACCCTGCTTTGGCCTAGGCCTCTCTGCTGGCCTTCAGTGCCATCCCACCCCTGGGTAAGGCAGGCTAAGGGAGGCTAGGGGTCATAAGGCCGTGCAGCATGAGGCTGAGACGCCGGGCCGCTTTGCCAAGTGAGTTGTGTGGCTCGGCCTGCAGGAACTGGAAGAGCTTCTGGCGCACCTGGGCCATGACGGAGCCCATGTGGTCCCGAGTGATGGGGTCACTGTGGTCCAGGTGCATCACAGCCTCTTCCAGGTAGCTGGGGGTGGAGGAAAGGGACAGGCTGCAGGTGGCCTCCAGCAGATGGAGTGCCCCCTGGTGGCAATGAGGCAATGGAGGCCTCAAAGCCTGAGACGGGCAAAGTGGATTGTTGGAGAAAATCAGGGAGGGGTGTCAGGCAGGAGTAGGAGTCTCTGAACTGCTCTCCCACCTTGATCCGAGCCCTAGTCCCTGACTACACCCACTCACCTGAGCTTGAGGTCAGTTCGAGTGCCAAGGTCAGAGGCCAGCTGCTGGATGAGTGACAGGAGTACAGGCTGGGAGAGGGGGCAAGGTGGCTGCCCAAAAACCTGGCCTGGGTCTACAGTTTCACACACGTACAGCACCAGGTTCAAGTCAGCAGCAGTCAGAGCCTGAGTAGAGAGCAGCTAATGTCAGGATGAGATGCCTGCTTGTTGGCTATGTGGCCTGGGAGAAGATGACCAAAGAGAAGAGTTCTAGGGGATCCAGAGGGGGAAGCCCAGAGAGACTCTGTAGGGCTGTTATTACTCTAAGGGATTAGGAAAGGTTTCTTGAGAAGGGTGGTTATGAAGCAAGGTGGGTTGAGGAGGAAGAAAGGGATCCAGCATCCAGGCAGAGAGAAAAGCAGGCAAAAGAGAACCAAGAAGAGTCAGCTGGGGCCTGACCACCCAAAGCCTAATGGGTAGAGTGGAATGTATCATGTGTGGGCCTTGTCAGGAGACACTTGACCCTACCTGTGCCTAGTGCCTGGCTTACCTGCTGGAAGGCCTGATTGAGGTGGCCCTGCTGCAGCAGCTGCAGGATATGGGCTTGCTGGGCTTGGCAGTCGAGGTGGGGAGCAGGGACGGGTGTGCCAGCGGCTGAGCGCATAGCCTGCATGATGCTAGAGGTGACGGCGGCCTGCTGCTCCTTGAGTGCCACACTCACCTCACCCTTGACAATGCGCTGTACTTGTGCTAAAATTGACTCCTGCAGGCTGCAAAGCCAAGTGAAGGGAAATGAGGTAAACAGGGAGTCTGGTCTGGGCCTTTACAAACCCACCACCTTGCCCAGTGCCCTGCCCACACACCTGCCCACAGCCACATGCAGCTGGTGCTGCACCTCAGCCCGAACACTACTAGACACGGTCGCCGCCATTTGCTCAGTGGCCCCCTGCAGTGTGCTGACCAGGCTCCGCAGCTGGGCCAGCACAGGCTCTCGTGCCTCCTGCTCACGTGCCTTTCGGCTCTTCATGTGGCTCTCCAGCTGCTGCAAGTCTGACAAGTGACCATGGGATCATGAGATGGCTGGTGGGGGAGAAGGGATAGCTCCTCCCAGCTGGGGGCATATGACCGCACTCACATTCCTGTGTGCCCAGTCGGAAGCTATCATTGATCTGCTGGAACATGGCCTGGCAGCTCTTCTCGAAGGCGGGCAGCACCACGCTCTGGAAGGCTTCACGGTAGGCGGCCTGCATTGGCCCCTGTAATGTGTCTGCAGCTGCTCGGGCAATGGCATCTGTCAAGTTCTGGGCATGGAGGGAGGGACTCAGTTGAAAGCCTGAGCCCAAGCCCAGGCCCACCAACCACCAACCTCCCTCATCTTAGGCCCTATAGCACCTTGGACTTTAGCAGTTTGGAGATGGTCTCTTTCATGCTACCCTCCACGGCTGTGAGCTTTGTGGCCACTGAGTTGCTCAGCTGGCCTGCCATGGGCTCCAGGCTCCGAGAGACACCTGAGGTAGGGTGAGAATAGAGGTAGAGCCATGAAAGGAAGCTTGACAGGAAGGGGGCCCCACTCCCATGTGGCCCACCCAGAAGTCTCCATGCAAAACTCACATGGAGGCACAGTCTTCTTGATCTCATCCCGTATGCTGCGCTCCAGCCGTCCAGCCACAGCTGAAGACAGAGCTTGGGACAACTGTTGCGTCAGCTGCTCCTGCAGCTGCCCACCTCGCTGCTGCCCCTCAGCCAGTGCCCGCTCTAGTCGCCGCTCTGCCTTGTAGCTAAGGAATAGGCCTAGAGCAAGCCCCATAACCCTTTCTAAGCCAAGAATGCTGCTGTCACCCCATCCCTATGCCATGCTGTGCCACTGCCCACAAGGATACGCTCCTGCTCGTGCCGTGACTCTAGGGCACGTTCTACATGGCCTGTGACAGTGCTCTGCAGACCTTCAAGCTGGGTGCACAGACGCTGCAGCAGCTCCTCTTGGCTGTGCCGCAGCTGCGCCAGCTCTCTCTGCTGTTCCCAAATTAACGCTGGCCAGTCCTCAGGGATTTCTGCCACCTGCCAGGAGCACCACCATCACATGATGCCTGCCCCACTCATCCCCACACACCAGACCTGGGGATGGCCCAGATTCCCACTCCACCCTCACAGGCAGGAGCCAGAAGCAGGAAGTTGCTCACTCACCTGGTGCTCTGTGAGCCGGGATCCCACTGATGAATCCCTGCCATACATGAGAAGCACCTCAGGCCATGTCAAGCAGGCAGCCTGGTGACCACCCCTCTCCCTGGCCCCAGGACCCCCCCTACCCGTCATCCTTTTTGCCCTTTCTCTTGAGCTTGGGTGAGGCCCGAGGGGATCCCTTGGCCTTCCAGTCCTTGGCAGGAAGACGCGGAGTGGGAACTTTGGTGCCAAAGCCCCCTGCAGCAGAAGCAAGGCTGGCCACCTCATCATCGTGGTCACTGTGGGAAGGGGAGGGAGAGGGCTAGGCACCTACCCACTTGCTAGCCCTCCCTGTGAAAGGAATGGTGTGAGGTGGTGCCTACCTTTGCTCGGCGCTGGCGTCCTGGCTGTCATGTTGCTGCAGCAGGTGATAAGGTGGTCGGTGGAAAGCCAGGCTCTTGTGCTTTTCCTGGAGGCCATTCCTGGGGCTGGAGGGACAGGCCAACTCAGCAGTGGATGACTCTATCTGAAGACCCTACCATCAGCACACTTTCCCCCTCCTAAATTCCTCACCTCTCTGCCAGGCTGCTACAGGTCTCACGAGTAATGTCAGGTGCCGTAGGCCAGACTTGACTGTCAGGGGCTGTGGCCTCCTGGGTCAAGGCTGCCTCCAGGAGGGAAGGGGTACTATGCCGATCCACATCCCCAGGGCCTCCATCCAAGTTAAGCTGGGGGCCAAGCTCGGGCCCCGGCCGGGGCCGTGGGGACAGAAGGTGTAGTGCCGAGGCAGCTGAGGCCATACTGTCTGGCTCTAGACCCTCAGAAGCAGAGGAGCCAAAGCCACGGGACAGTGCCTCAGATGCAATCTCAGGGATATCCTGGGACAGGGCAGTGGAAGCTGAGGAGATAACATCGGGGGAGCGGGTGCGGCTAGGGGAAGCCTGAGGCAGCCCCAGGGGCTCCACTTCCTGCAGCTCCAGGGATAGTGTAGAGGCGGCAGTTGGCACCTGAAGTGGACCGAAGATAAGAACTTAGGTGGTGGGAAGTAGGGACAAGGGGAGTACAGAGACAAAGCACTAGTATCTGTAGTGATGAGAGGTGGGACAGCAGTGAAGGGTGATGCACCCAGGAGGAGAGGTGGTGAGGATGGAGAGGCTGAGGATCTGCCCTCCAGGGAACATTGGAGGCTGAGATGACCTCAGGGGAAACATGGGCCACCTGAGGCAGAGCAGGGCTAGCAGAGAGGAGACTGCCGCCAACCTCCCCGCTGCCATACACCTGCACTTCACACACACCCACACACGCACCTGCCCAGGCACTTTGGGAGTCAATTTGTCGGCCGGACCTGGGAGCAGGCTGGGCAGGAGGCTGCGTGGGCTTGCCTGCAGGTTGCTGCTGCTGCTCATTGTCAGACCACCATCCAACTGCAGCTTGGGGCTCAAGGTCAGTTCCTCAGGTGGCCTGGTGGCAGGAAGGCTGAGGTGTAAGCAGCCAGACCTTGGCACTACCTGGCACCAGCCCCTGTTACCCACTAACTCTGACTCTCACTTCACCTGGACAAGGAGGGGTCCACAGCTGAAGTACTGCCCATGGCAGACACAGCTGTAAGAGAGGAGCTGCTGCTGCTGCTGCTGCTACTGCTGCTGCTGCTGCTACTGCTGCTACTGCTACTGGGAGACGCAGTGATCTGGGGAGATGGGAGAACAAGGGCCGTGTCTGTGAGAGGCATTCCCAGTCCCCCAGCCCTAGCCCCACACTCCTCCACCAGCACACCTGCTGCAGGGAGGCGCTGGGCGTCATGAAGGCGTCAGGTGTCATCAGCTTGGGCTTGGTCTCACTGCTCAGACTGAGGAAGTCGGCAGGTGCAGGCAGCTCCACAATGCGTCGGAGGTCAGGCTGGGAGCCATGAGTGGCCGACCCTAGGCCCTCAGAGCCCAGTTCAGGCTGAGACTCTCCAAATGCTGTGGGGAAAGCTGCCACTTGAGTCAGATCTCAGACCCCGGTGAGAACTTGCTTCCCTCTCACCTTCAACTCACCAAAGTCCTCATGGGCAGGGTGTGTGGGGAGTGGGGCCACCACATCAGGGTTCAGCTGTGGCTGGAAGCGGATCTGCACGTCTTGCAATGCCCTGCAGGAAGAGCAGGGGGAGAACAGAAGAGTCATAGAGTCAGTAGGGTGGGGAGGGCACAGACAGGGCAGAGGTGGGCCTCCTCAACACACTCACTTAGTGTGTACACAAAAGAGCTTGATGAGCACACCAGCTGCAGACTCAATGGCACCGGCTCCGTGGATCCCATCTGCAAGGACAGTGTGGACAGCTAAGCCCTGGCGCTCTGTGCCTCAGCACTCCCCTATATCCAACACATATCCTTGATCCTGAGCAGCTCACCAGCCCCTAGGCTGTCATTCTCCTCCTCGGCAGGCAGCACCTCAGTGTGCCTCAGCCGGCAGCGACTTACAACCTGGATACCGAAGCTCAGCACAGGGTGGGTGAGCAGGAACTCAGAGATGGAGCTGAAGCAGGCACGGCCCTCCTCCTGATTCTGCAGCAGCTCCATCACGTAGAGGACCTGCATAGGCAGTGCGTTCACAGCTGACCTCAGGGGCACACATACCCTTCCCTCCCTGATAATACCAGCTCTGCCCAGGGTGCCCCGAGTGCAACCTACCTTCCGTTGTACATCGCTGAGAATCAGGTATTCTGCTGAGAGATCCAAGCAAACCTTGAGGCTGGGAGGCACACTCACTGAGTTGAAGATATCTGGGGAGAAGCTGGTGGACAACAAGGCATGAGGAATGAGACTGAGAGGGTAGATAGAACCCATATCTGCAACCCTGCCCCTGCCCAGACCCCAGCCCCTGCTTACCGAATGGTCTGCAGGCAGGTCCAGGACACAGTGCACCACATCTTCAGCTCCCGATTTTGGTCAGCGCCAGTAATGAGGAACCTCCAGAAAGGGACCCTGCAAAGCAACAAGACACTGAGTGGCTGGCTGGGCCCCTGGTGGGAGCTCAAGGTCTAGCCCACCATCCACCTGCCTGCCCACTCACTCACTCAGGGTCCTGTTTCTTGTGGTTGTCACAGAACAGGAGGCAGGAGAGGGGCCGCCCATCATGAGGCTTCCACTCGTGTAAACACCTGTAGGCAGGTATATGAGGGGCCTGAGTGGGTGATCTGATTTCCTACCTGGGGGGGCCCAGTCCCTCAGGCCGTGCCTTACCTTGGCTCATCCTGCCCCTCAATGTAGATCTGCCAAAACTTAACGAAGCCATCATGGCTTGCGGTAGCCAGGACAGTCCCATCGGGTGAGAGGGCCCCTTCACTCAGGCACTGGGAAGAACCCAAAGAGGCTTGCTTTGCCACCTGACTAGAGGTAGGAGCAAGCCTTTCTCAGGGGAGGATGGTAGTGAGCTAGCCTGACCCACAGTGGATCTGCCTGTTTGTGTGAAAGACTGAATGAGTGGGAGTGCTATAGAGAAGACCTGGACCCATGGGGTGCAGCCAGGTAAGGTACAAGCTCCATAAGAAAGGGTCACTTTGTGCTCAGAGTTCCCAAGGGCAGAGTGCTAGTAAAGCTGCCTAGGCAGTTGTGGCTACAGGGAATAGAGGAGGGACATAATGGGGTTGGGACAGGAGGGCAGAAAGGCAGTCAGCTGCAGGCTTACTGTGCTGTGGCCTTTTACCACGATGAAGCCCTGCTTGATTTGGCTGACATCCACAGGCCAGGTGCTGTGGCTGGAGCGGAGCATGTCCAGGTCCCATACTTCAGCCTGGCAGGTACAAGGAGGTGAGTGTTCAGCCCATGCCCACACCATGGCTGCTCCATCCCTTCCTCTCCTCCACACCCAGCCCCCTCACCCGGTCCTCATGTAACAGGGCCACCGTTGGGCTGCCCTCCTCACAGCAGTCCTCACTCTCTTCAGGGATGAAGGGGCACCAGATGATCCTGCGAAAGTGGTTCAGTGGCGTGCCCTCTGGCTGTCGGATATGAACTAAGATCTCTTCTCTGAACAGGGTGTTAAGGGCTAGCCAGGCTGATGATGAAGTGTGTCTGGCAGATTGAGTTCTGCCCACCTTGCTTCAGTCCCCCACCCAACCCTGGGAAAGGATACTGAATTTTGCCATTAACCAAAGCTAAGCGCCATACGAACAGGTTGCCTGCCTCATCCAGACAGGCCAGCTGTGGGGAATTGACGTGTGCAAAGGCCAGATCAGCCACACTGCCTGTGAAACCTTTGAGCAGGGTCCGCTCCGAAGTGCTGACACTGATCACCCGCACCATTGCTGAGCCGTTGTTGGCAGCTGGAATCAGGAGAGCCATAGACCGTGAATAAATATCCAGGCCCAGGCAGCAGCAGAGAAGCCCTGCCCTTGCCTGTCTCTCTGCCACTACAAGTCTTAAGCTTGGTTTTCTCTCTTGGCTCCAGAAGGCCTGGCAGAAGTGAGGACAGCACAGATAAGCCTTCCATTACACCACTAAGGTCTGAGTGAGCTGAATGGCCTGACACTGGATTTGCATCTCTGGGGCTTCTAGCAGAATACCTCCTCCCCGCTGCTCCTACTCACCCCGAATGGCATAGGCCAAGAAGGAGTTGGACACAGCAATCAGATTGCCATAGTAGTATTTCTGCTCCCAGTCATACTTGGCGACGGGCTGGATTTTCACCTGAGAACCAAGGGTGAAGAAGGTCATAGAAGCTGGGGGCTGAGGCAGCATTCCTGGAGCTAAGGTAGTCCTCAGCATCCCTGGGGACAGTAGAGGCCACATGTGTGAGCCCAGCCACCCATTCACAAATCTTGGGGCCAGATTCCCACAGAGATTTGACAGCCAACCCTGGCTTCCTGAGACTGGGGCACACTACTGGTCTGTTAGGGTAATCTCCATAGGAACTGGCAGCATAGAGTGCGGGAGGGACAGCCCAAGTGTGCCCCCATCTATTATACATGCCATGACATCCTGGTGCCCACCTTGTTGCTCCCCCGTGCCTTGCTTGAGATGCTAGAATCACTGCTGGCCACAATCTCCACCTCCTTGGCCAAAATCCCGATGCAGGTGGAGCTGTCGTCTCCTGAGAGGCATCTGGGGCAGGGGTGCACAAGTTTGACTCTTGTTCACCCAAAATCTCAATGCACAGGGTTAGGAGGGGGAGAGGATACATCCACTCTGGTGAAGGTGTCAAGTCCCAGATGCCCAGCTCTGCCTGGCCCACTGGTCCCCAAACCCACTGTTCCCCTTGCTCACCTCCCTCCTTGGGAATGGCCCTACTTCCATGCTAAATCAGGAGCCCATACTTCAGATCCAGGCCAAGCCCTTGAGCTTGTCCTTGCCCCTCATCCTAGTGCAAACCCAGCGTAATTATATGCTCTACCCCAGGTCATCTAGTGGGGAAGCAGAAGAGGCTGCTGGACCCTCTCTCCCAGTCTTACGACTTCAGTTAGCAAATGCCTCAAAGACCCCATCACCACCACTGCTATCTCCCAGACACTCACATGACTTGCTTTTCCTGCAGGTTAATAGGTGGCATGGCCCGGAGACCAGGCTTGTTTGTTGAAGTACCATCACCTGAGCAGAGGGGGTCTGAGACCAGGAGCCCATTGAGATCGCCATTGTAGGCGTTAGATGGTCGCTGGCTCTCTGCACTGGGGCCTGGGGACAGAAAGGGCTACTCTGATAAAGTTGTTCTACCTGCCCACTGGCCTCTCCTCCTGAAGAGCTTCATTTAAGAAACATGAGAGGCTCTAAGTGAGGCATGCCAGTGGGGAAGAGGGCCCTTTGTTCAACTCTCATTTCATAAAAACTGATGATGGACCCAACAAAGGATAAGCATGATGCTCTTCTACCTGGGGGTGGGGGTATATGTCATCAAGGATCCTCTGAGGCTAATTAATATTCAGGCCCAGGTTAGCACAGGAGGACTCTGCATACTTGAAGGAGGGCGTGGTCAGACTTCACAGAGGAGGTGCCATCAGAGCCAGTGTGGCTAGGACACACAAACATAGGAAGGATGGAGGGAAAACAAGGCTGCAAAGATCTCAGGTATGAGGCTGCAGTGCTTAGGTTATCCCTGTAGTAGAGAGTTTTAAATGGGAAAGTGACATGGTCTGCTATGGCCAGAGGGTTGACTGCTCAGAAGTAGCACGCAGGATAGTTAAGAATCCAGGTAAGAGACACCAGAGCCTAGACCCAAAGCAGTGGAGTGGTTGGAGAAGAGAAGTTAGGCTCCTAAGGCATGGAAAGACATGATAAGACACAGGAGTATGAAAAGACATAGGAGTATGGGGGGGGTGGGTTTAGCTCAGTGGTAGAGCATATGCTTAGCATGTATGAGTTCCTGAGTTCAATCACCAGCACCTCCATTAAAAAAAAAGAGCGAGAGAGAGAGAAAGGAAAAAGACTGCCTCACACAGAAATGGCTCAGAAGCAGCCACCCTGGGCAGGTAAATGCAAGAGGAATGGACATGAAGGAGTTGGACAAAGTGTAGAGAAATTATGGGGTAGGGTGTGGAGTCAGGACACACAGCATTTCAGTTCTTTACCATCAGAGTTTCGAGTCACAAAACAGTCTGGGGTCTGACATGCTCCTCTGGTGAGAGGAGACCAGTAAGGGCTACTTGGCAAACAGGGGAATCAAGCACCAATCAATAAACAAGGAGTTAAGAGGAAAGACAAAAGGCCACTTCACTTGTAACAGATCCCCTTAGCTGCTCAGGGGTAAGCTGACCACTCTCCCTCCCAAGCAGGCTACTATGAGGACAAACAAATAAGCTACACAAGGTTACCCATGCCAGGCTCTACCAAACCTTTTTGGAGTCTAGCATGCACAGCAGCTAATGAGTATAAGAGGTCCAAGCCAAGCTCATGAGTAAAAGGAGCACACAGTCCAGGCCTAGGGAAAACGGCTCAGTGGTTTCAGGCAACAGATGGATTTTCTCCAGGACTAGAGTGTAGCTAAACCTTAAAGTGGGCAGCAGTGCCTGCTTCCAAAAGGAGCCAGTTTGGGCCTTCCAGAAGGTTTAAGAACAGGGTCTGAAGAAACACTCTGGTTTCTGCACACCTACACCACCATCACCAGCCAGTCTCTCAATCATTACAAGTTTTCACAGGTCCTTGTACCTACCAGGAAACTTTGGTTCCTTCACAAGTGCTATTTCTTTGTTGTAGAATGTCTTTTCTGACACCCAAAACCCTGTTCATGTTACAAGACCTAATCTAAACATTGTCTCTTCTGTTAGATCTGTTCTCAGGCACTCTCCAGCCCCTACCCCACCTGTCCTATCCCCATTACAGTAGCAAAATTTCTCTTGTTCAATGACAACAGCATTATATTACACCTCATTAGCTCTGTGTGTCCTGGGGGCTCCTTGAGGGCAGGAGCAGCTCTGAGGTACCACTGCAAACCCAAGTAAAGTTTAAATGAATGGAAATAAATGAGGGCTTGCAGATGTTTGTAGCCTAATCCAATCAGGACTGTGCAGTCTGTGATTTGCCTAAATCCCAGAGAGGAGATGGAATTGGGGTTGGTCACCTTCCTTCTGAAAATCGGTTTCAGAACCGCAAGCCTGGAGTCTGTATTCAAGCAGGAAAGGCAAGTTGCAAAGGGAGATCTGTGGCTCCTCAGCAAAGCCCTAGGTCTAGACACCGAACACGGCATACACAGCCCTGACTGGGCCTCTCAACTATGGCAAAAGGGTGGGGAACCTGGGCCAGTCCTAGGAACATTAGAGACTTTGGGCCAGGACACCTGGGAGGCTCTGCGGATTCAGAGAAGAGGCCTCACCTTCAGCCAAGATGCTGAAGGACGAGGCAGAACGGCCCAACCCCGGGATGGGGAACAATCGCATCCAGGGGGTTGAGCCCTTTGGGAAGCAAGCTCAGGGATTTGCCGCTCCGACCCTCGTCTGACCTCGCCAGCCGGGATGATGCAGAACCAGTCCTGAGGGACCCGAGAGCCTTGAGGGTGGTCCAAACACGAGCCACCCTTCTGCTCGTTCGCCAAGGACCCACTCCCACTGTCCTGGCTCACCCCCCGCAGGCCGGTCCAGCTTGAGTATGTCCCGCAGGTGCTGCGTGGCGTCCTCTATGTCGATGCTCGCGCAGGAGGAGGCCATGGGCCCAGCCGCGGGCGCCCTGTTCGCGCCGCGTTCGTTTCACTGCCGCCGCGCACCGTCCAGCCGTGCACAGCCCCGGCAGGGCCTGAAAGCCGGACGCCGGTCACTACACTCTGTCCACCCGAAGCTCGCAAACCGCCGCCCGAGCCGCGTCCCCGAGCCCCGCCAACCCCACCAACCGCCTCCACTTCCGGCCCGCCCGAGCCTCGGCTCCCGGAACCTACGCGGGGAGGAGAAGAAAGGTTCCGGGCTGGGGGCGAACGCTTCACTCTTCATGGAGCCCGCCCCTACCGCGGTCCCTCTCCAGGGTTGGCTGGGTCGGGGAAGTTCTCCAGTTGAGGCAAACCAAATGTCCACTTCTGGACCGCCCAAAGTCAGGATACCTCGCCGGGCTCATGTCCATTCCCAGAGGATGGACTCATGATGGGCCTAGGACAGGGTCAATTCGGTTGCCCAGGCTGAATCCCTCAGATACCCTAGAAACAAGCTGAATTGGCAGAAGCTTCGGCTTCCCTTTGGGAATTGGGTCGGTGTAATCCAAGGCTTAAGAGGACCTGCAAAGTCATGGGACCAGAAATCCAAGGGCAGAGGAGGTGGTCCCACCACAAATACATTGTTTCCCAACGTCCCCCAGCACCCCCTCGCACGACCAGGCACCCTCAGGCAGAAAGAAAGAAACCAGTTTACAAACATCTCTTTATTGCAGACATTTCAGGCACAGGTACATGGAAGAAGCTGCATTGCAGATTTTATACAAGGTGGTTTAAGAGGCAGCAGACAACTACCTCTCTCCCCAACCTCCACCCCTCCAAAAATACTGCAGCCTAGAAATCAGTCCCACTGAAATCTCCTGAGTATGCTGTCCTTTCAAACAGCACATCATCCAGCCCTGTGCCCAGTGTAGCCAGGGAACCTGTGGAGGTCTGAGGAAGTCCTTGGTTTCTGTTCATAGTGCAGGAGAGAAGGGTGGGGAGTGGGTGTAGAAGGTCAGGCAAAGCTGTGGTGTCCTCACCAATCCTAAAACCTTTAACAGGGCACCAGTCCAAGTCCTGGGTTTGGTTCTAGCCCGTGGATGCTACTTTGCGACCAGTTTTACACTACCAAGGCCTCAGAACTAAAGGGCTAGATTTGTACTAGGCAAAGCCTGTCCCCCAAACTGAGGAGAAATTGCTCCAACACCTAAGACTTCCCAGGATTTGAAGACAGTGTGAAGGTATGAGTGTGTGTGGCAAGGGAGGGAATAGGAGCTCTAGAGATGCCCTGCAGAGGTCTCAGGGGTAAGATATCCTAGAACCTGAATCCCTCAAACTCAGATTACTTTCTAAATCTAAATCTATACTCCAACCCAAATGGGCTTGGCTCTGTGGGCACTGGAGGCTGGCTGTTTGAGGCACTCCCCTTTGCAGGTGGTACAGGAAATGAGCTGCTCTCTGCTGGCTTGGCATTTGTGGGACACAATGGATGTGATCCTGACCCTTCTGTGGATAGAAGAGGTCCCTCTCCCTCAAACCTCTGCTCATACTAGGTCTTGCTGAGCCCTCAGTCCAGGAGGCATGAACCTAACGGGTCATTTTTGCCAAGGCTTCTCCATCTTCTATAGGATTATGGAGCATCTCACATGTCATTAGCGCCCTGACCCTTCCCAGTGGAGAGGTAACAGGAGGTATCAGAAGTGACTGTAGAGACTTCAGTGCAAGGGAAGCTTTAGGCTAGACCTGAATTCTCCCTGTCTGCAGCTCACTTTCCCAATACCAGGTGGGCTGGAGAGGGGAACACTATGTCCTACAAGAGAAGCTAGCTGAGAGTACTGTTTCAGCATTTTCTCCTTGCAACAGGTATTGCTGAGTTGGAGTAGAAGTGGGAGGGTGAGACATAAGAGAGCCAATGGGGCAGTGTAGTTACTGATGCCCAGCCAACTATTAAACTAATTAAAACAATTTAAACTGTTACGAAAATTTTCGTGGTTTTATTGTATCATGAGGCATTGAAACATCTGAACAAATCAATATCTGGGCGGTGAGGCAGCTGCTTTCTCCTTCACTTCTTTGGGTTACTAGAGCAACTTGTCAGTAGATTAAAAAAAAAAAAAAAAAGACAACCTTTTGCATTACTTAAGTCTTTCCAAGGCATGCGCTGGTACAACACAAACTTCTCCTGTCAGATGCAACTAGTCTAGCGTCCAAACATCATGCACAATACCTCGGTAGCAGTAGCGCACTGCGCCCACTCCTACCGTGGTCCTGCTCATTTGTGTATGATATTTGGAGCATCTGGAGGAGTGTGAATAGTATCAGGAAGAGGAGGGAGGAGGAAACAGCATGAGTGCCTGGCTGGGAGGAGGTCAGCCGAAGTTGTGCAGGGCAAGCCTGAACATGTCATTGGTGCAAACCCAGGCATCGTTGATGTTCTTTAATAGGAACATCTGGTGGAACCCCATGATGGGATCTTCATCGGCCTGTGAGAAGAAAGAAAATGGTTCAGTAAGATGGCCAAGGAACAGGAAGGGAATTCAGTAGCAGGAGATAAGACCCCAGGACTCAAATCCTAGGAGAGCTAAGGGGTACTTGTGACTGAATGGACATAATGTATAAAACACACTAAACTGGGCCCACAGAGGCCTATAGATGCCAGCTCACACTGCTACATACACTTAAACTGCAGAACAACTCACCAGTTAGCTACAACAGAGCAGAGAACATATGTGCCTCTGAGCCCACGTTTTTGGGCAAAGTGATCAATTTGAAAGAGTTCCACAGTGTTTCCATGTAACTTACAGTATTTAAAAACAAAACAATCTTAGTGTCTGATTATGCCAGTTAGTCCAAGCAGGAGAAACTACTGCTTATACTGACTATGGCCAAGTACATGAGAAAAGGCTCAAAACCAAGCTCACACTGTGATGACAGCTCTCTGGGGGAAAAATGAAGCATCACTATCAGGTGGTCTTTTTCTTGTAATGTAACATATAACATTTGCAATGAAAACAGAAAGGCAAGAGATCTCCAGTCAAACTGCTGAAGACTCGGGTAAGGCCTAGTTGAGGCAAGGGCCCACTAACCAGCGCTATCCCTACCATCACTGGTCTTTCCAGTAATTATAACCAGCAAGGAGGCAAATAAGTCCTTTGGGGGCTTTAGAGTTGGATAAACTACTGCAGAGGCCTAGGGAGCCCCACCTCCCTCCACCCTCCTATTGGACTCAGGAAGCCCTGCCTAGTCTAAGGACAATGCATGTGGGCCTATTATTCTGGGCCCCAGCATGACACAGGCCCAGGAGGTTGGAACCTGATTAAGGGGCAGCTCATTTGTCCAGCTTTGAGAAGGAGGAGAGGCTTTTTAGAAACCAAGAGTCTGAGGTCAGTCAGCTAAAGCATAACAGGTAGGAGTTCCTGGGGTGCTGAGGGACCACATGAAAGCTTTGAAGGGAACAGGTCTTGAGAAGGGGAAGAGAAAATGCAGACAGAAGCAGGAGTTCCAGGAATCTGCTTTGCTCAGCAGATGGAGAAGCCAGCAGCCAGCTCAGGGAGTGGTGGTATGGAGTCCAGTAGGGAACTGCTACTTAGCATCCAGCTGGCTCATTCAGGGTCAGCTGCCTGCAGAAAGCCCACATACACTGTGGGGCAGTAAAAGGCCCTGTGGCTTCACAGCCCCATCCTGCTCCTAAACCTCTTGTCCCTTTTCCAAAAGGCTCTAAACCAGTGCCCTCCACGAGAACTTGCTGCAATAACAGAAATGTTCTGTTTGCATTGTCCAATAGGCAGCCACAAGTGATTGACTATGAGCACTTGAAATATGACTAATGCAACCGAGAAACTACATTTTAATTTTATTTCTTCTTAGTTAATGTAATTTAAAAATCACCACATGTGGCTGATGACTATTGATTGCATTGAGCTACGCAGCTCTAGGCATCACTTTGCCTGGGTGTCCCTTGATAAGCAGGTCACATCATAGGGAAGCAGCACTATTACCTTGAGCTGGCCCACAACCATGCTGATGATGCAGCTATCTGGTGTGGGCTGATGGTCCTGCGCTGTGATGCTGTGCTGGATTTTCTGGAACGGAAGGCTCTGTAAGAGAAAGAGTGGGTGTGGGCTGAGGCCAGCAAGGTGGGGAAGGAGCTACCAGCAGCCCAGCCCTGGCCCTTACTTACAGACAATTTCTCCACAATGGCAGCTTTCCCCTGGAATTGCTGTCCTTCCCACGTAAGGCATGACGCATCAATCTGAAAACCAGGAAATGTGGGGTCAGAGCCTCAGAGCACAAGGAATATCCCTGAGGCCCTGAAAGGACCCTGAAAAAGGTCTTGCCTGGGGAAATGAGTCCATGTGTTAGTTTCCCTGTCTGTAAAGAAGGGAACCAAGGGTAGTTTCCAAATTTTACACAATTCACAATTTCTTAATTACACTCTATCATCGCAGAGCCCAACCTCTGAAAGACTACGTAACAAAATAAAAACTTAGTAATGAATAAGTTCATTTCCCAGTTTTTATTCAAGAAGTCAAGTGGCCTTCAGTATGTATGAGCTCCAGGCTGGTTATGTGTGGCCGGGGCTCAGCCAAAAGCCATCCTGCTGTGTAGTCAGTCAGTACCAGTCCCAGAAAAGCCATCAGAAATTACTTGGAAAATCCTATGTTTATCACCATCTCTAGAGCCCAGGCTGAGTTCCATAAGGCCCTTCCCATGGGGTCAGGGAGGGATGAAGGCTGACAAGGCCTTTCAAGGCCTAGCCTGGGACATTCCCTACCATCAACAAGTTTCTTGCTAACTTCACGCCCCCTCCTCCAGATTGTCCCTGCCACAGCCTTCAGGGGCAGAACTCAAAATTGCCTCTGCTACTTATCAGCTATGACTTAGACAAGTTACTGTTTTCTTCCCCCAACTCTCAGTTTCCTGATCTTTAAAGGGGACATGTGCTGAGGATTATATAGAATGACATACATAAAGTACTCTTTTAGGACCCTGCTAACTCTTCTTTGGGTCAGGCCTGCTTTAATTGATTTTAAAATCAATGAGGCAGAAGTGCCAGGATTCCACAGTCAGATCAGTTTGAGTTTTTAAAATTACCCTATCTATGATAATGATAATCAAATACTTGTGCTTGTCTTCCACTGGTAAGATCCCTCTGTTTTCTTCAAAATTTCTCTACTGACCCTGGCGTTTTGGAGGGTGACTCAGAGAAGTTTGTCCACAGCCCAGTCAGGCTCCAAGGTTATGCTGGATGACTCCTATCATTCTTATCCTGGACAGACCTGCTAGGCATGCCTGATCAATCACATTTTCTGTCTTGGGCAGGATCAAATACAAGTAATTCTTGGTGTATATGAACATCATTAAAATAGCAGCAAACAATGCCTGCATAGAAGGGTTTCTCAAAAAACACATCAGCCTCCTTTGGCTAACCCCATTTGTTTCCCATGAGCATTCAGGGGTTTTTGGTCGCCCAAAAGGAAGCTGGACCTGGGGTCTCCAGGAGAGATGAGGACTATGATGATGATGCTCATAACTGCTGCTTCCAGAGGGCACCGTGAGAACTAGCCTCTGTCTGCTGCTGCCCAATCTGGAACAGAGGCACTCCCAGGACCACGGAATGGCAAGCCTAGAACCTCCCTGCCTAGGGAACCAGGATCCACACTCTTGTGGAAGATGACAGAAGGGAATATGTGGAGCAGGGAGTTGGGCTAGGTCTTAAGCCCCCTGTCCCATGGACAGAAGCTCAGATAAAAGGATACAGTCAAATCCACTGAGGGCTGCCAGAACCTGTGAACTGAAGGCCTTGGCCAATATCTGAATTGATCCCCTGGGGTCCCCCTCTAGTCCTAGAGCTGAAGACTTACATAAATTGCGCCTAGCTGGGTTCTGTCGTTATCAAATAACTGGTAGTAATGTTGAATGAAGCTGGATCCAATCTGCTCCCAAATTGGCTTGTCTCCCATTCTGGAGCGTCACCCGGCCTCGTTGAGACCTGCAAGAACAGCCAGACAGGGAAGAAAGTGTTGGTACTTTGGTACTGTGGAAGGCGGAGGTAGCCAGCCACACTGTCTCCTCACTGACCCCTACCCCTCCCAGACCTCCCTGAGCAGGGAGTCCTTTGCTGAGGTCTGTTCTCCCAGGGAACACAGAGAGGGGCCAGGGAACTAATAAGCGACCCCTCAGTACAGACCAGCAGGGAGCCCAGAGGTGGACTAGACTCAGCCCCATCTTTGAGGAGCTCTGTTGATGAAACAGAGAGGTGGCAGGATCCTGGAGTACACAGGATAGATGCTGAGGGTGGAGCCAGGACAAAGGAAGCTCAGAACAAGTCCAACGGAAGGATGGGTTTTTAAGGAGGAGCTAAGCACGCTCCCCATAGCTTTTCATTTAATCTTCTCAACAAACTGCAAGGCCAGTTGTTGCTATTCTTCCCACTTTGTAGGCTGGGAACTACTGATGTCTATGGGTGGAGTGTCTTCTATTGCAGCCCTCAGTCCCTCCACACTGCCCCAGGATTTTACAGGAAGGGCAGGTGGAAGACCCAGTGAGTAGGGGGGAATGGCTTCTCAAGGCCACATTTGCAAAAAAAACAGCGAGTGACATCCCCTCACCTTTGTTTACTTCTTTGAGGCCAGGTGACACTTCATTTCTTCACTGATGGTGGCTACACCTATCCACTTCAGAGTTGGGGCCATGAACTCAGAGGGTCTCAGGTAATAATGGAGAAATATTGGGAGGGGAAATGAAGTCTGTGAGGGGGAAATGTGTCATGACATCATCTCTCCATCCCAGCACTGGCTCCATCATAAGGGACTGCCCCTCTTTTGTCTCTGAGGGGGAGGGGAGACCCCTCCCAGCTACAGATATCAGGAACCCAAGGCTGCTAGATGGAAAATCCAAGTCCCAGATGAAAGAGCTGTTCAGGCTTTGCTAGGCCCCTCCCAGGTAGGAAGCCTGCATCTCACTGCAGGATCTCATGACAGCACACCTGTGTGTTGTTCTGCAGTTGCCTCTGACTGTAGAGGAGCTCATCCCCTCTCTCCTAGTAACAGGACTCTGAACCAAAGCAGTAAGGAAGTGGGTTTGACTCCGGCAGACAATCACTGGCAGTGGTGGGATCTGATGCAAGTCACTGCCTTTCTTAGGGCCTCAGCTCCCTCCTCTGTAAGGGGGTGGAATCCTGATGCTGCCAGTGGTTATGAAGCCTCACGAAGGGAACCTAGTAAAGCTCTCAGCTCAACGTGGTAAGTGCTAGTTCACTCCAGTCTCTATGACTTCACCCAAGGCCAGAGAAGCCAGGGGGAAGAACAGTGTAGGAGGGCAGTGGCTCATCCCCAATCCAGCCAGTCTCCCAGCCTGTGACCAACACACCAGCCAGTAAGGGGCCAGGAAGCTGAGCCAGCTTTATTTTAGGTCCTCTAGGAGGTAGTTGCACTAAAAATAGCAGCTCAGTGCTGGGATGACTAAGAAATGTCCAGAAAAGTCTAAAACAAGCAGAGGAGAAAGCTTGGACCCAGCCATGCCTGCTTGGGACAAGGTGTGTCTCAATTCACACTTTGCTAAGAAACAAATCAACAAGTGGGGAAAGTACAGGATCAACAGCTGGTCTCAGCTGCTGTCTTGGTCATATTTCCAAGGGATCAGACTGTGCCTGTACCCACACAAACATGGGTTACTGGAGGCAAGGCACAGCCCCACACCTCACATCTCTGCCCCTCCCACTCTAGTATTCACTATGTTTGGCTCATTGACTGAGGCCTGACCCTACCACATCTTACCCACAAGATGCCTTGCCCAGCTCCCAAGAACCCTGAGGCAGGCGGAAAGCTGGAGGAATGGATAAGGGCCACCTCTCCCTCTGTCCTCAGCAAGGCTGGGCAGCCTTCATGGAAAGTCTTGGAGAAAGAGTACGCCAACAGCGTAAGCAAATGCCTGGGGGCGTGAGAAGAGATAAGGGTGGGAAACTGGGAAGGTGGAGATGGAAGGTGAAGGGAAATAAGGCAACAAGCTGATTCAGAGACAAGAAAAGTGGCACCATATGGTGGGATGGTGAGGTGGAGGAAGTGTGGGGGTGTCTTTTCCTTTTTCAACATTGTTCTTAATGGTGTGATAACTTGCTAATAAAAAACTACTTGGCAGAAGTAATGGTGGAATAAAGAGGATGGAGGAATAAAGGGACAGAGGAGCTCTTTAGTCTAGTAGAGCAGGGCAGTCCCAAGGAACAGGACTGCTCAGGGGGCCCCCAGAAAGTACGAGAAGGAAACTTCAAAAGTATGTGGATTGAAAACTGCTTTAAAGATGTCAAGTGGGTCTGCTGAGGCCAATACCAACCTTGTTCAAGGCCTGCTTGACTATGATGCATTTACCTCTGTGTAGTGACCACAATCGCCATGTGGTCAGATTTCAGTCATCCCACTTTGCAAGTGGGAAAACTGAGGTTCAGCGATGTGGGGAGTCTTGCCCCAAGCCGACCCAGTACATCAATGCTGATCTGGGTCCTCTGGTCAAGGTCAGTGTTTTATTTCTGACAACTTTGCATCCCTGAGCTCTAAACCACAAGGCGACCATGTCTCTCCCCTACAAAACACTTGTGTTAAAGGTCAAACCCTCAAAGTTCCACAGGTGGCTATCCACACCTATCCCTAACTCCTTAGCTATTCTCTCCTTCCTTCATCCAGCTCCACACATAAATACACCAGAACTCGCTGCATGTTTGCTCCTTGTGTTTTTTGCACAGGTGAGTCCCTAGGCCGGGATGCCCTCTCTCCCCTCATCAGTTCCTGACTGCCTGGTCAGTTCCTGCTCTCCCCTCAAGTCACTGTTCAGCTGCCACCTATTTGGGTCCTCCTTCCTAGACTCAAATGTTGACCCCAAAACCATGTGCAAATCCATATCAACACACCCAGGGTCTACTCCTCTGCCGGAACATGGTAACTCTGGGCTGTGAGGGTTGCAATGTGGTTCTTGCCACACCCTATTCCACCCCTCCAATCTCCCAGCACAGAGCATGGCCCAGCAAACTGTAAGATTTCTAATTCCAAATCTTCCACAAAGCTTTCAACTCATGGCTGGGAGGGAGCATTCCTGAGTCCAGAAAAAGCAGCAGGGTGCAGAGCCCCCCTCTCATCCCCATGCAACACAGGGGAGGATGGGAGGATGTTCCCCAGGACGGCCAGCAAGCCCTGACCTTGTTTCTAGTACATTTAAAGAACAGCCTGGAAAGAAACAAAATGCCAAGGCTCAGAGGCAGCCTTACACCAGATTGGGAACTGACCTTGAAGATGGCTTCTCCTATAGCTCTTCCAAGAGGGCCGCTGACAACGCCATCTCCTGCTTCACCCCAATAGTCTGCAGGCTGACCAAGAACAGGCTCCTTGAGGAGCAGAAATGACCTTGGTGACCTCTCGCCCACTGAGCATTAGCCTTCACTGACCCTTAGGTCTCTGTGGGTACAAAGACCCTCTAAGAATGCCTCAAAAACTGTGGCCCTCTCTTAATAAACTTGCACAGAGGCAGAGATTACCCAGCCTTGTGAGAGATTTCAAGTTGCTCACACTCCCTGAGGGTCAGTCATAGACCCCAGGTTAAAATTGCTGGCCCAGAAGATCCCATTGGGTAACAGAAAATCTTCATTTTTATCCCCAAATTCTGGGTCAGTGTTTCCAGTATTTCAAAACTTGAAACAGCTGTGTCCAGCTGATAACGTCTCATTTTCCCTAATGCGTATTAGGTGTGGAAACATGCTAAGGGCTTTATGCACACTTGTTTTAAACACCCTGTGAGTCAACTCCATGCTAGAGATGAGCAAAATGAGGCTCAGCAAGGTCAGCTAATTTTCTCAAGGTCACAGGCCTAACAGATGGTGTAACTAGACCGAACTAGGCTTAGAGGACTCCAGAGCCAGGACTCCCAGAGACAACTGGTCTGGGGATAAAAATGAACAGTATGTAGGGCTGAAGCCCTGGATCTCTAACCTTGACTTTCTCAGATGGGGCAAGACAGGCCTGATAGTGCTTCTACCTCCAAACAAAGGAACCAGGCAGATTTCCACATCAAACAATAGACATTTTCACAGGGAATGATCTCATAGTTTTCCCAAACCTTCAAAGTCACAACCACATTCTACCATCTCAGCAAAGCCGAGATAGATCCTGGCCTAGCTGGACCTGCGGCAAGGATGGGGGCAGGAGAGTGATGGGGAAGAGGACATTACTAACTTCATACTGATACACAGAAGGATGCTCACATTTGAGGGTCCATCACCAAGGCCCACAGAGAATGCCAGCAGATGTGCCAAGCTTGTAGTGGGGTCCTTGAAATCAGCACCAAACATGGCCATTATCCTCACACGTACTGTCTGCCAGGACTTCCCAACCAACAAAGGCTGGGAAGGACTCCTCTGACAAGTGGGATTGACAGCCAACCTTGGCTTAAACCCAGAGCACAGGTGTGTACTGCAGGGAGTGAGGGGAAGGTGGTGGGCTACAGCTAGACAGGAAGACACTGAAGGAAGGGTACCTGTCCTTCAGTAACAAATTGCCTCTCTCTTCATGGTGAGGGGTGCTGTGTATCCTGTCTTACGGCCCTCCAATGACTGTCCTTCCCGTTCCCCACTGACAAAGTCTCAACCACTTATCCTGCCTTCAAGGCCCTGGGTAACCTGGCCTCCCGACTCTTCAACTTCATCTCCTGCTACTCAATGCCTCCCCTTCTCTGCAGCCACTCTGGGCATTTTCCTGTTTCTGGAAGATGTCGAGCCTGTTCCAGCCGAGGGCTTTGCAACTGCTGATCTTTTTACCTAGATTACTCTTCCCCCTAGATCTTCATGTGTCTGACTCCTTGTCACTTGTAAGGGTCAGCTCAAATGTCTTCTCCTCACAGACATCTTCCCTGACCACTCAGTCTAACATAGCCACCCAGTTACTCACTTCACCATCCTGTACTGTCTTAGCACTTGTCACTGCATTAGACTGTCACACATATGTATTTGTTTATGGTCCGTCTCCCTGACTGGGGCATCCCTGTTCCCAAGATACCTGGTCCAGCCCTTCTTCTCTGGAGGAGTGAGTTCTGGACAAACCCTGTTCAATTTAAGTGGCCAAGTGACCTACCTCCCCTTCACTCAAATGTTCTGTCCCAGCTGTTAAGGAACAATTCTTTGGAGGGACAACTGTGGCTGAAAAGCAGGCACACAACCACACCCTCAAAGGCCTGGCCTCTAGCTAGCTCCTCCTCTCCCTCAAGGGATGACTCTCTGACCCTGTCCCCTCATCAGTAATTATGAGGAAGTTAGGGTAATCAACTGAGGGTATGAAGCAGGGCCCAGTTATAAGGAGTCATTGGCAGGTCCTAGGTGAACACTAGGTCAAGAGCTAGGAAGAAGGTGGGTAACTCAGCTTCCTGTAGGGGCACCACACTGTGGAGCAGCCTCGACCCAGGACCAGGAATGGCCTCATCCACCACTTCCCTGCCCGAAGTATGGAGAGAAATCAGCCAAGGTCTGGTGCCTTCAGTACCGTAAGGGCCTTTCCCTTCTCTTCTATTTGGAGGGAGGGCTCCAGGGCCTTCAGGCTGCCCTGGCTAGCCTAGAAACTCAACTCTGAGACCTGCATTCTGGTCTCTCTGCTCTGCATTTACTCATTTCCTGAGTAGTCGCCCCTTTCCAGGTGGCTCAAGGATCTCTGAGACCCCTGTCCTAGACAGCTCCCATTCATGAATTTGCTGATTCATGTACGATAAGTCAAACTCCTACAAGCTGAATAGTTACATGTATTCCCTCATTTGAGCTTCACAGCCCTGTAAAGCTGATATGATGATCATAACTTTGTAGATGAAGAAACCAAGACTCCAAAAGGTTAAGGAAGAATTCAAGACTATACAAGGCCTCGGGCAGAGCCAGCATTAAAATGTCCAAAAAACTGGCCTGGAGTGGAACAGCTGAGAGCCAATGTCAAGAAGCAGAAAGCACACAGGTGGCAAAATGAGGCAGTGAGGAACGAAATCCAGGCCTTTTTGTTCTCTACTGAAATCAGCAAGCTCCATGCCTGTCAGGACAGAAAGCCTCTGAGTGCATACTCAGCCTGTCAAAACAGGTTTATACCCTACAACTGAGAACTTGCATTCACCCAGGCCTGAACTACCTCTGCAAGGTCTCTACACACATATATCCTTCTAGGGGGCAGCAGTTTCTGCCATGGTGAGACCCAGTGGCTCCAATGGAGTATCAAGACTTTAAGAAATAAACATTCCAGAATGTCCCTAGTTTACTGAGACAAACTGCCTTCAGTTCCCAGGTACCTTGGACACAACGCTCTCATAAGGAGGCTTCTCCATGGTAGCCCCCTCTCCAGCCTAGGGGCTTAAGGAGTTGGCACAAAGCAGGTCCCAGCAACAAATAAAGAATAAGGCCCAGGGAAGTCAGAAGGGTCATCCTGGGCCCTCCTGTGTCCCTCTTTCCTGGCCACTAAGACCTTAAGATTCCTCCCAAGAAGATACATTTCAGCTGATAGGGCATGAAGGGAGAAGGTACCATAGATACCTGGTGGTCAGGGTGCTGACCTGAATGATTAGTCATGCCAGACTGATTCTAGCCCTGGAAGTCACTGCAGGGACAACCCACATGCTGCTGCCGGCCTCAGGGAGGGAGTAAAGGATTCTTGCCACATATGGTCAAAGCAAGAGAACCACAAAATCTCAAAGCTGGGAAAGGGGTAGCTAACTTCAAACTCATAAATATCCCCAAATGGCCCATCAGAAAAAAAAATAACTTTAAAAAAAGGCCCATCAGGAGGTTCAGCTCAACCCCAGGACAGAGGAATCCTGCCCAACTTTCAACGTCCATTCTGTGGAAAACTTTTTGGATCCACGCCCCTATCTCCAAAAAGGACTATTCCCTTTCATTTCTGGAGAGGGCACCTCTGTGTTTCACTCTGGGAAGATGTCCTGATAGGTATCACTACAGGAGCACTGGGCACTTTAATGTGACCCGAGAGGGTCTCAGTGAAAGGGGCAGAAGCCATAAACCTAGGCTCCAGCCAGGGAATGAGAAGACCACAGACCACAAAATGCTGGTGAGATTCCCAGGCATCGGGAGAATACCCAGCAGAGACTCCTGCGGGAGAGAAAAGGAACAGGCTATAGACAGCTGCTAGACTCAACAGCCATAGCAATTTGCAGTAGTGACAGCATCCCTCAAGGGACCCCAGACCTTCCTGGGCCCAACATCCTGAGGTATACTTTGCTCTGTGGTTTCTGTGAGGCACTGGAAAGGAGAGTGGGCTTACTAACAGCCTTTCCTCTTTGGTGCTCTAATCATTCAGAAGCCCCCACTTCTGCAGAGGGCCCTGTGGGTCCCTTCAATTTAGCCCTCAGCACGTAACAGCAACATTACTCCTGTCTCCCCCACTACTGTGACCTCCTTTCCCCAGCACCAGGACTTGATAGGATTCATTATTCTATATCTAGCCTCAGTCCAGAGCCTGACATACAGAAAGGACCCAAAGAATGACTGCTGAACAAAATGGATCATTGGTGAGAAAGGAGAAAAAAGTTTCAAGCAAGATACTGATGCCTTAGTAGGGGAATCCTAGAATTTTTTTGATACAAGGTGACTTCCACTTCTAAAATTTGAGAGTTCTTTCACTTAAATCATTCATTTCATCTCAATCCACCAACTGCAGAGAGCAGAATAAACTGAGACATGGCTCAGAGAAAAAAGGTGGGCTCCATGTCACTAAAGAAACTAATGTTGAGCTGGTTGAGAACCCAGCATCCTCACACCCTGCCCCCATGCTTATGCAGCCATATCCTGACTGTCCCATGCCAGGCCCCACCTCCTAAGTCAGCCCTATATGAATAGAACATGCAGACTGATTCTGGAGAACCTCAGGGTCCTCCTCTTATCTCTGAGATGCAGATGGCCTGCCAAATTCCACAAAGGTCAAGGACTTCAATGGCTAGCTGACATCAGACACATAAGTTATAATGAACTTCCAGGACTGGAATGAGAGGGAGGGACCTGAATTCCTCCTACTCCTGGGTAACCTCTGAGAAGGAACAGAATCTTTTTGACCTTTAAGAAAACTGTTGTGATCAAGCCACCCAGGGCTTTGAAATGTGCAAAATAATCCACAGCCATAAAGCCTAACTCACCTGAAACCAGTGTCCTAGAAAGAACCAACCCAGACAACCCTGAGAAGGTCTTGAACAATTGCTTATAGACTAAGAGATCCAACCACACTGATGCTATGTGTGTCCTGTGGGTAGTCTGTCCTTGTTGCCCGCCTTCACTGGCAAACTAGGCCTCTCCTGAGCCTACTGAATGAACCTGATTTGCATGTGCTCCTGAGCTAGAATGTGGACTAAGACAGTTGCGTTCAAAGAGAAGGCAGGCCCTGGTTAGGAGATCTGGACAGACCCTTGCCTGTCCTCCTGAACCAGGGAGAATGCAATTTAACTGCAGGAAAACAAGGCTGGAGTCCAATGACCAGTAAATATGACCTAGAGAAATACTCAAGGGAAAAGAAAATTTCATGGGTGGTGGCTTTCTGCATTATGGGCCTAATTCAGCTCTCCTAAGAGACCAGCTTGCTGCTGAGGCCAGGTGTACAGAGACTTAGCTGCTTCTTTCGTCCCTGCAAGAACTGTGGCTCAGAAGCAGCACTGGGTCATACGAATCAAGGCTTGACAAACTGTCTCTTCCCAAATCCCATGTTCTTCTCTAAACTCGTCCTTTAATTCATCATCACTCAGTCAGAAGTGCCTTTAAAAAGCCTGTCAGAAAACTACTCTGTGGCGAGATACCCCCTTCTCCAGATTCAATGGAGTCCCTGGAGCCATCATTAAAGGCAATTTCCCAAGGCCTAACCAGCTTCCTGACATTCATAGGTTCCTCAGCTGTTGGAAAGTGAGCAAGTGAGGAAAGCCTGACCTTCTGCAGCCTACAACTGTAGTTCTGCCAGCCAGGCTTCAGAAGGGCCCCAGAGTCCGAATCTAAGCCCAGCAGTCCAAGTGAGCTCCATGCCCAATGTCGCTTGCAGCCCAGCCTCTCCTGTGGCACTAGACTCATGGACCTCAGACCTGGATTCTACTTGACCCTCCGTTAAACCCCACCTTGTCGGTATTATTCTTATGGAATCATTCTCCTCTGGTAGGAGGGCAGATGACCCTAGGAGGGGCAAAAGTGAGGAACAGGCTGTGCTGAAGAGATGTAACAACGTGTTGAAGGCTCACACATTCAACTTCACCTCCTTGGCTTCTTTTCATCATCCCTCCGCTTACAGGGCCGGCCAATCCATCCACACCTGTGGCCTGGTCACTGATACAGGGAAGGTCAAGGGCTGGACCTAAGAGTCGCATCAGGCCAGATTCTCCAAGGCTGGCCGCAGGTAAAGTCCCACGTGGAACCGCCCTCCAGCCCCAGATTACCTGACCCTGCTCTCCACGCGAGAACCTACGCATGAGTTCCACACAGTGGGAGATAGATTTCGTGCACTCTCAGGAAGCAGGCAAGCAAGGGAGCGTTCACATACATCCTAGCCCAACTACGGCTGGGAACCGGGTGAGGGTAGGGCTGCGGCAGGCGGGCGCCCTTACCCAATGCTGACTCCGGAGCGAGCCGGGTGGAGCTTGCCCATCCCCGGATCCTTTTCAGGCTGGCGGCAGGACGTAGGCCTGGGGTCGGCCCGCTAGCCTGCCTGCAGACTTTGAGGGACTCGGGCAGGCCTGTCTAGGCCAGACGGGGCGGGGCCCGGAGAGCCCCATCTGGGTGGTCCAGACTAGAGAAAAAGGCCCGGCCCCGGCGCGGTCCGGTGCGTCCGCCACGGGCAAGGAACGCCCAGGATAGGCTCCTGACTGTCTCTGTGTTCCCCTGGCCGCCGCCTCAGAGGACCGGCGGGAGGCGGAGCCGCGCGCGACACATGGCCCGGGCCCTGCGCGGCTTCGGGCCGCTGGGGGGAGGGGGCGGGGAGGGGCCGCCCAGGAACTCGCAGCGGAGGCTCCAGGCGGACCGGAGAGCGCCTCCTGCGGCCCAGCCCCCGCCCAGGCGCGCTAGCCCCCGACACTCACCCGAGGGGCTGGCACGATGGCGGCAGCGGCGGCGGCAACCCAGCGCGGTCTGCGACCGACTGTCCCTTCCCCCCTGCCTTCCCTCGCCACCCCGCTGCACTCTGGGAAACGCAGTCCCCTTGTGCTCCTTTCTGGCATATGTTGATTGGAGAAAACTACAGTTCCCGACGTCCTATGCGCCAAGGCCCAGACACGGCCTGCAGCGCGGGAGGTGAGGCTAAGTCGGGGAGGGAGCTTGCCGGGGCGAGCCCCTGAGAATTGTGGTCTAGCGGAAGCCTCTGGAACACCCGAGCTCGGCGCCAGGCAGGGGTCAGGGCTCAGTTGTCGCCAGGTCCCAGCTGGTCCAGCCCCGCCCTGGTTGCGCGGCCGTTTGGTGTTGGCCCCGCCTCCGTGGGAGCTCGGCCTGGCCCCAAACTGGCTTAGCCGCCCCTCCCTGGGCCTCTGGGCTGTTTCCGCTCGCAAACCCCCACCCCTCTTTGGTGCTCTGACCGCCCCTTCGGCTCTTCCAAGTGGTGCTCTAAGGCCAGCCCGGGCGGTACCCATAGCTTCTGTTGTCCCAACATTCTTGCGCCCTGCCGGGTGCCAGTCGGACCCAAAGCTGGTTTCAAGCAGGGGAGGCTTTCCTTGGGCTGGAGACTCAAATGCTCAAGTCGGGCTCTGCAGAAGACAAGATTACTCTTAGATTTCTACAGTGTCTACAAAACATTGTGATAAGTTTCTTATTTCTCATAAACAGTTGGGGCAACTAAGAGCGTCAATTTTTATTGAAAAAAGAGAAATAAATGGCTCTCCCAAACTTTTCCTGTGATTTAAGCGACCAGATTGTCCATAATCTCCCTCCCACCCATTGCCCTTTCCTTAACGCCCATTTTCGTCGTTTCCCAGGCAACGCAAACATTTGAAGTAAAGCCTATCTCTAGGTCAGGCCTGTTGGAGACTGCAGGGGAACCACAGGTAAAGCTAATAGTTACAAAGCTTCTCCAGGCCAGAGATCTCTCAGTACTCTTGTTCTTCCAGAAGAGTTTTACATCTTCACAGACCCCCACCCCCTCTCCTTCTGGGGATGGCTGGTAAGACCAGGCCAAGCTTTTATTAAATCCCAGATCTGTATTACTTTGCCTGACTAGGTTATTACTCAGCCAGTGAAACTCTGCACTTCCCTGCTTGTGGTGTATCTGGGATCTCCTTTGCTCTGAGCTATCCTCCCTCCTCCCAGAAGCTAAAACACCAGATAGGTTGTGTGGTCACAACATCCAGATGTAAGAGTCCTGGCCAGAGTCTGGCCCTCACCCTGTCCTGGGAGTGAGGCTGAAATGTTTAAGTGAGCCAAAGCAGAAACAATGTAAGTCCCTTCAACAAACAGGAGCTAAAGGATTCACTGAAGAGCATGGCTTGAGCCTGGGAAAATCCTCTCTCCTACTGAAGGGGAGTGGGGACACATGAGAGACTGACGCAATAGCTGCCTGCAAAGAGCTTCAGTCCCAGCTGGCCTGGAAGGGCACTGCTGTGTTTCTGCCACCTATGAGTAGCCAGAACCAACCCTGGAAGGGAGAGATCCAGTCCCTTCCCCAGCTATTCACCTGCACAACCTATGCCCCAGACCTCCTCCAGTCCAGAAACTTGTTTCTCAAGTTGGTGCCAAGGGGCCAGGGGAACAGCAGAGACAAGAGAGACGTTTTAAACTCATTTCAGTTTGCAACGACAGGGAAGGCCCCAGGTGACTGGTTTTTTTCCATAAGTAACAGAGAAAGGAGTCATGTTTTATGGAGCCCAAGAAGTGTCCATTTTATGCCCCAACACCCATAGTAAATGGGGCTAGCTTTAAAGGCATTTGTCTATCCCCATTGGCTTTGAACTAAATTGCTTGGAACTATAGATAAAAACATCACTTTGCCCCTACAATATCCAATCTAAAAAATGTTAACAGTCAAGAAAATGAGTCAAGTGGTCACACATCCCAACTCCTATTCTTAAAGTCCTCTATAGACCCACCTCCTTCACAAATGAAAGTGTACCAAAGTCAAAGTCTATGGCTGGTTCCAGCTCTGGTCTTCACTGATTTAAGTAACTGCATACCCATGTGTGCCAGACACTGTAGTACGCTAAGGGATATAAAATGGTGAGCAAAATTTTCAACTCGAACTGAAAATTCACGAGGAATTCAAAACGCTCAGAGAAATGGGTTGCCACAATTCAATTTAGTTCTCAGTTGCTCCTTCTCCCAGTTGAAAGGACACAGGGAGCTAACCCATTGACAAACCAGGACCATCTGGTACAAGCTGCAAACTCTTTGGGGTGAGGTGGCCCAGGAACTCTGTGAAGGCATTATGAGGCTAGGGTCCATCTGCTTAGGGCCCCTTTATGGAGAAACCTGGTCACTGAAGCATCAGCCTAGTCCTTGAGACTTAAAGCAGAGAAGGTAGAAATCTATGGGGAAGCCCATCCCCTCTATGTTTCAGGGATCATTAGCTGAGTCCTTACAAAAATAAAATGGCGAAACCCAAATAAAAACCTTACTTTCTGTTTAATTCGTTTTGCCAAACAAACACAGTGAAAACTTTAGTTTGACTAATTGTACAGAAAATAGAATTTGTAACCAGTAGCAAACATAACAGGATAGACCTAAGTCCCTGGCAAGCTGGATCTCCATCAACAGGTCACCTAGATCCCTTTGTAGATGACCTCCTGGGAAGGAAGTCCTAGGAAGCAGAGGCACAGATCTGCCAGTCCCCATCAAAATCACAGGCTGCATCTGGGAAGGGAAAGCACAAAAAGTGGGAGAACTGATGTTACTTGATCTCTTGTCACTACATAGAAGAGTTGTCTCTGATTGCTGGCCAAACTCAAGGTGTTGTCTTCCCAACCCATAGTCCTTGGGCATTCCGTCTGCATCCCAAGTGGGTAAGTTCAGTGGTTCTGAAGCCCCTGCTTAACCAGAACCTGCAACATAAACTGGGGGTGAAGGGGGGGAGGGGGTTGACAAAGTCATAATTGCTGGTGTCACCAGTGCAGTCTGAGGTCCCCGACTTCAGGACCTTGCTTCAGGAGGAAACAAGAGAGGGTGCCAGGTCCCCAGCAAAAGATTCCAGCTGCCCTAAGCCTCAGTACTGACAACCAGTGCCCCAGGACTAGGTGGGTGTTCAACAACCGTGGCCTGAGGTCCCCCTAAGCTGGCAGGGGTCCGGGAGTCCCAAAGGCCGAAGAGAGACCGGTTCACATTCCGTGTTTCTTGCGGATGACAGCCATTGCCAGCAGCCGATCCTTCTCCCGGAGTTCTTCGCGCAGCTTGGCCTCGGTGAGACGCAGGTGACGGATGCTGCCCTTCATCTCCTTCATCTTTACCTCCATCAGCGCCAGGATGTCCCGCTGCTCGTTCAGCTTGCGCAGGAGCTCCTCCTCCGTGGTGCCTGACGACAACGAGTAGGAGTGATCGGAGCCAGTATCAGGGAAGCCCTCTTCCCCCACCACCACCAACTGGGGGCCCATAGGGCACTCGGCGGCCTCCAGGCCTGCTGTAGCAGCCTCTAGCTCCGACGCAGCGGCTGCAGCGGCTGCGCCCTCTGCGGCTGCGAACTCGACTTGCACCGTCAGGTCGATGGGCTTCACGTCTTCTCCCGTGGGAGTGGTGGGCGCCGGCTGCACGGATCCTGGAGCCTGGCTGCTGTCTACAGCGGCCTGAAGGGTGAGGAGTACAGCCGCTGAGGCAGACACCAGGTTCGGCTGCAGCTGGGCGGTCTGGGCAGTGGAGGCGGACGGCGACGGCTGCTGCTGCTGCTGCTGCTGCTGCTGCTGCTGCTGTTGTTGTTGCTGCTGCTGCTGTTGTTGCTGCAGCTGCTGCTGCCTGCGGCGTGCGGCTGCGGCCCCCGCGGGTCTGCGTGCTACTTTGCGCTCGTTGACGCCGCGCAGCGGGAAGATGGTGGGGACGCGCACCGTGTAGGTTTTGCGACCGCCCTGGAAGTGGACGCTGCAGAGACGGTGGCCCGTGGTGGGCTGGAAGGTGGAGAAACACCCACTGACGCCGGCACGGGACACATTCTTGAGCCAAAGGCGCCGTAGCTCAGCGTCCTTGGGAAACGTGTAGAAGTGCAACGCCTTATCCCGGTGAGAGTTGTTGTAGCAGCCCGGCACGCAGCACGTAAAGCCAGGCATGGCTGCGCCGCGCGGCCCGGCCCGGCCCACCGGCCTCTTGAGCCCTTCGACGGCCCGGTCCTTCTGCCGCCGCCCGCCCCTCGACGGGCGGCGCCGCGCGAGGCCTTGGGCGGCCTCTCACTACTGCCGCCCGGCGCACCGGGCCTGGCCCAGCGCCCCGTGCCCAGAATACGCCTCCAGCCGGCCCGCGCCGCACCGCGCCGCCCGCCCAGCCGCCCGCCTGCGCTCCGGAGTGGGCCCCGGGGACGCCGCGAAGGACCGCCTGGGAAGGAGGACTACGCCCCCCACAATGCACCGCGCCAGAAGCAGCTCACTTCCGGAGCGAGGGCGTGCTTATTCCGGCCACTTTGCTGGGCTCCGCGACAGCCCACGCAGAGCGGATTCTTCCCCTGCCCGGTTCATCCTCGGCGGACTACAGAGGCGTATTCATTTGGATTGCTGTCACTTGGAGCGCCCTTCTCAAAGACCCGGAATCCTGATGGGGGTCGGCGACGCGCGACTCTCCAGTGCGCAAGCGCCCTAGGCATAGGCCTACAGAAACTACAAATCCCGAAATGCCTTGCGCTAAACTTGGCGGCTGTGGCCTGGAGCGCCGCCTAAGGGAAAGGTCGGATTACAGGATTCGGGCGAGGTTGCTCTGCACGCCGGAAGCGGTCCCCGACCCAGAGCGGGCGACTCCGCGGCATTCCTGTGGGGGAGGGGGGACACAGGAGCCCCTTTGTCTGCGTTGGGGACTCTCACCCGACTCAGCTGCTTCTTGCGTTGACTCACTTATTGACCTAAACATAGTCATCAGTAGGCGCCTACTGTGCCGGGAAACGCAGTGCAGGGAGTTGGGAACCTCGCAGGAGCCAGACCGACCCGGCCTGACTACCTAGAGGGGTGAGGATCCCACTTTTGGATAATAGCTGTGAATGCATGCGAATGGATGTAAATCACAGAAATTAACGCTCCAAAGGAATGAACGAGACAGGGGAAAATGAGAGGCGGAGACCCAGGAAGAAAAAACTACAAAAAGCTTAGGTAGGAAGGAGTAGGTTCTTGCCTTGGGAACCAGCCCGTAAGGCCCTGAGGCAGGAGAGAGCCAGGCTCCGTCCTTAAAGAGCCTAAAGGGTAGCCAGGGTAGCAGAAGCAAAGATAACAAAATGGGCCAATTTAAAAGATTTATGATTTTATTCTGCAGGCGACTGGGAATTGTTGGAAGGATCTTCAGAGGATGGACAGGGTTTGTATTTTAACAAGACACCTCTCCACTCCCTCGACTTCGATGGGGAAAGTGCCCTAAAGGGGAAAAGAGGCACTCGTCCAGGAGAGTAACCTGTAGGCCTTCTTCACCCTTTTTCCTGTCTTTCATTTTTTTCTCTCCTAATTACAGACCACAGGTATGAATCCGAAGCCTAGTACATATTATTTCTAATTATTTGGTATAAAAACGAAATAGATAGGGCTTTTTAAAAGATTGTGAAAGAGGGGGGAGTTATAACTCAGTGGTAGAGCGCATGCTTAGCATGCATCATGAGGCCCTGGATTCGATCCCCAGTACTTCCATTAAAATCAATAAATAAACCTAATTACCTCCCCCCTAAAAATAAAACAAAAGATTGTGAAAGAAAATAATGTCCCTTCAAGTTAACTGTTACTTTTCTTTCTTTCTTTTCAGTTTGTTGTTCTTTACTGTAAATGGATCCATACTTAAAATATTTTAGAAACATTCGGGACAATGGGGAAAAAACTATTTTTCTGGTCCTAACACCCAAACATTACATTGCATTCCTGTTTTCAACCAATGTGAGCCTTGATTATATGTGTGGATTTCACAGAACCTTTCCTCCTGGCTTCTATGCAGCTGAGCTCCACAGCTTGAACTCCTTCAAATTCAGAAATTCATTTCTAGTATGTGTAGTTCATGGTAAAAGAACCTCCTCACTCCCTCAACTCATATGAACATTCATTTATACAACTGTAAAAACATGAATACACACATTGTTATATGTTTAAATGTTTATAAAATGTTTGCAGAAGAGATAAAATTCAGCAAAAGATCATTGCATCTGTTACGTATTTTCATTGTCCTACAGTTAGTGATATGGTTCTACTCCTAGTCTCAAAACCTACCATACTCAAAAAATACTGGTGAAAGGTCAAATTGACATCATTTCTTTATGTACAGAACATTGACGATTATGCTCTGTAAAACTCTGCCTTCTAGTACATAAATCACTTCTAATCTACTCTTAATCTTCCACACTAAAAAATATCTAGAATACAAATGCATGGCTTTTTCCCCACCCCCACTGCCCTGCCTACCTTCTATCTTGTCACCTCTGGAGAAGGGCAAGAATGTTTGTCACATGTCTCCTTGCTTCCAATCTTGCCTCCCCTACAATCTGTTCTTCACATGGCTGCCAAAGAAAATAACGATTATGTAATGCCTCTGCTTAAATCCCTCCAATGGCCTGTTGCATTTAGGATAATGTCCAAACTCCTTTCCAAAACCTGGGAGACTTCACATGGTGTGGTCCTTGCCAATCTGACTCTTCTCCATCACTTCATGAACCCAGTGAATTTTTAAGACAAGTAGTAAATATAAAGTTTAATCAATTATGCAAACACAGTAAAGCAATCTATGCAAATGTATTAGAATACTGTGCAAAAGTAAGCTGATTCTCAAACTATTTTGGAAAGACTTTTGTGTATTTTCCATATTATCCAGTTCAAGGCATTACAAATAATAAATAAATATATACATACTGCACTTAGGTGGTTGATAGTGACTGTGGAAAGGTGCCTGCAAAGGGCTAGCAAATTAAGTCAGATAACAGAGGTCAACTCTAAATGACAAGGAATATTAGTATGATTTTTTTCTGCAATTCTCTTATTTTAAGAAGCAAGAATCTTATTTTCTGTTTTTTTCCTTGTTTAAAATTTATTTTTTAAAATACATTTTATTTTATTTTGAGGGGTGATTAGATTTGTTTATTTTTAGTGGAGTTACTGGGGATTGAACCCAGAACCTCACGCATACTGAACAGGCACTCTACCACTAAGCTATATCTTCCCCTATTGTTTCTCAACACAAGCACAAATAAGACCATGCCTCTTTCCAGTATCTGATACTTTACACCTGATTTAGGAGCAAGAAAGAGAACTTCACACAATACTCAGAACTCAAGTTCTAATTCGGTTCCCATGAAAATTTGAGAACGAGAGGGAGGAGGCCATCAGTTGGTGAAAATATGATAACGGAGTCTCCAGCACTAACAACTTTTGTGAGCCCGAATTCATCTCAAAACTGCGCATGTTTGGAGATCGTAACATCTCTACTGGGTTTCAAACACCCCACTAGCCTCCAAGCCTGCAAACTGATTTCTTGTGATAGATATAGATCCTATAGACACATTGGTTTTCGCAAATGCGTATCTGACGAGGTCACGTACAGACTGCAGTTATTTTTTCGTGGCCTAAATGTGTCTCTCCTCATCTTTGGAGAAAGAGATGGGAGTGAGAGACATTCTAACAATAGTGAGTGCTGTTTACTGATGGACTGGCTTACTATGTGTCAGATCGTGAGTTAAACATTATCTTATTGAATCATTACATCCCCCCACCCGCCCAATTAGGTGGTTATCATCCTCAGTTTACAGATGAGGAAACCGAGGCTTTGACTGGTTGCACATATTTGCCCAGGCTCAAGGTAAGGCTGCTTGCAAAGCCAGTTTGCAATCACACGGTTAGCGCCGAGCGCAGCCGGCAGCAACTGCAATTCCCGTGGGGCTGTGCGGCAGCCTCGCGAGAGTTGGCTTGATTGAGGCGGCTGGAAGGCTGCTGCCGCGGCTAACTCGGCGGTTGGGAGGGCGGACAGCTGAGGCGATGGCGGACAGCTACAGCCTGGACTGCGAGCCTACGACGCGCACGCTACTACGGCGCGTGCTGGATACAGCGGATCCGCTCACTCCGCGGCGACCCCGGAGTGCTCGGACTAGGTGTGTGAGGGCGCTGCCCCAGCACAAGAGCAACCAGAGGAACTGGGAGGTAGAGTCCAGCGCGGAACCTGTTTGGAGAGGGAAACTGACTCTCAGAAAGGAGCAGAGCCCGGGGCTCTGAGAACTGGCTCCTTTCCCTTAGCTGGACTCGGGTCAGCTGTTTGTGTCTCCAGCCTTGGGACTCCAGGCGAATCGAGATCACAGAGCTCAATCATGCTGGCGTCTTTGGGGGTCCGCTTCTGGAGCGAAAGATGGGTGCTCAGAATCTGTTCTCTACGCCAGTTTTCCAGAGTGGGTCCAGGCATCTGCCCTGAATTGCCTCCCAGGCGGTTCCAAGTTGGAAGATGGGAAAGGAGCTGGAGAGCACAGCCTGGGCGGAAGTCAGGAGGCAGGAACTGAAAAGATGCCTTGCGAGGGAGCAGGAAATTTGGCCTGACTTGGTGGGAGTGGCAGTGGGCGAGGGCTCTGATGAGCTCATGGTACAGAGGGTGTGGAATATGGCATCTCCCAGCTTCCTGGGGGCAGTGCAGTTCCTTTATAGACAATGGAAAGCCATTCATTATAGGTTTTAGACCTACGAGTGATGAGGTGGGAGCTGTGCCCTGGGAACATTTATGTGGTTCTGAAGTCTGAGAGGGAATTGGACTAGAGAGACAAGGGCTATAGTGACTCATGTGGAAGTTTCTATCAGACCCTGACAAGTACTTATAAGGTTCAAAAATACTTAAATATCTTTGGATTGTTATTTTAGTGTCTAGAATGAATACTCTTCTAATTGTTCCTCTTGTCTGTGCAGTTAACCTCTACTTCTGATAGTCACCTGTGTGAAGCCTTCCTCAGCCCCTTTCTCTTCCCATACTGTTCGGGCTTCCTTTCACCTACAATTCTGTTGACAGAGCTGGAAACAGGGCTATGGGAGGGGCACGTGGTTCCCAAGTCCCTGTCCCTGAGGGTAAAGGATTTCAGCTAAGATTCTTGATGAAAACACATCTCTAGTTCCTCCTCCCCACATAATTCTCAGAGTTGCTGGTCTTTACACAGTGCCCAGAGAGCCCTACTTGAAACACCTTCCTCTAAGAAGCTGAGGAGCCAAACAAAGATGACTGCCAGGCGTCGTTCTCATAAAGCCAGGGTAAGTGCCCCACCCACTGACCACTAGAAAGCTCTGGTTGCCTTCAGGGAGCTCTTGAATTCTAGCTTTGCTCTGGACCCCACCTTGAGGGACTCAAGGCAAAGGAACAGACTGATTGCTTGGTGCTGTTACCCAAAGTCTATTGACAGATTGGCCCATATTCAAGCTGATGGACACCTGGAGGAACAGACACCCCGGACTCTGCTGAAGAACATCTTATTAACTGGTGAGTGAGCACTGGCCTGCAGGTCAGAACCAGGTACCAATCCTATGGTATCCCTCATTTAGGGCAGCCTGCCCTGCCAGCCGCATCTTCTCCTTGCTATTTATGCAGCCCCGGAATCTTCCATCGTGTTGCCAGAATCAGTGGTGAAGCCAGTGCCAGCACCACAGGTGGTCCAGACTTCCAGACGGGAAAGCAGTCGGGGCAGGTGCACAGTGAATTCCCCCCTTGGACTGGGCTGTTGGGGAGCTCTGGTCAGGGAGCCTTTTGGGGGCCCCAAGAGCCAGAATTGGGTGTCCTGGCCTGTCTGAGATAAGCTCCATTCTTGTAGCCTGGAGCTGCAACTTCCTGAAGTTGAACCCTCAACAACTCTGGCTCCAGGTCTGCTGGCTCCTGGCAGAAGGAAGCAGAGGCTGAGGTTGTCAGTGTTTCAGCAAGGAATGGACCAGGGGCTGCCTCTCTCTCAAGGTGAGGTCCTGGACAACACCTGTGGTCACTCTTTCTCCTGTCCTCTTGGAGAGGCTGAGGAGGCCTGAGAGAGGCCTGGGTAACTTATTATGGTTTCTTTTTATATCCTCTTGCAGAGCCTTATGGGAATGCTGATGCCTCTTCCATCACCAGGTGCTGTTGCCGGTTCTAGTGGTTGGTGGAGGAAAGTCTTGGGGAAGAAGGTGCTGACTAGAATGGAATCTGGCCATACTGCTCCATGCTTACTTCATGGCAGCTGTGTTATAAGAGATGAGAGCACCAGAACATTTGGGGGAATCCTAGGCTGGGGGAGGAGGATTGGGCCTCAGGAACCTAACTTTCCTTTGTGCCTTGTCCCTCCCACCAGCTCCCTCAACCTGACCTTTGCCACACCTCTCCAGCCACAGTCAGTAAAGAGACCTGGTTTGGCCCGCAGACCTCCTACCCGCCGAGCTGTAGATGTGGGTACATTTTTGCAGGATATACAAGATACTTCCCTGGCCTTGGCTCCTCCAGGTAAAGTTGAGATTTCTCTTCTTCTGGCCTGTGGAGAAAGCTCTCCCCCAACAAGAGATAGGAGATGCTGCTGAGTCCAGGGTTGTTCTTCTCTCCTTCAGGTCAAAGATAGTGAGCAAGCCTGGCCAGTAGGTCTATGAGGAGTTTCTGCTTTCTTTCCACAAGTTGCCTCTTGTCTTGCTGGGGCCCAGTCTTAGTCTTCCAGTATGTTCCAGGACCTCATATCCTTGAAGAGCTATGGGGCTGAGGGTAGGAAAGGGGTGTGGTATGGTGATTGGAGCTTATTGGGAGGTTGAAAGCGGCTGGTCAGTCAGAGCTGACCTGGGAGCCTGATTCCAGAAGACAAGTCAAGTTCACCAGAGTAAGAGAAGGGTTTCAGGCCCAGAGAGTGGAGAGTACAGCCATGGGTGAGCAGTTTGGGTGGAGCAAGCTGTAGAGCCTGGGAATGCCAGGCTAAGGAGCAGGAAGGTAAGCAAGGAGAGCTGTGGAAGGGAGATTAGTCTCAGAGCACTAGGTAGTCTTTCTGAAGGTCACTCAGGCAAACTTGTGGGCCCACTACGCAGGCCCTAGTGACTGGGTAGCAGCAGGTGGGCCTGCAAAACACTGAATGCCAACTGGCCCTTGATCTCCAGGTGACAGCCTCAGAACCCCTGTTACCACTCTGCCAACGGACACAGTGTTGGAGGACACACAGCCCTTCTCCCAGCCCTTGCTTGGCCGTTCCCCCAGTGTGCAACACTCCCTGCCTTGCCCCTCTCACTCTGGGGCTAAAGATGTGGAGAGGGCTGTCGGTCACAGGACATGGAGCAGTGGGCCTAGGCTGCAGAACAGTGGTGAGTTTGTGGGGCATGTGGCCTCGATCCAAACCTAGCATGAGCAAGAATTGGTGGTTTTTTCCTCCTCAGGCCCATCTGTGTGCCCCCTCCCCACTGGGTACCTGGCTATTGATCCCACCTCCATCCAAGAGCAGAGTCAATGTTGGACCAGGAGACTCCAAACCAGCACCCTGGGGCTGCCTCTGACCTTTTCTCCTTGATGGGCTAGACTAGGTTTTACTACTCCATCTTTACCTTTCTTAGAGCTACAGCCCTGGCCTACTGCCTCTCTAGCCCGTGTTCTCTCCCCTTGATTTAGGTCCTGGGAAGCCAGCCCAGCTTATGGCAGGAAAGGTGGAGGAGGTTGGTGCTCTTGCTCTGGGCTTTCCAAACACCAGCAGTAATATCTCTGGAGAAGATGGAGTAGAGCCCTTACAGAATGGAGTTGGTGAGGAGGCAGAGGGAAGGATGAAAGAAGGCTTGAGCATGAGGGGAGTGGAGGAGGCAACAGGAGCACAAGGATCTGCCAGAGCAGAAGAGCCTGAAGAACACACAGAGGTGACAGAAGCAGAGGGGTCCCAGGGGGCCATTGAGGCCAAGGAGCCAGAAGGATCTTCAGGGGATGAAGATACCCCTGGCAGGACAGGTAAGGGGCCCAGTGCAGGGATCAGGGAGTGGGTGGGTGACAGCTATGTCCCTGACCTTGGAGGAGCGGATTACCTGGCTTGTGTTTCTAGGCACAGGTAGTTTTGGGCCAAGGAAACTGAATGATCCCTTGCTTGGCCAGAGCTAGATGAGGCCCTTGAAGAACAGGACAGGGAGGCTGTGGGCCTTCAAGGTTGGGTGAGATGGTCAGGCCTGAGCCTTCTATATCCCTGCCCTTCCCCTGCAGCAAGTCCAGAGTTGGCCTCCAGCACCCCAGAGTTCCTTCGGGCCAGACGACTTCAGTTTCCTGAGCCAGCTCCACCGCCTAGCACTGCAGTGTAAGATCCTACAACCCTCTTCCACATGGGCCTCTTGGGAAGGGGCTAGGAACTGAGGTTGGCACTGGCACCATAGGGTTATCATTCTTCCTGTAGGTATACAGATGATTACTCAGCAGAGCACCCTGAGGTGGGCTGGGTGGGGCTCACCGAGATCACGTATGTCATCCTGGTGTCTGTTTGCAGGGGCTTAGAGGAGCCTGGGTAGGAGAAAATGCCTAGGCTAGTGTGTAGTCACAGAATATCTCCTGGAGAAGGAGTAATAAAACCAGACAGGCAGCAATGGGCTGAGGGAGGGAATGTCTATGCCAAAGCCTGGGGATCATGAGCCTGAGCAAGTACTGGTTTGTATGATGAGGCTAGACTAGAGCATTGTGTCCAGTCCGTGGAGGATCAGGGCCCCAGGGAAACACCAGGCTTCTACATGGCTCCCTGTCCCCACTGCCCCCAAGAAATGGTTATTTCAGCTATTGGTCCAGGCTGGCCAAGAAACACAAGGGCCCCAATCTTGGCAGGAGTCAGCAAGACTTATCTTTGATTAAGGGCATTTTCAGGTAGCAATTCAGCTACTTCTGTTCACTCCTTGCCCCCAGCTTAACTTCTGAGCCTCCGGAGACTCTGTCAGCCAGGCTTCCTCCCAGAACTCGAATCCCTGGCCCCAGGCCCCGTCAAGATCCCTACAAGACCGGACTGAACCACTATGCAAAACTCTTTAGCTTCTATGCTAAAATGCCCATGGAGAAGAAGTCTCTTGAGATGGTGGAGAAGTGGTGAGTCCTGGACACTTGGAGTTGGGGGAGAAGCCCCTCAGATCATGAACAGTCTGTTTAGTCTGTTCTACCCCAACCTTCTTGGCAGCCTCGACAAGTACTTTCAGCATCTTTGTGATGACCTGGAGGTATTTGCTGCTCATGCTGGCCGCAAGACTGTGAGGCCAGAGGACCTGGAGCTGCTGATGCGAAGGTAAGTGGGCGGAAGCAGGGAGGTGCTGGGTGTGGGAGTTCTGGCCCTGATTCTGTCGTTCTCTATCCTCCTCTGCTGCAGGCAGGGTCTGGTCACTGACCAAGTCTCCCTGCACGTGCTTGTGGAGCGGCACCTGCCCCTGGAGTACCGGCAGCTGCTCATCCCTTGTGCATTCAGTGGCAACTCTGTCTTCCCTGCCCAGTAGTGGCCAGGTCTCAACACTTGCCCTCTCCCCACCTGGGGCCCTTTGGCCCCACATACACTTCCAAGTTTCCTCCCTGTCCCCCAGCATCAATAAAGTGTCACAAACAATATGCTGTGTTTTGGTACATGTCCTGGGACCAGCTAGGCAGGGACCAACCCCCCTCCCCTTGATTCCCCAGCATAACCTAGAGAATAGCATGGATTCAAACAAACAACTTTATACCAACAGTCAGAAGTTGGCAGCACGGGAGCACTGAGGCTGCCCAGAGCAGCCTTAGGTTGCAGGTTCCTGCTCTCGAGGCCCCATACGCCTAACGTCACTCATCTGAAGCTGTTCCAGTGCAGTCTGGAGCTGTATCACAGTGCCCTCTTCCTTTTCCTCACCCTCTTCTGGCAGTTCTGTCACAGGGAACTGGAAGGCCTGGCTCAAATAGCCATTCAGGGTCTGCTTGTCTAGGCTGGGATCAATGGTCATCAGGGCCTCATGTAATTTAGGCAGAGTCACCTTATCATGGCTGCCCACCAGGGAAAGAGAGAAACAGGCCTTGACCCTCCTCTCTGTACTCCAGACCCCAAGATGCCCTCTCCCAGGCTTGAGCAGTATATAGTGTCCAGCAGCAAGCTCGGTGCATAGGGAGACCCAGGGGCTTGAGGTGCCACCCATGGCCCAGCCTGCAGGACTTGCCTATGGCTAAGTGAGCTTGAAGGCCCCAGGGTCACTCACAGTTCCAGGCCCAGTTCCTGCTTCAGCTCGTATAAGTACTCATCCTTTTCATTCAGGTACTGTTCCCACAGCTTTTGCAGAAAGGGCACGCTCTGGCCCTCCTCATCCTGGGAAGGGGCCACAAGGCATGGTGAGGGTACATGGGCTAGGGTCCAACAGAGGCTAGGGCAGGGCTGGGCAAGTTCCTGGGCCCTTGACCCACCTCCATAAACAATAAGCGGTAGTTGACCAAGTCTGCATTGCTGCTGCTGGGATGCCAGCCCCCTGCCTCCATCAATTCCTGAATTTTCTCATCCTTCTTGAAGGGGAAGGTGCTCCTGAGGACAGTGCTGTAGGGAGACAAGAGGGCCAGTGGGCCTGGCTGAGGCCTGCCTACCCATCTCCCTGCATCCTTCTGCCAGCCCCACTAGTGCTCAAAAGGGCAGCATGCATTGAAGCTCTGGCCCTTCCATCAGGCTCCCCTTCCCCCTGCACAGCTAGGGACCTGGCCAGAGGACATGTTGGGCTGGAGTTTGGGGTGGCCCGACTGGTCTCTCACCTTAACTGCTCCATGGTTAGTAGCCCCTCATTCTGACTGTCAGCATGTGTCATCTCCTTCAGAAGCTGTGCTATTGTCTCCTTCTGCTTGATGTATACACTTTCTTTCCTCTGTAGGGAGGGAAGCATTGACTGTCTTGCTGTTTCCTAAAGGGGTAGGGACAGGGATAGAGCTGGCCTATGCTGAGCATAAAGGGTGGAGGGCCAGGCCCAAGCTCACCTTTCCCATCAAGACTGCATAGAATTGACTCATGACCTCATTGGAGTGGAAGAGCTTGATATATTCAAAAATGGTGTAAGCCCAGGCCATGGCATCACTAGGCCCAAAGCGACGCTCCAGGAAATTGAAGAAAAAATCTGAGAACTTCTCTTTCTGCACGGTAGGGAAAGACTGCTTGATCAGCCTGCTCCACAGTTGGTTGGCCCTCCTTCCTGCTCCCTAGCACCTTGAGGGGCCCCCTGGAGGACTCAGGGGGCCACACCAGGCCAAAATGGCTGGTGAAATCTGACCTGCTCCTCAGCAATACGTTCCTTCCAGGCATCCTTGAGGATGTTTACCACATCCTTCTTGGTTGGCTTCTTGTTCTCCACAATGCCATCAAACTGAAGGAAAGCAGGGATAGATTCACCATAGCCCTGGAAGGAAGAGTGTCAGCTCATCTCTGGGCCTGCCTGTAGCCCCACCCTCAAGCAGTGCAGAGCCCCATATAGTTCTGGCAGAACCTCAAGTCTCAGCAGTAAGGCCTGGCTGTTCTGACTCTGGCCCCAAGCCTCTTGAGCCCAGGGACTCCCCTACCAAACCAGGGAAGAAGTCTTTCTCCCGGAGCAGACCCTCGCCAATCTCCTCCAGGAGCACGTCAACCAACTGGTCGCTGTTCTTGCCTTCGGCCAGCACATGCCAGCGATCTTGACCCCCAGCCACCACATCTGCAGGTAGGAAGAAGGAGCTGGAGTCCGGACCATGCCCCTGAGCAGTCCCTGGGGCCCCAACAGCCAGCATTACCTTCGCACTTGGACCAGTCAGGCCGTGGTGTGGAGGTGCGCTGGATCTCCTGCAGCTCAGCATAGAACTGGTCCCGCTCTCTCAGCGTGCTCATGTGCAACTGCAGCAGCATCTCGTGCTCCTTACGGACCTCCTCATAGTCATCTTTCAGGCTGTCCAGCTGTAGGCAAGGTGATTAGTCCTCACTACCCACCTGTATGACCCTGCCCTACCCTGCTTGCCCACCAGCACCTGCTCCTGAAGATCCTTGTTGGTCTTCTCCTGCATTTCAAAGTCCCTCCTGGGCACCACATCTCCAAAGTTGGCCTTCATGGTGTTGAGCTCCATCTGCATGCGGGTCAGGTCTTGCCGGGCCATCTTCAGAGCCACTGTTAACTTCACAGGGTCCTCCCCCCAGATGCCTGCCAGGGGGCCCGCCAGCTCGTGTTACCCTGGCTCTGGAGCCTGTAGCCCAGGGCAGGGTTGAGTGTCCCTCAGGACATGTCCCAGGCCTTCCTGCTCTCCCAGGTTGGGAACCCCTGTGCCTTTCCACGGTGCTACCAGCATAGGGGTTCGGACTCAAATAGAGAAGCCCAGGATGTGGGGTACCAGGACTGTCCTGCTCTTAGGGAGTCTAGGCTACCTCAGCTGCCAGCGATTGCCTCTTAAACAAGTTTGTGACTCTCAGGCCAGCTCAGAAGATCCGCAGACCCAGGGGTCAGCAGGGCCATCTCCCATCGTGAATAGGCATGCAATGAGCAGATATTAGGAGAGCTGAATGAATGGGATTGAGTGGACCCCTCTCCAGTGCCCCCTCAGGGGAGAGAAACCCACCACAGGCTTACCTGGGTACTGAGCTAGTGACATGTCTTCCCGCTGGTACCGTAGCTCATTCAGGTCTGCGATGAGGATCTTGCGGGCATCTCGCTCGCTGAGATAGTGCAGGTACTCCTCAGCCAAGTTCTTCCTCAGTTTGGTCACCTGTTGAGAAGGTGGCTGTGTGGTCAGGGGCTGTCTCTGGAGCCCCGTGTGCAGCTAGTCACCGCAGGGGATGGAGGGGTCCTGGGTGGCCCCACCAGGACCTGGGAACATGAAAGGTAAACAAAGGAGGAGACTGGTCGTTCCAGAGTCCCGCAAAGTGCCAAAGCTCTCTCCTGTGGGGAAAGCCTGGCAGCCAAGGAGCAGGACTCTGCTGGCATTTGGGGCCACACCGAGCCAGTGCTGAGCCATAGATGAGAGCAGCACGTGGAGAGGGGGCTCAGTATGTCATTCCAGGCAGAAGGGTGGAGAGAGCTAGGGGGTCACCTCAGTGCCAGAGGCCTCGAGGTCACCCCTGGGGTGGGGGTGGCAGGCATCCAGGGAGTTGGTTACCACATTACTCTCATTCACCTCACTCTGCAATGAGATCTTCTCCTCATTCTTTTTGTCAATGAGTTTTAGCAAATTCATCTTCTCTTTCTTCAACATGGAGATTTCGTATCTCTCCTCAGCCCTCATGGCCAGGATCCTCTCATTGCAGTCCTCATTCACAGTGACAAGCTTGGCCTTCAGGGGCTCCAGAGCCCGAATCTTCTCCCTCTGGTGGGCTAAGCAGGGACAGGTGGGACAGTCCCTTTAGGGCCATGGAAGATAAATTGTCAGGAGACACTAATCCTGAGGTCACAGTGAGTGGCTATGTCCCTTGCAAACTCCAGGAGTCTATGCATAGCTGTTCAGAGCACAGTCCCTGCTTAAGGCCTTTCTGCACTTGCTTTTATTTTTATTTTATTTTATTTATTTAAATTTTTTTGAGTTATAGTCATTTTACAATGTTGTATCAAATTGCAGTGTAGAGCACAATTTTTCAGTTATACATGAACATACCATATATTCATTGTCACATTTATTTTCACTGTGAGCTCTGCACTTGCTTTTAAACCTGGGACAGAGTCCAGATGAGGACTGGGGTCTCACCTATACCCTTTCCCCATATGGCCTTTAGTTCTGCAGCTGCACCATGTGCAGCACCTGGTAAGCCTGGTGAGGGAAGCCTCCTCATCACTTCACAGAGGTACTCACTCCCTTCTAGGTTAACTCTTAATAGAAAAGGTGCTGTATTTCCTACTGATATTGCCCCATCATGCTTCTCAAGAATGGGAGGTGGTCAGTTGCCCTGGGGTGCCTTACGATAGGACAGTGTAAACAAAAAGGCTGAGTGGGGCTTGGTGACCTCAAAGCCACTTTTGTAGCTGCCCCAGCCCTGTTGCAGAGCCCCAGAAAGGCAGAGTAGGATTCTCTGCCTCTTCTAGGCTGGGCCCAGGCAGGGAGGCTGCAGTCTTACCGAGCATCACTTCATATGCATTTTTGATGGAGGAGAGCAATGGCTTGTATGTTTTGAAGTCCTCTATGAAGAATTCAAAGATCTCTCTGTAAGGCTGGCAAGAAAAGGGAAACTGTCACCTCCTGGCCTATAGCTACCACTCTCAGTAGGAACTAAGTTCTCCTTTGCTTGGCTTAGAAATGTTCTAACATGAAGCTGCCTGGTGACTCACATTCAAATAAATGCTCCAGGCACATCTGGGTCTGTCACAGCCACAGAGTTGAGGGGCAGTTCTGTCTCACCTGCTCTCTGGAGACCTCTCCTGTTGCTGTTTCTGAGGCCTGGCAGATGACTTCAGTCAGTCTGCATGAGCCCCCTATCTGGCCCTCCAGGCAGCCACTTCCTCCATGCACTGTGCTTCAGTTGGCCTCTTAACCAGCACCCCTCCCCATCTTACAGCCCTGTGGGGACAGAGAAGATTGAAGGCTCTCGCCTTGCATTCCAGCCTCCAAGTAGAGGTGTGGTTTCCTGTCCCACTTGGACACACAGGAAGCGTTTGGAAGCAACATTGTGTACTGGAATGAGCACAGGCTCCTGAATCAGCCCCGAGGTTGAATCCTAGCTTCCCTACTACATAGTTGGATGCCTTCTCTGAGCTTCTGCTTCCTGGTTGGTGAGGTTCCTTCAGCCCGTGAGACCCATCCAGGTCCTGGAACATAGACAATGCTCAGCAAATGCTTCTGTCAGTGACTAAGTCAGAAGTCAAGGATTCCCCATTGCCATCTCTGAGCAGAGATTGGATGAGTCCCTCCCTAATATGCACCAGAATCTAGGTTACACCTAGATTTCTCTCTACGTGTCTGGCTAAGTTGCTCGAGCTTGGGGCTATTGTTACTGGGCTGGTGGACATTGTATGACCCCTGCTTGCCCAACTGCCAGGATTCAGGCTCCATTCACTAATGTCCAATGACCCAAGGTGGGTGCTGTGGATCACAGAGCTGAAGGCACTGGAGACAGTATCCAGGCCACCTGACTCAGGTGAGAAAGTCTAAGCCTCAGGGGAGTTTTGGTTCCATATAGTTAGCCTTGCCTGTTCTCTGGGTTTGTCATAGAATATGTTTCTCTTACCAGGAGGGGAGCCCAAAAGAGCTGGGAGAGGCTGGTCTCTCCTGAAGGTCTGAAGTGCCCTGCCCTGGTGAGTAAGGTTTCCTCCCAGCCTTCCCCCCACCCTCCCCACAGTTATTCTGTGGCTCTGACCTGCAGCCTCAGCTCTTGGGCAGAATCCGTGCCCAGGTCCAGCAGGAGGAGCTCCTTGCGTAGGTAGTTCTCTAGTTGCTCCAGGTACCTTGGCTTGGTAGTGCCCAGGGGCTGCTGCTGCCAGCTACTGCAGGGGGTTGTGGGCTGAGATGTGATGGGCACCCTGCCAGGCCCTTGCACCCTGGGTCAGGGGTAGCACACACCCCTATGCTGTCTCTGGGCCCAATCCGTCCACCCCTGGGCTAAACCTAGCTTACCCCGCTCGCTTTTGGTAGTCATCTGAACAGGGCTTTCGATTATGCAGAATGGTCTGGTCACTGATATATGTGGGCCATGGGGACAGGTGGCTGCCAGTGGAGAACGAACCGGACTACAGGAAAGGACAGGTGGGGTTACCATGGCAACGCTGCTCTACTTCCTGATGCTCCTCTCCAGGCTTCTCCTTCCACTCCTTTTTCTACCCCCTCAACTTCTCAATATGGTTCATAACTAAGACTGTGGTCTCTAGAGTTAGAGAGGGATTAGATTAAATCCCAGATTTCCCTTATTAGCTAGCTGTGTGACCACAAGCTTAACTTCTCTGAGTCTCAGAAATGGGTATCTCTAAAATGGGGATGGTTGTAGTCCCCATTGCACTGTATTGATGTGAGGATGCAATGAGAAAGCATAAAGGGTAGTTTACATAGACTTGGGCACCTTTTAAGAGCTCAGTAAAGGTGATCTCTTTTTCCTTTCTGTAGGTGTGGGTGAGTATTGAATATCTGTGCTATGAAAACTGACATAAGTACCAATTGGGACCATCTCTTGCCCTCACAACACAGTCCAGCTAGAGAGACAGAGATGGAGGAGGGCAGGCCCAGTCTCAAGCCAGATTGACACAGACAGGACTGCCGAGGTGCAGCAGGGTGAGCTGTGGACCCTGGGAGGAGACTGGGCTCTACCTCCTGGGGGAGGGGGAGGGGGTAGAAGCAGTGGGATCTCATTTTGAACCGTGAGCAGGGGTAGCGGGTAGAAGCGGTAGTATGTATGAGCTTGTTTTTTAACCTTGGCATTAAATAGTCAAGATGTAAGAAAAAAAAATGACTGCTGACCCAGTGAAGCCTATTTCTAGAGTTCATCTATTCAGTCATTAATTTGTTCATCAAATGTTTCTGGATCCATGGTACAAGTCAGCCCCTACTGGATTCTGGGATATGAGAGAAGCTGGGTATGATGGAAGTGGGATGACAAGTGAATTGATAATCACAAGTCAGGAGGTAGTAACTGAAGCCAATGGAGGTCACAAGGGTTGGGGGCCCTGAATGGAGGGGGCCAGAGGAGACTGCTAATCTTAGGGGAGGAAGAGATGATGTCAGTGATTTCAGTAAAGCTTGAAATACTGCATGGGGGAGGCTGAGGTCACTCTGGGAGAGGATTATGTGTCAGGGAAAGTGAGGGATGCACAAAGTCTGCCTGGGTAGCATCCACACCTCAGGGAAACAGCAGGAGTTCTGAAGAGCCGTGAACAGGGGCCGATGCCCAAGGAGAGCAGGCCGGATGAGGTACAGTCTGGGCTGTCTGGGCTGGCCAGTGCAGAGGGGACAGAGATGGAATGGCAGCTTTATGCATAAGGGTGGTCCTCAAAGCCTTACTTATGGCTGTGAAAAAATTAGAAAATTCCTAAGTGTCTAAAAATAGAAAATTGTTATACAGCTGTGAAATGTTTACAAAGAGGTTTAACATGGAAATATACTAATGCTATAGCTGTAAGGGTTAAGTAAAGCCTGAAATTAGGGAATAAGCACAACCAGGTAAAATGAAAAGATGGAGGAAATAATCCAAAAGGTTAATCCAATGATTATTATTCTCTATAAGATTCTCAAAGAATAAATAATGATTATTCTCTAACAATAAGGCCATGGATGCTTATTTTTCTCTAATTGTGCATTTTTCAAAATTTCCTACAAGGCACATATTACTTTGAAATTTAAAAGAATATTGAATTAGGAGGGAGGGTAGAGCTCAGTGGTAGAGTGTGTGCCTAGCATGCATAAGGTCATGGGTTCAATCCCCAGTACTTCCATTAAATAAATAAAAATAAAAAACACAAGGAAAAACTATGTAACTTGCATTTGCTGATATAATGCAATGAACATAAGAACTAATAATACAAATATACCTCTAAAACACTTAACCATTTATAGGTATTTAAAACTAAATTCGTATTTTTCCTGACCCATTACTTAAGGTAAAAATACAGCGTGCTTATAGAAATGCTAATGTTACATGTTCAAAATGTTTGGGAGATGATCAGAAAAACACTCACAAGGTATTTAATTATTTAAAATCCTTTCACTCTTAGGAAAGAAAGCCTTAAGCCTCTGTTGCTTGAAAAGGAAAAAACTATCAATAATAAAAATTTTTAAAATAGGAAATAAAAGTAGAAATAGATAAACTGAACAAAATGAGAGAAGCCAAACTTAGAAATCAAGCTAGAAAAAGTTTTTCTGAAAGACTATCAAAAATGTATGTGATTTTTATATTAGGGCAAAGTAACCCTAGAAGACAGCTGAGAAGTTGTCAAGCACTTAACCCTGGTGAATTAATGATAGGTTTTTCACATTTCAAAAGGCCAGTCCTCGTGTTCTGTTTGCCATTTCTGCCAAGAGAAATCGTGGTCACCGTACTTTGATTCCCAGGGATATGCTGCTTTCTTGGCCTGGTTATTAATGGCTGGTAAGACCTCCACAAGCCGGTGGCTGGAAGGAGCTGTTCCTGGGACCTCCAGGCTCTCTGCTTTCCCCTGCAGGTGAAAACTGGAAGGGCGGCCCTGGGGGTGGGGGAGTTTGGGGACGGCGGGAGGAAACATCGCCCTCTGGTGGTTGAGAACGGTGTCGCTGCTGCCGGGCTCAAGAAAGGGAGTGACAGCCCAGCTCCAAGTCCACTAGATAGATGGCCTCTGAGGAGGGTGGGGTGTGGGCGCCTCAAGTAATCGGGTCTTGTGGGACCGTGGCTGCGCCTGGTCTCCACAAAGAGTCCACACTAACCCTGCCTGAAGTTAGGGTCCCCATGTTGGAAGTCCTCAGTCTTCCAAAGTGTGTAGCCCATGTATCCCCAAATCCTCCACACAAGACACACTCACACAAGGAAAATCACCACAGCCCACAGTTCTCCACTGTGAGCCTGAGTTATAAGTTTGCTCAAATGTGATTTTTCATCTGTAAGATTTGAACAGTGGCTGCTTGCTGATTAAATAATCATGATCATATCAACAAAATCCCCTCAATACTTAATAAGACAGTGTGATTTTTTATATAAAAACTTTAAAGAACAGGAATGGAGGGAGAACCTGTCCTAAGGCTGGTAAAGAGTCTCTACTTCTAATGCAGGGCCAACAACACAATGGAGGAACATCCTTTACTGCTGTGCTTACACACCTACTCACAGCATTTATGGTGAACATACGCCAGCCACTCAAGTACCACATCAGGCACTATGGCTGTAAAGACAAAAAGATACAGTCATATAGCTCTGAAGGACCATGGAAGATCTGGTGGAACCATCCTAGCACCTAGCACAGTGCCTGGCACATGGCAGGCTGGATGAAAAAATGTCCACTCCAGAATGCTGCATTGCTGTGGAAGGTTATTAGTGGGCAGGGGCTGAGTCCCTTACTGCTTAGGGAGGTCTGGGAAGGCTTCTTAGGTGAGATGTGGCAAGTGTGCACACTCTCACCCCAGCACCTGTAGCCTCTGAGCTACACTCCCCTGACTGGGGAGAAGCCACTTGGTGGGGCATGTTTCAGGTGGACGATGCTTTTGGGGCTGCAGAGAGTGAGGCAGAAAGGATCTGGGGACCAAATCTGAGGGTTCCAACAAAACATTGCCACTAACCAGTGTCTTCCGTTTTTGAGAAAGCTTGCGTTTCTGAGTACTCTTGGTTTCTGTGAGGAGAGAATCATCTATGGTCACTCCTAAAGGCCGCAGGTGTGTTCTGCACAGGAAAGAGGAAGGAAGTGGTGGGTGACAGTCCTGAGTGGGGAGAGCACTTCCACCCTTCCCAGATCCACAAGACATGGCCTCCTTTCCCCTCAGAGCAAGGCTTTGTGTCTTCCCAGTGCTGCCTCCATATTCCCAGAGATGCTGCCAACAAGCTCCTGGCTCTGAGCTCAAACCATTTTTCTTCATTCCCAGAAACCTTCTCCCCGTCACCAGAGTCTCACCAACTCCTGTAGTGGTGGGACACCCTCACCACGCACCCAGAGAACCCTGTGGGTCTACACTTCCATTCAGTGTTCAGCTGTGGCTGTGATGTCAGTTTCATGCATGTGACTGGCACATTCTGGGGTTGTGATACCAGTCAGGTGTGAAGGCAGGCGCTGTAGGACAAGAAGCACAGGGTCTGGGGTCCAAGAGCTAGGGTGAGAGTCTCGACCCTCTACTCACTGGCTGATAGGGCCCAGAGGCTGACACCTGTGGTTCCAATAGGAACCCTCTTGGGCAAATCATTTGACCTCTCTCAGTCTAGTTTCCTCATAAGGAAATGGAGTCAATTCTTGCTTTTTCTATCTCACAAAGCTATTGTGAAGTTTAAATAAGAGTAAAAGAGAAGTAAAAACAGCCTGTAAACTGCAAGGAGCTGCAGAGTTGTTAATTATGACAGCAGGATGAGAGAAAAGTGGATCATAAGGAGGTCTTTAACTCCTTGGCTTCTTGAGAGAGCCATCCTTGCTCAAGCTAGGAAGGCATTTGGAGGTCAAAAGGGCGGGCTGCATGTGGGCAGGCAGACCCCAGTGGAACAAAAGGAAGAAGTAATCCCAGCAATCCTTGGCAGGGGTGGGTAGGGGTGATTTATGCTGTCAGGCAGACTTGTGTCTTCATTCCCTTTGCTAGCTGGTGACCTTGGGCATGTTGTTTAACCTCCTGAGCCTCAAATTTCTTTGTCCATAAAAGTGAGACTAGGACTACCCAAACTCCAGGGAAGGTGAGAGCAGGAACATGAACCCAATTGGGAAACCCTGTCCTGCAGGATTCCTCAGTCCTACTTCATGGAGCAGTGATACCCCAAACTCCAGTCCTCGGTTGTCTCTAAATCGAACAAATGTAAGCAAACCATGTCAAATAAGTAGCTGGTGTGGAAAACCAGACGTTTTTGCCCAGACGTTCATCATGGGTTTGAGACAGGATGCAACAGATCAATCTGTCTGCTCACTGGGTTAAATCATACCTTCCTGTCAAGACCAGTCAATTTTCCAAACTATTCTTTTTGTTCCTGCTGGGACTACTACATGAGGCAAGGTAAACAAGAAAACTATGAAGAAATCTACAAATCCTGAGAAATTGTCAAGTGGAAAATCTCAGTAGGTAACATGTTAGTTTTAAGTGTCAAAGAAGAGTCCTAAATAATAACTTTAAGAATAATTGGTAGTGTCTATATACTTATCCAAAAAGCATAGGAGGCTTCTTTAGTATTATATTAAATATATTACACCAATTCTCAGAGAGGAATGGAAAGCAGGTATCTATATTTCTACTTCAAAGGTGGAGAAAAGTCAGTTATTTAACTGATGGCAGGCAGTGGGTTTGACGGGTATGTCCTGGTACTGAGTGAAGTCAAGATGCTGAGTTCCATCCACAGACCTACTGTGCCAGGAATGTGAGGTTGAAAGGAGAAATCCAGTGGGGAGGAGAAACCTGCCCCAGGAAAATGCACAATTCAAAGTTCCCTTTTGGAGGGTCCTGCTGACATATGTATCATGCTGAAATATCCTTCATCATCCTGGCCCTGCTCTAAGGGGAGCTGGAGGCGGACATGCATACTATGCCTCTAAGGGAAGCAGTGAGCTTGGCCCAGTGTACTATACATCACTAAATACTGGTGAATGAAGAATATGGGCAGGAATGATGTTTTGTACTGCCACCAAATTCAGCTTCAGCAATTACATTATGCTTTTTACTTACATTATGCTTCTTTCTTAATTTTTTTTAAACTTCTTACTCTTTTTTTTAAATTAATTTTGGGGGGGGGTAATTAGGTTTATTTATTTTTAGAGGAGTTACTGGGGATTGAACCCAGGACCTTGTACATGCTAAGCATGTGCTCTAGCACATGAGCTATATCCTCCCCTCCTATGCTTCCTTCTTTAAATACATGAGGATTCTCTTTCTGAGTCTTTTTCACATCCCTTTCAAACATGACTGTAATTTCCTAAATCATTCCTGTGTTGGGTAACAACACTCTTTCTCAAGACTGCTGTCTGAGTTTTGTAGATTAATTTTAGCTCTGGATAAAATAATCAAGCTGGCATTTAATTTGCTGATTTTTGTGGGCATTCTCTGTCAAGGCAGCAGATCCTGGGGAATTAGAGTTTAGGTGATATCAAGGGTTATTTTGTTCTTTTTTGGGGGGGTAGTTGGGTTTATTTATTTTTATTTATTAATGGAGGTACTGGGGATTGAACCCAGGAACAACTTGAAACACTTACTGAACACCTGTTACATGCAAGAACTGTCATGAGAGCTTCATATATGTCGCCTGAATATTCCCAACAATGTGAGGTGAGGTTTGTGTTTGAGATATGGAAACAGAGGCCCAGAACTTAAAGGGCCTTCTCTGAACTCCCAGAGCTGGAAAGGTATTTAGCCAAAATTTTTGTTTTAATATGTATACTTTGTGGCTTTCCTGGCTAATAGAGCTTGTAATCATATTTGCTTCACCCCTGAATACAGGCAGGACCTACTTTGAGCCATGGGGTGTGCCTGGGCTGCTTGGAGATTCTTCTTTGTCAAAAACAAAGTGGGTGAAGAGACTGTGTATGCTTGTGGCTAAAAGCTTAGGTTAAGGAGTCTCACATGGCTGGGTTCAAATCCTAGCTCCAACACGTATAAACATGTGTAAAATACGATGGCTCCAGGCTTCTATTTCTTCATTTGTAAAATGGTGATATTACTACCTCATAGAGTTGATGTGAGGGTTAAATGTGTTATATAAAGCAATTGGCACATAATTACACGCTCAATACAAACAGGCTGGCTGTTAATAATGAAAAAGTGCGCCTGCCCTTGCGCTAGAATGTAACGTCCTCCCTGGGCGGAGAAGTCATCTGGGATTCTGTTTCGGCACCGATGACCCCGCAGGGCTGGAGCCCCAGACGAATGGACAGAGGCAGGAGGTGCAGAACTGCGAATCAGGTACCATTTCTCTTTCTGGAAGTACCAAGCCCTCCTCTCCGCCCTCAGCCCGGCCAGCGCCTACCTCGATGTGGTCGTGAAGCTGAGATGCTCTGGCTTCAGGGAGGCCATGATCCTACGGCAGCAGGGCAGCCAGTACCCGCTGCTTAGGGAGCTAGGGTAGTGTACAGCCCGTCGTCATGGCGACCAGGTCCCAGCAGCCCAGCGGGCGGGGGCGGGGTCAGGGTTATGTCACGCCCCCTCGTCTCTCGTCGGCAGGCTGGAAGGAAGACCGAGTAGCAAGGGTGGACTCCGACCCGGACCCAGGGTCTTCTCAGAGTCAGTCACTACAGCAGATATGACCCTAGCGACCAGAACTGACACAGGGGGATAAACCAAGGCCATGGGGGAGGGAGGCGAACTGAGAGGTCGCAGCCGCGTTGCCAGCGGGAACTGTAGTTTTCGGTGTTCCAATGTCTCGGCCGAGCAAGCTTATGGCTGAGCAGGTTTGTACTACATCTACCAAAGTTCCTTACCAGCCCGAGCTGATCCGCCCTTGGAGAGCTCTGCATTGTGGGATATGGAGTCCGAAGTGTGGCGAGGTGTGGCGGTGCCCGAAGAGAGGTGCCGGACTCGGACTCGGTTTCCCTGCGGCCTCGGTTGGCTCGCTGGCCATTGGCTGAGCGGGGCGGAGCTGGTCTCGCTCATCCCCGCCCCCAGTGACACAATAGCAGCTCCCTCCAAGATGGCGGCGGCGACGGCGGACCCGGGAGCTGGGATTCCGCAGGTTGGAGACTCCTCCGGCGGGGGCGCTGGGGGCGGGCAGCCGTCCCCGGGGGAGCAGGAACTGAGCCGACGCCTGCAGCGCCTGTATCCCGCGGTCAACCAGCGCGAGACGCCGCTACCGCGTTCCTGGAGCCCCAAGGACAAGTACAACTATATCGGCCTCTCCCAGGGCAACCTCCGCGTCCACTACAAAGGTATCGGCCTGTTTAGGGGCCGGGTAGAAGGGCCAGAGCGTCTGCAGTGTGGCTGTGTTGCCCAGCCCCTGCTGGATCACGTTCCTTCACCAGCCCGAGTGCTCTGGGTTAGGCCTTAGCCCCTGCGGGGTGTCTAGGGTGATGGAGCTGACCAGGCCGACTAGGATTGACCTACTAGTCTGCTATGCCCTGAGACACCTGATGTCGAGAGAACCGCAACAGGTGTCCAAACCCAGTGGTGGGCTGGACCTTCTTGTGTGTCCTGGAATAGCTCTAATTCTGGATAGGCCCTTCACCACTGCTTAGTTTCAGGAATGTCTGAAGAAAGGGATGGTCACATTCCCTCCATTAGTCAGAGACCCTTGAGCTTGCTCACCTGCCAGACATCCCAGACAGGACCTAGGATTCTGTGCTGAAGTTGTGGGGGCGCCTTCCAAGGCTGCCTCTTCCTCCCCTGGTCTCCCAAGTAGGTTGCCTGTATTCTGGAGATTCTGCTAGCAGCACTAGGAAATCTCTCATATATGCACCCACAGAGCATGTATCCTCCTGTGGTTTGTGTGGGAGACAGTGTCTCAGGCAGGGCTGCTCTTCTCAGGAGCCAAAGGTGAGAGGTGTATGTATTTGCTCACTTGTTGTCTGATTACTCCTTGGACTATGTAAGGGCTAACTCTGGCCATGGAGGGCTGAAGTTGACGTGGAGCAGAGAGGGATGAGGCTTCCATTTGCATTTCCTTCTGCTGAAATTTCTTCCTTGCCCTCTCCTATTAGGCCATGGCAAAAACCACAAAGATGCAGCCTCAGTGCGCGCCACCCACCCCATACCTGCTGCCTGTGGCATTTACTACTTTGAGGTGAAGATTGTCAGCAAAGGAAGAGATGGGTAAGCTCCTCCTGACCACCTTCTTTCCTCCAACACTGAGCTATTCCCTGTAGTCAGAATTTGAGGTCTCCTGGTTGATACTTGTGACTGGTGTGAGCTGATGAACTGCATGGGTCTGGGTTGCAAAGGGTTGAATTAGTGAGTGCCTCTGTTACCTGGCTATGGTCATGGCCTAGTCTATAAAGCAGCCTTTCATGGCAAGTAGGTACATTGTGGTGGGATCAGGGGCTGAGTGGAGGGTGATTCTCTTTTTTGGGAGGGGAGTGCTTCTCCTTAGTGATAATGTAGTGAAATACCTGGCTTCAAGGTCAGGGAAACAAGTAACAAGTTTACATTAACAATTCAGTGCCTAGAATGGAGTCCCACCACTGTTGTGTGGAGTTTGTGACTTCCCTCTTCTTTCACACTCTTGCTGCATTCAAGGTTCTTTTTTATGGCATTTAGTCATATAGAGGCCCCTGAAGGCTTCAAAGGGATAGTAGAGTCTTTGCATCATTCATCAAAGTTGTAGCAGCCACTGGCCTGTCATCTTGGAGTAAACAGCATGCACATGGTTAGAATCAGGTGACCTTGCTACTCATAAACTTGTTTTTCAGTCCGGGGACTTGAACACCAGTTGGACCAGCTTTAGAAAGATCCTCATTAAAGTCAGCATTAGGGAGGCTCCCTATTTTAGGGTGATCTAAGCAGACACAGGAAATCAGAGGGGGAGATTTTTCATTTTTCTTCCTGTTCTTCTCCCAGTCTCCTTCTTTTTTCTGGTGATTGTCACAAAGCAGGTGTTTAAGCTATGAAATAATATATATTTCAACTGCCTTGGAAAGGCTTTCCTCATCAGACCTTAGATCTGGTTTGGGAAGTTTTCCAATCCCGCCAGTGACTTTCGTGCCAACCCTGAATATGTGTTCTTGAGCATTCAGGATAATTCCTCTCTCCTAGGGACTGTCCCCCTTGTGGTACACGCAAAATGCCTGGACAGGGGGCTAGACTGGGGGCAGGACTGCTGGGGTCAGAGCTTTGCCTGCTTCCTCAGTGAAGTATCATCTCTGCCTCGGAGGGCTATGTGGTTGTGGGTAGATCATGGGGCTTTGAGCTCCTTGTCTGTACTGTGGGGACCTAGGCCAGCATCTAAGCTGTCTTTAACCCCAGAATTCTATGATTCTGAAATTTTGATCATGGCAAGCTGTTGGCATCTTTCACTTTTATTCCCATCTAGTGCATTTACAGATAGGAAGCTTATGTTATTGGAGGGCTTTAAAGCTTTGATTTTCCCTTTTCACTGTCTGATAAAAGCACATATATTTAATGTGCTTGAAGAAGTATGAAAGAGAATGGCCTCTTAAAACAAAACACACACTGCCAAAATAGTTACAGTATAGTTCAGTATAGACTGAAATGTTGGTGCTGTAGTCTCATATTGTCAGAGACTGAGGGGCATTTCTTAAACTTGTAGGGAGGAAATAGATTATTTTCTCTATAGTCCTTAACCACAGATAACAGCTGAGCTAGTGAAAAAGGAGAACAGTTTTTCAGAAGGGGAGTGTTCAAATGTAGAAACCCGGGTTCCTTCACCTGGCTTTTCACATTTCAGTTGTAAGTGGATCTTGCTGGAAAAAGCCCTGTGTGTTGTTAGATTGGCTTACTATAGGGGCTGCCTGCAAATCTAAAGAAAGTTGGGCATCATCTCCCAGCTTTCCCAGTATTTTTACATGTGGTAAATATAGCCGTAAAGCTGACCTGGAAACCTCAGTTTTAGGAAGATCTTAGGTCATGTATGCCTGTGGTGGTCTGCATCAGTTGACCACTGTCAGAGGGAAAGTGTATGAATGTCCCCTTATGGCCTTTTTATGGAATCCCTGAAAGCTTTCTCGTGGCTAGGATATAGCCAAATGTTGCTTTGGGCCAGGTATGGTTTTGAGGAGGCCAAGGGCTGTTCCAGGGCAGACAACCATCGGCTTATTTCCTGTTTCCTGTCAATGTTGGAGGCGTGTTTCTGACCTGGGTTTGGTCCATGACCCAGGTGTTAACCGGTTGTGTAGCTTTCCTGTATTATATGGTTCAGTCCTCATGGCATCTCTGTAAAGTCACTGATGCAGATGATGATGTACCTGTTTTGTGGGTGAACCCTGAGTCCTGGAATGTGTGGTGACCTGCCCTGGTTGTGGGGCTTAGGGTGTGCAGTGAAGTAGCTAACTCATCAGATACATTCGCCTGATCCCAGACACTTGTGTCCATGCTGCTGCTGCCTTTCTCCATCTCATTCCTCTCCTGGGTAGAGTGAAGGAATGTCCAGTTGGATTCTTAGGGGATCATAGTGTTCTTAGGGGACAGAACTGAAAGATGCTTCGTGCTGAGTGGGGCCAGAGAAGTGTGGCATCCTCTGGACTGGGCTTGATTGACTTACAATCCCACTGAATCTGTAAACTTGTTTTTCTGTAGATTTGAATATAGGCCTCCTTTGTAAAAGGTGTTTATGGACCCAGTTGTCAGTGTCATTGTTTTCCAAAAATTCCTTTGTTCTGATGATGTCTTTTGTTGAAAAACACACTAAGCTTGTCCAATTAGAAAGATTTCATTTCAAGGGTTGTATTTATTCATACCTACTATGTGCCAGGCCCATGCTGGGTGCAGAGAGAACAGAGGTAAAGCCTACAGGGGCCAGTCTTGTCCTCAGAGAGCCTATGGCATACTTAATAGAGAGTGGACTGAAAGGCTCTCTGCAAGAGGAGGCAGAGCCTGGGCACAGTTTTGAAGGATGAGTAGGAGTTTCCCGGCAAGTGAGACCTGTTGGACCTAAAATGCGTCTGGTCAGTAACTGGCTTGATGTCTGGGTGCTGGGCTTTCTGGGCACTCCTCACATATAAGGGAGAGCTAAAGAAGGAAAGGCTGTGTTTGAGATAAGAGCCTGGTACAGACTGATGGATTTCAGCTGCATTTTGCCAAGTCACCAGAGCTGGGAGCCCCAGGCACAGATCTGGTGGGGTGAGGAGACATCAAAGCCCTGCCACTGGTGCCAGAAGATAAGGGAACCCGGGTTGATGTTGTTAGGAAGCCAAGGAAGCCCTGAAACTGAGGGTTGCTGGGGAAATGACTTGTCCAGGCAGAGTTCATGGACCTGTGAGTTCCTCCAGCTCTTAGTGATGACACATGGAGGGTGTGGCTGGCCAGGCTGACAGATGCTCCAGTGTGACCCTCAAAATAGACTGTAACATCATCTCAGTGGTGACGGTGGCCTCCTGACATGTGACGAGTGGCTCTACCCAAGAACAGCAAGCCTGGGCTAGAGCACTGGATGGAGTTGGAGGAGCTCTCGTCTGTAGCTGGTGCCCAAAGCCAGGCCCTGAGCAGGGGCCTCTGGCCACAGCCAGCCTGCCTTTGCTTGCACTTGGAGCTGACTTCTTTGGCCAGGCAGCAGGTACTCATCTATTAATTCTCCACATCACCATGAGGCACCCATTGTTTTGTTCCAGTCCCAGTCCTGGGCTCCAGGAGCACAGGCCTGAGGTCTATCTAGAGAGGAAACAGATAAGCCTGTGTGCGTGACTTCACAGGGTGGTGTAGAAAAGGCAAGTTCATGGTGTGTGGTACACCCAGAGATGGCCCGGAGCTTGGACTTCCTCCTGTACCCAAGAATTTGGGGAAAGTTTCACAGAAGAGGTGGTGATGCTAAATCTGGAAGGACAGGTTGGAGAGTTCCAGGTGAACAAAGTGAGAAGCGATCCTCTGGACAGAAGGAACAGTACATTAAAAAGATGTGGAACACAGAGTGTGAGACAAGCAGAGGCCAGACCAGAAATACGTTGTGTTTTGTGGCCGAAGAGCTTGGGCTTATCCTGAGGGCAGTAGCAGTGTATGAGGACTTTGGATCTGCCTGCGCTTTTGAGACTGGATAGGGGAGAAGAAACCCCACTGGTCTGGTTCAGATCCTTGTGCAGTTCAGGCCAGTGGCTTTAGGTCCTTGACTCCGGGCATGATTTTCCTATAGCAGTTGTCTTTTCTCCCTTTGGCTGGTCTTTCTCTTGTATGGTGGGATGCACAGGTAGGATGTTGAAGACTGGTATTCAGAGAGGCTTCTCGGAGGTGAGAGGCCTCTGTGTGTGCTGGTGTTCTCTGCTATTCTGGTTTTGTCCAGTCCCATCCAAAAGACAGTGCTGTCTGATTTTTCATGGAGGATCCAGACAGCCACTCACTCAACTAAGATCTCACCTGCCATGTTTCTGGTCTGGAGACCCACTTGATCTCAGGGCCTCCATTCTAGAGACAGCTGTGGCTGGTCCCTCACCCTGGGTCCCCCAACTCCAGTCTCTGTGCAGTGCCATTGAGAAGTTTGGAACTCATCTGCAGACCCAGGGAAGGGTTTGTCCTGCCTGCCCTGAGAAGTAGGTGCTATGTTTGCCCAGGGCAAGTGCAGACAGCTGTTGTGCCCTGTTCTTCCTGACTGCCCCCCAGTGCTGATGGCCTCATGGGCAGATACTGAGCTTTGGGCTGTGTTTCTCCCTAGTAACACATTGTACTGTTTCTGGAGACATAGTGTATTGGGGCTCTGGAGCATCTTTGAACGTTTTATGGCTTACCTGTATTGGGGGTTAAAGCCCAGGTCTAGTTGGGAGTACTAAGGTGTAGCTCTGGCATGGAGTGAGAGTACTGGAGTACATGAGGTGTCCACTTTTCTTGCAGGACCTGTTCCTGCACTAAGCACATCTGACCTGCCCTGGACCTCCCTGCTCACTGTATGTCACCACTCAGGCTCCCACTGCAAGCTGAGAGTGGGGAGTGTGGCTTCTTTCTTTAAAACTGGGACTTCCTGGGTCAAGGAGCAGCCTCTAGAGAAATTCCTAAAATTCACTTCACACTGGACCCCATCCCCACCCCCATCCCCATTGTTTTTGTTCTCAGGAGTGTTTGGTCTTTTCCCTAGATGCATCACCATATAAGGGAGATTCTCTGTTAGAGGGGAAGTGGAAGCTCATTGAGCTGGAGCACAGGAGGATGGACTCAGCAGCTCTGCATAGCAGGCACTGTGTGCCATCTTATTCTGGGGCCACTGGGAAGGAATCAGAGGCCCCAGAATGGGTCACTGTGGCCAGGGGTCAAGTTAGAAAGAAGGGACTGATTACTAGTAGAGGGATAGGTATGGATAACACTGTGTCTAAATGCAAGGATGTCCCTCTGCCTCTCTAGACATTCTGTTTAAAATCCACATATGTCTTTCTAGCTCCAGGATCCTCAGTGTTTTGTTGTAATTGAAATATGACGTTGTGACTCTATTGCCAGAAATGAGGCTGGAGGACTTGATGCTGGAACAGGGCCCAGCCCCCTGACATAAAGGGGCCAGTAAAAGATGCTCTGGACTGTATAGGGAAGTGGCGAAGGGGTAAGTCTTTGCACTCCTTGTACACTGTCTTCCTCTCCTACCTCTTGGACCTTGGAGGTGGCCTGGGATTCTAGCGAAGTTTGCTTTAGGTTATGGATGGCAAGTGTCAAGGCTCACATACTCTCACTGTCTGCTCAGCTTCCATGGCAAAGGTTGCTACTGATTGATAGCGGCACTTGTTCTTGTCCAGACAGAGCCCCAGAGGTTTTCTCTATACACAGTGCACCAGGCAGCTGATATTCTTTGGTCAGAGTTTCATCATAAGACAAAACCTACCGGCCCTCTGGGTGGAGGCAGTTGATGGTGAGAAGAGAAGGGCAGTTGTGCTCAGAGGGTCCAGGGGCTCATCTCTTTTAGAGGACATTGCCAAGGCGGAGCTGAACCGAGAGGAAAGAAGCAGAGGGGCTGGTTTGCTGAGTAGAACTGGTTGTAATCCGGTTTCAAAGCCATGTGTCTGAACTTGGCATAGGCTGTTTTATACAATGCTCTTTTTTAATATCAACTGTTGTGCCAAGAGTTTATCAGTAGTTATATTTGCCTTTTTTTTTTAACCAAAATGTATTTTTATTTTGCCTATAGGTAATTTTTTTTAACTGTAAAAGAGTACATTGGCTCTTTCAACAGCTGACACAGTGTACATTTTAAAAATAGACAGCAGTTAACCACTATATATAAAAATAGATAAAGAACAAATTTCTGTATAGCACAGGGAACTGTATTCAATATCTTGTAATGACCTTTAATGAAAAAATACGAAAACAAATGTATGTATATATATGCATGACTGGGACATTATGCTGTACACTGGAAATTGACACATTGTAACTGACTATACTTCAATTAAAAAAAAAAGACAGCAGAGGGGACAGAGAGATGCAAATTTAACCAAATACAAGTTATTGCCATTCTGTAGGTTGTATTACTTGAGACTAGTACAGAAAACAGAAATCATTCCAGATATTTTAAGCAGAAAAGTGTTTAGTATATGGATTTAGATGATTTCAGAATTATTGGGATTTAGAGATGCTATGTAATGGTGGGCTAGGTTATTTGAATAAGACTCCCTGCTGAAAATAACGAAGGATGCTAAGTCACAAACCGGCAAACTCAAGGCCAGTTTCTGGATGAACACCTGTAACTAGAGAGTTAAGAGTAATATCTGAGTACCTAAGAGCATTTGCTGTGTCCACACTCAGCTATGCTCCAGCTTTGTAATTACACAGGGCCAGAGAGTTAGAGCTTAGGGTCCAGAGCCTGCTGGATGTGGGGTCTGGTGGGAACCCTCTCTTAGTAAGCTGGGGTGCCAACTGGCTATACCCTCTCGTTAAGGGTAGTGTATTTAGTTTTGGAATGTAGTAGGCCCTATAAGGTCAAAGCTTGGTACTTGAGTTTCCCAAGAGATTCTTTAGAGAAGGATCCAGAACCCAGGGTTGTGAATAACCTTCCTAGGGCCAACCACAGGGGCTGTTTTGCCCCTTCCTGTCTTGTGGGCTCTCTGCATGTTTTGATGGTGCTGGTAGCAGTGGATGCATGAGAAGCTCCTGACCCACATTCAGAACTGTCTTCCCTTCAGGCTTGTTCTTCCTTGAATGGTGCTGGGCTGAGTCCATTTACCTTCATAATGCCTCTCTCACTAGGGGGCCTGCATAGAGTTGGGCTGAGTGGGTGACTGGGTGGCTCCCTTGCAGAGAGGCAGGGTCGGGGTATGGCTGCTGCAGGAGCAGCTTATACACAGTAGCAAGTGTCATGATGAGTCCATCATGGCTTTAAGCGGCCCATCAGACCAGGAAACAAAATCCCTAGCATCAAATATTAGCCCTTATTTCAGACCTAAATGTCAGTTGATGTTTTTTCCTGAAAAGTCTTTCAGGGGCTGTTTTGTAACCACAGCCCCAGAGATCCCTTCTCTTATAGAGACTGTTGATTTCTTTATCTGGGGCAGGTTCTGATAGGAACAAGACTGCAGGCCTTCTGAGCTGTGACTAAGGTGTTATATGTCAAGATGAAACTGTCTGGTGAGATTCCAGTAGCTCATTGGGGTTCTGGGGCAGGGGACAGGGGCAGTGGTGACTGGCCCTTTGACCTGAGAGGCTTGACAGTAGAGCTTACCTTCATGCAGCCCCCAAGAGCTATCTCAGCCTTGAGGCTGAGGAATTTGTTTCTTGTCTCTTCTCCTCTTTGTCACTTCCTACCAGACCTCCGTGGGCCTGGAAACATCCAGGTGATGGAGCTTAAATTAAAAATGTTTAGGTCTCATAGTCATTGATTCATATATCTTATGCAGCATTTGTTAAGAGTGTCTATGGGGTCCACCTTCCCTCTAAGAAGAAATTGATAAAAAGTAAAAGGAGCTAGGTCTATGTTCTTCACTCTTGTCATCACTGTGTGCTTATGGTGAGGGACTTCTTTCTTCCGGCCCTAACATGAGATGAGGCCAGGATACTCTGATGCTTTACTTTACACTACGCTCTGTGCCAAGCCCTACTCGTCTCACCTGGTAAAGCCAGATGAGGCCAGTGTGCAGGGCCATAGGGATATTCTTGGTGACACTGCGTGTGTATGTATGGTAAAATATATGTAACATAAAATATGCCATTTTAACTATTTTTAAGTATACAATTTAGTGGTATTAATTACATTCACAATTTTTTACAACTATCACTGCTATGTTTTCCAAAACTCTTTCATCACCCCAAACAGAAACTCTGTCCCCATTAAGCAATAGCTCCCCATTCCCACCTCCTCTCAGCCCCTCGTAATCTCTAATCTACTTTCTGTCTCTATGAATTTGTCTATTCCAGATGTTTCATATAAGTGGAATCATACAATGTTTGTCCTTTTATGTCTGGCTTATTTCACTTAGCATATTTTCAAGCTTTATCTATGTTGTGATCTGTATCAGAACTTTATTCTTTTTTATGGCTGTCTGTATTTACCACATTTTGCTTTTATTTCTCTATTCATCTGTTGATGGACACTTGGGTTTTTTACATCTTTTGTCTATTGTGAATAATGTAATGAACATTGGCATGCAAGTATCTATTTGAGTCCCTCTTTTCAACTCTTTTGAGTGTGCACATAAGAGTTGTTTAATTGTTATATGTTTAACTTTGAGGAACCACGAAACTGTTTTCCACAGAGGCTATACCATTTTACATCCCCAGCAATGTGCGAAGTTTCTAATTTCTCTATATCCTCACCAACAACTTGTTATTCCCTCCCTCTCTCCCTTCCATCCTTCCTTCCTTTCTTCCTTTCATAACCATCCTAGGTGTGAAGTAGTATCTCATTTTGGTTTTGGTTTGCAGTTCCTAATGACTCATAATGTTGAGCATCATTTCATGTACTTTTGGGCCATGTGTGTATTTTCTTAGAAGAAATGTCTATATAGTCCTTTGTCTAGTTTTTAACTGAGTTGTTTGTCTTTTTGTTGAATTGTGGAAATTATTTATATATTTTGAATATTAGACCCTTATCAAATATATGATTTGCAGATTTTCTCCCATTCTGTAGGTTGTCTTTTCACTTTCTTGATAATGTCCTTTGATGCATAGAAGTTTTAATTTTGATGAAGTCCAGTTTATCTATTTTTTTCTTTTGGTGCTCATGCTTTTGGTATTATATGTAAGTATCCATTGCCAAATTCAAGGTCATGAAGCTTTTCCCCTATGTTTTCTTCTAAGAGATTTATGATTTTAGCTCTTGTATTAAGATCATTGATCCATTTTGAGTTAATTTTTATATAAGGTGTGAAGTAGAAATTCAGTTGTCCCAGCACCAACTGTTGAAGAGACTGTTCTTCCCCCATTGAATGGACTTGGCACTTTTGTTGAAAGTAATTCAGCCATAGATACTGGTTTATTTCTGGACTTACAATTCTATTTCATTAGTCTATATGTCTACCTTATGCCAATACCACACTGTTTTGATTACTGTGGTTTTATAGTAAGTTTTGAAATCAGAAAGTGTGAATCTTTTAACTTTATTCTTTTTTTAAATATTGTTTTAGCTACTCAGGGTCCCTTGCAGGTCCAAATGGATTTTGAGGATTGACTTTTCCATTTCTACAAAAAGGACTGTTGAAATTTTGGTAGGGATTGTGTTGAATCTGTAGATCAGTTTGGAGAGTATTAACAATACTCTGCATTTTAACAATATTAAGTCTTCCAATGCATGAACACGGGATGTATTTCCCTTTATTTGTGTCTTCTTTAGTCTCTTTTGGCAATGTTTTATAGTTTCTAGTGTATAAGCCTTTCACCTTCTTGGTTAAATTTATTTCTAAGTATCTTTATTTATTTTTTTGCTATTATAAATATAATTGTTTTCTTAATCTTCTCTTCCAGTTGTTCATTGTTAGTGTATAGAAATACAACTGCTTTTTGTATGTTGATTTTGTATCCTGAGACTTTGCTGTTTACTAGTTTATTAGTTCTAGTAAGCTGTCTGGTGTGTTGTTTGGGATTTCCTATATATGGGATCATGTCATCTGCAAACAGAAATAGTTTTACTTGTTCTTTTCCAATTTGTATGCCTTTTATTTCTTTTTCTTGCTTAATTGCTCTGTACTTCCAGTACAATGTTGAACAGCAGTGGTGAAAGGTGGGCAGCGTTGTCTTATTCCTCATTTTAGGGTAAAAGCTTTCAGTCTTTCACCAATGGATTTGTTGGCTGTGGTTTTTCAGAAATGCCCTTTATCATGTTGAGGAAGTTCCCTTTTACTCCTAGTTTTCTGAGTGTTTTTATCATGAAGGGATTTTGGATTTTTCTGTCAATTGAGATTATCATGGGGGTTTTTTCCCTTTGTTCTATGTGGTTTATTATATTGATTGATTTTCTTCTGTTGAACTGCCTTTGCCTTCCTGGCATAAATCCCACTTGGTCATGGTATTAATCCTTTTAATGTGTTGTTTGGTTTGGTCTGCTATAGTTTTATTGAGGATTTGTGCATTTATATTCAGAAGGTATATTGGCCCGTAATTTCTTTTTCTTTTGATGTTTTCTTGGTGGCTTTTTGATTACTGTTCCAGGGTCTGCCCCATCTTGGTCTTGCATCTGGGCACAGCACACAGTCCCCAGGCATTCTGTCAAGAACTGAAGTCTCTAGGTCACAACTGGGAAGGAGCCTAGGAGCCCTTTAGTCCAACCTCTCTTCTGATAAGGAGGGAACCTGAGCTGTGGGGTGAAATCCAAGACCCAGAGTTCTGAATTAGGCTGGAGTGTCTGAGACCAGGCTTCAGAGTCTGGAGTGTTGTCTCTAGAGCCCTGCTGCAAAGTGTTCCTGTCACTTTAAAACTTTTCAGGTGCTTCTCTTTAGAAGGCAGGAAGGGAAATGTCAGACTTGTTGCTAAAGAGGTTCCCTGAGTGAAGTGCTTCAAGCTGTCTCTCAGGACTGGGTTGGGGATTACAGCAAAGGAATAGTCTCCTCCCTCTAGGCCTTGTTGTACATCTCTGAAGGGTGTGAAAGTCCAGAGTCCTGGTTTCTAAGGTCCTGACCTCTGTCCACCACCAGGCCTGCCTGGGTCATGGGAGAATCTCCAGTCAATTGGAGATATGTTGAGGCTGTGTCACAGCAGTGGGGTCTTCTGAGGGTGTGCTCTGGGTTGCTCTTGGGATGCACCAGGTGCCATATGAGCTGGAGCCCTAGCTCTTCTGCTGAACATGGATTTTTGACTATTTGCTGCTGTTTCTGAAGGTGTGCTCTTCTGATGCAACTTCTGCCCTCCTGTCAAGGTTCAGGGAAGTGAGTGTACCGAGGGGTTGACCACGAAGGCCAAGTCCTCTGGCACTGAAATGTTGCCCTGGGACAATCTAGGGAGAGGCTGATGGGTGCGAGCCAACAACCTCCTCAGTGTGCAGCCATAAGCTGACTCTTGAAAATGGTTTTTTATGAACTATCAAAGTAATTCATGTTAATTGTGGAAAAATCTGGAAAACCAAAGAGAAAAAAGAAGAATCCAAGCTGTCTAGAGTGTGCTTCCATCTCTCTGTGTGACTGCAGTGGTTTCAGTGGACTGTTGCTTTTGTGGGAGAGTCAGCAGTGGAGGTGGAGGGCAGTATGGGCCCCATTCTGCCCCTGCTGCCTGCAGTGGATGGTGAGAGCTCAGGGTGGACTGGCACTGATATCACCTGAGGGCCTTTGCTGCTGCTGCTTCTGCTCCTCTGTCTTGCTCTCTGACAGATCCCAACCCAGCTTGGCTCAGACAGTGCTCCTTGCAGCCTCTTCTCTCTGGAGCCTGACAGAGAGGTGGAGTCACCTTTCTAGGTCTAGCTTGCATTGTGGTTTTGACGGTGAAGGGTAGAGGCCAACTCATGGCCTCCCTGCCATGGGAGCTTGTCTGTTGTCCTTCTGCACTTACTGGCTGTCTCCCTTCTCTGACCAGTGGTATTCTCCATTTTCCTGCCCTATAGAAGGAGTAAGTCAAATGGGTTTACCTTACTTTCAGTTGTGCTATGGGGTAAATAACTACCCCCCAGCCTACTCAGATATATCCTGGTTCTTGAAAAGAAAGCCGTGGTGGAGACATGAAGTGTAGGGGAGCTAAGCTCTGTCTACCCCAGTCACCTGCTTGGGTCATGAGAGCCCCTGTTGCCTCCCTCCCAGGCAACCAGGACAGCCTGTGTCTGTTAGTGTTCCTAGCATTGCCTGACCTGTTACCACGAAGGAAGCAAATGCTCACTTCCTTTCTCCTTGGCAATCCCAAGTAAACAGGCATTTGTTTTTAGATATCCCAAGATCCAGGCCTTTAAGGATAGCCTACTTTCCTTTACCAGATTTCCATGCTAGGGGAGCCTCCAGTGCATGAACTAAAGGATAGTGGAGTTGTCCAGTTGTCTGCCAGCAGCCCTCCCGGTGCTCATTGGTCTTACCCTGATCACTGGCTGCCCTGAGGGCTCTCTGGACTCTGGTGGTAACTGAAGAAGCAGGCTCTGGCAGGCCCCGTGATGTGCCCTTGGGCACATGGTGAACTCAGTGGTAGAGGTGATTTGAATCTGGGTATGTCTGATATATTTGATCTGATATAGGTATGTTTCCTGTTCAGCTGTTTGTACACAGTGTAGTTGCCAGGACTGGAGCAGGGCTAGAGAAAGGCTGCTACTGACAGGCACTTAGGCTCCAAAGTTTCCTAGCCTCAAAAAATTGCCCTTTCTTTGGTGACTGGTTGCTCTGGGATGTGTCCTGGGCAGCTCCTTCCCCACATAGTAAGTTCACTGTGTTCTGAAGAGCACTTGGCTGTCTCCATGTCTTGCCATCCCCATTGCTTCTTTCCTTATCTAGCTCTGTCTTCTTCCACTAGGGTGATTTTGGTAGCCTCCAGTTTTGCCTCTTCAGTGCATTTTCCAAATGTGAGTTGTTTGATCAGATGCCCCTTTCTGAATTTTTCCTGCAGCTTCCCATTGCTCTCCCGCGGAGTTCAAACTCCTTAAGCTAGCATGCAAGCTGTGTGTGAATAGCTTGTTTCCTGCTCCAGCTTTAGCTCTTTTTACGTCTGCCCAAGCTGTGACCCAGCCACAATGAACTTCTCTCAGTTCCTTGACCGTGGGGCTCTATGCCTCAGCACATTCTGTTGCTTCTGTGTTTTGTTCCAGCTTGCTTAGATTTTTTTGTGAGTGGATGGTGAAGTGAACTTTCCCCTTGCCTGTTATGTCACTAGCTCTATGGTTGTAAGTCACTCAGTTTCACAGTGCTGAAGTCCAGTGTCAGTAAGAGGGATATTACGGCTGAGTTCAGACCTCACTTACCTGTCTCATAGCTCTGTTATGATCTCATACCAGCTAGAAGTTGAGGTTCCCATTGAAATATGGCTGGGAGAGAGCCTGTGACTTTGGTGATAAAGTTCTTCACCAGCCCATGAATGGATGAACTCTAGGGCTTTGATGAATGTCCATTATGTGCCCAGCACTGCGGTGACTCTGTGCTTTTACTATAAGGGCTGGGGGTTCCTTCCTATAGCCCCTGCATCCTGAGGTGGGCAGCAGACATTGCATCTGTTCTCTCCTCTGTGGCGTAAGACATAGAGTTGGAACCTGTAAACTTAGGCTGTCTCTTGTGCTTAGATGTTTGGTTTGGGAGATTGATCTTTGGGGGATATCAGAACTAAATAAACTCATATTCACATGCTGGGTTTTTTGGCCAGAGATGACACCTTTGAAAAGGCAGGTAAAGGTATTGTCTCCCTGGACCCTAAATTGCCAAGCTTGAAGACAGGAAAAGACTTAATGTAATAACAAATGTTACAGTTGAAGAGAGTGGGCTTGAAACTTTTTTTTGGTGAATCAATACAGTTGCATTGATATGTAGTCATTTATTTTATTGTGGTAAAGTGTATATAACATAAAATTTACCATTTTAATTGTTCTTAAGTGTATGGTTCATTTAGCCTTAAGTACATTCACATTGTTGTGCAACCATCACCATCATCCATCTCCAGAACTTTTTTCATCTTGCCAAACTGGAACTCTGTATCCATTAAATGATAACTTCCTGTTCTCCCCTCCCCCTAGACCCTGGCAACCACCATTCTTTCTGTCTCTATGAATTTGACTACACTAGATACTTCATATAAATGTAATCATACAATATTTGTCTTTTTGTGATTGGCTTATTTCATTTAGCTTACTGTCCTCAAGGTTCATCCATGTTGTAGCATATGTCATAATTTCCTTCCTTTTAAAGATTGTATAATATTCCACTGTATGTATATATCACATTCTGTTTATCTACTCATCAATAGACACTTTCCACCAAGTTAGAAAACAAAAGATAGTATAGAAACACAACTGTTTTTTGTGTGTTGATTTTGTATCCTGTGACGTTGCTGAATTTTTTTGTTAGTTCTAAGTTTTTTGTGGAATCTGTAGGGTTTTCTATGTATGGGATCATGTCATCTATGAAGAGAAATAGTTTTACCTCTTCCTTTCCAATTTGGATGCCTTTTATTTCTTTTTCTTGTCTAATTGCTTTGTTTAGAACTTCTAATACTCTGTTGAAAAGAAGTGGCAAAAGCAAGCATCTTTGTCTTGTTCCTGATCTTAGAGGAAAAGTTTTCCGTCTTTTATCATTGGATATGATGTTAGCTGTAGGTTTCTCATATATGGCCTTTATTTATTTACTTAATTAAAAAATTATTTTATCTTTTTTTTTTTTTGTGAAGGGAGGTAATTAGGGTTTAAATTTTTATTTATATATTTATTTTAGAGGAGGTACCAGGGATTGAACCTAGGACCTTGTGCTTGCTAAGTATGCGCTCTACCACTTGAGCTATATCCTCCCTCCCATATGGCCTTTATTATGTTGAGATAATTTCCTTTTATTCCTAGTTTGCTGAGTGTTATTGAGAAGTGATTTATCGTACCATATAATTCACTCAGTACAGTGTACAGTTGAGTGTTTTTCAGTATATTCACAGTGTCATATTTTTTTCCCTCTTTGCTTATGTCAGACTAGTTGGATAACAGTTTTTAAGTGTATGAAGGCTTGCTGGAAGGCTGCATCTTTTTGTAATTTTAGAACATCGTACTTTTGGGAAAGACTTAATGTCACTCAGTGTTTGAAAAGTTGGGACTCATTCCCTTTGAACAGTAACTTATCTCCGATCTCATATGAACATGCATCTTAGGCTCCTGTGGGGCTGCTCTCTGTGTCATTGACACTCAAGTGGCATGGCCTCCAAATGTGGATACTGGTCTCCTCTGGGTGCTCTACCCTTAGTTTATCTACTCAGATTCTCAAGTTGACCCTGGGGTTTGTACAGAGGCTCTGGGCTATCCACTCATAAACACTGTCCCACCTGTGGGGCAGAGTCTATAGAAAGGTGTTCAGAGCTAGCTGCCAGAGGTGGAAGAGGCTTCCCCTAAGCAATTTGTGTTTGAGTGCATGTGCCTTAGTAGTTCCCTGTTTCCATGGAAAGTTGTGAAACCAGAGCCCTGTTGCTGGTGGCCAAGCATATGCTTCCTGAATGACCTTTGACCTCCCCTATTTGCAGTAACCTTAAGTGGTTAGGGTCACCCAGGAAGCACATGTGCTCCAAACACAAGCCGTCATCTTAGTGTCAGGAAACCTACATGCCAGGGATGGGATCACATGTGGTGTTGGGTAGAGGCCAGGCCCCTCTGAATGGGGCAGGATGAGTGGCCTGGCATTCAAGATAGGAAAACTCCTGGCTGTGTTGCACTTGTATATGTTGATTGATGACTGCAGGGCAGTTGGGGTCATTTGCTGCTTAGTCAGCTGTGGCATACAAGGGAAGGGAGCCAACTTTTGGTAACCTCCTCCATGTAAAGTAAGGAAGCTTATTATTTGGGCTGCTGTTTTTTCTGGGAAGATATGCAGGTTTTAGTGTAATGGAAATCCTGCTAGCAAGTTTACACAGCTTTGCTCCTGATGGTCCTTCAGGGTCCCCTTCTGGCAGGAGGTAGCAGGCAGTTTGAGATCTTTGAGTCCTTTGAACCATGGAAGTTATTATTTGAAGTGCTGTTCTTTTTACTTTTCTCCTTTTCCTTCCCTCCCTCTTCCCCTGACCCTTGCAAGCCAATTATTAGGGCCATGTATTGATTAGTGTCTTTTACCCATTCTTACCTAGCAAGGTAAGGGTAGCTGGTTTCAAAATGGATGGGTCAGAGCCTTTCCTCCCTGCTCCTCCAAAACCAGAGAAGGGTAATGGGGCAGTTACTGCAGATGGAAGGCTCACAGGTTCAGGAGTACCATGTTGTGGGTACTCCAGTAATGTTAGGTTTTTATTTATTTTTTTTAGTGGAGGTGCTGGGGATTGAACCCAGGACTTTGTGCATGCTGGGCAGGCACTCTTCCCACTAGGCTATACCCTCCTCCCACTCCAGTAGTGTTAGGAAAGCAGGTACATATGGTGCATGAAACCTGCCAAGAGAGAAAAGGAATAGTTCAGGATGGAGAAATGTATGTGAAATGGTTCCTTGCAGAATTATAACAGGGAACAATTGGAATGGAAATGTACAGCTAGTTGAAAATGGTCAAAATAAGCCAATCCCATTTAATGGCTTTAAAAAAAAGCATTTTTTTATTGTGGTAAAATATACATAACACAAATTTTACCATTTTAACTACTTTTAAATGAACAGTTAAGTGGCTTAAAGTACCTTTACATTGTTATACAACCATGAAGTTATACCTCAGCCATCTTGGTGTTTTCAGTACTGTGAGCTCCTCAACTACCTGTTGATGCTCATATATGGTTAATATCAGACATCACATTTGGGTTTCTACTATTTTACTCTTAGATAGTGGTGACTTGCCTCTTTTATTTCTAATTTCTTGGAGGCAATACCTCACTGTTTCTTTATATATTACAAATATTTAGACTAAAAAAATCTACTTATTTTCTTTTCTGATTTGCCCTCTGATGAGTGCCACTGAGATATCTTTGGCAGAGTTCCCAGCATGGGTCCCATCTTGCTGTGGCTGCCTTAGTTGTTTAGGTACCTGGGTGGGAGAAGTTGGGGGGATGTCTAGGGGTTCACACACCACCACCTTCAACTTTGAATGGTTGAGGAGGCCAGTGGTAAATGTATGGGGTGAGGATAATGAGTTTGGAGACCCCAGAGAAGAAGCCCTGTGTAAGGAGTCTTTATGATCCTATCCAGATCCAACCAGCTGTACTTTTTCCATGTCTTGATCCTTGCTGAAGAGTAGATTGCCCTGTGGGCTTGATCGTGCATTATTCTACCAAGTACTACCAGGGATTGAACTACTTAAGTTAAGCACTTCTTGGGAATAGATTCCACCGCCTTTGCTGCAGCCAGAAACCAAGGCACTGGAAACAGTGATTCCAGGAAACTTTCCTCTGAAACTGAAGCCAGTGGTTCCTGGTTACAGACACTACCTCCTGTTTCTTCAGCTGCTTAAGGCATTGAGATGATTTCTGTTAGAAAAATCAAAATGTAAAGGTTTGCCAAGAACCACTAGTGTGTTAAAAGAGTCTTTACATTAATTACTTTTCCTGTTTTTCTGTCTTACCAAGAAATATTTGAGAAGGTAGATGCATAATCATTTGCTAACCAGAATTTGTGTGTGTGTGCTTTTTCAAAGGTACATGGGAATAGGACTCTCAGCTCAAGGCGTCAACATGAACAGGCTTCCTGGTGAGTCATTGGTTAAGAGAACATTTGTTCTACTCTCCTGATCCATTCTGTGATGAGAGTCATGGTGGCAGCCAGCGGACTGGAGAGGACTTTGTTTGCTGGCTGCCTACTCCAAGCCAAGTAATTGGGTGGAGGATTCTGAAAGGTGGACATTGGGCTGTGATGGTGTGGGCTTCCATTCCAAAAACTAATTGGCAAGTGATTGTCCTTCATGGAATTTGAACTGTTTACAGTCAAAAACTAAGCGACCTGAGCTTGCTCCCAGTGGGGATACGCCTCAGTAGCCCTCACTCCCATTGGCCTTTGCTTGCCAGCCTGGGATGCCGGCATATACAGAGAGGAAGGTTGCCGCCAACCTTGGTTCCTTTTTTACTTTACCGTTAATAACCAAAGTCTTTAAGTGACCTCCCTCATGGAACATGGTTGAGGTGATTTCTTAATAAATTGGATGCGCACAAGACTTAAGTTTACAGTCCACAACCTCAGATTTGTGGAATGCCCTGGGCTCTGCAGATGGGCCTCTTTTACCATCCAGGCACCCTTTCAGCTGTTTTCTGCCCAGCAGCTCATGCCCAGTCCCAGGCTAGGCACAACTGATGGGACAGAAGCCTCTACTTGAAGCTGGTCGGTTCCAGAAGATGGTCCTTAGTCACTTTGTACCTTGAATGGCATAAGTGACATGGTACAAGCTACCTGGACACTGTCACAGAGGCAAGCAAAGTCCCTATGATTTTGCCCAGGGAACTCTACTTTCTGTGCCTCTGACACAGAGAAGGCAGCTGGCTTTTTCCAAAGAGGGAGTAGCACTTAAGCCTCATGTCTTTTCCAGTCTATGTTGAATATCAATCAGATTTTTTTCTAATTGACTAATTTCAAGTACTTGAAATCTAGACTTGCTCAGGATTCAAATAATTGTCGGGAACCTGACTTTTTAAAAAATTGGCTTTGATCGGAGCAAAACTAGCCTTTAATTATTAATTAGAATGCGTATGGCATGTCTGGCTTCTTTGTGTAGCATGTAGCTGTGATCTTTGTTATACAAGTCCCTGGCCTCGACTGACTAGATGTGTCTACAGTGTCTGTAGCTCTGCCTCTTAGTGAAGATGTGTCTACAGTGTCCATAGCTCTGCCTCTTAGTGAACAAGGAGCTTAGAAAAATAATTTCCCATCAAGGGTAAACTGATTCTTAATACTTTTCTTGCTCTAAATATGCTGTTTGAACTTTTGCACAGCTTTGGTGGCAGAGTAAAGAGGCTTTTATAGGTTTATTATACAAAAGTAGCTACTATAATCTCTTATTGGATGGCACTTTAAGCAACCTTGAACGCTGCTTAAGTAAATTTTTATTAATCTACGTAAATGGATACTATCCAGCCATGAAAAGAAAGAGGAGGCTCTTCAAATACTGATTTGGAGTAATTTCTGGGATGTATTGTTAAGAGGCATAGAACAATGTATATTATGCTACTGGATGAGCAAAAAAAGAGGGAAAATAAACATAACTGTATCTGCTAGTACATGCGTAGAATATCTTTGAAAAGCTACAGAAAAACTTGTGATATTGGCTGTCACTTGGGACAGGTTGGCTAGGGATAGGACTGGAAAGGAAGTTTTTCATTTTTGAAGATTTCAAATTTTCTTTCATGTGAATATATTATGTTTTAAAAATATAAATAAAATTAAAATAAAATTACCAAAAGCAAATTCCCCTGCAGTAAGAAACCCTCACACCTGGCTTTCAGCTCGTCTTGGAATGCCTTTTACCATGTGCTAGGCGTGGTGTTCTGAGTTCCACATGCTTGTCCTTCTTTAGTAAGAACCATTTTTGCATGGCCATTGAGTTTGGGATCCATGGATTGGAACAGATGAGATAGGAGGGGTTCAAGGTCTGCCTGGGTTGACCTGAATCTCTTTGAGATGGAGCCATGTAGAGCTGGCTTAGTCTGTTTGCCTCGTTCATAAGATGGGGCTTTTGACCCCTCTGGGCTGCTTAGAGGTCACCTGAAGGTCATGTGCTTTGACATTGTTAACCGAACACTGCTGTGAAGTCAGACCCTACGTGGGCACAGAGGCTGGCTCTGTAGGGAGAAGGGGCCTGGAGACAGTGGATAAGGTATCAGTCCCCACTGTAGCTTATCAGGAGTGCTGGCACCTTCTTTACATCTTCACTGGTGCATCTCTTTTTGGCAAGAGAAAGGGGCCTTGGTGTTTTGTGGGTATTGCATCAGTCTTCATTTTCACTCTGCCTGCCAGTTCCCGAGAGTTTTCCTTCCTGCCATATTTGATCATCTTCCCGATTATTTCTTAAGGTGGAAAGTAGGAATCAGGTTGCATCTAGATAGGAATTCTCCCTAGGAAGGATGGATGCCTCTGGTTTTCCCAGTTACAGGGCTGGCTGAATGGCTGGACAGACCTAGCACAGGACATTTGTAGGAACAGAGGGAAGACACCTCTCTCAGGAATGATGGTGGATCTGCCACCCTTCATATCATTGCTGGGTTTGGAAGATTAGAATCCCCTTCGGTGCTTTCCATTTTCTGGGGTCACACTTTTTTTTTCGGTGATGCACATAACATTCTCCAAAACACATACACGTGCACATACACATATCATCATTCATAAACAGTTAGACCTGAAACTACTTGCATGTATTTAGGTATTGAGGTGAGAGATGGAGAATGAAAGCAGCTAAGCCTGTCTGCCAGTTGCTTCTGATTTCTGAGAGGCCGTTGGTTGAGTTGAAGGCTATTTGGACTGTTTGGATATATGGTTGGTTGGAGGGGATTGATGGGATTAGCTGTAGCTGTGTCTAGAATTTGAGACTTTGGTGTTAACTTCAGATGACATATTTGAGGGTTGATATGTCTCCTTGATAGATACAGGTGTGTTTAGTGGAGAGTGGCGATTGGGGTAGTTACTCTAGCTTCACAATGGTGTTTCAGCCTGGCACTTAAGGGCAAATAGGAGTTTGCCAGATGTTTATGAGCGATGGTACCATAGGGCCTGTGAGTGGATCCCTAAGTTGCCTGAGAGAATGGCTTCCTGGGAACAGTCAATGAGCCAGTTGAGGGAAGAGTCTTGTGTTCCATGGCAAGGGGGCCTGGACTTCTTTATATAAACAGTGGATGCTGCAGGAGTGATTTGAGCAGGGACAAGATGTGATCAGATTTGCTAGTTCAGGAGTGAACCAGTGTAGAGGAGGCCTTCCAAAGAGGTCAAGGCTGGGATGGGGCTCCTGGGTAGTAAGAACTCTTAAGAGCTCAGGCATATCAGGGAACTTCAAGAGGTGGTAAATTATGGTTTAATAAAAAGACTCCATTTCCTTGTCCTAAAATATTTAACTGGAAACATTTCATTAGAAGTGGACAGTTAAATTTGTAAATACCTTTTTTTTCAGTTTTATTAGGTAGAATTGTTAGTTTGCACATATACAGTATATTGCATGTAAGTACATATATACAATATACTGCACACATTTTTAAAAATTTACATATATGTACTGTTCATTGTTTCTAAGAACAGTTTAGAGCTTTAGCTTTTTAAACTTACATAGTTATCAAAGGAATATAGCCAACCACAAAATAAGAATCAACAGAATGCAGTAATCCAATCATAAAGACACTCAAATGTGCTTACACATATTGAAGAAACCAATCATCTAGGTTATAAATAATTAGTTCATTTGTTTCCTTTTTTTTTTAAGATTCCACATGTAAGTGATATCATATGGCATATTTCTTTCTCTTTCTGGCAGTAAATGCCTTTTGAGTGTCTACTGAGATAACTCAGTATATCTAGTTTATTTGTGAAGAATCCTACTAGGTCATTGGGAGGGATTCCTTATTGTCATTGCTGTATATGTAGATTATTTTCTTTTTGCAAGTTTAGAAAAAATTTACCAGTGATTCCATCAGAGTCAGTTGGTCTTTTGGGGAGGACATTTTTTGATGTCTTCTTCCTCTCTTGTTAGCTTGTTTAGGTAGCAGCTTGTTTCTTGTGGCATCTCTTTCAGTATATTTTGCTTTGGCCATCTGATCTTTCAATTTATAGGAAAATGACTATGATTAATATTATGAAAACCTAAAAAATCGTCTTCATGATTGAACTTTTAGTTTAATTAAATCCATTTTATTTATTTAAAAAAGAACAATTACTCTAATCAAGCTATTTTCTTATTTTAAGATTGAGATATAATTAATATAACATAAAAATTCACCTCTTTAAAGTGTACAATTCAGTGGCTTTAGTATAGTCACAAAGTTGTGCTACTGGCACTAATTTCAGATTATTTTCATCGTCCCAGAGAGAAACTCCAGACCCATTCATTAGCAGTCATTCCCTGACTTTCCCTCCCTCTAGTCCCTGGAAACCACTAATCTACTTTCTGTCTCCGTGGATTTTCCTATTCTGGACTTTTCATATCAATAGAATCGTATAATATGTGACCTTTTGTGACTGGCTTCTTTCAGTTAGCATAATGTTCTCAAGATTCATCTAAGTTGTAGCATGTATCAGAACTTCATTCCTTCTTTTTTCTTTAACACGTGATACATTCTTAATTCATTCAATACACATTTGTTGAGTACCTAAAATGTGCATTGTTCTAGAACTTGCACGTTGTTTTGGGTCTTATATCCTAGTACAAATGGATATGCTTATAGAAGTTCTAAGACAGAATTCGTATAGTCCATATGTTTGGTTTTCTCTTTTTTTTTCTTTTTTTATTGAAGTATAGTCAATTTACAATGTTGTTTCAATTTCTGGTGTACAGGATAATGTTTGTCATCATTCCTTATGGCAGAATAATACTTTGTTATATTGATATATCACATTTTGCTTATCCATGCATCTGTTGATGATTATTTGGATTGTTTCTACCTTTTGTCTGTTATGATTGATACTGCTGCAAACATTTGTGTATAGGTTCTTTGCAGACATGTGTTTTCATTTGTCTTGACTATATACCTAAGAGTGGAAATGTTGGGTCATATGGTAACACTTTATTAATCATTTGAAGAACTGCCAGGCTGTTTTCCATAGTGGTTGCCCCATTTTACATTCCTGCTAGCAGTGTATGAAGGTTGATTTCTCCATATCTTTTCCTACACTTGTTATTATCTGACTTTTTATTGTAGCCATCCTGTTGGGTGTGAAAAGCTATCTCATTGTGGTTTTCATTTTATTTCCCTGATGACTCATGATGTCAAGTCTATTTTTATGTGCTTATTGAACATTTGTATATCTTCCTTGGAGTAATGTTTATTAATATCTTTTGTCTATTTTTAATTGGGTTTTTTATCTTTTTATTATTGAGTTGTATGAGTTCTTTATATATTCAGGATACAGATTTCTTTTCAGTTATATGATTTGGAAATCTTTTCCCCCATTTTTTAGGTTGTCTTTTCACTTAAAAAAATTTTTTTTGGTGGGAGGTAATTAGGTTTATTTATTTATTTATCTTAGTGGAGGTACTGGGGATTGAACCCAGGACCTTGTGCATGCTAATTAAGCACATATTCTGCCACTGAGCTATACCCTCCTCCCTTGTCTTTTCACTCTCTTGATGTCCTTTGAAGCACGTGTTTATTTTGATGAAGTCCTGTTTATCTATTTTTTTCACTGTTGCTCATGCTTTTGGTATCATAGCTAAGAATCCTTCACCAAATCCTAGGTCATGAATATTAAATATATTTTCTTCAAAGAGTTTTATAATTTTACTCTTATATTTAGGTTTTTGATCCATTTTTAATTTATTTTTGTTTATAGTGTGAGGTAAGGATTCATCTTCATTCATTTGCATGTGGCTGTCTAATTGTCCTAGCATCATTTGTTGAAAAGACTGTTCTTTCCCCACTGAATAATCTTGGCACCTTTGTCAAAAATCAGTTGAGCTGGAGGGGAGGGTATAGCTCAATTGCAGAGTGTGTGCTTAGCATACATGAGGTCCTGGGCTCAGTCCCCAGTACTTCCGTTTAAAATATTATAAATAAATAAATAAACCTAATCTCCCCACCCCCCAAAAAAAAGAAAGAAGGAAAAAAATCAATTGAGCCAGAGACGTATGGATTTATTTCTGGATTCTCAATTCTGTTCCACTGATCTATGTATATTTTTCCTTGTGCTTATACCACACTGTTGCCTTGAAGTAAATTTTGAAAGTGGGAAATGTGAGTCCTTCAACTTTTTTTCCTCTTTTTCAGGCTTGTTCTAGCTATTCTGGGTCCCTTGCAATTCCATATGAATTTTAGAATCAGCTTATCAATTCCTTTAAAGAAGTCAGCTGAGATTTTGGTACGGATTGCATTGACTCTGAATCTGTATATCAGTTTGGAAAGTATTGCCATCTTAACAATGTTAAATCTTTCAGTCCATGAGAATAGGATGTTTTTCCATTGTATAGATCTTTAATTTCTTTGAATAATATTTTGTAGTTTTCAAAGTTTAAGTTTTATGTTTCATTTGTCAAATTTATTCCTATTCTTTTTGATGCTACTGTGAGTGGAACTGTTTTCTTAATTTCATTTTTAGGTTATTCATTACAAATATATAAAATGTAATTGGTTTTTGTATATTGATTTAATATTATAATCTTTTTTGTATGTTCTGGATTCAGTTTGCTAGTAGTTTGTTGATGATATTTGCTTTTACTTTCTTTTTTTGGTCCTTCTTTCCTTTGGTTTATTACTTTACTTTTCCCCATAGTATAAGTATAGGTATATCATTATATTTTAATTTTCTTGCTAATAAAGATAGATGTTTATTGTATTTATTGCATTCTTTATCCTCCACTTTCCTCCTGACCCAGGTTATATTAAAGAGAATAGAGTGCTCTGTAATTTTCACTATTGGGCACTATTTAATTATATGTTTAATTGGCTGAGCCTGACTTTATTCCATCATGATCAGGAATATGATGTAGCCTGCCTTTTTAAAAAAATTACGTCATGCTGATTTATACTCTAGTACATCAAGTTTTATGAAATATATAGGTATAGAATTTGTTCCTGATCTACCATAGTTTTCTTATACATCTGTTTTTCTTATTCATTTACGTATCTATATATTTTATAGATTTATTACCAGAGGTTAAAAGAATTTTGAAAATGATGTCACCTACAGCCTTGAGCCTAGCCAAAAGTTTTGGGTTGAAGAGTTTTAACAGCTGTGGGTCTGATGGCTGGTGCTGGGTTGGGGAAACAGTGGGTGGGTGTACCGGGAGCCACTGAGGGGTTTAAGCAGGGGTGTGACCTGGAAGGGCAGGAGTAGATGCAAGGAAGCCAGTTAGGAAATTCTCAGTGGCCCAATAAAGCATGACAGTAGTATCTTGGACTAGAGAGATGGGGAGGAGAGGACAGGATTGAGCACTGTGGGAGGTAATTCAGCTGGGTTTAGGGTCTTCAGAGTAGTGGGTGATTAGACTACAAGCTACTCGTGATGTGCTTTGAGTTTTGCTGGTACTTTGTTTCAGGAAGGCTTTCATTAATAAAATGGTCCAGTGATGGCCACTTTAGATGCCAAGTCTCAGTGTCATTTGGAGCAAGTGGGAGGGCATGAGCAACCCTTGTCTGAGTTAGTCCAAGAAGTAACTTAGGAAGTCCAGCCTTGGCCTGCCCAACTGCTATTGTCAAGAAGTACTTGGCCTTGGGCTCTCAGTCCTGCCTTTAATGAGTCCTTGGAAAAGAAACTTATGAGGAAAGAGGAAGCCCAAGTGTAGAACTGAAGCCACTTTTCTTATGGTTCCTCATCTGTTTGAGTGAAAACAATAAGAACAGATGATGAACTGGCCTGACAGAGTGCCTCCACCTTTTTCTCTCTGAAGTGAGTGCTTCTTGACTATAGGGGATAACTCCTCTCTCTCCTTTCGTCCTCTGCCTGGGCTGCTTGTTTCTCTGGTTTCTTTTGGATCTTGTTCTTAATTAGAACTTAAAGTAGCTGGATGAAGTGGGTATGGAGGCAGTGGAGGCAGTTCTCACCTTCCTTGAGGAACCCAGCAGAATCTGTGGCCTTTGAATGGTTGACTTTGCTTTGCCAGGACCTGAAAGTACAGTTAAGGGGCAGCAGGTGGGCCCTCTAGGCAAGAATATGCAACTCACTCCTGTCTCTACTCTGTCTTTGAGCATATCATGCTGCCAGAAAACTGTTCTTTTCTTAAGATCCAGTAGACAATGAACTCACTTGGCTCCAAGATGAGGTTATCTTCCTGCAAAAACCAGATCCTCATTTTGTTCCCTGTTTTTGCTGACAGTCACTGTCCACCCTGGCCCCTAAGTGAGAGTCCTCAGAGTAATCATCATTCCTTCCCTTTCCCTCACCCCTTGGTTCTGCTGCTTCCCAAGTGTCTCTTTAATCTGGCCCCTTTCTCTGTCCCTCCTCCATTGGGCCTCTAGTCTCTATAGTTTCTCCACTGGGCTGTTTCTGTGGCCTCTTGATTAATCTCTACCTTTGCTCATCACTCCCTGTGTGTACTCTGTCTTGCCTGCTTTAGACCTATGACCCCTTAGTCCACAGGACGTAGATGCTGTAGGCACTGCTTAGCCTCTTCTCCCCCCTTGGCCTTCTACACATGCTGCACACCAGCATGTCTGCGTGGGATGCCAAATGTCCTGCAAACATTTCCTGCTCTGCCCTTTGACAGATGCCCTTCTTGCTTGTGACCCCTGTGCAACCCTGTCTGACCCCTTCAGCCCAGATCACATCTCTGATGACACTTGCCACCCTGTGTTATGTGACTCCTTCACATTTACCCAGCTGTACCCTTGCTGGGTTGTGAATTCTTAGGACTGGACTACATCTTTATCACCACTTTCCCAGAGTTAGCACAGATGCCCTTAGGCTACTGGAGCAGACCATTCCCGCATTTCACTCTGCTTTGCCTCAAAGCAGTGGTTTCAGCGAGCCAAGTGTGGTCTGATCTGCAGCCTGCCTTGGGCTAGAGGCCTTCATTTGGAGTTCAGCCTCCCTAGACTGCCCTATTGTGGTGCTGATTGTGCGTGGGGACTCTGCCACCACCTTCTGTCTGTAGGAGGAGTGACTGTCTCCTCTTTTCTGTATGTCAGGGCTCAGTATCATTGAACCAACTACTAGCTTACATTTGCTCATGTGAGGAAACAAACCTCTAGGGCTGTGGTTGCCTTCTGGAGAGTGTATCTCAGTGGTCAAGAACATGGACCCTGGAGCCACACTGTTTGCATTTGCATCCTGGCAGCTGTGTTATCTGGAGCAAGTTACTTAACTACTTTGTGTCTCAGTTTCCCCATCTGTAAAATGGACATAATACTAGTACCTAACACATAGGATGGTTATGGGGATTAAGTGAGTGCTTAATATGCTTAGAATAGTGCCTGATACAAAAAAGGGGTACACAAATGTTAAATTTTGTTGTTATTGAGAAAGGTATTTTTCTTACCTGAGGAAAGAATTACCTATACATTTAAAATTCTTTCATGGATGTTTGTACATCAGAGTGGAGATAGGTGTAATCTAAACTACATTTTCTCTCCAGTGCTGTGTTTTCTGTATTTTAGTAGACATATTTAGTACTTTAGCTGGAGTTGAATTATGGAGGACAAAGATGCCACAGTAACCAAAGTCTGGATGGTGATGTTTCGAGTGTTTTCTTATGAATTTTCCTATATTGGCTCAGCAAGGACATCTTTGCAGGGCTGTGAAGAGTAGAGGGTAGCCACCCTGGGGGTCTCACTTGGCCCCAGAGTAGTGCTTCTCGTATGAGTCTACAGTACTCAGACTTTTCTGGGAACATATGGGCGTGTTGTAGCTTATATGGTCAGAGATTTCTGTTGGAAGATGTGAAAGTTTCGATGTTTACCTTCTGTAAGGTGTTTTTTGTCTCCTTAAGTGTGAACCAAGGAACAGGTGTGGCCCAAAATAAGACTGTCAGAACTCTTGGCTAAATAGCTTTGCAGCCAGGCAGGATGATCTGCAAGCAGGTGAGTGTACCTGCAGCCCCACCCTCCTGTTGTTGAGCTGGCAGCAAACAGCGTGGGCTGGTATCCCTGGATTGGAGAAGCAGGAAGAAAGACAGGGATGTGGATAAAGAGTGGGGTTTGGGCTTCTCCCAAGTTCGAATGCTTTGAAGGTGGCAAGGGTAGGACAGTTCTTCCTTCTGCGTCTTGTAACTCAGGCAGGACCAGGGAGACTCTGGCTCTGTTGATAGGCAGCCCCATCTGCAACAGAGCTGGACAGCTGATAACTCCCTCCTTGACATTTCTGTGGAGGAGGCAGCTGTTCTCTTGATGTAGCATCTATTACCTTAAATATTACAACTCCTCAAAGGAGAACCACGCCCACTGAGGCATCCTTTCCTTGAACTGTTGGAAGAGAAGCAGCTGGAAGAACCACAGCTGGGGATTGGGAACAGGGTTGAGGGGAGGCACATCTCCTGAAGCAGGTGGCAACCAGTCCCTGCAGGAGGGGCTAAGGGCAGGGTATAGTGGTAGGGAACTGAGTGATAGTGAGGAGACTGTCTGCCTTCCTTCCACAGGATGGTCCTATTCAAGTGAGCATCTTTTCATCTCCCTAGAGCTTACCCTACTAAGCCTGTTACCTTACTAACAGAGTGGGCTCTCAGGAGCACACCCTGGGACTGTGTCCTGATCCCTGTGACTGGGCCCTGCTTCTACTGGGTGGGACGTATTCTGCAAACTGCTGATATTTCATATCTGCTTATGCCATTGGAAAGGAACAGCAGATAACAGAGATCAGGGCAGGACACTGAGGGTCCATGCCAGGTTCATGAGGGCAGAGGCTAGTCCCTATTGGTGTGGCAGTAAATAACAGAGTGTTAGATGTCCTTTGTCCCTATCCTCCTAAGGATATGTGGAATAAGATGTCTGCTCAGAGCAAATACCAATAACAGTTGGCTTTGTGCAGTAGACATCTTATGGCATGTAGGTGGGTTTTCAGTAGTCTGCTTCTGTCCCATTCTGTGTGGTCTGGGATCCTTGTTCCCCCACAGCTGATGAGCCCCCTCTGCATTCACCATTAACCACCACCTCTCTGTGGAGCATCTTTCACCCCAGGATCTACAGTGCCTCACAGGAGTCTGCCTTGGGGCTGCTCAGTCCCTTCGTGAGGGAAGCCATGCTTCTCTCCAGCTGGGTGGGTTGAATCGTCAGGACCCCACTGGGTGTATCTCCTCCTAATCCCTGCAGCGTGCCTGGGAACAGGCCTCAGCAACTCTAGCTTGATTGTAGGTGCCATCCGAGCCTCACAAGTGAGTGCCAACTGAGGCTGGTAAAGGGAAGAAGCTGACTGGTGATGGCCCTGAGTTAAGGCCTATAGGGTGCCTCAAGGTAGCCCTGCCTAAAAGCCGGAGGGGTTGGGGGAGGCGCAGCTCAGAGGTTCTCTGAAGCCACTGGAGCAGCTGCCCAGGACAAGGGCTGTGGGAAGTTTGGGGTTTGTGTGCTTAGTGCTGCCCAACCCCTTCTGCCTTTCTCATTACATTCTTTCTCTAAGTTATCCTTGGGAAATGACCTGGATAGGAATGGAGGGGTAAAAACCAGAGGCCTTGTAGCTCTGGCAACAGGTTCTACTGGGCAGTCAGGACAGAGGATGTTTGGCAGTTGGGCCCAAGGGCCAGGTAGCTGGTCAAAACTCCTGGTGGTTCACATGGTAGTTAATGATATTGATGCCACAGGACCCGCCTAGGTTCCTGCTGTGGAGCTTGTTCCATGTAAGAGGCCCTCTGCTTACCTGCTACTCTTCCCTGGGCTGGCAGCCTCCCTTGGCCCTATGGCCAGTTGAGCCCAAGGTCCTTTTCCGTGGGCCTCTCTTCCCTCACCCACAGGGAGACCTGTATCACCACAACATATCAGGGCTGCTCAGCAGCCTTTTGAAGTAAGGCAACTAAGATAACATGTAAGTTAGTATTCTTGGGCTTGGGAATTTCTTGTTCACAGTATGCTGTTTGCTTTTTCCAAACACCAGCTCTCACCTCTCTGTAGCATAGAGGTTAAGATTCTGAATTTAAGACTTTTAGGGCAAGTTAAGTCCTTTGAGATAAGAGGTTTCATCAACAGCAGAAGAGCCAGTTCTGAAACCTGAGTTTGTCAGTCTCTGAAAACAGATTATTAGGTGTCTTCTGGTGTGGCTGGAGGCTGGGGCCACATGAGGGTGGAGCTGAGTGGGGACCAGTTACTGTTCAACCCCTTGTTGCCTCTCAAATGCTGGGCCGAGGGAGTCTGTACCTAGGGGTCCTGGAAATACTGGAATACCATGCTGGACCTCCTTTTGGGAAGAATTTTACACTTGCCAATTTCTCAAGATATGGCAATGTGTGCAAAAAGTCACAGGCTCCTTCATTACCAGAGGTTGCCCATCCACTGATTTTCCCCAGAGTTTCAAAAGGAGTTCAGTAGAAACAAGAATAAGCCAAACTCAGCCTCAGAGGAGAGATGCTAAAGCCTGGGAGCTGAGGTTTTGCTTCAGTTTAGTAGAACAGTGTCATCCCTTTTCTTAGCTTGATTCACATGGATGACAGACCCAGCCTGTCCTATGGGAGTCTTAGATATAGGTGGGTGGCCCTGTCAGATGTGCCAGATGCCACTTGAGCCATGTCCTAGCCAGACTCAGCTAGACCCATCCTGGCCGTTTCTGGGCCAGATCAGGTGTCTATTTCTATCAGGATAGGGGAGGATTATGACCTGTGGAAGGCCCTGTTATTTGTAGATGCTGGCTGTACAGTCCCTCACCCTGCCCATGGCTTCAAGCTGACACCTGGTTCTATCTCATTGTAGGGCCTGGGAGCTCCTACAAGGGCAGTTTCCACCTGGTATCACAGCTGTTTGCAGAGATAGCCTTTTACTCCTGCCCTCTTTACTTTGGCTTCCATGTTACCATGAAGGGAAGACCTCCCCCAGAGTACCCCTAGCTCCTCTGCCCTGGAGCTGTCAGAGGCATCGCCTTAAGGTTTTCCCTTGGTCACAAGGTTCTGAGAGTTTGGGGTAACAGTCATGTGAATACTATGACTTGGCTTCTCTGATGCCACCCCACAGAGTTTGCTGAATGAAAAAATCTCTTTTGCTTTCCTATTATCCATTGTCGAGCTACTCTAGGTGGTGAGTATTATCAGATTTTTTAAAGATATTTGAGGTTATGGGAAAAACATTTGTCTGATGGATTTCCGGGGAGGGGTGGCTCTGAGTGAGTGACCAACCTTGAGAAGCAGTTCTGCCATGAGGTCTTCCACGACATATGTGCTCTCTCCACAGCAACCCCAGGTTTAGAAGCACCTTGGCCAGGTCAGCCCAGCACCATCCAGGCTCGCAAGTGACACAGCTGTTGATCTCTGCCAGTGCTCCAAGGGCCAGGTGACCTCCCCAGGAAACCGGGGAAAAGCAAGAGTGGATGAGGCCTGGGGCGGCCATTGGTGTGCTGTTTGTCAGGAGAGCCAGCTCTACCTCTGCTCATTCCCTCAGGGCAAAAGGGAGCAAGAGGTCTGAAGTGCCCAGACTTGACCACAGAGCTGCTGTTAGAGATGGAGAGAGCAGGGAAACTTGGCAGTGAGTGCCTCCTGTGGGCTGGTGGTCCATGTCCATTCTCATTTAATCTTCCCACCAACCCTGAAAGAGTTCAGCCAAGGGAACTCAGAGAGGGCTAAGAAGTGACAGAATTGGGATTCAAACCCAAGTCTTTCTGATCTCAAAGTCCAGTGATGATCAGGACTCATTTGTTGGGGAGAGATGACTAATTTGGTGGCATGGGGGTCAGCACTCAGGCTAGTTTTGTGAGACATGAGCTGGATTCTGTGTGTTGGTCAGCTGTGGGCCAGAATCAGAACCTAGTGGGCAGACGCAGCACCAGCCCCCTTCCAGGGTTCTGTGCTAGTGTGCTGATGATGTGGAAATCTTTCCACTCACCAGTAGAAGTCTCCATGCCTTGTTCTTCTGGGACTGAGACCTTTGATGTGTCCTGGCAGATGGGAGTGGTGTAGTGGGGCTCCTGAAGCAATCATGCTGGAGTCCCTGGCACCCCCATAGGGAATACCCCACTGTAACCAGGAATGGCATCTGGGAGTGCCCAGACGATGAGCCATTTCCTCAGCCACCCCTACACTTCTGTGATTGGAACTTCTCCTCTGAGTGATGATGAAGGGGGAAGTGGGTGGTGCTACTTGGGGCCTCTGGCTTGAACGTGGCATGGCTTCTCCTTGAGTCACTGGCATCTGATAGGTATGTGACGTGGCAGGGATAGGCTTTTCTGTGTGGGCACCATGCTGGCTACCCGATCTGTTCTCTCTGGGAGTGACAGGGCTTATTCTGTTTGGAGAGGGAAGAATGGTTAGTTGGGTGGCACTCTCCAGAGTGTTGTCCCCATTGTACAATGCCAGCTGTCCTTTGACCCAGAGCCACCTGGACCTGACTCCCAATGGGGCCTGATAGCTGTGCATGGCAGCCATGCCTCCTCGTTTTCTTCTAGCCTTCACATCCACTGTCCTCTGAGATAGCTGGCGCTGGCCCTGTGGTGGTGATAACTCTCACTCCTGGGCATATCACCGCAGCCTCACACCAGGCCCATCCAGGAAGTGTTGACTGCTCATGCTGCTAGGGCTCACGCTTAGAAAGTTGCTGACTTAGGCTCCAGGGCAGGAATAAGGGATTGGAGGAAGCCCTGTCCTGAAACAGAAGGTGGTAGGGCTGGAGGGGAGGCTTACCTGGCAGAGGTATGGGAGAGACCATAGCTGCTAAACCCTTTTAATGGGAAGGAGGACTTTAGAACCATGGATCCTTCTAGAGCTAGCAGGGATATTTTCATCACTTACCCTGTATCATAGATGAGAAAACTGAGACCCAGCTAAGTTAAATGACTTTCCCAAGAATAGAGCCAGGTTTGCAGCCTCCTTCCAGGGCCCTAGAAGTGGCTTCACCATTCGTCTGTATAAATGGGGGCACGATGCAGGCAGACAGCTCTAATTGCTTTGCTTTGCTTTTCTTGAAAAGAAAAATCAGAACAACAGTTACAGTCAAGCCCACAATTGGCCATAGGTGGTGTGTCAACGTGGTCTGACCCCAACGTCTTGTACTTTAGGCTTCCTGCCAGCCCTTGACCTCATTACCTTCATTTCAACAAACATGTCTTGAGCACCTACTGTGGACTAGATGTTATGCAAGGTAAACAAAAAGATGCTTGAGTGTAGCCCTTTAGTCAGAACAATGGTTGCTTCAAGGGAGAGAATCCCCTATCTCTAACCAGCTTGTCCAGCCAGATCTCAGGCAGGGCAAACAAAGGAGCAAAGTCTCAGGGACTCAAATGCTGTCTGGGACTTTGACTCTTTGTCTCTTGCCTTTGCTTTCTGCTTATAAGCTAATAAGCTAAAGCTATAGTCTGTCAGACTGGCTTTCTATATGAGGTTGAAACAGTGGCAGCACAGAGCTTTGAGACCTGCTCCCCTCCCAGCTCCCTTGTAGAAAAATTCCGGGAAGCTCTCTTATTGGTCCAGCTTGGGTCAGGGAGGAGGGCTTACTAGGAGCCACAGGGTTGGCACAGGGAAGGAGCTACTTCAGAGGAGTGTGATCCCCCAATGAAGGGGGGCTGGCAGACAAATCCTGGTACTTCCTGTTCCTCTTTCCTGCTGTTTGTTCTTGCAGCCTTGGGGGAGGGGTACTAGGAGGCTTTATGCCCAGTTCCTTCTCAAAAGTAGGTGGACCCCAGCCAGACAACAATAGGAAGTAGTGTTGGTCAGGTTGGCCAAGCCTAGCATTCAGAAACTTTGGAGGGGTTACCTGAGGGAGCCCAGTCTTGAGGAACTCATGCTGTTCTACCCTCAGAGCATCTTATTCCCTACAGTTGGATTGGGGGCCACCTCAGGAAGGAGGAAATTTTGTCTTTTCCTTCGCAGGTTCCTGCTTGGTGCTTACCTGAGTCCCTCAGGATAGGAGAACCAAGCTTCTGAGAGTGTTACCTACAAGACCACAGGGCTTCGTGGAGCCTCTCAGTGTCTCAGTTTCCTCAACTCTCACGTGGGGATTATGTACCTACTTATTGTTTTGGAGATGTGGAGTTTTTCTTACAAGTAGATACCTAGAGCCCTTTGACAATGATGTCCAGTTGCTCTCCCTTCATTTTGCCTGAGAAGGTGGGTGACTACCCAAGGCCTGCCATCTTGGAGGGACAATGCTGTGTCCAGGACCAGACTACAGAGGCCCTTCAGGCCACAATGGCTACCCTGGCATCCAGGATACAGTGTTTCTTCCTAATGGAGGCCATACCCCACCTCCTTAGGACGCTAGCCTGAGATTGACAACAAAAAATAGAATGTGCAACAGCAGTTAGGCCTTGGCCTTATGGTTTTTCTCCTGTCTGCCCAATTCCTCCAGAACAGCGGTGGTAGTACCAGCTTCTGTCTGCTGTACAGCTTCTCAAGTCCTGGGGAGAAGATTCATTGAGGGTGGGTAACTGAATCCACTTAGAGTAACTTCATGCCCTTTAACATCTTCATCTATTTTAGGCTTCTGGTGCCTTTCTTTTATGTTTGTTCTGCCCTTTCTAGTCCTTGACTAGCCTGAATTTTTCTCCCAGAGAAAAACAGAAAGCCTTTGTGTGAAGACAACACATAGGAAAACCCTCCAGTGATTTTAAGTCTTCTCTTCACACCACTGTTTGTTTAGTGAATGTTACCCATGGCAGCCCTGCTGTGTCTGGGATGAGCCAGTCATTTCACCTGCCTTGTATTGCCACGTGACTACTTGGATGTCTAATAAGACGTCTCAAACTTAACGTGTCCTAAGGGCCTGCTCCTTCTGCCCATCTTTCTTGTCTCTTAGTAAATGATACCACCACCCACCCGTTTGCCTAGGACGAAAACCTGGGAGTCATCCTTACTTGCTGTCATCCCATCAGTGCCCACATCCAGCAAATCCTGTTGACCCTCCTCCCAGTCTTTCCTAAGTCTCACTCAGCTCCAGCCACCTGATCACCTTTTTGTTTCTCAGACATGCTGAACTCATTCCCTTTACCCCAAAAGTTCTTCCTTCTAGTCTCTCATCAAGCAGATCTCCTCAAGGATCACCCCTCAGTGAGGATTAACTTGACTGCTCCATCCTGATCAGTCCTCCCCCCAACTCCCACTTCTAGCCCACCATTTGCTTTGTTTTCTTTACAGCATAGTTTATCTACCAGGAGTTTTGTTTGCTTATTGGTTTACTTACACATTATGTCTTCTCTGCTCCTTTTACACTACTGACCACCTCTGCTCTGTCAACTCCATGGAGTATGCCTTTGTTAACTAATTGATGACAGGTGGATGATGCATGTTCTTTCCAGAGGATGGGAAGGTACCATGGTGGTCTTAAACCAAGCTGCTGCTGCTGCAGCCACTGTTACTAGATGAGGGTATAATAGCATTCTGTTTTTAACCCAAGCTGCCTTTCACACACATATATGTACACCTTATACACACATAAAGGCCCCTAGTTGTGTTTGGAAAAAGTTTTAGCTATGAAATGATAGCTTCAGTTGAAGATATATTACAGCTCTGTGATTTTCTTGGAAAAGCTTTTAACTTTTGAATTGCATTTTGAAGAGCAGAAGACAAGTAGCTGTGGTGTTGCTTCTTTGCACTGATCATTTCAGGTGCTCAGAAGCTTCTTCTATAGTCATAAGGGACTGTATTCGTTTCCTGTTGCTGCTGTAACAAGAGTAGTGGCTTAAAATAGTAGTCTTACAGTTCTGGAGGACAGATGTCCTAAAATCAGGGTGTCCTCAGGGTGATGTTCTTTCTGGAGGCTCTGAGGAAGAATCTATTTCCTTGCCTTTCTAGCTTCTAGAGTCCACCTATGTTCCTTGACTTATGGCCCTATCCTCCATCTTCAAAGTCAGCAGTGTAGTAGCATCTTCCATTTTCTCTCTGCTTCCATCATCACATTGCCTTTTCTGACCTGACTCTCCTGCCTCCCTCTTACAAGTACCCTTGTGATTGCATTACTCCACCCTCCCCACCCCAGAGAATCCAGGATAATCTCCCCACTTCAAGAGCCTTGACTTAATCACTTATACAAAGTCTTTATTACCGTGGAAGGTAGCATATACTCAGATTCTGGGGATTAGGACTTGGACATCTTTGGGAGGCCTCATTCAGTGTACCACAGGGACTATGAATTTTCTTTCCCCAGGCTTATCTGTATAATGATAAACCATTTAGGAATTGAAGGGGGAAAAAAAGCAGGAAAACGTGTCTATTTTCCAGTCAAACTGAGGTTTTGGTGAATCCTGAATTGACTCTAAATATTTTATGTTTTTTAAATTAAGCTCTTTAGTTTTTTAAAACCTAAAATCCATATTTATAGCTTAAGTAGCTTGATGTAAAAATCTAAAAATTCTATGGTAGTTTTATCAAAATAATTAGTTCATTTTTGAAAAAAGTATTCAAAATACTTAACTTTTAATTTTAGGTCTTTGAAAATGTAAGCATCTGTTGTTTTGGTGTAGTTACTGAGCTCCCATACACTGAGACAAAAATAGTTCCCAAATATCCTTGAGTCACTGACTAAGTAGGAAACTGTTCTTCCAGATGATTTCACTAACTTTAATAAATCAAATGGCCACATTTTTATTAGGTTTTTTAGAGTACCTACTGCTTCAATTGGAGAAAGCTTAAAAAAAAAGAAAAGAAAGAAAGAAAGGGAACACCTTTCAGCTTGTGCCTTCTACCTTCTAGACAGTAAAATCTGCACAAAAGTTATGTCCCACAAGATCATCCTTGTGTGAGAAAGTGAGCTGGTACTAGTCACCACACACAAACACACAGTGTGTGTGCGCACACCTGTAACACCTGTCAGACTTCTAACTGTCAAAGGTGAGGGGAGGGATTGGTGAACGAGACAGGGACAGTCCCAGAAACAGTGACTGGTGATTGATTGGAGAGGCTCAACAGGAACCAGGGGTTGATAAGGATGTAGTCAGTGTGTTTGGGAAGGACCAAAGAATGTTATGGAAAACTTAAGGGTGCAAGCTTTGGGATCAGATTCTGATGCACTGACAAAAGGGAGGGCCCAGTGGGCATCAGTCAGCAGCTGTGGGCATAGTTCTGAGAGGAATCATAGGAACAGCAAGCAACTCTCCTGAAGGATTATTTGGGGAGGGCTAGACTGGGCAATGGCTTTGCTGGACAGTCGTCTCCCATAACCATATGGTCTCTTGGAGGTAGTAATCAGTGGATTTGGCTTTAGGGAAGGCTGTGCTGGTCAAGCAGCATTGAGGAGAGCCCCACCTCTGTCCCTGGCATCCCAGGCCCCTGAAGCAGAAGTTTGAGTTTCTAGTAGCTGCAGGGCACATCTTGGGATATTCCATGCTGAGAACTCAGGCCTGTGACCTAAAGTCAGATGCTCTTGGCTTTGTCTGGATCATACATACGTTCTTTGTGTGTGGAAAGTGGGGCATCTTGCTTAGGAACGCTTTCCCTGTGGACACTGTAATCTTCACAAAAGCTACTAGAATTGGTGAGTTTGACAAGGATGCAGGATACCAGGTGAACAGATAAAAAATAAAATATGTGTGTGTGTGTTTCATAGCTTTATTGAGATAAAATTTACATAACATAAAATCTACCTATTTAAATTGTACAGTTCAGTAGTTTTTAGTATGTTTACAGAGTTGGACAACCATCATCTAATCTAATTTTAGAACATTTTTATCACTCCAGAAAGAAACCTTGACCCCAACCACCCACCCCCGAAGTCAATTATATTTTGATAGAATACCAAGAAACAGTTCAAAATTAAAATTTAAAAATAACATAATAGCATCAAAGGTGAAATACTTAGAGATAAATTTGTCAAAACATTGTTGCGAGAAATTAAAGAAGTCCTAAATAAATGGAAAAGTATACCAGGTATATCCGTTCATGGATTTGAATAATCAGTATTATTAAGCTATCTATTCTATCCAGATTAATCTATAGATTCAACACAATCCCAGACAAAATCCCAGCAGGCCTTTGCAAGATATTGTTAAGAAAATGAAACAGACAAGCCACAGACTGGGAGAAAATATTTGCAAAACACATTTTGTATCCAAAATATATCTAGAACCCGTACAGCTCAATTTTTAAAGTGGGTTAAAGATCTGAAAAGACAAAGGGACTTCTGGTCAAGATGGTGGAGTGGTAGGACCACGAGCTTGCCTCTCCTCAAGACTACAACGAAACCACAGCTGAATGCTAAACAACCATCAAAAAAAGACTGGAACCATTAAAAAAGATTTTCTGCAACTGGAAACATAAAGAGGGAACCACAGCAGAATGGTAGGAGGGGCATGCTCGCCATATAATTGGGCCCCATACCCCCCGGGTGGGCAACCCACAAGCTGAAGATTTGTTAAGTCGCAGAGGCCCTCCCACAGGAGTGAGAGCTCTTAGCCCCATGTCAGGCTCCCCAGCTCGGGTCCTGGCATTGGGAAGAGAAGGAGACCCCAGGACATCTAGTTTTGAAGGCCATGGGGACTTGGCTCTGGGAGCCTCATGGGACTGGGGGAAACAGAGACTCCATTCACTTGGGAAGCGTACATGGAAACGCACGTGCCCCAGGTCCAAGGGCAGAGGCAGCGATTTCATAGGAACCTGGGCCAGGCCTGCCTGCTGGATTTGGAGGGTCTCCTGGTGATGTGGGGGGACGTCTGTGGTTCACTCAGGGGTCATAAAAGCTGGTGGCGACATTCTGGAGTGTTGATCTACATGAGCTTCCCTGGAGGCTGACATCTTGGTTGGATCATTAGCACCAAGGCCCAGCCCCACCCAACAGCCTGTAGGAAAGCCTCAGGCCAAACAACATACAGGGTGGGAACACAGCCCCACTTATCAGCAGACTTCCTAAGCCACAAAGGCCTCTAGACACAGTCCTACCCACCAGAGGTCCAGGACCAAGCTTCACCCAGCAGTGGGCAGGCATTGGCTCCTCTTGCCAGGAAGCCTGCATTAGCCTCTAGTCCAGCCTTATCCACCAGGGGCAGATACTAGAAATAAAAAAACAATAATCCCAAAGCCTGTGGAAGGAATCCACAAACACATAGAAAGATAGATATGAGGCGGCAGAGGAATATCTCCCAGGCCAAGGCACAAGATAAAATCCCAGAAGAAGAAATAAGTGATGAGGAGATAGGTAATTTATCTGAGAAAGAGTTTAAAGTAATGATGGTTAAGATGTTCAGAGAACTCAAGAGGAGTATAGATGCACAGAGTGAAGTTTTTAGCAAAGAGTTGGAAAATATAAAGAATACCTAGAGTTGAAGAATAAAATCAGTGAAATGAACAATACACTAGAAGGAACCAAGAATAGACTAAATGAGGCAGAAGAAGGGATCAGTGAGCTAAAAGACAGATTAGTGGAAATCACTACTTCAGAACAGAAAAAAGAAAAAAGAATAAAAAGAAGTGAGGATAGTTTAAGAGAACTCTGGGACAACATGAAGCACTCTAACATTCGCATTATAGGGGTCCCAGAAAGAGAAGAGAGAAAGGACCTGAGAAAATTTTGGGAGAGATAATAACCGAAAACTTCTCCAACTTGAGAAAGGAAATAGTCACCCAAGTCTTGGAAGCACAGAGAGTACCACACAGGATCAACCCAAAGAGGAACACACCAAGGCACATAGTCATCAAATTGACAGCAATTAAGGATAAGGAGAAAATATTAAAATTAGCAAGAGAAAAGCAACAAATAACATACAAGGGAACTCCCACAAGGTTATCAACTGATTTTTCAGCAGAAACTTTACAGGCCAGAAGGGAGTGGCACAATATATTTAAAGTGATGCAAGGGGGAAACTTACAACCAAGAATACTCTATCCAGCAAGGCTCTCATTCAAACTTGATGCAGAAATCAAAAGATTCACAGATAAACAAAAGCTAAAAGATTTCAGCACCACCAAACAAATGTTAAAGGACCTTCTCTAATCATCAAACCATAAGAAAAGAGAACAAAAAGAAGAAAGAGGGGAAAAAAAGAGAGACCTACAAAAGATTGCTTTGGCTGTTTAGGGTCTTTTGTGGTTCCTTATAAATTTTGGAATTGTTTGTTCTGGTTCTGTGAGGAATGTTCTGAGTATTTTGATGGGGGTTGCATTGGATCTGTGAATTGCTTTGGGTAGTGTGGCCATTTTGATAGTGTTGATTCTTCCAGTCCAAGAGCAAAAGAAATCTTTCCATTTCTTTGTGTCATTTCAGTTTTCAGAGTATGGGTAACCTCTTTGGTTAAGTTTATTTCTAGGTATTTTGTTGTTTTTGATGTAATGGAAATGTCTCTGCCAATTATAAAATTCTGGTTTTTGAAGTGAAAAAAAAAGTGAATTAAGGGCCACAAATGGCAAAATATCCTTTTTTATGGGTGAGTTGTATTCCATTACATACATACATATATGCTGCATCTCCATTATCTGTTCAACTATTGATGTACATTTAGGGTGCTTCCATATCTTGGCAGTTATAAATAATGTTGCTGTTAATAGCAGGGTGTATGTGTCTTTTTGAGTTAATTCTTATTTCGTAGTTGGCTTTATTCCTTTGATAACTATGAAAGTTTAAAAAGTGAAAGCTCTAAATGTTCTTAGAAACAATGAACAGTACATATACGTAAATTTAAAAATATATATGCGGTTAAAAAAAATGATCTATCAAGCCATGAAAGACACAGAAGAAACTTAAAAGACATATTACTAAATGAAAGAAGCCAGTCTGAAAAGGCTACAAACTGTACAATTCCAACCAAATGACATTCTGGAAAAGGCACAGCTACAGAAACAATAAAATGATCGTGGTTTCCAGTGCTTTGGGGGGAGGGAGGGAGGGAGGGAGGAAGATGGAGCACAAGGGATTTTTAGGGCAGTGAAATTATTCTGTATGATACTATAGTAGTGGCTACATGTCATTATGCATTTGTCAAAACTCACAGAATGTAAAACATCAAGAGTAAACCCTAATGTAAACTGTAGACTTTGGTTGATAATAATATGCCCTTGTTGGTTCACCGATTGTACCAAATTTGCCACACTGATGAGGGATGTTGAGGGTAGAGGAGTATATACGTGTGGATGGGGAGGGCTATGGGGGAACTCTGTGTTTTCTGCTCAGTTCTGCTGTAAATCTGAAACCGCTCTAAAAAAATAAAGTCTTTTTAAAAAAAAGATTTGAAAAGACAATTCAGTAATTTTCTAATAAACTGATGGTAAATAAATATATGAAAAGATGCTCAACATCCTTGGACATTGGGGAAATGCAAATTGAAGCCATAAGGATATTAGAGCCACTTCATGCCTACTAAAATGTCTAAAAGAAAAAGAAAAAACCAAAAACAACTGACAATACTGTGCTGATGATAATGTGGAACTCTACATTGCTGGTGGGAATGCAAAACAGTACAGCCACTTTGGAAGACAGTTTGGCAGTTTGTTATCAAGGAAAACGTATTTTATGACCCAGCAATACCACTTCTAAGTATTTACCCAGGAGAGATGAAATCATGTATCTGGACAAAGACCTGTATACAAATATTTATTGGCTTTATTCAAAATATCCAAAAATTAGAAACAACTAAATGTCATCATCTGGTGAACAGATAGAGAAGCTGGTATATCCATACAATGGGGTGCTACTCAGCAATAAAAAGAAACAAAGTACAGGTACACCTAACAATGTGGATGAATTTCAGATGCATTATGCTAAGTGAAAGAAGCCACGCACAGGACACTCCATATTTTGTGATTCCATTTATATGACAGTCTAGAAGAGGAAAAACCATAGAAACAGATCAGATCAGTATTGCCAGGGACTGGTTGTGGGTGGAGTAGAATTGACTGCAGAGGCATGAGGGAACTTTTTGGAGTGATGGAAATGTTCTGTATCTTGATTGTGGTGGTGGTAACATTTGTTAAAACAAATTTGGTAAAAATTTGTTGAATTATCAGTTAAAAAGGAAGAATCTTATTACATATAAATTATACTTCAATTGAAAAAAAGTTTAAAAAAAACCCCACCATGATACACCTCAGAGTTCAGTTCAAGTCCCTCTCCCTCATGAGGCTTTCCCTCACCACCTCCTTGTTGCATGGCAACATGTTGCATGGCAAGATAAGTCCCTTCCAGGGCACTCATGGTTTTGGTTCCTTTTAATCACAGCTTAGGCTCTTTATTCAGTAGGGCTGCCTCAGCTCCTCAGGGACAGTGACTTGCTGAATTCACTGCTCATTTAGCACAGCCAGACCCTGTCCATAACCAGCTCTATGAGAAGCCAGCCGTGCTGATGAGGTGGCAGGCTGGGGAGAGGGGCTCAGCTTCTGTGACTGTTTTGTTCCTCTCATAAGTACCTCTACCCACCTCTGGCTTACTCTTCTCCTACAGGTTGGGATAAACACTCCTATGGTTACCATGGCGATGATGGGCATTCCTTCTGCTCCTCGGGGACTGGCCAGCCCTATGGTCCCACATTCACTACAGGAGATGTGATTGGCTGCTGCGTCAACCTCATCAACGGCACCTGCTTCTACACCAAGAATGGCCACAGCCTTGGTGGGTACATAGGGGACCTTGGAGGGTCTGCCCTGTGGAGCCACTTTGGTTGGTGAGAGGCTTTAAAGCCAAAGCAGTGTTGTAGATCCTATGCTGAGCTCTGGGGAACTGTAGCCTTTTCTAGGCATTAGAACCCTGCAAGGGGAAGGGTGGGTATAAGGCATTCTCTTTGTTAATCCGTCCGGTCAGCAGCATTTATTGAGCCTGAGTCAGTGCTAAGAGAGCAGCAATGTTGTGGTTATGCTCCTGGCCAGTGTGACACTCGTTGGAGCAGGGTTTAGGGTTGGTGAGAAGTTTGAGGGGCCTGAGTACATACTTGACAGTGGTAGTGATTTGCACGCCTGTTGCCTGGGCCCAGACTTTGGCAGGCCCTTCTGCAGGGTTCTGGTTGCTATGGAGCGACGGTGAGGGCTGCCCTAGTACAGGAGGTAAACAGATAGGCTGGAGTCAGATGGAGCCAAGTCTCTTCTGGCCTGTTTGTGGTTAACAGACAGCAACTTGGACAGAGTTATATTAAAAATGTCCCTTTGGTTAAACTGCAAAGGATGGACTGATTGGAGTAAGGGCCAGGGAAGAGGTAGGTGGCCTGAGGCACAGCAGTGGTGATGGGTGCAGGCAGTGGAGAAAGGCCTGCAGAGGCCCAGGGGTGGCACAGAAGGGCTTAGTAGCAGATGGGGTGCACTGGCAAGAAGGGAAGATGGGAAAGTAGCTGGATTGGTGCTGTCAACGAGGAGCAGCAATCAGTGGACGGTCATGGGAGCCTTGGAGGAGCAGTCCTGTACACATGTAGAAATTTAGGATTGGAACTTAAGAGAAAGAGGAACTTAGGCTATTCTGATGCCCTACTAGGGCTGACTGGTATTTCGCCATTGAGTGAGAGGAACCCATGGCCAAAGTATCCCTGAGGTGGTACCTAACGGCTGGGCCTGTCTGCCTGGGTTTGCAAAGGTAGGTTTCTGATCTAGCAGAACCCTACCAGCCAGGCTGACCACAGGCCTTGCCAGGAAAGGGAGTTGGGCATTTTACTTGAAACCCGATGCCTAGGAGGCTCACTTCCCCTGGTTTGAGGGACAGTTAAAAGGTGGTTGCTACTCCCCAAATCCCCTCTGTAAGCTTCTCCAGGAGATGAACCTGGGCAGAACTGAGGAACCTGAGTGGCAATCAGGTTTACTAGCGGCTGAGGCTGAATGATCAGGAGCCAGCATTCTTCAACAGGGCAGTCGGATGCCACAGCCTAGAGCGGACAACCAAGAGCATAGCACAGACACTGCAGAGCTGACCCAGGTGCATATCCAGAGAAACTCTGAAATCCACGGCCACCTCGCTGCAGTTACTGGTATCCAGCCTGTGAGGAGCTAGCAGCTGGAGGGCAAGGCCAAGGTCTCAAAATGACTCCTCCCTCCCCACACTGTTCTCTGACTCCAGCTGTTCCCTATCTCTGGATTTTTTCTGCTGTCAGAGTCCCAGTGACCACTGTTAAGGGCTCTTACTCCTTACCCAAACCCCCCTTCACCTTCCCCTCCAAGCTAGGCCCAGTGCTGCCACTCTGCTCTGGATACCCACCCTCCTCACATCCCTTCAGTTTGTCCACACTTTGCTCAGAGCACGGCTCCTGCCATGGGACACAAGGTCTGGGGCATACCCTACTGTCCCCTCTGCACCTGCAACTCTCTCCTCTGGGCCCTGAATTCTTTGTCAGTCATCCCTAGGTCCCTAAGGAGCTTATGGCCACGTTAATGTCAGCCCAGACCCTCATGCTGTTTTTAAAAACTTACCTCCCTAGTACATGTTTTTATAGACCTCACACAAGACCTCAGGTAATTGTAATTAAACCTCATTGTGACCTATATTACCTGTTTTTCTAGCCTGTCAAGATCTTTGGTCTTGCTCGTTCTAGCTCAAATATTTGGTATTCTTTTCAGCATTGTATTAACATAAATTTTTATAAACATGTTTATGTGTGTTTTCATCAAGATATTGATAAAAAAATTGGAAGAGGACAAGGCTGAGATTTGAGTCCTTCAGCCTATAGCTTGTCCAGGTAGACACCAGCCATTTAAGAATCCCTTCATTATATTAGTTTGAAACTCATGTTTTTCTGTCTTGTCCACAAGGATACTACTGAGACCTTACTAAAAGTGGTTATGACTTGTCCTCTGCCTTTTCTAGACCACAGAATTTAATAGAAAGTCAATGAACTCTTAGTGGTATACTACTTGATGAATCTTTCTAATGACCTTGTTTCCTTTCCACAAGCCAGCTTATCAATGTAATGTACTTCAGCATCTCATGTGGAATCAGTGAGCCAGTCGCTGCTCTCAAACCACAGAACCTTCCTCCCTTTAGAGAAGCAGAGTGATGTTTCCTGCCTTTGGCCTCCCTACTCCTGGTACTTTAGGGTCAGGCCTGCAACTGGTTCCCTAGTGCCTATCACAGGGCCTGGCTTGATGGAAGGATGAATGAGCACTGAGTGAATGAAGATGGGAGACTGATGTCTCACCCACAAGTAGTCAACATACTTGCAGAGTCATTTTTATACAGATCTGTGCTCTCTCACAAGCTCTTTATACCCTCAGCCTCAGTGGCCCCTGACCTATGTCTGTTTGGCTCAGGACACTTCTTATCAGCAGGTTTGAATATCCTGTTTGCATCTTGGATCTTTACCTCGACCTTCTCAGATCTTCCTATAGGCCACCTCAGATCTTTCCATCATAATGGCCTTGCAGAGGCTCCCAGAGACCTGCAGGGCTTGAGGGAGCAATGTTATCCTTATCCAGTGCAATAGGGGGTAGAGTAGCCTCTTTCCTAATCCTCCTGGAAGCACCTCAAGGCCATGTCCTTCCTGAGTGCCATATTGAGCTAGAGCTGGGCAAGCCCGGGTATGTTGTCCCCTGCCCAGATGTGTGGCAATTGACTCATCCTGTGGCACAACTGCAGCCAGCTTGTACCTAGACCTCACAGTTTACAAAGCAGCTTTCACAGAGAATCTGTTTCTCCTTTCTTCTTGAGGTATTGGGATTATCATTACCCTCTTTTTTCCGATGGGTTCTGAGAGGTTGGGTAGCTTGCCAAAGGTCACACTGCAGATAACTGATGGAGCCTGGCTCCCCCTTCTTCCAGAGTTCTGTGGGCCTCTGCATGAGCCTCGGAGTATAGCAGCAGTAGCCTGGCCACACTGAGATCCATGAGGGCAGCTCCCACGCAGACCTGGAGGGTAGACATTGAGATCTCCTCATGGGTACAGAGAGGCTTCCAGATTCCATCCTGCTAGTTCTTTGATGCTGACTTTGCATGTGGGGCTCAGAAGTGGCCTCAAGCAGGCAGATCATGGAGTTTATGAGCTTCTTTCATTGAGGAGCCAAATAGCCCAGTAAAGAATGTAAACAATCTCTCTGTGCCTTGGTTTTTTCATCTGAAACTAGTGTGAGAGACAGTATACATCTTCCAAGATTGTTCTGAGGATTAAATTCTTCCTTGTAAGACATGAGCCCAGTGCCCAGCACAGAGGAAGCATATGGGTTGTGCTGGTGGCTGTTAGGATTCTGACCCCAGGTTTACTGGGAGACCTGTTGTTAGACAGTCACCTGTTCTGTCTTTCTGGGTTTTGATTTCTTTTCTGGATGGAGTTGGGGGAGCAGACTGGGACTTCTAAGTAGTCAGTGGTTTGAAAACTTCTCAGGCCAAAAGCTTAGGAGTTTCTAGAAGATAAAAGGATTTATCTAAAAAAATGGGAGGGCTATGAGTCCTGGGAGAGTCTCCTTTGGCCCTGAGTCATTTCTCAGTGCTCAGGTGTTTTTTTTTTGTTTGTTTTTTTGTTTTTTTGTTTTTTTGTTTTTTTTGTAGCACATATTTTGAAGCCCCTCTCTTGCTCAGACCTACCCACATGTTTGTGGTCCTGCTCCCCTCTACCCTCACTTCTGATTCAGGACTGAGGTCTCTCTCTTGCCAGGAAGGTTTAGAGGGTACACAGGCCAGTGTTAACCTGGGCTTTGTCAACTTGGAATCTCTGGGGACTCTGGGCAGATACGGGCTGGAGATGGGCAGCTGCCACCACCCCCCTAGCCTCCACTGCTCTATCAGCTTAGAGGTGATATTTGTGCCTAGGGGTGAGTCCAGTCCTACTAGTTTTTGCTAGTTTTATGACTGTTGGCAAATCATTTAAGGGGTTAAATGAGGCTTACTTTTCACTTCTGTAAAATGGGATAAGAAAGCCTGCTTCCCAGGGTTGGTATGAGAATCAGATGAGGTAATGGATAGAAAATGGCATGCACAGTAGGTCTCCATAAATACATGTTGGATCAAGAGAAAAATCAGGCCTGGAGAGACCTCAGGGTAGATCATTTGGGTTTAGTCCTTTCTGGAAAGTTTTCCCTGAGAGGGTAGAAATGCTTTGGGCAGATACCCAAATATCTGACTTCTCTTCTGGCCAAGCCACTCAGCAAAGGAAGGTCGGGATGTAAACCTACCAGTCCTTGGCCTGTGCTTGGCCTCCACCTTAGGGGAGATGTGGCAACCAGCCCTCCCCCAGGCATTGTGATGGACCCTCTGGGGGCCTGCAGAGGCATGGGAAACCAAGTGGCCTGATGACTATTCCTTTCTCTCCACAGGTATAGCCTTCACAGACCTCCCGGTAAGTACTGCTGCTGGATCTCCTGGCTCTGAGTCCCTGGGGGCTGACTGGGATGGGGCATGGTGGTACCTGCAAGTTCAGGGTGTGGAGTCCTGCCCTTTCCCCAACCAGGGATGTGTACTGTGCCATCAGGTTGAAGGTACCAGTAGGGGTACCTGCCAGCCTTCCTTTCTCTCCAATGGCAAGGCCTGATTGTCCTCTATAACTTGTAACAGGTGACAGTGATTTGTGGCATTTCCAAAGGCAGCTGGGAGGGGGAGGAGTGCAGTGTGGGTAGAGATGAGGGTAGCTCCATGGCTCAGCTGGTCTGAACTAGTTCTTTGTGGCCTACAGCCAGTGGACCAGTGTGCAGAGTATAGAAAATTGTTCCTGAAGTGTTAGGGAGACAGGTCTGAAAGCCAGTGCCCCAGGGGACTGAGCCTGCTACTATGCAGGGTGCCCCTGAGCCAGAGACATGAGCTTTATGGGGTTTTCTCCTCTTGGAAAAGGGTGGTATCCTGCTGGCTTAGTTCAGGGCTCATCCTGCCTCCTGCATCCCAGTCCTTCTTTATTATGAGTCATCACAGGCCTTGTCATATGCAGGGCCTCCACCCAGAATGCTGGGAGCCTGGCCTGGATCTATGTGTCCTGGCTGGGTTCTGGAAGGAGGAAGGGTTTGCTGACTCTGGGGGCTGCTTTGGGATCCTGGGCACCCCTATGGAGCCCTTGGAATAAGAAATGCCCTCGTGATCTGAGGGGCTTTCTGAAGCCCAGACTGCAGCACCTGTTAGAACTCCTATCTATGGATCAGAATCCTTCCCTTCTATCTGGAGTCCCCAGAGAGGGACTGTGGTCTTAGGCAAAGAGAACAAACACAGGAGGAAAATTCTGACCCTGAGTGGGGAAGAGCCTAGTATGGAGATGTGACATGAAACAACCAGATGCGAATGTGGCAGTATGTCACCAAGTACTAGAAAAACTGAACCCAGTGTGCAGTTAAAGGCACATGATACTCAGAAGTGACACGTGGCCTGAGGACGGAAGGTGAAAGAGAAGACAGAAGGCCCAGGGACAGTGGGGAGGAGGCTGGTGAGACATTGGGCTGTGGCAGTGGGAGCCATAGGAGGCACTGAGTGAGGGTGAGACCTGGCAAAAGCTGGTCAAGGCAGGGGAGAGATGGGAAGCGGGGAGCCCTACACCAAGATCCTCCTCTTAGTGAGTCTCAGACAGGAAGGACAGCAGCCTTTCTTTACCCTTTCCCTGTGTCAGGGGGTCCAGACTACTTAACCACCTTGGCTGCCATGCTCTCCTCTTCCTCCTCTCCTTTCTTGTCTCCCCCCCCATCCCTCCCTGCCCCCTCATATACCCCTTTTTTTGTGGCAAAGGGATCCCTTGGTCCTGGATCTTTCTGAGAGGAGCCATCATCTACCCCTGCAGCAGATCTTCACAGGCACACCTGCAGGGTCGTGGTGCACGCCCTGCCTCTCTGTGCCATGGCCGAGTCCTAAAGGGGGACCTTGGCCTTTGCGGACATTGTAGCCTCTGAGGCAGGGCAAGAGACTCCATGTTGAGCCTGGCTTGCTTTTTTTTTTCTTTCTCCCCTCAAACTTTGGGACATAGTGTCTCTGCTAGGGAGGTGGGCAGAATGAGGCTTAGCCCTACCTCCCCCAGCCATGCCACAATTCTCTTAAAGCCAAAGCAACAGCCTGCAGGAGCCAGCGCCTTCCCCCTCTGCACCGGAGGTGAGATGAGGCCAGGCCCTGCTGCCCCGTTGCACTCAGGGCCCAACTGACATTTCATTCTCCTCCTCAGGCCAACCTCTACCCCACCGTAGGCCTGCAGACACCTGGGGAGATTGTGGACGCCAACTTTGGGCAGCAGCCCTTCCTGTTTGACATTGAGGACTACATGCGAGAGTGGCGTGCCAAGGTCCAGGGCACTGTCCACTGCTTCCCCATCAGTGCCCGGCTTGGCGAGTGGCAGGCGGTGCTGCAGAAGTGAGTGCCCCGCTCCCGCCCTTACCCAGCCCTGCCCCATCCCAGGGGCCTTACTCTCCTATAGGCCCCTGTACTGCTAACAAGCTGCTCTTATGAACTCCAATGGGTAGTGTTCCTTCTGGAAAGCACTCCCAGGTTGACTCTGCCTGCTGCTCTCCTGCTCCTTTCTTAGTTCAATTCTCCAGAGCTGCTCCTAGTTAAACCTTGCCCCCCTCAACTGGATCAGAAGGCCCTGTATGTTATATCACTAGCAGGGCTGTTTTCCTTCCCCAGGTCATTTTGCAGAGGATGTATTAGGACGTCCTATGGTCTCTTCCTCTGTGGACTTTTTTCCCATCATAGAGAGTATCCCTCATGCCATGACTGGCCTCAGGTCACCTCTCAGGGTCAGCATCCAGCTAAGTCTCTTGCATCCATGGCAGTGATGGTGGGAAGAGAGTTCTCCCTAGGGCCAGCCTAGCTGGCTCTTGACTGATTAATTCCCAGACTCTCCTGGGAGCCAGTCTTGCTGAGAATCCCAAGGTATGGGTCTCTTTTCCACTTGCCAGTTGTAGGCCTGAGTGAGGCAGTGGCCCATACCCACTCTGCCAGGAGATGGTTAGCTTGTTAGCTTGGCTCGCAAGTGTTGACAGAGAAGGGCTGGGCTTCCACTAGCCCTGGACATTGCCCTGCAGACACCAGGGTACCAGGGTCTGGTGGGTGGGGGTGGGGTGCACACTAGGTTCTTTGTGCAGCCTTCCTTTCTTGAGGGATTGATACTGAGGCAGGCCCTAAGGGAGGTCCGAGGCAGGGGCTCTGTGGCCAGACCCTTCTCAGGAATAGCAGTACTACTACGTCTTGTTTCCAGCCCCCAGAACTCGTAAGAAGCTCTTCCTCAGAGGGCCAGCACGGTGCCAGTCCCTACAGCAGACTTGCTGGGACAGACAAGGGGAGAGGTGGAGCTGCCCCAGCTGTGTGGGGGAGGGATTGATACTCTCAGCTGACAGGCCCTAGGCTCAGCACATGGGTGTATTTGTTTACATGTATGTATCTGTGTGCCTGTGTGTGTTCATACGTAGTATTTGCCAAACCTGCCTATAACTTGTATCCTGTGATTTTATACAACTTAATTTTATGAACATTGTTAATGAGTATATTATCTCAGAGACACATTTGCCACAAGCCCCTTGGCTGGCTTCCCTTGGTGTAGGTTCAGGTTATTTCCTCTCTTTTGCTTGTGTAGGTAACCCTTTTGTATATAAAGAGTTTTCCACATTTAAGATTATTTTCTTGGTATCCTTTCAAGAAGTGGAAAGTGGACTTTCACTGAGTCAAAGGGACTGTACATTTTATTGGCTTCTGATGTGCATAATAGACTCATCTGAACCATGTTTTGTCAAGAATTTTTGCCCTTGTGTTTATAATTATTATAATTCTTATTCAGAGTATAGTATTATAAATATTATATACAATTTATAATAAGAGGTTGTATATACTGACTTCTTACTTTGTACTAGGCACTTTATATGTATCATCTCATTTACCCTAAAAACACGAGGGGACACACAGCTGAACTTCTGTGCCTTCCATATGACAGCCCTCCAGACAACTCTAATAATGACATCAACATATGCACACAGCAGGGTATTCACTTCTTTACACGTCAGATATGAGGGCTTTATGTGTACCACTGCTTAGCCAGTTTTGGATGGGATTAAATACTTTCTGGGTGTTGTGCTTCTGAGGGCCATTTCCCAAAGATTGTGTTCCTGTTGGCCATGAGGTTGCTTGATACCTTGGCTTCTTGGGCCCCTGATTTTTGGCACATTGTGGAGTAACTTGGGTTGTGGGTTCACTCCCCATCACCCTCTAGAGCCAGCACTCCTGAGGGCCAGTTTCACCTGGTGAGCAGGAATGCTTCTGCCGGGCATGTGGGGCGGCCTGCAGAGGAGCTCCTGTGTTTGTAGAAGGTATGCACATGGCATGCATCATTGCTGTCTGGGCAGCTGCCAGACTGCTTGGCTGGCTGCCCTTCCAGGAAGCCCTCAGAGAGACTGTCGGCGTCTCTGGGTTTGCTGCAGGTCACAGGAGGCAGCCGCTTCTGTAAGGAGATGGTATGTGCCTGTGTGTGTACTTTTGTTATCATACTTGCCCGCTTGTGGGCAGCATATTCCAGAGAAACTACAGTTAATCCTCCAAGCTGTGAGGACAGATGTGATGACCTGCCCCTCCCCTGCCTGACTGCATGAGCTCTAGGGGAAGTTTTCATTTTATTTCAGCCCCTTTATTCTCATTCTATGGAGGATGCACCTTTAAGATGTGTTTAGAGAAGACCTAATCAGGGAGATAGTCTGTCCAATCAGGGGGTCAGTGAGAAATGTAGTTCTTAAGTGTCACCTTGAGCATTTCCTTTCTTCTAGCATGGTCTCGTCTTACCTGGTTCATCATGGGTATTGTGCCACGGCCACAGCTTTTGCCCGAATGACTGAAACCCCGATTCAGGAAGAACAAGCGTCCATAAAGAACAGACAAAGTAAGGTTGATTCTCCTCCCCCTTCTCCCTCCTTTCCTCCCTTACTTGTCCCTCATTCTGCTCTCTGGCTCCTAGCAGCCTTAGGTAACCTGCCAGGAGTCTGTTCAGCTCAGTTCTCACTACCAGGAGATTAGCCCATAGCCCCAACCCAGCCCCAGGCCCTGCTTCTGTCCCTCTTTTAAGACAACACTGTCCAGGACAGTCCAGCAGCATGGGAATGTCTTGGGGCAGCCTCCCTAATGTACAGTCTAACGGCCTGGCGCAGACTGGGGCCTGGCATGGCTAGATCCCGCTCCTCCATGCTTGTCCCCTTCCCCCTGTATCCTGGATTCCATGCAGCCTCCTGTTCATGGTCTTTTGGAAAGAGTATGTTTGCATCTTACTAGTCCAATGCCCTGCCTTTCCCACTGTTTACTCAACTTTAATAGTTCTGCCTGCCCCCAACCAGAGACAGGCCTGAAGTAGTCAGACAGGGAAGGCTGATGCTCTGTGGCTGCTGTGGTAGACCTCTCTCTGCTTCCCACCTCTGGTCCTGCCCTTTGTAGACAACCAAAGGAAGGAGCCAAAGGAAATTTTCCTGGTGTTCATACTGGCCTGCATACTGCGTGTTTGGGGCTCTTTTGTGGAAGGAGGGTGTTGGGAAAGAGGAAGCAGCCCAGAAAGGAGATAGGAAGAGGAGACGAGAGTACGGGAGAGTAGGTGTGTGTGGACATGTGTCTGTGTGTGCCTGCTTGCGTCTCTCTGAGCCTGTCGTCTCTGTGTATGTGCATGTGTCTGTGTCTCCCAGAGAAGCTACGTCCAGCCAGACAGATGGAAAGGGATCCCAGACTTGGGATCTGCGAATGAGAGAGCCTCAGACCCAGAAGTCGCTCCCAGCAAGACGCACCAGGCCCCAGGGCAAGAGCAAGATGCTGATGGCCTGAGAGGTGTCAACGTCAGAGATGCCAGTGTGAGGAGGATGACCTCCTCTCAGCAGGGAGCATGCCGCAGCCCTTGAAGACTGCCAAGATATGGGCCTTGGCCCAGAAACCATGAGCTCACATTGCCATCCCACTGCCAGGCCTGAAAGGAGAGCAGTCTGTCTGAAGAGGAGCCCCTAGGACCATCAAGCTGCCTGGGTGCCCATCACCAGATCATGCTCCCCCCAGCCAGGACCCCTCCCTCCACCCAGGTCCCTGACAACCTGTACTCCATAGGAGCAGGCCTCCAAACTCATCCTCCTGCTGAGAGTGCCCCCTCCACTTTCCCCTTTTATTCTTTGAGGATTCCCTGACACGTGGCAGAAACCAGGCTCTATTGTGGGGCTGGTTGGCCATGTTCTTTCTTCAGCCTCTTCTGTGAGCATCTCGACCCGGCATGCCATTCTGAACCAGCCCACTTGACTGTCGGCTGGTCTGTGCTTGGGGCTGGCAGTGTGGAGACGTGTGGCTATAAGGAAGGTCTGCAGCCCCTCGCTCACTGCTGTGTTCTTGCTCTCTGCAGAGATCCAGAAGCTGGTGCTGGAGGGCCGGGTGGGTGAGGCCATTGAGACCACACAGCGCTTCTACCCAGGATTGCTGGAGCACAACCCCAACCTACTCTTCATGCTCAAGTAAGTTTTGGGCACCACCAGCTTCCCCATAGCCCAGCTGGTGGTGGGAACATAAAACCCCGACCAAGCCCAGAGCATTGCTGCTCTGCTCCTTCTGCAGGTGCCGACAATTTGTGGAGATGGTGAATGGGACTGACAGTGAGGTCCGCAGCTTGAGCTCCCGAAGCCCCAAGTCCCAGGACAGCTATCCTGGCTCTCCCAGCCTCAGCCCCCGCCATGGCCCCAGTAGTTCCCACATGCACAACACAGGTCAGCCACTCTCCAGAGGGCTCTGGGAAGAACTGGTGTGGAGAAGCAAGGCCACCCATCTACCTTTCCCTGGGATGGGCTCAGGACTTGCTGCTGGATTTGGGGGAAGGGGAATGGGGCCACTGTAGTTATTCCTCGGGCCCTGCTTGATGGCAAGCTGCCCCTCCTCTTCTGATTGTCCCTCGGCTTTTAGGAGCAGACAGTCCCAGCTGCAGCAATGGCGTCGCATCCACCAAGAGCAAACAGAACCACAGTAAATACCCTGCACCCAGCTCCTCCTCTTCCTCCTCATCCTCTTCGTCCTCCTCATCCCCATCCTCCGTCAATTACTCCGAGTCCAACTCAACAGATTCCACCAAGTCCCAGCCCCACAGCAGCACCAGTAACCAGGAGACCAGGTGCCTGTTCTGCTCAACTTCTTCTTCCTGCCTTCTGCTCTGCGCCAGTTGGGCCCACTGCAGCCTGTCCTTTGAATACCATCCTGCCCTTTGTCCTCTACCTCCATCCCAGGTCTGTGCCTGGAATAGTAGCTATTGACCTGTCAGGCCAGGCATTGGCTCTGGCTTCTGGTCCTACTTGCGATTCAGCTGCCACTTTCCTTGCCCCTGTCTTTCTCCAGAGGTGCTGACACTGAGAATGTGGTTGCCTTTGAGGATATCAGGCCTCTCAGAACCCCCAGGGTCTATACTAAAGGAGCTTTTACTGGGCTTGGCTTGTAATCAGCCAGGTTGGGCAGGCAGGAGTTTTAGGCTGAAGACTATTGGTGCCTTTCAGCAGCCCCCTGGGTGTGCTTCAGGGCTGACTTGATTTTGGCTTCCAGAGATACCTATCAGGGCTCACCTGCCCTGGTCAGTGTGGGTGGGAGGATCTATAGAAGTGGGTGTACCAATTCAGAAGAGGGCCAGGGAGGGGAGGGGCACAGAGGCAGCATTGGGACAAGAGTAGGAATCAGGTGACAAGCCTCTGGGGATGGCTGATGTCACAGTAGGGGCAAGTGTTGGAGCCTGGGAAGCCTAAGCTGTCCTTTCATGCTCTTAGGGGCCCTCAGTTTACCCACAGCAACCTGTGGCCAAAGCCTGAATGGAGGCCCAACCAGGCTGGTCCAACCACATCCCTTTGGTCAACTCCTACCTCATCCCTTCTCCACAGTGACAGTGAGATGGAGATGGAGGCGGAGCATTACCCCAATGGTGTCCTGGAGAGCATGTCCACCCGCATCGTCAATGGCGCCTACAAGCATGAGGACCTGCAGACGGATGAGTCCAGCATGGGTAAGGACCGTGCCCTCAAATGGTGTTCCACAGGTGGCACTGCTCAGTCCAGGTGTCCTCTCCCCTGACAGGTTTTGGTAGCTTGAGAAGGTCTAACCAGATCTGGTCCACTGTCTCCTTAGCCAGTCATGATGGGTTCTTGATTTGGGAAGGTCTTGGCCTACTGCCAAGACTAAGTTCCCTACATTTGAGGCCAGAGGGAGTTGGTGAGAGTGGGCACCCTTATGAACACTCATGCATCATGTACAAGGTGGGGAGAAGGAAAGCTTCTGAGTCCTGTCTGACTCCTACACTGTGTGTTAGTTGACTAAAAACAGCTTAGCTATGGATGGTCCATGTGATCCTCTCAGCCTCAGTTGCCTCTAGCAGAAGCTACACCACCCCACCCCCAGCCAAGGTCCTTCTTGCCGTGTTCTCTTTGGGGTCCCCACCCTAGTCCTCACCCCTACTAATGTGTTCTCTGCTGCAGATGATGGGCATCCTCGGCGGCAGCTCTGTGGGGGCAATCAGGCTGCCACAGAAAGGATTATCCTGTTTGGCCGTGAGTTGCAGGCACTGAGTGAGCAGCTGGGCCGGGAATATGGCAAGAATTTGGCCCACACGGAGATGCTGCAGGTATAGAACAAGCCAAGCCCTCATACGGAGAGGGCCCCCATTTGGTGGTGGGGCAAGGGGACTCTGGGAGGGCACTGGGGGCAGCAACAATAGGACAGAGCAGGCTCTAGTCAAGTCTGCAGTAGGAAACAGGACATCTGGGGTGTACCCTACCCTCTCTAGGTTCTGTGGGGGGATACAACCCTGCCCAACCCTACATTTGGGGTATGCTGTGCCCTCACTGGTTACCACGCAGGGCCTTGTATCCCCATGGAGCCATGGAGGGGTGTGTGTGGTATGTGTGCCACAGTCCTCTCAAGAGTGCCCTGTCCTTTAGGATGCCTTTAGCCTGCTGGCATACTCAGACCCCTGGAGCTGCCCAGTTGGCCAGCAGCTTGACCCCATCCAGAGGGAGCCTGTGTGTGCTGCCCTCAACAGCGCCATTTTAGGTAAGTGGATCTAACAAAAAGAGAAGCTGGCCTATAAGTGCCTAGGGTGGCCCCCTCCCACCTCCCTAGGAATTGCTGCTGCCTTGTCCAGTCAGGGCAGTGAGCTCTGCCCAGAGGCTCTCTGGTGGCCCACAGGACTCTTGGGCTTCCCTGACCTCCCCCTGCCCAACTGAGTTGGCTGGCTCGATCATGATGGGCCATAGACTGACCGTAGGGTCATGGCCTGGTGACTGGGACACACATACAGAGATACATGAACACTCTATTCCAAGAGATTCTGTCCACTCCCTCTACCTTTCACTCTCTGAGCCTAAACCTTGAGAGGACAGTAACCAGGCCTCGTCTCTCCTCCACAGAGTCTCAGAACCTGCCAAAGCAGCCCCCTCTGATGCTCGCCCTGGGCCAAGCTTCTGAATGTCTACGGCTCATGGCCCGAGCGGGCCTAGGATCTTGCTCCTTTGCCAGAGTTGACGACTACTTGCACTAGCTGACCACGCTGGTTGGTCCTGCCTGGCCCTCCCTCGGCCCCAGGGCTAGAGCAGCCCTGCTCTCCATCGGCACCTGGTGCAGGGACCTGGAAGCCATGGGCAGAGTCCACTCCTCCTGCCTGGCCTCCCCTCTTCCTTCCTTTCTTTCCTTTCCTTCCTTTTTTTTTTCCCCACTCTCAGTCTCTCTCTCTCTCGCCCCCCTTCGCGTGCAGCGGCCTATGACACAGTATTGGCTGGTTATTCTCATGTAGCGCCTTCTACTTTGAAGAGGGGGTTGTTTTGAGGAGGGGTTGGGTTTTTTAAATCTTTATTTTTTCCTCCTGACTGAGCCACCAGTATTTATCTCTGGAGAGTTTGTGCTGAGCTGGTTTCTGCTAATTTAGTGATGAAGCCTATCCAAGTTGGTGATAGCTTATTATTTTCGTAAGTAAAAAAAATGAGATTATATATATAAATATATATATTAAAAAAGACACAGTATTTATCGTAGTGTTAGTGGTCCAGCACCTCTTGGGTGAAGCTGTCCAGATACCATATGTTTTGAGTCCTACTCACTAAAAAAAAAAATCTCTGTCACCTCAGCCAAGTGGTTTGTTTATTTCAGGCTTCCCCTTTGTTGAGCCACAGGCCCAGCTACAGCCTAGGGGAGCCCAGTAGGCATTGGGGTGGGGGGGCCACACAGTGCGCAGGTCAGGTTAAGCTGGTTGTAGCATCTGAGAGGTGTGGGTCCTAGGACTCTGAGAGCCAGACTGAGCAGAGAACTGCAGGGCCAAGGGTCCAGTGAAGAGAAGAGTTGGCCCAGGGCTACACAGCAAAGCAAGGGAGTAGAAAGTCCTTGGCCAGCACGCTGTCTGCCATTCTACCCTGCCTCTCACTGCCTGCCTTGCCCCTCTCTCTCCCCTTTTCAACATCCTGCCTTCCCTTATTGTTAAGATGGCCAAATAATTCATTTACTCTAAATTGATTGCCTGGAGACTACCTGCCTTTGACCTGGAAGCTGCTGTGTGTCAGGCTGCGGGAAAGAAGTCTCCATTCCCAGGACAGAGGCCCTTGAGTACAGGGGCTGCCTTCTTCCTGCCTGGATCTTCACCATCTCTGCACAGCTCTGATGGAATTGATGCTTTCTGTTGAGAAGCCAAGACCTTGTGGAGACAGATTCTTGGGTTGCTGGTTGCTGGAGTGGATGGAACCCTTGACCCGCTAGGCCAGGCCTTACTGCATCTGTGCCAGGCAGCTTCTTGCAGTTTGGCCCCAGCCACTCTTAGGAAAGACTGTTATGAGTATTTGATGACCCGAGGAAGGGACCTCATGGGCTTTACAGATGTCCCATCATCCATGTCAGGTGGATCCTCACAGCTGGTGGGTCAGTAACAGTCCCAGTAGTGCATCAGGGAATCAAGGGAGGAAGGGCTAAGATGGCTGCTGGGACTTGGGCAGGCCATCTGTGGAGAGGACTGACTGCTGAGGAAGAAGAAAGGGAGGTGGCCTCCCCAGAGGAGTACCAGGAGGGACTGGGATTTCCCCATCTGCTTCACAATGGGAGGGAGCACACAAGCAGCCCCTGCAAAGGGGCAAAGTCAGAAGTTGAACTTCAGTCCCTGCCTGGATCTAGGCTGGACAAGCTCCTTTTATCAGTGGGTACAGGAATGGTTGGTAACAGCCTGAGGTATTGAGTGCCCATCAGGCCTCATTGGGCCCCCAGCTGGACAAGGGAGATGATTGAGTTGGACCAACTACTGGTGATGGGGTCAGGGCCCTGGCCCTGTCCTCTCCCAGAGTTCTGCCTTGAGACATAATCCTATTGGCTACTGCTTTTTCTTGGTTCCCACTAGGGCCTCAGCTGGCAGCCCAGAGACCATGACCCATCGTGGAGGTCTTGTCCTGTTTGTAAAGGAAACTCATCCTGTGCAAAGCTGGGGATGCCTAGCTCCTAAACCTAGAGGTTGGAAACAGATCAGAGCCAAGCAGGACTGGAAATTAAAACCAGAGGATTTTGTAGCTGGAGTGAAGTTTCGAGAACACTTACTCCACCAGTCCTCTCCTTTTATAGATAAGGAAACAGGCCCAGGAGATTAAGTGACTTGACCAAAGTCACACAACAAATTAGTGGCAGAACTGGGCCTAACCTCATCCCTGTGGATTGGACAACAATGTGTAGTTCTAAAGCTGAATGGCAGGTTAGGGGTTAGGCTGGTGAGGCCTCTAGCACTGTCTGAGCAGCTGGTACCTTCAGGGGTGTGTCAGGGATGGGGATGGGTGCCTGGGCTTGGGTTGTGGAATGGCTGAGAGGGCCCAGGAGGGCTCAGGACAGCTGTGTGCTGCTTGGGGTTGGGTGTCCGCCTGGCTCGCACTCAGTACCCATGGCCACCTCCCCATTTTCTGTGCCTTATCTCACTATTTCAGCTGAGTCCAAGTTGTTTACTCTGTTCCTCTCCAGAGGGGCTCTGTCCCAGTTGGACAGGTTACCTTCGGGACATAAGCCTTTGCCCCACAAGCCGTGGAGAGGACCAAAATCAAGCTGCTTGAGCCCACTGTCTTGCTGATAGTTCAGGCCTGCCTGCCAGCCAGAGGAGCCCCTTATGCCCACCCAGTCCTACCAGCCTGCTTCCAGGGGCCAAGAGTGGGGAAGGCACCTGGGAGGAGTCCCTGTAAAGAGCTGGACTTGAATTAAGGTGGGCAGGAAGAAGACCTGGTTCTCTTGGGTTGTCCAGCCCTGGAGGAGCAGCCTTCCCTACTTACCTTTTTCCTTTGTGCCACCAAATGGTTGCTTCTTCCAGAGCAGAAACTGGCAGACACACAGAGAAAGCCAGAACCCCTGTTCCTCACCCACATGGGTCTGTGGCTGGGTGTAGGCTGGCAGAACAGGGACACCAAAAGATGGAGAAGTGGGGATTGCCCAGCCACCCAGCACCTTCCTACCCCTTAAGCACAAAGATGAGGCAGAAACCTGTCAGAGCTGAAAGTTCGTTTGGTTGCTCAAAACTCAGGTATGCACACATGTGGCAGCTGGGCAGCAGAGCCCTACTTGACCACCAGTCCTGTGTACCTGGACGTGTGGCCAGACTGTGGACTCTGGCTACCTCAGGCACCACCTCTTTGCATAGGGTTTTCCTCCATTAGTAACTACAGCCGACACAGACTTCCTCCACATTGTGCACACTGGTTCTGCCTTTGTCCTCACAAGTTGATACTTGGCATTAGCATGAAACTTGTGGGTGTGGGAGGGTTTAGAGAAAATTCTAACACAAAACATCTTATTAAATTGTACTTGAGAGATGAAAAAACTCCTGTTGTATTTTGACAGAATTATTTTTATTAAAATACACATCCATGAGCAGTCATGAGTGTCTGGTGTCTATTATGAGTCTTACTGGGATTGGCACCCCTAGTGTGGTACAGCTGTCCTAGCGGGCTTGGCCCCTTCCTAGCCCACCTCTCGAGTGTGCAGGCTCTTGGTGTCTCCTCAAGGACCCTCAAGACTTTGGGCATTTGCAGAACCCCAAAGAGCATAGGCCCTTAAGCTTTGATTCTCTCCCACAAAACAGCTTTCATCTGAGACAAAGAAAAAGTCAAATATTCAACTTCAGAGAGGTGGGCCATAGGATCTCCTCCCCTCAGAATAAGATTTTAATACATTCCAAATATGCTCACCACAAACACTGGACAGTCAAAAAGAACTCTTCTGAGGGGTATTAAGGTTAGCTTCCATTCAGTCTGAGGAAAAAGAGCTCATGCCAAAAACCCTAGTTAGGCTGACCCTAGAAGATTAATCTTTCTCAGCTTCGGTTCTCCTATCCTTAAATTGTGGCTGATTCTTCTACCCTGTGGTGATAGAGGATTATAACATGCACAGGGCAGGGCCTGGCATATAGGGACACAGTATATGTTACGACTCTGCCTCTATGAGTATGCTCCCTGGTGTGATTCGCCTACTGCCTCAGTCTGCCTCCCCTGTCCCCAAGGCACCAGGGCTTTATGCAGAGGAGATAAAACAGATTATGCTGCTGTCCACCTGGAGGTAAGACTGGAAAACACTGGAGGCAAAGAAACCAGCTAGAAGGCCAAGGCCAGACACAAGAAAACAGGTTAGAGAAATATTTAGGGGATGTTAGCACCACAGGATGAGTGGCCAGATGTGAGGGAAATTGGAGAAGTAAGAGCCGAGGCAAATGTAGGCTTTTGGTTGGATTGAAAGGATGGATAATATAGGGATATATTACCCACAAGATAACATAGGGAACAGAAGGGAACAGGTGGTGGCTAAAAGGCACTGGAGTAGGGAGGTCTGGGGAGCATATAAACCCACATCTCAGAGAGAAATGGTTCCTGGAACTGGAAAAGGGTTCTGTGACCCAGTAAAAAAGGAAATCTGTCATGGATGCTCAGTGAACATCACTAGCTAATTAAAAGCTCTAAAAATCCTGTGTTAAGACATGTAGCTTAACCCAGCATTTTCCAAATGACATTACTACAGAATGTTTCACTCGGGTATTTTACAGGACTCTCAGGGAAAAGCTAGTGTACGGAGAAGAGTGGTGTATTAGATTAAGCACAAATGTCCTAGTTCCGTAAGTGAAGATGCAGAAGATTCATTTCCTTTTAGACCGGTGGTTGTCAACCAGGACCAATTTTGCCCCCCAGGGAACATTTGGCAATGTCTGAAAATATTTTTGGTGGCCACAATGGGGTAGGGGTGCTACTTGTATTTAGTGGGTAGAGGCCAGGGATGCTGCTGAACATCCTACAATGCACAGACAACCCTCCACAACAGAATTACCAGGCCCAAAATGTCAACAGTGCAGCTGAGAAATCCTGCTCCAGAGTGAAACTTAGAACATGACCGAAAAGCAGATCAAACACAAGGACACTTTGGTTCTCCCTTTCTGCCTGGCTGTTCAGAATCCAGAGGGAATGAATAAGGGGATAAAACCCCATTAGAAGAAGTTAGAGGTTACAATTTCTCATCACTCTGGAAGCCTTCTATGCTCATAAAAGTGGCAGCCATAGCAGGAAGTCTTGTCTCCTCCTGCCAAAACAGGGATAGCCCTGCTGGTCAGCAGGTCTCAGAGGGAACAAATGCCTCACCTTGACGGACATATCACAGGATGATGCTCTGGAAAGATGGCTGGGACACCTTCCTAATGCCAGCTGAGGTGAAGGAATGGTCTAGTCAACTAGAGTCAGACAAGCAGAAATAAATCCTAATCCCACATTTCCAACATAGCCTATTTTTACACTAAGGCTTACAGGTTTGTTTCGCTGCTCTAGAGGACAGTCTGGTGAAACAAAGGGTAGTCTCGTTACAAAATGGTACTTATTTGAGGGGGAAGAGCCTCCAGTATAGATATCAGGGGGGCTGAGGTCACCCAGTCCTGAAGAGCACTGACATCTAAGGAACAAACAAAGAACATCTAGAAGAGGAGTTCAGATAGGCACGGAAAAGCGAGTCATTAGGAGTCAGCCAGGAAGTCTGACGACTTAGAACCATCGTTCTGCAAAGATAGATCGTTATCCAGCAGCAGACCTTCCTTCATTCCCGGACAACCAAGGCCCACTATAGTACAGTATGAGTAAAACCTCCTCGCTCTTGCTGCTGGGCGTCGGACCGGAAAGAAGCCTAGGCTGGAAATCTGCTGCCTCCACCGCCTCCATCGCCGGAAATGAGTGACCGCTGTCTCGAGTTAGGCTGCTTAACCTCCGCCCCCAACCAGCGAGCATGCGCAGCTCTCGGTCACGGCCCCTCCCAGAGCTGGTCCACCCCCTCCAGGGAGCATGCGCAGACCTCCCGCTGTCCCGCCCCTCCCTTTCCAAAGACCCCGGTTCCTTAGAAACCGGGCGGCGCTTTCCCGGTGGCGGCGCGCTAGACCCCCGGGTCGGTGCGTCCCCGCCATCCTCCTTTACCGAGGACTGGTGGCCGCCGAGTCCGGTCTGGACCCATGGTCTCCGGTGCGGCGCAGGGCGGGCGATGCCAGCATGCCAGGTGAGAGACGGCCCGCGACGACGGGTGAGGATGAAGGAGGGTATGGCGCGGCAGCGAGCGGGCTCCGGGAGGGCCTCCTCCGCGGCCGGGCGCCGGAGGTCGGAGGCGGGGATACGTAGAGCCGGGGCTGGAGGGGGCCATGGTAACTGCCGGAGCGGGCTCGGAGTTCGGGAGTTGCCACGAAGTTCGTCCTCCCACCTCAGAAATAGAATCTGCAAGTTTGGTAGTAGAATTGTTGAATTTTGGCTCCTGGAAGGACCTTGGCCATAACCCATCCCTTTACTGGACGCGAAAACCTAGGCTCCCCCGCCCTGTGCCGAGCAGACCCTCTACCTGTGTGAGGACCGACGCTCTGTGGATGAGGATGTGAGGTACGGAAACCTCAGACAAAGGGCTCGTTGGGTAGCTGGTCCGTCGTCTTTCAGAGTGAGGTGGGACTTTTTAGGGGGTAAATCTTTATTTAAGGAAAGAGTGTGCAGGTAGCAGGTGGGAGAAGGGACGCTCTAGAAGGTGCGAGTGGCTCTGCCAGCCCCAGAGAGTCCACTGACCATATCTTTTGGGGCCTGACCTACCTTTGAAGCCCTGGAAGGAAGCCGCTGGACTTGTGGCGACAAAAGGTGAGGTGAAGTATTCCCATCAAGGCATTATCACATGAATGGTGAAGGAGAAAGAGGGGCAGGAGATCCGGACCTGTGAATGGTCGTGTGAAGAGTTTTTAGCAGAATCTGAAGAACAAAATAGGAAGAGAAAAGTTTAAAGCTGCCTTGGATAGACACCATGGAAGGTTGTAAACCTTATTTATATTCATTGTTGCCACAGTGTCATTCTGAGGGCAAGACACATGAGGAAGGAAGTGGGTGGCCTTTGAGTATCCAGAACCTGGTGGCATAGGGCCCAGAGCTATGGGGCACAAAGGTCTCAGAAGGAAGAGCCCTTAGTCTGTGACCCTTCAGTTGAAGGGAACAGCTGCTTAAATTGGAAAGGACACTTAATGTGTTATGGAGAGATATGGAGATGGTAGTCAGAGGAAAGCTAGATACATTCTTGATAAGGAAACTCATTTTCTTCTGAAAAGCTGTGCCAGGGAACAAAAGCATTTTAAGGCCATTCATTTTACAGAATATGTGAAAAATGACTACTTTTGGACTAGGAGTTTAAAGAATCTATCTGGACCAGGAGGTGAAACTTTTCAGCAGACAGTTCTATTGTTGGGCCCCCTTGTTTTACAGCTAAAGATTCTATTGTAAGAGGCTTTCTCTTACCACCTGATTGTTCTACTTTTTCTATGGAATGATTTGGTCTGGATCTGATCTGTTATTTTATTTGCAGGGAAAATTCAAAGATGTGATTTCTACAGTAATACCAGAACCCACTAGTAGTAGGATTAGCAATGCAGGAAAAAAAGCCTCCTCCCCAAAAGACATAAAGATTTGTAACATGGGGAAAAGAAGTGTGTGATTTTTAAAAGATGTCCCTGATTCTAATCATCAAAGTCAGTTTGGTACTAGCTTGATAAAACTAATTTTCACTGTAAATTCGACTTTGCAGCAGGTTTTTTTCCCCTCAGAGTGAGAAGAGAAGATAACGTTAAAAGTATGATAATGTTAATAGATCAACTTAGTTTAAGGAAGAGAGCTTTGTTCTTCCTTTGTTCATAAATCAATTCCAGACCATAACTATAGGTATTGTAGTTGTGGATTTTACTGACTTTTCTCGCATCTCTGGAACTATTTGTATAAGTACCTCAAGAAATATAATAGGGTATTATCAGAAAGGTATGTGGAGAACATTGGCACTGCTAACCAAATCCTGTCAGAAAAGCTTTCTGAAAACCATTGTATTCTGTGTGGAAACCCTCATTACTTTAGCATTGGCTCAGATAGAAGACAGACACGTAGGCTAAAATCCAAGTAGATAGAAGGGAGCAATTACTGTCTGTGGAGCTGTATAGGGTGTAGGAGGTGCTTTGAATGCCTGTGCAAATACTTCCTTGAATGAGCATTTGGAGGAGATACTTCTTAAATGTGGTAAGTGTGTCCCATGGATTTGTATGCATTATTTTAGCCCCAATAATCAGAAAGACGCTTGTTTTCAGAGAAGAAAGACGGGCTTACGGACTCTTAAAAGTGTTTCTTCATTGCTATGGCATGAAACCTTTGACCAATAATTACTTAACATCCATTCCATTTTCTGGGGCAGCTGAGGGCAGTTATCAAACCTGGCCTATAGTAAAGTAATCAGCAGTATTTAACTGGCCAACTTACCAGATAAACCAGTAAGGCTAACAGGATTTACTTTCATTGAATTGATATTCTGGTTATACAATAAGAGGAGAAATGAAATGGAGACACAGTGGAATCTGATGTAGGAAGTTATGATACAGATGTGTTCAGAAAACACAGGCATCAGAAGCAGAAGAGCCCTTCTGATGCCTAACAAGCCACTTGTGTATTTATAGTAGGAGGTCCAATTCTAGGATAAATCCACTATTAGAATTGGACACTGTCCAGAAAAAATTGGAGATTTTGCTGTTTTTGAGAATTCATATACAATATACTAATAGAGTTTTGTTCTTCTTACATGCAGAAAACCAGCTTTGTATTAGTAAACTTCAGGAGAGCCTAAAAGTCCAAAGTACTTGAGAATTTAGATGTCAGGTATTTTAAAAAGTGGAGAATGAAAGATATTTGAAATATGTTTGGGCTTATGAAAGTCAGAATGATAGAAGATACTGAGAAAAACATGAAAACAGTAAAACTTCCCAGCACTCTAACATCACTTATGAACTAGCCATTAGGTCATGGATGAGCTCATTAAAGTACTATCTCTTTAAACCCAGACAAAGAGGATGAGAAACGGAGTAAATATTTCTATTTCATGATGATAGGAATGAACACTTAGAAAACAGTATTAAACATTAAGAAGGAAGAGATGCGTATTCCTGCATTACTTAAACATATTACACTCAAACCCTATCTTTAACACTTGTTTTTAGTTTCTGCTCTTAGAAGGGAAGTTGCAAGTACTGCCTTTGTCCTAGGTACTGTCAGTTTTCAAAGTTGTTGGTGACAAAATGCCACACTCTTTGGGACCCAGGATCGCCAGGAATTGCTGTAGGGGTAGCTCACTCTCCCCACCATGCCTCAGAGCCATTCCCAGAGAAGCTTTTTCTATAAGGGTTCCTATCCATCTTCTACCATGAAAAATTAGGAATGAAGGTTTTAAGGAATGGAAGCTCAGTACTGAGCACAGTTTTCTTTTCTGGCCTGGGATAACTGCTACTCTCAAACTGTCCACTCTCAATTTTTCATGAGAATAGGTAATCCCAAAATAGAACCAGAAACACTTCTACTTGACTTTGAGATTTACCATGATCATTTTATAACCTCAAAATCTTTATTATTTACTTTCATAATTATATTTTGCTTAGAATGATAATGTTAGGCAAATCGTGTAATTTCTGGACCATAGTTTCTTAACCTATGTAATTTATAATAGAGAACAATTTGAAAATGACATAAATGTCTAATGCTAGAAAAATGAAAAACTGGTTTATGTAGTCAGTAAAATATCATGCAACCATTAAAAACTGATAACATGAAAAATGCTTGTGTCAAAATAGTGATACAAAGTTGTGAATACAATTTGATCACAAATACATCAAACAAATTTAAAAACTTAGCAAAAAGGGACTTAAGAACACACAGTAATTTTCCTAATGAGTAAATAGTTTAAAAAACAAACCATTCAGAAGTTTCTTGCTTGTGTAAAGAATGACACTGTACTTGTTTCCTCTCTGCAGGCCTTCACCCCCTCTATCTTTCTGACTGTATTAAAAGTGGAGGGGAGAACAGTAGCAGGGACTGGGCAGTGTGGATGTTTCCTATCTCAGGTGTCACGAACCAATCAGTAATGCAGTTTCCTAGGGTAATGAATTTACATGTATATATTTGAAAGGTGACCGTAGGATCTTATGCTGCTTTCTAAGACTGCTATTTCTTTGGTGCTTGTTGACAAATAGTTTGACCCTTAGTGTCCCTTTGGTGCTTGTTGATGGATGGTGTAGTATTACAGCATCCCAAAGCATATTATAGGATGTTCCATGTGGGTAATGGTTTCTGCAGCCCACTGGTGGTTCCTGCTAGGAAATGGTTATTATCTCTGAGGGGCTGTTCTAGGGGTGGCTCTGGGAGCATGTGAGATGGTGTCAGTCATCCAGGCATCCTCTGATTGTCAGGGAGATGGGGGATGGTAGAGAGATCAGCTGTACTTGCCCTCACTTTTCAGCCTTTTGTTTTCATATTCCTGTGCCAAGGGCTAAGGGGACCTGTTTTTTGAAGCAATGCAGGAAATGATTGAACATACTATTTCTTATCTGATCTTATTTTCAAAACTAAATCATTGTGCTTAAATGGATGTCTTTGTTCTCCCAGCTGAGGGCTTGCTCCTGGTCATGGTGGTTATTCTTTTAAAATTATTGTCTTGGCTTCTTCTTCCTTCACTGCTCAACATCCCTGATATGCTAAGATTGCTGTCCAAATAACATTTGAATGCCTCTGAGTAATTTCTTAATTACAGGAATGTTACGAAAATACCTTGAAGTGTTAAGCTTCATGGACCTGTTAACTCCTTAATACACAGTCTTAGTCCTGAAAGAGCTTAGAGTCTCAATAGTGAGACAAGACATTGGTCATCATTTAAACAATAAACAGAAAATTCTAAAATACTAAAATGAATGGGTATTTTCAAGTAGGCATATTCCCATATACATCCTGTTATTTATTTTATAACCAGCCTCCTTTATTACACATTAACTAAAAGGAATGCAGGAAAAAGAGAGGGTGGTGTGGCAAAGACTCTCCTGAGATTAGATTATTTTACATCTCACATTTAACTGCTAGAAGATTGTTAGATTACAGCTGAGCATGATCATGGCCTAGTTGGTAAGCAGTTTTCTGCTTATAAGTAGGAGATAGTTGTGAAGAACACCAGGCATTTCCAGTCACTGGAGAACAACTTAACCTTCCCGGTGACCAGAGGCCATGTAACAGAGTTAGAGAACACCGGTCAGGGTTGCTGTGCTCTGGGGTGCCCTAGGAATGTCCTACACCTGAAATCAGAAGGAAGACAGTTGGGTGACTCCCTAAAGTATCTCTTGCTGTCTTAAAAATAGCTGTTTTCACAGGAGCAGAATACTTGTATCTATATAGAAGTGAAAAATGCAAAGAAAACTTCAGTAAATTAGGTTTGCACATTGAAAAATGTTTTATCATTGTAATTAAAAACTCATCCTCTTCTTGGGACCACAGGTAAAGCCAGAGTATGTAATACACCTCTCTCTAGGACTGGCTACTTTACATGCACTGCAGCCAAGTGTGCTTTACCTCAATAATTAAAAGGTAGGGGCAGAGTCTTTGTCACTTACCTGCCACTTATTATGTTCCTGTGACAAATCAGTCCTTAGTATTCTGCTATGGGTGTAGCAAGAATTGGAAACTAAGCTGCAGGGACCTGGCCTGTCTGGATCACTGCTCTATGCCCCAGCTCCTGGCATAATGCCTGATTCATTGTTGCCCTAACAGATATTAGGGAGTGAATGAGGAAAGGACTCTGGTGACTGGATATTGTGCCATTAAATGGGGTGAGGGAGCACAAGAGGAGGTTCATGTTCGAGGCGAAAGATGAATTTGGGTTTGAAGAAACCGATAGGTCAGTCAGGTGGAATTTCCAGTAGACACTTTGAAGTATAGAGCCAGTTAGAATGTTTGCATAGAAATCAGAGTGAAGTTGAAGGATTAGGTAAAATTGCTCTGTAAGAGAGTAGGGCTGAGGATGGAATTTTCGGTTGATGTCAATCTAGAACTCACTGTTAAGGCAATCTTAGAAAAAAAAAGTCTTGTTATTGCCAGATTTTCAAACGCAATAATGAATTAATATGGCTGATAGATAAGTGCTTTTTCCTACTGTAATCATCAGCTGAAACTAACTTTTAAATCTGATAGTGATCCAGATACCTCTGTGGATGTTAAATTTACTTCTCCTTTATGACCTGATTTAGCTGACCCTTTTGTACATTGGGTAGTTATGCCTCATTAGACAGGTCATTAGGCCTATCATTAGTGTCCCTCCTGGGACACTTTGTGGAGGGTGCAGGGAGATGGGGAACTGGCATCTTTGGCTGGGGCAGCATACGCTTTCTTGTTCTGTGATGGCTGCCTAACAGTTTGTCTCCATGTCAGCTCGTGGGGATGGGAGAATAGCATTTCTTTCCTTTGTCCTGTTTATGTTTTTGCTGTTAGTGAGAAGACAGCGATCTCTGACTATGTCATTGGGTCAGTGTAAGATACTTAAAATAAACAGACAAATCATAGGAAAACCAAACCTCCTCCACAGAGCCTCTGGGTGGGTCTTTGAAACCCGGGGACCAAAGCATTTATCATAACTAATTTGTAAAACTCAATACTGGTTTCTTCAGTGTGGCTTTTATTTTTCAATGACAATATGAATATAAGTAAAGAAACACTTTCATATCTACCTGAAAGCAGTCCTGCAGAAAGTATTCATTCATGTTACCATTTCAGACTGTAAGTACAAGCTGTTAAAGGCGAGCTTGTAACTGTGCTGTAAGTAGTCCCTCTGCTATGGAAATGCAGTTCAGAACCCAAGCTGTATACTTTGCCTGACGTCTGCTTGGGCTCCGGTGATGAGGTGTGGTTGTCTTTCCTCTTTGGGTCCAACTCTGCTATCCAGGCAGTGACAGCCTATCTAGCACACTGGCTCAGTTCCAAAAGGGCGGCTGGGGGACAATTAGACACACCTTCCTAATTAATTCTTGGTACATGACTGATGTTGAAGGCCACATGGAAGGCATTTCTGCTTATTTCCCCAACAGGTTCCTGGGTTTTGCAAAATAAAGATTAAGCTTAAAACTGACCTTCACATTTTATCTCCTTTACTGTGCTCAAGAGTTCTGCTCTTATGTTACAGATCCCTTTGCAACTAGATGTTAAGTCATGGCACTGGCCTTTTAGGGTGATGTTCCATGCTATCAGTTCTGGAGCATCATTCAAATAAGCTTATACTCTTTAAGATTTTAAAACATCTTTTATTTAAAATCAGGAAGGCAAAGAAGGACCTGGGCAGGAAAAACTGTTGCTTTCTAGTCAATGCAGCTGCCACAGAGCCTTTGGCCTGACTTCTTGATTCATCCATTCTCACACTTAATCATTCCTGTGCTCATTCCTCAGTTATTACTCAGCACCTACTCGGTGTGCTCTGCCCTTGGCGACACCCATGTGTGAGATAGGCAAGGTCTTGACATCATGACAGACCCCAAAGAAGTGTGAAGGTCACCATGATAGCCGAAGTCCAGGCTGCTTGGGGCCTTTGAGCAGAATCACTTAGCCCAGCCCAGGCACATCTCTCAGACAAGTTTAAGTAGAGACCTAACAGATCTGAAGAGTTAGCCTGAGGAAAAAAGAAAAGATTGGCTGGGAGGGTTTAGCTCAGTGGTAGAGTGCTTTCTTAGCATGCATGAGGTCCTGGGTTCAATCCCCAGTGGCTCCGTTATAATAAATAAATGAATAGATAAACCAAATTACCCCCTGACACACACAGACAGAAAATAAAAATAAAAAAATAAAAAGATTGTCCCAGGCAGAGTAAACAGTTTGGATCAAAATGTCTTGTTCAGGGAACCAGAGCAGTGGATGAATTCAAGGGGCATTAGTGATGCCTCATTGATGGAATGTAGTGACGGACTGGCTGTGGGGGCAGGAAGGCTTCACTACAACCAGTGTGGTTCCTTATGAACTGGTTAGCTTTGACTCACTACCACTTGTTTGAGTCCACTGTCACTTGCTTTCCCTTCACGATTGTCTGTTGACATTTGACTGAACACATAGCCCCTGAGTGCTGGGTCATTGTGGTCCTGCAAGGCTTTGATGCACTGTGCGCTTTTCTGTTAGAGGGAGGAAGTTGACTACAGGGGGACTGACCTAACTGATAAGCATGAGTCATGTCATGTGGAGGCAGAATGGTAGTTGGAGAGACAGTTTTGGATGAGGGCATCTTCTTGGAAGGTTAAGTTGGAGCTTAAGGCTGAGAGCAGTGGCTCATTTTCCTAATCCCAATTGGCAGGCAGAACTATTCTCTTATCATATGATGCTTTCTTTCCTAAACCATTAAACCAGATCCTGCCCTGAACTACTTAGATTAGCAACATAAGTAATCTCTTTATTATACGTGTGAACATATCCCAAAGTCATACAGAATTATATATAGTTTTGATGAGTTCAGTGTATGTCTTTGTTTATTGGTTAACAGGAGCAAGGTCTGAAATCTTTCATTTTTTCAGCAAATATTTATTGAGCACCTACTACATATCAGGCCTTGTTCTAGGCACTTGAGGGTACAGCAGTGAACAAAACAGACAAAAACTTCCCTTTCCTCAAGGAGCATACACTGGCACAGGAGTGGTAGGGTGAGACTAACAATGGGAAAATATACCTGTTTCTGGTAAGACAACATTTGAGTAGTGACCTGAGGAGCTACTTAATAACTTAATAACTAGGGTCATGGCCTTATCACTGGCCACAGTGCTTTATTTTAGCATATTTTATATTAAGATACAATTATTGAAAAAATTCTTGCACAGAAAAATTTTAATTCCCAAACAAGCCCCTTGACACTGGCCCTGTGTGGAATGTGTCTGAGGGGACAGAGGTCTGCGGCAGCATCTGTGGAGGAGTGCCCCAAGGTTGCACAGCTCTGGAAGGCTGTTCCTGCTAGGGATTCCTGATGAGGGGTGGTTCTGGGGTGGGGACTGAGCAAGGGCTTCCCACCCTTGTGATGTGCTAACCCTTATTGCCCAACCTGTACAGCTGCAACCACAAACTGTTTCTCACTTACACATTATTTCTCACTTACAGCCTTCGTTAACTTTGCTTGCCTACAGCAGTGCCACAGAAGAATTCCTTTTTGAATGCTTCCCTCCTTAGTATGAGTTGCTTATCAGTGATGAGGACTTGACTAACACCTAACACCTGCAGCTCAGCAGTTCACCCAATGTGATAGTTGGCTAGGAAAAAGTGCCACTTCACAAATGCCAAGAAGCTTACTGGATCATTGTACTTATCTTGGCTTCAGCCATTGTCTCTATACAGTCATCCCTTGGTATTCAAGTGGGGCCAGTTGAGGGTAGGGGTGGGAGGTGGGGAACTTGGTTCCAGGACCCCTATAGTTACCAAAATCTGAGGATGCTCAAGTACCTTATATAAAATGGCATAAAACATTCACACATCCTCTCATATACTTTAAATCACCTCTAGATTGCTCAATAACACTTAATACGATGTAAATGCTATGTAAGTAGTTGTAAATACAATGTAATTACTATGTAAGTAGTCAGTGGTGCCCAGCAAATTCAGGTTTTGCTTTTTGGAACATTTTGGTATTTTCTTTTTTAAAAATATTTTTAATCCATTGTTAGTTGACTCCGAGAATGTGTAATCTGCAGATATGGAGGGCCAGCTGTATTGGGACCAAAAGAATACTTACAAACTTTTTGTTTTACTTGAAAGGAAAGGGACTTTTAATTCAGACGTATCCGTTTGATTATAGACATAAATCTGCAAGGTGAAACTAGGTTGTTCTGTACTCTCAGACACAATTTTTGGTGATTAAAAATTGAAGTATAATTTATATACAATTAAATGCACAGATCCTAAGAATTCAGTTTGATGAGTTGTGACAAATCAATGCAACACAAGATATAGAACATTTCCCATCATCACTCCTTTCCTCATGCCCCTTTCGAGTCAGTTCCCCCCCCATCAACCACTACCACTACCACCTTCTAACTACTGTCACTAATAAGTAAGTTTTGCCTGTTTTTGTACTTTAAATAAATGCTTTTAAGATTCATACATGTTGTTGCATATATTAATAGTTCATTCATTCTTACTGCTTTAATGTATTCCATTGTATGAGTCTACCATAATTTGTTCATCCAGTCTCCTATTCATAAACATTTCGGTTTATTTCCAGTTTGGGGCTAAGGTGAATAAGGCTGCTGTGAACATTTTTTTTTTTTTTTTGTGGACATATGTTTTCATTTTCTTGGGTAAACATCTACAAGAAAGTGTCAGTTTTCCAAGGTGATTGTACTATTTTACACTCCCACCAGCAAAGCATGAGAGTTCATTTGCTCCGTATCCTCTCCATACTTTGGGATTTTCAGTCTTTTTTTCCCCTCACCATTCTAACTGGGTATCTCAGTGTGGTTTTAGTTTGTGTATCTCTGATGGTTAATGATATGGAATGCCTTTTTATATGTTTATTGGCCATTTCTGTATCTTTGTTGTGAAGCATTCTATGTCTTTTGACAATTTAAAAAATCAAGTTGTTTGTTTTTTTATTGTTGATGTATAGGAGTTCTGCATACAAGTCCTTTGTTACATATGTTTGGTGAATATTATTTGGCTTATCTGTGGCTTACCTGTTTATTTTTTTAGTGGTGTCTTTTAATAGGCAGAAATTTTTTTTTTTTGAGTAAAGGTAGATTTATTTAGAGAGATACATTAAAAGGCAAGAGAAAGGCCATGAGGTGTGGCGGTTGGGTGCTCAGATTAGAGTAAAAGTAGGTACACACTCCATAGACAGAGTGCGGGCCATCTCCAAAGAGAAGGGAGAGAGAGAGGCAGCCAGGCAGAAATTCTTTAAAATTCTGAAATCTAGTTTATCAATGGTTAATGCTCTTTGTGTCCTGTCCAAGAAATCTTTACCTGCCCGATGGTCTTGAAAATACTCTCTGACATGTTTTTCTAGAAGATTTGTGGTTCTGGCTTTGATTCGTTTTGAATTAATTTTTGTGTATACAGTGAGAAAAGGGTCAAGGTTTTTTGTTTGCCATATGGATATCCAGTTGTTTCAACACCATTTTTTAAAGAGTGTTTTCTTTCCCCATTGAATTGATTTAATGGTTTGGCTGAAAATCAGTTGACTGCATTTGTGTGGTTTGAAGGGGAAAGATAGTATTACAAGGCAGTTACTTTATCTATAGAAATCTCTAGTGGCTCTTTTTGAAGACTGGCACTAAAAAAAAAGAAAGCATAATTTGTAATTTAAAAATAAATAGTTACAGGGCAAACTATTATAGATGGATTTTTAAATAGCTTAGATGGAACCACCCAGGCTCCATTCACCTGTAAGTTTCTGAATAGCTTGATTCTCCTAACAGTATCAGGATGACAAAATTCCAGAACAAGTAATGACACTTGAAAAAACCTCAAACAACAGTATTCTTAAAGATGTACTGAGAGTTATGTAGGATGAATAAAGGACAACATGACAGAGAAAACAACACTACTCAATTTTCCTGTTATATTTCTCTCATCAAAGAACTAGCTAGAAAGAGCAGGCACAGGGAAGGTAGAATACGCCTTTCTCAGTGAGTTTTGTTCTCCTGGTCCATTTGTATTACATCCCAAGGGTCTGAGAAAACTAGCAGGTTACCATGCTATGCCCTCATGTCCTGTCAATAACTTTGAGGCATCCTAGAGCAAAGGGAGATGCCAGAAGATGGATGATAAGCAACATTTGTCCCAGTTTTCAAAAAATGGGAGAAGAAACACCAGCTCTAAGTTTTTGAGTCTGATGCTGGTCATTCCTCAGAAAAACACTAGGTCATTTCATCAAACAAATGGCCTCTGAACACTTGGAAAGAGAATTGGTGAACCCTGAAAAGTATATAATATATAAAGCTATATAATGTCGGTTTATAAAGGACAACATCATGTAACATTTATCAAGGGCTGACTCTATGCAAGGTGCCTAAGCTATAAACATCTGGTTGTCAACTGTAAGGAGAGCACATCGTCACTTCTGACTCTATGTGTATGTGTTTGGTAACCAAGCCAAATGGTGAGCTTTGAGGACATTATGCTAAGTGAAATAAGCCAATCACAAAAGTACAGGCATGATATGATTCCACTCATATGAAGTACCTGGGCTAGTCAAACCCATATAGACAGAAAGTAGAATGGTGATTGCCAGGGGCTGGGGGGAGGGGCAATAGGGAATTATCATTCAGTGGATATAGAGTTTCAGTTTTGCAGGATAAAAAGAGTCCTGTGGATGGGTGGTGATGATGGTTGTACAACAGTGTGAATGTTCTTAATGCCACTGAACTGTACGTTTAAAAATAGTTAAGTGTATATTTAACTTTATGACAAACTGTTTTCCAAAGTGGCTGTACCATTTTTCATTTTCACTAACAATGAACAGTTGCTTTATATCCTTTCCAGTAGTTGATAGCAGGTTTTCTGAATTTCATACATTCTAATAGGTGTGGAATTGTAATAAATAAGTTTTAATTTGCATTTCTAATTAATGCAGCTTAGTAACTAATCTAATGACTTGATACTGTGAATTATAGTCATCTGTTTTAGAATATTGAACCAGCCTTACATTCCTGGAATCAAACTCTGTTAGTAATTATGTGTTGTCCTTTTAACACATTGATAGATTGTTTGCTAATACTTTGTTGAGGATTTTGTGTGTATGTTCATGAAGGTTGTTGGTCTATAGTTGATGTCATTTTCGGCTTTTCCCTCTCCCCTCATAATCCCAAATCCTATTGATAGCTGTCTGCTCCATTTCATTCCCTCCATCAGACTCTCTTTATCTCTTATTTGATATCTTAACTGGTTCTCTGTAACTTGTGTCTCCTAGACTCTATTTCACCTGCATCAAATTTTCTAATAATTTAGTAGGTCTCATTGCTTACTGTATTTGTTAGGGTCCAGGCAGGAAACAGCCAGTACATTCAAAGGGTTATTAAAAAGCCTTTAATGAAGAGATTATTTACAACATAAGAGCGGTATGGGAAACCTACAAAAGATAATGGAGCACCAAGGGATTGGCAGGGACTGGCTACAGCTGGTAGTGTTACCACCTCAGGCGCACTGGGGGGAAGGGAGGGTTACTGGAACCCAGCAAAATCCATGGCTATGGGAGAGGGGTCCTCATTAGGCACTATGACCTTAGTCAAGGATCACAGCCCCTGCCAGAGCCACATCCTGGTAGGGAGAGAGGCAGAGAACAAACATCATAACCTTTCTTCCTATGCTCTGATCTCTCCTGAGATTGGCTGAACCCAGATGGAAGCTAGAGGGCCTGGAGCCAAGGTGATATAGTCCTTAAAGATTGACCTTCTGACTAGTGGGAGACCAAGAGGACAGAGAGGGGATCAGGTGGTGAAGGTGGGGCAGCCCAAGAGTACCCAGCACACCTACCTCTCAAAATCCAAACTCCTTACGTTAACACTTGTGCCACCAGCTCTGGTTTCTCCCTTTCTGACTTACTGCTCCTGAAGCTAAGCCTGTGTCTTTTCATGTTTTTATCCCCTATAGTCTCCCTGTTAGGGCCCTCAATAAAGGTGTGATGTATGAACAGAGAAACGTTTGTTTGAGTGGTGGAGCTGAGGCAAGCAATCACCAAGCCAGGCGGTAGAATGAAATTTCCTGGCTCACGCTCATTACTAAAGATGAAAGAAGAGTTTTTCCAAACATACAAGCCTCTGTTTTTAATGGAGGCTCAGAGAAGCTCAATAACCTGCTCAAGGTTTTACAGCTGGTTGTGGCAGGTCTTTTACCTGCCTGGGACCCTGGAAAAGTTACCTAGACTCTCTAAGCTTCTGCTTTCCTCAACAGTAAGACAGAGTTGCATGGACCTGGAGGGACAGGCTATATATTTCACTAAACACTGTCTGGCCTATTGCACTCACTGCATATTAGCTTAGGATATTATCTTCATATTCCTACACATCTTTTGAAGAGGAGATACCTAGGTGAGTCATACACAGCTTAAAATAAAAAAAAAAAAAAAGCAAAAGACCCATGTAGTGACTTACTATGGGCCAGACCCTATTTTAAATGGCTTTATGAATATTAACTCATTTAATCCTTAACTCCTCTATAAGATAGATACATTAACCCCATTTTACAGATGAGGAAGTAGAGGCACAGAATGATTAAGAAACTTACCTGATGTTACCTAGCTGGTAAATGGTAGAGCCAGGATTTGAGCCCAGGCAAGGTTGGCTGCAGTTCCATGCCTCTCACCTCTGTGCTACCTTCCCCATAACCTATAGCCTTGTCAAACTATGTAAGCCAGCCCTGTCGAAGCACTTTCTACCCTTTCCTGACCAGCATGTGGTGTTTGGAATGCATGTGAGCTAGGGGCGACTAGGTCTGTGGAGATCTTTGGAGGTGCATGAAAGGTATGTATAAGGATAAGCACTTAAGGACATTTTAGGTAGGGCTGAGGAAGGGTAGTCACTGAAATAAATGAGGAAAACCAGCTCTGCCTACGTGAGCAGGAAATACCTAGTCATCAAGCCTGCCTAGCTTCATGCCATGTGGCTTTCTCAGAGGCCAGCTCTTACCCCTTCATAGGCGTTGATGAAGCTGCTTTTGAGTCAGTATCAGTAACACAGAGGTTTTTAAAATTTCTTCTAATCCATTCTGTTGTTTTAAGCCACCGATACAAACATACACCTAAATATAACTAGAGTATGAAGGAATGAGGTGCGAGAGAGGAGGAAGTTTGCACTGGGCATGAATTTAGAGAGGACATGGACGTCCTTGTTTATGGTGTCTGTGTCTCAATTCTTTGGCCCTTACAGCTGTTGATGATTAATGGCCCACAAAGCTTAGGCAGAATCTTACTTATGTAGTGCTACAAATTTTATACTCTCAAGCTCCCAGAATATCCATGACCTGTAAATAATGCCCCCCCCCCCAAAGAAGACCTCCTCTAAATGCAGAGAGTGATCAAAATAGCTAAAAGGAGTTCAGGACATGGAAGTTATAGAAGATACTATGTGACTGACCTGTTTTCTATCTAGAAGGGAAGTCTGTAAGGGCAAGAGAATTATCAGCAAAGAGGAAAGAGTTGGCTGAGAGGCCACGGACGTTATTCACTTCAGGAAGAAAGATGGTTAAGATAAAACCCAATGGTAGAAGTGATAGAGTACAGGGGAAAAGCCAAGCTCCACAGCCCCAGAAAATAGAGGCAGGAGGAGGCAGGAAGCTGACAGGAGTCTGAAATTAGAGGCAGCTCTAGTCGTGCTTATTTCAGTGGTTCACAAAGGTACAGGTATCCTTCAGGTAGGATTAAGTGGTACAAGGGCTGTTCTGTGGGCTGTACTGGCAAACCAGCCCCTAACATAGACATGTACTTTGCACGGTACACTTATATCTACAGTAGAAGCAAGAGAGATGCTGGATCTGAAAATGAAATTAAGAAAATAATTTCATTTACAATAGCATCAAACAAAATAAATACTTAGAAATAAATTTAACCAAAAAAGTATGTAACTTACACTCTTAACACTACAAAGCATAGGTGAAAGAAATTAGACATCCCATGTTCATGATCAGAAGCTTAATTTTATTAAGATGACAACAGTCCCCAAATTAATCTACAGATTCAAAGCAATCTCTATCAAAATCCTAGATTGATATACTGATCCTAAAATGTATAGGAAAATGAAGGGGCCCAGAATAGCCAAAATAATATTTAAAAAGAACAAAGTTGTAAGACTCACACTTACTGATTTCAGAAGTTAACTATAATGCTAAAGTAATCAAGGCAGGGTGATATTAGTGTAAGGATACACATATAGACCAATGGAATTGAGAGTCTAGTAAATAAAACCTTACATTTACAGTCAACTGATTTTCAGTAGCGGTGCCAAGGTCATTCTAGGGGAAAGGGTAGTCTATTCAACAAATGGGGCTGGAACAACTAAGTAACCATGTGCAAAAGAAAAAAGTTAGACCCCTGTATCTCCCAGTTCCTTCTTCCTCCCACCCGCAGTACCTAATTTACTTTCTGTCTCCAGGGATTTGCCTATTCTGAACATTTATATAAATGGAATCATACAATATATGGCCTTCTGTGACTAGCTTCTTTCACTTTAGCATAATGTTTTTTCAAGGTTCATCTGTGTTGTAGTTTTTTATGAGTACTTCATTACTTTTTGTGGCTGAATAATACTACTTTGTATGGATACACCACATTTTGTTTACCATTCAGCAGTTGATGGACATTTGGGTTGTCTCTTTTTTGGCTATTATGAATAATTCTCCTGTGACCATTCATGCACAAATGTATCATGTTAATATGATCAGAAAGGAGCTCAATAAACAACTGTTCCCCACCATTTAATTCTCCCAGAAAGAAAAAATAAATTCATCATCTGTTACTCTGAACCCATTGTTTTCATTTTGAGTAATTATCCTCTCAACCTTTATCTGGTTTATAGCTAGTAATTTCAGAATGTTATCACTAGGTTATCTGGTATTTTGAAACTCATCTCTCTTGGAGATAACCCTTGAAAGTGACCCTTCACAAAGCTAGACCTGTCTTGAGATTTCTGGATTATGCAGGGCCTTGTAAGTCATACCAAAGAATCTGGACTTCATACTGTGTCCAATGGGAAATCACTGAAGTGTTTAAAAAGGGAGGGAATGACATGATCCCATTTGCATTTTAGAAAGATCTCTTTGCAGTATGAGGGATGGATGGAGGAAGGAAAGGATGGAAACCAGACAGATCAAGTAGAAGGTTGTTGCAGTCATCCAGGTGGGTGGTGCTGGGGGCTGAACTAGGGCAGTGGTAGAGGGATATCAGAGGAGTGGATTTAAGAAATAATGAAGAGGTAGGATCAACAAGACTTGATGAGCTACCTGTACAGGTAAGGGAATAAAGAAGTTGTGGATGCTGGCCAGCTTTCTGGGTTGAGGAACTGAGTTGATGATGGTGACATACCATGAGACAGAGAATATAGGAAGAAAATGTTTGAGGGAAGGTTTATGATAATTATTAAATGCTAACTATATACCAGACACTTTGTTACTGGATCTCATTTAATCTTCAAAAGACCCTGGGAGCTAAACAGCATTAGACTTGCTTTTCCCATGAAAAAGGTTTCATTCAGCTAAAAAGTGATAGAGCTAGGATTTGAACCCAAATATCACTGATGCCTTCATTTCATGTGTTCTTACCATCTCACTTTACTGTTTCTGTTCAAGTTGGGTCATGGGGGTTTGGGGGGCTTGTAGAATATCAGTGTATACTCAGAAGTAGAATATATGGGCGTGAAGCTCTGGAGGGAAAGCTGGGCTTGTGCTGCAGATTTAGACGTCACTAGTATACTAATTAAAGCCTGGGACATAGGTAGTAAAAAGGACGTGTGGAGCAAGAAGAGAAGAGAGCACCTCTGACAGAACCTCAAGATCCTCAGCATTGAAGGAACTGGGGGCCAGAGCAGGGGAGCCTGAAAGTAGCACCCAGAAATGACCAGGAAGGTGGGAGGATGTCATGGATGGGGTAGGAAGAGTTGTATATATATCACTAGTGTTCACAGTTGAGGAATGAAGTCATTAATTATGATGCAATTACGAAAGGAATGTCATGTCTCCATTAAAATGACAAATAGGTTGAATCTAATCTGTGAGGAGATGCAAATAAAGCAATGTTATACGGATAAAAGTAGAACAGCAAAATCATACATTTGGTTAAGACTTTTTTAAAAATTGTGATTTGCAGTGTCGACAGTCAGAAAGTAGTCAGATTTTTAAAAGATAATTGGTAGACTAAGGGACTATTAAGGTGTTTATAAAATTATTTAAAACGGTACAGGACCTGTGGAAAATGGTGTCGTGGTTCCTCAAAAAATTAAAAATAGATGTACCATATGATCCAGCAGTTCCACCTCTGGAATTGAAAGCAGGGTCTTGAAGAGGTATTTGTACACCCATATTCATAGTAGCATGATTCACAGTAGCTAAAATGTGGAAGCTACCCAGGTATCCATGGGCAGATGAATGGATACCCAAAATGTGGTATATACACACAATGGAATAGTATTCAGCCTTAAAAAGAGAGGAAATTCTGACATAAGCTCTACTCTGGATGAACGTGGATGAGCCTTGAGGACATGCTGAGTGAAATAAGCCAGTCACAAAAGGACAAATACTGTATGATTCCGCTTATATGAGATACCTACAGTAGTCAGATTCATAGAGACATGGTGGTTGCCAGGGGCTGAGGGGAGGGGTTAAAATGAGGAGTTATTGTTTAATAGGGACAGAATTGCAGTTTTGCGAGGTGAAAAAAAGAGTTTTGGGAGTGGATAATGGTGATGGTAACACAACAATATGAATGTACTTAATACCACTGAAAAATGATTAAGGTAGTAAATTTTATGTATATTTTACCACAGGAACATAAGAACCAAAAAAGAAAAACAGAAGGTGATAGTGTCATAGCCTTCTCCCCACAGACTGATTCAGTGGGTCTAGGGTCACCAGTGACCCTATATACAGCCAGAGTGGGGACACTGGTTTAGCTGAGGGAGTGCCATGTGGGGAAATCTGACACCATGCACACCTAAATCTCATTGTGGTTTCCAAGCAGACTTTTGTTTGGTTTCATCCTTTATTTCATTTTATAACCTTTGTGATCAGGAGGAAAAACCCACAATAAGTAAGACACATTCACTGTAAAAAAAGTTGGCAAAGTTCAAAAAAACAAGAGTCATCCACAATCCCCTCAACCGGAGTAATCATTATTAAATTCAAGTATATTCTGGTCCTTCTGTTATAGATAGAATACATTTATAGATATAGATATCCTTGTATATTCTCATACGTATATATTTCTTCTGTGCTTTTTGTTTGTTTTAAACAAAATTGCTGTCATGCTTCACATACTGTTTTCCCCCTTTTCAGTGAATACATGGTGATGTCTTTCAGGTCACTGAGGATCTTCTACCTCATGGTTTTCAGTGGCTTCATAGTGTTACTTGTTTAAGCCATTACTGTTACTGAACATCTAGATCATTTCCCAATTTTTTGCTATCATAGTCAATGTTGACATGTATATTTTTATATAAAAATATCATTCTAAATTGTTGCTGCTATCAGTTTGGTAGTTGAAAAAAATGGGATATTTTTTGTTTCTGGTGAACATTTTCCTATGCTTACTGCCATATGCTTTAAAATTATAACCTGTGTATTTTCTGTTTTAATGTTATGTAATGTGTTTAAACCCTTATTTAAATAAAACTTGTTTTCAGGAAAAAAATAAATAAATTATAACCTGTGTGGCACCTAGGTGGTTCTCTTTCATCTTTTACTGGTTTTTGTTTCTCACTCTTCTTTTTCTTTCTGTAATATAATGTCATAGAATTATGAGCCTTTACAGTTAAGGCCCTGAAGGTTAAGTGGTTTGACTAGAGTCACACAAAAATTAAGTAACAGAACAGGGGTTTTAACCCAGCTTTACTCATTTTTCATCCTTCCTCCTAATAGATAGATATTGCTGATATCTTTAAGTCTCCATGGGAGAAGCTTCTGCAGCTTTTCATTTTGGAGCAGTATTTAATTTGTCTTTTGTGGCAAAGAACTTGTTGATTGCGAGTAAGCTCAGGAAGTAGCCTCAGCTAAGCTTGCCCTCCACTAACAGCCAGTGTACTGCTTGCTGTTCCAGGAGCCATGTTTGACCAGAACTGTGGGAAGGTCAGGCTCATGCTGGAGACTCTTGTGAGGAGATGAGTTGGTGAGCGGAGAAGCCGGCATGAAGATGCTTCCAGGAGTGGGCGTGTTTGGGACCGGCAGCTCTGCCCGGGTTCTGGTCCCACTGCTGAGGGCAGAAGGGTTCACAGTGGAGGCCCTGTGGGGGAAGACTGAGGAGGAGGCGAAGCAGCTTGCCGAGGAGATGAACATCACCTTCTACACCAGCCGGACGGATGACGTCTTGCTGCATCAAGACGTGGATCTGGTGTGCATCAACATCCCCCCTCCACTCACTCGGCAGATATCTGTGAAGGCTCTAGGTATGGATAGTCAGGCCATAGGAAGGGCAGATTGTGTCTCCCTCTGGGTCGTCCTTGAGTGTCACTGCTCTCCTGGGCCTTGGTAGTTCTTCGTGGGCTTAGGTCTGCAGGTGGGGGTACCCTGGGACCTTACTCACCCTGGAGCAGTGCTGGGGGAGGGCACTTGGCGGGGGGTCTTAATGACTGTAGGAGGAAATATTCCAGTGGCTGGGAAAGATGCAGCCTTCTCCAACTCCCATAAGTAAACCCCTGAGCAAAAACTGGGCAAATGCCTTAAGAGTTGGCCTATCTCAGTAACTAGATTATTATATTTGAGACATTGTGAAGTTTGCTTTGTGAGGTCTGTTCAGAGACCTGAGCACTGGGAAATGCGTTTGTTCTTCCATTTCTGCAGCATGCAGTACCACAGAAAGGAGAGCAGAGTGTATAGCACAGCTGCCATTTCCCATGTTTTGTCAGTCCTTGGCTAGACTGAGCACACAGCCTGCCGAACTTTGCAATTTTGTATGCTAGAGGGCAGGAAGGCTCTGACAGAGCTGGGTTTCCCTGGCAGGATTCACAGGTCCGCCTGTTCACATCTCTGCTCCCTCGGGAAACAGTTGGCTTAGCCACCCGCTGCCCCTGGCTGGGTGTGGCTTGGTGAGCTGTTCTCTTGCAGCTCCTGTTGGGCGTCTCTTTCCTGTCAATTGTAGAAAAATTATTCTCTTTCTCTTAATATAGATCAGAATCTAATTTAATAGGAAAACAAACCAGTAAACATTCATCCAGCAGTTAAAAAAAAAAAAGCCTCCTTTGTGCCAGGCATTGTCCTGATATTATTCTGGACATGTGTCTTTCTGATTCAGTCAGAGATTGCTCGGTCCAGGAACTGGTATGCCATGAGGCTAACACCATTTCTCCTTGGCCAGTACCGTGGTGGGGGGTCCAAGGCTCTGCTACTTGTCTTTCCCTTTTTCTGAGAATAAGAGGTTGTCTGTCACCTCTAGCCCAATGGGTTGGAGAGGATAAATGTTCATTGAAGTGAGCAGGAACATAAGTCTGTCTGTTGTTGATTTGGGGCATGTAAGTTTTGGCCAAAAATTGTAGATTAGAAGTAGACATAGACCAACACTTTAACAGAGGGCTGGTTCAAGGGAATCAAGCTACCATGGTCACTTGACTTTTTGTCATTCCTTGTGGCTTGAATGAAGGTTGGTGAGGCTGAGTGGGTGCAGAGGCAGAGTTCTAGAGGCTCTTATTTGTCTTCTTGAACTTTAGGGTCCCCACAGAGACCATTTCCAGGCTATGTAAGAAGAAAGAGGAAAACCTAAAGTTCTTTGGGCACAAACCTGCTGTTTTCAGGGTCCTGGTACAGGAAAATACTGGACTTTGTGCCATTTAATATAAACAGGAAGGGTGGGGATGAACAAAAGCTTCTGGGATCTTGTGTCCCAGCCCACAGTGATGCAAGGCAGTCAGCCTCCTCTCTGCATCTCTGTTGTCAGGAGGGTAGAGGGTGTGAATGAGAGTCCTTTGTTCTTGCAGATACAAGATCCCAGGGCCAAGCTGGTTGGGCTAGGAGGACCCATGTCGGCTAGACCTGCCCTCAGGCACTGCCCACTCAGGCCACAAAGGAGTCACTAAGCCTGTTGTGATCATGAAGTTTACTCTGTGTGTGTGTGTGTGTGTGTGTGTGTGTGTGTGTGTGAGACAGAGAGAGAGAGAGAGAGAGAGAGAGAGAGAGAGAGAGAGAGAGAGAGAGAGTGTGTGTGTGTGTGTGTGTGAGTGTTAGTTCTGACTTGACTTTAGCTTCTGGAAGAGGCCAGTTTTCCCTGATGACTGGGTGTGAGTACATGACTTCTGTGGATAGAGCACCAAACTGACCTTGACATCATACTCCACTTCTGACCCTATTTTTGTCCCTTTCAACCTCTTTAGGCCCCTGTGAAATGGGGGTATGATTCAGCCTTTCCAGCACAATATATGACTGCCTCTGAGTCTGACCAAGACAGACACTGGTATCACATTACGGGGGGAAAGCCAGGCTTTCCTGTTGTCCTAAGTAGAAGAGCAGATTTACTTAAGTTAAACTGACTTCAAAAATAAATAGTAGGAGTCTCCTCTGGCTATTTATTAGATAAATGTTCACTGAGTTGAATGCAGCCTAGAAATGAAACTAAGCATACTAAGTCATCTCAAATGTGAAAAGAAAATTTTGTAGGTTGGTGGACTTTGTTTAAATGCCTTGAAAACAGGACCCATTCTTTCCTCCTGTAATGTTAATAAGCTCTGGAAGTGTCTGGGTCTTGTACACTGTTTAGATGGAGAACAGAGCAGGCACATGCATTGATAGTTGCAAAAATAGTATATTTAGAAGTCCTCAGAGTCGACATCCCAAAAGACCCTCACTGCCATTCCACCTGTGTATTCCCATGTATGAGTCTCTTTATATATGCATGGGAGTGTATTTTTCTGTTTTTTCCACTTAAGTCTCTCTTTCTCTCTGTTTTTTTTTTTTCCCTTTCTGTTATTGGGGCCATGTTTTTGTGTTTCATGAAGGACATAAACTTTAGATCCTCAAGGTTTTTAGAGCTGAAAAAAGGACATAATTACTTAGCAGTGTAGCTGTTGAAGTACTCTAATTTTAGATCTTGAACCTCTTCCGGATCTTGAACTTACAGATGTTTATCACAATCCTCTAAAGCCTCTGTTGAGTTAAGGGTCCTTCTTGTGTTGTTAAGCATTATAAAAGGTAAGTCGTAGAGACCAAGAAGCAATAAAGCAAGGTAGGTATACAGCACCTCTACCGATTTGCAGCTGTAGGGACTGTTCTTCTGCTAAAACTTTTGATGCCAGTCAGTAGTACTGGATTTTCTTCTTCTGGAATTCACAGGCATAAAATCACAGAATTGTCAGACCTGCAGGGGCCATAGAGAGAGTGTCTAGTCCAGCCATTCTCAGAGATGCTGGACCAGCAGCATCAGCATCACCTGGGAAGTTGCCCTCATTCTTACTAGTTTTTTCTAAAACTAACCCTTGGACTTAACCCTCCAGAGGTATACTTTTCATATCACAGCTCTTTCTGAGGCATCTTATTTTCTGTTTTTGTTTGACTTTTCATTTTCTTCCACTTCAAATTTCATCCTTTCCCATGAATTCCTTAAAGAAGAGTGAGGGACTGTAATATGTTTTATTTTTCAATTCAGAAGTGGGTCAGAAAAATATATTTTAATGTACAAAGTGCCCCAACATTCTTGCCACAGTTGAATCTTTTTAGGTGTACACTGTTTTTATTTTATTCACATTTAAATTTCACCAAACACTGAGCTCAAGTATAGGCTGGACCTATATTCAGATTTTTGAAATCAAGATAAATCGACAGCTTTAAGTTTAATGTATTAAATACTGCACAATAAGTTGAAAAATTAGAAAAAATCTAGGAGGTGGTGTATCTCTATGTACCTTTATACATGTAGTGACACAAGTATAGGGAGAAGCCCTGCAATTTGAGGAAAAACCCATTCAGGACTGAACACAGGTCCTTGATTGCTGACAGGATCTACCCCTGACTTCAGACTTGAGACAAACCAAGGAGTCTGTCAGTATACAAAAATGACTGAATTCAGGACAAACATTAGCAGGATAGATATTAAGGAATTGGTTCTTGCCAATTTGGATTGTGGGGGCCAATCTGAAGTGAGCTGGGTTGGCTGGAGGCTGGAAATGCTGCAGCTGAAGTCCGCAATCTGTAGATTAGAGCAGTAGTCTAGAGACAGAATGGTTAGTGCATTCTTTAGAAATCCCTGGTTTTCCAAACAAGTTCCTAAAATGCTTTCCCCAGACAGGGGAATGTTCTCTTAAATCCATCACTAAAAGGTAAGTTTCTGTGCCCAGTTCTTGGCACTTGCGTGCTTCGTTAGGAAAACACTGGGTTTGCCAACCCTTTCCTCATGGGCCCTTGAGGTAACAAGAGGTCATTCTTGGAGCAGCCTGACCCAGATAATTTAATTCCAAGAATACCAGTCCCTTGAGATGCCTTCCCTGGCCCCTGGTCCAAGTCAGGTCCCTGCTGTATGCTCTCATATTAACATTTATATCATCTTCATTGCATTTATCATAAGTACAGTTCTACATGTACTCATATGATAATTTGATTAATGGCACTCTTTCTCTCTCTCACTAAACTGTAAGTTTTCTTAAGGTAGAGACCATGCCTGATGTATCTCCAGTGCTTGGCACAGGGCCTGGTACACTGGTTCAATGAAGGCATTCACATAATTCTACCTGAGCAACCCAGTCTGCTGGTGTGACACAGGGAGCTAACAGGGGCCTGCAACTCAGGAAAGAGCGGAGAGTGGGCTGTGAGAAACAGTGATTCAGTCTGGTGGCTTTCAAACATATTTTTCTAAGTAGCAGAACCTTTTTGGTTTAAAAAAAAAAAAAGGAAGGGGAGCGCAAAATCCCTGGATTTTGTAAAGCATCAAAGTAGTGCTTTTCCTGGGGCTACTTCTCTACCCTGCTGTTGGATATCATTTATCTAGTCTCACACCTCTAGGCAGGGAAACAGAGGTGTTGTTCCAGAGCTATGAACCTGTGGTATGTTACTAGGGAACAGAGAGGTGGTCTGGGGCAGCTTCTTAGGGGCACTTCACTTCTTTGGGGCATATAAGCTGGAGAGAGGCTTGCAGCTTAAAACTGGTTCACCCTCTAGAAGATCTGAGCTAACAGCACTCAGCAGCCATGCTTTCCTCACTCCCTGGAGAACAAAAGCAGTTTTCAGCTTTTCTAATCTCTCTTGACTTCCTAACAGGAAAGCTAGATAAACTTAAATAAACATGTCTTTCAAGGCAGCTCCAGTCTTCCCAAAGGTACAGGCACTGTGCAGCTGGCCTGCAGGAGCCTGTTTGACTCAAGACGGCCTTTAGCTCCCACACTGATAGTACTACTGGGCCCCAAGTTCAAAAACTCTCCTGTTGTTCATGCTCAAGAAAGAAAGTCTCTCCGCCTTTCCTGACCTTTCATGGTGTGAAACAGAGATTATTTATTCTAGTTTTATCACTACCAAACTCCCAGCAGCCACAGAAGTCCTTTTCCTCCCAGCCCACCTTCTCTCCTCACGTTGCAGCGCCTACCCCAACCCCTTCCATGAGTAGCTACAGCAGGAAACCCCTGGGTTGCCCGGAGCCATAACTCTCAGATGGAGTATCTGAGAACTTAATTTTCTCATAACTTCCCTGGTCAGCCATGTGTTCCCCAGCCAAGTGGCCATGTTCTCACCCAGTATTGTGATTCTCCTGTCCCTAATCCTAAAATCCTACAAGTATGTTGGGGAAGCACTGGAGACCCTCCAGGAGCAGATAGTGATAGCAGTCAGGGGCTACTCTCCCTGCAAGGCCCCCTCCTGCTCTGGACCCCAGTAAAAGGCCCATCCCCTTGCCTTGACCCCTGCCCTATCCACACTGCTCCCTACCCTGGGTATGTGACACTTGGCTAGCCATTCTCCTGTTGTCCTGCCAGTACCTGTTATAAAGTTTTTATTATTATTTAGAGAAGAGCAGGAGATTTCAAGAGTTTTGTAAGGTGAAGAGATTGAATTATGTTATAGGCTGATTTGATGTATGTTGCTTCTTGCAACACTGGGAGTTCATGCCTGAAAATCTCATATGTACAAATGGCAAATGCTCTGTGGGGTTCTTGAGCGTCAGAGTGGCAGGGAAGATGGTAGGAAGTGAGGGGAGCTTGGAAGGATTGGCCAAAGGCACCAAATTATCTCCCGTGATCTTCCTCAGGATGTGAGCTTCCAGCGGGCTGAGCTGGGTCTAACTCTATGAAGGCCTAATAAACAGAAAACTCATCTATGTTCATGTTGATCTTTAAACTTCTTTTTAGAAATCAAATTTTCAAAATACTGAACATCAAAATTATTGGCCTGGAAAATGTAGCTTCTATGTGAGTTTTAAAATCTAAGTCACAGTGGGCCCTTTTTTCCCTGTATGTATGACATCTGCTAGGTTTCTCCCATGATGATGGTTATAAAATGGACCATTGCTAGGTCAGGCACTTTACGTATATGCCTCATTTGACTTAGTCTTCTCTTCTCCCCTGCAAGGTGGATACGACTGTCTTTTTACAGTGCAGTAAACCAAAGCCCAGAGAGGTTTTGAAATTTCCCAGGTCATTCAGCAACAAAGTGAGATAATCAGGATTTGAACATGGAAGTGTCTGGCTCCAAAGCTCAAGTTCAGCACCAATAAGTGGCCCTTTTTGGGTGGTCAGCTGTCCTGGAGCCCCATTGTTTCTTTTGCAAGGTGGCCAGATGAATTCCCCTCCTGAGCCTGTGTGAACAGAATCCAAGTCCATCAGATGAAGCTATACCCTTCAGTGGGTTGCCAGAAATTTTCTGTATCCCAACCATTGCCCCATCTGAAAACGCTTCTAAAACTTTCAGGGGACCCAGGGAATGACACCAGGATTATTGGAGATGCACATACCCAGAGAAGGTGCAATCTTGACCTGGTTGCCCCAAGGTACAGGCATTCGGGTTTGAAGGCTGCTCCTCTAACCAGGAAGTGCCTGTGGAGTGTGAGAATGGAGCCTGGATGGCCTTGGAGGAGAAACCTAAATGCACACATTGTTCAAGATGGTCTTCAGTGAGAAGGGTAAACACAAGATAGTCCAGCCAAGACCCCATGTCTTGACCACAACATGAGGCCTTGCCCTGTCTGTCAGTCCTGTCTGTTTTTGCAATTGACTCCTCTTCCCAACCACCAGGCCTTTGTGCATAGCAGCCCCTTTCTCACTTTCAGTGCCTTGAACAGAATGAGCAGGAGAAGGGACCACAGTAGGCAAAGAGACCAAAAAGAAAACTTCAAAGGGGCACACACACCGTGTATGGCCTTGTGGGTGGGCCACTGTAAGGTCTTTGGTTCATTCTGAATGAGATGAGATGCCATCAGAGGGTTTGATGCAGAGCAGAGATATGATCTGATCGATTTTAAGTTTCAACAGAATTACCCTGGCTGCTGTGTTGAGAAAAGAGTGAGACCAGTTAAATTACCATTGCAGTAATACAGGCTTAAAAGAGTGGTGACTTGGATGAGGAAGGTGGCAGTGGTGGTAGTGAATACTAATTAGACCCTGGATATAGTTTGAAGGCTAAGCCAACAGGATTTACTGATGATTAAAAGTGGGATGTGAGAGTGACTTCAGTGATTTTGGCTTGACAAACTGGGAGAATGGAGTTGCCATTGACTGAGATGCGGAAAACTTGGGGAAGGGAGTATAAAGAGCTCAGTTTGGGATTCCAACCCCAAACTTACCCCTCTGTCTTGAGTATCTTTGTGAGGGATGCTACCAACTATCTATCCAATTTCCTACATTGCTTATAGGCCCTATGTAACCCCTCCAGCCTGTTTCCTGGTGTGCACCCAAGACTTTAGGAGTCCCAGCTCTCAGTCCTTTCCTCAGTGCCTTTGCACATGCAGTTTCCTGCCAGGGTGTCCTTTCCCCGTTATGCCCCCTAGAATATCTGCTTCCTGTAAGATAACCCAGGTGTCACTCCCCTGTGAAGCCTTCCCTTATCCTGCCATCTGCACCAGGCCTTGAGGCTTATTCCCTCAAGAAGCCCATGACTTCTTCAGGGAATTAGGATAGTGGGATCTGAGTCACACCCATGGGCAGTGTCTGTAGAATGAGTAATGGAATAACTGGATGCTTCACCCTTCTGCAGCTTGCTGTACCCCAAAACCTGTGTGTGTGTCTAGTCCATACCACTTCTTGGGCTTTATAAGCTTTCTCTTGAAGATATTAGCATAAGACTTTCTTCTATTTGAACCACCCCAAGCTCACAGGAATACTCCTGGTATTGATTTGTGGCTGTTCATACCCTCATGAGCTTTCACTTTCAACCATGGAAAATTGTTGATCCTTTCTATTTCCTCACATGGGAGCTGCTCAGTCCTCTCGCTCTCTCTCTTCAGGGCTTTTGTCTAGCTTTGTTTTGCTCTCTGGCTGTACTCTAGCTGTGGTGTATCAGGACAGCGTGGGAGCAGAAAGTATGTTTTCCCTCCTTTTCCCCTTCTACTGGAGCCAAGCATTTCCTGGCCTTTTGACTACACTAACTTGTTGGACCAGTGTTTTCAGAGGGCAGTCTGTGGGGAATCTTAGAGCCCTTTCTGCAGTTACAGCTGACAGTGCAAAGCCCATCCCCTTGAATATAGTTTAGATTATCTTGCCCCAAGCCAGTGATCTAATATATACATAAAGGTACATAGGCATGTCCAAGAAACATGTCCACCTCTCCAGCCCACTTGTATTAGACAGTGTTCTCCAGAGAAACAGAACCAATAGGATGTATATAGAGAGAGGAAGGTAGAGATTTATTTTGAGGAACTGGCCATGCCGTTGTAGGAGCTGACAAATATGAAATCTGCAGGGCAGGGCAACAAGATAGAAATTCCAGCAAGAGTTGATATAGCAGACTTGAGTCTGAGGCAGTCTGGAGGCAGAATTCCTTCCTCTTCTAGGAACCTCAGTCTTTTTTCTTAAGACCTTCAACTGATTGGTTGAGGCCCACCCACCTTATGGAAAGTAGTCTGCTCTTCTCAGAGTCTACTGGTTTAAATGTTAACCAGATCTAAAAAATATCTTCCCAGCAACATCTGGTATTTGATAGGTACCATAGGCTAACCAAATTGACATGTAAAATTAACCATCGTACCACCTGTTTTTACTTCCCACTCCTGGTATGTGCCTTCTGCCTCTGCTCCTGTCATTCTCCCTTTTAAGAAGCTACTCCTCTTTCTCTAGCCTATAAGTCTTCTCCAGTCCCAGTCGTTGGATAGGTACCATTTTCATCCAGGCTGAGTCATCTTTCTTCTTGTCCCAGGCCACTGTCTAGTTTCATAGTCGCTTTCCTGAGTCATTCACATTCCAGAAATGGGTTTTCTTTTCCTAGTCTAAACCCTTTGGAACTTTGAGATTTCCTGTTGTGTTTTGTTCTCAGGTATTGGGAAGAATGTGGTTTGTGAGAAGGCAGCAACCTCAGTGGATGCCTTCCGGATGGTGACAGCCTCGCGCTACTACCCACAGCTGATGAGCCTGGTGGGGAACGTGCTGCGCTTCCTGCCTGCTTTCGTGCGTATGAAGCAGCTGATTGCCGAGCACTACGTGGGTGCAGTGATGATCTGCGATGCCCGTGTCTACTCAGGCAGCCTGCTCAGCCCCAGTTACGGCTGGATCTGTGACGAGCTCATGGGTGGCGGGGGCCTGCACACCATGGGCACCTACATTGTGGACCTGCTGACCCACCTGACTGGCCAGAGAGCTGAGAAGGTACATGGGCTGCTCAAGACCTTTGTAAGGCAGAATGCAGCCATCCGTGGCATCCGGCACGTCACCAGCGATGACTTCTGTTTCTTCCAGATGCTCATGGGTGGGGGTGTGTGCAGCACAGTAACACTTAACTTCAACATGCCAGGCGCCTTTGTGCACGAGGTAATGGTGGTGGGCTCTGCGGGACGCCTTGTTGCCCGGGGAGCTGACCTCTATGGGCAGAAGAACTCTGCCTCACAAGAGGAGCTGCTGCTCAGGGACTCACTGGCTGTGGGCTCAGGGCTGCCCGAGCAGGGCCCCCAGGATGTCCCACTGCTCTATCTGAAGGGCATGGTCTACATGGTTCAGGCCCTGCGCCAGTCCTTCCAGGGGCAGGGGGACCGCCGCACCTGGGACCACACACCCGTGTCCATGGCTGCCTCGTTCGAGGATGGGCTCTACATGCAGAGTGTGGTGGACGCCATCAAAAAATCGAGCCGATCTGGGGAGTGGGAGGCTGTGGAGGTACTGACAGAGGAGCCTGATGCCAACCAGAACCTGTGCGAGGCGCTCCAGCGGAATAACCTGTGAGCCTGCATGTGGGCTCCCTGCCATGGGGCAAAGGGGCAAGGGAGGGACCAGTAGCTGTGATGGGAGGGCTTGGCTATAGCACAGTGTCTTTCATTGGACAGGTCAACTTGAGCAGAGTGGAATTCAGACTTATCTTAAGGTAGCCCTGGGAGAATGCCCCCTCCAGTGCTCATTTACTCCTCAGAGGCAGGGCAGCGACCTTCCTCCTGCCACAGCTGAGGGGGCAGGCACACTGCGCAGGGCAGAGCTGTCCAGGGTCTCTGCGTAGTTATGCTGGTGAGCAGGGCCAGCAAATGCTTGATTTCTGGGCTTCGTCAGCTTATCTGTGGTCCTAACTGGATGGGAAAGCACAGTGAGAAAGCCAGCGTGGCTGATTCCTCAGGTCTGAGGAGAAAGGACAAGAGGTCTTGTTTCCATGCCCTTCCTGGGCTCTAGGGCATCTCAGGAATGCTGGGGGCAGCAGGTCATCCCTCAGGGATCCACACCTGCCCTCCCTCCCATGTGATCGGGCCCTTCCAGCCTCCACGCTCCCCCTTCCCTGGCAAGGAGAAGGAGTTCTTCGTTAGGTGAGCTCTCAGGGGCTGTTGACCTAGGGCAGAGGGCTCCTGATTTGGCAGAGAAGAGACAAGGGACAGCTCTGGGATATCTGATAAATATTAATAAATAAATCAGAAAGTCTGACACTATGACATGTGGTTGTTGGTTGTGGGGTAGACTGGGTTTCTTTAATAATGAAAGGCTTGTTGACTGCTGCAGATTGTTTCTGTTTTCCTCCTTTCTCATGGCTCCATAGCAGTTCTGACCTGATAGACATCACTATCTAGTGAGCCACGCAGGCTCCTACCGCTGCCCACCCTCACCTCCTGGTATACTCCCTCATAGCTGAGTCCCAAGAGCCCTCCAAGAAGTCTTTCCTCAGTGAACAGGACTCAAGACTTTCAGAAGGGGGCTTATCAGGCCTGCTCGTTTCAGGGAGACAGCGGGAGAATTTAGGGTCTCCCTGGTCTGGAGGTCAGGAGGGGTTCTGTCCTTGAAACCAAGGAGTTGGCTCCAGGGATGCCCTGGGAGAGAAGTGAGGAGTGGCCCCTGGGAGGCTGGATGGAAGGCTCCTCAAGCTGCCCCTGGGAGCGGGTGTGGCCAAGCACTACCTGGCCCAGCCAACCAGTCAATAGCTCTGCTTATATTAACCTGTTCTCCACAGGAGGAGCCTTTTAACCCTGTTAGTCTGGGGTATGGGCAGAGAGGGGCAGTGGGAAAGGACACATTCACTGCTTTGTTTCCTCTACCAGGATTAAGTCTGGACCAAACTCTTCCGTTCTCTAACCTTCCCTTTCTCCGCCCTGCCCTGCCCTGGACTCCTCCCCAGAGAGAAAAAGTCTCAGAGAGGACTCCCTCCTCCTTCTGGCACCCCTTATAGAAGTCACCAGGCCTATTCCTGTATTGTTCTGGTTTCAAACCTTGCCCTTGTGAGGTAAAATAACAGTGATTATTGTTGGGGTGTGTTTATTGCATGCTGGGCCCCCCAGGGTTGACACTTATGTATATATTATTTCACTTAATATGCAAACCACTCTATGAGGTACTACTATTAACATTCCCATTGTTCAGATCAGAAAACTGAGGCAGAGAGGGGAAGAGTTACTTGCCTCCTGTAAGTTAGAAGTGACAAAGTCAGGAACCTGGTCAGAGTCCTCTGACTATGGAGCCGGACCCTGAACTACTCTTTTTCCAGTGCCTGTGGCTCCTCAGACTCTGAGTGCCCAGGCATTGCCCCTCCCAACTCAGGTCCCCACCCAGGTTACCACCTTCTCTCTGCAGCAGGAATCTCAACCTGGCCTGAACTAGGAGGTGGACTGTAGAGAGATCCCCTCCAGGACTGGTGGTTGAAGAGGGAGAAACTTCCCCCTTCCTCCTGGGGATGATGGGCTCAGCTCCCGATCATCCCTCTGTGTTGCTCAGATGTTGAAATCCCCCCTAAATTTGGAAATTGACCAAGAAAGAAAGCACATGCATCCATTTCATCTGACTCAGATGCTCTTAAGAAAGGGCCATGTTGATGACCCACAGTGGCAGTTGGGTTTTACAGGGCTCTGCAGCAAGAACTCTTGTTTACAAAGATGGATTCTGAGAAGTCCTGGTGCACATGGGCTTAGGGCAGAGCTACTTTTATAAGGACCTTGGGTCTTCAGTTGTCACTCCCCAGAGCCTAGGTCCATTGCCGTCCCTCAGATATCTTTACCGTCATATAGATTGGTCCAGGGGAGGAGATACACCTTGAAGTGGCCCAGATTCCTGTTGCCTAGGAAGCCACCAGGGTTCTGGTTCCTCGGGTGACAGAGTCCCCACCTGGTTCCAGGCTTGTCCTGTAGCGCCCCCTCCCGGAGGAAGGCAGCATCACTTCCCAGACTTGTTTGCCAAATCTCAGGATCTTCCTTGGGTCAAAGTTTGTCCAAGCCAGTGAAAATGCAGTTAGCTTTTCCTCCCTGTTACAGCAACCAGAGAACTTCCAAAGTACCTGTTGTTTTCCAATCCCCAACCAAAACTAGGACTCATACTAACTCAGACAATGGCAGAGTCTCCTCACCTCCCTGTCTCTAGTCTTGCTGTTCCTTGCTCTGCTCATCATACTGCTGCCTAAGCAACCTCTCCAAAATGTCAGACCAAGATCTCTCCCTGCCTGCATGCCTCCTCATCACTCCCAGACTTACCTAACCTGGTCTTCTGATGGGCATGTCTCTGCTTCAGCCATGCCAAGTGGTGCTTCTGCATAGGGCTAACATCTTTCCCACTAGTGAGGATTTATCCCTGGCATATCCTCTGCCTAGAAGGCCACCCAACTCTCTCCTTCAGGAGTCAGCTTCAGGAATGCCTCTTCACTACTCCTCTAGTAAAGAGGCAGTCACCCCCACCACCTGTGGTCCCACAGCCTTAGTCCTCAGCTCTCCCATGGCATGTGTCTTCTTACGTCAGGCTGCCTCAGCATTTCCCCCTTAGAGTGAGCTTCTAGGAGTGGTAGTGGTGTCTTGTTCCTTTCTGTGGCTGCTATCACCCACCCTGCTTGGATAAGTCAAGTAATAGGCCCTGGGAAATGTAGACAGGTTCCTTCTTCTATGGTTAGTCAGTATTTCCTACATTACCTGTGAGAAGATAAGAACAGATCTTCCTTATCTGTGCTGGCCTGGTCCACACCTCCAGCCCTGGAGGCCACACAGAGAAAGCAGATGCTTGGTCTTCTTGGGTCAGGCCTTAGCCAGAGAGCCTCCAAGTCCAGAGATATATAGGGCTCAGGAGAGGGCAGGGCCTCCCTGGGGCCCAGGATGTGGTCTCATGCACCCTAGCCTCTGCTTCCTGAGCCATAAAGTGAGGAGGTCAAGTTCAGTTATCTTGAAAAGCCCTCTATGTCTGAAAAATCCTAAAGAATCTGTGCCCTTCCCTACGGACAACATTCAGTCTTTGTGGTCCCTGTGGACATTATCTCCTAGGGCAGTCAAGTCACTACCCAGGGAAAAGTGAGGGCAAAAAGAATAAATGTCCTGACCCCATGGCTTACCCTGTAGCATCCAAGTGACCCCTAATGGAGGGAGCAGCTTAGGTTGATGCCCATTTTCTTCCTGCTTCTTCCATCTGGGCCTGCCCAACCCATCCCTCCCTGGATGTCCAGGCTGTCATTCCAGGGGCTCCACATGTAGTTCTGGACTTTAGAGGGCTGCATCCTTGCAGATCCTAACCACCTGTCCCTCTCTGTAGCTTCCTCAGCTCCCCACCTTGGTCTCCTTATCTTGGTGCCTTTTATGGGGGCCCTTTGCTAAGTGGATGCAGTGCAATGATCCATACCTTTGGGGAATTCACAGTCTAGTCCTAAAGACAAGTTATATAACCCACAATGACAGTAGCATGTAGATGCTATAATGCGGGCAACACTGAGTGCTGCCTGGTTTAGCAGGATGCAAGGAGCCATGAGTCTTCAAGGGTACATGTATACTAGCCAGCTGGAGAGTGAGGAATAAAGTCATTTTAAGCAAGGGAAGCCCCATGTGCAGAGAGATCAGGGACTTAACAGGAAGCCACTAAAAAGTTTTAAGGCAGCTGGGACAAGAGGAGTAGGGTGTTAGAGGGGGAGCAACAACATCAGGGCTTCAGGTATGTGTGAAGCAGTCTCACTGGGTGGATCAGTGGGGCAAGGGACCACCAGCAGAGAGACTAGTGAGCGCTCACCTGGAGATAAAAGTGTCCTAGGCGAGGGTGCTGATTGTGGTGTCAGAGATTCTCGGTCTGAAATAGTAGATTCACCTGCCTTGATACCTGATTAGCTGGTAGGAGTCAATGAGCAAAGAACAGGATGGGGTTTGGTAAGGGGGTTGGGGTGATACCCAGGATTTTGGCTTGGAACAACTGTTTAGGTGAGATATAGGAGGAAAAGCAGGTTTAATCTGGGATTCCCTGTGTTTAAAGTATCTGAGGGACCTGCAGGAGAACCAAGAGGCTGCAGGATAGGGGTTTTTCCAAAATGGCCAGCACTGGCCCTCTCTTCCCAGAGATCCCTGAGGGTGAGATGCAGTAGTTATCCAGTGATTCAGCTACAAGGCTCCAGAGAGACCATTTACCCCCATCACCACCCCTTGCCTACCAGAAAAACGCACCGATACCCCTGTCACTGGGGGTATGGTCTGGTCCAGCTGTGGTCTGGTGATATTTGGAGAGCATTCCAAAGCTGCCACTTTTGGGGGAGGGGGCAAACGGACTCTGCCATCTCAGAGTATCCCAAATGTTGGTCCCCTCAAGGTCAGGCCAATGCAGACCCCTTCCCTGGGAGACAGGGAGCAAGGCCAAGCTCCTGCTTCCCATGACCTGACAGTCCCTTTCCTTTCTCTGCCCCAAGTTCCTCCTTACCACCTCCCTCTCCATCCCCACTGTTATCTTGTCTGACTTTCAGATTTCATCTGAGGAGGCTTTAGGTGCACAGAACCAAGCCCCACCTCTGCAGATTCTGATTCAGTTAGGTCTGGGGTAGTGCTAAGGAATCTCTATTTTTGTCGAGGTCCTGGGCTATCCACTTGACTGCAGTGGGGAATCCTCCTCCCTCTTCCCAGCCTCTCCCTCTTCAGGCATCTTTTATTAGGGGAATCACAGTCTGAGCAAAGGAAGAACATTTATTTTCCCAAGTTGGGTAGGGGCCAGATCCCCCCCTCCCCTTGAGGGCCTAGGCCCATAGGCTGCTTCGCTGGTTCAGGACTGGCAGGAGGGGAGCTACTAGTGGGGCAGGACAGTCACTTGTACTGAGGAGAGAGTGGGGGTACTAGTGGGGCAGTGCAGACACTTAGCATCTTGTTGATGTCCACCTGAGTTGACTTATCCACCTCAGCCTTGAGGGGACCGCTGACCCCCAAGCTGGGCAAACCCCCAGGCTCCTCTCCAGTGTCCTCTCCCAGGGAAACCAGAGCGTGGGTGTGGGGCACAAACATGTTGGGGCAGGGCAAAGTGAGTCCTGAGCCCAGCTCACCTGCCATGGGCAGCAAGGCCTGCAGCTGCTCCACACCTGCCTCTTCGGGGACCAGGGTCAGCTCCGACTCAGGCTCCACCTCAGCCTCAGCCTCCCTGTCCCCCTCCCCTGCCTGGTTCAGCTCAGGGTTGCAATAGTTGATGTACTGGTACAGAGGCCGCAGGCGCTGGGCCTTTCCTGCAAGGACCCAGGGCAGGGCAGGGGCTAGAGCGCCAAGCTGTGTCATGTCAGGGGTCCAGCGGGCAAGGGAAAAAGGGAAGGCAGGGACTTCCACTCACGCTCCAGCCCCAAGATCTCTGAAGGTGCAGGTACCGTGCTGGCCACCACTGGGAGCACTGGGGTCCCCAGACTCTTGCGCTTCTTGGCTTTTTTATGCTGTTTGGCAGATGGTGAGGGCTCACTCTGGCTACTCTCTAGCTCCTCCCTCTGCAGTGGCAGCTCAGCTTCAGCCCTAGGATGGGCTTGGTGAGTAGGCCCTAGGAGACTGGGGAACAGGAGGCCTGAGGAGCCAGCCTCTGGCCTTGACTCCTGTGTCCTGAGCCTGTGGAATAGCCCTACCTACCTACCACCCCAGGCCCAGATTCTTGTCCCTTTTCTTGGTCAGGGAGGCCCCAGGCTGGACAGGGGCCAAGAGCTCATGTGAGCTTAGTCCCCTACAAGGGCTTGAGACTCCCTCTCTGTATGCTCCCTACATCAGGGCTCTTGTGTAACAGAAGAGGTCAGGAGTAATGATGGTGAGAGGGGATAAGGATGCACACTGCAAGAATGCAGGATTTAGGACTCCTAATAAGGTGTGAGCCACCCCTACTCCAACCCCAAGCCCTGCAGCTCTTTCCCTCTGAAAGCCCCCTCACTTGACTGGCTTCCTCTTCGGACCATGACTGGGCCTCACAATGGAGGCCATAGGCCTGAGGCCTCTCTCCTCTAGTGCCTCCACCTCTGGCTTGAGCCTCTCTTCCTCCAGTTTGTGTTTTTCTTCCTGAAGCTTTGGCTCTGAGACTTGGCCTGATGGACACTTGTCTTCACCCTGGGTTTGGCAGGCCTCATGGGCTGGCACCAGGCACTGGTCTCCCATCACTGAACACTAGAAGTGACACATAGGTAACTGGTCACCATGGCCAGGCAAAGGAAACAGGAACCAGTCATTAGACACTGGATATTAGACACCAAATATGGATGAAGGGCAACAGCCCATGCCCTTCCCGGCCTGTGAAGCCTGTCCTAGCAGTTAGGAGGTCTTTGCACAGAATTTGGCCTTCTAAAGCTCTGTGGCCAAGTGTTTGAAGGCTAGATAGTCTCATGGTCACCTTGGAGATCTGAGCATGGCCACCAGGCAGCTCTGTGAGCTATGCAGGCCAGACAGCCATCCTCTCTTGGGCCCCTAGCCGCCTCTCAGCCCCTGCTGAGGCTATGGCAGCGGGCTGTCAGTTCGTCCTCGACGGTTGCTTGGGAGAAGTGGGGTTGGGATAGAGAGCGGGCCCTGAGGGGTCGAACTGGTCGACCCCGAGCTGACCGCAGCTACAGGCCAGGGTGGGAAGGGAAACTGGCAGCCGCTCTGTCCCCACCCTCAGCTGAAACTACAAGCCCCAGAAGGCTTTGCGCCGGGGGCTTTGGCCCCTTACCTCAGGGACGGAAACCACTGTTACCTGGCAACAGCAAACCAGTCGGGTGGCAGCAGCGGGAGGCAAAACTGCTCGGGTGAGCCCCCTGCCCGGGTGTTGCGGGGGAGGGGCTACGAACAGGACAGGGAAGTGGGCTGTGAGCGGAGGAGACGAGCTCATGCGAGGATCGGGAGGCGGGGTGGGGGCCAGGATGGGAAGACAAGGCTGGGATCAGGGCCCGGGTCCAGGGAGGAGGCATGGGGTTGAGGAAGCCGGTTCGGGGCCGGAGGTGCGTAGCCCGTCAGGCCTTGGTGCACCGTTGCAGGGCGACAACGAAGGCATGTGCGAGGGTCCGTCCCGTATCTCGGGGCCCATCCCCCCAGACCCTACGCTTTGTCCTGACTACTACCGGCGGCCCTCCTCGGGTAAGTTGGTGGGTACCGCCACTGGGCGAGACCCGAGCGAGCGTCGGACCCACTCCACCACTAAGCCCAACACTCCGCCCTGTCTGGCCCCTCAGCCCAAGGGCGCCTTGAGGCAAACGCGCCGAAGTTGGACCTGCTGACCTCGGAACAGGACCTAGACTCCACACCTCCCCGCGACCCCCGCATCGGTCCGGGAGCCCGAGAAATCCTGGAGCGTGGCCGGCACGGCGTAGTGGGCGTGCTGCTGCAGCTCGAGGGTATCTCCCTAGGCCCAGGGGCCTCTCCCAAGAGTAAGTTCTGGGCAGAAGGGGCAGCGGGGCTTTGGTCAAAGCTGAGATCAAAAGCAGCTGCTCCGCCTTCCCCGACGAGGGCTCGGGCTTTGCTTCTCTGAGTGTCAGTTTTCCCAACTATAGAAGGAGGAGGAGATGCACTACCTCCTCGAAGGAGAGGACTGAATGAGGTCTTCCCTGGAAACGATAGTTCGGCTTCATGAATTCATGCACCAGTGAAACGTTGTTTATTGAGTGTCTACTGTGTTAGGCCCTATAGGTGCTAGGAAAACAAAGTTGAAGAAGAGCATCATGGAATCAAGGTGGGAGACAATAAACAAGTAAAGCGATGAATCCGATATGCAAGATGATTAATGGCATATTTATTGAAATAAAAATGTAGAAAACCATCAGGGATAGAAGAAGATAATTACCGTGTCAGGAAGTGAACAAAGCAATGAAGTAGAGTATATGTAGAGAGTCTAACTTAGAATGGAGATGTCACGGAGATCTTTCTATAGGAGAGTGTGGGGCTGTGTGTCAGCTGGTGTGAGTGGGATTGCATTAGGCTGTATGTAAGGCAGAGCCTGGCAACATGTTTTTTGTTTTGTTTCATTTTTTTTAATGGAGGTACTGGGGACTGAATCCAGGACCTCCTGCATGCTAAGCATGCACTCTAACACTGAGCTATACCCTGCCCCCACCACTGAGCCTGGCAACATCTTTTCCCAGGGAAGGACCCTAAAGACCATGAGAAGGAGAACCTGAGGCGGATCAGGGAGATCCAGAGGCGCTTCCATGAGCAGGAGCGTGGCCAGGGTCAGGGCCAGACCAGGCCTCTGAAGGCTCTGTGGCGCTCCCCCAAGTACGACAAAGTGGAGTCCCGTGTCAAGGCCCAACTGCAGGTACCTGCTTCAGGGAGCCAGAAGTATTGTCCATCTTGTTGGCCAGCAGGCAATTATACTCCGATCTATGTTATAAGGAGGGAGGAAAATCACAGGGGACTAAGGTAACAGGGCTCTGAGACATAGGTGGTTCTGCTGCAGGGTGGGAGTGGGGAGCTTTCTCAGAAGTGATGATGGCTGGATGATCCTGAGGGGCAAGTAGGAATTAGGCAAGGGGAGAATGGAAGAGAACATTCTATAGAGATGGAACCTCATAGATAGAAGTCCTAAAACCAGAGGGAGTATGGGCACTGGGGATGCTGTGTTTAATTCACTGTGAGGAAAGAAGAGCACAAAGTTAGGCTAAGAATCAGCTGGACCCACATCATAAAAGGTCACATGATCCACTTTTAACATTTATTACTAAGGACGGTGGGAGGGACAGAGGCAGGGGCAGGGGGGTAGGGTTCTGTCTTGGGTAGATAGTGGCACCACTTCTCTATCCAGGGGTCTGCGAAGGAAACGCAGGACTGAGAGGAAAGACAGTAAGGTCATATGTGGCTGTATGGAAGCTAAAGCCTGTGGGACTCCCGGGGAGTGGGAGTGTGTCCAGGAAACAGATGGAGAATCAGGTCAGGATCGCAGGAGTGAGACCTAGGAGTTACTGAGGTTCAGGCTGAGGATGATGAGAGCAGGGCAATGACCCTGGATTTGAGGGCTTGGAGGCCAGCCATCAGTGACCTTGGTGGAGAAAGAGCTAGGAAGCTTGACTAGGAAGGAAACAAAAAGAATGGTAGCTGAAGCCAAGACTGAGGTAGAAGTAGGGATATTTGTTTTCTTAAAGATGTGAGAAACACACATGTTTAAATGCTGATGAGGAGAAGTACTTCTTCAAGAGGAAGGAGCCCAGGCCAGCCCATAGGGCTGGTGATAAAGATTCTGAGAGGCAGGAGGGGCAGAGGCTGGGTCTTATGGCTTGAGACTCTGACCTCAGCTTGATCCCTCTGCTATGCCTTGGCCTCCAGGAGCCCGGCCCTACTTCTGGGACAGAGCCTGCTCACTTCCTACGGGCACATTCCCGCTGTGGCCCTGGGCTCCCACCACCTCGTGTCCCCAGTCCTCAGCTAACCCCACCAGGTCCCAGTGCTAAGGTGAGAGGATGTTTGGGGGCTGGGAGGTGAGGCAAGGATCCTGAGCAGATTCAGGGGCACAACACAGTGCTGTCTGCCTCATCCTGTTTGCCATGTTCTGCAGGGGCCAGGCTCGGGTGTGGATTTCATTACCCACAATGCCCGCACTGCCAAGAGGGCCCCCCGGCGGCATTCTCGCTCGCTGCAAGTCCTGGCACAGGTGCTGGAGCAGCAACGACAAGCCCAGGAGCACTACAATGCCACACAGAAGGGTCATGTGCCCCATTAGTAGGTCCTACTACCTAATGCCCAGGGTAAGGGGCATTTATGGAGGGTGGGAGCCAACATCTGTCCTGGGATCATCCACCCTGAGTCTGTGCATTACAGCTTGTTGGAGCGCAGGGATGTGTGGCGGCGGCAGGCTGAGGCTCGTCAGAGTAGTCAGCCAGACCCAGCCATGCCCCCTGGCCACACTTGCATGCCTGAGAACCAGCGGTTGGAGACACTGAGCAGTCTGCTCCAGAGTGAGTATGTGGGCATGGATAGCTGGATGGGGAACCCACTGGGGACCATGAACCCTTGCCCAGCACTTACTGTTCCTGGGGCCTCCGTAGGCCAGAGCCAACTGCTTCGAGAGCTGGTGCTGCTGCCTGCTGGGGCAGATTCACTGAGGGCCCAGAGCCACCGTGCTGAGCTGGACCAGAAGCTGGTACAGGTAGAGGAGGCCATCAAGATCTTTTCCTGCCCCAAGGTCTTTGTGAAGATGGATGCCTGAGCCCTTTTATAGGGGTAGTGATGGGGTCTCCCTGAGGATCGCCACATGGTTGCAAAGGGCAGGATTGGGCCCCATTGTAGAGTGGAGTTCGAAGACAGGAGCAGTGGGGTGGGTAGTATCCCCAGAGCACTCTTCCCAGCCACTGGTGGCTGTGGAAGGGTCATCCCAGCCTCCTAAACCCTTTGTCAAAATTAAACCTTTTGTACACAGCGGGTTTGTTTCCATAAGAGCTTTTCTTATCCTATAAATGCCAAGCCTGGTAGCCCTCCTGCTGCTTGACTACAGGAAGGTCTCTCTGCCACCCTTATCACTTCTTCCTCATGTCCAGGGAAGAAGGCAAGATTGTGGGATCAGGGAGGAGGCTAGGACTGGGATACAGAAGGACCACGACTGTATTTAGAAAACCTTTAATCTTCCCCAGACTGAGAAGGCCCTGTGAGCAAGCTAAAAACCCCCACTGGGGAAGTCCCTGCCATGTCCCAGCAGCCTGGAGGGGCAAGGGGCAGCATCCTTGCCTGTCAGAGGCTGAAGCCACTACCATCTCCTCGCATGCTATTCCCCCAGCTAGAGCGGGCCTGCTCCTGATCATCCAGTGAGGGCAGAGAGCTGCGGGTACCAGGAAGTAGGCGGCTTGGACGCAGGTCCCAGCATGGAGACCCCTGAGACAGCCCATTAGAACAGGGAGGCTTGCGGTTCTCAATGACCAGATCACTGCTGTCATCGTCACTATCGGGCTCAGCAGACCCAGGCCCAGCAGAAAGAGGCCCTGTCAGATTCCCAGATACCCCACGCACCACATTATTGCGCTGATTGGCTGGCTTGACAGTGACAATGAGGTTATGGCTGTTGGCGACCATCATGTCCGTCACTTGGTCCAAGGTCTTGCCAGCTACCTCAATGCCATTGACCTCGAGGATCTCATCACTTACTGCCAGCAGCCCTGTACTCTCAGCCAGGCCCCCTCGTACCAGGCGGGAGATGAAGATGCCTGGAACCCGTTCCAGGCCCTGGGGAGCTACACGAACGCTCATGCCATCTCGGATGTAGAAACCCAGGGGGCGATCAGAACCATGCTTATGTAGCCGCACCCGTCGGTGGGTCTCAGGCAGTAGGTCCACATCTATGACTGAAGAAACCTGGCGGAAGTCTTGGGGCAGGCTGATTAGCAAGGGTGGCCGGGTGCGCAGGGGTGCCACAGGCCGAAGGAGGAGCCCTTTCTTACGCCGCTGCAGAGAGTTGGAGGCAAAGACCAGGCCACTGGAGTCACCTTCTGCTGCAGGAGAGGGAGGCGCTGAGATCAGAGACCCTACTCTCCCACTTGGGAACCTTTTCCATCAGGCCCAGGCCTGAAGAAGGGGGTACTGTAGCTATTCCCTGCCACTTGGAGGTCAGGCCAAGGGCAGGGACTGCAGAGGGTGAAGCCTGGGCACCCTGGATGTGGACTAACCCTTGTAGACCTGCCCTGTCACCCTACCCCACAGAGGCTTCCCACTATACCCCATTCTTCTCACCCCGCTTCTGCACTAGCAGGCGCAGCGGCGGGGGCCCACTGGCCAGGGCCCGGTGCAGGCTGTCGTCATTGGTGAGGGGCAGTAGGTCGCCGTGAGCATCTGTGTAGCCAAGCAGCACGTCCAGGCCCGGAATCTGGTGTACTGCACGCAGCAACCGAGAGAACTCTTGGAAGCCGCTCACCGAAGCGCGGGGCAGCGCGAAGCGTCGGAACTCGGCATCAAACTGGAGGGGATGGGGGAGAGGAGGGGTCAGAACGGAGTTGCTGCCCCCTTTCACCGCAGGTCTGAGGCTGGCAGGGGTGGGAAAGACAGGGCTTTACAATGGCTGCATCCGTTCACACAGACCTCAGCTCCAGTACAAGAGACGCTGTCCAAGGTCTTCTCCCCACCCTCCAGGTACCCAAGCCACAGAGGTACTCTAGAGGCCGGTAGTGGGAGGAAGGAGGATGAGTGTGGGAAAGCGAGAAGAAAAGCCGGAGAATAGGATGTGGAGGATGGAGGAGAGAAAAAGGTGATAGGAACCAAGGAGCTAGGAAGGGGAGAAAGGGAATTGGAAGCGCCTAGGGCCGAGGCCGGAGCCGGTGCCGGAGGGGCCCTTACTTTGCTCTTCACCTCGACGATGCTGTCGGGACTGCGCGCCGGAGTCCTCTGCGGCCTGGCCATGGTGGGGCCAGGCGGGCAGAGTACGGTGCCCCAGGCAGCCAGCCGAGGCGCAGGTGCACAGCCAGGCCGGCGGGCCCGCGCTGCCCCGCCCCTGGCGGTAGCATTCGCCCCGCCCTCCTATCCGGACCGTGACGTCAAGGGGGCAGCGACGGCGAGTGGAACGCGGAGTCCACGTTCCCTAGGAAACGGAGATGGCGGGGTGGAGGAGTCTTCCTGTCAACTTACGTCAGTACGCTACGGTCTGGGGGAGGGGCTTGCCAATTAGAGGGGAGAGTGAGGGAAAGGGTATTTTTTGTTGCGTACTGTTATTTCCACAGGGCTTACAAGACTGCGTATTTTGTAGATGAGGAAATTGAGTCATAATAAATATTTGCTGAACTCCTCGGGGTCACTGGCGTTGAAGTGGCTTTGAGCCAGCTCTCTCTGACCACTCTTGGCTGCAGTCTCAGGCTTCAGATCCCTCACTTTCCATCCGAGCCAGCCCTTGGCCCCTTCCTGCCCACTGCTACGGAAGATTTGACGAACAGCCCAAACTCCAGGCCACTGCTTGGAGAGATGCTAAGCAGGACAGCATCCAATTGATTCAACGGGAATCTTCACACAAGTTTCGGAATAGGACACGCTTGTGCGCACGCGCATGCACGCTCACGGGCGGGGCCTCGACCTTGGGTCCCACCCAGCCATCTTGCGCTTCCTCTTCCGACGAGAGGCGGGGCCGCGGCGCCAGCGGGAAACCAGTGCTAGTGGTCCTCTGCTGTGTACAGCGTTGGGAATGGCAGGCGTGGGAAGCCTGGTCCTGCGACCCTGGATTCGAGAGCTGGTCCTAGGATCAGAGGCACTGTCAAGCCCGCGAGCGGGGCAGCTGCTCAAGGTGAGCCCCCCCGCTACTTTCGGGGCCTGAGACCAGGGCGGGGCCCCAGGGCAGTGGGTTTGATGCCGGTCCCCCTGTCAGGTACTGCAGGAAGCCGAGGCCCCCGGTCCATCCAGCGCCGCTGGCAAGTCTGACGTCGGGGCCTCGCTGCTTGTGTCCGACGGGACCCACAGTATCCGATGCTTGGTGACGCGGGAGGCCCTCAACGCCTCGGACTGGTGAGAGAGGCTCCGCGGGGCCTGGGGAGATCGGAGTCCAGTAGGAGAGCGCGAGGCTTGAGCCCAAGGAGGGCGGGCCCCGGGCTGGTGGGGCTGTGTTCAGTCGGGCTAGGCAGTGAAGGTCCGGCTCTTCGCAGGGAGGAGAAGGAGTTCGGCTTTCGAGGGGCAGAAGGCCGGCTGCTGCTGCTGCAGGACTGCGAGGTCCGCGTCCAAGTCGCTGAGGGAGGCGCGGTGAGTGGTGAGGCTGGCTTGGGTGAGTTAGTGGGCTTGACTTCCTGACAACTCCTGAGACCCGTTCCCAAACTCACCTCTCCAGCCCGCGGAGTTCTACCTCCAGGTGGACCGCTTCAGCCTACTGCCCACGGAGCAGCCCCGGGAACAGGTGACTGGTTGGTAAGTGATGACCCCACCCTCCCAACTGTTCTCCCCACCCAGACCTGGCTGGCGTTGGCATAGGCGTTTTGGGTGTGAGAGCTTGGGCCCCTAGTAACACTGACTGCCTATTCCCTTCTCTTTCCCAGCAATCAGGACCCGGATGTGCGGGAAAAACTATACGACTGCTTGGAGTGAGTTTGGGGTTAGACTCTTGGGCCAACTGGTCAGAGAATGGCAGATGTATGTAGATAGGATTGTTCCTCAAGCATGTCCCCTCTGTTTCTCTAGGCAGCATCTTTCAGAATCCATCTCCCCCAGTGCAGGTACTTATAGGGGTTGGCCATTTGCCCTAACTCCTGTAGAGTGATCTCTCTTGCTTCCTTGATAAGCCCTCCTTCCCCTCGCCCCTACCCTGCCTTTCCTCTTCTTTGAGCTTTAGCCCATTCCCTGGTCCCCTGCTCCCAGGCCTTTCACTGTCCCAACTTCTGGATGAGGTACAAGAGGACCAGGAGCATTGGGGGACGCTAGTGCGCCTGGCTGAGAGCTGTCTGATGCTGGCAGGCCCTTGCACAGCACCCCCTCTCACCCGCTGGACCGCCTCACGCTGCAGGGCCACGGTCAGTCTGGGACTTCCCTTGGGAAATGTCAGGGTGGGGAGTTATGCAAAGGCCAGGCTGAAAGTTCACATCCCACAGGGAGAAGCTGTGTACACTGTCCCCAGCCTATGGCTGCACATCTCTGAGAATGACCAGCAAATCCTGAGCTCCCTGGGCCCAGGTCAGAGGCCACAGGGTAAGGAGGACAGGAGAGGTCAAGAGGGGAGTAGCTGTGTGCACAGTGCCCACAATGCTGATAAGCCTCCCCTGGCCCCCAGGCCCTGAGCTACCCCCACCACACCCGGCTTTACAGGACCTATCGCTGACCCTGATCTCCTCTCCTCCTTCCTCACCCACTTCCTCAGGTAAGGTGGTGCTCAGGCCCCATGCTCTTGCTGCTGTCAGGTTCCTGGGCTGCATGGGATGCTGCAAAAGGGTGCACAGCTGGGTAGGGGAGGAACACAGTCCCGCCTAAGCTCACAGATCACTCAGCTGGTGTGAGTTGAGAGGGCTGTGTCCATGGTGAGTCCCCTCTTCCTCAGGAACCCCTGCTTTACCCAGCCACATGCTGTCAGAGGAAAGCGGTGCCAGCAGTAGCCTTCTGCCTGCCCTGTCCTTGGCTGCTCCAGACCCAGTGCAGAAGGGCAGCTCCCAGCCCCTACCAGCCATCTGCTCAGCCCCTGGCCCCCTGCCCACCAGTTCCCCACAACCTAGCTGTGTACTCAAGTCCCCACTCCTGAGCTATACCCCAAGTCTGTCACCCACTGGCCATCTCCTCAGTCCACACCAGGCCCATGTAACCAGGGCCCAGAAACCTAGCCTGGAGTTCAAGGAGCTAGGGTTAACCCCTGAGACCTGGCAGCACTCCCCAAGGACAAGAGCCACCAAGGGAGCTCTGGAGTCCAGCCCTGTCTGGGTGAGCATAGTCCCCCTACAACTGGAGGGTCGAATGGGGTGGGCCTTGGGTAGAGATGGGAAGGGGGCTGAGGGTATCCTTGGAGGGGGTTGGGGGCCTTTTTGGCCTCTCTTCAGACACCATACCCACTTCAGGATCCCCCAAAGAGGCATCGTGATGGTTCTGCCTTCCAATATGAGTATGAGCCACCCTGCCCCTCTGTCTGTGCCCAGATCCAAGCTGCCAGGTAAGTGCCTTGGGCCGCCCCCACACTCTTGGTCACCCATCCCAGTCCCCATTGACCTATAGCCATGGTTCTCTTCCCAGGCTCCCTCCCCAGCTTGTGGCCTGGGCCTTGCACTTTCTGATGGAGCCACAGCTGGATTCTGAACTAACCCAGGTGTGAGGGGTCGTGTGAGCACATGGGAGGATGTGTGCACACAGATCCAGGCCTGGGGGTGGATAAACAGTGCTCCACACTGGCTTCTTCTGAGTTTTTTAATAAAATAATCTCATGCGGCAAGAAAGGAGGCGATCAGGGGCTGGGGCCGCCGCCTCTTTGGTCTGTGGCTGAGGAGGGTGGGCTCCACTCAGGGCTGGAGGGCGCTGTAGGCTGAAGGGGCAGAGGCTTGGCTCCAAGGCCAGATCCTGCACCAGGAGAAGGGGAAAGAGGAGTCAGGATTGGACTGAGCAGTCCTGCCACCCTCCCAGCTGGTCCCAGCTCCTCTTACCTACGCTTGGAGATGGAGGTGCCTCAAGCTTTGGCCTGCGCTTGAGGACAGGGGAGCGCTGCAGGCGCAGGGGCCGTTCTGAGGGATACAGGATTTGGGGAGGGTCGCTAAGGACTTGCCTGTCCTCAACCCCCACCTCCCCACCTCCAGCATGTGTACACACACTTGCCTTTAGAGCCTCCCCCTTCCCCTGCACCCACCCACCCCTGGCAGCGGTTGCTCTTGTGGACGTGGAGCCAGGGCTAGTAGGAAGGGCTTCTCAGACCCTTGCTCCTGGCCTTCTGGCTCCTTAATTTCTCAACCCCTCACGCCACTGGTGGTCCCCTCCGAGGACCAGAGCGAAGAAGGGAGCCCACCCTCTACCATCTCCTCTTGCACTCAAGCACACATGGAAGTGTCTCCCCTCACCAGCAGGGGCCTGGAGCTGGTCCTCATGCACAGACACTGCTCGTCGCCCTGCTGAGACAGGCCTCGGCCTCAGCTGGCCATCTGGGGGAGGCCAGGGTGTCAGGGTATGGTCCCAACAGCTGCCCCCACTCCAGCCCTTGCCTCCCACCTTCAGGATCCCCATAGGAGCTGAGTTCCTAGCAGGGACTCCTCTAGTCACTAGCCCAATTCTGGAGTGGGAGCTAGAATATCTGCTTACCTTCATTCCTGGAGCCTAAGCAAGGATCCTCTGGGAGGCCCAGGCTGTCTGGGGAGGGGCTGGCTCTTCGGGGGCTTGGGCTGGGACAAGGGGACGGGGGGCCCGGACCATCTTGTTGGCCCCAACCACGGCCCCGGAGCTCTGCATTCAGCTGCTGCCCCAGTGTCTTCCAGGTGGCAGACTCAGGCCCCTGGCCCCCTGGCCCAGGTCTGCATGAAGGGTCTGCAGGGAGAAGGGTGTTAGCCAAGACCTGGGCTATGCATTGGAGGTGAGCCTGACCAGTGATCTGACCCACTATGGCCTGTCCATCCCTGCATGTCCCCCACCAGACACAGTGGCCCTTACTCACCAGCAGACACAGAGTGGGTGCGGGACTTGATTGAGATGGGAGGGGCCTCTGTGGAACTGTCCATAATGTCACCTGCAAAGGCAGGGCTGGAGGCTTAGGCACCAGACCTTGGTGAGGGGGAGAAAAACATGGCTTCTCCCACTCCCTCCCAAGGAGAGCAAATCCCTTGGGGGCTATCTCTAAGGACATCCCCTTCCCCCAAAATGTACTGCCTTAGCCCAGGGTCTCACCATCCGAGCCAGCCTTCTTGATTTCTCCGTCTTTGCTCTGTAAGGAACAGGGAAAGCAAACTCAGTCCTGTCCCACCTTCATGCTAGTCTTGTCCTTTTCATTTTTATAACCACCACTAAATGCCCACTGTGGGCTGGGCAAGAACATGGCAAACCCAGTTCTGGTCCTCCTGGAGCTTGCAGTCTGGGATGGTAGACAGTAAACACAGAGAAAAAGCATATGCAAGCACAGATACACAGATAAAGTGTTCTTAATTCTGTGATTCATTTTCTATACCTTATTGTTTCTAAATTCAAGCTGTCTCATTTTATATGTGTTTATTTTCTTAAAAACTTATTTAAGGGATAGTTCATAGGGTGATGGTTCTTTCTAGGATCTATGATCAGACAGCAGTATTAAAAGGGTGGACATGGAAGAGAGTCAAGGAAAGCCCACAGGGACCTGTAGGGTTATATGAAGAGGAATCTGGTGTAACCATAGGTGGTGATAAGAAGCTGGAAGTGAGGCAGGGAGGAGGAGTTCCTGACAGAGGAACCTGTGTAGAAGCTCTGAGATGCAACCGGGGTTGAGAGCAGTGAGATGAAAGCAGGGACCTGGGCTGAGACCCCACTGGGCCTGGAGGCAGGATTAGGAGTCAGGGCAAATGTCTTGATAGGGAGCCCCTGGAGGACTTCCTGTTTGAAATGCAGGTGACAAGGTCAGATTTCTGTATGATCTGCAGAGAAAGGATTCTCCCAGCTTCAAGGAGGGGAGGTATCAGTGGCCTGGGCCAGGACCAAAGCCAAGAGATAAGAAAAGGTGAATCTGATGACTACTTGAAGGGGAGGGGTTAAAACTAACAGACCTGTCTGTGTGTCATGAATCTTCTGGTCACATAAATACCCACATAAAACAAGCCACATGTCACCTGCTCCCTCACTGAGCACTTGTGTCCCTTCCCAACTCACTTGTTTCCTCTTGCCTTCGGCATTCCCACTGCCTCTGCTCACGCCAATCCTCTGCAACATCACTTGAACCCGCTGTTCAAAGGATGGAGCCAGCTCTGTGTCTCCCCGCTCCAGGGGCCGCCGCTGAGGACAGAGATACCACAGTGGGGAAAGAGCTCACTGCCCTCAGTTCCAACAGAGCCCTCACTCCCTGTTACCAGGCCTCACCTTGTCAGGTCTGACACCCAATGTTGTCTCCTCCTCCTCAGCAGGTAGCAGTATCATTGAGTAAGCCTTGCTTTCCCGAGTATATCGAGGCCGACTCCTGCGGGTAGGGTCAGGGCTGCTGGTGCCCCCCTCGGCCCCAGCAGGCTCCTCACCACGCCCAGGACGGGCTGGTGGCCGCAATAGGTCCCCAAGTGTAGTTTTTCGAGTTCGGGGAGCTGCTCCAGGGCTGGTCTCTAGATCAGGCCGTGGCCCACGTGTTGAACGAGGCTTCTTGAAGGCAAAGAGGGTGCCAAGCTTCTTTCGAAGTGTGCGGGGGACAGGGGTGGTACCCCCCTCAGTGGCCGGGTCCTCCTCGGGGGCCCAGCTGTGGGAACAGCCAGCAGTGAGTGGGAAAGCCCATCCCACCCTCTCCCACCCCTTGCAACTTGCCCCTCACTCACAGGTGATCCTGATGGATCAGCCTTTTGGAGAAGAATTCTTCCACACCCTCATCCACGCGGGCACTGAGCCCATTTCCTTCCTGTGGCAGGGCTGGGGGTACCTGAGGGACACCACGGGGTTAAAGATCAGGGCTGAGTGCAAATGTTGACTTCTCCCCACCTCCCTTGTCCAACAGTATGGCCTGGGCAACTCCAGGACCTGGGAGCTGGGGTGACCCTACAGGGCTGCTGACACAAGCTCTCCCCCCTCACCTGTAGTTGGCCCTGGAAGTACACAGCACACACCCATTCTTGTCCCAAAGAGTATCCTACACACCCTCAACCACCTGGTCACCAGGAGGCTAGAACCTACTCGCCCCAGGGTCCCACGTTGCCACTTGCCCAAACAGTTCCTTGCAGTGCCCCCCACCCCCACCCCACCCGGCCTGCTGCCGGCTCGGCAGTGCCTGCTGCTGCGTCAGACCCTCTGAGGGGGCCTCATGTCAGCTCCCCCGCCTTCCTCCCTGTGCCCACTGCCCGCGCCAGCACCCGGCCCACACATACACCCGCCGGACGTGCAGTACATGCAGGATTGTCCCCACAGCCCAGGGCCTAGCATCTTTCATAACCCTGGGGGAGGGAAGATAAGACGGACACCCTCTCGCACATCCACCCATGCAGCAGTCAACCTGAAGCGGAGTCCAGGCGCATCCCCAACGAAATCCTGATACCCGTGACCCCGCATGAACATAACCTGGGGTAAGGGTGGCCAGGAAGAGGCCAGGACTCAGACATATGACCAGGTGGTCTTGGGCCCCCACTACCCACCTCCCTGCCTGCCATCATCCGTAAGGAGCGAATGGGCCACTCGCGACCCCCAATTCCATGAGCTCTGGAATAGGGGTTGGGCGCTCACCTGGGGGCCCCCCGGCGGCGGGCGGTGGTGGTGCTGGCGCCGCGGCCGCGGCCGGGCCCGGGTCGGATGGCGCAGGGGCTGCCCGGCGGGTGGCAGGTCCATGCGAGGCAGCGGGCCGGCCTGGGGCCCGGGGGCAGCTGGGCTCGGAGAGCCACGAGCGGACGGCCCCGCCTGCGGCTCTGCATCTTCCCCTGGAGCCGCCAGCTCGGGCTCCGGCTCTGGTTCCTCAGCAGCACCTGAGGGGAGGGCACCAGAAGAGCACCGAGCGCCAAGCCCGGGGAAGTGGCGGCAGCGGCGGCAGCGGCGGCAGCGGCGGCAGCGGCGGCAGCGGCGGCGCTAGGGCGGCAGGGGACCCGCCCAGGGCGCGGGGAGGGGCCCGGCTACACCGCCCGCCCCCCTGACCGCCCCTCCCCCACCGCTGTCCGTGGTGCTGAGCGCGGCTCCGAGCAGCGCGCGGCTCCGCACCGCCGCCAAGCATGCGCGTCCTGGGGGTAGGGAAGGGGGCGGGGGCGGGGGGAGGTGAGCGGAGACGTTGTCCGGGCCCTGGTCTGCTTAGGTCCCACCCGGTGTTGACTGACCATAGCAAACTTCAACTTTGCATGTTGCCCCGAGGGTCCTGGTCTGGCCCCGTCAAGGGTCAGGGAGTTCCTGAGACAGCTGAATGAATGTGTCCCGGTCTAACAGAGCTTCAGTCCAACCCTTTCCTGGGTCCCGACTTACTGTGAGTGGAGGGGACTAGGTGAAGGCAGTGAATGCATTCAGGCCATTCCTGTGGAGGACTGTCATCCTGGTGGAGAGGGCAAACTCAGCCTAGGGCAGAGAGCTGCCTCCCCACCTTCCACACTCCAGAACAAGATGGGAAGATCTGGGATTCTAGGCCCAGTTCTGGGACCACCTACCTTCTGCTCCTCTTCATCCTCCTTTTCCTTCTCCTTCTCAGGGAAGAAAAGACCTTCCAGCTCCCCAGGCCCAAGGGGGCTGGGCTCACCTCCATCCAGTGCCAGTACGACAGGGGGCATTGCCTCTGTTGCCTGTTGAGCCAGACTCTCCACCTGCAATACCAAGCACCTCAAAGATGGGCAGGCAGGGCCTCAGCCATAGTCCCACCAGTGCTAAGGAAACCCTGAAATACCCTTGGGCTACATGGCCCCAGAAGACGTTACAGAACCCCTTCAGGTCAGAGGCCAGGTCACTGTGTGTGTGTGTGTGTGTAAGTTCCTGCTCACCAGCCGATCCCGGGCTGCACTCAGACCTGCCAGAGCCTGAGCCACAATGCTCTCTGCCAAGGTCCCTGTGACTGACAGCCGCATGTCCCTGAGGGCAAGCGAGGGCAAGGGTTAGTGTGCGGTCTCTACCCAGCTCAGTCCAGCCCAGCCCCATCCGGCCTACCTGAGCCTAGTGAAGGCATCTTGCAGCAAGTGCTCTGGGAGCAGCTCTGGGAGACCCCTTGAACCCACCAGGACCCCCTCTAGCTGCTCCCTCCACCTGGGTCCCTGCAGCATCTGTGGGCAGAGGCTCCTTGTTGTGTTCAGTGTGGCCTGAGTGAAGTCCTGGGTAAAGGTCAGAGCATAGGGAAGGTGTGGTTGGGGCCCAGACCAACTGGCTTGAGGCTCCAGTCCCCCACCAGTATTGACTCATGGGTTGTCACAGTCAAGCCTATGGATGGAGGCCAAGCCTGCATATGGAGGTGGGGCTGGGGCAAGGGCACCATCTCACCTGAATGTCCTGGCGGCAGACCTCGCCCACCTGTCCCAGGAGGCCCTCCAGCTTCTGCCGCAGCTGCCATTGATGGCTTGGGGAGCTCCCAGCCTCATATAGAATGGGGAGAATCTAGAGGCCAAAGAGGAAAAGGACTTGCAATTTGACACCTAAGAAGGTAAGGGTCCTCATAGGGGAGGGGGTGCTCACACTGAGAGAGAAGTTGGCATTTTGTATGGCATCCTCAGCCTGGTGCACAGCAGCTTCACCCTGGGGCCCAGCTCCACAGCCCAGCAGCTCCACATGCTCCTGCACTGACTGACACAATTCATTCACTTCCTAGAGAGAAAGAGGAATCAGTCTCAGCCTGGTCCTCTCCCACTCCCCCAGACCCTGACTGCCTCCTTCCCAAGGTCTCCAGCAGGTTGGGTGAGGTCCTGAAGATGATACCATCAGGCCAACCACTTAGGAACCCTATCTGTTCAAGGAGGGAGAGCAGTGTCTCCTTTTGTTCATTGTAGTGACTTTATACCCTAAGTATCCAGAATAGGAATGAAAGGAACTGTTAGTCATGTCTGTGTTTTAGAAACTCAGTCTGTTCATCATCCACGTAGCAGATAGACTGAGGGATGGAGAGAAATGGGAATGAGGGGCCATAGAGGAAGGACTGGGGGAGTGAGGGATAGTCGGGTGCGCGTAAGGAGTGGTGTGTCTGATAACTCGTCAAGAGGCACAACCAAGGAGGTCTGTGGGGGCTTCAATGTGGCCAAGAGAGAGCTGGACTGAAGCTCTGTCCAAAGTACTTGGTGGGTGTGGGCACCAGTGAGATTGGGTGCTAGGGTAGAGAGATGAGTTTGTGGGAGATGATGAGATCATATGAAGATGTATAGAATGTGAAGCCCCTGCAGGATGTCTGGGTCAAGATGCCTGGGTTCTGGAGCTTGGGAGAGAAGTGGGATTTGGGAATGGAGAGGTGGGGAACATCTCACCAAGGCAAGGTAGTAGAGGGAGATGAAGCCAGAAAAAGGGTTGCTGGGTTTGGCCACAATAGAGGTCAGTGGAGAGAGGAAGGGAGCCCTGTGAATGGGAAGGTCACAGGCAGGGCTACAATCAGGGGTGGGGAGAATTGATTGAAGATTTAAAAATACTTCCCATCTTTAAGAGGAGAGCCTTTTTAAATGCTTAAGAAAGGTAGCCAGGAGTGTTATTTTTGGGAGCTATTTCAGGAGCCATGTGCTCCTCTCCAGACCAAGGAGAAGGACTTGTCTGGGACAGCAGAATTCAGGCACCCTGGCCCCAGGGAAAGTCAGACCCTCAGATTCATGGAAGCTCTCAGCTGCCACAGCTCTCCCCCTCCCCTACTTTCTGTGTGTTCTCAAGGTTAAGGGAGTGGACTCTGACCTGCTCAGAAGGGTCTGACCCCAGACTTAGTGGCTGTGGGCGGGAGGTACTCTCAGTAGAGGTATGGTCTGTGCGGTTGTTCCTCAAGAGACAGGCTTGGATCTGGGCACAAGAGATATCAAGAAGTGTCAGGGGGACAGGACTCAGGTGCAGAGCAGGGCAGGGGAAGAAAGGGAAGCCCCACCTGATGCACTGCACGTGCTGTGAGTTCAGGGCGGCTGCGCTGCGCCTGGGCCACATCGTTCAGTGGCAGAGGCATGGCCTTCAGGCTGCGGTTCTGCTCCAGGGCCTGTGCAACGTCCAGCAGGCCAAGAGCAGACGTGTGGTTCCGGTCCCAGACCACAGACCTGGGCGGGCTGGGCTTCAGTTGGGGCGGAGCTCCACAAGGCCCCACCCAACCTCGCTGGCCTTTCCATTCGCCTGGAGCACCGGTGCACTCCATCTACTCGGCTTCATTCAGCCCTGCCCCTCAACTCGGTGAGCCCCTCCACACATGCCCTCCTCCCTCATTGGTCCCACCCCCCTGACCCTACCCACCGGAGTCTCGTGTTGATCCGAAGTGCCTTTGCCAGCATCTTGGCCCCGGTGTCCCCCATGGCGTTGCCACTGATATCCAGGGCTGTCAAGTTTGGATTGGCGCCGAGGGCCCGGAGTAGGACGCCTGCGCCCAGCTTCAGCCGCGACTCAGCCACGGACAGAGACTGCAGGGGCTGGGGTTCAGAGAATGCCATTTGTGGTTGGAGTTAGGCATCAACAAGGAGTGCGGGTCCCAGGGTCCCAGGGAGCAGGAGTCAGAGGGGTGAGAGGGTCCATTGCCTGAGGATCCTACATGGTCCCGTAAACTCACACAGTCGTCATCCTGCATGAGCTGGACAATCCGGTGCAGGACGTCGTCCAGGGTCTCCCTGTGGGCAGGGGCTGCGGTTGGATGGGGGCTGGGACCTGGGTGGTGGGGTGCTGTCTGGGAGGCCCAGGAGTTGGATGGATCCTCACTTGCACCGGACGTTGAAGTTCCTTCCAAGTGCAACATGTCTCAGGGACCGACTCCTCCCGATGGCCAGCACCAGAGTCACCATGTCTGAGCCGAAGCCTGGGGTGGTTCGGGTCATGCACAAAGCAAGTGAGGCTGGTGGGGGGCGGGGGTGGAAACTGAGTGGATAGTGGGAGAATGGGTTTCTGAGCAGCCTCACCGTTATCGGCCAGATCCAGGGAGCTCACCGCGCCAGCATCGCACACTAAGTCTTGTATCACCTGAGCGCCTGCGGAGCGCAGCTGAAGGTGGAAGGTGGGGCAAGTTCAAGCTAACAGGCCACAGGTGGGGAGAATCAGGCGCCCAACGGCTCGGTGCTCCCGCCTCGCGGCCTCACGCCCAATGTGTGGGCCCACCGCCCGTTCATGTTTTGGGGCTGGGCGCTCACCTCACAAGCGCTGAGGTCCAGGTGCAGGTTGTCCATGTGTGTGTTAAGCGCGAGGCCTTCCAAAAGCGCCCTGGGAAGGAATGTCGCAAGAGGTGGAGGGAGCTGGGAAAAGGGGCCCCAGGGAGCGAACCAATAGCAAGAAGGGAGGGCCAGGATACCAGGGAGGTCATGGGTGCCGCAAGAGCGGGGTGAAGCGCAGGAGGCTTGGTCTGAGTGGTGGCCACACAGGCCGAGGGGGTGGCCGTGGGCAGTGACACTGACCTGAGCGCGTCGGGGGGCAGCTTACAGCCCGCCAGGCCCAGGTGTCGAAGCGTCCCTGCGCGGCTTAGGAAGAGCTGCAGCGCCTCGGGCGCAGCCCGGGACTTCCTGGGGTGGAGGAGTGGGAGGAGTGGGCTTCCGGGCGCAGGGAGGCGGCACCGGCATATCCCCTACCCCCGCAGGACCCGCCCCACTTACGTGCGGGAGAAGACGTTCCTCGAAGCGTCGAGGTGGGAGAGGCTGGCGCAGCAGCCGCGGGACAGCGCTGCAAAGAGCTGCGGGAGGAGGGTGTGGGCTACACTGGTCAGAGGACTCAGCCCCTTCCCGCTCTGCCCTCCAGTCGACCTTTGGGTCCTGGGCCCGGCCACCAGCCCTACGGATCATCCCCCCACTGACCACCCCCTCACAATGTCCAGGGCGGTGTCGGTGCTTGCGAGATTCAGGAACGTCAAAACATTAGGACGGCTCAGGAAACTATAGAGGTCCTGGTGGGAGGATGAAGATGAGAAGGAGGGAGTCAGGGATGACCTCGCCAAGAGCTTCTTAACATCCCATTGCCTGCGGAACCACTCACCCCATTGTCTTCCGAGGCTCCCAGTGCCCCGGGGTTTCCGGAAAGGTCCAAGTGGGTCAAGGCAGAATCAAAGGCGGCATTGGAAGCCAGTGCCCGGCCCAGAGCCCTCATTCCTAGTGATGGAGGAGGGGGGCTCACAATTAGGCTGACCCACCTCCCCACTCCACCTACCCCATGCCATCCTAGGCCCCACCTACCTCGTGGTGTCAACCCAGTTTGTGCTAGGCTGAGTCTCCTCAGGGCTCCAGGACGATGCTCTAGGTGTCTGCTGAGCGCAGCCACGCCTGAGGGTTGGGGGCAGCCATATGGGTCTCACCTCCTCCAGTGCCACCTCCCCAGGGTTCCCCAGGCTCAGGGGCATACCTCGGTCATCCAGCAGGTTCCCTGCCAGGCTGAGCTCTCGCAGCCCAGAACTCTTGTGCCCTGCCAGCGCCTGGGCCAGTCGCCTGACAAAGTCTCTGGGAATCAGACCCCAGGTATGAGACTGACCCTGGATTCCCAACCCCTCCCCTGACCACTAATTTCCCCATCCCAAGTTCCCAGACTCCCCTCCCCAGCCGTGCCCTATTCCCCTCACCCCCTCAGGCCACAGGTCTCCAGCACCAGCTCCTCCAGGTGTGATGACTGACTCATCATGTGCAGAATCTGTTCTGAGACCTCAAGGCTCTGAGAACCAGAGTGGGAGCTCAGTGAGCTGCACCCTGGCCCTTGCACCCTTGGCCCTCGTACCACTGGCCCCTCTCTGCCCCTACTCTCTCACCAGCTTCATGTCCACACAGGAGAGGCACCGGAACCACAGGTTGTAGGACAGCGCAGCCACACTCAAGGCTAGGTCTCTGGGTGGAAGAAGGGGCAGGGGCAGAGCTCAGGGCCCTCCAGCCAGATTCTAAGCCCAGCGTCCCCCTGCATGGAGAGGCTAAGGCCCAGGAATGTGGGTCGTAGACTCTTCCTCTCTTCACATTCCTGGTGGGCCACTCACCTACTTCCCAGATGGCTGAAGTCTCCTAGGCTGAAATGGCGGCAGCCCTGACGATGGTAGATGGTGTCCACATCCTGGATAGGAAGAAAGTGTCTCCAACTTGGCTTGGGGCCAAAAGAGGTAGGGAGGGACTCAAAGCACATGAGGGATCAGATGTCTCCACAGCCCCCAGAGAGGGCCCTACTCTCACCCACTGAATCTCCTCTCGGAAAGGGAAGCCATTGTAGTCACACAGAGCCTCATATGTCTCCGAGAAGCCACCTGGGGAAGTGCCAGGGGTGTGATATGCAGGGGTAAGGGTAGGAAAGAGATGAAAGTCAGAGATGGAGGAAGATCAGCCCCGAGCTGGGTGGTGGCTGCTCCTTGAGTAGCTCGGTTCAGTTTGGAAGACCTCCATACCCAGGGGTCAGGGTGCAGGAGGGAGTAGGCTGGAAGCCCTGTGTAGCCCCACCTTAGCCCTTACCACAGGGGCTGCTGGGGGAGGTGGCCTCTGAAGGGCTGCTTCTCTCCAGCCGAGCCAGCATGGAGGTGGGTGTGGGCTTCCGGAATAGCTTCCTAGAGAGGCGGATAAAGGAGAAGGGGGCAAGGGACGTCTAGCCCCTGAGAGTGGGGGAAGCCCACTGTGTCAGCCAGAGCCGGTCCCCTCCCCCACTGCCCTCCTTCTCTGCCAAACTCTTCAGTTTCTGGGCCTCACCCAAGTGTGGAGCGAGGGAAGACCTTCCTAATGGCAGCAGCAACGTGCTGGGCCAGCTGTTCCACAGCAGCCGCACCAGGAAACTCCAGGACCAAATCAGGCAGGGACTCCAGCTCAAAGGTGACCTGGGGAGGGAAGGTGGGAGACTGGGTTCCCTGTGTAGGCATGTGGGGAGAGGGCAAGACCACGCTGCAGGCCCTGGTGGGGTGCCACGGGGTCTCACCTGAGGAGGTGTCTCCTGCAGTGCCATGGCCTGGACCTCTAGGTAGCTGAACGTGCAGTCCACCTATGGAGTACCTGGGTCAGCCTGGACCAAGGCCCGAGCACCACCCTCCTGGGAGCCCAGTCCTTTGTGCAGCCTGGTGCTCAGAGCTAGACCTGCTGGGACTCCAGTCCTGCCTGCTGCCAGGAGCCCAGTGCTGTTAGAAGGGCAGGGCCCACAAGGACAAGATGGACAATGCTGCAGATGCAGCCCTCATCAAGGAAACTGCTGGAAAGCAATAGGCAACTGGGCCCTGGGACTCACCCTCAGGGGGAAGCAGGTGTGGAGCAGGTAGGCTCTCCATCGGAGCAGTGCCTGAGGGGAGAAAGTGTCTGACATCCTGCATAGGGCAAGAGGCTCTTTCTGCCTGGTCCCCAGCAGCCCTCCCAGGCTCTGTCCCAGCCATACCAGGACATGAACTTGCTCAGCGCCCTCCCGGTCTGGCAGCCAGGTTTTCAGCAGCAGCTCTGCCTCCTTCGGCCACAGGAACCTGGTGATCTCGCCTGTGGAAGGGCGGCGTGCTGGGTGACTCGTCCTCCCATGGAGGTCAATTTGTGCCCAGAGTCTGTACCAGACTTGGGGAACTCGGCTCACACATGGGCCAGCAAGTAAGGAGTGGCGTGGATCTGGGGCACCAAACCTCTGGAAGAGCAGAGGAAACCCCTTGCCCAGTACTCTGGCTCGCTGTGTGGGCCTCTGGTTTGGGGGCCCACACTGCTTCCTCCCAGCCAAACAGGCGAGAAGGGCCAGCGCTTACCTCGCAGCTCACAGGATATGCCGTCGGGGGTCTGGGCCATGGAGCCGGCCTGACGGCCGGGTGGCCCAAGAAGCTCCGACGATAAATGGTAGCGGCGGGCGCGCACAGGAAACCTGGGGCCCAGGCCCGCACTGCAGCCACCTGCTCCTCCTGCAGCGGAAGGTACGCGCTGCTTCCTGCCAGGCCGCCCCCGGCCCGGCTCCTCCCCGCCCCGGCCTTCGCGGGCCGGGAGATGTCGCGCGGGTGCGACGATGTAGGTAGGAGGCGGGCAGAATCCCAGCTGTCTGCCCGCCCCGTCGCGGAGGGTCTACTGGGTTAGGGTGGACACGAGGAGGGCGTGCCGTGGCCAAGAAAATCTCGCGTGCCTCTTTCAGTTCCTAGCCCCCTACTTCCACCCCGCACCACAGTCCCTGCCTCGAGCACCAGGGGGCGCTGCCCGCTCGGGGATCTCCGCCTCCAGCCTGTCCGTCCCCTCCAAAGCTCAGCTGGCTGAGTGGTGGGTGGGGGTGGCGACGACGGGGGACCGCAAGGGGCGTCTATTAAGCAAGGAGTGTTTTTGTTGGCTCTCTCCCAACACCCGGGTCCTAAACTGAAGGACCTTATCTGTTGCTCCTGACCTGGAGCCCGTGTTCCCCTTGGGGTGACACAAACTGTTGAAAGTGTGGAAAAACCAGATGGACCCAGATGCCCTTCTCTGTGGCAGAGGTTCCTCAGCTTCATCAGGGTCAAGCCGGAGCAGGGCCACAAGTTGGGTGTGTAACCTTCAGGGGGCAGCCTCGGGCTAAGGCCTGAACCCCAAAGGGCTGCAGGGAGGGGTGGAGTGATTCATGAGCAAAGGCAGGGTACATGGGGCTCCTCCCGTGTCTGCATTGTCCCTGACTGGAGTTTGGAGAGGGGAACCAGTAGGAGAGGGAAGCTACTGTCTTCAGGGCTGGGAGGGGTCAGAAGATCAGTGGGTGCATATAGGTGCACCATACCCTGTAAGACCAGACCTTGATTCTGGAGGGTTCACAGGAGGGGATTCAATTTTTTTCTTCCATTACAATCGAATTAAACTCTATTTGTGACATAAGGAACAGCCTTCTGCCCACAGCTCAGCCAGGCACAGGTGAAATAACCTGAGACATGGAAAGACACCGAGTGCTTTGGTTTCTTTCCCATCTCTAGTTACCCCTCCCCACCTTGGGGCTTGGAGACAGTGGGAGCATTTTCCAGTCATCTGACCACCCCCTACCCCACAAAAAAAATCTCATGTTTTTGCTGAGGTCCACCAAAGACCAGGCCGAAGTGGAAAGTAGAAACTGAATAGTAACAACTTGGGGGAAGGCACTTGCCGTAAATCAACAGGCCCAGCGGTGGCGGCCAAGGGCCGATGGGAGGACTATCTCAGCTGGAGAGGGTGCTGAGTTCCTGCCAACAGAGGCAAAAAGAGGTCCTGCTCTGCTTCCAGTTTGAAAGAAGAGTTTGGGCAAAGACTCTTACAAGACCACACAGAACCCACAAACTGTTTTTAGGATGCACGCTCAGTAGGTCTCACACACAGTATGGCCAAGTGGTCAATAATGCAGGTTCCGAAGGAACAAGGCCTGAATTCCAGTCCTGACTCCACCTCTTACCGGCTGTCATTTAACCTTTCTGGGTTTCCAGTTCCTGTTTTGTAAACTGGAGCTATTAACTTACCTCAAAGTGTAAGGATTAAATGTTAAGAGAGGTGCTCACAACAGCGCCTGGCAATCAGTGAACACTCACATTTGCCATCTTACCGTGGCAGCCTTAGGACTCCAGACCGAAGGATAGAAAACCCACCTTACTGAGACTTTTCTGTTTAAAATGACACGGATGAGAAATTCAAGAAGGAATGAATGCCAAAGGGCTCAAGCTGCTCCCAGGCAGAGGGAGTCCTGAGACCGACAGCCACGCTGGTGGCAAGTCCATGTCTGGTGAGTGTTGTGGGGACAGGCAGGGGGCGGTGGAGGAAGAAGCCAGGATCAGCCTGGAGATCAGGATGGGGCGGGCGGTGTGTGTGTGTGTTGGGTGCTGGGCTAGCTACACATCTCCGTAACTGCTCACTGTAGGGATGGCAGTGAGGCAGTGAAAAAACAAACTGCTCAGAGCCCAAGTGATACATGGGACTCAGCCCCCACAAGTAAGGGACTCAGTGAGAGGGAGAGGCCTTCAGCTTGCTCAAGCCCGTCTGTGTTCTAGACAGCATGACACTCCGTGGGCACTCGGGAAATGCTAACAACTCATAATGAGGAATAACCCCCTCCTGCTCCAGCAGCACAAGATGACAGGCCAGGCTGCAGCTCCCAGAGCTGCCACAAGGCTCCCCTCAGATGGTTTCAAAAGACAAGATCCTGACCAAGAGCAAGACAGGGCTCAGTGCTTGCTGTGCTGGCCAGCAGTGGATGGGGCAACGCAAGCCCAGCTGTGGAAAGGGTAGACTATTTCTTTACTCCAGGACCAACTATGGTTAACAGTTGGGTAGAGTGCTGCACACAGGCTAGGGAACCTTCCGATCAAAAGTTCTGTGGTGAGGTTTTATATTTAATGGAGCCCCATAGGTTGTACCATGGGGCTCTGTCAATGCAGGAGCCCTTTTCAGCCTTAACTGCAACAGAATGTCACTTTTCTTGCCCCCTCCCCATCCAAAACAAATCCACTCTTAAACTTGTAAACAATTTGAATGCATACATAAGAAAAGCTATGCTGAGGATACAGATAAACTGCTCACTGTTCTGTGAGGAGATTTTCTATAATAAATACTTAAAATTTTTAAAAAGCTATGTGCCCACTGAAACAACTCTGGTAGGGAGCACTCTGGCCTCCTGTGGTGGGGCCTAGCCCATGCAAGGGATGGAGACCAAATGCCCTGACAGTCTCAGGCCACTAATATTCAGTCCAAGTTGCCGACTGCCTGGTTCAGAGCCCTGAGGCTCCAGATGATACTGATTTTTCTGGGAGACCGAACTGCATGGACAGCACAAACCAGCCAAAGGCTTCACACATCTTATTCCTCGTGACTTGATTTCTCCCTGAAAACTGGTAAGCTGGAATTTGGTTTAAAAAACCCTGTAATTAGTGGCTAAAGCTTTCACCTAAAATGGATTTGCCAAAGCAATCCACCCAGAAACAGCCAGCAGCAGCAAGACGGTATCTCACTAATACATAAACTTCCTAACACGACTCCTTTTCCATCTTGCCTCCCTGGTGCTAACAGCAGCTATGCTATCTAGGACTCTCTCCCCACAGTGGCACATACGTCTTCCCTTTTCAAATGAACTCCTCTAGGGCAGATGGGGCCTGGCTTCTCTGTTCCCTTTCTCTTGGCAGAGCCCAGGGTACTGATCCCAGCTCTCTTGAGCTGAAATGCCGAGGCCAGAGCTTCCCAACGGCCCTTTCTCCTCTAAGCTCTGTGGCCCATCTGCTCTACCTTCGGGAACCTGCTCTTCAGGTGGATCATGGAGGCTGACAGCTGTCTATCCACTCACTTCTCTACTCACACAAGCTTTCAGGGTGTTAAAACATGCAGAAGGATGCACTCAATATTTCATCATCTGCCAAAATCATCTCCCACCTTCTAAAAAAGAAGTGGTCATCCTGGGAAACAGCTTGCCTCTGACAGGCAAGCAGGCCTGTACTGCCTAAGGCTACTCACACAGACCCCTCTGGGCCCCTCCTTAGGGAGGAATCACACAAGACTGAGTATTTGGAGCACTTGTTAATCCGTTATGATTTATTAGCTGTACAGCAGTAGATCCTCCTCCCCAGCTCTCAACCCCATTACATATTTTATTACAGGTCTCATGTTGGCGTCCTAAAATAATGAAAAATTATCACACAGTACAGCTAAGTACAAAATGCATCAACCTAGAGTCTGATAGCTAACTGATGGCTCTCTTAAAAGCAATACACAGAAGAAAAGTATTTGAAATCAGCAAGACTGAGGCTCTCTAAAAAACACATTTTAAACATGTGACAGTTCATGTGCAAGAATCACTTTTTTGTTGGTTTTGCTTCACATTATTACTTTTCGCAGATCCCAAGTTTAAATTACTGACCTAGTGAAATTTTCTGGCCCAGCTTTTAAGGGCTGCTGTGACCCACTCATGATCACCCTTCCGCTTTAACAGAGGATTTATAAAATACAAAATTCAGCTACAAACAAAGCAAAGAAAATGTAGATGGGAAATCATAACTGAAAGTTAATTGTACAATGTTCAAATGCTGGCTCCATGGGCTGGAAATTGCAATCTTCCACATGGGTGTCCATTACTAGCGGGCAGCAGTCTGGGTGCCATTCTGCTACATGATTGTGATCCAATTCCTTGTCAACATTTACATACTACAGAGTCTGTGGAAACTTAATTTGCAAGTAATTAAAATGCTGGGTTTTCTTACACTGCACTTCTTTTCAACCTCTTAATTAATGGAAAAGATTAAAATGTAAAAAAAGTTATTTACAAGCTTGACCATACCAGAAACTCTGCCAAGAAAGAGGCAAAGTCTTCAGGACAGAAACCGATCGTAGCATGCCATACTACTGGTGTGCAGCTGACTCCAAGCAAAGGGAGTCAGGGAAAAGCAAAAGCAAAAACCAGTTTAAAAGTCTAAGTCCTTCCCAAGTCTGCATTTACAATTAAAAACTCTCCTGGGAAGAAGACCATAGAACTCTGGGAAACCGGGTTGTGGTTTCTGGAGTGGTTTACCATAGCAATAGAGAGGGTTCAATGTCTCTGTTTCCATCTAAGAAAACCAGTTAGGTGTCAACACTGTCCTCAGCACTTCATAGTAAACCCTCAGGGACTCAGAACATTCCATGATTTGCTAACATCAAACAGCAAGTTCTAGTTAAATCACATTTTTCTAACATCATCCTTGAAGTTTTAGTTCTCAGTATGTTTGGTAAAATGATGCTTTTCCCAAAGCCAAAAAGAAGAAAGAAGGGAGAAAAATTAAGATGCGGGCCGCTTAAACACAGCCCAGAGCAGTCCTGGCAATGAGCGAGGCCCCGCCATCACCGGTCCATCATACTGAGGATCATCTCGGGTGTGAGGTCTCCGTTGGGGGCATCTGTGGCAGCAGGCTGAGCCTCCTCTTCCTCCCCCTCTGCGGGCTCTGCGTCTGGCTCTTTTTTGACTTCAACTATAATGTTCTCAATTGCACCTGTATTCTGGTCTTCAACCTGAATGATGGCTGTTGCTGGCAAAGAAGAGCATGAACAAAACAAATGCTCCATTAAAGCCCCCAAGGATTGTAAAGGTCTTTTTAGACTTGACACTAAATGAATGTCAGCAACACAGGAAAAGCCTTAGTAGTGGTAACGGAGAAAGTCAATTTAAAAAAAAAAAGACTTAGTAACGGAAAATGGGGCCATACAAAAAGCCTCAATATTCTAGATGCTATCAAAGAACAAAACACTGACATTCATCTTCATATGCCTCCCAAGTTACATATTAAAAGCCTTAGTGTTCCTTTATGTCACAAATTTGGGCTTCCCAATAGTGTGTGAGACATGTGGAAAAAAAAAAAGCAGACTGTGGGACTAGGAAAACTTCACAGAATAGGTGATGTAGGTCCGTTTTAAAGCTGACCCACCTACAGCAGAACCTGACATTTCTGACTGTGAAGCTCTCCCAACACCCAGGGCCTTTTTGCCAGTTTGTCCACTCAAGGGTGTCCACTCAAGTGTGTACAGGTGAAGTGGTACCCAGGGTCTATACAGTCACCACCCTTCTGCGATGACACCTGTAGATGGGGCTCAGGGAGCATATTGAAAAAATACATGAAATCCTGCATTTGTTAAAGGGAAAAAAATCATCAGCTTTTAGGCAATTCATGAACAGAACAGAGATCTGAGTCCCCCAAAACTTGCTGTCACAAGGGCCACGTCCAGTACAGGACTGCTGCCCAACTGTCATATGTGATGTGAGGTGGAGGGCAAACACCTCCTCCGTGTCCTCTCAGAAGTCAGGCAGCCAGCAATAGAATCCATAGGCCTGGATTTCTTTGGAGGGACAATCTCAGCACAGAAACTGCTTTATTCCTCCATCCTTTATAATTTGGCTCTTTGCACAAGTACCCTTCTACTCTGGATTTTCTCTTGTTGAAACTTACAAGGCTTCTAGAAACTTTCTCAGATGTTTTCCAGGAAAAACTGAAAAATTCCTTTCTGAGATTTGTTCCCAGCGTGACCTGTAACATGTACTCATGGCTCAGTTCCCATCTACCCAAAGAATAAGGACCTGTCTGGCTCCCCCACGTGCTGAGAGAGGATACCAGCCTACAGAGCTGAGACAGGCAACTTACGCTGGGTCTGTTTGGGCTGGTTGGTTCTGCCAGGGGGGCGTCCTCTCCGCTTCTTGGCGGGTGGTGGGGCTGGAGTCACAGGCTGAGGCTCTGGCTCGGGTTCAATTTCCACAGCAGGCTCCTCCTCATCCTCGTTGTCATCCAGGTCTGGCTCAGCATTTTCTTCACATCAAATCAGGAAGGAGACGTGGTGGAGCAATAGAAGAGTGGTGGAAGAAAAAATAACATCATAACCACACATTCCATGAAGTCTAGTCACATATTTATTTTCATTATTAAAAGCCCATTTAAAAATTGCTTTCACTGGAATTGCTGCTATCAGTGTTAACAGAATAAACTGGTATTGATGCAAAATTAGTAAGGAAATCAACCTGAATACTCTTTTTTATATTTTATGTGTATTGGATATTACCTTTTTCTTTAACTTTAAATACAGAATATTACTGAGTTTCAAATTCCTAGAGGCAACTCCATCTTATGCCAATTATAGTAAAAACAAAAAAGCAACAAAATAAAAAAACACCACAAATCATGTTTCAAGTTGAAAATGAAACAAATGTTCCCTCTACCTACTATACAAGATTAAAGCAGGATACTGAGCCTGAGATGAACCCTTAAAAAGTGGGTGGAATGTGTGTGTGTGAAGTTCTTGAAGCACTGTGACGTCCTATTTACTAGGATATACACAAGGCCACGTTTGTGGATTTAATTCAATTCCCAGCTGTACCAGATCCAACAGGTCATTCTTAACTTCCTTATTTTCTCCCCAATGCCATTATATCACATAAAAGGAGAGAATTATTGTAGAAAGAATACCAACAAGGAGCCTGATAATACGGTTTTGAATCTCAGATCTCCTAGGTGTATGACTTGGGACAATGACCACATTGAACCTCAGTTTCCTTGTGTAATCTCTAAAGCACTCCAAACCTACTTCCTAGTTATACGAGGATCACAAAGATTGAGAAAACGCCTGAAATCACACTCCTTAACTTACATTCTACTATATAATTCCAGCTGTTATTTATACCGTCCACAGTTTAAAAGTTCTCCATTATTCCATTTAGGCTTCTTTAAGTAAGAGGTACTTCCCTCCTCATGTGACAGGAATAGAGAGAAGCTAAGTGATTTGTAAGGCACAGCTAACCCAGTTTGGGGCTGTTCCGCTGCCCACACCTGGAGGCAGCCAAAGAGCTCTTGCTACCCTTCCATTACCATGGCACAAAGTGTACCCTGCCTGCCTTCCTCCAAGAAGCACAGGTTACAAGCACATTCTCTTTCTCTGGCACCAAATGTTTAAATTTAGAAATTTGTGGGTAAATGCCTGATCTTCAGGACAAAATGCCTTATTTGTCAAATGACTGAAATCTTAACTGAAAATGTGGGGAACATACTGGTACGTGGTAGTGTGTCAAGAACGATATGCTTCCCTGCTGAACTTATTCAAGCCCCCTACTGCCTAAGTTGGCCCACTGCCTAGAAAACTAAACAAATTCAGTCAGAATTGGGGGGAAAGCACACATAGAAAGTTAACAGGGTCAAAGGCTTATTGGCTTGGAGAGACTCTGGCCAAAAGCCTTGAAAATAGCAGTAGACTCCGCTGGTCAATTTCTGCAGATAGCCAACAGGCAGAACTTCTGGAAGGGAACAAATACGACTGTGACCTTCGTCAGCAGTGAGATGGAAAGCCAGACTTTCGAGGATAAAGAAACACCTAGATATGAAGCCTGGAACCACACTGTGCTGTACAAACTAGCAGGGCATAAGACAAAAGGAGGAATGCAGAAACCTATTAGGAACCATCAATAAACTCTTCAGGTGAAAGATGCTTCTGGTAAAGTACAATTAGAGTGAAGCTCATCTTGTTGGGAGATGAAGCAGAGAAGTGAACAAGGTAGTACCATGAGAAAGAAGGGTGTGGGGCGATGTCTACAGCAGGAGGTGGCTCTGCAACTGAGAGCAACTACAGGTATCCTCAAGCTCAGGGTAATCAGTGGATCTCTGTTGGTATTGAGGCCCTCTGACATTTCTTGGCACCTCCCAAAAGTCCACTCAATTTCTTAGCCAAAAACAAATGGACCCCACAAAGATTATCAGTAGAGAGTAATGTGCTTTTATAAAACTTAAGCAAAGTGACATTTTAAAAGAGGCATTCACTTAAAACTGAGTGACTGGAGATATTTCTTAAAATAGATTTTCCACTAAAAGAAGGCAGTAAAACACACAAACAAACAAACAAAACTCTTATGTTTGGATGCATATCCTCCCAGAAAAAGCTGAAGTTCTGAACAGAAAAGTGAAGGGTTTAGTAAAATAAACAAAAAAATAAAGGGGACCTTGTCACAAGATTTAAATATAAAAAACATAGTGCTTTCATGAACAAATTTTATAATAAAACCAATAAAGTGACAGAAGTTCTCTAATACATTCAGTTTTCATAAATTTCATTCCCTCCCCACTATTTCTACTAACAAACAATGCAGAAGACAAAATGAGGACTCCTTAGAAATACACTAGGCATCATCTATAATTATAATCTCACTCTCTATCTAGTCCAAGAGTCCTTCTAGGGAAACGCTTTCCCCAAAACAAAACCCCTCTACATCGTTTTCCACAAAAAGCTTCAATCTTTAAGTCACAGACATGCCCTCTCAACTGGGTGCCAGTAGCCCAAGTACTCACATTATAAAACCTTACACTATGGAACAAGCCTGTATAATCAAATGTGACTCCTACATTACCAACACTCTTGCTGTCGCCCTCCCTCTTCATGAGACCAGCACCTCAATGCATAACTTCTGCCTGCATTTCATGACTAGAAAGGCAAAAACACTCCAAAGAACATCAATGGTAGGAAAATAGGCCAAGTTTTAAATTATAAACAGAGATTAAGGTAGGAAGAGAAAGGCTGACCTTCATGGATTTGATCAACACATCTCAAGGCTAGGCTGACACAGGCAGTCAAACCAGAGGTTGGTCAGGAAGCTTAAGCAACCTTCTTCATGTCCATTAGTTTCATTGCTCAAATCTAGACCAGCTTCCTAAATGTAAAAGTTATGAACATAGAAAAGAAACTCTGCTGGCCTTAGAATATCACTAATCTGAGTAAACTGAGTAGATATTAATCGTGCTTCAGCTTTAACTGAACATAACATAATATTTTATCAAGCAATGGAATGCCATGAGTTAAAAAAAAAAATTTGCCCCAGGAATTAACTGCTGTTGTAAATAGATACACACATCAGGAAGATTAGAAGTTTAAAGGAAGTATGAGTGGACTGGCCTATCTCTATAGCCCAGCATACCCAGACATAAACATACTGAAAACTCTGCACCAAAACCTGCCATGTGTAACTAACTCAAGAAACAAGTCACTTACCACTGTCGGAAGAGTCCTCCTTTTTAGAGCGCATCTTTCTTTTTCTTCCACGTTTACTCTTCTTCGTTTCTCCTCCATTTTCCCCTTCTACACCATCTGGACCAGCACAATTATCAGCATGTCTTGCCATGGTATTCTAACAAAAGAAACAAAACCCTCTTTCACATTACTAAAAAAGGTAAGTTCAAAATTGGAAGTTTTCTTTCAGTTTAATAAAAAAAAAGGTTGGGGGAGAGGGGTATCCATATTAAGCCTGAATGTTCTAGCATCTGCTAAGTGTCCTGAACATGCTCTCTCCATTCAGAGGAAATGATATCCATCTGGACGGAGGGAGAGAGAGAAGAGGTGGGAAGAGGAGAAAGTTGCCCAGAAAATGGGGTTGGGTTCTCTGAGCATAAGAGAATCAAGAGCGGCTCCCTGTGCTGTGCAGACCTGACTGACATGACCCCACAGACAGACCTATTAAAAAATACTGAGTTCCTCATCAGCAGAAGGGTCCACACATGGACAGAAAACCTCGAGGTGAGGATGACTGGCCCCTTCCAAAGGACAGAGTATCTATATTTATAACCTCAGTGGAAAAAAGTGCCCTTCTCTGCAGTGGAGACTCAAGAACTTGATATCAAGAACTAAAACAGAGGAAGTAAGTTCTGACTCTTACCCGGCGCGTAAATGTTTTCCCACACTTAGAACAGACGAAGGCCGCAGGGACAAAGTTGGGGTCGTGATAGCGTTTGAAGTGCATGTCGAGGAGCTGTTTCTGGCGGAAGGTCTTGTCGCAGTGGCTGCAGGCATAAGGCTTCTCGCCGGTGTGGGTGCGCTTGTGCATGATCATGTGCCTCTCCTGCAAGGGCGCGGGGTGGGAGAAGGTCTCAGAGCCTGTTGTAGGGCTGCTACTCCAGCCACCACCTGTGTGCAGGTAAGCTGGCAGACCTTACTCTCCCAAGGGTCTAGGCTCAAAGCTGCTTGTTGAGAGGATAAAGTTAACTTTACTGAGGCACAGAACTACTTCCAAAAATCTTAGCACAGATACACTCACTGCTGCTGGGCTGCTTCTGTAGAACACTCCCAAGCATCAAGCCCCAGGACCAGGACCAGATTCTTCCCTTCTCTCAAGTCCTGGACTTAATTCCCACAGTTCTGAGAAAAGCTAGTAGTCTGCCTAGAGGGAGTGGAGGGCGGGGGAAGCTGTAACTGAATAAAAGGTCAGATGGAACCTACCATGATACAATAGAGAAGCAGGACCTCTAAACAATCTCTTAAACCATAGTTAGAAAATATTATCCTTACAAAGAGCCACCATACAAGGTATATAAAAATCCTCTGAGAAAACCTAACATCAATGGGACATCATTTTCTAACTATGAAAGTCTCTACCTGTCTGCAAGCGTAATCACACTGATCACATTTAAAGCGCTTCTCGTTCTTGTGTGACTTCTGGTGCTGGATGAGGGCATAGCGCTCATGAAACACAGCGTCGCAGTATCGGCACTTCTTGCCCTGCTCAATATAGGAATGCTGCTTTCGCAAGTGGACACCTGAAAGCAAAATACAAAGCCCAGTCTAACTTGTGAAAACACAAACAACAAACAAGCATTTCAAAAAGTTAAGAAAACATTTCTTTTTGCGTATTAAAATAATTACCCATTAACAATGATTTACCTTACTTTGTCATGATGCCTCCCTGTAATACAGAAAATGAATTAAAAGGAGGAATAACAACAGACATGGGGAGACTAGCTGAAATGCTGAAACGGGATAGGTGAGAGGTGGTGGTGGTTTGGACACAGGAGACAACAGTGGGTATGGAGGGCAAGGGAAGAACTGATGAGAGATCTAGGAAGCTGAATCAACAGGATTCAGTGAGAGTGAGGAAGAGAAAGGTGGGTATCAGGAATGACCTCCAGGTCTGTGGCTTGGAAAACTATTGAGACAAGGAATATTGGAAGAGGGCTGAAGCCCAAGCTGTGTTGGGCAAAGGTGAGGGGGCAAAGGAATTTTAGACCTTCAGTTTTGGACATGTTGAATTTGAAATGCCAATGGTATCAAAGTGGGGTAGAGATGGCAAGGAGTAGATGATTATATAAGCCTAACTCAAAGGAAAGATTTGGAGTAGGATTTGAGTGAGACCATGGGAGCTGATGAAATCACTAAGGCAAAAAGAAAAAAATGAAAAAAGTCTGGGTCATGCCTTAAGAAATCTAACAATTAAGATCAGTGAGATGAAAAAGGGTTAAAACAAGAGAAGGTTGAGAGGGAACAATCAGAGAAAGAAGAAAACCAACAGGATATAGTGGCATGGAAGCCAAAGAATGTTTAAGGAGGAGGGCGCAGTCCACTGTGAAGAATGATGCTAAGAGATTAAGGGAGATGGGAAATTGAAGGTTTCTTACATTCTGCAATGTGGGGTCATAGGTGCTCTCAGACAGAGCCACTTTACAGAGAGAGGATATAAGCTGGATGGGAAGGAAACCAGATGCTCAGGGAGAGAAGACTAAGGGATGTAACTCTTCATGACGACTGGCTCAGAAGGAAGTAAGAGTTAAACCTAGAAGGGAAAACTTACTATTTTTTTTAAAGACAGTAGAGACATAAGCATGTTTAGAGTTGAAGAGAAAGATTAGAAAGAGTGAGAACACGAAAATGAAGGTAAAGAGGCAATCCTTGACCATGTAGAGGCTGTCAAGACAGGCAAGTCAAATTAGAGTAAAGGAGAAGGGACAAGCCACAGACAAGAAGAGTGACACCAACTCTCTAGTAGCAGATGGGGAAAGAGGATGAAAGCAGGTAGATTTATACGTTTGATAACAGGAAATTTGAAGTTTCAACCTGTTGCCTTTATTTTTTTGAAGTAGGATACATACTAAGAGCAGGCAGGCAGAGAGAAAAGAAAGATAAGAGGTTTAAAGAAAGTTAACAATGATTTACCTTACTCTGTCGTGGTGCCTCCCACATAGCAGGCACCCAAACATGTATAGAATGAATGAGTGAATGGACAAACTGAGGAAAATGGGACAACAATTGATGTGGACAAACAGTTGGACTACCCAGGAGCAAGGAGAGCCCAGCTAGACTTAGGATTATGAATTTATGGTGCTACCAATCTGCTTCAATCAAGGCGATATCACATCAAACTTAGAGGGCCAATTCTGGGGAATGGAAATAAGGTTAAGGGAAAGGGATGGCACATGTTCATTGTATGAAGGCCTTTCATACAAAAATATATTACTTCAAGTTATTTTTAGGCCTCTTCTTTCCCCTTCTGGTCCTCAGATAGAGACCTAACAGCTATATAAGACTTTCTTTCATATGATCCTTTTAAATACTCACAATAACAACCCTGTAAGGTAGGTATTATTGCTATTTATCAGTTGGAGGGTGGGAGGACTTAGATATATAAAAATAGGTAAAAAAAAAATTTCTTCTATATAGCACAGGGAACTATATTCAATATCCTGTAATAAACTTTAATGAAAAAGAATATGAAAATGAATATACGTATATATATGCATGACTGGGACATTGTGCTGTGCACCAGAAACTAACACATTATAACTGACTATATCTCAATTTAAAAAGAAAGAAAAAAGGACTTAGAGCAGTATTGAGAGGTGAATCTTGACTCTAGTAGATCTATCTCCAAAGTCCATGCTTTCCTGTGTCCCAAAGTGATGAATCTTAATTACTGCACATTAGAGTGAAATCAGACCTGCTTTAAAGAGGGAACAAAAGTCTGTTTGGGAATGGTTTTGGGTGGTAACTGTTATTTGACAGCTCTTAGGCAATGAAGTGCTTCATAAAGAGCTCATTATTAGGGTCTAAGAGGTATCACCCAAGTATAAAACAAACAAGGTACTTATTTGCATCACAAAAGTGAATAATTTTTTTAAAAAAATCTAATAATCCAAACAATGGCATAACGGCTCACACACACACTGCCATGAGATATTACTGGCTTAGATTTTAGCTTCTGGTAAGAACAGTAAAACTCTTCAATTTACCTGACGACAGTGCTTCTTAGATTTTTCTAACAAAGTCCTTTCACAGTAGCATAATAGAATAAATATGTGACCCACTGGATCTTACGTGGAGCCCAAAGTCTTCTCCTTTAAGCCCACAGTTTCATCTTAAAAACATGTCAGTCTGCAGTTTGTTCAATATAGTCATGTTAATGTAAAAAAAAAAAGTTTCAAGACACCAGCTAAAATGTATAACTTTACTCAAAATCTTTTGAGTAAAACCAGTGCTGCAGAAAGACAGGCCAAGTTTATGCTGTGGCTCAGCATATGGATACTTATATACTCCCCAGTGTGAGGAACAGCTCTAGAGACCTTGAGCAGACTCAAGTCCAGCTTTGCCACTCATAAACTGTGTTGTGCAGCTTCGGTCAAGACACCTGTTCATCACCTATAAAGCCTCAGGTTCATCACCTATAAAGCTAGAATATGCCTTGGTGACTTCATAGGTTGTAAAGATCAAATGAATAAAGAAGTAAAATAAAAGATAATCTGTAAGTACAATTTATCTAACTGTATAATAACATTATATAATAATAGTATTATTATATATTATTACAGTTATTATATAGTATTATATATTATTCAGGCAGCAATGCATTTTGGACAGAGAACAGACTGAGACAATTTTTTCTTTCTTTCTTTTTTTAACTACCAGGGACCAATATATTTTACCTCTTTTAAATAAGAAAAACAAAGGGAGAAATCTAGGTGAACTTATCTTTAAGAGTATGGGCCTTACTAAAAGTTCTGCTAATCTCTGCCTCTACATAAACTCTAGCTTTAATTATACACAGAAATATAGCTATCATCAAACCAATCAAATAATTCAATTATCTAGAGAAAGTACAAATATTCTGGGCGAAAATAAAAAACCTGAAGTGTACTGACCTTAGTTTGAATCATACTATGGTCACTTCCCTATTTGAGGACTTTAACACTACCAATGAGGGCTACTAATTAAAAATATACTGTTTTCTTTCATTACAGCTGCCATTAATTTATAGATGAGCTTTACTCAGGAAAGAATCTTATAGCCTAGCTGCAGTAAGAGAAAAGATAGAAAAAAATTGCAGAGCAGCAATGGCTTTTATTAAATAGCAGGCCATTCACACACATAAAACATAAGTCAGAAAAGAAAGCAATTTGTGATCTTCATTATTTTCACAAATCCATCAAAACATATTTTTCATTTGCCACTAGTTAATTTACTTACCCAAATCACTTTTTCGGGCTATGACAGTGTCACAGTGGGGACAGTGAAATTTGGCCACATTTTCTGTGTGCTTCTGTAAAATGTGCATCTTCATGGTACCACTTTGGGTAAACCGTGCATGACAAATATAACATTCATAAGGTTTTTCCCCTTAAAAAGAAATACAGAATGAACAAATTAGATGAAATGACTAAATAGTACAATTTAATTGGAGGGTAATCCACGTGGCAGATAGGCTAAGGCACAGAGAATCTACAGTTTGTACTCAGGAAGGCAGAGGCTCAGGCCCACAGCCTGGCTCACGCCTATCTTCAGAGATAGAAAACAAGTCTCAAACTGTGGCCGCCACCTCTGCTCTGCCCAGCTCTGTTACGGAGTCCTTCACATTAGTAAGAGTAGTTCCTACAGCAGTACTTAACCTTTGGGGGAAGAGTAGATGGGATGACAGGAAGACCTGCATGTTTTTCTTTTTAGGAAAAGATAGTACTTAGGAAAACTGACAAGTTGGGTTAGGCAACCTATCCAAACTTCTAACAGTAAAACCTTTCCATTCTCCAATATTCAGAGCAATGAGTTCCGAAGCTATACCAGAGAAGTATCTGTCAATCATACATAACTCTCATGCCAGCTTCCATTTGGGTAAGTAATAGGGGCATGTGGTGATTCACAGTCCCATGCGATCCACTAAAACGCAGTTCATTAATACAACAAGGAAGGGAGAAATCCTACCTGAATGGGTTCTCATGTGCCTTTTCAGCTTGTACGTGTCCCTGCTGGCATAACTGCACAAGCTGCACTGGAAAGGACGCTCTCCAGTGTGAGAGCGAATGTGACGTTTTAATTTGCTGACCTGAAACACAAAAGCAACCAAACCTCTTAACCTTTCGTTAACACAGACTGTGATGTGATATGCACTGTGGATCAGGCACAAAAGCTTAGTTTAGGGGCACCGAAGTTCACAATACAGAAAAAGTCTAAAAAATAGTATTTCTTCCTCTTCATTATTTCTAACTGTGGCCTCTCAAATCATATCATAATTCAAGGGAAGAGGGTAAAATGGATGTGGGCACAGATGAGTCAAGGTGGGTTATTATTAGCTGTTTAGGCTGGGTGATATTTCTATGTATGTTTGAAACTTTCCGTAAGAGTTTAAAAATAATCCATGCTTATTTGTGGATCAGTTTTCTAACAAATTTTGAATCCAAGTTTATAAGGAAGTTTTAATTCCCCTCAGCCTCTCTTTCTATCACCAGCACTTCCTAGACAGGCCACGTATCAGGGACCTCTCACCTTCCTTACTATGAACATATGCTTTTCACCTCCTATTGGGTACCTCTCCAACAGGGTAACTTTCAAACTTGATTCTAAGTGCTACGAACACTTACTAATGTTTGATTTAAAATTTTAAAAAGTATTACAATTTTTACACTAAAATCCTCCTGCACTTCTAAGTGCTACACAGTAAAATTTCACACACTGTAAGGCTAAAGGATGGTCCCAACAGCATTACTGAATAATTCTCTTTCCAAGAGTTGCCTACTTATCACATTAAAATTCCTATATACACAAGGATCTATTCTTTTTCAACAAACTATTTGTTTATTCCTGCTCTACTATCATACTATCTGCATTTACCATATAGTTTTACAACAGCCAATAATAGCACAAACCTCTCATTCTTTTTTCAAATTTTTCTTAGTCATTCACATTTACTCTTCCAGTTGAAATTTAGAATCAACTTGAAATCTCTCTTCATCTATTAATGTCCTTTGGAAAAGTCTGAGATATTCTCTTCGTATAGGTATCAAATTTTTTTATTGTTAAGTTCACATTATTCATTTTATTGCTGTTAAGATATGAACCTGTTTCCTACTATTGACTATTACTACTACTATTGAATATTAAATAAATCACTGATTCTTATGTTTTTATCTTGGATCTGACTACCCAACTGAACTCTTACTGCTCTAAGTTTTTCAGCTAATACTCTTGAATTTTCTATTAAAACAAATATGCCTGCAAGAAATGAGTTTTGTCTTTCCATTTATAATTCATTTCTTATTTTATTACCTAGGATTTCTATGCAATGTTAAAATCATTAACAGTAAAAATGGATACCTTGTCTTGCTCCAAATTTTAACGGGAATACTTCCAATGTTTCAGAGTTAATTAGGATGGGTTTACTACAGGTTTCTAGTGTATACTTTTTACAGTAAAGATGTTTTCTTCTACTCTTGACTTGCTATAACTTTAAACAGTAAGAACTATTGAGTTTTATAGTTTTTCAATAATCTACAGAAGCGACTATATGGTTTTTATTTAATCTCTCAATGTAGTACAAAATAATAATTTCCTAATGTTGAACTACTCTTGCATTTTAGATACATTCTATTTAGTAACCACTTACCTTAAAAATTCCTAAAAATCTGGTTTATTAATTTATTTAGAATTTTTGCTTTTCTGTGAGAACAAGATGCAGTTTTCTTTTATCATTATCCAGTTTTGGTAACAGGGTAGCCTCAAAAACTAAAGGTGATAAAATCTTCCATTTTTCTTTTTCTCTCTTTTTTTAAAGTACAGTCAGTTACAATGTATCAATATCTGGTGTATAACATAATGTTTCAGTCATACATATATTTGCTTTCACTCTTTCATTCTAGGTTACTATAAGATATTGAATATAGTTCCCTGTGCTATGCAGAAGAAATCTTTTTTTTTCCTGTTTTATATATATAATAGTTAATATTAGCAATTCTTGAACTTCCAATTTATCCCTTTCCACCACCTTTCTCCAAATCTTCCATTTTTAAATGCTAATTTCTTGTCTGGAATGATATGTGGACTAGTGTTCTTTAATGGGTACACTTTTCACACTCAATAGTTATAATTTTTTTTTTGTTGGTGAGGAAGGGAGGGGAGTGGGAGTCTTAATAACCCAGTAAGATTTTCTATCTCACATTAAGTCAATATGAAAAGAAAAAAGAAAAAAACTTTAAGTGGAGGAGGGTATAGCTCAAGCAGTAGAGTGCATGCTTAGCACGCACGAGGTCCTGGGTTCAATCCCCAGTACCGCCTCCAAACATAAATAAACTCAATTACCTCCCCCTCATAAAAACAAAAAAACAAAACAAAACAAAAAACCCCAAAATCGAGAAGTCAGTATGAGGACAGTTTACATCCCCATATTGGAATCATGATCTTCCTAAAAAAGGCACCAACAAGGAGATAAACACTCACTTCTACACTGGCGTAATCGCACATAGAACACTTAAATGGCTTCTCATGGGTGTGTTTATAACGACGATGCCGCACCAATTCTCCGCTAGTCACAAAGGCCATGTCACAGTCTGGGCACTTGTGAGGACGAGTACCTAGAGAAAGGTGGGTGTAACAGGAAGACAAGATCAAGGGCACAGTTAATAACAGAGTTCAATGTGTGACACAGAACTGCTGCATGAGGTTAGACCCTGGCCATTTCATCAACCCTGCCTGAGAGTAGCTCCAAAAGCTATGTGAGAACCTGGCTAGTGCTGACTTTACAACACACCTCAAATATACAAACACATGCCACATATTTAGTTCCTTTTAATTACCCATTTGAGTTCACTGCTTTTGAATACAAAATCTTTTTTATCCCTGTTTTGTAAATATTCTGGTCACTATGGATTACAGGTTAATAGAAACACCATTCTGTTTCAACTCTTGCTAAAAAACATAGAACATCTTTTAAACCTCAATGTTTTATCAAGTATAGGTCACAGAATGAAGTTATTTGACTCGAGATCCTTTCACACATCAAATCTTACTGTATTATGACTATACAAACAGGGCCATTGGGCTGTCCATACTGACACTTTTTCTTTAAAAAACATACACATATAGTAGCATATTTTCTGTAAACTTGTTTTGATAATGAATTCTACAGATTTATCAAAGGCTTTATAAAGTAGTACTGCCTTTTATGTAATTTCAACAGATCACTTTCAAACATTCATGTCTAATACTTTTTTGTGATCTGAGTGTCAGATCATGGACTATTTCAACATTTTTATGAACTAATAATATACCCTCTATTTTTTTTTTTTAATTTTATTTCACTGAGATAACCTTACTGTTTTTAATATGTCTTCACCAAGTAGCCCCACAACATAACATTATTTTAGTAGATCTTCTCTAGCCACTTTATATTCTGAATACTGCATGGAAATATGCCCAGGTAATAATGACAATAAGGAGGTAAGTCAACAGCAGAACACAGTGCTGTTTTTCACAGGATATTATTTAGAAACTAGGGGACAATCTTTAGTAATTGTGGGCTGCAAGTAAGGGGTGAAAAGCAAGGTAATCCCAAATACCAAAATCAAAGGCAGGCTACTCTGAGAATGGAATTAGGAAGAGTCACAATGTAATGAGTGGGACCAACCATATGCAGAAATGATTTTCCCAGAGATTTGAGAGAACCCTGGAGAGGGAAATGGGATGTGATAATGACTAAAAAATTCTAAAGAATATTCATTTGCTCAATTTGCTTCTTTAGTATCACTGAGGATGTAAGAGTGAAGGATAGAGGTCTTACCTATGAAAAATGCATAGTCCAGCAGTACAGATAAGTAAAACAATTTACAAGAGAAGGAAAGCAACAACCACTTCTATTAGGACAAAGTGAGTTGAAAAAGAATTTCCAATGTTTACCTACTATTATCTACAGGAGAGAAAGAGGCCTGCCTCTGGGAGACATGAATGTGGCAATTAGAAAAGTGGACACTGCCGTGGGACAGGATTGTCACAGGGTTGTACCACATGACTGCCTATGTCCTTCTGCTTAAGGTCCATGCTCACCAAATCACCCTTCAATTTCTACGGCATCTTGACTCGGCATCCTAGAATGCAATACAACTGCATCTTAAAAATGAAAAGGTATTCCTCACCATAAACTGATTTTCTCATATGCATCTGACACTTGAGGGTTGGTTAGTACGAGTTAGTTCTGCTAAATCATCCCTGAATATCCAGGTAGACTGAATTTCTTATTTCCAAAGCTAAGGACTAGACCATGACATGCAGTGCCCACGTCAAGGTAGTCCCATTTTGGGAAGTCCTATCATGGGGCCAGCTGCTTTTATTTAGTCAGATGCCCTTTTCCTAGTGTCTTCGAACTACCAAGTAAAATATATTATCAAGTGGCTGGGTAGAAACTAGGGAGCTGGTAAAAAGTAACTAAGTCACACTGGCCAATACAGTAACACAACATAGTGCGTACAGGCCGACTCCTACTTGATCGTGTTCATCAGACAACCAGCACAACAAATCAGAAACAAGAGTTGTCATATAGATGAGGTGGACAATCTGGATGGAGGAAAGCTATTCTGCATGAAGAACCAGGTAAGAGAAGTTTCTATTAGTGCTTGTAGCCAAGTGCCAATAGAGAAAGAGAGCCTAGAAGAGTCTAAAGAGAGCTTCAGTGCAGTCCCTCCACATAGTGACCCCAGGACCAGACTGCAGCCAACATGAAGCTAATATTAGAATATTAAGTATGTACAGAGCATAACTGCTGGAATGGTGTCTTAAATTATCTACTCTGGGACTATGAATTACTTATCTTCCTTGAGGTGAGACAACCAGAAACTACAGTTTTTACAAAAGTAGGATTTCATTTCTATTTCTAGAAATGTTCTTCCTCATAGTGCTGGGCAATTGCTGCCTGGGAGTTTGGGGGGTTATTTTTTGTCACTGTTGTTAAAACCTTGTTAACACAATGGTGATTCCATCAGGAAATATTATAATAGGTTAACTATCACAGAAAATCTTTTTCTGAATCATCATCCTTATATAATTTGTATTATTTTCCACTAAATTTTTTCTTTTCTTTTTTTTTTTTTGAGTAAAGGTAGATTTATTCAGAAAGATACACTGAAAGGCAAGAGAAAGGCCATGAGGTGTGGGGGTTGGGCGCTCAGATTAAAAGTAGGTACACATTCCATAGACAGAATGTGGGCCAACTCTGACAAGGGAGAGAGAAGGGCGGCCTCCACTAAATTTTCTTTAAATTTTCCTAAAACCAAGTCCATCTGCTTAAAGTAAATCAAGATTATAAAGAGGGTACTATAAGAGAGAACAAAAATCTTCTCATTCTTTTCTCTCTGACTGTTCTTAGTCCTCTTTGCTAAGCCTATCCCTCCATCAGTTTCTTTTTTTTGATTTTTTATTCCTGAAAGTACTTTGAAAGATTATGTACTCTCCCTGTACACTTAAAAAAATTTATTTTATCACTGTATTATTTAATTATCTTATTTTGGTGGGGGGGAAGGTAATTAGGTTTATTTATTTATAGAGGTACTGGGGATTGAACCCAGGACCTCATACATGCATCTCATGCATGCTAAGGATGTGGCTCTACCACTTGAGCTATGCCCTCTCGCCTCCCCCGTACATTTTTAAGTTGGCATTTCTAAAATGTTATCTTAAGTCTAAATAGTTGCAAGGATGAGTTTTCTGATATATTGCAAATATCAGTATTTTTAAATGAAACTGTTACATCATTCTTCTAAATAAATCTAATGAAATCTAAAACAACAAAAACAAAAAACTTCTCCCTCTTATTCACACTGAAATCAGCTTAGAGGACATTTAAAACCCAAGTTGTAACCTTAGCTATGCTATAAGCCCCCAACATTTTTACCCAGCACCTGTGTGTGTGTTAAGGTGATTCCTCAGAAGGGTGACTGTTCTGAAAGCCCTGCCACAGAGATGGCACTTGTGTGGTCTCTCATCAGTGTGACTTTTCATGTGACGATCCAAATTTGAACGCCGTGGACACGTATAACTGCAAAGCTCACACTGGAATGTCTTCTTTACACCTATATGCAAAATAAAACACTTAACTTGTTGCTGGGTTTCAAAGGGTTATGATTAATCCTAATCTTAAATTTCCACAAATATATTTCATCTGCCTTTTATAACCAAACCCAATCTATGTCATACTGAGTCATAATTATCCCATGCCACTAACAGATTTACTTCTTTCTCTTCAGGACTCAAAAACTACTCAATCTGGAAAAATTTCTTTTAAACTGGCTAAAGACTGGTACCCACGTCATGCTGTTTAAAAAAAAAAAAAAAACCATTTAATATAAAATAACCTGCTTATGCACTGTATTATGTGCTTTATCCCAAAATGGTTTTATGAGAGTATAATGAATAAACTCACTTTACCTTTCTTTTTAATTTTTGTTGGTTTTGGAGGCTTCATGTTACCAACCACTTTCTCTGCATTAACCTCCGACAGCAGACCCTCCTGCTGCTCTTCCTCAAAATCGTAGACAGACACATCCACATCTTTGCCCTCCTCTGTGTAACGCAGTTTGCTCTTTTTGGTTTTCTTTGTTTTTTTGGCTGGTGGCTGATAGTCTGGGTCTTTTTGCCAACTAGGATCTTCCTGAGGCGGAAGTTCGCCTTGTTCTAGCGTCTCCACCTCTCCATTGGCCCCTACTTTCACCACTTGAAACCCTTCAGGCAAAGGTAAGGTGTGACATATCATGGGTTCACTTTCTGTAAGGCCCTCTTTAGACACTTCATTCTCATAAGCCCCCTGAAGTTCTTCTACTGAAGTGGTAGCAACGGGTACAGTCACAGGAACGGGTACTTGCACAAGCTGGAGCTCTCCTATGTTTATAGGCTGTTCCTCCATATTTACAACCTGCAAGGTTATAATCTGGGTATCGTCCACAGCAGCCTCTGCTTCTGGAGCGACTGCACCCTCCATTACTTCAGTCTTCATCTGAAGAAGGGTAGGATCCAGTTGTTCCATCATTACCATCTGTACACTGCTATTGACATCCTGGACCACCTCACCCCCATCAGTCTGGTTCTGGGGTAGGTGGCAAGCGTCCTCTTCCTGGCCCCCTTCCCGGCGTCTCTGGTAAGTCTTTCTCTCCTTTCCTTTAATGAAAGTTTCAGACTCTTCCACAATGGCTTCAACCGCCTCACCTTCCATTTCCCCTTCCTTTATCAAGGGAGAACATAGATTGTTACTTAAAATAAAGTTTGTCTAAATGAAAACATACACATACAAGAAAGACCTCTGATGAATAAATTAGGCATCAATGGTTGTTAATATTACCAAAAGACACAACAGATATTACGTGCCTCTTCATGGAAGAACGGAACACCACCTATGAAGTCTTGTTAAACAAAACAAAAAAACCCTGAAACTAATCAAGCCTCTAGATCCTACTACCAATTAACAGGAAATTGATCACAGAGGATGTTAAATTACACTACAGGGATGAAATTCATGAAATCCAGACTGAAGGAAACTGCAGGATTAACTACCCAGTTTCTTTTGCAAATACATCACCAGGAGAAAAAACTGGGAAGGACGGAGGGAGAACCTACAGATCAGTGGGTCTCAACCTGGTGTTACTCTGCCTTCAGGGTACATCTGGAAAGGCCTGGACACAATTCTGGTTGTCACCACTGGGGTGGGTGTGCTACTGGTATCTAGTATCTAGGGGTAGTAATTAGTGGGTAGAGGCCAGAGACGTTATTAAACATCCTGCTATATACAGGTCAGTACAACAGAGAATTAATGGGCCCAAAATGTTAATAGTTCAGAGGCTGAGAAATCCTAATTCAAACCAACAAATGGTTTTTAAAAAAAAAGACATGAGACAATGATATTCAACTTCGGATATTTGATTAAATTAGTTACTAACAAAACTGATTCAAATCTTACATATTTCCTGTATCTATTTATAAAAACACTGGCAGAGGGCCTCATTGTTTTTAGCTAAATTCGACCTTAGAAAACATGGTGTCATAGTGTTTTGTTGGAGCCAGAATCAGAACCTGGATCCAGACTCCAATGATTCTGCTTATAGCTACCACACACTACCATCTCCTGTCTCATATCGTCAACTTGACATTCAGTATCTCTCTCCTCTATGAGACTATGAGTTCCTTAAGGACAAGGACCATGTATAACAAGCAGTTTTTATTCTTTAGCACTGTGCCCAGGTTGGTAAGAACTCAATAAATGCTAACTGAATATATAACAGAAATTAGGGGGGGGAAATCAATTTTTTCTGGGGTGAGGGGTATAGCTCAGTGGTAGAGTGGGTGCTTGGTGTGCAGAAGGTCCTGGGTTCAATCCCCAGTGCCTCCATTAAGCAGGGAAAGATCAGTTTTGTATGATTCTTAGTTTCTAGCTCTTAAGTCTTGTGAGTATTAGGAGTACCCAGATACCTAACAGTAAAATGAGTCTGAACAATTATCTAATTCATAGCAATAATCTGACTTAATAAAACCCGTAAGTATATAAAAGGTTAATTCAAAACTAAAATGTAAAGTGTTTTGTACTTCTGCCCTATTCTCAAACAAAGCTTTTGCTACTTCTGTGAGAGAGACATTTTTTCAACTCAGGCACACTAGGAGAGAAGGCTCCTTTAGTTGGGGCCACCTGCAAACAGGACAAATACTAAGACTATACAGGCCAGGTCCTGCATTCTAGGAGTTACTGTCTAACAAAAGGGAAAGAATTGGTACAGTGGCTCAAGGTAAAAAGTAGATAGGTTTCGAGAGTCCTACATCACGAGATGTGAGATCAAGATGGGAAGGACATTTAAAGGCAGCATAGTGTGTGTGTGTGCGCACGCACACACATGTATTTTGCAGAGGAAGGGGTCTCTATGTAGAATAAATATATGAAGGGTTGGTTATGGGAAAGAATAACGAGTTGCCTTAAAAAGCACAGTACTGAGTAAAGAGCAGAAAGAGAGAGGAGAAAGATATGTTGGTTGAGGCCATAGTTCAGATGGTCTTGAATGACAAAATACTAAGACTATACTCATTTGGTTGTCAATGGAAAACCACATATGCCGTACGAGCAGGGAAAGTTAAGATTTGCTTGTCTGACAAAAAAACAGTGCTTGATTTCCTCAAAAAAGTGTATGGGTATTTTTGCAAAAGAGAGAGATGTATGCATGATACAAGTAACACAACCTGGCTTTCAAGGCCCCACAGTATCTGACCCCAGGCAACCTATTCAGATTCATGACATGCTGATCTTTAGCTATTACTTTTCTTTGCATGTGTCTACTGATAAAATAACCACACTAATTTGCACTTGTATTTTTCTCAAAATGACCCATTTCCCCTGTTGGCTTATGAAAGCTCTTTGAAGGCATAAGCCAGGCCTGAAGCAACCTACATTTTTGGACAGATTCAGCAAACTCCACCATCTGTATGGAACAAAACCAAGGCTGATGGAAAACCTTGTGGGTTGCCCTCCTGATTTGTTACATCCCCTACTTTCATTATTAGCTCCTTGTTCTCAACAACCGAAAGAATACTACAAAGCTCAGTACGAAGACCTCTTACTAGCTGTTCTATTAACAATGGGGGCAAATTTAATAAACTGTTATTGCAGAACCTGAGGGTCAAGAATGCTTTATAATATGCCTATAAATAAAAGTGTAGAGTGCTTCATAATTCACCTGTAAATAAAAAATGTCTAAGCATCATTGTGCTAGCATTTATTAAGAACTTACTTATATTTCTGGTCATGAAAGACTACTTCAGGCATGATCCTAACTATAATTACTTTTATATAATCAATATTGTTCAGATGAATTATTTTTGGGATAGGAATGCTCTATACTAGCATTATCCAATAGAAATATAATGGAAGCCACAAATTAAAAATTTTCTAGTAGCCCTATTTAAAAAGTAAAAAAAAACAGGTGAAATTAACTTTAGTAATGTATTTTATTTAACCCAGTATGTCCAAAAGATTGTTTCAAGATGAAACTCAAAAAATTGAGATATTTAATGTTATTTTTTCATAATAATCTGGTATATATTTTGCCCTCACAATATACCTCAACTTGAACTAATCACACTGTAAGCTTTCAACAGCCACACGTGGCTAGCAGCTACTGTACTGGACAACATGGTTTATACCTTTGTTACTCAGAGTATGATCTGAGGACAAGCAACATTGGCTTAACTGTGGAACTCGTTAGAAACACAGAACTTCAGGTTCTACCCCTGACCTACACAATTGGAATTTGCAACTTAATAAGTCCCCAAGTGGTGTCATATATTATAGTTTGAGAAGTACTACTGTATACCATTACTCTTCTCACATATATATTTTTTTAAGTTTTCCAGGCTATGAAGGTCCTGAAATTAGCACCCCGTCAAAGATGAAGATAACTGCAACATTGGAGTTAGGAACAGAGAAAAAGCCCCATCTACCTTGGCAGCATTCTTGGAAAAGTATCAAAGGACAAGAAAAAAATTCACCAGCTGTAAATGCTAATGCTGGTCTTGCCACAGAATCACAACATAATCCCAGGCTATTCAGATACCCTTAATAATAAAACTGGTGGAGGAAAAACATTTAATCTCTGAGCTCTGTGGAGTTTTTATAGCACACAATTTAAAGAACACAGAAAAATCCACCTTGTCTCTGACATAAATTTGAGAACTTAAACATAAGAAATTGCTTGTTAATAACCAAGTCCAACCTAAAAGAGGTCACAGAATTATAAACCAGGTAGAAAAAGAATTGGTACAAAGGAGTACAAATTGATACCAATTGTCTTGCCAGGGAGTTGATTTTCATATGGCATAAGGTCCATGAACATCAGCATCTATCCAGGATTTTAAGGCAGTAGATTCTATTTTTATAGAGAAAAATCAGACACTAAGCAGCCAGCCACTAGCCCTTCCCATATACTACTTAGAAATCTCAGTACATCCGTTCCAGCAGTGGAACCCTCTACTTAAATTCCTCCAAGAGGTGGGTATTGCTCAGTGGTAAAGTGCATGCTCAACATACAAAAGGTCCTGGGTTCAATCCCCAGTACCTCCATTAAAATAAATAAATAAACCTAATTACCCCCCACCACCAAAAAAATAAAAATAAAATTCCTCCAAGAAAAGGGAGTCTCTGAATCAATCAGTAACTAACCTAATAGGCTGGACCAGGTCTCCCTCCTCACTCCCTGGGGACTGTTCTCCTAGCTGTGTCTGATTCATCTCTTCCCTCCCTCTAGGACTCAGCTCTAACTCGTTTCCACACAGTTTGTCAAGTCTCTCTCATGTTCTCTCCCTCTCCCCTTGCTTCAGTCAGGCATGCTCCAGGTTTTGTCAAATCTTTTTGTGTCATTCTAAGTGAAGTAAGCCAGAAAGAGAAAGAAAAATACCATATGAGATCGCTCATATGTGGAATCTAAAAAACAAAAACAAAAACAAACAAACAAAAACAAAGCATAAATAAAGGACAGAAATAGACTCACAGACAGAGAATACAGACTTGTGGTTACCGGGGGGGTGGGGGGTGGGTGGAGGGTGGGAAGGGATAGACTGGGATTTCAAAATTGTAGAACAGACTACACTGTATAGCACAGGGAAATATACACAAAATGTTATGATAACTCACAGAGAAAAAAATGTGACAATGAGTGTGTATATGTCCATGAATAACTGAAAAATTGTGCTGAACACTGGAATTTGACACAACATTGTAAAATGATTATAAATCAATAAAAAATGTTAAAAAAAATCTTTTTGTGAACCAACACCACTAAGAAAGGGTTTATATTTACTTCTGGGACATAACATTATTTTCAGATTATAAAAGTATATTATCTTATTTATAGAAGTCTGAAAAATGAAGCATATGTAAGATTAAAAAGTTGTTCGTAATTCCTATACCTAGAGATAACCACCTAGCACTCTGGTGTTGTTTTTTCATCTTATGGATGGGTATTCTTTAATATAAATGAAAGCATATACATATAATTTACATACACTTATACGGCTTTCCTCTCCTATCTTAAGAACCTGTCCTTAATAAAAAGGACTTCACTCCCTCCTTAGCCCTCTGTGGTCCCTCTGCTTGGTCGACAAGCACTATTCACCAGCCAACCCAAAGGCCTTCCCCTCATCCTCAACCTCAGTTTCTCTGGCATCTGACAGTATGAAACTCCTATTCCTCTTTTATCAGCACCTCTTCTCCCTTGGCTCCTGCCTTTCCTAGGTCTCTTCCCTTGTCTCTGAAAGTTCCTCCACCAGTCCCTCTGAGCATATCAAAGCTCTGTTCCTTTCTCTGTAGTCATTCCATTCACTAGCCTTTTTACTCCAGCAGTCTCTAAACAGAGATCTTTCAAATCCACATGCACAATCCCAGTTTCACTGCCTAAAGGATCTCTCTTATGTGGATGTTTGGCTAACACCTTTAACTCAATGGCATTACATAAGGAATAAATAACCTGGACTCTAGTCCCTAATCCATCACTAACCAACTAAAGGAGCTTGGCAAACAAAATGGGTTAGTCCTCTGGGCTGCAATATCACACATAAAATGTAACTCTGTAGAGTTCCTGTATTCTCTACCACCTTGGTGAACTTTAGAAACACTTTTTAAAAATCATTCAATAAACTTATGGGTAGAGGGTAGGGCAGAAGGAGGTTTCCTCAGACTGAGGGAGGGTGATCCTGGCACATGGGGGTGAGAGGGCCAGAAGAGAGCAAAAATGGCATCTGAATACCTCCCTGCTCTTGCTGACTGCTATTCTCTCACTGTGAAAAAAACACATGCTGACTGGTTGAGTGGCAGGGTACACAGGCCCAGACTCTAAATCAAAGGCCCCCGAGCTCTGCCCATGCTCCTACGGCCACCAGCCTGGCATGCATCCTAGGGAAACCTGCTGGATCAGCTCTTCCCCTCTTGCCTGCCAGCTCTATATTGCTCAAATCTTTCTATCTAAAACTCCCTTTAACCCCACTTGACAATTTATAATCTGCCATTTCTGTATTCCCCAATGCTCAACCCCACACCAGTTGCCTCTATTCCCTTACTCATCCTTATCTTCCATGCCTCGGTTCACCAGTCTAGTTTCTGTTCCCCAATATTCTACTGAACTGCATTGAGACCAGCAATGGCTCTTAATTGGTAAATCCAAAGGAAACTTTTCTGTCCTTATCTGACTTCACCCCTCTGTGCAATTCAGGATTCCATTCTAGGCTTTATCCCAGAATTATGCTAGACCATCAGAAAGCTGGGCATACTTGTATCATATGGTCTTACCCCTACAGAACTGCTTTCACCAAATTTTGTTTTGGCATTATGCCCTTGGCTTACACTAAAGGATATGTGGGAGAAATTTCATTTGGAGTTACATGCTTGGAAAAACTTCGCTCCAACTAAGGAATTTTTTTTCTTTTATTGTGAGATCCATGTAACAAGATCATATTACCACTTTTTAAGCTGGCCACACATCTTGATCAACTTTTTCCCTCTCAAACTATGTAACAGCTTTTTAATTCTGATTTGTATTTTCTGAGGTTTTGATTTTATATCATTTGTTATTTGTATTTTCTATATATTTCTCCAAATTCTTTGTGGAACAAGATGGGTTATAAATAAACGTGGAATTATATATACATATATATTCAATAAATAGAAAATACAGAAAGCTATATAGAAATATGAAGTTATACCACTCTTTTTTCTTTTTTTTTTTTTTTTTTAACAGAGGTACAGGGAATTGAACCCAGGACCTCATGCATTCACTCTACCACTGAGCTATATCCTTATCCCCACATTACACCATTCTTAACATAACCTCAATTCACAATCTGCAGACCTATTTGAAGATCACGAAAATCTTCCAGGAGGCATAAAAGACCTCAATAAACAGGGACACTACTATATCCATGCCCAGAAAGCCAAACATTGTAAAGATGTTAATTCTTTCTACTTTATTTAAATAATTTTCAAAATCTGTCTGAAAAATAAACAAGACATTGAGGATAACAAAATTTCTGAAAAATGAAGGCCATCTTTTATTTCCAAATTTTAACATATTATAAAGCCACAATAATTAATACAGTGTAGTACTGTCACTATCATAGACAATTTAAACAGAACAGAGAATCCAGAAACAACCCCTAGTGTATAAAAGGTTGTCTTTTAAAAATTGGGAGAAGAGGATTATTTTATAAAAAGATGCCAAAAAACCGTAAATACTTGAAAAATATTGAGTTATAGCTTTAATCCATCTATTAAATAAGATAAGGAGATGTTAACAGTGAAAAAAAAGACAAATCCAAAAACCAAACTTGAAAAGATACAGATGAATGACCCTTTGATCTTAGAATGAGGAAGGTTTTCTGCTTAGATGCATAAATAATAGAAGTACCTAGAGGAAACTGCTGAAATTCTGACCACCTTAAAATACAAATTAAAAAATTAAAAGATAAAAAAACTTGAAGAAAATAGTCAACAAGCAAAATTATTTGCAGCATTTATGACAAAGAATTAACATCCTTATTATGTTAGTAACTGTAAAATTTATAAAAAGACAAACACCAAAAGAGAATGCTGGGGAAAGGACACAAATAGATACTCAAAGAAATACAAATGGCAGATGATAAGAAAAAAAAAATCTAATCTCTTAAACACTAAAAGGAATACAAATTAAAATAATGTGACTCTATTAGATTGCTAAGGCTATTTTAAAGGATAACCTCCAATGTTGGTCAAGGAGTAGCGAAATCAGGTAACTCACAGATACCGAGAACAATCTACTGGTTGCCAGAAAGGAGGTGGATGGGTTGGAGAGTGGGTGAAATAAAAGCGGACTATCATTTATTTAAAAAAAGTTACAGGGAACAGAGTAAAGAATATTAACTTTTTATGGTGTGCAATCTATAAAACTATCAAAGCACTGTGCTGTACACCTGAAACTAATATAATATTGTAAGTAAACTATACTTCAATTGAAAAAAAAATCAGCAAGGTAACTTGTGATATGAATCATGAATTTTTTTAAATATTCAAATTGTGAACCAGTAATTCCACTTCAGGCTTTATGCCCAGAAATAATCAGAGATGAACACCAAGATTTTAAGGGCATTATTAATCAGAGTGAATAATTATAAACAACTTAAAAGTACAACTATAAGGGAATAGTTAAACTTGGTAAATGATGATACATCTACAAAACAGAATATTACATAGATAATAAAAATCATGTTTTAATATAATACTTAAAATGAGAAAAATGCTCATTCCATATTAAAAAAAAAAAGAGGGCAGGAGAAATAGAATGGAATAGCCATTAAGAGCTTAGGCTCTCCAATCAGAGACGTGCATCCCAATTCTGGTTTTAATTACTAGCAATGTGACCTCAAGTGACATACGACACCCTTTTGTGCCTGTTTCCTTTTCTATAAAACAGATAATGATATCCATTTCACTGGTTGTCATAAAGATTAAATAAAACAATGCAAACAGAGGCTGGCTACCACACTCCTCTGTATCCTTATAGGTCACCCCAGAAGGCAATGAATACATGTTAGCTGAATATATGACCTTTCAGTTTATCAGAATTCTAATCACAAACCTTAGAAAAATCTTCTTCCCAAAAATGACTTCCCTGATACACTACCAAATATCTGTAGAATGAAGCAATAAAGGAAACAAATTCATATAGTAAAGCTTCCACTTAGCATACAATGCTTTGCTTTTCCATGTTCCCTTCCTGCTCTTGTCATGTGCAAGAACCATTTATACAGGTTTTATATGACAGTGACACCAATACTAAGTGTATGCTGCTTACCTAACGCTGTTTCTATATTCACTGTTACAGAGGATACAGAACTAAAAGGCATAGTTCCTCTCCTTAACAAGCTAATAGACTATCTGGGGGAAAAAACAGAGACATAAAACAGTACATTACAAACAAATAAAATAACAAAAACAAAACAAATAAATCTGAGATCAGTCTGCACTGGTCAAGGTTGAGAAGACTTTGAATAGGGGATTACTTGAGCTGGTGGGGATAAGACACTAGGCACTTGTGTGGAAGATGCCTGAAAGGTGAGGTTGGGTGGGTGGAAAGTATGGAGAACAGTGGGGAGGGTATAGCTTCAGTGGTAGAGTACATGCTTAGCATGCATGAGGTTCTGTTCAATTCTCCAGTACCTCCATTTAAAAAACTAAACAACCAACCAACCAAACAAGCCTAATTACCATCCCCCAAGTTAAAAAAAATTTTTTTTAAGTTATAAAAAAGGAAGTATAGAAACACATCATACAGAGCTCTGGAAGCAAAGCTTAAGAGTTTGGAATTGATTCAGTAACCCTCAACCATCATGAGTTTTTGTGCCTTCATTTCAGGAAGATTTAGTCTGGCAGCAATATGCTGGACAGACTAGTAAGAGAGATCAGCCGGGAAGCTGTTCTGTTCTTTTTTGGCGATACTTTTTCTCTTTGATTCCTGGATATGGCCCCAATTCTGTCAACTGGAACGTGGAAAAATGAAATCTGTATGCTAAGTGAAAGCTTGACCATATAAATTTATTTCTTTTATTGCTTGTTTATGTAATTTCTCAAGTGGTGCAAAATAAAAAGTCCTAACAACACAATTATAGATTAAGATTTAAAAAAATCCTGCCACATAAAAATAAAAGCTAATTGTGTATATACTAATTTTTAAAGATGTTAAGAATTTACCTGATTATGTGGCTACATACCAAATGTGTCAGATTATTTTTCAAGGGAAAAATCACCAAAGTAACCTTTCATACTCATCATTGCAGAATTCAGTCATTTGGGGAGACTGGTTATTATAAAATATACATGTACTAAAAATAATACATGGTCCCTGAGAATAAGACAGTCAAGGACAATTCCCAGAAGTCTGTTTTATAAATAAAATCACCAAAACTCTGGGGGGAGGATAAAGCTCAGTGGTAGAGTGCATGCTTAACAAGCACGAGGTCCTGGGTTCAATCCCCAGTACCTCCATTAAAGATAAATAAACCTAATTACCTCCCCCATAAAAAAATAATTAAAAAAAATAAACTGCAATAAAAATCACCAAAACTCTTTGTTTAACATACTACCATTTTCTACAAGGGACAACTGATTTCTAAAAACTCCAGCTTATTTCCTGGAGCAGATCAGAAGACCATCTACCTTCTTGGCAAGAATCAGCAGCCCCAACTCCCCAAGAGCTTCCGTAAGTCACAGCAATTCTGAAAGAGTCTAACATAGAGGTTATCTAACAACTTGCCTTCAGACTGCTCAATATAAACCATCAGACATCATTAGAAGGCAGAGAAGAGAGGAGCTACCTCATAGCTCTCTCTTTTCTAGATCTTTAAAATAGAAGAATGTTTTTACACAGGAGACTGAAAAACCTACTCCAGTATTCTGACTACAGAGAATAGTAAGTGCCATTATGACACTGGAAAAAAAAGGAATTAAAAATAAGTAATCAGTTTCTCCTGAGAATGAGAGGAAAAGCTGGCTTTTACTAGATGCAGAACACTAGCCAAAAGTAACAAAAATTATTCTCCCTCCTGGAACAAAAGCTAGGTTTTAAAAGTCAAATAAAATAACTATTTTACACTGTTATTCCTGAAAATATATACACCATCATCTTATCTGAGAGCTTGATACATCAAAGCAAAGTATCAAGACCATTAACAGTTGAATACCAGGAAGGTTGCAGACTACAATAAAGAATGGGGAATAGCTGAGTGGAAAGGATGACTCAGTCTGAGAAGCAGAAAAATATTAGTGAACATTTATTTCAGGGTGACCGGAAGCAGAAGCAGCCTTTACTAAAGTAGCAGTCACCTACTCAGTCACATGTATACCTTTCTCTTCCCTGTTCTGTGCCATTAACTTTAAACCTTAAAAAGAGCAGTTGGGGTTCGCTCGCTCGTTCGTTCTTTCTTTCTTTTTTTCTTTCTTTCTCTTTCTCTCTGCAGGGGTGGAGGGGGGAAGTAACTAAAAAGGAAATAAAATTTTATCTCAAGTTAAAAAGTTAAGAGCATCCCAGTTTTTGTTAACAATCCCTCTTCCAAATTGTTAATATTAAAAGGTACAGTCAAAACAAAACAATTATTCTAACAGCTACTTAAAAGATCTATTTGAGAGCTTTGAACCTAGGAAAATAAGGAAATAAATACAAACTAATAAAATATTTGTAATGGTAACAGTGAAACAACTCTAGAAGGAGGTGAAAGAGTTCTTTTGCTACAAAGAATATGAAATACTAAGCCAGTAATTCTTTAATCAAAAGGCTCCTGATGCCGGTGTATAGAGAGATGAATTCTCCTTTTAATTACTTGAAAAAAAAAGTCCTAACTGCACAGGGCTTGGTTCTCAGGGAGTGCCTCATCTGACAGGGAGAAAGAGAACAAACAGGAGTTACATAGTGTAAAGAGTGCTATAACAGAAGTTAATATACTTCCCACCACCCTGGCAAAAAGGATGGCTTAAGTTGATAAAGGAAGGATTCAAGGAGAGGAATAACTAAAGGTGGATCTTAAATGTTGAGATGGACCTTGCCAGGCAAACTACATTAGAGAGGAGCATTCTAGCAGAAGAAACAGTATATGGGCAACACTTAGTATATATGGAATCAGACAAATTTTGTGCAAAGAAATTCAAGTAGAACTGTACTAAATCATTCTAAATTTATTACTATGACCTGGTTTCAGAGACTATGTTCTAGATCCTCATTAAGGGCAGCCTGTTCATTTCACTTATTTAACATATATACATAAAACAGAAGACAAAGCTTAACCTGGTAGTCAACATCCTAGTGCCAGAGTACCAAATGAAGGCTGCCTCCCAGGCACATGCTTGCCACCCTCTTTGGTTTGTACAGCTTGAATGATACTTTTGCTGGCATACAGTAACCTAATGCCTCACCTCTCCTTGTTCTCCCAAGGGTGACTTGTATGTCAGAGACCATTGGATCCCTCCTTGCCTTGTTCCAGGTCCACATCCCTGAAAGCAGCTCAGAATTAGACTGCCTTTGGAACAGTCCTACAGACTTTCATCACTGGGAATATGAAAAAGGTTGGGGATCTATAAGTCCATCACCTTGAATATAGTAGTATGTTATAAAAAGGTATGAATTACACACAGTATAAAATGTACAGAACATCTAACAAGCACATCTATGGATTCTGGAACAGATTCTACCTGAGCAGTGGTTCCCAAACCTGGCTGGTATTAGAATCACCTGCTGAGCTTTAAAATGTACAGATCCCAAAGATTCTGATTCAGTAGGTCTGGGGTGGGAGAGACCTTATTTCAAAAGGTCCCTAGGTGATTCTGATATATGTCTGCTGACTATGGCTTTGAAGTGACTGACCTAAAATATAATAGATAGATACAACAGAATACAATTCACCCTAAATGCAGATTTACATAAACCAAAACTACTCAAATACCCATAGTTTTCTCCTATTAGAATTTATGGCTCACTCTTTAGAACAAAGAATTGTTTTGTTTATTTATTTGCATTAAACAAAAAGCCTACCTCAAAACTAATATAATTTCCATATAAACAATAATGGAATGTCTGACTCAAGAAAGAAGTCCTAAAATTTCACCTTTATCATGGGTAGCATCAATATCAAATAGAGTGAGCTCATGGTTTTGCAGTATATCTCACTGACCACATGGCCACTACTTTAGGGCCTCTATAATCCACTACTCCCTCATGAAGGCTACTTGGTAGAACAGATCATTTTTATTTGATAAATGAGGTCTCCTTTAAGGTCAAGGTTAAATCAGAAGCTAACAGCTTAAATTCAACAATGCATACCTACACCAAAGGCACAATAATGATAATAATAAATGGCAATATAAGGTCTCTGAACAAAGACCAAGAAAGTTATAAGAAAAAAATACAGTAAGACATCCTTAATGAGTAAACAGGATAGCATAAAACAGCAATAATAAAATAATAAAATGTTATTCAACAGATAAAACAAAAAAAATCTGAAAAACAAAAAGGATATTCATAGGAACACAGACATAAATAAGTTTAAACAACAAAAGAAACAAAATGTTATTTTGAACTAGTATTAGATTATAAAAATAAGTAATCTGTCAACTTGGTTACACCTGAGAAATAAGGAAACAAACAGGAAAAAAGGAAACATAGGCAAAAGCTTAATAAAGAAATTGGGGGGGGGAACTATATATTTATAAATACCTAAAGACATGACAAGAAGAGAAGGAGCAAAGGCCTTATCTGCCGAGGGGTCAGAAAGAAAAAATTACATTATAAAATAAAGTTTATTCCCAAGATGAAACCAAGTCACCACTGCTTTAGAGTCTCAACATGTACCTACACAAAGACTTGTAAACTCAAGCAGAAAGTTGTAAGATACATAAAACAGAAACACAATAAATACTAAGAACATTTAGAGTGTCCTCTTATGTTATAGTTCTGTATCATGCCTCTGTGAATGTAAAGTATCTTGTACCCACTTTATGATACGTGACAGTGACTATCCTATGCCAGAGTTCTGTTATATCAGAGTTTGTCTAAACAACTAAAAAGAAGTACGCTGAAATAATTTTGAACTTTTAGTGGTCCAAATGAACTTTACTAAAAATAGGGGTGCTAACCAACATCAGCTTTCAAGGATGGTCTGTTCTTATCACAGAGAAATAATTGAAGGATTTTGAAAAAGTCCTGAGTTATACAGAAAGAGATTAAGTTCAAAATCCTAACAGCCCTGGTATTAGATACCAAGTTCCAATATTACCAACAGCCAGAGCCTAGCAATACATCGTACACATGAATAATCTTTAAAGTCTATGGCAATGTTAAAAAAAAAAATTCTGATAGATACATACTGAAAACCTAGTGTACGCCAGTGCAAAAGTATACTACACTCGAGAGCAGTAATGTACAGTCTCCACATTATTTTTCTAGAGACATACACTGATGTATGTTTGTCAACGAGATCTAAGAAACCCAAATGTATATCAAATAATTAGTTACAGAACCAAATGCAGCAGGATATTCTATTAAATCCAGAGACTATTCAGAGCCAATCTGGGGAAGAACAAAAAAAAAGCATAAGCACTTGTCTTACACCCATGACCCTGGATAAATCACTTTGCCTCTTAGCTTTCTTATCTGAAAAATGGGGGTGCAGGGGGCAGGGTGTACAGCTTGGTGGCAGAACACAAGCTTTGCATGCCCAAGGTCCTGGATTCAATCCCTAGTGCCTCCGTTAAGCGGGGGAGGGGGGGAAGAGGGGATTGCCAGATGACTTAAAATTTCATCTGTTTTTAACATTCTGCACTTTTTTAGGGGGAGGGTATAACTCAGTGGTAGAGTGAATGCCTAGCATGCAGGTAGTCCTGGGTTCAACTCCCAGTATCTCCATTAAATAAATAAATAAACAAACCTAAGTACCTCCCCCATTAAAAAACAACTACCACATTCTACAGTTTTTCAAGGTTATCAATTAGATTCATCCTTACAGGTAAGAAAATAACAAATATCACCACTTTCCAGATAAAAAAAAAAAAACAGAAAATTTCAACAATTGCATTAGGGAAGCTGTGTACAAGAGCTAGTTCTCTAGCTTTGCAGTTCCCTTGTCTGTAATCTAGAAATCAAGCAGAGTCTCTGAAACCTATTTTAGATAAAGATGGCTAATGCACATCATTCTGAAAGACTTTATATCTTAAGTCTAAGAAATTTAAACAATCACCGTATAAGGCAAAAATGCCACAAATGTAAGATACAATCTACCAGATCAGCTCTTGACTCCCTCCATTAGGGTATGTTTTAAACTAGAAAGGCTGCTCTAAGTTAGGGTATAATCCTCCCTCTCCCTTCCTTGACACACACAGAGCATCAAAATATCTGCTTTCTTCAAAAGCCCTCACCAATCTAGGGCATTTTAGGACTCTTATTTCCTCTTTCCCTGTTGGGAAAGCTAGTGTATCATCTACCTCTTTCAAAATAAGAAATAGAGGATTTAATTTCAGTGTGAAAAATGCTTATAGCTATAGCTATATTCTTGATAGGATAATCTACTTAGCCATTAGCTAAAATGTATGCTTATCTAGAAGTCACTAAACCAGCAAATATCTACTACTGAAAACATCAAGAACAAGATAAAAAAAAAGATTCTAAACAGATAAAAGACATCCCAAAAACCTCTGTATTCAAATTTATAATTAACTTAGTTTTTACTCCAAGTCAATTTCTTATTTTAGAAATAATTCATACAACGAGGAATGGAGGAGAAATGAAGAATCAGAGGCAAAAACCTAGGGCCAACAACAATGAACACGTTTGAAAACTTATACAGCAATAAGGAAGTAATCTGAAGTAACACAGGGTATCTAACAAGGAAAATTTAACATATAACATGAAAAAAGGTTACAAAAGAGGACATAGGATAGGATTCCTGCTTAGTTAAACAAAACAAATACAACAAAACTAGACAAACACCAATTCTGCTGAGATCCCCTACCTCCTTAAGCCAGGTCCACAGTACATCTCGACTGGCCAAGTACAATGGCCTCCTAGCTAGCTTCCCTGCTTTCCTTTCCCTCTTGCTCCTTCACCACCTGTTTTTCACACAGGGGCCACAGATTTTTAAAATGTAAATTCATTATCAGCAAGGAGACTTCCTTTCTGAATCTTCCAATGGGAAAACTCTTAGGTTGACATCTAAACCCTCACCTGGCCTACAGGGTCCTTTAGGGCCCTATCAGCAGATATGCATCCAGCCTCATACACTCTGCTCTAATCATACGGAATTGCTTTCAGTATCCAGAACATTCCAGGCTTCTCTTCTCCTGCCTCTGGGCCTTTGTACATGCCATTCCCTCTTCTAGGAATACATAAACAATTCAACTTCTATGAATTTATCCTACAGATACACTAGTACATGTGCCCAAAGAGCTGTACACAAGGATATCCACTACAGCATCTTTCTCTCACAGCAAAAGTTTGAAAACAACTCAAATACCCAGAAAAATGTATATAGTATGTGACCATTTGTGTTTTTAAAAAAAAGATAGATATACACATTTATATATACGTAGAATTTTCTCTGGAAAAATATATGAGCAAGTGATAATATTTATTACCTCTGGGAAAGAAAACTGAGAGGTGGGAAGAAATTATTACTTTTCACTATTATCATTTCGTACTGTTTGAAATATTCCCTTTCGTGTCCCTTACATCAAATGTGGTAGTCACAGAATACTTACATAGCACAATTACATTTTGTTCAAAAAACTGTATTATATGAACATGGCCATTTACAAACGTGTAAGAAAAAACCCCCAGGGAACACACCAAACTATCAATAGTGTTTACCTCTGGGGAAAGAAGTATAGGGGTTCGATAGGTTCTAGTATAATTCTACAATTATTAGACTCTTTCAAAGAATGAAACTAAACATTACTCAGATGATACCAAAGAAAAAAGTTTAAGACCAAATTTAAGTGAAGAAAGTTGTTAAGAACTGCCTCTGCAACTTTGATTCCCTCTCCCACTAGGGCAGATACATGACTGTCAGTGCCCTCCTCCTGCATGCACTTCCGTAACTGTTCCAGTAAGGCTCTTTAGTCTAGCTTTACTGGCAGAGTAAACTAGGCAAAAACTACTTTTATAATTTCATTATATTTATCAGAAAGCTTTAGTACCACTTCCTACTGTACTGGATTCCTTTTTCCCTTTAAAAATTATATAATACAGATAAAAGGAGAAAACTCAGATAAGTAAGAATATAAGCCTGTAAGTCTTACATAAACATGCTGGTTTATATCCACAGTCCTCACCCCATATATACACATATTTACTCTCACACAAGAGATCATATTTTTTATATAGTATGTCTCAAGTATCTCTCCATTTCAATATATTTCTATACATAATAAAATGGCTGCATAACATTCTACTAGCTGTCCCTCAGCATCCTTAGATTATAGAACCCCTCTTCCTGGACAAACACCCAAATCTGTAGATGCTCAAGTCCCTTATATAAAATGGCACAGTATAGTCACCTCTTTATCAAAATTGGTTGTATCTGCAGATACAGAGGACTGTTTGTACACAGATGTACCATAATTTAATTAGTTCCCTTTTGTTGAATATTGTTACTCCCAAATTTTGGTAATCCTGAGGAAAAAACCCACTTGAATTATAAAATAACTATGTTATAAAACTATAGAAAACCAAGAAAAGTCATTCCAAACTTAACCACCCTCACACTATTATTTTATTTTGTTTTTACCAGTGTTTGATATCTATCCACTTAGTCATTTTTCCTAGGCATTCATTCATTCAATTACTTATTGAGCTCCTGCTATGTGCCAGGTTAGTGTTTGCGTTTTTCTTTACTTTTCTTCCATAAACAATGTTTTTGTGCTATTCTTCCAGAACAATTTTTTGTATTATATTTTTTTCTTCCAGTTTTATTTAGATATAATGGACATACAGTGCTGCATAAGTTTAAGGTGTACAGTATAATGATTTAACTTACATACACCATGAAATATTTCCCACAGTAAGTTTAGCGAATAATCATCATTTCATAAAGATACAAAATTAAAAAATAGAAGAAAAATTTCTTCCTTATGATGAAAACTCAGGATTTATTCTCTTAACTTTCATATATAACATACAGCAGTGTTACTTATATTTATTATGTTGCACATTACACCCCTAGTATTTATTCATCTTATAACTGGAAGTTTGCACCTTCTGAACACCTTCATCCAATTCCTTGCTTACCCCCACCAAGTACTATATTTTAAAAAAACCTTCTCATAAGCATTCTGCTGGTTAATAGTCTTCCCAATCAGCTTTGTTTAGTGGTTGAACATCAGTCCCAACATGGGATGTTACTCATCCGTTTTTCTGACAAGTTCCAGTTAAGTTCACTTAACTTCTTTATTGTCTGGTGGTCATTATTGTTCAGTTTAATGCAAAGTATATACAATATCCAACTACTGCTAAAGTCTAAAAATCATTGCTTTACCTCTATATAGCACATAATAGTTACAAACATAAAACTGACCCTTGAAGGAGGCAGGGTTTAGGGGTGCCAACCTTCCATGCAGTTTAAAATCTGAGTATAACTTATAGCCAGCCCTCAATATACACCAGATTTTCATTGGTGGATTCAACCAACTGTCGATTGTGCAGTACTGTAATATTTACCATAGAAAAAAATCCACATATAAGTAGACGGAGCAGTTTAAGCCCACATTGTTCAACTGTATATATTTTCCTAACAATACTTCTTTAACTGCCACAAGCCTCAAATAAGGTAGGTATGTCATTTTACAAATGAGGAGAGGAAGGCACAAGGAAGTCACCTATAATAGGCTTGCCCAAGGCCATACCACTATTAAGCAGCATGGCTGGCTAAGCCTTTGTGCCTTTAAAAAGATCAAATTCAAATGTTATGCTTCTTTCGTATTTCCTGATACACCTACATCAAAGTCTCTCTTCCAGAAAGCCTTTCCCAGCATCTTTCACTAACTCCTGTAACTGACCATTCCTCCCTGCATCTTGAACACACTTATCACAGCACCTACAACACTTATTTACAGATCTCTTGACCCATACTCTACTTAAGACCTTTAAGAAAAGGATCATTTTGGGGGTGGGAAGGGACAGACTGGGATTTCAAAATTTGTAGATACTGACAGGCATATGCAGTATAGATAAACAAGATTATACTGTATAGCACAGGGAAATATATACACGATCTTGTGGTAGCTCACAGCAAAAAAAAATGTGACAATGAATATATGTATGTTCATGTATAACTGAAAAATTGTGCTCTACACTGGAATTTGACACAACATTGTAAAATGACTATAACTCAATAAAAAAATGTTAAAAAAAAAAAAAAAAGAAAAAGAAAAGGATCCTTTCCTTACTCATCTTGAAATCCCCAGTACCTCATGCAGCACCTGGCACAAAGTAGAAAGTTAAGTGTTCAAAGTATGGAACAAGCACATTACAAGTGTTCAATAAATACTGCAGATATTTAGAGCACCTCTAAATATCTGGGTTGATCTAATTCACATCATTTTCAGAGAAAGTCACCCTTCAGTGTTCTACAATCAATTAGGTTCAAATATAAAACCTATATTCAAAGAGCAGGCATTGTCATTATAGAAAATGTAATTCTTAAGTGCCACTTACATTAAGAGCAATACTCTAGTAACATACTTAGAAATTGTATACATACAAAACAGTTAGGAATAGATGCCTTTGAGTAATTATCTTAGGAGTCACAAGGTCCACAGTTTAGGACTTAGCCATTTTATCATGACTCTAAATACTTAACTTGAATGGGGGGGGTGGTAACAAAAATTAGGATAAACTGCTAACTATGCTTGAGTTAATGTGACATTTGTTTTCAAAATTCTGTTTTAAAGAATTTACAGTTTTAGACCTGATTTTGCTTATTTATTCCTCTTTTTAAATTACAATTCTTGCATCATTGGAAAGGTCTTGATGACGTGGTTCAGCCATCTAGAACTGCCTACCAATCTGTGCACAGCTCTTGCGCATGTTGGGCATGCGTAGGAACATTCATACACACAAATAAGCACCATTTAATACAATTTAACGTCTATATATTCCACAATAGATACTACAGGGGACAAAGTAAGGAACTGGATGGTAGAACTATAGCTCAAAGTACTGCTTCTCAAATGTTTCCATTGTAGTACCTTATACAAACAAGGCTTCTCACTCCCAGGCACTCATGCTTCATTTTGTTGAAGACCTGTGTTACCTTAAGACAGTCATACAGAGTTCACATTCTGCTCCTAAAATATGTATTTGTTTTAATGTAAAAAAAATTATACTTACCAGTTAAATTACTTAACTCACCGCCCCCTCAATGAGCACAAATGAAGCTCCAAGAAGACGGGTCATGTTTATCTTGTGGCTTCAAGTACCCCGGAATCATACCACTTTGTACCCTAAGGGTATTCATATCCCAGTTTGAGAACCAGGGATCTAAACAATTAAACTAGCCATTAACACTTAAAAGTGACCAAAATGTTCCTACAACCCCATTCCCCCAAACTCTTAAGATTAGTTTTCTCAATAGCTTTTCAAATCAATATTGTTTCTCTTTTCAGCAGCTCATTAGTATGCACTGTGTGTCAACACTAAAAGAACCTGCATGGCACAAGTTATTTCTGGAGCAACAGAATACTAGCACTTAGATCTTGTCCTTCCCATCTATCAAGGTACCAAGCTGCCCATTTGGAAAACAGAGATATGAAGAGTTGAGCTTTCACTCCTGTTCCCTTCCTCCTATTTCCTCTAGGCACAGCTTGTAGAAAAATCTTAGTAGTCATTTAGATAATTCATTCATATAAGCTTATCTAATCTCAGCATTTGTAATTCTCACCTCTACACTCCTTTTTGCTATTACACAAGTACAATCAAACTACTTCCACATTTTTGAGGGGATAAGAATGACATGCTTTCTGATAGCCTGAGAAGAGATCATTTTCACACCCAGAACACTACTTTCTTGTTTATGAGATCCCAAACCCTAGTAGATCTCCACATTTATAAGAGGGCTATTTCAAGTTCCCTGTATTTCATAGCAGAAATTGTAAGCTAAAGTAAATTTTAAGTGACTCAGATTTTTTTAAAAAATCATTTATAATGACTATAACACTCTGATGCAAACATGGGCTACATTAACTCAAAGTAAGTAAGACAATTTTATCTAGGATACTAGCTTCCCAAAGAATAGGATTCCATCTGTACCTCACAAAACTACGAACTGCCACAGGCCATGGACTTTTTTTGTGATCAGTAGTCAAGAGTTAAAATACATATTCCAAGGATTTCTCCAGAAAAGCAGCCACTGTATCCTGGGGTCTTTATATGTACATACTCAAAATGGTACTTAATGCTTTATACACATGCTCACCAACTCTGAGAATAGCCTCTGTAATTGGTATTATTCTCTCACAAATGGGGACTGTAGGAGAAAAAGGTTAAGTAACTGGCCCAGTGTTCCTCAGCTAGTATATGGCAGTACATGCTGAGTTTCAAATGGAGGACTCCCTGAGTATAAAGCCTGTATGCCCTCAATCACCCACTATCCTGCATCTCTCATACCCAAGAATGATCCAGCAAATCATTCAACCCCAGGAAGGTTTTATTACTCCTATTATTAAGACCAAGAAATGGAAATAGCATTTACCTCTCCGTGGCTGCAAAGTCAGTTTGAGGAGGGAAAACAGAACTCAGCTCTAAAGACCCTGGTCAGCAATCTTTCCGCTACTGCATCTTGTTCTTTGGCTCCAGGTCCGTGATCATTCTAAAATAGAAGTACAAATCATTTTATGAACACTAAATACACATGAATGCAGATATAGTATGAAAAGCAAAATGAGGGCAAGATAAAACTGATAAATTCAGAAAGAAAAAATTTACTTGTTAAACTGTCATGTTATTAATTGAGCCATTCTGTAAATGTTTACAAAGTCAATAATAAAACATTTACTTCTTTTTTTTTTTGACATTTTCTAAATAAAGAACCAACACAACACTGTAAACCAACTATACTTTAATAAAAAAAAATTTAAAAAAAGAACTAAAGATTTGTGATTATGAAAATAAGTCCCCCATTGTGATCCTGCAACCAAATAACGGCACATCTATTTAAACTAAACTACCAAAAATTAATTCTTATAGATGCAGCAATAGTCCTTTAACAGTTTACCTCCTTATCTTCAGCAAGTAGGGGTTTTACTTACCAAGTTAGTTTAAACCACAAGTAAAGACTGTATTTTTCAATTTAACAAAATAACCATGAGGGGAAGCTTTTACTGACCTTTGAAAATCCTAGAAGCACAGCAATGAAATATTTTTTTTTGACAAACAACAAAAATACTTTTTTTAAGTTAAATTGTTACTTGGAAATTTTCTCCCTAAAATAAAAATAAATGACTGTCAAGCTTCAGGCAATGGCAGAGTGGAACTTCCCTCCATGGGGGTAGGAAGGGGAAGAGAAAAGCACCCAAAAGAAATGAAAAAGCTAAATTTACAAGTGTCCAAAGAATTTGGCATATGAGGTACAACTAAGGGACTCCATCTCATAATTAACTAAAGCCCACAAAACAAGGCTGATATAATACTTCCTTAGTTTAAACTAAAGTCTTCTCTGTTGAAAAGGCAATTTATAACAACATAGAGAATTAGTGCATTTAGTCCAAGAAACACTTTTGTATTGGAGTCCATATACTGTCACTAGTGTGCCTCAAAAGGATTTAGATTTTATGCCCCTGAAAATTTTAAGGGTGACTAAAAATAACATCAAGTGTGGAAAACATCACTATTCTTGGGGTATGTTAGCAATCTCTATGCAATGCCACATCTCTGCACTAAAATACTAAACACTGAGAAAACCCACAAGTTATACATTATTTGCCATTATTGTTCTTTCTAAAGCTGTATATGCTTTCTCAAAATATTAAATTAAGACCAATATTACACACTTGGAAAGGGACCTAAATTTGGCAGAAGAGCCTTAAGTCATCTGAAACTAAGATAGGTAAATAAGGCAGATAGATGGTCAAATAGGTTTCTTGTTTAAAAAAATGAAATGGAGTCTATGAAGTAGATAATGTGGAGTGTATTTGATGCCAGTAGCATCCCTGAAGCAAAACAACCAACCAACCAACCAGTCTCTAGAGGTGCAATCTGCCAACAGGCACCACTCCGCAAGGCTCTGCCACAGGATTCTTCCTCAGGGCCCTAGTCAGCCACAGGTGGCTTCTGCCACTCCCAAGGAAATCCCCAAGCTACCCGGAGAAGTCGTTAGTGGGTGTCCTCATTTTTGTGTGTTCTTTAAAGCAAAATCCTAAAGCTGAGAATGTGAATGCATACTGAGGATAATTTCTACAGCTCCTAAGTTTTAAGCTGGTTGAATGGATTCCTAAAGATAACTTTAACAACTATTCTTAAATAAGCAATAGCTTCCTATGTAGGCAAACATTCCTGTTGTAACTCCTCGCACTAGCGATTTAGTTTTCCAATAAAGACAAGGAATGAATCCTGGAATATAGAAAATCTCAATAAATAGCAACTCTGTGGACAAGATCTACACCATTAAAACAGCATAAGTGACATGTAAGATGAAGAAGCTGATGACTGTATACGGAAAAACTGAATAAAAAAAAAAATATGATCTCTGGAGCACAATGCTAACCTGGGAAAACAAGCTTTACCCGTGACTCAACTACAGATCCGCGGGATTTTAACCCGTATGGCACTTATTTTAATAAGTAAAACACGCCACCTGCCACCCACAATTTCAAAAGGAAAGTAAAACCAAAAATTACAAGAATGTGAAAAATTACACAAATGGACTAATATATTAGACAATTAAGCATGGTTCTATTCCCAAACCTGACATTCCATCAACACTGCTGCATCTAGTTACTTAGCGCAATTTTATTGTGCAGGAGGGGGCAAAGGAACATTTTGTAGAGTTCAAAAAAGGGATGTTGAAAAGACTCCCTTAAGGAGGCATTTGCTGCAAAATCCTAGATTAAGATTACACACAGTAGACCAGTCAATTTTGCTTGGCACCAGGCTGTTTTAATTTCCTCATAAACTTAACATAGCTTTTCTTCCTCATCCTCAAAAAGTTAAGAGGACTTTCTTCTCTCCAAAGCAATTCAAGCTGATACATCAACTGCTGCAAGATACCGTATTGACGTACTATAATACTTGAGGAAAAACAAAAAGAGAAAACTGGCAATTCAACAGGAGGCTTTTTAATGACGCAAGAAGACTTAATTTAAGGAGAGTAAATTTAACATACATGCCCTGTTTAACTTCTTTTGCCGCCCAAAGGGGACGTGGAATTTTAACTTTCCTGGCTGGTCTAAACTCAAAGAAAACATGGAGACTACATAAGCGAATGTTTACTTAATGCTGAACTCAGGGCTACAGGAAGTTAGCTACTAAAGAGTAGTTACATTAGGCGTGGATATTTATAAACCAACTGCAACTAGTGACCCAGGATTCAATTACAACATCCACCCTCTTATTTCAGCATATGGGCAAATCACCAGTGGAGTCAAGAATAAATTCATTCTGCCCTACTGGCGCTTTAGATCGGGTTACACAATCCCGGGGCAGAACTGCCTTCGCCTAGCCCTAAAGCATCAGGTACTAAGTACTGTACTAAGTCAGCGTCAGGACATTTCAAAGCGAGAAGGAAACTCAAGAGTGGCCAGAACCAACTTAGCCAGCCCATAATCCCGAATTCAGGAATTTGTCACGTCACTTGAGATCAGAATGAAATTAAGTTTTGATCCCTTTGGGATCTCTTAGCGCACAGTCAGCCCGCTATCACTGCAAGGGAATCCAACCCTGGCTCAAGAAAAACTACTTAGTGCGGAACTCGTGTCTTTTTCGCCCACCGGAGGGGGCCGCATGGGTCGGGTCGGGCAAGGAGCCGGGGCGCTAGTTTGGGGGCGCAGCGGGGCCAGGCGGGGGTGGCGAGCGCGCGTCCCCCCGCCCGCTCAGGCGGCGTCGAGGCGCGAGGAGCTCAGCCAGCCTTGCAGAGGGAGCTCTCGGCAGCTCTGGGGTCCCTCTACTCGCAGCCGCAGCAGCGCCGCCTGCGCCACTCGGTGGAGACGGAGACCAGCGGCGGCGACGCGCGGACTAGGAGCGACCGCCGAGCAGCCAGGCGGCGGAGAACGCTCGCAAGGCGGCCAGGTAGGTGCCGGGGACCGGGTAGGCTGGAGAATGGGCAGCCCGAGAGGCGTCGCCAAGGGCTCGACACCCATATTGCACGGAGACCCGGTTGCGCGTGCGGCAGCTGTCGGTCTGGACTCTTGAGCAAAGGAGGCGCGGAAGCCGGGGCGCAGAGATCGCCTCTCGGCTGAGAGGCCATCCGCCGCGGGAGGGGCGGAGGGCAGAGGGCGGGCCGCGGCCGGGCGATCGGCCGGGCCAAAAGCCGGCCTCGAGGGCAGAGACAAAGGAAGGAAAATGGAGTCGCCAGCGCGCGGGCCTCTGTTGCTGCCGCCGCCGGAGGCCTAGCGCGCCGTCGGGAGGGAGGCCTAGCGGGAGGGTGTGGGGGGTGGGGAGAGCCGGCCGGGCCGCGGCGGCGACGGGCAATGGCGGCGGCCGCGCCGCAGCAGGGACGGTAGAGGGAGACAAACACCCCCCGGCGGCGGCGCTGGCGCCGGGCTGCAGCCAGCGCCGACCGGAGCGGCCCCATCGTGACACCTAGAGGCGGCCCGCGAAACCTCCTCCACCCGGGGCCCCCTTACCTCCGCGCCACACCCCCCGCAGCGCTCGCTCCGCCGCCGCTCCACCGCTCCGGCCACCCGGCGTCCCCAGCCAGCTCCGCGCACCCGCACCGGCTACCGCCGCCGCCGCTGCCGCCAAAGAAGCAGCTCGGCGCACGGTTTAATCGCTCCACAGGCTCGGACACAAAATGGCGGCGGCACGGTGCAGTGCGCCTGCGTCGGCGCTGCCGGGGCCGCGGGTGCTGATAAGGGAAGGGACGGGTGGGGGGGCCGGCCGGGCGACGAGTGGAGGGCGGGGGAGGAAAGGTGAGGGGAGGGGCTGGCGCAGGGCAGCATGGGAGGCGGCCCCGGGCGCCAACTTTCAAAAGCGGGCGCGATGGCGTCACGGGACGCGCCGCGGGTCGCGTTAGGCCGCACGCGCTCTCGCCGGGTCGCGCGTGGGCTCTTAGGGCGCCGCGACGTCCGGGCTCCTGCTGGGTGGGGCTTCCTGGGCGGAGGCTGCCGCCTCTGGGCGGTCCAGGATCCCGGCGGGGTTGACCTGGTTCCTTAACCGCAGTCTCCCGCCCTGAATCCGTAAGGGCGGGGATAGAGGGGAGGGTGTTTAGAGGAAGCGCGCGCGGGGCTAGGCCGTGGGGCTGAGGCGGCTCTTGGGCGGGGCCCCGCCCTCAGTTTCCGCCCTAGTCTCCGCCCTAGGCGGGCCGGATCCGCCCTCTGAGCGGCGCACCGCAGCCCGCCACCGGGTAAGGCCGGGCGGGTACTCTCTCCCAGCTCCTCAGAAATCCAGCGCCCGCAAGCGACAACGAGAAGGACTGTACTTGACCAGCAGTTTGGGGGGCTCTCTCCGCCCTCCAGAGGACCTCCTAATACCGGCTGTGAGAGAAGAGGCCGAGGGCCTTCTGGGGTGCCCGGGCCACCTCAGCCAGGCGAGGCCAGTCGAAGGCTAGACTTGATGCTTTCAAACGAGCGTAGAAGTCTTTTGCCGAAAGGACTTTATGTATTGGCACGGTGTAATTCTGTATTTTAAAATGTACATTTCTTGTCTTTGCCCGAGAGCTGTTGAGATCTTTGTGGGCGGAGTCCTTCAGCCCCACAGTGCGGTCGCCCCTCCCTCTCCCTAGGATGCACCTGCAAACTCTACCCAACCAGCAGTGAAGTTCACTGAAGACTAACTGGAAGATATTCTTGTGGCTCAGGGAGGAGAGCCTGTGGTATTTATGGGAATTTGACTTTAAACGATTGTATTCTTAACTCCCTTACCTTAGATCACGGAGAACAAACGGACCCAGCGTCAAAGGAACAGCTTTTGCTCCATGAGCTGATTGTTACATTATGAGAATGCTAGCCCAATGTTGACAGATCTTCTGTGTTGTTTTTTTTTTTTTTAAGGAAATCTGGATTTTTTGTGTGTAAAATATCTGGGTATTGGAGATGCTTTAAAACTGCATGAGCTGATTAAGCCAAACTTGTGAACTGTCATTTTATGACCTCTAACTTGGAGGAAAGAGTGAAGAGAAGTTCCAAGGCCAAATTCTAGGCACTCCAGCATTTAGATAGAGTAATGGAGAAGGAGACTGAGAGGGAGCAGCCAGGAAGGCCAAAGGAAATCCAGAGTATTGAATTTGGAATCCAAGGGTAGAGAAAATTTTAGATAGGGGAGTGGTTAACTGCATGTAGTGCTGCTAAGAGGTAAACTCGGGCCAGAGACATGGCTATATTGGATTGGTTACCTTGAAGGTTACTGGAGATCATCATTGATGACTTTGGCTTGATTCATATCAGTAAATCAGAGGTGTGGACCTGACTGGAATGGGTTGAAGGGTGAATGGGAAAGTGAAGAAATGGAGACAGCACAGGTAGGCAACATGAGAGAAGTTTAGCTGTGAAGGGAGCCAAGAAATTCAGGGATAACTGGAAGGATATGGGGTCAAGGGAGGAGATGTTTTGAAAGATAAAAGGATTTTAGAACATGTTTATTTGTCATTGGGAGTGATACAGGAGAGCATGAGGCCAAATGGGATGAAATCCATGGGAGGATATAAGGAAGCTTGGAGAATTGACCCTGGATGGAAACAGTATGCTTCCACTGTGATAATTAGGGTAGCATAGGTGAAGGTTGATGTAAATACAGGGGAGAGGCAAAGCAACTTTGCAGTTTTCCTAGTAGAACCACCTTGGCGGCATTGGGAACCCAAAACTTAAATTTGTGATTATGAATTTAAAGTTAAACCAGTTGGCCTAGTGTGTGGTTTTTCTCCAGCAACATTCAGCTGCTTGGGTACAGACTTGAGGAAAAGGGATAATTTGGTTTCTCAGCACCAGGACCCAAATTTTATGATTCCTAATCTCAGGTACTTGCCTTATATGATTAGCTGTTATTCTAGAAATGTGTGAAGTATTTGGAAAATTTACATGTGACCCCTTCTTGTAGAAACCAAATGATTCCAGTTGTCTCTTAGGTACACCTGAGGACTCAAGCATAAAGAAAAGGCAAACTTAGAGGAAAATGACCAGATGCCTCTGGAATATTTCCATTTTTCTCCACTCCTAACAGCACCTGGTGTACTCAGGAACTACATACTAGGGAAAATGCTGACTTGCACTTAAGTTCTTAGCTTTTTTTCCTTTCTAATACCTTTAATAATCTGATTAATTCACTTTTTCTAAGACTTTGCCTCAAACCATCTTCTTTATCTTTAAGCTACAAGAATGTCTTCTAAAGCTTTATTGTGGGTAAATATAAAGCAATGTATTTAAATGGGAAAAAAACCTCAACTCTATTTACAATTATATTCACAGCTGCTGTGGTCTGAATATTTGTGTCCTCCCAAAATCCTAATGCTAGATGTGATGGTATTACTAAGTAGGGCCTTTGGGAGGTGCTTAAGTCCCTTAAGTCCTGAGGGTGGAACCCTTATAAATAGGACTACTGCCTTATAAAAGAGGCTTCATAAAAATCCTTAGCCCCTTTGACTGTGTAAAGACACAGCAAGAGAGCACCAGCTATGAACCAGGAAAATGGCCTTCACCAGAATGTGACCATGTTGGTGACTTGACTTCAGATTTTCCAGCGTTAGAACTGTGAGCAGGAAACATCTGCTGTTTATAATCCAGTCAGTGGTATTTGTTATAGCAGCCCAAACAGACTGATAAGTACTATATATCATATCAGCTATAATTACAGCTATGTGACCTCTGAGGTCTCAGAAGCCAGGAATGGGGTCCAAGTGGCCTTGGAGTCTGCTATCTGAAGACTGAGATCCCATGTGCTGCTCTGACATGGCCAAGAAAATGATGAGGATCACTAGGAAGGAACAAAAGGAAATGTTTTCTTCTTGTAGGAAGTGGTGATGTGTCCTACTTGGTAAAATCAGCCTCAAAGTCCATGGAACAGAAAGCCGAACCAAAAGGACAGGATGTTTTAGGCTGGCAGAAACAAACCAAGAGGGAAAAGTAATATGATGTGAACCTGCAGAACAGTCAGGATGATAAAAATAAGGACAGGTTTGTTCTCCGCATTGTTATCCCAGACTGCCTCACCCATGAGAATTTTGGTGATTTAAAACCACTCAGTGAGTTATTGAAGTGTTCTTCCCATGGACAGTCTTAGGTTTGTAGTCCACAGGAGTTCAGGGCATTATCAGCAGAAGGTTGTCAGCTTACCACATGGCATTGGTGAAGTCACCACATTCTAGGATCTGGCCTTCAGCCTTGAGAGTAGATTCCTTCCTTAGGGACTCAAGTTCACAGGAGCTTGCTGGATAAGTAGAGCGCCGTTTTACTTACTGGCAAGTGGACTGGTACTCACATGCTGGCAAAAGGCATGTTCTCTCCCTATAGGAGAGCCTCCTGGGAAACCATATACTAGAAAACTTTGGTGAGCAGTTAATTAGATTGGGATGTTATTTATATAACTTAAATGTTTAATATCACTCTCTCTGGATGCTGGAGTCAGATTATCTGGCATTTGAGTCCTGTCTTAGCTCCTAATTAGCTGTGTGATCTTGGGTGAATTAGTAACAACTCAACTGCAGGTTTCTTCTCTATAAGATAGGATGATAATTGTACATCACAAAATGGTAAGCATTGAATGAGAAAATGCAAGCAAATTTAGGCATAATTCTAGGTACCAGTAATCATACAATAAATGTAAACTATCATTATTTATTTTTATACTTCTTGTTACCCATCCTCACTCCCAAATCCATCTTCTGATGGACATGATCTTTATAGATTTATTAATAGTTATCTTACTAGTAGGCTTTCCTTGGCCTGGGAGTCATTCTTTCTGGGAAAAGTGTACTTTATGCTATAATTCTTAGGAGAACAATTCTATTTCCAAAATCTTCCTTAGCTCCTACTGTTGACCCCATGTAAAGCTTGCAATAATCTTGATTATTTATGGGTTTTTTTGGAACTTATTAAGCAAGAGAATCAACAAATGGAGGAGAGATATGTTGCTTTTCTAAGTAATTTTCTAAGATTTTCTTCCTGCCTACTTTAGGACTAAGACCTAAAGCTACACCTGAATACTCCTACTGCTTCTGTGTCCATCGAGGACATGTGTGAGATGTAATCCAATTTAGTAAATACTTATTGAGTACCTGCTATGTTCAGCTCCCTTTCTAGGCACTGCGGATACAAAGATGACCCAAGATGTGTTTCCTGTCCTTAAACTCAGAGTTTAATGGTCAGAATGGTTAGGAAACAAAACCAAACCAAAAACATTAATTGTTATGATGGGAAGAAATGGACTCATAAAGGAGCAAATCATTCCCCAGGAGTATATGGTTTCAACTGGGTGTTAAAGGATCAGAAGGCATTAACAAGCAAGCAAAGGCATATAAGGTGAAGAGCCATAATCAAGGGCAAAAATGAGCACAAGAATGTTAAGAGAGACAGCAAGTCATCCCACACCATTAGACCAGGGTGTAGTGATGCTAAACCTTGTAAGACATTTGGAAAGCTTTCAATGTCAACTGCCAGAGCCAACCACTTTCTCCTAAATTTTAAAGATCTGTTTTTCTACATCATCTCCTACCCAGATCCACAGGAATTTTTTCCCTAATTGATGTCTGTTTTCTTCAGACCCCTGTAAAAACCCTGTTTATTTTTGCTCTCTAAAGTCTAAAGGACTTTGCCTAGCCCTGCATCTCACACTTGGGAAGTAGTTTACTTTTGTTTTCTGTGCTCTTACTTGCATTTTTCAGATATACATTGATCACCCTTTAATACTCCATCTCAGCTTTCCTTTTTTTCACTTTTTAAAACACCTTCATGCCTGTCCTTTAAATTGATGCTCACAGGTCTTTTTGAAGAGCCACCCACAGTTTTGTCCTAAACTCAAGTAAAGTGACTTGCTCAGAATCCTCCAGTAACTTGCTGGCAAAACCAGAATGAATACTCAGATCTTCCATCCCCACCCTCTCTCTTCCTGTTCTTTCCTGGCTGCTCAGGGCTCCTCACTCTGTTAGGTAACATTTCCATTTTTATAGGGATCCTCTGGAGATGACTCTTCAGCTCTGGGGCTGCTGGGGAAGAGGGAAGGGAAGGGAGGTCTATCAGGCAGGCTCTGGGTCTCTGCTCCCTCATTCTCTCCCACTTCTCCAAATTGTATGTGGTTTGTTTAGGGGGAATAAAGGTTTCTGCCCCTAATGCAAGTTGGACACTACTACCTTAACCCAAAGGAAGGGCTTTAATGGTGGAAATTTCAGGCACCAGGAGAGCAGATAGCAGAGGTATGTGGAGTCATGACTTATTAATCTATAAGTAAGCCCTGAATAACTGCATGATGCTCAGGTCTGTGCTCAAGGCTAAGTAATTCTGGAGACAGATTATGTCCCTAGCCCTCAAGTGCCTTATATTTTGTCTTATGTTAGTCTGGAGACAAACTAAACTTCATGAACATTAGTAGGTAAAGGATGGAGAAGCAAGTAAGAGGTATGGGCTGTAGGTATGGAAGGAACAGATTGGTCACTGACAACTCTTTAGTCATATGAGACTGAAGTAGAGCAAGGATAACTCTCAAGCCTCTACTCTATACCTTTCTCTTCTTGCCCCAGATCCACATATCCAGCTTCTTTCTGGACTCTTCCTCCTGGATGGCTCCCAGGCCACCCTATGAGCCTTGTCTCTCACCTCCCAATCTGCTTCTCTAGGGTTCCCCCTTTTCAGTGAAAGATACCACCATCCATCCATCACTCAGGCCAGACATCTGGGCTTCATTCTCTCTCATCTCCCACATGCCATCCATCTCCAAATCCTGTCCATCTGCCTTTGGAACAGCTCCTCACTGTAACCTATTGTCTATCCTCACTACCTCCAACCTGGCTCAGGCACTCTCACTTCTCCTAACCACAGCTCCAGACTCCTCACTGCTTCCTGCCTCCTCTCTCTACGCAACTGCCAGAGCAACCTTTAAAAAGCACTGATGTGATCACAAAATTTCCCTGCTTCAAGCCCCAGGATGACTCCCCAGTGCCCTGGGGGTAAATTCCAAGCTCCTTAGCCATTCCATAAGGCCTTTCTAACTGGCTCCTGTGTAGTCAACCTGCTTGTCTCCTTCACCAGTCTGACCTCAATCTCCCTATACTGTCCCCGGCTCAAGTTTCCATTCCATCCCTTAATTAAGAACCCAGTGGTGAAAGTTCATTCTAAAGAGCTATGTTTCATGGGAGACTATGGGGGGATGTTTTGATTATCCAGGCTTTTTCTGCATTAAGCTTACCGTCCTTTCATACTCAAAATGTTTTCATATTGTGTTAAGTTTTAGAGGTATTCATCGAAAGCTTGACCACTTACTATATATTTGGCCTTATTAGCTGGGGACAGTAAAGGCAGATGCAGCCTAATTAAATAGAGAATTACCTGGAGTATGTACTTATGTATGTATGTATTTTCCTGGGATACACCTAACTTAGCCATAATGTATTTTATTTTTATATATTCATTTAAATTTTTTAGTTTTATATTTTCCAGTTTTATTGATATAATTTAGGTATAACATTGTATTATAGTATACAACATAATGATTTGATATATGTGTATATTACGACATGATTACCAAAGTAAGTTTAGTTAACATCTATCACTTCACAGTTAGACTTTTTTTTTTTCTTGTGTTGAAAACTTTTAAGATCTACTCTCTTAGAGCACGTATTTAAAATATAGACTCCCTGGTCTCTGAATCTCCAGGAAAGTTCTAAGGTGAATCTTAGAATTGAGTAAGTTGGGAAGACCGAGGTGATTTCATTCATAAGAAATATCCAGAATCAGCAAATTGATGGAGATCTGTGGTTACAGTAGATTAATGGTTGCCTCAGGGTCTCGGGGACAGAGAAAGGTAGGGAATGCAGAGGCCCCAGGGATGGTACCTAAGGGGTGCAGAGTGTTTTGGGGGGTTGATAAAATCTCTAAAGTTGATTGTGGTGATGATTTCACAATTCTGTAAATATATTAAAAGCCATTAAATTGTACATTTAAATTGCATAGCATGTGGACTAAATCTCAATAAACTGTTTAAAAACAAAACAAAAAACTTGGACTGAGCTCTGCAAGGGAAGGCACCAGTCATCTTTCTCAGACTTGGGTGATGCCTGTTACCTAGTAGAATAGTTGCAAATACTTATGGATGTAGATATTGGAGGGTACAAAGTAAATGAGCAATTGCAATGGGGTATAGTACTAGGGGAAACAGAGGCTTCCGTAACAGGAGCATAGTGGAAGGGAAGCTTCCTGAAGAAATTTACGGTGTGTAGGTTGAAGCCTATCAGGTGAACAGGGATTAGCAAGGCAAGATGAGGGGTGGGAAGAGTGTACCATGGAGAGGCGAGCAAGCCCTGCAGGTGGTTCAGTGAGGTCCAGTGCACACTGAGAAGTTAGATGGCAGAAGTGAGGCTGGATAGAGGAACACACATAAAAGGCTTTGTGAGCCAGGTTGAGGGGGTTGGAATTTTTCCTAAGAGAAAGCGAGACTGTAGTGATAGATTTATGTTTTTAGAAATCACTTTGCATCTTGGAGAATGGACAGAAGGGCAAGACCAGAAGCAGGAGGCCTGTGATGGAGCAGTTTTAATGTTTATGTGAGAGGTCAACATGTCCAGAACCTGAGTGGTCCCAACAGGAATATACAGAAACAGAATTTAGAAATATTTAGGGTATTTAATCAAGAAGATTCTGGTGGCCGGGATGAGGGGACAGAGGAAAGAGTCAAGGATGAGACCGAGTGGTGTGGCCTGGGTACCTGGGCAGTTTGTAACCTCAGGAGCCTTAGGGAAGAAACAGGTTTTGAGGTGGTAAGTTTGATTTTGAGCATGCTGTTCAAAAGGAGGTGTCCAGTCAGCTGTTGGATCTAGGAGTCTGGAGGTGAGGAGAGAGCTGTGTGAATAATTGGCATACAGCTTCAGCAGATAGACAGAAGCCAGAGAAATGGATGAGGTAGTTCAAGTAGTGTGTTTCAAGACAGAGGAGAAAAAGGCCTAGAATGGAATCCTGTGGAGTGATGTTTGTAAGAGGATGCTTGAGGAAATGTGGAGAAGGTTCTGAGGAGATTCAGAGGAGATAGCTGGAAACACAGGTGTTAGCATGACAGTCTGCTTATTCAGCTGCTCCAAGTCAGCATTTATTGAAGATCTGTATGCCCTGGGTGTCTTCAGAGGTAAGTGAGACTTGACCATTGACATCACACTCAAACTGGTCATCACCCCACTGTAGCTTTCTGAAACAAGAGACCCCTTCTTACAGATCAGTGACAGTCTCTGCAAACAATAGATGTTCTTTAGCAGTTCATATAGGCCCCAGAGTCCTTCCCAAGCTCACCCTCCTATATTACCCGGGCCCAGAGAGCTGGGTCTGGCAGACAAGCCAAGAGCCTTCTGTCCATAAGTGATGGACGGCCTAAATAAGGCACTCCAAGGCTATTGGGGGTGGGGGGTGGGGCGAATGTCATAGGCCTAGGGTTCAGCAAATTGTACCCACACATCAGGCAGAAGCACACAAGGAAGGCACCCCCACTTTGTGGGCGAGACAAAGAAGCAGTCCTCTTCCCACATGCCAACCCATCTGCTTTTTTGCCTTTACCAACATGCCTTTTTTCCTTCTTATTTTGGTTCTCTGCAGCTTTGAATACATGAAGAAGAAGAGTGGGAGACAGAAGAAAAGGTAAAGTTGGAAGAGAGCAAAAGGGGAGGGGAGCAGGGGGAGCCTCCAGTAATCACCAACACAATAAATTGTATCCTGGACTATCTCAGCCTCGTCCCCTTTTCTTTTTTTTTTTTCCTTTTTCTTTTTTTGCAGTGTGCACTTACTAGTTTTCTCTGGGGAGAGTCCCAGTGATGATGGCCAAGGCATGGCTGTGGCCTTCATGGACTTGATTGATGGGGCATTTCTCTGTGTCACAGACCTTGGAGGCGCACTTTCTTCTGTCCTCTCACAGAGGCTGGCACAGGCTCTCCCTGTCCTGATGCCTTTGACTCCTGACATCAACCTCCCAATTGAGGCAGCAGGCTCTCAACTGTCCAGTCCAGGACAGAAATGAGTGCCTTCCCACAGCTGTGTGACAGCAGAGTAGGAGGTGGAGGTGTGCCGGGAGTAGCTTTGCCCTGTGGGAGGACCTATGGGAGGCACCTGTGAGGCTGTGTGTTTTGGGGACACAAGAGTGAAGACAAGGGCTCTTCCTGCCCTCCACCATCTCAGATCTGGGCCTGAACCTGGGTTTAGGAAGCTGTCCAGTCATTGATGAAGAGGGGTGCATGGCTGTTCTGGGGTTGATCCACACTGCTCTGAGCTAGGCAGGCTAAAGAGGCCTGAAGCTCTTTTTGTCTTGGCCTTGACAGTCCTTCAGCTGTACCTAGTAGGCTCACAGTGCTCTAATTCTAGCTTCTGCCCCCCTGACCCTCACATCCACGGTCGGCTAGAGCTGAATACTAGGCCCTGGCCTCAGGACTCTTCCTCGCAGAGAACAGTTAGGTGCCCTATCCCTTCCCAGAATTAGAAAGCAGGGATGTAGGGCCATTCAGATTTTCAGTGACAATCCCATTTAACCCCTGGCTGAGATTTTTTTCCATCCTACATTTCTTGCCCAGACCCTCTCCTCTCCTGTAGATTGAACAGTGAGCTGGTGCTGTCCCAGTCACCCCTGCCTGCACTTTACCAGGACCTGGTCAGCCAGTGTTCACTTCCTTTTTCCCCACGACACAGGCCATACTTTGGAAGCAAGTGGACAGTCCTGCCCTACCAGTGGGCCTCTTGTGGGGCCTCAGGCCTGAGGGGCTATTAGGGGAGGTTCTGGGACTGCAATCCTCCTGCAGGGGCCCTTGGGACAGGCCCAAGCTGTGGCTAGCTTTGGGTGCTGGCTTGGTCTCTTATCACTTGTTTGCCTTCCCCACCTGCTACTACCCCAGCTGACCACCTAAAAAAACTGAGATGCACCATCCCTCCATGCCACCCTTCATAGTTATAGACGGAGCACAGATCTGTGCTGAGGGTTGTCTGCCCCCAACCCCACGCCCACCCCCACCCAACTGGAATGAGCCACCTGCATCCACACACAGGTGTTTCCTGTCCTTCCTGTTACCGTTTCTTTTTTGTTTTGTTTTTTTTCTGCTCAGCTTGGCTTCCCCATCAGATGGTTAAGGACCCAGCCAAACCTCTTCATATACAGCTCTAAAACTTGGGGGGTGGGGAGGAGGAAGGGCTCTCTGGGGATCTGGGTCACCCCCCCGGGGGGTGCCTGTTGGCACCTCATTGGCTCTTCCTGAGTGCAGGCACACACATTCTCCCTAGGGTGTCACGCTGCTGTGCTACCGCCACAGGTACTAAGACACCAGAGTGGGCTCAAGGAGTGGGGAAGGCCCTTTTCACTGTCTCCTTGCCTTTGGATAATGAAAGTTCTGGAGGGAGAGGGGAAGGGTGGAGGACCTGTCCAGCCTTGAGTGTGGGCCTCCCTCAGGCCCTCTTTAGAACAGGATTGCCAAACTGAAGTCCTACCCCACCCTCAAGTTCCTCCTGTTGGACTCAGCTTTCTGGGGTTAATAAGCTCATGTGAGCCCTCTCCCTGGAGCCCTCCTTCCTGAAGCAGCATGGGTCAGCCAGCTGTGAGGCCAAAGGGTTCAGTCAGGTTTGTTATTACAGACAGGAGGCGGTTCAGGGAGAAAAGGGACTTACTGTTTAGAGTCACAGGGCAGCCATCCGGGTCTCCTGTCTCCCAGGCCGCAGCTCTTCCCTCTGCAAGAATCTCCCCTCCCTCTTAACCACCCAGCCTTCAAGGAGCTGCTGGTGCTCAGCCTCCTGTGTAGGAAGCTGCCAGGGTGAAGCAAAGACCCAGAAGCCTGGCACCGCCTTAAGGGATTCTGCTGCCCCCTGGTGGCCAGAAGCTCCAGCCACCACATGCTTTTTTCCCTGCCTGCTTCCTCTTTGCCTCCAGGCCATGGGGAGCTAGCTGGCTACTAGGAAGCCATTCTCAGGACTGGCACCCTTTGGGACGTCTACACCAACTCCACAGTTTGGCTCCAGCCTAGGCCAATAGCTTCCTGGCCCAGGCTGCAGGCTGGGCCTCCTCAGCAACACCCCACCACTCTCTTCCTCTGCCCTCTTTTCTAAGCCCAGTTCCAGCCCCTGGGCTCTCTTCCACCTGTATTTCCAGGGTGAAACCACATGCCACTGTCACTAGTGTCAGTAAGGGCCACAGCCAAAGGGTGCCGAAACAGGAGGTCAGGAGTGCACCAGGCTAGTAGGCTATGTAGGAAAGGCATTTTGCTTTTTTATTTTCTGTAAAACTCTGTAAATAAAATACAAAACCAAGGGACATCATGGGGCAGAGGCAGGATGGCCAGGCCCGTGACACTGATCAATGGCAAGTGTGCTGAGCCGAGGCTGGGAGGCACTTGACTGTGGCACTGACTCTACCAACCCCAAGGTCAACAGAAGAATATATTAGATTTTCATTGATAGGAATCTGTGAGGGAGGGGTGTCTGGAGCCAGCCCTCACCCTCCCTGCCAGTGCCTGGTAAGCCCTGAAAGTGTGGGGAAGGGGCACTGGGGGCTAGTGGGAGGGAAGTTTAGAATGCCGTGCTGGCCATGCTGCCAGGCCCAAAGATGCGGGGCAGGGCATCCAGTGACTCCTCCAGCCGTCGATGGGCAGACTGTCCCTCCTCCCCTGTAATGGATAAGGAGGGAGTCAAGAATAGCTCTAGCCTCAAACTGGCCCCCCCATCCCTGACCCCTTCTCACCTCTACTCCCATCAGCCAAAATGTCCCAGAAATCAACTTGACCCATATATGCCATTCCCCAGCCTTACCACATTGTTGCAGGCTCTGCTGAGCAGCTTCCCTCACGGCCTCTGTGTCCGTTTGGCACAGGTACACCAGGGGCTCAATGCCTTCGGGAGCCTACCGGGGGAGGGAGCATTGAGGTAGGCTGCATAGAGCAGATGGGAAAGGCCCAGGACCCAGGGCTTGGGGAACTGGGAGAGTAGAGAAGGTATGGGTAGGTTGGCAGGGGTCACCTTGATGCAGCCCAGGGCCAGGCAGCCAGCCACTCTCATCTGCACATCCTCATCCTCAAGTTGGTCCAGGAAGCACAGCAGGGCCTGGGTAATGGTGGGAGGGCAGAGTTAGCCAGACAGTGGGAGCCTGGGACCCCAGCCTTTGCCCTCAGGGAGGCCTACCCAACTCTCACCCTTTTCCGGAAGTCAGGGCCCAATGACAGGCTCCGGAGCTGAGTGCTGACAGCAGCCATGACCTTGTTGTTGCCATGGACAAGCAGGGAGCTGAGGGCCCGGAGACCATCCCTTCGAAGCCGCCCCTCAGGTGCCAACCTCAGGGCTTTTAGCACAACAGCCTGGTCATCTGAGTTCAGATTCCGCACCAGGAACACTGAAAGAAGGAAGCCAGGTCGGGGGTGCCAGTTGGAACAAGGTGGCAGGGTAAGGAATCTTCTGGGTTTTTTACCCTCAGGTCTTCAACCACACCTTCAGAGCCACCCCTAGGGTCAGGCCACTTTGTGACCAGGGCCACTGCCTCACCCTCCTCGGCAGTCTCAGTCACATAGGCCTCCATGGAGGTGCTGTCCAGGGTTTCAATGTGACTCCAGAACTGGAAGATGGTGAGCTGTTCTCCAGGGCCTGGCTGGGGCCTCCGGGGCAGCTTCTGCCCCAAGGCATCCTCCAGGAACTTGACACACACTGTGGGAGGCAGTGCCACAGGCCTCAAGGGTTTGGATGGACCCAGGCCCTTAGAAGAGTGCTCCCACCCCAAGCTCAGGTCCAGGGACCCCCTGTCCAAACCCTACCCATCTGGGCCCTTCTGTGCTGAGGCATTAGCCTTCAGTATTTCTTCCCAGTGCTCAGCTCAGCATATTTATGTGGGCTAACCTGGCTTTCCCTGAGGGCCCATCAAAGGGGATTTGAGAAGAGAGGGCAGAGTGGGCAGGTAGGCAGCCCACTCACCAGCCTCAGCTAAGCCTGACTGGCGCAGGGAGAGACGGGCATTGTACTGATTGCAGAAGGTCAGGAGCACCCGCTCCACAGGGCAGATGAAGGGGCTGAGTCCCTCTGTGCACTGGTCCCAGAAGGTCAGGAAGCCGGGCCGAGAGACAGAGAACTGCACCACTGTGAGGAGGTGCACAAAACAGTCAGCAATAAAGCAGACGAGTGAGGAGACAGACATGTAGATGAGGGAGGACAAGGAAGGAGCTTTGAGGTAGACCCGACCCAGAGCCCACACAGCCTTTACCTTCCTGGGCAGAGGTAGCAGGGATTTCCCATCGCCTGCTAAGCTCACATACTGCCTCGAGCACTCGGGCCTCCCGCAGCAGCCGCTCCAGGGCCCAAGCCTCCTGGCAGCGAAGGGGCCCAAATGTGCCCAGTTTCTGGAGAACAGGGGTAGCCAAGTAGCTCAGACCTCAAGGTAGAGCTTAGAGAGGGCAGAGCCCAGGGACTACAAGTCCATGCATTGGGAGAGACTTGGGGAAACTAGAATTTGGGAGGTGTTCCATTCAGCAAGAGCCAGGTCCTGAGGCACTGGGGAGTGGAACTCAGAGGAGGTGTGGAGGGCCAGGGTTGAAGTGCAGGGCTCCATGGGGTAAGGGGCTACAAGGTGAAGGGGAAGAGGGAAATACCACTGCCCTCACCAGGAGGAGGCGGCTACAGTGGTACAGGTGCTGGACCAATGCAGCATCCAGAGCTGGACACTCCGTGCTGAGGGGTTGGGCACTAGGTGAGTCGATGTCCTCAGCCCCAGGTTCTGGGCTGCTTGGGAGCCTAAGAGAAAAATGGGTCAGTCACCCCAGGAGCACACATCACCATCTGGTCACCAGTGTATTTTTAAAAAGCTTCCCCCAATCCAGAACAAAAGAACAGAGAATGCACAGACAACAGACAAATGGGTAAGTTCACTGAGGACTTCCAGAAGGAAGAAGGCACTGAGAACAGCACGTGGTAGCAGGGGTTTCCAGAGACCATCTCTCCAGTGCCACCTCCAGCTAGGACTGCCAGGACTGCTGGGGTCGCTGGAGCTGGGATGGGCAGAAGTAGGGATGCAAGCAGGATGTTCTATACAACGTGGACTTCAAGTGGTTGTGGCCCAAGAGCTCAGGGCACAAGGCTGTAACCTAAGCAGCATCAGAGGGAGGAGGGGCCGGGCATGACACTCAACTGGGACTTGGCAAGGCCGCTCCGGGACAGAGAGCTAAGGGGAAACCTGGAGTCGAAACAGAGGGGGTTGATGCTGAGGAGGGACCCAGGATGTATGAGGAGGCAAAGAAAGGGCTTGTTCATAGGGTAGGGCCAAGGTGAGGCCAAGGGAGAAAGGAGGAGCTGGAGGCTCAGGAGCTGACAGGGAACAGCGAGGGAGGCGGACAGGGATGAGGAGGAAGGTAGCCAGAAGCACTGGGGATACAGATGGGGTTGAAACACCAGGATCAAGGACACATAAAGAGTACATGGGAGAGGTGAACATGGATGCTCCCGTCAGCAAGTCCATCCCTCCTGCCCACCTCCAGTCCTTACTGCTCTCCTCCACCTGGCCCTACCTCACCTGTTTCCTTTTCTCACCTCTTTCCTTCCCCTGGCACTCACCTCCCCTCACCCCACCTCACCTAGCCCTTCTCACCTGTCCCCATGACTATCACTGTCTTCATCTTCATTCTCATTGAGGAAGCTGAAGCTCTCCAGGGCATTCTCCACAGTGATGCTAAGACTGGAGGCCCGGCTGCGAGTCAGGCCTTGTCTCTGCTGGGGTTATGAAGGGAGTCAGAGCTGCTGCCCCTGCCTAGCTGCCCTCCCTGCACTGCCATAGCCCAGCCTGGCCCTCCTCACCATGAGTAGACTCTCCAGCCGGATCACCTCCTGCTCCAGGCCCTGCAGCTCGGGAAACTGACCACGGTAGTCATCCAGGGCAGCCATTAGGGCCCCCAGTGCCTCTTCCAACCTCCTGTCACCAGCCCCTCGGGCTGTCCCTGGAACTGGGGCCTGGGCAGCCCTGGCCAGGCTAGGGTCTGAATGCTGGGGCACAGAGGCTAGGGGTGAGGGAGGAGGACTTGGGCTCTGACGGATGGCTTCTGGGGGGGTTGGAGAAGGGCTTGTGAGGGGTTCCAAACTGGAACAGGCAGGACTTGGGTAGGGGGTGCTGGGGGCTATGGGGTCTGCCTGAGTGCAGGGAGTGGAGACTGGGTAGCTACAGGACAGGGGGTCAGTGCCTGGGAGGGCAGAGTCTGTGTTTGCAGAGGGGCTGGGGAGTTTGGCAAGGTCTAGAGAAGTGAAAGGGCTTACAGTTTTAAGAGTGGGGCTTGTGACAGGATGAGTAGGACTCCTGGTGGTCTGAACTGGATCCTTAGCATTGGGTGTAGGACTTGTAGTGGTGTGAGTTGACATCCTGGCTTTGTGAGTAGAGGTTGCAGTGGTGTGGGTGGGGCTTGTGGTGTGGGTGGGGCTTGTGGTGGTATGGGTAGGGCTTGTGGTAGCATGGGTAGGGCTTGCAGTAGTGTGGGTGGGGCTAGTGGTAGTGTGGGTAGGGCTAGTGGCAGTGTGGGTGGGGTTTGTGATAGTCTGGGCTGCGCCTGTGGCACTCAGGGTAGGGTCTGTAGTAGTAAGCGTAGAGACCATTGGCTTATTGGTGGGGCTAGTGACAATGTTTATCAGGTTTGTGACAGCGTGTCTGGGGCTTGTGGTGGTCTGGACTGGGCCTGTAGTACTGGGGGCAGGAGCAGCAGGAGTGAGGATAGAAAGCATTGGCTTGTGGGTGGAACTTGTGGTGATCTGCACTGGCCCTGTGGTACTTGGGGTGGGGCCTGTAGGAGCAAGGGTAGAGATCACAGGCTTGTGGGTAGAACCTGTGGTAGTGTGAGTGAGGCTTGGAACACTGTGGGTAGGGCTTATGGCAGTTGACGTAAAGCTTATAGTGGTGTGGGTGGGGCCTGGCAGTTCAGAAGAGCTAGAATTTACCACCGTGTGAACCGACTCTAGTTGTGCAGATGTGTAGCCAGGGCCTGTTGTACTGAGAATGGGGCTTGTGGCAGAATGGCTGGGGTCCAGAGCAGGAGGGACAGGACTAGGGTGCTCCCTATGGGTGGGATCTGGGTGTACAGGCAGGCTAGGTCTCTGGACTAGGCTTTCTGGACCCACAGCCTCCACTGAAGCCTCAGCCAGGGCAGCATCCACACTGGCCTCACTGATGTGGCTCAGAGTCCGGGTATAGGGGGCATGCCCATTGGCCAGGGCTGGGGCCGTGGCCCCCTCCTCATCTGTGGAACCAGAAGTAGAGGTCTCAGGCCTACGGAAGGCAACTTGGATGGGGAGAGGCTCAGGCTGCTGCACCAGGGGCCTGGGGGCTGAGGAGTGGCGGGCAGTGCCTGAGAGCTGTGGGCTGGATGAGTCATCAGAAGATTCAGATGACAGGGACCATGCTGTCCCATTCTCCAGCTCCTCCTGCCGCCTTAGCATATTCTGGAAGAGAAGAAGAGGTGTTTCAAGACCACCCCCAGGAAGCTTCTGGGGGATGGTGGAGCCTGAGTCCCGGCTGTGACTCACATAAAAGGCTTGTTCCCGAAGTGAGGGTGTGTCTGGGGGGCTCTGGCTGTAGGTGGAGAAGCGCTTGGTGACTGTGGAGGCCTTGTTGACAGTAGAAGCAGCTGAAGGCTGGTCATCCTTGTCGAAGGGACTGGAGAGGGAAGAAGCTGTTAGCAGGGGCCACAGGCCCCAGCCCTGTCCCCAAGCCCTTCAGTCCCACCAACCTCCATGTAACTTCCAGGCTGAGCTTGATGGTGCCGAGATCATTGATGTCCACAGCTACAACCTGGGGCAGGGCGGCGAACAGGTCCTTGGTCTCGCAGGAGACACTGCCCACAACCACATGGTTGGCCAGGCCCTTCAGTTCTGTCACCTGCAGCCAAGAATGCAAGATGGGATCACAACGGTGTGGGAGTCATGAGATTGCAGGAGACCAGAGGTATGAATCTGCATGGAGGTTATGCGACAGTAACAGGGTAAAGTTGGCTTGATGCAGCCTGGAAGCACAGGGATCACAGGTCTAAATTTGAAGAGTCATTGAGGCCATGGGGTCACAGCCTCATGGGAGTTCAGGGGTCAAATATTCACAAGGTCAGAAAGTGATGAGGAAATCACAGCATTATGAAGGCCAAGGGGTTACATTCAAAGGGCCGTGGAACCAGGTGGGAGTCACAGGGGTAAGGGTCTCAGGGTCATAAGAGTCATAAGGGATTCACAGAGTCATGAAGTCACAGGATAATGTATGTGGTCCTGGGCAGGGACATCACCTTGATGGACAGGAATTCCGTGAGCAGAGGAAGAAAGACGGTTTCCTCACTGTCCCACACCTGCTTTCCGCTACCCTCAATGCGGCCTCGTAGTTTCCAGCGCTGACGCCCGTATTTCATGTAGATCTAGGAGAAGAAGCAGGATGAGGCAGCCCTTGGTGTTATGACCCTGCCAGCCCAGCCCTTCCCTGCACATCCTCATACCTCATACTGATCGCCCACACACAGCCTGGCGAAGCCGGCCAGCCCTGGGAGGAGGGGAGAGGAGGTGAGCCATGTCCAGGGGTCTCAAGGACACACTTCCCTCTCCCAGCCACCAGTCTGCCTCACAACTCGGTACCTTTCATCCGGAGATGGAACTCGCCCAGCTGTCCTTCCAGCTCACTCTCCAGCAGACACATGCTCTGGGAGGGATGGGCAGGGACAGGAGGAGGTCAAGAACCAGTCGCCTCTCACCAGCTCTGCCACACCCTGTGCCTCTGCCTCATAGGCACACACCCCTTACCTCTGTGTACTCGCGATGGCCCCGAGTGGCCTCGGCCAGGCTGTCCCGGGCCTCACGGCTCCCTGGGGACCCGGTGCTGTAGGCACGGACCATGTTGTAGGCCCCATCCCGGAGACGCCGCTGGACACAGTATGCCTCATACAGCTCGTCGATCTGGGCAGGTGAATAGAGTGGCAGAGAGGGGACTGACACTCAGTACTAGGGTTGCTCACCCAGGGCCTAGCATCATCCCATCTCGCTGTGATGCCCAATCCCTCACCCTACACAGCAAGCACACACGCATGCTGCACAAGTACCTTGCTGGCGTGGAACTCCAGCCGTCGCAGGAAGCGTTCAATGGACTTGACTTGCTGGGGGAGAGGTGCGTTAGGAGAAGCCTGAGGCCCAGAGCCCTTTTCCTCCCTCAAACCACCCTCTTCCAACACCATTCTCTATACACTCACCTTATCCAAGTCATACAGGAAGCCCTGCGAGGAGAAATGAGAGGGGGCAATTAGGAGGTGTGAGAAGTACTCCAGCAGGGGCACTTGCTCACCCAGACCCATCTAGCTCCTTTCCTTCACAGCCTTCCTCCCTCACACCACAGTTTACAGCTACTCCGGTCAAAGTAGGACTGACCTACCTTCCCACATGCCTGGTCTTTGGTGGGTGCTGGTGTCATAGATCTGGTCCCCAACACCCCTCCAGTACTTTTCCCTCCACCTCTTCCATAGATCCCTCTCCTGGCCCACTGCCTTTCCTACAACCCCTAGGAGCCCTCTGTGCCTCCTCATGCATAATTCCCTCTATCAGGAAGCTCCTATTCACGCTTCAAGACCCAGCAGAAATGTTTCTTCCTCTGGAAAGCCATGATGTGTTCCCTGGAAGAACCATGGTTCTCCCCCTCAGTACCACTACAATACTGTCCTGTTGTTCATGTCTCTGGATTTGACCTGGGAGCTCCCATAGGCAGGCACCGGGTCCCAGGCAGAAAGTACATACAGACTGAAAAGCGGAGAAAGAAACCTTCCCAGCCTTTCCTGATATCCCCTTTTCTAGTCACACCTGGTGTAAGTCATCCCAGAAAACAGCCCTGATGTCATCAAGGACTGGCCCTGCCCAGCCCCCCACACCACAAGAGCAAAGGGCATACAGGATGTCACCCTTCACTCACCAGGCGGGAATTCCTTTTGGACTCCCTTATCTGTCCCTGGAGTTTCTCCTGCTCCTGCTGGTGCACTTCCAAATAGGCCCTAGAGAAAGGGGAGACCACAAGAATTAGCTTAGCTCTCCAGCTTCCAGCTGCCCCGGGAACAGGCAGTGAGGACACAGTGTGAGGCTGGGGAAGGTTCCTACTAGCAGAAAGGGGACAACGAGGCCTTGGGGAGGGATCCTGGCACAAAGCGTTGGGAGGGCGTTGCTTACGTTAGGCCCCGCTTGAGCGCAGCGTACACCAGGTCCAGCCGCTCAGGCTGCGGGACCTTGGGGGCTGGGTGCGTTACGGAAAACATCTTCGACACTCGGGAGAGCGCTGGGGGCTTCCGTGGGGGCCCCGGGGGACTGAAGGCTGGGAAGCTCCTGAAGAAGAGACTGTACTCAGAAATGGGCAAGAAGATGTCCCCCAAACCCTCACTTGCACACCCAGCTCCAACCCGGTCAGGCTTTCTTGACCCCATTTCCCCCCGTCTGCTGCATACCTGGGCCCCCGCTCCTGGCTGCCGAGGACGCCTGCGAAGGACTGGCTCCTACTGACCCGGGCGCTGAGCAGGCGGCGCTGCGGCCGCACAGACAGGGACATCATGGAATGAGTCCGCGCGGGGCTCCCTGAGGGTGGCGAGGGCGGGTGTCCAGCGCCAGTCGGGCCCTTGAAGCTCCCTCCCCGCGGCCCAGCCTCTGTATCTCAGTCCTGCCGGACACAGCCTGTCGCTGGGAGTCCGACAACCCCATCGGCTCTGGCGCTAATGACAGGGTGGCCGCGGGTGACTCGGTCTCGGACTCAGCGTGGCCTCGGCTCGTCCCCCACTTCCTGCAGAGGTGCAGGCTCCGCCTGCCTCGCGGGGCAGGAAGGGGGGGTCGCACGGGGACCCTCCCCGGGCTGGGAAGGAGCAGGAAAGGGGAGGGGCTCGCGAAGAATGTGCGGAAGCGCCTGTTTACCCCGGGGGCGGGGCGGGCTTCCCAGCCCTGCCCCTGACCTCCTCCCCTCAAGTGGACCAGGAGCTCCCACGCCCGCACCCCGAGAGGCCGCAGGAGGTCACGGGGCGGGGCGGGGTGCGTGCTTTGAGCCCAACGGAGCTGTCTCGCAGGGTCTCCCGAGACCCACCCGCCCTGCGGAAGCTGCTCCCCTGCAGCCCCCACCCTCTCCGAGGCGTCCAGACGCCACAGCCCTCTCGGCGCTGGGAGCAGGGGGATTCCCAGAGTAGGGGGCAGTGCCGAGAAGTGCCCCGCCCCCTCCACTTTCCTGAGACTCCGACCGGGAAACTGAGTCAAAGACAGACGCTTTCGCCCGTGACCTTAGCAGGAAGAGATCCTCCGCAGACCCCCACCACGCTCCGGCGAAACACGCACCCCAAGCCCCCAGAACCCGACCCGTATCCCCTGAGGCCAGCCCTGGAGCCTTCGCAGCTCCTGGCCAGTCCTACCTCTCTTCTTGGCGCTCATGATAGGTCCAGAACAGACCCCCAACCCCCGCGCTTGTCCCCCGTGTCCCCGCCGACCCAGGGCCACTCAGTGCTGGGCTCCGCGCTCGCTCCCAGCGACTCTGGCTCGGTCTTCAGCTCCTCCCGGCGCCGCCCCCCGCCCAGTTCCTGCCGCCTGACTCAGCCCGCCGGGATGGGGCGGGACCGGCCCGACCAGGGGGGCACCGGGGCCTCTGCCCGCCCGGCTTCTGGGAGGGGTGCCTGGGGGTTCCCTTCGGGCGGGGTACTGACAGGGATCTTCTCGGCTGGGTCAGGAGCGTGGGTAAAGGGAGTTGAAAACGGCGGTGAATATGGAGGGATAAATAGAGTGAGGACACTGACTGGGGGCTGAACTAGGTGCAGGTAGCATGAGGGTGCTCATAGAGCGGCTGTTGGGGGATGCTGAGAGATGGCTGAACACAGAGGGCTGAGAATGGGGGTTCTGAGCGTGTGAAGGCTAGAAAGTGGGGGCTGAGAAAGTGGAAGGATGGGCTGGGGATGCTGAGTGGGAGGGACTGTGCCAAAGGACGACAGAGTCAGGCACTGAGCATGAGAGCTCTAGGACACTGAGAAAAAGAGGGGCTAAAAGCAGAGGACTGGATCAACTCCATATGATGTGTTGCTGCCCTCAGAAGGAAGAGAAGGAATTGGGTCCAGAAAGCCCCACAGTTCCACGCACCACCCCCATCCCTCCACCCACAGAGGGGGTGCTCAGTCTGGGCACTCTTCCCACCCCCAGGCCACAGGGAAGAGGATCAGGTCCCATTACCCAGCCAGCATCTTCTCTCTAGCAGAAGCTGCATCCTAGGGCAGAGGCTCCATCCTTCTGGCCCCCAGCCCACATGGGCTGAATCCCCTTAGTGCTGAGTCTTTGCAACTCTCTTCATTGAATATCCCTATCCAGCTCTAGCTTGGATAGACGCCACCATGCCCAGGATCTACTGGGCATCCCATCCCCTCAAAGGGACTGAGTGCTCCCCCATCCCATAAACGGTCCTGCTCCTTGATGCTCAATTCTGCTGCACTGGGCTTACCTTCTCCCCAAGAGGCTGGGGTGGGCCCAGAGGTCTGCATTTCCAACAAGCCCAACACCCCACTACAGATTCAGATGCAAGATGTCCAAGGATCCTCGTTTAAGAAATGCTGTCTTCCCCTTTCTTCTTGAAGACTGTGTGCTGTGCACCCTACACAGGCAACTGGGCATTCCCGTGAATTGCCCACCCAACATTGGCCTCTCTGCTTCCTGCAGCCACTCTCTGCAGGAACACCCCATTCTTATCACCTGGCTCTGGAATGCCCCTTTCCTAAATCACAATCACACTGAACACAGCCTTCAGGCTCTCTCCATCACCCTCATTTCACCTGCCTTCTACCTGAGACCTCTTGAGCCCTCAGCTCATTTATTCAACTAGTCACTAAGTGACAACTCTGTGCCAGTCATTGGAGATACAGCTGGAATTGCACACATATCGCCCTGCACAGAGCTCACAATCCGCCTCTGCTTCCTTTCTCTCTGCCAGTTCCCTCCTACCTTCTCTTCCCTGCGTTCCCTGCACACCCTTCTCCCTAGCCTGGATCCACAGCCACCACTCCAGGGTTGCTCACCTGCTGCTACTATCCCCAGCACCCTGGGCTTCTCTCTTACCTGGAGGAAATCAACCTTGGGCAACCCAATCCCCTGCCTTCTCTGTACCTGCACACAGGCTGGTGGGAGCTGCCAGAGGTCTTGGCACAGCAGCTCAGCTGGAAAAGAGCAAATCTCAACCTCAACCAGGCTCTCCTTTTTCACACGGGAAATCCTCATGTGTAGCCCTAGCTATCTCTCTCCCTTCTCATGGAAGATGAGTGCTTCCGACTTTCACCATAAGCCTCAGACAAGTGCAAGTCACTCCCACATAAAAAATGAAAACTGGTAGAGTGTGTGCTTAGCATGCATGAGTTCCTGGGTTCAATCCCCAGTACCTCCATTTAAATAAATAAACTAATAAATAAGTAAACCTAATTACTTCCCCCCAAAATAAAAATAAAATAAATAAACATTTTAAAAAATAAAAACAATCCTGGAAACTATCAAAATGCCCATCAGTAGATAATGGACTGCTATACAATGAAAAGAATGAGCAATATACAATTACATGCAACTGTTATGGATGAATCCTATAGACATAATGTTGAGTGAAAGAAGCAAGACCACATGAGAAGATATACATATGATTCCCTTGATACGAAGTTCAAAAACAGGTAAAACAAATCTACAGTGATAGAAGTCAGAATAGGAGTGACACTACCCTTGAGGAGTAGTGACTGGAAGGGGGCACAAGGGGGCTTCCAGAGTACCGATAACGCTTTATTTCCTAATCTGGGTTTTATTTCCTGATCCTACATGGGTGTGTTCCATTGTGAAAATGTATTCAGCTTACACTTAGGACATGTACCCCTTCTGTGTGAATATTGTATTTCAATGTAAAATTAACTTTAAATAAGTAACTACAAAAAGAAACGACTCCTCTGTGAACCCCCAGTCTCTTTCTAGCTACCCCAACCCTCATGCTACTTGGCCAAGTTCCTTGAAGAGATGTCTACCTCCATTTCCTCTCCACACCCACCCACTCTTCTTCCTATCCTGGTCCGCCTTCCGTACCCAGCACTTCCCTGACTGGTCTGGACATGGTCACCAGTGACCTTCCCGTTGCTGAATCCAGTGTCCAATGTTTAGTCCTTATCCTGCTTGATCCCAGCAAAGCTTTTCACTGTGTAGTTCTCTTCCTCTTCTTTGAGCCTTTCCTTCTCTTAAATTTCAAGAGGCAACATGCCCCTGGCTTTCCACCTCTGTCTCTGGCTGCACATCTTATTTTCCCACAGAGGGTATTTCTCCCCATCCCCGAATGGGCCTCATCCTCCCCGCTTGTGGGCTGGGTACGTCTCCCACAGCTCAATGCCATCTAAATGTTGCCAGCTTCCTTATCTCTTCCTTGTCCAAACTGTTCTTCTGAGCACCAGGCCTATTTATTTTACAGCCTGCTTAATACCTCCCCAGAAGCTGAGTGACAGTTTGGAGTGGGCTGTTAGGGATGTGCTGGGTTTGAAGTCCCCAGACTAAATTCACCACTTTCCTCCTCAAACCTGACTCTCCCTAGTCTTAGCCTCTCCATGACAGCCTCACCATCTATTTACCCAGTTATTCAATCCAGAAACTGGAAATCATCCTGGGTCCCTCAGTCTGTTCCCCCCACAACTATTCAGCCACACACTCCTGCCATCTCTGGAATCTTCCCCCCTCCTTTCCACCCCCATAACTAGAATTCAAGTCCAAGCCATCACCAATTCTAACCTAGAGCCCTACAGCAGCTTCCTATTGGGTTCCCTGTCTCCATGCCAACCCACAATGATCTATTCTTTATTCAATAACAACATTACTCTTGAAATTCCAGTTACCTGACAATGCCAAAAATTGTCCTTTATTGAGTGCTTTCTATGCCAGGCACTGTGCTTAATTAACAAACATCATCTCATTTAATTCTAGCAACAACCCTATGGGGTAAGTCCTATTAGCCTCACTTCACAGATGAGAACCTGAGCCTAACTGCCTGAATGACTTTGAACAGGACATTTTGTAACCTTCTTGGTCTGTAGCTATCCATCTGTTAAGTGAGGATAACAATAATAACAACAACAACTATCTCTTGGGGCTGTTGGGAGGGTGAAATGAGATACTTCCCTCTGTACGGACTGTTTGGGGAAGGATGAATTGTATGTTGGGTAGGGAAGTTAGAATGGACATAGTACCTCATTGTAAGCACACAACAAACATTAACTGCTGTTATTAATAATTATTAACAAGCCCAAGATTACACAGCTGGTAAGTGGCAGGGCCAGGATTCAAACCCAGGCAGTCCAACCCCAGGACTCTAACTCTTCTAACATCCCTCTATTTTAACTCTTGCGAAAAATCCATGGGTATTCCCCTGCCCTAAGGATAAAGTCCAGACCCTCTAACATGACCTGCAAGACCTCGAGGCTCTGTCTGTTCCCTCATATACCTTCAACCACTCCTCCCCTTGTAGTCCTCAGCTGCCCCCACGGTCGTCCTGTTCCAGCTACTATGAATTCTCTCAATACCTGCCAGGCTCTTCAGCATTTAAGCAGCAGTCCCCTTGCTCCTATACCCTCTTCCCATTATTCTCAGCCTGAACAACCCCTCTCTCTTTTCAAGTCTTACCCTATAACTTCTTCCTCCAGGAAGCCTGCTTTTAGGCGCCTCACCTGGTAGCTTCCTCTCTCTGATCCCTGAGGCCATATAACTCAGTTGTCAGTTCTCCTTTAAGGTCGGTCTTCCAACGACAGTAAGCTCTGGGGGCTGAGGCCTGTCTGCTTTTGCTCACTACTGTACCCTCTGCACCCTGCACTAAAGCAATGGAGAGCAGGAGCTGAGTATGAGTGGGGAGCAGAGTGAACTAGGCTGCCCTTACACAGGTCGATCCTGAGCTGTTGGAGATTTCAAGTCTGTGTCCACCCCAATTCCCCTAACTCACATATAATTTTCCCTTTCCCTTCCTTACTTTCTGAATATATCAGCAAGTGAGGTTCTGCTCCCTGGGGAAGGGGCAGAGTTGGGTTTCCCTGGTATTTTAGAACTGAGGGGGTGGGCTGGACTCAAAGTAGGCTGACTGTTTCATCAATTTTCTTTCTCTGACTGAGGTTCTGCCACAGGGATCAGGCTATATAACTGTTGGTCCAAATGACCATCAGAATATTCATCTGAGTGACAATTCCATGGGGTGGACAGGCCGGATCTCCCCTGCTGGTGGTGGGGGAAGGGAAAGAGATGAACCCCTTGAGCTAAGGGAGTGGGTCCACCTCAACTGGAAGGGGGCGGCTAGCTTATAAGAGGCGGGGGACTCTCTGGACTCATGACAGCCCTTAAGTCTGTTCCCAACATGGGAAAGAACCCAGGTCTCAAGGGAGATGGGGTCTGCAGCATAGCCAGCTCGCTGGCAGCTGGGAATGGTAGTCTGGCTGCCTGCGTGGCCCCAGATCCCAGGGGATCCCTCTACTCGCCAAATACCCTCTATTCGCCAAAACTGGTGCACTTGTGTGGGACAGGAGGTCCTGCCACCTGTGCTGCCCAGCTCAGTGGTATGCCAGGCCAGGCGCTTTCCCGGGAGTCCCTGGTCCAGCCCCGCCCTACCGCCCCGCGCCGCCCTGCGCCGCCCAGGACCGAGGTAAACAGATGCTAAAAATAACCCGGGCAAGGGGCGGCAGCAAGGGAGAATGGGGTCCCTCCTGAGCCTGCCCCTGTCTCCATGGCAACTGCCCCAACCCGGCTGCTGACGTCAGGCCGCAGCTGCCGAAGCGGGGCGGGGGGGGGGGGCGGTGCTGCCTGGGACCCCCCACCCCGGAACCGGGTGGAGGCAGTCGGGTGGCCTCACTTCCTCACTTCCTGCCGGCCCCCTCCCTGGTCAGCTGGTCACATTCCCGGGACGGCCGCGCACTGTAAGCCTTGTGGCCTCCTCCGGGCTGGGCCTGGCAGAGGCGCTGGTCGAAGCTGCAGCGAGGGGCCGCAGTGACTCAGCCGCGTCTTCCCAGCCTGCTTTTCCACCTGGGAGTACCCAGCCCGGCGCCCTGTGTTCTCCCCTCACCCCCACCCATTTCCAGGCCCCCCTCTCCAGCTTTCCCACATGACCCAGGACAGGGAGGGAAGGTTGAAACCGAGGCTAAGCCAGGCCTCCTTGTCCCCCTGGACTGTTTTGTACTTTACTCTCTAATTCTCATCCCTCTACCCACTTACAGCCGCTACCGCGGAAGCAAATAGTGTAGTGGCATGAATTCAGATTTGGGTCTAATTCCCACCTCTTCCAAACCAGCTGTGTGACCTTCAGAATGTTACTTGACCTCTCTGGGCCCATTTCTGCATCTGCCAGATTGTCGTAACCCTCCTCAGAAGGCTGCACCTGCATTGAACGCTGCAGACCCAGGGCGAAGCCCCACAGATGGCCACCAAAGCACCGTTATTGTTATATGAGACTGCACATAGTAGGAGCTCGGCCAGCCAGCCTGGACACACGTTAGAAGGAACCCAGTAAAACAGGTTGACAAGGGTCAGTTTCGGAGGCTGGATTCAGGCCTCTAGGGGAAAGGAGGACAGAGGGTGCTGAAGCCAGACTTACCCAGACCCCAAGCCCTGGTGAGCAGCCCCTTCCCCAAACCGGTTCTGCACGGTGTCCAGGCCTGGCTGCTTGCAGACTCCCCACACTAGCCTCCCATTTCCAGGTTCAGGGTCCGTTCCCCGACTGCGCCCGGGACGATACTCTACAGCTTCGGCCCCGCCAGGTTTGGGCGAAGAGCTCAGCTCCTGGCTGGTCTAGGCCACCTCGGGTCGGGCCCCAAAGCGGCTTAGGCCAGCCGATGGGTCCAGGAGGATTAGCTTATCTCGGAGGCCGGCCTGCACCCCTCGTCGTCCTCTCCTCATTCCCACCTCAGTCTCTCCCGCGGCGAGGGCACAGGGGCTCCGGGAGAGCGTCCGTTTCAAGGCCCGGCCTGGCTCACCCCAGAGCCACAGGGCACGGGACGCCTGGGCCTTGCCTTGGGAGGGAAAGAGGCAGCGCCGGGTGCGGCAGGCCTGGAGGCGGCGGCTTTTGTGGGCGTACTCCGCGCCGGAGAAAAGGAGAGGAACGACAACACGCGGCCTCATTCCCGGGGATGGGGCGAGATGGGACAGGGCCGCAGCCGGGTCAGCAGATCCGGGACCGACCCGGCGGTGCTGGCGGAGGAAGCACCAGAACCGCCGCGCCCGCTCCCCGCCCGGCCTGCGGCCCCCGGAAAGGTCAGGGACACTCACATGGCTGCGCTGGGCTGCGCGGACCTCGCGGTCTCCGTGCACTGGTCGCTGCCCGGCTTGGTCGCTCCGCAGCTGCCGCTGTCGCCGCCGCCGGTGCCCGCCCCTCCCTCCGCTCCACCGCCCGCCGCCCGCTGCCCGGACGCCCCGCTCCTCCCCCTGCCGGCCGGGCCCCACCCCCTGCACTCCCGCGGCTCCCGCACCCCTGGAGGCGCCTACGGCTCGCTCCGCCCTCTCCGCTAACGGGGCAGGCTGGTAGCCCGCGGCGTCCACCAGGTTGAGGGGGCGGGACCCTGGAGGACGCGAGGGCGGTGGGAGTTCTCAGAGCTCAGGATCCGCGGAAATAGGGCGGTTTTCTGGGAACCACTATTCCTTCCCACACAGACCCCAAAACTGAGTGCGCCGGAAAGCCTCGCTTTCCTGGCACTTCCTCAGATTCTGTGGGCTTTAGAAACCTTTCAGGCCCCCCTATCTGTGACCACTGAAACAGGTCTTGGAGCAGCCACTACTGGGTTGGGTTGATTGCAGGAAAGGATAAGGGCCAGTTTTGGGGAGGGAGAACAGGAAGGCCTGAAGCCTACACATCGAACACCTTCTGGGTCTGGACACTGCCACTCAGCCCTGTCCCTGGGCCAGCCTCAGTTTCCCTGCTATAGGGGCAGACTGCCCTTCCTGTCACCGTCTGGCCGCTAAGTCTGGGTTTTGGCCAGGCCACGCATTCACCACTCGTTGGGTACTGGCTTCTAGGGAGTCTCAGGCCTTGCTCTGAAGGACCCTGGCAGGGTCTGGGTACCTGGGCTTGAAGCACATAATGGCCAAGGGGGCCAGAGCCCAGTCCTTTCCAATAAGGGGCCTGGAATGCTGACTCTCCTCTGGAGTGGGCTGAAGTGGAGCTGATAGCTGACCCATACTGGGGTCAAAAGGTGAGCTTCACTTCCCCACTCTTCACATCAATAAGACAACACTGGTCCTCTCCAACCCTGAACGTTCTGGGCCTCCACCCTTCAGGCTTCACCCTTCTGTGGTCCTTCACCTTTAGAGGTAGCACAGACTTACCCAGAAGTGGTTTCAGGTACTTTAAGAAGTTCCTGAATATCTGCCTCTGCCTCCTCAAGTTTGGTCTTGACAACCCAGAGGTTGAGGAGTGGGGAGGACAGAGGCCCTCAGGGGCACTGACATCCTCTCCCTCACCAGCTCTTAACGGAGACATGTCTCACCCTTTCCCAGTTCTTCCACCTCTTCAGCCCTCCTTTTTGACTTCCTTTGCAGCACCCATTTTTCTGTGGTCATTAGACCTGGGGATTGCTTCCAGGGACTGGGTTCTTCTCTTTATTTCCCCCACCTTAAATATCCAGTCTCAGAGCTTCATCCGTCCACTGCTGAACATCCTCAGCCTTCCTCTGTGCCCAGAGCCCTCTCCTGTCCCAGAGCCCCTGGATGACCCACCAGATCTCATGACCTTACCCAGAGGGACTCTTCTTCCTTTATTCTCATCTCTCCAATACTGTCCACCCAGGTTCCCACTTGAGCAAGGCTGGGCCTCTCAGGAGTTCTCAAAACTGGCACCAATTGATCCCTGCTCACTCCTAATGTCATCTCCTCAGCAAGGCTTCTTCTGACCATCTTCTCTGAAGACAGCCTCTCCTGAGTACTCTCTGTCCCCCTGTCCTATGGACTCTTGCCTTCATGTTAGTTATCACCACCAGGCAGCATGTGTGCCCATGTGCGCTCACTGTGCCTAAACCTGCCTCACTGTGGGTCCCTTAGCTCTGTGGGGGCAGGGGCCATGGAATTCCTCATCACCACTGTTCCTGGCTCATAGTGGGAATTCAAGAAATATTTGTTGAATGAGAGAGTGAATGAATGAGTGAATGCATGAACCCTTGATGCCCCCTCCCCCCACCTTCATTCACCCTGCTAGTCCTGTAGATTCTACCTCCTTAATGTGTTTCAAATTCATTCCCTCCCTGCACCTTACCTCCCACTCCCACCACTCTGTTGTTTATTAATTCATTCAACAAACACCCACTGAGCTCTCGGGGCTGGGCAGCATGCTGGCCCCTGGGGTGGCAGTGGCAGAGAGCTGTCCCTGTGCATTGCTTGGGGCTCTGATGAGGCAGCAGTGATCGTGAGGGCTCACCAGGGAGCTTCCGAGGAACTCTTGCTTGGTCTGGAATTCTGGAATTCCATTTCTAGAAAATTCCCACTTTTAATGGATGATGCCTTTGCTTTTCACAATCCTTCATTCTGTCCTGTGTCTGGCCACATCTCTGCCTTGTCATAGCTGGTACCCAAGCCTGGGCCACCATCTTTTCTGGTCTCCCTGCCTCAGGGTAAGTCCAGACTCTATAGTGGGGCCTCCAAGACCCAGGAGACCTCACTTCCTCATCTCCTACCTGTCCTGCCAGCCCTCCGTGCTCTGTTCCAACTGTTCCAGCCTCACTGTAGCTCCTTGGACATGGTCCCCATTCTACCTCTGCCTCTTCCCTCAGCCTTTCTTCTTCATGGGATGCTCCTCTCTCTTATCCACTTTGGAAAACAGCTCAGATTTCACCTCCTCCAAGAAACCTGTGCCCTCTGGCTTCCCACTCACCCTTTCTGAATACCCATCACTGCCTATTGTCCTTGTCTGTGACCAGTCATGGTTCCCCACCCTATGATCACCAGAGCCAGGCACGAATGGGGCTGCAGTGAGCAGATGGGATACCTGAGGCTTCAAGTGGCCCTCTCCCCCTGTTCAGGGGCCTTGAGAGAAGGACAGTGCCTGAGGGCCACAGAGTGCTAGAGGCCACCCAGGCGTCTCCCCAGTAACCAGTGAGCCAGGCGAGTAAGGACACAGCCAAAACTCATTTCACAGAGATGCCACCTGAAGCTCAGGGAAGGCAGGGCCCTTCCATGGTCATAGGAAGATTCAGCTCACTGAATCCTAATCACTTCGGCTCTGTCTGAGTCAGGCATGTTCCCTGAGTATAGGCTCTGCTGGCTGGGAGGTGGGGTGGAGAACTAAGTCATCACCATTTCTACTCTTGAGCTGTTCACATTCCTGAAGGGATGGGCTCTGGCAGGAGGAAAAAATCCCTCCAATGGATGGCAGAGGGTGGTGAGAACCAGAGTGAACCCCAGTTCCTCATACATGGTGCAGCTAGTTCCACTTTTAAAAGCAACGCATTTCGAGTCCCCAGACCCAGAAACGGAAGCTTCCCTCACCCCACCCCACAGCTCCCATGGCTACAGCTCTTAGTATGCAACTTCACCCCCAGCTTTCTATGAGGGGACAGAATAAAGCCTGCCCCTTCCTGTGCCCGTGGCCACACACCTCAGACATAGTGTGCACATTCATTCATTCATTTGCCTGATATTCAGCAAGCATTCATGGAACCTGGTGCCAAAAGTAGGGGACAGAGGTGAGGCCACCGAATCCCTGCCCATGGGGGCTCGCTGAATCACGTAAGGTCATCCCTGAATCTCTACCTCTTATGTCACCAATGTGAGTGTGTGATTGTTACTGTGTCTGTGTGCACATTTGTGTGTGTATGAGTGAGAGAATGTGAGTATGTGCTGGTTAGGAAGGGAAGGGGCTTTGTAGGGAGAGGGTAACTTGTTGGGGCTCCCTAGGCAGACAGAGGGTAGGTCTTTAGAGGAGAGTCTGGGGCAGAGAGCACAGCAGAGTTCAAGACACAGGAGGGAGGAGCAGCCTCTTTTGCTGGTGGGAGACTCGTGTGAAGGTGTGCTGGGGATGGTGTCAGTCATGAGGGGCCTTGGGGACTGCCTAAGAAGCATGGATTTTACCCTTGGGTGATGGGGAGCTTGGGCTTTAAGCTAGGGAATTTTGTGGTTATATCTGTGCTTTGCAAAGGTCACTCAGGCAGTGCTTGGAGGGGGCAGGTAGAGGTAGCAAGGATGCTGCTATCATTTTCCCACCAAGGTCATGGTGGCCCCAGCCAGAGTTGGGGCAGTAGAGATGGAAACATTCAAGAGATGCTGAGGACGCAGAATGGAAGGCTGAGGGACTGATGGGATATGGGGTCTGGAGAGGCAGGCATCCTAGATCATGCCTGAGTTTTGGGCCTGGGTGATGGGTAGATGGTAGTGTTTTTCAATGATGTGGGAAGGCCTGGAGGATCACGTTAGGGAAAGGTGATATGGTCAGTTTGGGCTGGTGGCATCTGGGGGGTCTGGGGACTAATCCATCTAGGAAAAGGTGTCTAAAAGGCAGTTGGACATGTGGGTACAGAAAAGAGGGGTCTAGGCTAAAGACAGCTTTTGGAGGGGATGCTCACCAACAGGTCAAGTGAGAGGGGGACCAGGGTGCCATGCTCTGCCAGGGCAGTTCAGTGAGTGGTAGGGGCAGATCCAGGCTTGAGGTGGGGTAAGTATGGAGCTGTGGGTGTGCTTGTACCTGCCACCACCTCCACCCTGCTCCAGCCCCCGCATGGACCCTACTTCTCACTGTGTGAGTCAAAGAGCAAGGGCTGGGGATGCTGCCCATGTTCAAGTCTTGGCTTTACCACTCTCACCTTGTGGTTCCTGGAGACACTTCTCTTTTCTGATGCTTTAACTGCACCCATCCATTCACTCATTAACAAACACAAAACAAAATTGCAATTTTAAGAAGCACTCTGTCCCATTAATAATCAATACAATGCAAATGTAAACGAGAGACATTTTTGGCCTCTGAGATTGGCAGTGATGGACATGATGTGTGAGTGGACACTCTCAAGAGAATGGGAATTGGTTTGAAGGTTTAAGAGTATTTTTTTTTTCAGTATATATCAGAATGTCAAGTGCAAACCCCTCTTTCACCCTGCCATTCCACTTCAAGAAATTTATCCCAAACAGATAAGGAAGTTATACAGGCAAGGAAAGACCTGTGTCTGAGGATACTGATTACTGGCTTGTTCGATCAGAGATGAAGGGATGGCATGGTCCTGGTGACCATCAGTGGGAGATAGAGGGTGAAGAAGGTTTGTGCATACCCTAAGATAATCCCTGGCCACTGAAGATGGACGTGAGGCACAGGCTGAGCCCCTACTATGTGCCTGGCATCATTATGGATGCTGGGGGACACAGAGGGAGACCAGACAGGCAAGGTCTCAAGGAGTTTGCACTCCAGCCCAAGGCAGACAGTAATCAAGTTAACATATCAGTAAGATGACTTCAGAGAGAGAGAAGAGCTGTGGAGAAAACAAACCAGGGTGGTGTGATTTGGAGTGAGGGGCTGAGGTGCTACTTTAGTCGGTGGTCAGGGAAGGCCTCTTTGAGACAGTGACATTGGAGCTGAGACCTGAATGACAAGAAGGAAAGAGTCATAGAATGATCTGGAGAAAGAGTACCATGGGATGCGGAACCCACAAATTCAGAAAGCCGACTGTACTATGATACAAGGCACTTGAGCATCCGCAGATTTTGGTATCTGTGGGGTCCTGGAATCAATCCCCAGAGGATACCAAGGGACCACTGTATTCCAGGCAGAGGGAACGGCAGGGGCAACGGGTCAGAGGTGAGAATGACCTTGCTGAGTTTGAGTTGCATAAGCTGGAATAGAGGGAAAGGAGGTAAGTCCTGAGAGGCAGCAGGGCCAGGTCAGGCAGGGTAGGGAGTGACGGGTTTATATCTCCGAATAGGGAAAGGTGCTCAACATAGTAGACACGGAGGACTGAGGAAAGCACCAGAACAGCCACCTGTTCTCCTGTAGAAGGAGTCTCCTCAGGTCAGATCCACATCTGTTGCCCTCAGAAGGTTCATCCCTATGCCAGCAGTGGTCCGTCATCTCTGGGCATTATAATTTCACCAGGCTTTTTCTTCTTTGTATTTACTTATACAAAGGATGGTTTGCAATGAACATGTGATCGTTTTCAAAGACAACACAGCCATTTCTTATTGAGGCATTTCCAGGCCCACCCCTGTACCTGGGAGATGTAAGTTTCTAGTTTAGGGCCGCCAGGCTCAACAGGTGATATCCCTGCAGACTCTCCCCGAGGTGGGGCTGTGTTTCTGCCATTGTCCCCACTGATCCAGCTTTGGCCTCCAGGGGGACCTTTGAGCAGGGCCTTGCTGGGGTGGGGTGACTGTGTCCCTCAGACTGGGCCAGGCGTTCTTCCTTCCTTCCTTCCTGAGTCCCTTCTCCTAAGAGACAAGTGGGAGGGATGTCTGTGCCCCTCCTGGATCATAGGGTGAGCTGCTCTCCTGAGAACCTTTCAGGCTGGGTTCCCTCAGGCTGCAGTTTGTGGTGTGTAGTTTATTTCTGAGTTCCTTCCGCTAGGAGAATTGTTCTGTAGAGATGCACAGGGTGTCATGGTGGGGGAGGTCCTAGCCACCGGGTATCTGGCAATACCCTCCACACATGGGACATGGCCTGGGGGCAGAGGATCCTTAAACTGACCCCTGCCCTGCCCCTTCCAAGCCCAAGAAGTATAATGTTGGTCTTTGGCGCCACCGTGTGGGATATTTCCACACTGCAGTACAGGCTTTACAAAATACTACCAAATTTATCCAGTCACATTTTCTTGGATGGCTTGTCAGTGGGGTATGCAGTGCACAACCTGTTCAGCCCTATGCAGTGGCCCTGCACACTATCAGACCTGGTTGTGAATCATGTCACTGGGGACCTCACCACCACCATTAAAACTTCCTCCAAACTCGAGCTCTTTGTAAATGTTCCCTGATCCTCCACTTCTCTGTTCTCCTCCTTTGACCTATTACGGGTGTGTTGGACACAGATGATCCTCCCTCTCTTCTGATGCTCCTTCTGGCTCCTGTGATTTCTAGCTGCTTCTCTGGCTATATCTCTTCATGCCCCTCTGTGGGCTCCTCAGGGTACTTCTCTCATCCTTGATACTTTTCTCCTGGCCCACCTGACAATTTCTAGAGTCTTGTTTCCATCCCCATAGAGATGCCTTGAGTCTTGCCCCCTCATCTCTTGTTTTAATTTCCCCACTTAAGATGACCCTTGGGCATCCCAAACTCATTGTGTAAAGTTGACCCCATCTCTTCTCCTCAGAACTGCTTCCCCTCCCAGGTTCTCACGTTAGTCTGGGTGGCCTTTCTGCTGACACCTCATCAGCCATCAAGTCTGTCCTGTCTTCCCGACACTTGCCACCTTACCTTGGCCAAGGCACAACTGCACCTCCTTTCTGACCTCTCTCTGCATATCAGAACCTGTCTCTTCTCATGTCCCCACTGGCCCTTCATCTCTGGTTAGTTCCTCTCCATGAGATCCTAGCTCCAGCCAGACTGAACTTCTTTGTTCCCTGAATACACATTGCTTTCCCACATCTTTACGTCTTTGCACAGGCTGTTCTGTGCATCTTTTTCCTCTTTCCTTCACCTGGCTAACTCCTGCCCACCCTTTAGGTCTCAGCTCAGACACCACTTCCTCTGGGATACCTTCTCTGGACCCCAGGCTAGGTCACCAATCTATTCCTCACTCTCACAATACCATGTGCTTCTGCCATCATAGCCCTTGTCTGCCTCCCCTCTGGAAAGGGCCACATGCTCCTCTCCAGGGCTCTACCCACCAAGGCTAGTTCTAGATTGAGTCACCTGGTTTTGTGCCTGGTTCCCAGATTCAGAGGTCCTAGATCTCAAAAGTCATCAAGTTGCAGAGAGAGTAAGGCCATGCCCGAGGCCAGTGAACCCATGGTCAGGCTGGGATGGGAACCAAGACTCTTACCTTCCCTTCGAGGGCTCTGCAGCTCCCTGAGATGCCATTGTGAGTTGAGTCAAGATCCTTGAAGGCCCAAAGGACCTTGACCAGCAGAGAATTGGCAGGCTCCTGGCTTGTGGGGAAGGCAGCCATCAGCCTGGGCTCTTGAGAGCCCAGAGTGCTGGTGGAACCTACTCCAGGAAGCAGACAGGTGTGCAGGGGACTCCAGGCCAGCACATCTGATAAAAGGATTTGATGAGACTCCTTTCTCCCCAAGAGCTGTGCAGCAGGGCTGTGGCCTAGATGTCATGCAGGGAGGGCCCGAATTCCTGAAGGACAGCGGTGGCAGCTGTTAGGGTCCCCGGGTTAATTATCTCCAACGTCACACAGAAGAGAATGTGCTGAGGTGGGACCTCCCCCACCCGGCTTTGGCTTCTCAGGGCAAGGATCTCTTCAGGACTCATCACACTCCCTGCCAGACTGGAATCTGAAGATTGGCTTGGTATTCCCTCAGGCCTCAGCTCCATTACCCTACTCTGGCCTCAAGGGACTCCTGGATCTTTGCTGAGACTTCTTTGTGGGGTCCCACTTTGCTGAGCCCTCTGCCTGCTCCATGGCTTCTTGCTCAGGTTGCTCAGTAAACACTGGTGACTTGAACTGCTCTGTAAATAAACAAAAAGTGCCAAACAGGCTGCCTGGCACTTCAGAGATGCACCTCCCTAAATTTGTTAAGCAAACAAATAACCCAAAATGGGGGAAGAGAAAGGACCCAGCCAGTTTTCTCTTGTGCTTCTGTTCCCCAAACTGCTCTCCATTCATTTCTTCCAAGAAGCCCTGCTGTCTCTGAGCCAGGCCTCTGCTTGAAACTTAGCCTGATCTTTGGTGTGTCTGGACAATCCTACCCTAAGTGTTAAGAAGCCTTCTAGGATCCTCACAGTGGCTCACACCCCTGAAACTTCTTCCTTGTCACTTTGCACTAGTGTGATGACTTGCTTGATGGCTGTGAGCTCTGTAAGACCAGGGACCACGGTGTCTCATTGACTACTCCATGCACAGTGCCCACCACAGGAACTTGATAGACTCTAAATATCTGTTGGATTAGGAATGACTGCAGGCCTGGAACACTGGGATATTTTCTCCCTCTCTGAAGCTGCCTAGATAATTGGCTGAGTCCATACCATCTCTGTCGGTCATTTCAAATTACCCAAAGGCACAGGCTCTCACTTGCCTGGTTCCTTGCTATTTCTCTAGTCTTTCTCACTGTTGTTTTTCTCCTCGAGTTCCCACAAGAGCATAAAGGTTTGACAGTTTCATGCTAAAGCTGAAAACTTTCCTCAAGCTTCTTCCTTGCTTATTTCCTGGGATCTGCTTTCCATCTGTCTTGGCTTACAAAGTCAATGACTCATTTACTGAGCCTGGAGTCTCCTCAGGGATTTCTTTCTTACAGGAAATGTGAGAGGAGCAGGTGACATTGTCTTTCATCTCCAGCCTCTCTTGGCCCTGGCTCTTTAAAATCTAAAAAGCTGGATTTGTTGTATCTTGAGAAGCAGTGGAATTGCTGGTGCCCCTTGACATAGGCACCCCTCTTTAAACCAGGGCCCTTGTATCCCAAGGGCTCAGCTTAATGCATTTTCAGAGTGTCAAAGATCCCCAACCTCCAAACTCCACAGGGTACAGAACTACCTTTGTTTCCTTGCTAAGTTTCCACACAATGACAACCTCTAGCTCTCCCTGGAAATCTAGAAAACTACAGGAACATATCTGATGCACTTTCAAGATGCCAAGCCTTCTCATCCTTTTTAGACACCAGAAATTACACACTCACATAATTTATAATTTGTGATAACTTAAATTTTTTCAAATGCAAATGACAGAATCTACAGCCTGCACATCAGCTGTCCTCAGCAAGCGTTTTCAGGCTGAACTGTTGTGGAATCATATAGCTGTCACCCCCACTCATCCAGGTGACTTGAGTGTGTGAGCATTCCTGTCCGTGTGGCAGCTGGGCTCAGGAGGTGGTGGGCTTTTAAGAACTGTTCATGCGACTGGTAGGATGGGGATTGAGTGAAGGTGTGTAAAAATCTTAGTGGATGTTTCAAAGGCTAGGTGTGTATTTGTGCTAAGTTCCTGAGGGTTGTCAAAGGCACTCCTTGAACAAAAATGCTTTGCATTTTTTTCATTGTTTTCATTTCAGTAAAACAAAGCGGAAGGATGGCTTATGGATAGTGAATTAACCAGGCTTAAGTGAAGTTTTAAAAACAGTGCTGGAGGAATCTAATAACTCTTATCATCATCATCACAGTCATCATCAGTAACATACAGTAATGACAGTCATTGTTTTTGAGGACTTAATAAGTACCAGACAGCTGTATGTATACACACACACACACACAATCACACACACAAACACGGGTACCATGGCACATGCAGGTCAAGGCAGTCTTATCTTCTGTGGGTCCTCTATTCTGTACTGGTCTTGGAGCATTTTACCTAGGGTATATTTTGTGGGATTCAGTACAAAACAGGAAAGCAGAGCACCATGTTCAGAATTATTATGAATTTCAAGACGGTGACAGCAGAGCATTAAACAATTGTGGGACCCTTTTGAGCAGGTTGCCCTGTGTGACTAAACAGCTCTCAGACCCATGAAGCAGGCCCTGCTTTCACTTCTGAATGACTAGATGCACTGCTCAAATCTTTATCCATTGGGAAGACTTCTCCTCACAGCCGGGGTGCAATGCAAGAGCATCATTTCATTTTCAGTTTGTCTCTTTCGCACCAAGATGATGTGTCCTTAAACCAAGCTTAGCCTTTATCCCCCTCTATTAGCTGTTTGCTGGGTACCCCATAATTCATGGGTGTGGGATGAAGGAGAGGCATCAGTGCAACAGTCTTATGTGACACTGTTGTTTGGGCCACCTGTTTATAGAGATAATTTGTACAATTTGGACCTGCCTAAGCTTGATCTGGGATATATAGTATCTAAATAATAATGGACTTACAGCTTGGCCTGGCCAACCTAATGATTTTGTGGGTCTGCCAGAACCCAGTTCATGATAGGCAGTTCTAGCCACATGGTCACATGATAACCCATGATCACATGATAACCCATGATCATGAACTCAGTCAATACCAAGGTTGGCAATTACTCTTCTAATGTTATAAAGTTTTTTGATACAGATGATCTAGAGGTCATCCCTGTGACTCTCCTGTGAGGGCTTGCCCAAGGCTCTCCACAGCACCTTTCTCTATGATAGGATCTACCCAGTCATTTGCTGTAAGTGGCAGGACTGCTCATACTATAGCCTGGACCTGTGGCAGAGTTCATTCTTGTTCTAAAAATCACTCAAAATGAGCAATCTTCCACATCACTTGATAAATGGATCAGAACAGTATGCCAAAATGTTGTATTCTTCCACCAAAACCCAAACAGGAACAGAGGCGGAGAAACAGGAAGAAAATAGTAAAATCATGAAGCAAAATCAACCATATCAATAATGTGTGTAATGATTAGACGTAAATGTACTAAAATGCCAAGTAAAGGGCAGAGATTCTCGAATGAGTAGAAAAGCAAGATCCAAGTGTATGCTGTCCATCTATAATTATGCTTGCTTTAAAGCCATAAATAAGATAGATAAAGATATACCAAGCTAACAGTGAGCCTAAGAAGCTGCAGTGGCTATATTACTATCAGACAAGGTAGATTTCAAGAGTATGGGTGTTACCCAAGCTAAAGAGGGAAATTGGTATGCATAAAAGGGTTAATTCATTAGGGAGTCATAATAATCATGCAAGTGTATGTATCTAGTAACAGAGCTTCAAAATATTTGAAGGAAAAAAACTGACAAAAAAGGGAATAACTAGACTGATCTACAATAGTCACTGAAGATTTTTATACCCTACACCCATCAGAAGATAGAACACCTGGACTGAATAATGAGGAAATACATAGAGGAACAGAAGAACATGGTTAACTACCCTGATTGTAACTGACATTTCTGAACACAACTCAACAGCTGTAGTATTCACTTTCTTTTCCAGCAAACATGGTACCTTCACCACGATAGATCATATGTTCACCCATCAAACAATTTTCATAAAATTTAAGGAATGTGCCAAGTATGTTCTCTGACTACAGTGGAAGGAAATTAAAATAAATAATAATGAGATATACAGAAAAATCTCAAATACTTGGGAATCATATAATACACATAAAGAGTCTGTAAGTCAAAGGAGACATTTCAAGGGAAACTAGAAAGTATTCTGAACAGAATGATAATAAAAATTAAACATATCAAAACTTGTGGGATATACTGAGGCAGTGCTTAGAGGGAAATCTATAGCTTAAAACACATATATTGTAAAAAAGAAAAATACAAAGTGGGGATTAGTCCACCAACACTTCCATGGCTTTGTGGTAACAATGCAGGGCAAGGGATTCTTCCTGGTTTCATTGCCTACAGGCTCCAACTCAGAATATCTAAAACACAAAATTAATTGTGTCACTCCCCAGCTCTAAGCCTTCCCATGGTTCCCCATTGCTTCAGGGTGAAATTCAAAATGGACCTTGACAAACTGATCTTTTATGACCTTGATCCTGTTCACCTTTCTCTCTCAGGCCATGCCCTGTTTCTCTCTGTGCTATGCCCGGCTTCCTGAACTGTCCCTTGAAATCACGAATTTTTTCTTTTTCTCTCTTTTTTGTCCTAGAACTAGGGTTCCCAGATAAAACACATGACTCCCAGTTAAACTTGAATTTCAAATAAATAATGAATAACTTTTTTAGTGTAAGAACGTCCTCACTATTGGCACGAGGCATATGTATATACTAAAGAAAATTCATTGTTTATCTAAAGTTCAGATTTAACTGGGTGTTAAATTTTTATTTTTTATTTGCCAGATCTAGCAACCTTTCCCCGAACTAGCACATGGTGTTCCATCTGCCCTTTCCCTGCTTCTCTGCATGGTTAACTCCTTTTCCTGAGTCAGTTCTCAGCTTAGAAATAACCTCCCCAGGAAGACAGTTCTCCCTCCTCCTTTCCCAGGCTGGGGCTACAGTCGTCTCATTACTGTGCCTGAGCTGTGCCCGCAGGCAGGGTAGGTCTATCTCAGTCACTGCTGACTCCTCAGCCCCTAGACTAGTGTCTAGCACTGGGTGGCTACTCAATAAGTACTTGTTGAAGGAGTAAGTGCTGAGCTAGGTCCTAGCTCTAGGGATAGAGAGCAGGCCCACTTCCCTCCTTCCAAGCCTGGGGCCCCCAGTTTGGGAGTGTGGGAAGGGGATGCATCAGTTATCTACCACTGCAAACAAACCACTGCAAAAATTAGTGACTTAAAACAATAGCAACCACGTAGTTTGCTCACAAATCTACAAAATGAGCAGAGCTCAATAGGGACAGCTCATCTCTGCCCCCTGCCCCCCCCCCCCCCCACCTGGGGCTAGAGAATCCATTTCCAAGATGACTCACTCACGTGGCTTTAAGGTAGCGTTCTATGCTGCTTCTTTCCACATGTGCCTCTCCGTAGGGTGGTTGGGGCTTCCTCACAGCAAGGCAGCCCAGCCGGGTTCCAAGAACAAGTATCTCAAAGGAGACAGAGAATGGCAGATACTAGTTCTTTAAGGCCTAGATCCAAAAACTAGTACAGTGTCACCTTCCCACCATATAACCACTGGTTAAGTAGTTGCACAGTCCATATTCAAGGAGAGGGGACACAGACTCCCTGTCTCTAAATGGAACAAGTGCTAAAAAATTTTGTGACCATGTTTTAAAGCTACCTTGGGAGAGAATACTCCCCACAGAGGAACTGACTCAGCCTATGATCAGCGCCCAGTCTGGGTATATGACAGTTCATAGGACGCCTTTCTCTCCATAGGTCAGTGTGTAGCATGGGAGCAGTATGTTCAGGGAGTCTTGGAGTGAGATAGGCAGGAGGGAGAGAGGGAGGGAGCGGGAGAAGGAAAGAGAGAGAGAGACAGGGAGAGGTATGAGAGATAAGGAGAGAGTCTTCCCCTGAAGGATGAAGAACCTGAGCAACTCAACCATGTAGACATGATAATTGCACCTGAAGGGAGGCTGCACAGTTGGCAACTGTCATAGCCCCTTGGGATGCTGTAAACAGAAAATTCCAAACTGAATTATTTTCTTTCAGTTTTGAAACAATTTAATTTATAGAAAGTGGGTAGAATAGTAAAATGAACAACCCACACACCTGCCACCTACTGTCACCAATGGTTAATATTTTACTACATTTGCTCTTTGAAAGTAAGTTACAAACAAGACATTTCCCTCCCAAATCCTTCAGCCAGCATCCCTGCTACCTCCAACTGAAGCCGTGTACTCTCTGCACCAGTGGTTTCAGCCAGGGGTGATTTTTGTCCCTCAGTGTCAAATGGAGACATTTTTAAAATTAATTTTTTATTGGGAAAAAAATTCATGTAACTTAAAATTCATCATTTACCATTTTAAAGTGTACAGTCCAGTGTTTTTTAGTGTATTCATGATGTGACGCAACCATCATTACTACTAACTGAAACATCTCACTCAGCCTTCTTCAGCTTGCTGCACACGAATGGGTGTGGTGCTTCTGACACCTAGAGGGCAGGGGCCAGAAGTGCTGCTAAAATCCCAGGAGAGAGAGTCCAAAAAGTCAACAGTGTTGAGTTGAGGCCCCATTCCACACCATTGCAACATCATTATCACCTCTAAGGAAATCAACAGCCATTCAGTGGTGTCATCCTCACCGATCTCAAGAATGTCTTTTTAGCATTTTTATTTCAGTTCAGGAGGCAAGGTTCACTTATTGCATTTGATTGCTAGATCTCTTCAGTCTCTTTTAATATAAAAGATTATTCTCTGCTCCACACTCAGCCTTTTTGTCTGATTAAAACAATTTTGGTAAGAATACCACATTGGCGATTATTGCATCACATTGGGGGCCCATAAGATGAGGTTATTGTGCTATTTATGCAGTTGAAACTGAATGATGATGTAGTTCAGAAGACAGGAGGTGCTGTCTCGCACGTTCTGCCCACCCAAGTATGACATCCAGGCAACCGCCCAAGTTGGCTTACCCTTTCTGAAAAGTAGGGATGGCCTGGGGAGGATGACTCTCACCCAGTGGGGAATTGCCAGGCTCTCTTCCCTTCTCTTTGCTGCGTCACCTTCCAGCATCAGGGGGAAGGCCCCAAGAGCTGGCGGTTCCCTTTGCCAACCCCAGGGAGTGGGCCCCAGCCGAGTTCACTGGAAGCCCTGGGAGGACTTGGAGCTCGTCAGCTGTTCCTTGTTTCCCAGGAAGAAGAAAACTAAAGGGCAGATGTGGGCTGAGTCCCTTAAGGCTGGAACCAGGAAGCTGAGGGTGTGGACCATGGAGGCGAGAGCGTTGTGACACTGGAATCTCTAGGGCCTGTTAGCATTCCTGTGATGAACAACTGAGCTAAAGCTGTACTGGAGCTCACTCTCTACCTTCTTCCTTTCGGGATGCTCTGTCCACCTTTAGGAACCGTCCTTAAATACCGCCTCCTCCAGGAAACCAATCAGTATTGCAAGAAGAAGGAAATCTTCACTCCTGTTCTCACAGCACTTCAGCCAGGACACAAATTCTCTCCCATTACACTCTAAGTGAGTTTCTGACAACCTGCATAATGCTTTTTTGAGCCAACATTGAAACAACATATAAAAATTCAGTTTTCTGGCTTTTCTGGAAACATCTGAAGCTCTGGCAACACTGGGCTGCATCTCTGCCTGATGTCATTGGCTTCTCCTTTCAGACCAGGCATGCATGCCACACCTCCCCAAAACTGAGTCTGAGTGTGGCTTTTAGTCTTATTCCTGCACCACTGCCAATGTTGAAGTTGAGGACTACTTTTTTTGTACCTGTGTCTCCAAAATAAGTGTAACAATAAAAGAGAGGTCAAAGGGGCCATGTGCTTCAGGGAAAATGGAGGAAGGCATATTTCTTTGTGGAACTGAAGAATATTCCTGGGGGGAGGGTATAGCTCAGTGGTAGAGCATGTGCTTAGCATGCACGAGGTCCTGGGTTCAATCCTCAGTACCTTCATTAAAATAAATAAATAAAAACCTAATTACCTCCCCCTCAAAATTAAAAGAGAAAAAAGGAAAAAAAATATTCCTGTGTGCTTATGATGCAATCAAAGTGGGTCTGTGTTAAAAAAAATTATGATCCCAAGTGTCATTATGTCTTAGCATCATGGTTTGGGGGGGGGTGGCTGATAGGGTGTTAAGCTTCTCAGTTTGACTCCCTGCTTCACCACTTATAAGCTTTGTGACCTCAGACAAGACTGTGATGATACCCAGATGCCCTCTGGACCATTCAAATACAGCCCGACTGCTATCTTAGCAGCAAAATACCTTGAACACGTGACTTTCAAAGCTGTGCTGAGGGAGAATGAGATCTCACACTCCAAATCATTTTTTCTGGGTTGAGAATTTACCCAAAGTCAGCACCTGCTCAAGCCAAAAGCCAAACTAGGCTTCCAAGGGCATATTTTTGAGCCTGACCCTGGCAGAAGATGCTGTCTCATGTGATACTCTACCCCCAAGGCCACAGCAGAGGACTTTTGTGGAAGTCACAGGCTGATTTCAAGGATGCTCACGGCCTGTAAGGGCTCAGCTAAGATAGAGGGAGGACCATCAGGCCCCGCCCAGATTGGAGGAACTCACTATGAATTCTCTTGCCACAGACTTCAGCACTAGATGCCAGCAGGATTTCCAGAATCAGGATCAAGGAATTCTGGGACAAAGGTGACTCTCTCCTATAGGGTGTAAGCGAGCAAGCAAGAGGCTTCAGAGACTACTGGAAGCCAGTCTATGTCCACAAGGGAAATTAGCCTTAGCATGAAGCATTTACTACAAAAAAAATGTACACAAGAGATGTAGAGAAATTGAAGATATCAGTTGGGAATGTGGTTAGTTGCAAGTAAGAGAAAAATCTAACAGTAGCTTAAACTAATATTTGTTTCATGTTTATCTCATGTAATAAGTTATCAGGAGGTAGGCAGACCAGGGGTGGTGCAACTGCTTTACAGTGCCACAAACGCATGGGCTACTTCTCTTGTCTGCCATCTTTAGCAAGCTAGTCCCTCCTCAAGGTTGTTGCCTCATTGCCTCATGGTCACAAGTTGGCTGCTACAGCTCTAAGCATTTATATTCACAGTCTGGGCAGGAAGTTGAAGGCAAAAGCAGCGGAAAAGGGAGGCACCTCTGCCAGGGAAGCAAAACTTCCCCCAAAGCCCTCAACTTAAGTCTCATGGGTCACAACATATCCCAGGTACACCAGGATCTGTTAGGGAATCTAAGAAAGTTAGTCTGTTTAAGTAGGCACTGCCCCAAACAAATGTGAGTTTCATTTCAGCAGAAAGGTTAACAGATATTAGGAAGGCAACCAGCTGTGTCTACCACATCAAGTCCTTATAAGATCAAGAGATAGTGTATCAAACTTCGCCTGAAATCAGCTCTATTTCTGGATTTTTTGGTTATATCAGCCAATAAGTTATTTTTTTATATTTAAGACAGTTTGAATCAGCTTTCTGTTCATTACAACTGATACCATCTCATGGATACCATTTTTTTCTTTTTATTATTTTTATTTTGCGCTATATAAAAAACAACAACAACCAGTAACATACTGCTTTTCTTCACATTCATATGGATTTTGAGAAATTATTGCCTTTTCCCCTGGAAAAATAACCTACAGACACACACACACACAAAGTCGTATGACATTATGAAATCTGCAAATTCCAGAAGTCAATAGCTTGAAGACAACTCCCAGGGACAGGGAAGAAAACAAGTATCCGAGGAGACAACGCAAACACACATAAGGACAGCAAGCTGAAGAAACGACTATTTTCAAGGCCACTGACTCGGACAATAGAGACCTTATTTCTCCTGATACCCACTGCCACCATCTCAAAGGGGTGATTTTTGGTCTGAAGAACTCTTTTCGAATAATATGAGTTGCTCTGAGAACAGATGCAATGAGCGATGCTCAAGTATGGAGAAGAATCATGCCAAAGTCCAAAGTCAGGGAAGAACGAACCCACACTGAAGAGGAAACCACTGCCTAGACAAAATATAAACATTTCCAGCATTGCTGAAGTCTTCCCTGTTCCTCTCCTTCCGTCAATAATGCCCCCAGAGTTAACCACTATTCAGAGATTTATCACCATTATGGTTTTGCCTGGTTTTGAACATCATATGAATGGAATCATACCATATTCACTCTTCTGTGGCTGGCATCTTTTGTTCAACATTATGGCTGTGAGATTCATCTATGCTGTTGTGTACAGCTGTTCATTAATTTTTAAAATTTTATATAATTTTAAAGGAGTTCATTCATTTTTTTATTGTTGTGTAGTTTCCAGTTGTATGAACACACCATTATTCATCCATTTTCCTATTGATGGATATGTGGATTATTTCCAGTTTTTAGTTATTATGAATAAAGTTGCTAAGAACACTCTATTCACATGTCTTTTAGGAGACATTGCACCCATTTCTTTTGGATTTGTACCAAAGAGTAAAGCTTGCTGGGTGGAAGGTCAGGTGTAGTTGTTATAGTAAATACTACAGTTTTTTTTCTTTTTTTTTTCATTTTGTCTGCCCTTAGTAAAGACATTTGTAATGCAGCATTGTGTGAAGATGATCTTAAGGAGAAGGAGTTATCGATATTGTAGCTTTCACAATTTTTCCTAAAGAGTGTAGGCAGAAAAGTAATTCATATCAGATGTGATCTTACAAATATTATATCTTATTATGTCAAACAAATGCCATTAAATATGAAACAAAATACTGACTATTTCATAATATAGTTTGTAGTAAACAAATAAATTTAATACAAAAATTTAAACTACCAATTTAGCTTAATAAAAAGGTATAATTTCCTCAATTCTGATTAAATAAAAGCAAAAGTATGTGTAACATCCTTTCCCTCTGAGGTTTTTTTTAATGGAATGCTTGAGAAAGTTTGGCCTTGGAGATATAGTTACCCAACAGTGATTCTGCTCATTCTTTGAATTAAGGTATTAAGAGCACTACTAACATTAATTAAAAGGTTGCAGACACAGTGAATTCTAATGGTATTTTGAAAATATATGAATGCAGATAGTAGTATTTATGTAGACCAGCAACACAGGCTAGGGAAATTAGTATCCATGCATGTCCTCCTCAAGCTTTCCTAGCAGCTATCTTCATGCTCAGAAAACTCAACCTGCAACCTATAATAACATATTTGCCAAGAGTTCAGTTTTTGTCACAGAGGGTTTATATTCCCAAAGATCAGAAGTGGCTTACAGATTTTAAAAATTAAAGCACAGTTGATTTACAATATTGCATTAGTTTCAGGTGTATGACATAGTGATTCAATATTTTTATAGATTATACTCCATTTAGAGTTATTATAAAACATTGGTCATATTCCCCGTGCTGAACCACAGCTTTCTTATTTACCTCTTACCAGTTCTAGTTACTTCTTATCCTCAACAGCACTCTCTTAAATTTTAGCCAATCTAGTCAGCATGTAGTAATATCTCATTGCAATTTTAATTCACATTTCTCTACAAATTAAATTTCTCTAGTGATATTGAGAACCTCTCCATGTGCTTCTTGGCCATTTGGAAATTCTATTTTGTGAAGGATCTGTTCAAATCCTTTTTCCTCAACAATTATGGAATTCTTTATATGTTCTGCATGAATCCTTTTTTGGGTCTATTATTGCAATGTTCTTTTTCCAGTTTGTGGCTTATCTTTTCACTTTCTTAATTATCTTCAGTTAATGATCGGAAATTCTTAGCCTTAATGATATCTAATTTATCACCCTTTGATGGTTAGTACTTTCTGTTTTGTTTAAGAAACCTTTGCCTAGTCCAAGGTTATGAAGATATTCTATGTTTTTTTCTAGAAGCTTTATTGTTTTACCCTCACAACTATGTTTATGATCCATCTCAAATTAATTTTTGTGAAGGCTGTAAGGGACAGGTAAAACAAAGAGTCACTTGCTCCAACATTATTTATTGAAAATATCTTTCCCCCACTTGAAGAAGCTTATGTGATTAATTTTTAGCCATTCTTCTTTTCTAATATACCCACTTAAATATGAATTGCTTTAGCTGCATCTGTAACATTTGATATATTGTATTTAATTATCATTCAGTTCGAAACATTTTCTAGTTTCCTTTGTGATTTCTCCTTGGATTCATGGATTATTTAGAAATGTGTTCAAGAGCATAAGGACACTCAGCACAGCTCTGGCAGCCAGCTGAGCCCACAGTCTCCTGGGGGCTGAGCTGAGGGTGGGTGGAGTAGCTGCCTGCTTTTGTCTCTGCATCCCCTGGGAGCTCTGTGGGTGGGTGAATGGTTCCCATAGATAGTAGGTGTGTGGGGAGACACCTTAGGGCTGAGCCCTGCTCTGGAGTGCATGCATGTGTGTAACACACACACAGACACACAGACACACAGACACACAAACACAGAGCATACTTACCATCCCTCTTCTCCAGCTCTAAAACATACCCTGGGCCATGGGAGGAAGGGAGGAAAGCAGGCCAGCCCTTTTTTAGCTGAGTGATCAAAGTGAAGTCACTTAAAGCTTTCTGATCTGTAAAATGGTGATGATAATGTTTAGTTCAATGTTCTACTGAGAGTTAAATGTATGGAATGGGAGTCTTGCTATAGGGCACTGGATAAATTTGTAGCAGGGAAAGGGATGAGGCAGTATGGCTTTGGCCAAAGTTGGGAAGGAGGACCCCTACCCAGGGCCTTGTGCTGACAGTTTATGCAGGGCTGACAGGGGCAAAAGTGGAAAGAGACCAGTGAGGCTGCTGGCAGGGGCGGGCGGTGGGCAACCTTTGAGCTCTTCTTCTCATACCGGGCAAGGGCTTGGTGCCTGGGTGAGAGCTGTGCCCCAGGGGGACTCATTTAAGCTGGAAAGTTGTCCTTTCCATACAATGCCCCAGATGACTGCTCCTCAACAGGACTCAATCCCCTCCCAGAACCCATACCTCCACCTCCTAGTCCTTCTTTGCAGCTGGAGGCATAGGGGATGAGGAGGGGTAAAAGCAGAAAGGAGCAAGTCCAGGCAACTCTGGAGCAGCTGCAGCTCTCTCTGCTTTCTTGGGCTGACCTTGGGCTCACCTTGAACCTGTCAAGCCAGGCACCAACTCACCCCTGTGCCCAGCACTCCAGGCAGCATCTCCTTGCCTATATCCAGAGTTCCTGCAGCCTCTGTTCTCACCTGCACAGAATCTGAGTGGCAGGGGCAATCAGGCTGGAGAGCTCCTGGGACTTTACTAGAAAGAGGAGTTTCTGGGTTGAGAAGCACTTCCAGACAGTCCAGTGGTTCCTGTTGTACAAACACCTTTGTTCCTTGGGCTCTAGCTGAGCCACTGAACATCCTCACAGAGTTGGCTTGCTCCTTTCTACCGGGGGTGGTTTAGGAACAATTCAGGGGACTTCCCAGGTACCCCCTCCCTAGTCCAACAGTGCCATGCCTCTGTGGAAGGTTGCTGAGGACTCAAATTGCACTTCCTAAAAAATTGTGTTAAACACAGGGGTCCTCTCATCTCCTGGAATGGAACAAGCTCCCCACCACTTTGTGTGGGTTTCCTGTGAGTTTGGGGGCTAATTTCCTGCTTTCGACATGTTGAGGGTATGGACTCATCCTGAGGCAGAAGAGAGGGTGCTTTAACACCTCCAGAAACAGATGATTTCACCCAGAAAAGTAGGAGCTGACAGGCAGGAGGAGGGATTGGCTACCTCTCTGGATGTCTGAAGATTTGGACATTGCAGGTTGTAGATGTCTTCAGAAGAAGCTGGAGTTGGAGTTTAGGATGGCCTTTGCCACCTTGGAGGGGCCCATGGGTCCAGATTGCAAGTCACATCCTATGAATCAGTTTGGCTGGGCCTATTTGTCTTCTGTGGGCCTTTTGTGAAGTTTCATCTGAGCACTCCAGCCACAGACCAGGTGTTCTGGGGATCCCAATAAAGGGCCTACTTCCAGCACTGAGGGGGGAGGCCTGTCAGGGGAGAGAAAGAGGGAATTAGAGCAAGGCCCAAGGGGAAGGTGTGTCTCTGGGCCTGAGCCCCCTTACAGTATGGGGAAGAGGTGTTACCTCCACCAGCTGGCATTCTTGTATCAAAGCCCTTATCCCACTGCGTTTAAGAAAATCCCTTTTGTTTTTAATTTTTATTATGGAAAATTTCAAATATGTACAAGAGTAGCAGTAATAGGATAATGAAGCCCATGTACCCATCACCTAGCTTCAACAATCACCAACCAACAATCAGGAACAATTCTGTTTCAACCATGTCACCTCCAGCTATCCCCCCTACCTTGGATTATTTTGAAGAAAATCCCAGACTTAATATCATTTTATCAGTAAATACTTCATTATATTTCTCTAAAACATAAGAATGCTTTAAAAAAATCATGACTACAATACCATTATCACAATTTAAAAAATTAACAATTATTCCTTAATGTCATCAAATACCTGATTTGACGTTTTCTTTTTCCCTGGTCATTCCATTGTTTTTGTTGTTGCTGTTGTTGTTTGTTTGTTTTTTGGGGGTAATTAGGTTTATTTGTTTATTCTTATTTATTTATGTATTTGTTTTTATTTTAAAGGTACTGAGGCTTGAACCCAGGACCTTGTGCATACTAAGCATGCAGTCCACTACTGAGTTATATCCCCACTGCCATTCCACTGTGTTTTGATGGTTGAGTTTCTTGTCTCCCTTATTGGATCTGATCAAGACCGGGCTGCCCCTATGAGCCCTCGTCTATCGCTGTTCATGGGGCTGATACACCCGCGTTCACACACCTTCTTTCTGTAGATGAGCAAAGATGCTGAGGGCCTGGCTGGGAGGAGCATCCAGCTGGAAGGAGCACCCCCCCAACCCCAATTTGAAGAGCTGTTCTTAGCATGAGTGGTGACGAGGTTCAGCCAAGTGTTCGGAGCCCCCACCTCACCTCCAAAATCCACAAGCAGTCCCTGTTCCCTATCACCATCTCTTCATCCAGAATCTCCAAGGATGGGGTCAGGGGAAAAGTACCTCAGGTATATTTGATGTATTGCCCTTCCTGAGCTCCAAGTGGCCCAACTGAGAGAGGGGCACACCTGGGTGCCTGATACCCTTACCCTGTACCACTCTCAGAAGAGTGGCCCTGAGGTGGGCCACTGGGCCCAGCTATAGCCTCCGGAAGAGCAAGGTCAATGTCAGTACCATTCTTAGGGGAGAAATGAGGCCTGGCCCTTTGCTAAATTATCCGGGGATCACCTCCTCAGAGAGCCTTTTCCTTACTCTCCTACCTCCTCTCCCAGGCAGTAGTAGATGAACTTCTGAACTTCTAGGACTGTTACCCTGAGCCAACCACAAGTGACCCCAGTGCCAGCCTGATCCCAGACTGATCACAGACATCAGTGCCCATCCGTGGATGAACCCTCTGCAGAGGGCCCCTCCCCACGCAACTCACACACCAAGACCAATTGCTGGTGCTGACATCAGGGCAAAGGCTGCCAGGTGACAACCTGTGGTTTCCACCCACTGCTGGGAGGACTTCCTTAGGCTTCACCTTGGTCAGAATAGCCTGTGTGAACCTAGGCTGCAAATCTCAAAGCCTCTTATCCTCCTCCGGCTGCTTTGTGCCAGCTCAGTTTGTACATTGAGTCCTGGAAGCTGATTCAGCCTGCATCCCTTTCCCAGGTTGGCAAATGTGTGATAAAGGGCCCTCCAGTGGGGTGAGGAAAGGCAGGCATAGGTGGGGTCCTGTATGTCCTACCATCCCCACAAAGGGCAGTCCCACTTTGCTGATGGAACTAGGCGTGGGCACTGGCCTGACAACACAGAGCGGAAAGGAGCAGTCATTAGCACTAATGAGGCAGGCAACCTGAAAGCTTTTTACTTTGAAGCTGCTCGCCCACCCAGGGAACAGTCCGTTCTGCCACCTTGGCTTCCAGGAACCCCAGGAGAAAAATGGTGTAGGGGCAGGAGCAGTGGTGGGGGTCTTGGAGGAGCCTGGAGGAAGAAAGGAGAAGGGAGGTAGGGCTAGGGATGGAGGCAAAAAGGCCTGCTTTTGGTTAGATGGGCTTCACCCCACCTTGTCTCCCCCCAAAACCTGAGAGTCTAGATCTGTACCCAACCCCCACCTCATTCTGGTCACTGGCCCATCACCCTCTTCAATGCCCTTGATCCAAGTTCCTGGAAGCAAAGGAAACAACATAACACGTAGGATATGACTGAGCATCTCCGGGGCCACAAATTAAATTAAGCTTTCAGGGCTGCCTGCTTTGTTACTGCTGATGCTTCCAGCCTATCCATTCCCCGGGTCCCTGTCCTGCAGAAATCTGGGGGCTCTGGGAACCCCCTATTTTATTCCCAAACTTTGAGTGGCTCCTGGAGACCTCACCCAAAATTGGAGAAGTGTACCCCTCTTGGAGAGCATCCAAAAGCCCAGATTCCAGTGAAAGAGGCCTGAACTGTGCCCCCATCCTCCAGGGAGGGCCCCTCATGCCTTGGCTGCAGGGAGCAGTGACGTGTGGGCCCTTCATTAGACCCTGCCATATAAATCCAGGGCATGGGGTGGCCAGGAACTCGTGGGGCAAGGATCCAGCAAGCAGAGGTAAGTCCTCAGGTTGGGCAGAGACTCCTCCTCTCTAGGGGGGCTTCTCTCTGGGGTAGGGCACCTAGAGGGTGCTCCAAGGATGAGGAGGGACTAAGTGGTGGGTCTTCCTGCTGAGCCAGGCCATGCTGACCACAGTGCTGCTGAGCTGTGCCCTGCTGCTGGCTATACCTGTCATGAGGGGGGCCCAGATGGGCTTGGCTCCTCTGGAGGGCATCGGAAGGCCTGAACAAGCCTTGTTCCTAGAGCTCCAAGGTCAGTGTGGGCAGGGGTGGGTCTGGGTGGTGCCTGGACACCCTCTGGCCACAAACTACCCTGCCTGGCATGAGCCCTCTTTCCCGCTGCCCAATCCCAGGTTTGGGAGGTGGGTGTTGTGTGCATGGGGGATTCTGCTCTCATATCATCTGTCCCAGGCCTGGGCCTGCAGCCCCCGCTGAAGAGAACAAATGCAGAACAGGCAGAAGAGGCCCTGCTGCAGGAGGCTAAGGCCAAGGCCTTAGCAGAGGTAACTGATCAGGGAAAGGGGTGAGGCCACAAGCCTTGGGTGGAGGCATCAGGCATCATACTCTATCTCTACTTCGTGATCCCCTTACTTGGGGTGACATTGCAGACCATCTCTCCCAGTGTTCAACTGTCATCCCACCTGGATAGAGGCAGGATCCTGAACCTGCCTTTGGAGGCCCATGCTCCCCAATCCCTGTAGGTGCTAGATCCGGAAGGACGCAAGCCGCGCTCCCCACGTCGCTGTGTAAGGCTGCATGAGTCCTGTCTGGGACACCAGGTATCATGCTGTGACCCATGTGCCACGTGCTACTGCCGTTTCTTCAATGCCTTCTGCTACTGCCGCAAGCTGGGTACTACCACCAACCCCTGCAGCCGAACCTAGCTGGCCGTCGTCGGGGTCAGGGCTGGGACGGGGGGCGTGAATAAAGGATGGGACCAACCCCAGGGTTGTGGCGTTATTTCGAACGTGGCTGTCGGAGGGAGGTCAAGGCAGGGGCAGTTACCGCGAAGCCAAGAAACCACACACAAACCGCTACCCCCGGGCCTGCTCTATCCCATCATGAGTCACTTACAGGACTGCTCTTAGAGTGCTAGGCGCTGTTGAGGGAAGCAGAGGAGGGCCACGCTTCAGCTCTTGAGAATTTCGTATAATAAATGCGGGAAAGGGGAGCTCAGCACGGCGTAGGGGCTATAGCTTCTGCCTGGCTAGTAAGCATTAGGTTCCAGGGCCTGCTTGGGGCTAACTCGATGTGGGATCCCCAGCGAAGCCCGCCCCTCATAGGACTTAGTTCCCCTCAGAGGAAGGCTGACTCAACACTCTGGAATATTTCCAAGCATAATAAGCACCACCCACACCCTTTACTCCTCTGACACCCCACAGTACCAGGTGCTCCAAATTCTGGAAATCTAGAAGAGAAGGCCCAATTGAATTCCAGTGGCCATAGGCGCCACCACGCGGCCAGCCTCGCACACTCCAAGCCGCTCCCTCCTAGGACTCATGAGGGCACTCCTCCCCACAGCGCGCAGGCGCCAGAGGGCTGTCCTCAGTCCGCACCTGCGCAACTCTTCCGCGCGAAACAACCCGGAAGTCGGGCGCTGCTCCGAGTCCCGCCCCTTTGTGATCACGTGAGGCGCTTGCGCGTCACCTGATGCGCTTGACAGCCCGCTGCGGTCGCGGTGTCAGCTGATCTTCGAGTTGTGCTGCGTGCCGGCGGGTCGGGGTCCTCTGGTCCCGCTGCTCCCGTCGCAGCCATGTCCTTCTTCCCGGAGCTTTACTTCAACGTGGACAATGGCTACTTGGAGGGACTGGTGCGCGGCCTGAAGGCTGGGGTGCTCACCCAGGCGGACTACCTCAACCTGGTGCAGTGCGAGACGCTCGAGGGTGAGCCGCGGGGCCAGGCTGCCGGGCCTCGAAAGGCCGACAAGGAGGTCGGCCCGGGCCTGAAGGTTCCGAGGTCTGGGAGGGGAAGCTGGGGGTTCTCTAAGGTCCTGAGAGGTCGGGGAGCCGGATCCGGGCCTGAGAGGCCTCGCTTGGAATCTGGGGGCTGATGGCGGGCGCGCCGGAAGGGGATCGACCTCCAGTTGGGGCTCCGAGTGGGCCTAAACACAAACAAGTCTTTAAGAACCGCAGTGGTTCGCCTCTGCTTCTTCTTCCTGCGTTATTCCCGCGGTGTAGTCCCGCTTTATTCCGGCGGTAGAGAGGGTCTCTCGGGAGTGGTTGGTTGGTGCGAGATGTGCTCCTACAAGCCTCTTTACCCTGACTTAGCTAGACAGCTGTCCCGTGGCAACGCTTAGGGAAGCTAAGCGGAAACGTGCCCTGCTTTTCTTCCCAACACATACACCAGGACCTTTAGGATCATTGCGTTGGTCTGCAGAGTGAGTCTTTCTGGGGAATTGCTGAGCCAGTTTAGCGAGAGTTTCCTCCCATCGCCGAACCACTGGCTGAGTAGCCTCCTGAAGGCAGTGTTTGGGAGATCAAGGGAGTGGCCCTGAAAGTCTGGGAGTTCATGCACATGTATTTGACAATATTTTCCCCCCTCCCCTCCGATGAGGATGCCTGTTGGGACAGGGTTTTTTTTTAGTGCAAGAATGATAAGAAGCTGAGTTCCCCTTTCTTTTCAGGATACACAGTTCGAAAGTGGGATTGACTCCCTGAGGCACAGCATCAAATTTACAGAATTAAACATGTCCCTGGTTCCAGTCTTTGCTTTCTCTCCTCTCCCTCCCAGAGGTTGTAGTGAAGGTCACAGTGGCTTGGCTGTGAGTTCCCATCCCTGACCTCTATGTGATATCCTGAACAGAGGTACTGCTAGCATCCTGGTTGGTAGCTGAAGGGGGAAGACAACCACAGGATTCACTTTTGGAAGAACGTTTTCTCATAAACTTACTAAGGTTAAAAGTGAGCTCAATTTAAAAAAAAAACAGTGTGTATTTTGCAGAATAGACCAGTATTGTGAAAATAAATACCTTTAAACTTAAAAACTTAAGTTAAAATACGGTTGTGAACTCTATGGTTTTAATATAAATGTGGAAGAAAAGTCACTCACCTCCCTTATGAGAGTGGAGGTGGGGAAGGAGAGGAGAGCACTTTAAGGTGCTGGATTGTAGAAACTTGCCAGCAACCTGATTGAATCCACTGTAGCAAAAGGAGGAGAAGCAGGGCAGGGCCTGGTACACAGTTGGTATTTAATGGGAGTTTTGTGGATGGACTGGGACTGGAGGAAGATCTTTATTTGCTTAAATCTGAAGGTGAACACCATTGGTTACCAACTGGCAATTTGGTAGACTCTTTCTTTTTCTAGGCTTTCCTCACTTTTGCTGCAGCCCCCCTACCCCACCACTGTAGAGCTTCTGGGGGCACAGGATTCCCATCTTCCCAGCAGACTCTCCATCATCCGCCACAAACATGTTAGGCCATTCTTTCTACAGCACTGCTCAGCACATTGTCCCCCTTGGGGATCACCATCCAGACCTTTAGTTTGACATTCAGGGGTTCACACACATTCCTTTACCTCACACAAGCCATCCCTCAGCTCTTGGTGCACATAGTGTGGTGGACTTTGGACTTTCACATCTGACTTTGCATCCCAGCCCCACCAATTACTGAATTGACAAGTTATTTAGTGCTTCTGGGCCTTGGGTACTTCATTTGATATATTAACAGCACTTATCTCACAAGGTTGTGAGATGTCAACAGGTTATTGCGTGTGAAACACTTAACTCAGCACCAAGCACAGAGTAAATGCTAGGTAACTGTTAGCTCATTTTTGGTGTTATTTGCACTAGCCATTTCCTGTTTCCTTCTCATCCCCATGAAACCCAATGATTCTCACCCTTCAAGGCCCAGGCCCAATTCCATCCTACTTTAGAACCCCTTTGTGGCCATGGTAGGCTAGACTGTTGTCCTCTTCAACCCAATGGCAGCTCCTGTGGGGTTTTTCTGTGCTGCTTTCCTAGAAGTTTCCCAACATAGAGTTTGAGTTTATTGGGACTCTATGCTCAGGACTCTCCAGCACCGAAGATAACTGGAGGCAGGAAGAAGTGCCCAGAAACCCTACTTGTCCTCTACAGAAAGGCCTTCTCTGCTTCTGAAGGTGACACCAGAGGCCTGGCCTCCAGGCCTTTGTTGCAAGGTGTTTTTGCCTCTTTATCTTTAGGAAAAAGGGAAAGAGGAGGTGGGAGGAGGAAGGAAGAGGAGACCAAAGAAGCCTGTGGTCCCTAGTGAGATCTGGAGGTGTGTCCTGAGGTGATGAGATTTCCAAAGAGCATGTTTAAATGTGGGACAGTTTCCAGAAGATGCAGGGCATTGGGTGGAGGGTGTTTATTTGTTCTGCAAGCTTGGGCAAGTACATATAGACCCTCCACAGCACCCTAGCCTTCCTTCCTGGATTCCACTCCATCAGGGCATCTGCTACTGACCTCTTCTGTTAGAACTCAGTCTCTTAGGACCTCTGAAGTCCATGTGTCCTCCATGATCCATCTTGCTTGATTATCTCTTCTCAGAGGTAGGAGAAAGAACCTGGAGAGGTCCTACCCCTTTGGTGAACTGAGGGGACAGAGCTGGGTGGTAACAAAAGCTCTTTCCGACCCCGAGTGTTTGGGGATGTGTTGAGTACCTTCTGGAAGCTGGGTCGTGTACTAGGGACTTGTGGGGAAGTGGAGTCAGAGATATACAAAGAGAAATCATACAGTGTTACTTTAAATGTTTTCATTCATTCTACATATACTTTTGGAGCACCTTTTTTTATGCTGGGCACTGCGATAGGGTCTGAGATACTTTGTTGAATGATATTCTCTTGATCTTCACTGGAGGTGGAGGTCATTGGGGCCAGGGGACGGCATTAAGAGATCAGTTACAAACGTGGGCTTCCTTCATGGCTCTGTGGCCATGTAACCTCTCTGTACTGAGTTTCATCATCTGTAAAATGGCAATAATAATAAATTAAATGATACATATTTTTTTACTGGTGGGGTGATTGTGAAAGTTAAACAGGATAATCCCTGTACAACACTTAGCATGAACTTGGCACATAGTGCTGACTCAGTGTGTTAGCTGCTGTTCCTGTTATTTTAAAGCAAACGAAATATATAATTGCATATTAAGGGTGGTATCTGTGAAAGAGACAGTGGAGAAGTGATAGAGAATCACAGAGGAACTTTCTTTAGAGCATGACTGGCTAAGGCCCTGCTGAGGAGAAAATGTTGGAGCTGAGGTATGAACAATGAGGAGCCAGCTGTGTGGAGAGCTGGGGCCTAGGGTAGGGGTTGGAGGGTGGGGAGAGCATTTCTGGCAAAGACACCAGCATGCAAAAGCAATATTTGGGCCAGTCAGTGGGACCAAAAGGAGCCCCGAGTAGTGGAGTGTGGGGGATGAGAGTACAAATCTTCTGGGAACCCAGACCCTTGGTTTAAAAAAATCAAGCTGAGCCCAGGGGAGGAGGCCCCTGGCTCTGTAGCACTGGGTGTGGGGTCAGAGAGAGTGATGGTATGGAGCATCCCCTTCACAGAGGCCTGCCAGATTTGAGGTGGTTGGATATGACTGAGTGAATATATTTCAGATCTCAAGGAACATATATAGGACTACTTCGATGTTCAAGCGTTCATTGCTCATTCAAAAAACACTTCCCGAAGGTCTACTGTGTGCCAACTCTTGTGCCTCATAAGAAAGCCAGGCAGGTATTTTCAAGGTATTACCGTAGTTCTGAACCTAAACCCTCAGTTTTGACCCTGACTTCAGCCTAAAAGCACTGCTATTAATTTGTCTGACTGGCTGCTGGGAACTCAGGTGTGAGTGAGGCTCCATCTCTGTCCTCCAGAATTTCCTCCTTCCTATTTTCTCTTTAAAACTGTTTATTATTGGGGGGAGGGATATACCTCAAGTGGTAGAGTGCATGCCTAGCATGCACAAGGTCCTGGGTTCAATCTCTAGTACCTCCTCCAAAAATAAATAGATGAACCTAATTACTACCCCCACCAAAAAAAAAACCCTGTTTATTATGGATTTCATTAAGCATATACAAATTAGAGGGAATAGTATAATGAACCCATAAATAGTCACCTAACTACAACAATAATCAATTCTTGTTATAATTATCAACCTTGTTTCAATAATAATTCCACTTATCTCCCCACTCTCAAATTACTTTGAAGTAAATCGTAGACAGCATATCACTTCAGCTGTAAATGTTTTGATGTCTCTGAAAAAGATCCTGACTTTTTTTTACATAACCACAATACTGTTACTCCTTCTTTAAAAGAAACAATTTGTTGATGTCATCAAATCCCCATTTAGTGTTTAGATTTCTCTGATTGTCCCTAATGATTTTCTGTGAGACTGACTCGCTGCCCACTGTGCTGAGAAGGCGTTCCTAATGATTTTTTAATATGATTTGCTAGTTTCAATCAGGATCCAGTTATGATCCATATATTTCAATTGATTGATGCTATCGCAAGTCTTTCAGTTTATAGGTTTTCTGTCTCACTTTTCCTTTTATTTATTGATGAAGCTGGGTCATTTGATTGATAGATTTTCCCTCCATCTCAGTTTTGCTGATTATATCCCTGCTGTATAGTTTAACATGTTCCTCTGTCTCTTGTTTTTCCTGTAAACTGGTAGTTAGATATAGAGACTTCATTAGATTCTGATTCCATTTTTTAAAAAAGAATATTTAATAGATGACCTTTGTACTTCTATTGGGAGTTGTTTCTGTCAGTTGTTTCTCTTTTTATGACTTAGGAATCATTGACATTTGTTGCCTAGAACCATTATGTTATTAGAAGTTGCAGAATGGTAATATTTTAATTTTATGTTTCCTTCTGCAATTGCTAGCTTGAAAACTTCTATACCTGGAAATTACCAGTAATCAGCTACTTGGTTACCCTGAAATATAGTCTGTATAGGAGAGGCAGGATAAATGCTTGATTCCCGTATTTACTAGCTTTCAAAATAATGAGTTGGTATTCCAACATCCTTTAAAGTTGACTAATACAGTTTGTTCTTCTGTTTCTTTAGTATCATAATGCACTTGTGGGTTTTAACTTATTTGTTGTGCTTCCACTTGTTAACTTTATTGTTGCTCAAATTGTCCCTTGGCTAGTGGTAGCTTATACAATAGGCTGCTGAGTTGTTGTTGTTGTTTTTTTTTTAACATAACCGTGTAGCCTTTCTTATTACTGAGATGACAGTATGTTCTAATCTCATCTTGTATATTTCCTGACCCAGATTTAAAGTCATCATTTCTCTTGGGGAACCTGGTTCTTTTTATTGGAAAATGATATTTAGAGACCATAATCTGAATCCAGGGGTTTCTCATTGTTGCTGAGTTGGTCTTTGTTTCTAGGATTTTTTCTACGAATTAGCTCTCTTCCTGCTCAAAAACTTGGAGAATACAGAAAAACATATGGCTTGCTAGATTATGTAGCTGCAAATCAACTGACGGGTACCAGATGCCAGTTCCTAATTTGGAATGGGCGCTCTACCTGACACTTGGGCCATTCAGTGCGTCTCCTTCCTGTTGTAAAGAACTATAATTAGCATTCAGGAGGAGGAGCCTTGTGATATTCTCAACTTCCACGTGAGCTCAATGGTCCCAAGGACTGTTTTCCTCAGCCAGTGAGTGAGATGTTCAGGGACCATGGTTGAAGAGTTCACATGTGTGATGTACTGATTGTCTTCCAGAACACTTTATTCCTCTCTATCTTGAATCACTTGTCTCCTGGTCATTACGACATTTCCTTCTGCATCTCAACATTATTTCACAAGAGACAATCTCATATAGAAAGAGGAAAGTAAGACTCCAGGTTAGGCCTAGCCAATCACCAGTCACATGAAACTGCAAATGCAAATATAGGTGGTGTCACCAGGAGTGGCATGTTATTCAGCACTAATTGTGAGGTGGCCAGGAATGTGGCTAGAACGAGATCAACTCTGAAGGATTGCAAAAACCACAGGAAGAGCTTTGTCCTGAATGCAGGGGATGGGAGGTTAAAACTACTGGGCTTGTACTTTAGAATGTACCTGCAGTTTGAATAGTGTTTTGGAGGTAGGGGCCACACTGGAGGTAGGAAGAACAGACTGCAGGGTTTTATAGTAATCCAGACCAGAGAATATGATGGCAACCTGTCTTCAGGCACTGGCAGGGAACACAACATGGTGGGGGAATTATAGGTAGAGGAATTGGTAGGACTTGTGGGTTGAATAAGGGGGCTGAGGAAGAATGAAGAGTCAAGGCTGACATCTTCATCTGTGGCTTTGGCAACTGTGTAGGTAGCAGGGTGAAATAATAGTGGAATGTAGCAGGAACAGGTTGGGGAAAGAGTGAGAAGATGGGATTTGAGGGATCTGTGAGCCATTTAAATAAAGATGTGGAGGCTGCTTTTGGTGCTCAGATGTGAGGTTTGAGCTTGGAGAATCAGGGTAGGGTAGAAGTGTGGCCACTGACCCCAAGGGAGAGCATAGGGTCGGAAGAGTAGAGGCCTGAGATGAGACCCTCCTATAGGAAGAGCTTTTGTTAAGCAGGGATAGGGCAAGAGATGGTCCTGCCAGAAGTCAAAGGCATCCCCTGAGAGATGGGTAGCCCCAGGGAAGAACCTGAAAAAGAAGGGGGTGGTGAATGCCAAGTGTGGCTAAGAGACTGAAATAAAGTCAGATGGCTGTCTGTTTGGTTTTGCCCTTCAGCAGTCCTTGGTGACCTTAATGAGAACAGAGGAGACAGTGTATAGACAGAGCAGAGCTCACTGATGAACTCATCCCAGCTCAGCCACGTACTGGCTTTGCGATCTTGGGCAAGTGGTTTATCCTCAGGTGCACAGCGAGAGTGTTAATAGGATCTCCCTGAAAAGTTAGTGTAGTGTAAGCAGAGGGCCTGGTGCTGAGTGAGCAATCAGAGAAGCCAGCTGCTCCCACTGTGGTCATTCGTTCCTGTCACTCTTGGGAGGCAGGCGCCATGCTGGGTCTTGAGTGTGTAATGAAAGCGTATCACACAGGCCTTGCTTGGGGGCACATGTGCCTAATGGGCAGACTGGTGGACACCAAACAGCACTGAATGTCCAGTAGGCACAGGGTATATTTGGGGGCAATGGGAGCATGTGAGGAGTGAGTTAAAGGGTAGGCTTCTTTTTGGGGTGATGAAAATGTGCTAGAATTGATTGTGGTGATGCTTGCACAACTCCGAATATACTAAAAACCATTGAATTGTACACTTCAAATGGACACATCGTATGGTGTATGAATGGATATATCAGTAAAAAGCAGTTACACACACAAAACTTAGCCAGGTCAAGGAGGTGGGAAGAAGAACGGTGTTAGGAGTTTCAGAAACGTCAAACTGCATAGCATCTCAAAGGAGTTTGGGCACTGGAAAGAGAGTGGTGCACATGTCAGGGATGTGCAGGGCTAAATGTGAACAGGTGCATAGGGCTGGTTCATGGAAGGCCCTGGAAGGATATGTAGCTTAGGAAGGATGAGAGTCATGATTAAAAGAGATTCTTGAGTTAGGTCAAGGTCTGTGTGTGGGAAATGTCTTGCTTAAGAGTTGCTGTTTACACTTTTGCCTGGAAACATTTTGTATGTTTCGTTTGTCAGAGGAGAATTCGCTGATTTAGTGAAATTAGGTGACTACAGCTTGGATAGCAAGACGGGCTTACCTCAGTCGAGAATTTCTCAGAATCAGATGTAATCTGACTGTCAGAAGAGATGACACAGTTCTGGCAGCCCAGTGACCACAAGTAAGAGAGAGGAGCTTGGGAGGCACTGGGAGAAGGGCATCCAGAAGGTGGTAACCGGAGAGTTGCACTGTAAAACAAAGGGAACAGTTACGTGGGGTCTCTGAGCTATGCAGAGCCTGGGCCCCATACACACCTGAAGTTTTTCCCGCAATGTTTGAGGATCCACGTTGTCCCGCCTGCCCTGGGCAATGGCATTGCTGTGTGAGGAGGCCCTCCCAGTGCCCAAGATTGATAAGCTGGCATGGATCACTGGTGGTGACTCGATTGTTCCTCTCCAGCTGGCTGTTGCTGCAGGAGGGTGGGGCCCCCAGAGCAGGGGTGGAGGCTAGGAGAGACTGGAGGGAGGGCTTGCTGCCATGTGCCGGCTTGGACTTGCTCTCAGTAGATGCAGAAGAAGGGGATCGTGGAGGGGTGGGGTTGGTGGTGTGATGCAATTAGAAGCTTGGTCTGGGGCTCTGGAGGATGAATTTAGGAGGAGCCAGGCTAGAAGCAGGCAGCTATTCCAGCTCTCCAGGTAGGAGAACATGGGCTGAACTGGGGCAGGAGTGAGGGCAGAAGGACTGGGTCAGCAGCGAGCTTAGGGGATGTGACCCATGAGATTGGGCCAGTTTTCCTTAGGTGTGAGGGTGAGAAGGGTTAGAAGGCAGGCTTCTGGCCTCATAAATGACTGAGTGGTGCTGGAATTGCTTCTAGGATGAGGCCCGTCAGAGGAGGAGAAGGTCTGGGGCGTGGACAGAGTGGTGGAGGAGGAGGTGTTCTGTCTCAGACATGCTAATTCAGAGTATCTGAGAGGTGGCTGTGTGGATCTGGGGGAAGTAGCACTAAAGATACCAATCTGGAAGTCTTCAGCATGCTGGCGGGCGGCGCTCAGCCTATGTCCTGCCATCTGTCAGCTTGCAGCCAGGACAGGCTTCCTTAGAAGCCTAGTCCTGTTCACGAGTCCTGCCGGGAGGCTGGAGAGCAGCCTTAATGGCAGGCCAAGTGGACACAAGCGTGACCTGATGAGGATACTCGGCCTGGAGCCTAATTTGGCAAGCAGAGCTGGGAAAGCAACAACCAGAGATTCCCGTCGAGATTCCCGCCATGCCTTCTCCTGCAAGACTGGGTATGGTGGTTTCTTTCTTTCTTTTCTTCTTTTTTGATTTCCTTTTTAACTAAACATAATTTCTAAGAAAAATTCCAAAAATAGAGCTGGTGGAAGGGTGACTTGGTGTAGATCCTTTGGGGGACAAGTTTTTACCACCTTGTTTAGACATTGCATGTATATGTACTGTGCAACCCTGCATACCCACTTACAGGATCGTAGCTCCTAAATTAGCAAAGGATGGCATGTACAGAGGTGTTCACACAGCCTAGTTGATAACAGCAACCTATTAGAACCAGCGGGGTATCCACTGACAGGGGTATGGTTAAAAAAATCATGGTCTGTGCTAGTAGTGGAATACTGTTCGAGTGCTCAAAAGCATGATGTTCCATAAACACTGATTTAGAAATATCTTATTAGGTGAGAAGTTGCAAAGCATTGCATGTATCATAGTCCCATTTTGGTAGAATGTCAGAGGAATGTGCACAGAGAAACATGTTTGGAAGTGTAGATACCAAGTTGTCTAGAGTGGCTGTCTCTGTGGAGAGGGATTGAAGAGGCTGGGAGGGGGAATATGTGAGTTTTTAATTTTAAGTACTCTTCTATTATTTGAATGTATTATAGTGAACAAGTGTTTAATGATTTAAACATGTGCTAAAGATATCTAAAATAAAGGAAATTAGAACATACAGGCAAGCAAAGAGAAGGTACTCTTACCCCTCAGCTGTCCAAGTCAAGACCCCTGCTGCTGACCCTGAGGCGTTCCTCCACCTGTTGGTTCAAAGCATTGTAGGGTTAATCTGAGTCATAGGGAACCCCCACCAAACCCCTTGTCTTCACACAAAAAGACTCAGAGTCATGGATGCATGAGGGCCCAGGCCAAGGCTGGACACCTCTTTTCATTCAGACCAGAGCCCCAAAGTCCCGTCCAGGTACAATTCACCTGCTCACCTCTCACCTGCCCCTTCCCTCCTTCTTCCCCTCCCTACCTCTTGCTTTCCCTTCACCGATTACATCTTGTGCTGGTATATTCTCTAGCCTGATCTTATCTGGGAAGCTATTTATGGTCAAGATAATCCACACAGGAACTGATAACCCCTGTTTCACAAGCCCTGCCCCAGGAGATTATGTCAAGACTTGCTCTGGTGAGTGATAACATGTTTGTCTTTGGAATTACTCAGTGATTTATTGGGCCTGGTTTCTGAGATGGAGCCAGTGCCTAAAGCTATGCTTATGGTCTTTTGAGGTGACCTCAGCACAGGCAAATGTCAGCCATCCAGGACCCTTGAAGATGAGACTTTCTGGGTGACCCAGGTTTCTGGATGGCAGAGCGGGAAAGACTGAAATTTGAAACATTTTGCATAGAACCCTTCTGGAATGTGTTAGTCTCACTTTCTTGCTTTCTTTGCAGCACACACTGAACATAGCAGAGCTTCTCCCGAATTAGGGCTGTAAGACTTGAAATGAGATGGAACCGAACCACTGTCCTTGAGGGCCCAGGTCTGCCTCCAGTAGTTTGTCCCTGGCCCCCTGTGATCTGAGTGCCTGCTACAGCACCCTAGACTCCTTTTCTAACCTGCAGCTGTTCTTGTGCTTTGGGCTCAGCTGTCAGATGCACTCCAGCTTGTTAGAAGGGTTGGCATCAAGAATGAACAGGTGTGAGGACATGATGATCTGTCTTGTAAATCACCTGTGCCTGCTCAAGGTCAGCATCCTAGGGTGTCTTTGGGTCACCAGGACTTTTCTTGAGTTCTCTATGAGGCCAAGCATCAGGCAGACTGGGCTCCTTTTCTGACCAACTGTGTGACACTATGCATGTGATTTAATGCCTTGAAGCTGAGTTGCGCACCTATAAAATGAAACGGAAATCACTTGCTGGTTATTAGGACTCAACAGCACAGTGCCTAGCCAGAGTGAGTGCCCAATAGATATTTGTATGATTGGATGAGTGACAACTCTTTATTAGTACTGGCAGGGGGCTCGGCTGTGGGGTCCTGGGGAGGAGAAGCTAAATCCCCCATCCTGGAGGGGTGCACCGTGTCATAGATTGTCCTGTTTCTGTGTTATGAAGCACTTACTTTTTAAAAAAGATACAGCATTAGGCATTAGAGACGGGGGATAAAGGAGTTTGGAGATTTGGGAGGGTCTAGCTGAACTAGAGAATAAGAATGTAGAGGGCTGAGGATGCCCATCCTCAGAAGGCTCTGTCTTCTTTGATGCAGGACAGACCAGTCCCTCATGACCAGACTCAACCTCGCCTTGTCTTCATTCTGGCTTTCCCAGGCTCACATCCACCTCAGGTCTATTCTTGTTCTTTATGACACATTCCTGCATGGCTCTGCAGGTGTCTGCAGCTTCTTCTTCCAAGGATCAATGACTGGGGGAATGCAGACCAGGAATCTGAGGCTGTGATTAAATCCTAGGAAGCCAGAGCAGAGCCTCTGGTTGTTGACAGTGCCATCCTCCCTTTGGCCACAAGAGAGTGCACCAGGCCTATTCAGCTGCCTCAGAGCCGGGGTAGGGGGTGTGGCTAGACCAACTGGTGCATCTCTGCTTCTTGGCTCAGCACTGTCCCTTGGGATTCTGCCCTGGGCCCTACTTCCCTCACCCAAGTCCCAGTTGGCCTGCCCAGATTAAGTAGGGCTTCTGGCTCAGTGTCTCCCGTCTGTCCATCTCTTCCCACCTTCACTTTGCTGTGCCCTAGCTTCCTGGGTCAGGAAGGGGAAGGTCAGGGAACATTCCCTGATGCTCTCCACTTTAGTGCCCAGTTCAGGCTGCTCCAGCCTTGACCACCACACTGTCCTCATTTACCCCCACCTGGGTCTTTCTGGCAGTTCTCAGACTTGTACCAGTAGCTACAGCACAATGTGCTAGCTATGAACCAAGGGTCTTGTGGGCTGCAAGTAGGAGCTTGAGGCTGCCCAGGGGATCAGGGCTTCCCAGGCTCCCAGAAGCACCACCCTTCCCCAGGTGGTCTCCACTCTGGTCCTGCTGCTCTGGTCCCTTCAGGAGAGGGAAAATTCATCCTCAGGATAACCTCCTGTCCTCCCAACCTCCTTCAGCACTTTAGGGGTCATGTAAGGGTACATGTGGCACATATAGGCACGAGTGTGTAGGGTGACTCTGGGAGAGGCTCAAACTAGGCACCGCAAACTCTCTAGGCTGTAGATATACATGTTATCAGATAATTGACTGTTCTCTTCCTCTACCCTGCACCCCAATTTAGAGGAGTCTTTCCATTGACCTCCCTGGCTTCTGCCTAATTCCAACACCTACACCTTAGCTGAATAAAAAAAAAAATCTATCCTGCCCAGGAATATTGGCCTTTGTCCTCTTTTAGAGTCACGAAAATCAGGACCCTGAAGGGCCACTTGGTAGGCTCAGCTGCTGTTGTATACCTGTTGTCTGCTATGCCTGTCTGTATCCAGCACCCTGCAGCTTGAAGGGCTGGGGTGGGGCTGCCCCCATGTGAGTGTGGGTGGTCCTGAATGGTGGCAGGCAGACTTGTGGCTGGGAGAGGGGTGTGTGGAGAAACAGCCCTGACTGGGTGCTAGGCACTGCTTTCCTGGACAACTGTGGCCTGGCCCTGCACCATACCTTTTCCCCCGCTTGGCCATTCAGGCAATGGTTTTCAGGCTTTGACTTCAGCTGAGGCTTCATGTTTGGCTGGCGGATGGGGCTTTCCCCTCTGAGAAGTCATCTGTGGTGTCTTCGCTGCTGCAACTTGGCCTTTCCTGCCCACTGCTGCCCCACAGCTCCGGGCCTCCCCTGCACCTGCTGTCAGTTCTGCCAGGGCTGTTTCATGGGTACCAAGGCCTCTGGACTCACCCGAGGCCCTGAGTGGCCCTCAGGGACTGGGGCTGCAGGGAGTCAATGCGACTCAGGCCTGACCAAGTAGGGAGTGTCAGAGCTGGTCAGGACCCTGGAGGTAACCTTAGCCACCCTTCTTATTTTACCTGGGAAACTGGGTCCAGGTGAGGCCCAAGGCCTTGCTTATGGTCTCCTGACACTCACCTTGCCTTCTACTGTTTAGTCACTCTACATTTTTGGATTCTTTCTTTCATTTGTTCACTGAAGGAGGCCTATGCTGTTCTTCTGCATACCCAGCCCCCAACTCAGGAATGAGGAGACAGGTGAAAGAAGCCCTGTTTCTGGGGCCCTTGCCATTCCCCCAGGCCTTGTCCATGGTATCTAGCTTGGAAATTAAGGGTTGAGAGTTGAGGAATATGGGTGAGCTGCAACCCATGACCCAGCAGACAAGGCCCCAAGGCTGACAGGTTATAGCTCACCCATTTCCCCCGACCCTCAATACTTTAAGCTCCAGGCTGGATCCATGTGGCAAGGTTTGGGGGAAATCAGGGTCCTGGAATGTTATCCCTCAGGCCTGGCCCAGGCTTCCTGCCTCCCTGTCACCCCCATTCCTCCACCTAGCCTCTGCTTTGGGACTCCCTGAACAGGTGACCACCCCTCTCCCAGGGACTGACCCACATCCTCTGTGCTTATCACGCTCAGTCTGGCATATTACTGCTTTCCCTGCACGTGACCCATCAGGCCCTTGAGCAGGGTGGGTGAGAGGGTCAGGGGTGCTATACAGGATCGGCTTGGATGCATGCTACTGCTCCTGCCACTTACTGCCTGGCCCAAGCCTCTTGGTTCTTCTGGGCGTGGGTATAGAATGGATCAGCTCTGCTCTTGGCCTGGGTTGCTTGGTCTTGTTTCTGTGAGCTGCAGGGAAATGAGGCTTTGTGCTGAGAACAGCACGGCTCACAGCCCCAAATGAGGCATGATTGTGAGCCCATCCATAGGACATAGGTATTTCCATAGCTTTGATTCTAGATACCATGTAGCTGGCAAGATGCTCCAGCCAGGATCCAGCCTGACCTGGCTTAATCTCACTGGGAACAGCAGCCTCTGGGGGTCCTAAAACTGCTTTCCCCCCATTGAAGTGAGCTCCAACTTTTATTAGTGTCCTTCCTCCAGAGGCCTGTGCATGTGAAACAAAAGCTGAGCATCTGTGTCTGAGAGGATCGCTCAGGTGGTGTGGGCCAGTGGACCTGGGAGCCAGATATGGGCATGGACCAGCTTTTCAGGAGCTCCTTGCCGTAGCTGGCCTTCTCTAGGTTGCCTGACACCAGGCCATCCCACACCATTTCACCTCTCTCACTTAACACCCAGGTGAACTTATGCCTTTGAGAAAATGAAAAAAAGCTCTTCCCTTGCAGCCCCAGATCCATTCCATCCTGCAGGCGCTATAGCTGTGGTCGCAAACCTGGAGAAGAGAGAGCTTGCTTAAGGTTAAAGTACAAGGCAGCAGCAGAGGTGTGGCCCCTGCCTCCCAGGGTGAGGCTGGCTCACTTGATTCTCAACCTGGGCTGCAGCAGGGGAACAAGGGAAGCTGCCCTCCAAGCCCTACATCTCCTGAGGGACATGCCAGTCCCGTGGAGCCCTCGGGCCCCGGGTGGGGATGTCCTGGGGAGGGGCTATCCAGGCAGGTCTCCTTCTCCACCCGGTCAGAGGAGAGCTTCTTAGAACTTGCCCTGGGTGCAGCAGTAACTAGTTCTGCCCCTCCCTTTGGCACATGGGACCGTCACCTGCCTGGCACCCTCCTGACCATTGGCTGAATTGACTTCCTCATGGGCTGTGAGTGATGTATTCATTCTCCGAGCCATGGAGATGAGGTGTTTCTGAGAGCATGAGGGTAATTAAATGTGCTTCTGCTACCACCTGCCACCTGTCTTGGAGCATGGAGAAGGGTGGTGAACCTGAGTCAGACATCCTGCTGCTTCCTAGATAAGGGGTGTGACACTCCCGCTTATCAGATCCCTGTACCTGCTGGGTTGTGCCACCGACCCTGGTGTCAGCTGGGCCACCTCTGGGGATCAGCCCCATTCCCCTTCTGGGAATGCTGCACCTCACTGAAAGGCCTCCAGTGTGAAATAAAATGCCAGTCTAGGGGCTGAGGAAGGAGAACTTGCTGTCCTTTCCCTGCAGAATCTCTGCTTCATGCCAACTGAAACCCAGTAACTTTCATATGGCTGTGCCAGCAGTAGACTCCAGGTTCTTCCCGAGACTGCTGGCCCGCCAGCCCAGGGGCTTCCCGTGGAGCAAGAGCTGCCCTTGGCTGCACCACCTCCTGCCTGCTCCTGCGGGCCCCAGGGAAGCAGCTCACTGGGTGGTAGGTGGTGCAGAGCTGGGTCCTAGCCTCTGTCCCTGTCCCTGGGGCCTGGCTGTGCAGCAGCTGTCTATGATCCTGCTGGTAGGTGACGTGAGACATGGGCCTGAGGACAGGAGTCCCAGATTTTGAGCCAGCTCTGTTTGTCCTTCCCCAGGAGGTAGCAGAGTGGGGCCTGTGTGTGTGTGCGTGCCTGTGCTGCACAGGGGCCCCTGCAGCCTTTGTGATGTGGGGAGAGGACATGCGGAGCCCGGGTAGAAGGATCAGGGCCATGGGAAGGAAGGGCAGGGGCACCCTGTGGAGCACTGAGTAGGACAGCCTGAGCAACAGCCTGGAGTCAGAACACAGACTGCTTGATTGGGGCTGAGCCTGTCAGTTGGGAGGCTCTGGGTGGGACCCTCTCTGCCAGGAGAGAGAGACTGGTGTGCTGTGCTCAGTTTTCTCCATATAACCCTTCCTCTGTTCCGTATCTGTGGTGAGTACCGTGGAAAGCTGGTATTGCAGAGCCTTTCACCAGGTTACTGGCCAGGGGCCTGAGTCCAGAGATTCTACAAGCTGCTTAGGGCCAAGCCATGGGATAGGATTTGAACCTGGGTCACGGTGGCCCCAAAGCCCAGGGTCTCTCTCTCCCCTGCTCCACTCAGCTACCTAAAGAGCCATGTTCTGAAACCAGTAATCTGGCAAATGGGGCTGCAGATGGGGGCTGTGGCTCTGCATGGACCAACTGATGGGTGATGGGTGGACTTGTACTGGGCTGGCAAGAGGCCATAGACACCTCAGTTTGGGGAGGGGGCAATGCCAAGGGTCTGGATGGGGAATGCCAGGTGGCACCTGCAGAAGGAGAGGAAGAGCTGGCATTTGATAGGAAGAGTTGGAACCCAGGGTTAGATAGTTACATGAAGTTTGCAGGGAGCCTGTGATGGGCCCTGGCAGAGGCCTGGAGGTGAGAAGGATGCTTAGTCTGTGCTGCAGACCCCAGGTAAACCCAGGGTTAACGGTTTCCATGCTGTGGCTCCCACACTGGGAGTTCCAGATGTGGCACTGTGACCCTGCAGAGCCAGCCGGCCAGTGTACACATCTGCTTTGGAGCTGATATGAAGAAGAGGTCTCCTCCACTCCCAGAGGCTGGGGGGAGACTCAGATACAGTACATTTGCTGAGCAGAGAGGGGGGTTTCTGACTCCATTGGGCCACCATCCTGGCCATCTGTCCATAGCTATCCATCTGTCTAAGCTTCCCTGCTTGGAGCCCCTGGATGATACAACACTGGAGAGGCTCTGGGGCTGAACGAGCACTGGACATAGAGCCCAGATCCAGGCCCTTCAAAGCAGCCCCTTCACCTGGGCCCAGGGAAGTGGTAGAACAGGCTCCAAGGCTCCACCACCCCTCAGGGAGTGGCAGGATGGGCACGCAAGGCTCTAGGGAGCATATTTTCACATCTGGTTTCACTCATCAGCCTCAATTCCTGAAAACCCCTGAGCTCCCCAGGAGAGCGTCGTTGAGTGACCTCTGGAAAAGCAGAAGTGAAGTCTGGGAACACAGTGTCCTCTCACGCTCTGCTGTGGCCAGCTGGCCAGCAGGGCCCCTCTGTGGGCCATGAGGCCATGGGTGAGTCTAGAGCAGAGGGCCGCCCTGCCTAGTGTACTGTGCCAGGGGCTGCCTTTGTGCCTGCTGGGCCCCTGGGGCAGCATGGGACCAACCCCTGGCATGGACTGAGATCTTCCCTTCCTGCCTCCCTGGGGACCTTGGGAAGGGACTGCAGAGGCCACGTGCTATCTGCCCTTGGGAGCCCTGGAGGGGCTGAAAGATCACTTTCAGGGCTGCCAGGATCTGAGAAAGGTTTCAGAAACTGGATGGGAGGCAGGGCTGCCCAGCTGCCACCTCTCAAGTTCTGGCTGGAGCTGGCTGCCAAACCCACACTTTGTCCCACAGAGAGGAGAGAGCATTGGACAGGCTAGGGGTCCCCATGCCCACCTGCTAATCAGGAGCAAGGGTGGTAATCAGAGGTGCTAGTAGGGGCCATGGCTCTGCTGCTGAGGGGTCCTGGCCCAGAAGACCTGGGTTGGGGGTAGGCAGGCTGTGGAGGGACAGGTGGAAGCTGTGGGGCCAGCTTGAGTCTGGTGTGGCCCTGCGAGCCCTGGGAGGAACAGCCATGCCAGATGGTGTCTGGCTGCAGCCTGCCCAGGCACCTTCACAGAGCTTAGCTGGATCCTGCTGGGGCTGGGGCAATGGCCTTTGACACAGGGAACCTCTAGGTGGACAGGGGTGCCCTCCCAACCCAGCCTCTCTGGCTGAGCCTGAGGAAGCAACCCGATTTCCTGGACTTCAAGGGCTTCCCGTGGACTTCTCTGGAGGATCCACTTGGGGCAGAGATCACAGGCAGGTTGCCCTAGCCAGAGGATAGCACCAGTAGAGCAGAGAGTCAAGGGCTAAGGCTGAGGCAGTTCTAGGACTGAGGGTGTGGGGCTGGGGCCTCACAGGCTGTGCTAGGAGGCCAGGCTCCAGCTCTTCAGCTCTGGGGCCTTGGGGGCCACTGGGTAAAGGTGACAGTGACATGTTGGAGTTGGAGGACTTCACTCTGGTGATGGTATGGAGAGAGGACTTGGGAGCAAGGAGCCAAGAAGTGAGGAGAAGGCCAGCAAAAGGGCACCATAGTGATGAGGGGGCTGGGCAGCCCCTGGGAGGTGAAGTTGAGGGGATAGTCTCACCAGAACATCAGGACAGGCAACACTGGGGAGCAGAGGAGATCTGAGAAGGTCCTGGGTGGGGTTGAGGGAGTAGGTCCAAGGTCCTCAGGGGAGGCTGGAGGCATTGGGAAATTGAGTTGATCAGCTTCCTCTGAGGAGGAGTTTAGATGGGACTGCAGAGAGAACTTCCTGACAGCAGCAGCATCTTCTTGGACATGAGAAACCAGCCTCTGAGGAAGTCTTTCGCTGTGAGAGATCCCAAACTGGCCAGACATTCCTGGTGCCGGGCCATGGATGGGAGGATTTGGGGTAGAAGGCTGGGCTTGTGGGTAGACCAGAGCGGTCCCCCGAGTCTGTGCTAACCAGAACATACTCATGCTTCAGCCCAAGCACGTCTGGGGCTCTCAGGGGCCATCACCGAGGCTTTCAGGCTGCTGAGCTCAGGGTGCAGAGCAGAATTAGCCCCTGCCTTCCCAGAGTCCTTGGCATCCTTGGCTGCCCTCGGGGACTGGGCCAGGGCTGGGTGGCTGAGTCTCCCACGAAGCTCTCAACAAGTTCCAGGCTTCTCCTGTGCTCAGAGCCCACCCCCAGTCACACCTCTGCATCTCTCAGAGCAGGAAACTGGAGTGGGGGGTGGTTTCTAATGGGCCTGTCCCAGCCTGAGGACTGTGTAAAGTGCTTGGGGTGGCTAGCCGCTGGGCCTGGGTGCCAGGTTTCTCGAACAGGGTCAGAGCTGGTTCAGAAGCCCTGTGTGGTCTGAGCTGAGCGATTGGCTAGTCTGGTTGCTTCCAAGTCGCCTTCTTGGCTGGTGGGCTGTCCCCGCTCCCTGGATCAGAGAGAGAAGTGGGGGGTGGCCAGGGAAAGTGGTCTGCAGTGGCCCTTTGACATCGTCACTGGGGGGCTTTTAAAAATGAGTTTTCTGGTAAGGAAGACTCCTCAGGCCTTGGGCGGGATTCTCAGTAGAGTCTCCCGGGTTTGCTCTGATCCGACAAACGCCAGCAGAAACCACCCGGCCGTCTGCATTCCAGCAGCCAAGTCCCCAAATGCAGTCTCAGCAAAACTCAGCGGCCAAGGCACAGGGATGTTTGCTTTAAGGCCCATGCTAAGCCCCAGGAGTGGGGGGCGTGCAATGGAGAGCCCACCCCTCAGCTTTGCCCCTCTCATTCACATGCATGAGCTTCTCTAGGAATGGCTGACGCCGCAAGTAATGCCAAAGGGGCTTGCCCACGAGTCATGACAGCCTAGGGCCTCTGTCAGGTGGGCAGTAAGTGTCCAGGCTGCCTCCAAGGTCATGGAGGGGGCCTGCTCTGGCCCCTCTCACTGCTCTGCCACCTACCAGCTCTTCTGGGACTTAAGTCTGCATGGGCAGCGGGGTCTATATCTGAAAGGCTCGTCCTGGGCCGAGAGTTGTGGGAGAACGTGGTCAAAAATGTAAAGGACTGGGGAGGAGTGGAGACCAGAGTTGAGGATGGAGAGAATCCATGAGGCCTGATCCATATCCTGGCCCCTCTGTGCTTCACTGTGGGACTCTTGGACACGTTTAATGCCCTCTGATTTCTCTTTTCTGAATCTGTGAAATGGGAATGGCTGGGAGGTCCAGCACACAGTTTGCTCCTGGCATAGGGCTGGGTACTCAGCAGAGCCCCATCTGTTTCTAGCTAGAGTGGGTCTTGGTTCTCCCCTTTTGGGGGTGCTGACTTCCACCTGACCAGTGCCAGGTAAGATGGAGTTGGTGGGGGCTGAAGAGGGGGGAGGGTGCTTGGCAGTGAGGGAGTCATGGAGCGAGCCTTCCCAGGGAGAAAACCACATGGAGCAAAGACAAGGCTGGGACAGAGAAGTTCCCCACTGCTGGAGAGCTTATGCGGCTAGAGTGGAGGTGACGGCATGGCACTTGGGGAAGCCTCCCAGCAGCATGTGCAAGGGTGCCTGTGGGGGCCTGGTCCCTGGCTGCTTTGGAAGGTAGGAATCAGGAGGCTGGACTGCAGTCCAGGGCCAGAACTCACTGTCCTAGAGAATAGTGGGGCCACTGGCATGAGGGGCCCTCCAGGAGCACTGGGTTTTGCTCTATGCATCTGGCCTGGCTTCCAGGCCCAGGCTATGACCTGGAGAGGAAGGAGTCTCACCGCCTAAGAAGGGCTCTTTTCCAGCTGTGGTGGCTGGATGGATAAACAGACAGGTTTGGGCTGACAGCTATTGCGCCAGACTGTCTAACCCAGAATACCACATCCCCACCTGGGCTTTCAGTGGCTGTCCACCCTGCGGCTTCCCCTAGTGGCGCTTGGAGCACCTGCTGTGCCCAGGCCAGAACTCCCTGCCTGCTTGCTTTTTCAAGTTTCACAATGTTTATTGATAGATAAAAGTATATTAAAATCCAGGCATGAATATGACTTGATAAATTAAGTAGACTTAATTTCAGTGTGAAAATAAGAGGGAACAATTCATATTCTCACCATTTGTTTCATACCCACAAAAATCACTTCAAGGGCATTGAGGATCTCTCAAAACTGATCAGTTTTGTGCACGTAAACCATGTTGTTGTTTTCTTTTAACTTGTGCACTTATCCAGAGTCAAAGATATTAAAATCTAGCACAGAAAACCCATTACTAGAGGTAGAAATACAGGCGTATGCTGTTACAGGGAAACCCTTCAATTACAATTACAGATTTTTCTGTAACAACCAAATGCATAATCAAATATTGCAACAACTTGAGTATTACTGAGCAAAGGCACCTTCTCTCATCTATGTCTTATTCCTGGCATAGGTGGTCCTTGGCTGGACTAGTGAGGACGGGGAGGAACAGAGCCCAGGGCAGGGGCTCATGGCAGATAGCCTGGGGCAAGGACATAGGTGTGCGCACACCTCCTGGGCAAAAAGACAGCTGGTTCTATGGGGCAGAGCAGGGGGCTGGTGGCTTCTCCCTTCCCCACCTTTTATTCTGTCCCTCTTTTGAGTGGCCATGGGGAAAAAGGTGTGAATGGTAGAGTGATGGTAAAAGCAGCAAATGATGACGGCCTTCTGGAGGCCTCACGAGGTTAAAATCTACTCTAAGTGCCCAGGAGCCACAATGCTACCTGCCACCTGGGTGCCACCAAGAGATCCAGATGGAAAGTATCCACCCCAGTGGTGTGCACACCCCTCCTTCCCATACATTCGTCCATCTCTTCTTTGGCACAGCTGACGTCAAGCTGGGAGCATTCTTCTCCTGATGAGGTACAGGAGAAGGGTCATCACAGGGATCCCCTAAGTCTGTAGAGAATGATGTGCACCACTTACCTTTCCTTTCTGACCAGGATAGCATGGACCACCTTTCCTTTCAGCCCAGGATAGCATGGACCACAGACGCTCAGGGATGCCTTAACCAAGTAGGGGGACAGGTGCTTGTGGAAATGTTCACACATGTGATCCTTCCTGTCATTCTCTGAGCAGCCTTC